>NC_081552.1:2083897-3515147 GCF_963082655.1 Stomoxys calcitrans
CCTATACCACATTGGGTATGCAGACCAACTCATTGAAATTAAAATTTGCGTAAATTTGAAATGTAGAATTATGACCAAAATCCGCACTCTTTCTAGGAGTCACAGGAAAAATCGCTGCGTAAAGTTTTGACAAAATGGTGCTAAATTCTTCTACAAAGTTTCTTAAAGTAAAAATCGAAATGGCAGCTATACATCTAAATGGGAACAGATATCTATGAAATCATCAGTGATCAGAAAATCCATTAGAGAAACCTTTGTGCCACATTTTATTAGGATCGGTAAATATAGGATGAAACTATTGCAGTAATAGCCAAAATCAGACGAAAATATAAATTGTGGCTTCTAGAGCCTTAAAAGCCATATCATATAAAAAATATATATGGAACCTAGATATAGGTTCCATAACTGTCATATAGGTTCCATACCAATCTGGACCGATTTCAATGAAATTTTCCACAAGTATTGGGACATCAAAAAAAAAAATCATTCAAAAACAAGTAAAAAGGCGTTAAGTTCAGCCGGGCCGAACTTTGGATACCCACCACCTCGGGTATATATGTAAACCATTTTTCATCAAAATTCGGTGAAAATTTCATACCTTACGTCCCATATCAGTTATATCAAAATAAGTTCCGATTTAGACCATATACTAATAAGTACACTAGCTATATATATAAATAAACCGATCTGAACTATATACGACACGGATGACGAAAAACTTAACATAAGTTACTGTGTCAAATTTCAGTGAAATCGGATTATAAATCTGCACCGATTTGGGCCAAGTTGCATAAAAATGTCAAAGAGCCTAACACAAAGCAATGTCCCAAATTTCGGCGAAATCGGACAATAAATGCCTCTTTTATGGTCATAAAACCTTAAATCGAGAGATCGGTCTATATGGCAGCTATATTCAAATCTGGACCGATCTGTGCGATATTGCAGAAGTATGTCAAGGAGCTTAACTTAACTCGCTGTCCCAAACTTCGGCGACATCGGACAATAAATGAGCATTTTATGGGGCCAAAACCATAAATCAAGAAATCGGTCTATATGACAGCTATATCCAAATCTGAACCGATCTGAAGCAAATTGAAGAAAGATGTCGAAGGGCCTAACACAACTTACTGTCACAAATTTCAGCATAATCGGATAGTAAATGTGCCTTTTATGGGCCTTATACCCTAAATCGGAGGATCGGTCTATATGGCAGCTATATCCAAATCTGAACCGATCGAAGCCAAACTAACGGAGGATTTTAAAGGGCCTAACATAACTCACTGTCAAAAATTTCAGCGAAATCGTATAGTAAATTTGGCTTTTATGGGCCTTAGACTCTAAATCGGAGGATCGGTCTATATGGCAGCTATATTCAAATCTGGACCGATCTAGCCTTAAAAGTCCATATCGGATGGAAGATATATATGGGAGCTATATATTAATCTGTGCCGATTTTTATAAAATTTTGCGCACATATTGCACACATACTTCAACGTTAAATGAAATATCTCATGCAAAATTTTGTAAAAATCGGACCAAATTGTGGCTTCTACAGCCTTAATAGGCTATATCGGATGAAAGATATATATGGAAGCTATATCTAAATCTGAACTGATTTATATCGAAATTCTACACTCGTATTGGGACATCAAAAAAAAAAAACACATATCATGCAATATTTTTTAAAGATCAGACCAAATTCGTAGTTCTACAGCCTTAAAATGCCATATAGGATTGAAGATATTTATGGGAGATATATAAATCTGAACCGATTTAGATGACATTTTGCACACATGTTAGAACTTTAAGTTCTCGTGCTACATTTTGTAATGATCGGACGAAAATTGTGGCTTCTATAGTCTTCAAAGGCCATATCGGTTGGAAGATACATATGGGATCTATATATAAATCCGAACCGATGTTTATAAAATTTTGAACACATATTGGAACACTAAATAGAACATCCCATGCGTCCTTGGACCAAAGAAGAGACTTGGGCAAAATTTTGTGACAGTCGGACAAAAATGCCACCTGTACCTTGATTACAAGAATACATGGACAGACAGACAGACAGACGGACGTAGCTTAATCCAATCAGAAAGTGATTCTAAGCCGATCGGTATATTTATCAGTGGGTCTACCTCCTCTCCTTCTTAGCGTTGCAAAGAAATGCACAAAGTTATAATACCCTGTATTTTATGACTATCTGTTAAAAATTGCAAACTGTACTCTGTATATTAGCATGGACAGACAGATAGACAGGCATAGCTTAATCGAATCAGAAAGTGATTCTGGGTCGAACGGTATTCGCATCAATGGGTCTATCTCTCTTCTTCTGGCTATTACAAACAAACAAAAAATGCTCTAAGTTATAATACCCTGTACCACAGTAGTGGTGTAGGGTATAATTAAGTACAAAAAATGGGGGGCCGCTCCAACCCCCTAAACCGGTCCCCATATCGTAATATTAGCTGATCGTCAGTATATGGGGTGCAAATGGAAGTTATTTGAGAGTAGATTACGAGTATGAAACTAAAATTTGTGTCCAAGTATCTGTGTGGCGCTCTAAACCCTAAAATCACCGCCAATAGGTTAACTGACCAATCATGATAATGAAGGGACAAAGTGATATATATTTTAAGTATTATATTGGGTTTCTTAGAATGAACTTTAATGAAATATACATTCTTTACACTTTTTTTCTAAAGCAAGCTAAAAGTAACAGCTGATAACTGACAGAAGAAAGAATGCAATTACAGAGTCACAAGCTGTGAAAAAATTTGTCAACGCCGACTATATGAAAAATCCGCAATTACTTTTTCGCAGATTCTGTAGGTTAGTCTGAAAGAAGCAATAGACTATAGAATTTTCTGATATCGGAGGTTGGGGGACTCTGCACTGAAAGCCGCCCCACCCTAAACGACACCCCCGAATGGGAAACATTTTGACAATGAGGGGTTATATGGGGTTCACAGGAAAGGTATTTGGAAGTATAACACAAATTTGGTATCCGCTTCTGTCTTCGGCTTTTATTCGCCTACACCCATTGTGCAATGAATTGGTCTGCCATTGCTATCATGATACCATGAGGCTACTTTCTGCTCTATGTTTGCCAAATATAGACGGAAGTTTATGGTTTTTGGCCTTCTTTTTGTCGTTGGCCGTAATTGTACGTAACAAATAATTTGATGCGTGAATGTAACTGTCTGTTTGACAGCGTAGGTTCGGTGGGGGCTTGGGACCTTGTGTACGTTTGATTGTTTGCAATTTGTTTACATATCAAAGTAATTAATTGTACAAATAGCAACAACAAAACCAAACGAACAAACGAACCCCATCATATTCTGCTTCTCATCTCCCCCCTCGCCTTTGTGGTCTCGTTTTGCTAAAAGAACATAAAAGGCATTGGGAACGGGGCTCACTTGGTGCAAACGAGAAAAAGTACACAAAGCGACGTCACATGACAATACATTCAATCATTTTAATTAAAGCCTGTTTCAGGCAAACAAGCTCCCAATAAATATGATTAATGGTCCCATGGGTGCCATGTCCACAAGGGTCCGGCCGTCAGACGTGAGTCCATTGACAGCATGGCCCTCCAGTTAAAGCTAAGGTTCTATTTGTGCGGCATCCGCTTTGCTATGGCGATAATTCGGTTGTCGCAACTATTGCTTGCAGCCGTTTTGCCCAATTTTCATTTTCATTTACATTTTCATGTGTTAAGTCGTTTGTCAATTTTAAATTGCCGCTGCTGTATGGCAACTACCTTGAGTTTCGTAATAAAGGGCCACCCTCAGTAAGCTGAAATAAGGACAAGCTCTCGACGACATTCGCCACAGCAACGGCAGTAGCAATAAAACAACATTTGTAATTCTAAAATCTCTTATCCCGATTTGCAGCTATTGCTCTTCAGGTGTGCTCATGTGTGTGTGTGCGTGATTTCATTGTTGTTCTTTTTCGCTGTTCATGCGATGTTGCAATGCCATTCATTCCATTATATGAGGTTGGCAAAAGTTTTTCAATCGCAAGCAAAATTCACTTTCGCACAAACACACACACACACACGCACACACACTCTCACATATGCACTATATCAAGTGCATTATATGAGTTTCAAGTTGTAAATTGCATGCTATACAAGAGTAATGGCATTGGCAATACAGGTTGGTTGTGGCGGTGGTGTTGCGGTGTTGTTGCCATTGTCGTTGTCGTTGTTGCGCCCCTGTATGTTACCCTTTCCCCTCGCCAACACCAGCATCGCAGCCATCGTCAACCCATGGCATGGCTGAGATGCTGTTGTCGGTATGGTGGTGGCAGTGGTAATGTTGGAATTGTTCATATAAATCCGTTTGCCAACCACAATTCATCAACAAAGTTTAAACTTTACAACGTTATAAAACGTAAAGTAATATAATAAAAAATGTCATTCCCTGTGCCCCATTCCCCCCTTGTTGGCTGCCATCGAAAGGCAAGCGAATTGACGCATACGCATACATATGTATGTATGTAGGTTCACACACATGCACTCATTGCAGAAGCCAGGGTATGGAAACCGTTTCAATGTATCTCTGGGAAATATTGGGTTCCGTTGAATTTTATCTCTTCAGCTCAGTTCAATTCTTGGAATTTTGGCTTGTTTATTTATCTGTTGCGCGTATGCAAGAAAAACAAAATTTTCTTGAGAAATGTCAAATCAATTGTTCCATGGTTTGTTTTCCCGATTGGATTTTCTTGCGAATGAAGTATCTATTAATATTTGAATTGATAAACAACAATGTAAAGGAAATGATAGGACAGTCGTGGCCGATCTTAAAGGTTTATTTGATCAAATATGTGATTTAAGGGTGAGTTTTGGTTTGATTTTAAACTGAACAAACTAGTTTTTGTCAACTGTGTTTTATACTCACCGCCGAAGGATGGTGCTGCGGTCGAATCGCCTTAATTGAACAACTTTTAATTGAAGAAATCGGTTAATTGAAAAAAATTTAAAAACCGGTCAATTGAAAAATCGTCTAATTGAAGTACAAATTTGAGTCAAAAAAGTCACAATTCAAAGATATCAACTCCGCTTAATTGAAAACATTTATTGGGATATTTTTGGGATTGGTCAATGTTGCGATTTAACTACAATAATTGCATTAGTCTCTAGCTACCTTCACATCATCTATTCCTCATAATTGTTTTAGTTCCAGATCTTTTAATTGCAAAGCCTTACCGAGGCTTTCTTAATTCTACAAACTTCGGTTAATTGTAACGTAGTTCAACTATCCGTACGTCGCATTTTTGAAAACATCCGATAATGACTTACTTAATGACCTGCAGTCAGTTAAAACAAAGTGTTTCAGAGTGTTGTTTCAATTTATTTCCGATATTTCGGTTGACTTTGTCTAACAATTTTCACAGCCATTTTTTCAATTAAGTAAAATAAATCGCAATGAAATTAACAAAAATGTTTACATTTTAATTGAGGAGTTACATTCGATATGCTTCTCTTCGTCTCACTAACGGTTGTCAACTGATTTTCTCTTTCTATGTTTATTGACGACATGTCGATGTACTCTTGCACAACTTTCAACGTCTTTCGTGTAATTTATTCTCTCGTCAGGAGGAATGTCAATGATGTGCGAATCTGCGTTTGTAATGATTCTCCTGAGTGAGAATCTTTACGTCTTTGAAGTTCGGTTTGTGGCCAGTTTGGGCATAGTGGGCAGCAAGGGCGGTTCTCTGCTCTAGCGGTTTATTTACAGCTTTTTGGTCTGACTTGTGTGAAAAGAGTCTAGTTTTTAATTTTGTCATAGCAGTGCCAACATATGCCATTGGGCCATAGAGACCAATTTCCGGACCATAGTATGATGCTAGGGTTCCATAAATAGTGAATTTTTCAATGGACTGGACTATTAAATGGAGGTCCGTTATCATTGAGCTTAAACTTGAATTGGACTCAAATGGATTATGGATCATGGTACAAACATACCCATAAAGCAAGCTCGGAGATTTTGCTAAACGCCAGGGTTCGAATCCCGGCAACACCCTCAGAAGAAATTTTCAGCGGTGGTTATCCCCTCCTAATGCTGGCGACATGTGGTGAGAGGAGTAAAAACGTCTCTCAACATAGGTGTCGCACTAAGGCACACAGTTTGGATTCGACTATAAAAAGGAGGCCCCTTATCATTGAGCTTAAATTTTAATCGTACTCATTGATATGTGCGAAGTTTGGTCCTGCTCCTTAATGGTCTTAATGCAATGTTCATGGGCAAATTTGGATTGCATACCCACAACTGGTGAGGAAAACTCATCTGGGTTCGAAACGGGACGCTTAAAGTTCTCTCTCCTCTCAAGCTTAATAAGAGACAACAAAAAACTTACTTTTTGTTCTTACACAACAGACACAATAAACCAACGACTAACCAAAGCTTCAAAGACATTTTTGTGTGTAGACAGCGACAACAACACCACACGCGAAATGCCATTCGTTTGGTATGTCTGTTTGCGCTTTCTTTTCTCGGGCCTTCAAATATTTTTCAGATTCCATTGGATTATTGGAAGAGAGGTTTGTGGGAACAGACTGTGCATAAGTAGCTTTCAGGACATCTTCATATATTAAAACAAGTAAAGGCGTGATAAGTTCGGTAGAGCCGATCTTGTATACTCTTCACCACGGATCGTTCTTTGCCCGGTATCGCTTTATAGGCAAACAAAGGATAATGGATAAAAATTGCCATGCTTTTGGAGCCATATCAGGTTATGGACGGATTCATACCAAACATAGTTTGGATGTTGGATACCATAGTAGAAGTCATTGACCGGATAAGTATTGCCCTCTATAGGGGCTCAGGTTAAAGACCGAGTCAGTCCATATTTGGCACGGTCATAGGAGAAGTCATTGTTCAGCCGAATCGGATAAGAATTGCGCCCTCTATAGGCTCAAGAAATACAATCAAGGGATATGTGAGCTATATCAGGATACTAATCTATTTAGGCCATACTTGGTAAAACTGTTGTCAGTCAGTCGAAACAAAGGACTTCATGCCAAATTTCAGCCAAATCGGATGATAATTGCGTGGACAATCAAGAATATATCTGGTCTTTATGGGGTCTTAGATGCATATTTCGAGGTGTTACAAACGGAATGACGAAATTAGTACTTCCCCATCCTATGGTGGAGGCTATAAATAGCAACTGACAAAAAAAAAACCTTTTATATTGAACAAAAGCGTAAAACCCTATCACCAGTTCAGTTCTCGAGAGAGTCATAGCCACACAGAACAAGTACACCGTATAACAACTTCTATAAAAAACGCATATGAGAACAAACAATACTGCTCAGCGTTGTTCGTAGACATCTCCCATGCATTCGACAAGGTGTGGAATGACGGACTAATCTATAAAGTGCATAGATTGTTGCCAGCCAATACCCATAACTTGTTAGCGAGTTATCTTTCAAAAAGGTCTTTTAGCGTGAAATCCAGAGGCACTGTCTCATGTATCAAAAATATAAATACCGGCTCTCCACAAGGAAGGCCCTATGCTATACATTTTATATATTGCAAACATGCTTACTATCGACACAACGGTCAGGATTTCGGCGAAATCGTAAAATAAAAGCGCCTTTTATGGGCCCACAACCTTAAGTCGACAGATCGGTCTATATGACAGCTATATGCAAATCTTAATCGATCTAAGCCAAATTGCAGAAAATGTCGAGGGCTTTAACATAACTCACTAGCCCAAATTTCAGCGACATTGGACAATAAGTGCGCCTCTTATGGCCCAAGACCTTAAGTCGAGAGATCGGGCTATATGGCAGCTATATTCAAATCTGGACCGATCTGGGCTACATTGAAGAAGAATGTAGAAGGGCCTAACACAACTCACTGTCCCAAATTTCGGCGACATCGGACAATAAGTGCGCCTTTTATGGGCCCAAAACCTTAAGTCGAGAGATCGGTCTACATTCACTGTCGCAAATTTCAGCAAAATCGGATGGTAAATGTGGCTTTTATGGACCTAAGACCCTAAATCGGCCGATCGGTTTATATGGGGGCTATATCAAGATATAGTTCGATATAGCCTATCTTCGAACTTAATCTGCTTATGGACAAAAAAAGAATCTGTGCAAAGTGTCAGCTCAACATCTCTATTTTTAAAGACTGTAGCGTGATTTCAACAGACAGACGGACAGACGGACGGACATGTCTAGATCGTCTTAAATTTTTACGCTGATCAAGAATATATATACTCTATAGGGTCGGAAACGGATATTTCGATGTGTTGCAAACGGAATGACAAAATGAATATACCCCCATCCTTCGGTGGTGGGTATAAAAATGAATAAGTGTGGATCTGAACGAAACTGGTAGACCTGAATATTTTGATCGCCACTTTCAAATTGCTTGTTGTTATGGGGCTCAAACAACATCGTGATCTAGCACGATGCTGACATTTCAGTGTCCGCCCCCTAAACTCCCTTCAAACCGGCCATGTTTGCCTACTATGACAATAAGGGGCTCAAATGATAGTTTGAGCCCAAATAAGTTTGAACTCAAATAATTGGTAGTTTGATATCCAATTTTGAGGCCAAGTGTTTGGGAGTCGTCTCACCCCATAAACTCCCCCAAAACCAATGGCTATTGGGACTCAAATAAAATAAATTTGAGAGTAGAGCACGATGCTGATATTTTTTTTTGAGGGCAAAGTGCATGGGTGGCCAGCCTAAATACCCTTCAAACCGGACATATTGGTGGTGTATGACAATAAGGGGCTCAAATCTGATATCTGTTTTATGGTCAAGTGTTTCAGGGACGCCTCACCCAAACTCCCCCTAAACCACACATATGTATCGACTAAAGCAATATGTAGCTCAAATGTGATTTTTGCGAGTAGAGTGTGAATCTGATATCCACGATCCATAGAAATACAAATCAATAATGACAATATAGGGCTCAAATTAAAGGTATTTGAGACCAGAGAACGAATCTGGATATGACGGTCCACCTCACCCTCAAATATACCCCTAAACCGGAATTATTTACCAACCATAGCAATATAAGGCTCAAAATGAAAGGTATTTGGGAGAAGAGCACCAATATGATATCCACATTGGGGCGAAATATCTTAAAAGCCGTATCAGTATCCCCAAACGGGACTTTCCTGACCGTGCCAGTATAGGGCTCCGAGAAAATAAGAAAAAGAGAGAAGGCCCAGCGGAGCGGGCTCTGTTCGTTCAGCTAGTTTTGTATAAAATTTGCTATAGAAAATGTTAAAAATATCCTAAAATTATTAATAATTATTGAGATTCCATTGCAGGATATTGTCCGGCTTTAGACCCTTGTTTAATGCTTTCTATTCAAACAATAGTATAGCAAAAAAACAAAAAAAAAAAACATTTAAAAAGTCAGCAAAAAGTGTGTTGTTGCTAGAAGCATTTGACTGGTTTTATCGTGATTTAATTTTCAACCAAGAAAAATCATCAGAAGGAGATGTTAAATGGATCACGGTGCTTTACAACCATCCCAACTTGAGTAAGTTGTAAAGCACAATGGAATCTCAATAAGATTTTAAGACAAAAAAAAAAAGCGCAAACAGATTATTGCTATTTTCATTTATGAAAGATTCAAGAAAAAAGAATATGAAAACAAAAAAAAACTTTATGGAGTGGTTAATTCTTCGTCCTCAAAGGGTTAATTAAACAGATGGATTTTTTATACGAAGAATGATTTTTTTCCAAAATCCTGGTTATAAGATGTATCAATACGAATAGTGGACCCAATTAGGCATAAAAAATTGTTAATATTGAACTCGTCTTTATGACATTTTATTCCAATTGTTTAACTTTCACTGCATACACTGGTAAAAGAACTGTCCAAGTAAAAACAACTGTCCAAGTACAAAATCAACAACTCTCACCCTGACTGCAGCAAACACACACTCACACAGGCAATGCTAAATGAGAAACTTTTGCAATGAGAAGGACAGAAGAACAGAACATAACCGAAGCGAACAGAAATGAAATGAGATGAACAGGTTGAATGCACAAACTTGCGAGTGTTTCAACCATACATTTTGTCACGTTTTTAATGAGACCACAAATCAAGCGATGAAAAATTGCTATCAAATATATATTGCAGTGTGTGTGTGTGTGTGACTATAGTTGTTAGTGGCTACATATTCGTATGGATTTGTGTGTGTATGTGAGTAAACCATTAACAGATCGTATGACATAATAAGTGTGGACACTGACACTCTGTTGTCCTCTTCCCCACGACAGGTCTTTGGTCGCCTTGGATGTTGAAAGTTTTCAAAAAAAGAAAGGATGAGCAAGAAAATGACAATTTTCTAAAAACAAGAGATTGAGGCAAGCAATTACATGTGTGTGTTTGCCCACACACACACACACAGATACACACTTGTACAGTGCAAACATGATGTGTGTGGTATTTGTCGTTGCTGTTGTTGTTGGTAGTGAGGCTGTTGTTGTTATTATGTATTATTGTTGTCATGTAAGAGAATCTCCTGTGATAAATTATGAAAGAGCAAAAAAGTATTACAAGTAAGAACAACAACAACAATAATAATATCAGTCACAGCATCAACATCAGCATAAACATCAACATCAACACAAGCATAAACTTGGAATTTGTCATTAGCAAACACAAAAGTTTAAAAGCTTTCACTCATTTATGGCGGTTGTTGTAGCAAGTGTATGCGATTACAGACACACACACACACATACACACACACATCAACACAGATCCCAAGAATCATCTCAACTTTAAATTAAATATTTTCCTATGTTTTGTCATATTTGTAGCAACAACACTTTGTGGGCAAAGTGCTGTGCGATTGGTAGAATACTCATACACAGAAAAAAATTAAGAAATTTGTACATTCAATTAAAAAGTTTGCTGAAATCGGTCCAATAAAGGAAATTGTCTTATTAATGGGTAACAATTTTGCAAAGTGGGCTCTTCTACCATACAATGTGATGTCTGAACGCATCATGACGGCAAGATTAAATTCAACATTCCTCAAAAAAACTATTGTACAGTGCTACGCACTGTGTGCACTATGCCAAGACAATATGTTCTCTGAACCTGCTTTAAGGATTATACAGCAGGTTCACAGAGCATATTGTCTTGGCATAGGCGGAGCGGTCCTCCTCCTACTAGGGCAATGCAGACCATTCTAGATATCCGACCCATAGACATACAGTTTACGTGTGAGGCAGCCATTACGGCTATGAGACTTAAGGCGACAGAAGAATGGATAGAGGATAGGAGCAGGTCATACCAACGCGGTATAATCGAGGCGACAATAGGAAACTTGGAAGGAAAGGAAGAGGTTTCTGATCGGATGCCTGAGACGACAGTTGAGGTCGAGTGCCAGCGGCACAGTCTTGGTTTGAAGGAACACTAGTATTGCCATCTGGAAGATCATGTTACACGGATTGATCAAAGCTACAGTACAGTGAGGGCCTGGGAGTCTACACTGAGAACCCAGGGACTGAGATCTTGTTTAGACTATCTGACGGAGAGATGTGAATATCTTTACGAAAAGATACAAAAAACAGGCAATAAGGACAATAACAACCAGGATGGTAAGATCATGAACAGTGGTGGAATGAAAGAAGGAGATTAATGCCCTCTATGAGTATGGCACGATCCGCATCGTTTGGGTGTCGGGCCATAGAGGGAGTAACTGAGAATGGGAAAGCAGACGATTTGGCAATGAAGGCTAGAGAACTGCCGCCAGTAAACTTGGTTAACCCAAAGCCTTTGGGGTCGACGCAATCCGAGTTAAGGGCGTGGGCAACGAATGCACATGCAACCCTGTGGGACAGCGAAACGGTCGGTAGGACGGAGAAAATCTTATGGGGGGATCCAGATCATGAGAAGACGAGGCTATTACTAAAAGGAAGTAAGAAGGAGGTCAGTATAGCTCTCGGTATCATAACGGAAAACACAGGACTACTATCTTACTTATGTAAAATCGATGCGGCAAGTGATAGCATGTGTAGGGCAAGTGAGACATTGGAGCAATTGCTATGCCATTGCCTGGCTTTCGCGTCTAACAAATACCGGCACTTAGTTGGGGACACATACCAGACATGAACCAATATAGGGGCGTGGCATTGCTCGACGATCCCAAAAACCATGGATAAGCAACGAAACTGTAAAGGACATTCAGGTATTTTGAATGTCTAAGCAACGCTCTGATACGGGCAAAATCAAGTGTAACTAAAATCGCAGCCAGGACTAAATATCGCGCCTCTGCTACGCTGTTCAAGCGCCTAGTTCAGCAGAGATAAGCGAATATATTTTAATATTCTGGCAGAACAAGCCAAAAATACAGCCAATATTGGAAACATGAGTGGTGTTTATCAGTCAATACCAGTCAAACAAAAGAGCAGCAACAATATAAGGCCAAGGGCAATAATAAGAGATGAGGACGGATCGGAAATAACAACACCCGAACAGTAATTAGAACAATGGCGCGGTTTCATCGGCTCCGATCGACCAGCAACCGAGGACGTAAGCTCCACCCCTCTTAATCGACCTGTGCGCCGAATATATCTACGGCCCAGCCATCTTCGAAGAAATTAAGGCCGTTCTGGTCTCACTCAAAAGCGCCAAATCAGCCGGTCCTGATAATATACCTGCTAAACTGTTGCGGGATGGAACATACCCCGAATAATCCGGGAGGCCTGGGTTACAAACGCTGTCGTCACGGAATGGATGAAGAGATCATGGTCAAAGTATGACCCCAAGCTGGGTGGGTTTTTTTTATACCCTACACCACCACTGTGGTACAGGGAATTATAACTTTGTTTGCAACGATAAGAAGGAGACGAGGAAGACCCATTGATAAGTTTACCAACCAGCTTAGAATCACTTCCTGATTTGATTTAGCTATGTCCGTCTGCCCGTCTGTCTTTCCATGTACAGGAACATGTCGCATTTGTTGCTGCCACACGACTGCCACAAAATTTTGCACAAAAATCGGTCCAGATTTAGATATAGCTACCCATATATATCTTTCATGCGATATGGCCTTTTAAGGCTGTAGAAGCCACAATTTTGATCCAATCTTCACAAAATTTTGTACGTTATGTTTTTCCGACGTTTTAAAACAACGTCGGCTCAGATTTAGATTTAGCTCTTATATATATCTTCAATCATATATGATATTTTAAAGCTGTAGAAGCCAGAATTTTGGTCCGATCTCTACAAATTATTGCATAAAATGTTTTATTTGACATTCCAATATGTGTGCAAAATTTGATAAACATTGGCTCTATAGTTCTTCTTCGAAATATTGATATAGGACCCCTTAAAGTACAATAATATATCCTTGGTCGTCTGGACATTCTCAGTCGATCTAGCCACGTCCATCCGTCCGTATGTCAGTCTGTCGAAACCACGATATCGGTCGGACGCGTAAAGTTAACCGCTTAAAGATTTGCACAGATGCTTAATATTGGTCGGTAGGTCGTTGAGGATTGCAAATAGGCCATATCGGTTCAGACTTGGTTATTGCCATATAAACCGACCTCCCGATTTGACTTCTTAAGCCCCTGGAAGCCGCAATTTTTGTCCGATTTGGCTGAAATTTTGCATATGCTGTTCTATTAAGACTTTCAACAATCCTGTCAAGTACGGTTTATAACCTACGATTGGTCCCATAAAAACCGATCTCCCGATTTGACTTCATGCGCCCTAACAAGCCGCATACAATTAACGTATGCCATGTTTACCAATCACATCTCGTGATACAAAAGAAAATCGAGTTTCTATGTCAAAAATTTTAATATAATTAACACAATGTTTGAAAAGTTGTTTATATGTCAATACCATATTTATTCGATAAAATTTATAAAAATCTATATTTTTTCTGTGTACATACAAAAGAAGATGAAGTGTCGGTGAGTGTGTTCTTGCGATGGAAAGTTGTTTGAGCTGTTTGAGCAAAGGAACAGCAAAAGCAGATGGGTTGTCCTTTTTTGTATCTATAATGGCAAACATTCCATTTTGCTGTTTCTTGAATTTTCGCAAGCTTTATAAGTACTTTCAGAAACTTCTTACGACACTGCAATTTTTTCTTCTGCTACTTGTGTACTTTGGCCGCCTTATCCAAAAAGGCAAATGCACTGCAATTTGTCCACTGTGGGCTGAAATCATTGGTAAAGCCTAAGAAATTGAAGTAATGCTATATTCCGACCAAATCTGTTTAGAGCAAACGACTCGCCTTTCCTTTACAGTTATAAGGCAAAACGACTCGTTTAAAAACGAGTGACTAGATTGAATTGTGCTAAATAAACATAGCCCCAAATAAAGTCAAACAATAAAAATAGAATTTTTTTCAAAAAAGAAAAAGGTTAGGGAATAAGAAGAATGTTACAGATAAGCAAGAAAAAATAAATCTTAGCAATAGCGTATCATAACATGTTGGAGTGTGAAAAAGTGCAATTTCCAAAACATCTCAAATAGTGTGAACGGTTGAGATGTTTCACAGCAGAATCCATGGTGTTGGGTTCGCAAGATTCGGCCCGACCGAACTTAACACGTTTTACTTGTTATACCCCTCCACCGAAGGATGGGGGTATATTCATTTTGTCATTCCGTTTGCAACACCTCGAAATATCCATTTCACACCCTATAAAGTATATATACTCTTGATCAGCGTAAAAATAAAGACGATCTAGCCATGTCCGTCCGTCTGTCTGTGGAAAACACGCTACAGACTTAAAAAATGGAGATATTGAGCTGAAACTTTGTACAGGTTCTTTTTTTGCCCATAAGCAGGTTAAGTTCGCATATGGGCTATATCGGAATATATCTTGATATAGCCCCCATATAGACCGAACCGACGATTTAGGGTCTTAGGCCAATAAAAGCCAGATTTATTGTCCGATTTTGCTGAAATTTAGAACAGTGAGTTGTGTTAGGCACTTCGACACCCTTCGTCAATTTGGCTCAGATCGGTACAGATTTGGATATAGCTGTCATATAGACCGATCCTGCGATTTAAGGTCTTAGGCCCATAAAAGCCACACTTTTTATCCAATTTTGCTGAAATTTGGGACAGTGAGTTGTATTAGGCCCTTCGACATCCTCCGTCAATTTGGTCCAGATCGGTCCAGATTTGGTTATAGCTGCCATATAGACCGATCCTCCGATTTAGGGTCTTAGGCCCATTAAAGCCACACTTATTATCCAATTTTGCTGAAATTCGGGACAGTGAGTTGTCTTAGGCCCTTCGACATAATCCGTCAATTTGGCTCAGATCGGTACAGATTTGGATATAGCTGCCATATAGACCGATCCTGCGATTTAGGGTCTTAGGCCCATAAAACACGCATTTATTGTCCGATGTCGCCGAAATTTGGGACAGTGAGTTCAGTTAAGCCCCTTGACCTACTTCTGCATTATCGCACAGATCGGTCCAAATTTGGATATAGCTGCCACATAGACCGATCTCTCGGTTTTAGGTTTTGGGGCCTTAAAAGGCGCATTTATTGTCCGATGTCGCCGCAATAGGGGACAGTGAGTTGTGTTAGCCCCCTCGACATCCTTCTTCAATTTCACGCAGATCGCTCCAGATTTGGATATAGCTGCCATATGGACTGATCTCTCGATTTAATGTTTTTGGCCCATAAAAGGCGCATTTATTGTTCGATGTTGCCGAAATTTGAGACAGAGAGTTAAGTTTAGCCCCTCCACATATATCTGCAATTTGGTCTAGATCGAACAAGATTTGCATATAGCTGCCTTATAGACCGATCTCTCGATTTAAAGTCTTGGCCCCATAAAAGGCGGATTTTTAATCTGCCTTTTTACTTGTTTTATTTTCATTTATTATTGGTAGCATTCGAACTTATCTTCTTCAATTTATGCGCCATATTGTTATTATGCGGTTGTCCATTTGGTGGGAAGTGAAGATGTGACGAGCGCTAAAAATTTTACTTTATATAGCCATTTCAGGTGCTTACCATACTTACTGTTAAGAACTTTTTAATTTGGTCGGAAGAAATTTTTACCATACTGCCGTATACTCACCATGAATATTATATTGCCATTATTGGCCTACATGTCAACTTAGGAATAAAGCGGACTCTCATGCATTTGTTAAACGTTTGAATTTTACGGGAGAGTAACCACCAAAATTTTTTGGATGTATTCCAAAACTTCACCAAATATTGAGATTTGAACATAGATCTGTCGCCAATATGTTTAAATGGGATTTAAAAATGATTTGGGAAAAACTAAGAAAAAAACGCAACTTAAAGTCGACATAGAAGAAAATGACCATAGAAGCTTCAAGTGAAAAATCGACCAAAGCAGGTTAAGTTCGAAGATGGGCTATATCGGACTATATCTTGATATAGCCCCCATATAGACCGATCCGCCGATTTAGGGTCTTAGGCCAATAAAAGCCACATTTATTATCCGATTTTGCTGAAATTTGCGACAGTGAGTTGTGTTAGGCCCTTCGACATTCTTCGTCAATTTGGCACAGATCGGTCCAGATTTGGATATAGCTGCCATATAGACCTATGCTCTGATTTAGGGTCTTAGGCCAATAAAAGCCACATTTACTTTCCGATTTGGCAGAAATTTGGGACAGTGGCTTGTGGTAGGCCCTTCGACATCCTCCGTGAATTTGGCCCAGATCGGTCCAGATTTGGTTATAGCTGCCATATAGACCGATCCTCCGATTTATGGTCTTAGGGCCATAAAAGCCACATTCATTGTCCGATTTCGCTGAAATTTGGGACTAATTTGGCTCAGATCAGTCCAGATTTGGATAAAGCTGCCATATAGGTGTAGGTCGGACTATGTATAACAATCTCCCGATTTAAAATCTAGGAAAATGAATTGTGTTAGAGCCCTCGACATCTTTGGCGAGTTTGGTGCAGATTGAACCATATCTCGTTATAGCTGCTGAGGTTTCATAAATGGTGTATTTTTCGCCGGACTTATGTAATGAGGTTAATATGTATATCCGAGATGGTGGGGTATACAAAGTTTGGCCCGCGCAAAATTTAATGCATTTTTAATTGTTTCACTTTATTTTGACGTTCACTATATATTCTTGGGTGGTTTTTGGGAACTGATTGGATCTTTAATATTTGGAGCCAAGTTTTAATTAATTATTATTCTACCCCCAAAATTATTCTACCCCCAAACACCTATCGGCCCACTTGGGGCAAGCCCCCAGACGCCCTAACCATTTTTTTCGGATTTGTGCGTCCGAACAGGACAGGACAGGACACACCTGTTCTCCCTTTAGAGAATTAATGCAACAGTTGAGCCATTTGCGAGTCAGTACTGCACACGTAAACAGATGGATTTTTATAACATACACCAATGGTGGCACAGATAATGCCATCCTTGCTGGTGGGTATATATAACATAGACCGGCTGATTATAACGTATTTCACTTGTATTTTCCCAATTTGCCCTTTGGCCCACGGTAATCTCATATATTTTATTTATATGCAAATACGAGTTCTTTTAAGTTTTGCTTGCAAGGTTGCCTGCCAGCCTACAGAAGAGCAAAGGGCTGGGGAATGTTATGTATCTGCCTTTTATTCTGATGCGGTTTGATGTGACAAACGCCTCATACAAAGTTTGTGCGCAGAGGGGGTGCATCATGTTTTCAAGTTGGTTCAGCAACTTAACCAATTTAGGCTGTAAATATTTTTGCACAATGCTGACAGTGTGTGTGTGTGAGTGTGCACAAGTGCAAAATTGCATTTTACGCTTTTCACAAACTTGTTCTGTTTTCTTTTGTTCAAACGACGACAACAAAGAAAAAAAAAGAAAATAACACCTACAACCACATCGAGAATGACTATGCCGCTGACGATGGAAATGGCGATGATGACGATGTGACTCTCATATTCGTCATTGCATTATTCTGTGAATCGTTGTTGTGGTGCGCTAGTGATGGTAATGGTGCTGTGCTTTTGTTTTCCTAGTTTCCCATTTTTGTTTTGTTTTTGTTCGGCGAGAATGCCCTTGTCCTTGTTACAGTTTTCCAAAGTACAAGTGCGGTCTCAAGCTGCGCCAACATTGGCTGAAACTATGACAAAGGTAACAGCGTAGAATAAAAACAAAAAACCTATGCAACAAAAAAAAAAAAAAAAGAAGCCACAATAAAAATTTTGTAAAATGTCAACATTATCCCAAAACAGCAACAGTGTTTCTATCAGCGTCATTGTAGTTGGATGAAAATCTTGGGCAAACGAAGAGAGGTGGGATTATAATTTTTCCAGGTTAATGGGTTACCCAAGCACACAATCACCAACACCCTTAAATTAAGCGGGGATTTCGGAGTGACGAGTAGGTTGAGTTCATTCTTTTTGGTAATGGTGCAACTATTTCCTCTGTTCTTATCATAGTAGTGATATTGCATTTCAACACCCTTTCTCCCACCGTCGAAACCTTTTTTCGAGGAAAGCCGAAAGCCTTAGCAGCCACAACCGCTGTTCATTTGCCATTATTTTCTAGCCGAATGTGACCTTGTTGCAATTTCAATATTCGCACTCGTAAATTTTAAGCAGTACTGTTTTTTTGTTTTCAGTTTTCTATATGGAAATTTGTTGGTGTTCTTCGAGAACCAGGCAATGTGGATGTGGATAGATGGATGAATGGATGGTTGGTTGGCTGCATGGATGGATGAATGGCTGACTGAGGCCGGCCCGGGGCTGTGCAGCTGAAGCAGTGGCTGCAAGTTCACTTAAGTGATGTTAAAAACTTTGCGTTACCACACATTTGTACTCCACGCAACTAAAACGTTAAGCATTATGCCCATAGGAGCTTGGCTCCTCATATCCCCGCCTACTTACCACGGCTCGTGACATGTAATGCATTTTGTTCGGTCGTTTGCCATGTTTTGGTGGAAGCACCACTTCTCGTACCACTTAAAAAAAATATTGTTTTTGGACCACAGAGCAAAACTTATTTGGAAATTAATAAAACATTTTGTTGGCGTCTAACACATTATTTTGCGCTTGGTTTCGGGTTTCCTGCAAAACTGTGCCACATTAACTCTGCATTGCCATGCCTCATAATAAGCTTTTAGAGTGCGTGCTCGAGATCGCTTGCAAAACTTTTGAAATTCACCAACCTAAACCACTTTTAATGAGAATGAACAAATTATGAGGCTTGAAACCTTGGCCAAGTTCATGGTTAACTTGCACAGAAGAGTATAAGAAAACTGTATTTTGTTGTGATATTATGGGCATTGTCTTGATGTCTGCTCAGCAGGATATAGAAAACTAAGGTGATCTTGCAGTGATGTAGAAAAGTGGTTTTATATATCTCCAAACTAAAAACATTAATTTGTACACCCTACACCACCACTGTGGTATAGGTTATTAAAACGTTGTTTATTTGTTTACAGCGCTGAGAAGGAGAAGAGCTACCCATCGTCTTACAATCACTTTCTGATTCGATTTACCCATGTCTGTCTGTCCGTCTGTGAGTCCATGAATTCTTGTAATCAAGGTACAGGTCGTGTTTGAAGTCCAATCGTCACGAATTTTGCGCCCGTCAGTTTTGTGGCCCAAGGAACAACGCTATTCATTGCTCCCATATATATTCATCGACCGATTTGCAATAATAAGGCCATTGTAACCACAATTTTAAACCAATCTACACAAAATTTGGCACTGTTTGTTTTGTTATCAAATCGAACATAAATTCAAAATTTCATCAAAATCCGTTCAAATTTGGATATAGCTACCACATATAGGTACAGTCCGATTTGCAGTTATAAGACGCTAGTAGGTAAAATGTTCAACCAATCTGCCCCAACCTTGGGACGGATTGTTTTGTTACCGATTTTAACAAAAAACAAATAAGAGCGTGCTATGTTCGGCCGGGCCGAATCATATACACCCTTCACCATGGATCGCATTTGTCGAGTTCCTTTCCTGGCATCTCTTTTTTGGCAAAAAAGGATATAAGAAAAGATTTTCTCTGCTGTTAGAGCGATATCAAGATATGGTCCGGTTTGAACCACAATTAAATTATATGTTGGAGACCTGTGTAAAATGTCAGCCAATTCGAATAAGAATTGCGCCCTTTGGAGGCTCAAGAAGTAAAATAGAGAGATCGATTTATATGGGAGCTGTATCGGGCTATAAACCGATTCAGACCTTAATAAACACGTATCTTGATGGTCATGAGAGAATCCGTCGTACACAATTTCAGGCAAATCGGATAATAATTGCGATCTCTAGAGGCTCAAGAAGTCAAAATCCCAGATCGGTTTATATGACAGCTATATCAGGTTATGAACCGATTTGAACCTTATTTGACACAGCAGTTGAAAGTAAGAATAAAATACGTCATGCAAAATTTCAGCCAAATCAGATAGGATGGCGCCCTCTAGAAGCTCAAGAAGTCAAGTCCCCATATCTGTTTATATGACTGCTATATCAGGTTATGAACCGATTTGAACTATACTTGGCACAGTTGATGGATATCATTTTTCACAGCTTGTCACTCTGTAATTGCATTCTTTCTTCTGTCAGTTATCAGCTGTTACTTTTAGCTTGCTTTAGAAAAAAAGTGTAAAAAAAAGTATATTTGATTAAAGTTCATTCCAAGTTTTATTAAAAATGCATTTACTTTCTTTTAAAAAATCCGCAATTACTTTTTGGGCAACCAATATTTGTGCAAAATTTCAAGCGGCTAGCTTTACTCCTTCGAAAATTAGCATGCTTTCGACAGACAGACGGACGGACATTTTACATTCATTTAACAATGAGATTTACATGAAGCTCCAATAAATATGCTCATCCAATTTTAAGTCTAATCGAGAAAATGTGCAACGTTTTTCGAGCGACCATTTTGCAATGGGTGCATGACACTCTCTTATAACTGTTTTCATATATAAGCATTACTCGTTTTGCACTCATAGAGACGAAGTCAGGATTTGCCCGAAAATTTTGTACGGATTGTTTTATTATCCATCAGAAGACCTATGCCTTCATATATTGATGTCGTCCAATTCATATACATTGGGTAAATGTGGAGTATTAAGTAGTCGTCACCGCCCGCCCAACTTTTGCCTTTGGAGTTTAGTTATATGGTCTTCATTATCTATAGAAATGTCAAGTGTCCTTTCGGTCATTGTTCATATCATTTTCTCATCGTATGTTTTGCTGTACAATTTTTCCAGTTCAAAGTTTTTAATTGCGTTACATAAGTGCTGAGGAAAGCATAACAGAACGTAGAAAAAAAAGTTGCAGTTAGCAAAAGTAGTTAAGCAAGTCGATCCTTCTCAGATGCTGTTACTCAAGTGGCAGTGAGTGTGAATATCGCTTGGGAATATGGGATTAAAGGGAAAATCCGGCTCTCCTTGTTGTACCTGCCACATGGTCTGTGCAAAACAAAGAGGACAAAGTTTTCCATCCGCCCCCCCTTTGGTTGTGCAATTTCTTGTAATTTTAGGCAACAAGTAATTGACACAAATCGATAAAATGAGATATGTGTCAAGGTAAAGTTTTTGTTTTTTCTTCTACTTCTCTTCGCCAGAGCTTGTCATGCTGTCTTTTATGTCATGCCGTCCACTTGCTTCAATTTGTTGTTTTTTTTTTTGATGGTCTTTAATTAAATATTTAAAATACATTTTCGCTCTCTACCAGCGACAGTTAAGTGCGAACAATGACAGACACTTTGTGTGTCGGTTCGTCCCTGTCCCCCTTTTTTTCAAGCTCTCGCTTTGTATTTTTCGTATCGGTATAAAGGACCGAAATGCAAGGCAATGATATGAAATCCTTCATTACAGCCCAGAAGATGGAGGCGGAATGAATACGTTCTAACACTCTCAGTCTCACCCACAATTCTACTCCTACGGCCACTGTCGCATTCAGCACGCTACAAGTATCTCTCACTTGGACTTGATGTAGCTGGAGTGTTTCCATTCTGCACTCCACAGCTACTGCTTTAAGGACTTTGTATGCAAGACATAATTAAATTAAACGGCAAACACACACATTCACCTAAATGCGCTCCCATGCTTACCAACTCACCAAAAATGCAGTGACTTGAGATTACAGAGACGACACAGAGCAGTCGAGCAGTAGAGCATTAACTATTTAAAATGCAATTCATTTAACGTTTGACAGCAAAGCAAAATGGGGGCAACTCTCATCAGAGGCCAAAGGTTGAGCAGTTCTTGGCGTCAAGTGCTAAACTTTGCGCTGACGATAGTTGCTAACTCGAACGGGGCTGGCATCGTTAAGACACATGTAATACATGTTTGAATCGCAGAAAAAAGTTAGCACTTGCCAACCCAGTGTCGGTGTGTTTGTGTGAGAATGCGGATGGGCATGTGTGGGAGGAGCATTAATGGGTAGCTACTACTGCGATGTTTGTTAGATGGCCATAGATCAACTTGTTGATTATCACCTGGGGGAGTATGTGGCCCATTACAACCTATATTTGAGTAAATCACCCACTGCATTGCACAGACACACACACACACACATACACACACTCACCCGCAGACATATGCAAACATGACATTAATATGAAAATGGTGTAATTTACACAAAAATACACGAACACGGCATTTTAAAGGAAATGTTTCATTTTCCTCAAGACACTTACCCCCCGCATGTTAGCTCAATGTCTTGTCTAAACAAAAACTGGTTATTAAATTGCTCGTGCGAGCATTACAAAAGTTGCTTGATATTGTAGATTACATGTTAACAGGGTCTAAGTGGGGGCCAACAAGGCGCAGGGCAGTGGATAGGGCTAAGAGCATTGGCGCGGCTAGACATTTTACCAGGGGGTGCTACAGCCCACAAAAAAACAACAACAACAAAAATGAAGCCATGCAAAAAGGCATTAACTTCTGCCCGGCCGAACATCGGGTATATAAAGGGCGATTTTTTAAGAGCTATAGGAAAGTTTTTCGAAAAAAAAAACACATAAAAAACCGCGAAAACGCATGAAATCCTTATTTGAGTCGATAGTACGGTCCATATAATTAAATGTTTGAAGATTATTTAATCCAAATATTGGCCGTGACCATCCGCTTAGTGCAATTTTGGCATACTCTTTCCAACATTTCGGCCGGTATCTCACGAATAAATGCTTCCATGTTGTCTTCCAATGCGTCAATTGAACCGGGCTTGTCTGTATAGGCATGAGCTTTTACATAGCCCCACAAAAACTAATCGAAAGGCGTTAAATCGCACGTTCTAGGCGACCAATTGACAGGTCCCGAACGTGAAGTGAAATGTTCATCGAACTCGCCTCTCAATAAGTCCATTGTTACGCGTGCTATGTGGCACCGTCTTGTTAAAACCACGTGTCATGCAAGTCAAGCTCTTGCATTTAGGCCAAAAAAAGTTGGATATCATCTCACGGTAGCGCTCACCATTCACAGTTACGTTACGATTCGTATCATCTTCGAAGAAGTACGGTCCAATGATGCCACCAGCCCATTAACCGCACCAAACTGTGACTTTTCCTGGGTGCATTGGTAGCTCTTGCAATGTTCTGGCTGGTCTTCACTCCAAAATCGACAATTCTGCTTATCTACGTACCCACTAAGCCAAAATATAGCTTCGTCGCTCAATGGAAGAAGCGCGCGATGAACTTTCCTAACAGAGCACGCATTTTGATAATGAAATGCAATCATTTGTACGCGTTGTTCGTTTGTTAGACGATTCTTGGTTAACTTATAGACCAATCTGGGGATGTTTGACAGTGAAACATTTGAACTAGTGTTGCCAAAAGGGTAATAGCTAAAAAATCACACTTAATAAACAACTTTTCGTTAAAATCCGGTACGGAATGACTTTGAACATGAAAGGTTGGCCGGCAACGGCTAAAAAGACTCAGTGCCTGTGATACTCAATATGACAAGGTGAGTTATAGGCGCCTTTAAATGACCAAAGACCATTGGACCCGAACGGATTTTTTAGCTTGACGACGATCGCTATCTCCACATTCAATTGTGCTGAATGCACCATTATGAACCTAGGGCAGCTATATCGAAATTTGTTCCGAATTGGACGCAACTCGCCACAAATCACTTTTCATCAACAAATTCGGATAATAAAGGGGTCCGAACCACCTCATACAGCTTACTGTGTTAAATTTCCCTCAAATCGGGGATCTTTATACAAATTATTATCTAAATTTCAGCCTTATCGGCCAATAAATTAAAATTTTTGGGGCCTAAGACTTTAAATCAAAAGTTCGGTATATATGTGGGCTATATAAAGATAAGGTCCCTTACCCCAATTTTCAAAAAACGCCAGATCTAGGAGATTAACCAAAATTTTGTATGCCACCTCATGGTACTCCAAAAACGCGACATTGGTAAACAATTTTGGGGTCAACTAACCTGGGAGGACGCCCCATCTCAAAAGCCAACAGAACGGACATGTTTTGCGACTGGGACAACCTGGGTATCATATGAAAGGTATTTAAGAGTAGAGTACGAATTAGGTATAAAAATTTCAACCTTAGTGTCAGGGGGGGTCCCCCACCCCCAAAAACAACACCAACAGGACACTCGACCGCTTTGGACAACATGGGTATCAAATGAGAGGTATTTAAAACTACGTACGAACTGGGCACAAAAATGTCAGCTTAAGTGTCGGGGGGTTCCCCGACTCCAAAAACATCACCCAACAGGACACTTGTATCGTTTTGGGCAATATGGGAATCAAATGAAAGGTATTTAAAAGTAAAGAACAAATCTGATGTAAAAATTTATTCCTTGGTGCCTGAGGGGCCTCCCTATCCCTCAAAATCCCCATACAGTACATATTTACCGATTGGGACAATTTTGATATCGAATGAAGGGTATTTGAAAGTATAGTAAAAAGCTGATATTAAAAATTATTTCCTTGGTGTCTGAGGCGTCCCCACCCCCCAAAAACCCCTCAATAGGACATATTTACCGATTGGGACAATATGTATATCAAATGAAAGGTATTTGGAATTTGAGTAAACATCTGTTATAAAAAGTTGGTCCATGGTGTCTACGGGGTCTTTCCAATCCCAAAAACCCCCAAAACGGGCATGAATGTCCAACGTCACAAAATGGGTTTAAAATGAAAGGTGTTTGAGAGTTGACTTCGAATCTGATTTACACATTTGGGACAGAGTCTGGGACCGGCTCACCCACCAAATACGCTTCAATAGGAGTAAGTGTAGTTCGATCGGAAAAAATATCGGCCCTAAGTAGGAGAGTGCACTTTTTACCCTCAAAGTGGGATTGACACAGGAGGACCTGCGGATCTTTAAAAATTGATATCCCAAGTGGTAGCTTTGAAATAAGATGCAAAAAAAAATTAATTAGTGTGGATCTGAACGGGACCCGTAGACCTGAATATCTTGATCGCCAGCTTAAAAATGCTTGACATTATAGGGCTCAAACAAAATCGTGCTCTAGCACAATGCTGATATTATTTCAGGGTCCGCCCCCTAAACTTCCTTAAAACCGAACACGTTTGCC
The DNA here is from genome assembly GCF_963082655.1 of Stomoxys calcitrans. Classification (NCBI taxonomy): domain Eukaryota; kingdom Metazoa; phylum Arthropoda; class Insecta; order Diptera; family Muscidae; genus Stomoxys; species Stomoxys calcitrans. The sequence continues at coordinate 2,109,392 of NC_081552.1, forward strand.
TACTATGGCAATAAGGGGCTCAAATTTGATAGTAGAAAACGAATTTGATAAGCACTTTTAAGGCCAAGTGCTTGGGGGTCGTCTCAATCCCTATAAACCAATTGCAATAAGATGAATTTAACAGTAGAGCACGATGCCGATATTTTTTCAGGGCTAAGTGTGCGGGTGGTCGCCCCACCTTACTTACCCCTCTGCAGAAATTTGTGGATTATGGCGAAAAGGGCTTCAAATCTGATATCCGTTTTATGGCCAGGTGTTCCAGGGACGACCCATCTCATAAACAATCGACTACAGCAATATGTAGCTCAAATGTGGTTTTTGGGAGTAGAGTATAAATCTGATATCCACTTTCGGAGCAAAGTGGATATCAGATACCAATCCACCACCAAAACCAAGAGAATGAGGTAGATCTAACATCCAAGCCTTAATGGGCGGACCTTCACCATACCCTATTTTCAAAAACACCAGATGGCAGAGATGGATGGGGCGATTTATGCGAAATTTAGTACGTTTATAATAAATCAAAAACAGGGGCGTCCACCCAAACCCTTCCAAAACCCGCCAAATGGAAATTTAAACCATATTTATTGGCAATACTAGGCTCAAAGGAAAGGTATTTGAGACTAGAGCACGAATCTGATACATGGGGTACCACATCACCCTCAAAAACACCCTCATACCGGACATATTGACTCACCATAGCAATATAAGGCAAAAATGAATGAAATTTGGAATACAATCAATAGTTGTTTATACTAAAAACTTGGGTACTGCACTAAAGCTCTTGACAAGTGCAACACAGCTCATATACATCAATACGACGATATCGACTTTTAAAGTGCACAGTGGGTTATTTTAAGTGTGAGGGCCCCTGCTTTCTACAGACCAGATAGTTAGTTTGCCATGAACATACCATTAAGGAACAGGGAATACTCTCCGTTCTTTTTACTATGATTGCAAATTGTATTACCAAGATTTGGATCGTACGTGCCAAACGAATGGCTGCAAACAAAAACATGGCTTTTGTCGAGTGCCACTCGCTCACATTCATCAATATAGAATTCCAATTAGTACAGTGGTATAGAATGTCGTGATTACTCACGGGTTTTCAGATTCGACCCGGCAGAACTTATAGCGATTTAAGTTGTTATGATAATTAATTTAATATTATATGGACATTTTTATTTTTTCTCATTTCTTCTTTTTTGTTCCAGATGGGTGCAGATGTCCGTGAAGGTGAGTCCAAGCTTATTGTAATTTTTTTTAAAAAGGCCCCTTTGTTCTTTATTTCAACAACCCACAACTGTCTGATTACATGTAATTGTACAAAGATAATAGCCAAAATGTTGCACATCTCTTTAATGGAATCCAGTACAACACGAATCTTAGAACAGGCCATGTACAAGAACAAACACCAACACACCTACACTCACACAGTTTACCTTTTGCCTAAAACCTTAACAGATACAAAAGTCGAAGATGTTAAAAGGCAAAGACCCAAGAAAGTAACCATGTTTTGCTGTACGCAAATGTTGCATATTCCCTGCAAACATTTTTCATAATTTTGCAATAGTCTTCGTTCCCGCGAACCTTCTCGAAGATTTTTACTTCATTTTTCTTTCGTATCAGTTGCGAAAATCTCTTCTAGGATATCATTGGACAATCCATTGAGTGTTTGGAAGTTTTAGCAACTCTTCGCGACGATTCTGTTACAACCCATCTTCATATACTTACTGATTTTTGCTCAGACGAAACGACTGAATCTATAAACTTGAAATTTAACACGATGGTCACTCTTGGAACTGATCCGAGATTCGTTTATATGGGAGCTATATTAAAAACCACCATTTACCCCTACCGACCCATACAAATAGGAAGTATTCGTGCATATTTCAAGCGCCTAGCATTTTGCCTTGCAAAGTTAGCGTGCTTTCGTCTGTATTGAGGCAAGTAGTACGGAACAAGTTTTAAGTAATTTAAGTGTTATAAACTAAAATCAAATGACCCCTTTGCAACGGCCAATGACCCACATCAGTAAGAAGTATGTATGAAAAATTTCATGTGGATCGCCGAATTCGTTCGAACGCTATCGTAATTTCGGCTATCTGTTGAACGAATAGACGAATAAGGGTAGACTGACTTAACGCACTAACGACAAATGGGTTTTCTACCTATGCTCAAGAATTGAACGATATATATTTGAGAGCTATATCTAAATCTGAACCCATTTCCATGAAAGGAACTAGTAATGCCGAGAGTCATTAGAAAATCCTTCCTGCCAAATTTCGAGGGAATCGGCTACCAAATGACCATTTCATAGCAGTATTACTGCAAATCGGACGAACATATATATGGGAGCTATATCCAAATCTGAACCGACTATTAAACAGATCGTTTGAAATCTGTTGTTGTTACGGCCATATAAGTGCAAATCTGGCGATAAATATGTATGGGTGCTACATATAAATCTGAACCGATTTTCCGTGCCAAATTTTGTGCAGATCAGTTACACATTGTATTTATTACAACGTTATAAGTGTAAATCGGGCGATACATATATATTGGAACTATATCCAATTCTAAACCGATTTTGATGAAATCTAGCAGATATGTTAAGATCAGTAGCAAAACAATCCGTACCAAATTTTCTGCAGATCGGTTGAAAATTTTAGCTACTACGGCCATTTAAGTGGAAATAGGGCGATACATATATATGGGAGCTATATCTAAATCTGAACCGTTTTAAATGGAAATTTGCAGGCATGTTAAAATCAGTAACAAAACAATCCATGCCCAATTTCGTGCAGATCGGTTGAAAATTGTAGCTACTACGGCCATTTAAGTGCAAATCGGGCGATACATATGTATGGGAGCTATATCTAAATCTGAACCGATTTTGATGAAAAGGAACGAAACGGGACTCAAATGGAAGTTATTTGGTAATAGTATGAATTTGATATCTAAATTTGGCATAAAAAATTTCAGGGGGCCACTGATGCTGAAAAGTCCTCCCTCCCCTGATAATTCCCCTCCTCTAAAAGCCACCCAAAAGGAAAAGTAGTATGATTGGACTCAATTGGAGTTGTGTGTAATAATCGTCGAGAACAGTTGCTAAAACTTCCGTGCACGCACATGATTGTCCAATGATATCATGGAAGAGTGTTTCGCTACTCATATGGAAGAACAATTGCGAAAAAATCTTCCAGAAGATTGTTTTATTCATGGCGGGGACTAACGCTCTTCCAAAATTATGAAAAATGTTTACAGGGTTGGTTTATATGAAGTTTTCGATGACCAGAAAGGACAATATTTAATTAATATTCCAAAAAACGAATGCGCAGAAGAGTTTTTAATAAATCTTTCAAATCACACACGATTCTTGCACGTGTTGGAGATCTTGCAAGACTCTTCTAACTTGGCAAGTTGCTAACAAGTCTGAAGATTCGCGGAAAACTCTTCCGGAAGATTCGTCTTGAGGACACAACTCCTCGCGACGGCGGAGTCGTATACGTCTCTTAGACCAGCTCGCCTGCGATCGTTATTTCATCTAGAAAATTCGCGGAAGATTATTTGGCTATCGAAAATGTTTGCAGGGTCTCCTCAAATCGCTAACAGCCAACACACATACGCACTCTTATATGTAATAAATTCATTTGTATACAAATACAACCTCATGTATGTGAATCATAAAATTCATGAACGCCGCCGTTCCATTGTACTAGCTTTTGTTGTTTGTGCTGTTTTTTTCGGCTCAACTTAGAATTGAGGTTAATAGGTAGCGAGCACCAACAGAAGCACGTGTCGTTCGTTCTCAGAGAGGGGGGAGAGAGAGAATACCAACAAACATTACATTACCCTTACACACCGCCGTCAGACCATTCCGACATATTTGTAGATTCATTCATTGCTTTATTCGTTCACTAGCTGGCTAGGTTGTTTGTTACTGCTTCTGCTTCTGTGGCTTCGTTCGTTCACATACACATGCAAGCCTGAACCAGTTCACAAAAAGAAAATTGCTAATATTCTTTGTGCCTATGCCTGCGAGTCCTACTTACACTTCCCGTTATTTCTTTGTTTTTGTAGCCAAGGTAAAGCGGCTGCCGTTGCTTGCCGGAAGAATGCAAGTTATACACACGGCCAGAAGGGGCTGTTGGGTGTCTAAAGGCTTCCAACAACAAATGGCGTTGGTAGAATTTTTGCACAGGAAGACAAGTTGCAAAAGAAACGACATTTTTTTATTCCTTAAGACAAAGGCTACGCCAAAAAAATGAACATTCGGAAGAGTAGGTCGGTCACAACTGGCCTCAGTTTGCAAATGCATATCTTCCGAAAATTGTCGTTACAGTCTATGTACAAGGCCTTGGTAGAGCATTTTAATTTATTTTGACGCAGAGAAAGTCGATATTCAAACAATGGAGGGTTGTCGTTGAGGTAATTTAGTTAAAAACGGCTAACGGCAATAGTAAGTGGCAGATCAGAATCACGAATACGATTACGATCTTCTTATGGCAGGAATATCAATGTTGATGGTTAATATCGGAAGGAAGGAGATCGTGGAGCAAAAACACAAGAGATAATGTCCAGCATTGGTTATTCCGCAAAAAAGATTCAGACGGCACACAGTCATTTCCCCGAGTTTACTGCGCGAGACCCCAACTCTCAACTCTCAACTCTCAACTCTTTTATCTCGTTCCTTCCTAAAAGTTGTCTACTTCATATTTGGCTTTTCGCATTCAACCTTCTCAACACTTTCATCTGGTGCTGTATGTTTGTGAAAACCCCTTCGCTGGCTCCTGCCATAGTTACACGTCGTCAGATAGTTGGTTGGCTGTTTGGTTGGTTTGTTGCTGGGTTCTATGTGTGTCTAATTGTTCGACATTTTCTCGGGCTCTTTTTATTATTGAGTAACAAAGAGCCATAAAACAATTATGCTCCAAAAAACACGACATTTGCATTGTGTCTTTCATTGCTGCTGTTGTTGCTACTTCGAGCACATTCCAATGTAAAAAGCATTCTGATGTCTATGTGCACGGCCCTGCCACTCGGCCTGCGTGTATTTGCAGTTGAAGAGGACGCATTTGGAGAGGCCAAAAAGGGAAATAGAAGTGAAGGAGCAAAAAATAGAGCTAACTGCCACTTGCACTTTAATTCATTACATCCGTTTGAGTCGAATGTATTATTTGCCAACACACATAGACGCTCAAACACATGCCCAGCAAACACCCAGTGCAATGCAGTAAAACGGCAACATACATTGCAACGCAAAGTGTGGCCCGAGTACCTTGTTCGCACACTCATATATGGTTACACTGGCCGGGATACAAACAAAGCGAAAGGTGAAGTGAATATGTCCGTGTGTATGTGGCTGTGTGCGAAAGCAGACATAACAGCTGCAGATGGAGCAGTCTTAGTTGTTGCTACTATTACAACGGCCTTAGAGGCAGCGTCATAGTCATAGTTGTTTCCATTTCAAGTTTAGCTTTATTTGTCGCCATTGCTGCTGCGGCCCATAGGTAAGGCAAGGAGTGTCATACCGCCTATCACAGCCAACAGTCCGGGCCATTAGTATTTCCAAACGGGGTGCACAGCCATTCAAGCAATCCTTCAACCTGCCATCCCAACTACCAACTAACTTCAATTGTGTGAGCAATACATAGCAACATTTTTATACCCCACACCTTAGAATGGGGGAATACTTATCTCGTCATTTCGTTTGTAACACTTGATCGTCATGAAATTTTAAGGCGATCTAGACATGTCGGTCCTTCTGTCTGTCCGGCTGTGTGAGCACGCTTACTTTCGAAAGAGTAAAGCTACCCGGCCGACACGGGATAAATATGAGCACCACACAGGCTGGAACTTTGAGCTCCGACTTGTGTGGCGTCCATCGTTACCACAGGAAGCTTAGCTGAAATCTACCAGGCGCTTCTACAGGTTGTGGAGAGTCTCAGTGAGGAGTCAGGTGGCACTGGCTCTTAATTTAATACTGAGTGCGAATGATGCTCGAGATGACATGGCGAGTTATTGGCGCCTTCAAATAACCAATGGCCAACATCAAAGTCTGTTCTCAGCTTAGGGGCGGCTGGGGGCGATCGTTGGATCTTGGAGCAAGCGGCTAGCGACCCATGCGGTTGGGTCCCTGGGCCAGTAATCCGCCCCAGGAAAACTATGAGAACTACTACGACAATTAAAGAAAAACGGACCCCCCAACTTTGACGACCCACGCAAACGAAAAAAGGATCAGCACCTGGAATGTCCGCAGTATACGCTCTGACGTATAGAAAAGTACAAGGCAGATATTAGCGCGTTACAGAAAGTGCGATGAACTGGGAATGACGTCACTACAACACCAAACGGTGACGAACTACACTATAGCTGCCATAACATGAGACATGAATTTGGCTGTAGATTTGTGGTTTGTCGGAGACTGAAACACCTTGTCTCCAGCTTTAGTCCGGTGGATGAGAGGCTAGCCACAATCCGCATAAAAGCCCTATTCGTTCACATCAGCCTTATTTGTGTCTATGCCCCGGCGGAAGACAAGGATGAGCAGACCAATGATATTTTCTACGAGCGCCTAAAGAGAGAATATGACCGCTGCCCCGCCAATTTTATAAAAATCGTTCTGGGAGATTTTAGTGCGCAGATAGGGAAGGAAGATATTTTTGGTCCAACAATCGGAAAATTAAGCCTCCACGAGATAACATTCAGTAATGGGTTGAGGCTGATAGATTTCGCCGCTGCAGAAAACATGGTAGTTAGTAGCACCAGATTTCAAGCATAAAAATATTCCCAAAGCCACAAGGCTTTCACCCAATCAAAACACCAAATTGATCACGTTGTGATAGATGGAAGGCATTCATCCAGCGTGTTAGATCGATCCGTGGAGCGGATATAGATACGGATCATTACCATGTTGCAGCAAAGGTTCGCACCCATTTGAACATGGCGACGAGGAACGTACGATCTGACCCTACAAGGAAGCTGGTGCGCAATTCTTTTCTAGTGCGCAATTCTTTTCCGATTAGGCTGAGATTTTGCACGTTCCGTTTCGTTATGCCTTCCAACTTCCATACCAAGTATAGTCTAAGTCGTTCTATAGCCCGATATAGCTGCCATTTATATGACAGCTATATCGGCTATATATAATCTCCCGATTTGACTTCTTGAGCCTCTAGAAAGCGCATTTACCACCCGATTTGATTGAAATTTTGCCCAGCGACTTTTTCTATGACCTTTAACATACGCGTTGAATATGGTCTGAATGGGTTCATAACCTGATATAGCTCTACAAGCAATTCTTATCCATTGTCCTTTGTTTGCCTATAAAGAGATACCGGGCAAAGAACTTGACAAATGCGAATCATGGTGGAGGGTGTATAAGATTCGCCCCGGCTGAACTTAGCACGCTTTTACTTGTTTAGTTTCCTTTTTTGTGTTGGAAAACTGTAGCTGCCAGTTGGTCCTTTCAGAGCCATACATTTGCGTGTATGTGCGTGGGCTTATAAGCATGTATGGGTTGGATAAAGAGTGTAAGAATGACATTGCTACCAATTAGTGTTAACTGGCATTCATACTAGTCAGCCATTTTATTCAACTATTTTTTTTTTTTGTTTTAGCCCAACTCCAACTGGTGCAGCATGCTTTTTATAGAACACTAGGCGAATGAACGATAGGACCACATCTTATCCACGAACCATTTTAAATGGATTTTTTTGTTCCTGTTTTTGTTGCTTAACAGCTTTTCTATTGCGAAAGGGAAGAACTTATTGAATAGTTTGGCCGCTGTTGGGGATTTTAATATCTATGGTCAGTTGTTTGCTATTTTGTAGCCATAATCTGCATAGCTTTTGATGCGCTTGCAATTAATTTGTGGGCTACACATTAAAGTTGTGATCACATCTAAAGTGATGCGTTTATGGTGCACCAGAGCTGTGGCACAGTGGATAGTTTAAGAAGAAAGGGAAATCCACCCATAATAAAATTGTATTGCTTTTGGTAATTTATTTAGCTAACATAAGATGATCTATGTGTATATCTGTTTTCATGGAAATATATGGGAATTATGCCATCTATAGCTTATAAATAAATAGATTTAATAAATAAAATAAAATCGCGTCAGATAAAATACAATGCATCCGATTACAGTGTAGAAAAAAAAAATAAAAAGTTGCGACTTGTAAGGACTCAAGAAGTCAAATCGGTTTATATGGTAGCTATACCATGTTATTGGCCGATTTAAACTTTACTTAGTACATTTGTTTATAGTCAGAACAGAACACTACAGGCAAAATTTCAGCCACATCGGATGAAAATTTCGGCTGGTAAGGGCTAAAGAAGTCAAATCGGGAGATTTGGACCGAACTTGGCACAGTTGTTGGAAGTCATAACAAATCGGATGAAAAATATATACGGGAGCCATACATAAATCTAAACCGTTTTTTGATAAAATGTACACGTATTGAGACATCAAAAGTAATTCCTAATACCAAATTTTGAAATGATCGGCCTAAAATTCCGGCTATTGCAGATATTCTATAAATTCCTCTTCCTGGAAATCTGCACAGTTTCTGTTTCAATCGGACAGTTACCTGCCTCGATGGACATATGGAGTAATAGTTCTGATCTGGCTAACCACAACAAAGCGGTAGACGTCTTCATGTTACGATTGAGCCATATTATGTAGGAGCGTTCAGGGTCCCATTTCCGGTACCACCTGTCATCGGCAGCCCGATGTAAGGATGTTCTTAATCACATCACTATCCCCATAGATGCTGGATTTTTCTCATGATAGTGGTCGCACAAATTTTTCTAGACGCAATGTTCAGAGGCATTAAAGGTAGCCTTAAATTCTGAACCTTAGATGTTGTAGTAGTCCTCAATGCGGCTGTGACATATAAGCGAGCCGTCCGGTAGATCATGCTGACTATTGAACAAAAGGTAGATTTTTGAAACGCTGTCCATCATCCCACAACACCATTTAGCATTTTAGGTCTAACAACTGCAGTATGACAAGCTGTTTATGCCCCCAATAGCCCTGTAGCAGGCAACTTTAGCCCTAAACCCTATTTTTTGTAGAGCTTTCTGTAAATGAAATATTTTCTCCTCCTAATAACACAGGTGTGTCACCACCGTGTGTATCTTGTTTCTCCTCCTAAAAAGAACTTCCGTGTAAGAGGCATTTACGCCTAGACTACTATCGGTCGTCCACTTTACAGTCGTACGTAGAACTTCTCATTAGATAAGGTAAAATTTCTTAACTTAACTATGATAGCCACGTGAGGAGCACAATCGGCTCCTTTTACACCTCTTCACATTTCACATACAAAAAACACTTTCTTAATGGCTATATTCCATAAATAGAAGTGGAGGCAGACAGCTCTTTAAGGATTGCCTTTACTGATCCATTTGAGTACACCAACAGTACGGTGGTATTGATAGAGTTTCCAGCTCCTTCATGGGTGTCGTTAGTTTCACATTAGTGAGGACACCCTCAATGTAAAAAAATCCTATCATTGTATATTTCTTGGTAGCGGGTGAGTCTTCTAGGTTGGCAGCTAGGTCATGAAGGCCTGTGTCTGTGGACATGCTCTTGCTATAGACGTGTTTAGGGCAAAACAGGTAAACTTTAGGAATCATCGCCCTAAGATATGAATCATTCAACCTCTAAAGTTTTTAGCATAAACTATGATAGACTAATAAGGCAGAAGTGTTTGGCTTTCGTGTCATACGGTTTTCCTGTTTTCCACCTCCAGCCCACATGTATATTTGACATGCTGATGCAAGAATATTTCTCCGTAAGCCATGGAGTCAGTCCATGAGACACCACTTGAAGTTTGAGCCTATAAAAAGTCGAAACTTTTCAAGAATTCTTACTTCATTGAGATTCCATTGCAGGATATTGTCCGGCTTTGGACCATTGTTTAATGCTTTCTATTCAAAGAATAGTATAGCACCATCGAATTTTTGGAGAATTACATTCGACCAATCGACACGACCCTTTCTTTGAGCAAGTGACAAATTGTGTGGGATCCATCGCGAGCAAATTTTTTTGATGGTGCAATATTCATTGCAATATTGAATGTATGCTGGTCCCACTAATGCCTAAGGTTTTCTCAATCTCACGATAGGTCACATGACGATCTTGCAATGTCAGTTCTCGCACAGCATCGACGGTTTTTGGAACAACAACTGAATTTGGGACGACCTTCACGAAATTCGTCTTGGAGTGAACTACGACCTCGCTTGAATTCACTATACCATCGGTAAACACTGGTCCTTGATGGAGCTACATCGCCATGTCAAGCTTTACTATTGCAACACAAGGGTTGTCCAACTCGAAATATAAAAGGCAACCCTTGTACAATAAAAGTGCCTTTATTTGAACCCCATATGATCTTTATTGGTCTACGAATTTAAGTTTGGATGTAAGGTGTGCTCCATTCCTCAAATACTTTATTTCAGCCCGATATTCTCGAGATTTGATTTAAGGTGTTTAAACCCCATATTGCCATTGGTATAGGGGAGTTTACACGATGAGGCGTCTCCGAAACTCATGACCCCAAAATAGGCTATCAAATTCGGTTTCTTATCTCAAATACCATTCATTTGAAACACATATTGCCATGGTCGAAAAATTTTTACCTTTTGGGGGGTGTTTTGGGAAAAGGGCGATGCCCTAAATACATGGTCCTACATTTGGATATCAAATTTGTATTCTACTCCCAAATACCTTTATTTGAGCCCCATATTGCGATGGTCAGTAAAAAATTACTGTTTGTGGGGTATTTTTGGAAAGGGGTAGACCCCCAGAAAATTGGTCCCGAAAATGGGTATGAATTTTTGCTCTTCCCCTCCAATTCCTTTCATTTAAGCTCCACATGGACATGGTCGGTAAATATGCCCAATTTAGGGGTGTTTTGGGGATTGGGATGGTCCCCCAAACACTAAGCCCTGAACATATATCAGCAACGTGCTCTATTCTCGTATATCTATATATGATTTATTTGTAGCCCATATTGCCAATGCCCTCAAAATTGGATATCCAATTCGTTTTCTAATCTCATTTAAACTCCTTACTGCAAAAGTCAGCAAATATGTGCGGTTTGGGTTATTGGCCCAAAAACTATAAATATTTAGTTCCACTCTCTTTAGGACCCAAATTGTCTTGGTGACCAAATACGCCCTATTTGCGGGTTGTTATGGTGGTGCGACGTCCGCTGGACAGTTGGTTCCTAATGTTGATATCAGATACATGGTCTACTCTCACATACCTTTCATTTAAGCCCCATATTTCCATAGTCGGCAAACATGACCGGCTTGGTTGGTGTTTTGGGGGATGGGCGGCCACTCAGTGAGTTGGCCTTGGAAATATATACTGGATTCATGTTCAAAAAACCCTCTTATTTGAGGCTCATATTACAATAGTCAGCAAATTCGTCCTATTTAGGTGGTGTTGTGGGGGTAAGGTGACTCCATAGAAACTTTTCCCGAATATTTAATATCAGATTCATGCTTTACTCCCAAAGACCTTTCATTTGATCCACATGGTTGTAAATTTGTCCCCTTTGGGGGATGTTTTTGGTGAGAGGCGGCCCCCCAAGCACTTGGGGGGCCGCCTCTCAGGTATACTTAAATACCTTTTATTTAAGCCCCATATTCAACAATGAGTCTAAAGCCTTTCATATAAGTTAAGATTTGAATATTTTCACCACCACAAATAAATTTGTGTTTTTGGGGGGCACCATGGTGAAAATGTAAAGCTTAATTACGTGTAATGCCATTGCATGGAAACTGATTAATTTTAATGAATTTTTTCTTAAGAGAATGCCATTCATCTGTTTCAGATTGGCTAAGGCAGTTTTTAAAGCCTTCTGTTGTACATTTTTATCTCCATTGAGGTTAGCTTGATGTTATCTGTGCTTCTTCTTCGTTTCTGAGATTTTGTAACTCATCTAAAACCGCAATTCCTCAAGGAAATGTTTTTGTCGAATGTGTTCAGCTTTTGTTGTTGGTGTTGTTTTTGTACAACAAATTAAATGCACAGAACTTGCTAAGCCACAAGGACGACGTTTGGTGTAGGCCAACTCTTACAGCAGCGGCAGCGGCAGCGGCAGCGGCATCACAGAGAACTGAGGACTTGCAATAGAACGGCAACTATTGCGAAAGTAGTTCACAAGTTCCTGCCTGCAATTTTATTACTCTTGCTCGACACGAGACGTAAATCTGACGAATGATGAAACTATGCATGCGTGCACTTGTGTGTGTGTGTGTGTGTGTGTTCACGAGTGCCTCATCTTGTGTGCAATATAATTGTCTGAGACCTTTGCGAATAGTACATTCTAAAGTTCTGTCACACTTTGCTTGCTTTTAGAGTAAAGAGCAAAAACAGCAAATAGAAGATGATGATGATGATGATGATGGAATCGTTGCTTGAGGTGGCTCAAATGATGCCAGAACTCATCATCTTCATCATCTGCGGCAGGCAGCTACATCATCATCGGTATCTAAGGCCTTAGGAGTAAACTTACCCTTGAGTTTGTTGCAATAGGGACTTTGGGATTAAATGGACAAACACATTTTAAAGGACACAAATATGAGGAGAACGTGCTTTATCCTGGATTACACACACTTGCTGGCTACCACATTTTCATCCGTGTAGAAGTATGCGAACATTTGGTACACAACCCCGACACACATGCACCAAATGCAAGCAGTTGTTCCATCTGTGTGTCGCCTCCAAGAGAGTGTTGGGCGAGTATTTTAGTGTCGTTCTCCCTTTCCCTGCGTCTTGTGTTGTACTGTGGCCTTTGAGATTCAAACTGTGAGGGTTTAAAAAGAAATTGCGTGTGTGTTGGGGTATCTGTAGGCAGTTTGTCAAGAAATTTGTGCAACAGCTATGACAAATTATTAAAATATTTCTGTGTGTTGTTGTGTGCGGGTGGTTGTGTGTGATTGTGAGTCTGAGCAGTGCTTGGGCTCGTGTTTGGGGGAGGGGAATGTTTTCTTGTTGAGCTTATACTTTTGAAGAAAGGTGATGGCGGGGTTTCTCGTATTAATCCTTTTGCTTATTCGCATTCCACCCCCTCTCTCTCTTTCTCGCTTACACACATACTCTATGTATGTAGGTCAACACAAAAGAAACTTTAAGAAATTAATTCAATATAACGTGGTCGAGATATGGGATTTATGCATCAACCTCTGGGGGATCAAGTTTTCGAAAAGAGTTTAGCAGCAGAGATTAAAACGGGAGCTTGATTGCAAGTCTTATTTTCGCCATGTAGCTGCCAACTGCATTGTCAGTGGAAATATCATAAATTGGATTTTCTGTTGTGCTCGTTGCCTTAATGTGCAGTTTCCCTGTTTCCCTGTAGCTCTGTGCCGCACAGCCATCGCCACAATTGTGGTTGGACTCTCTGCAGGTGCTTGGATGCGTATGAGTTATGGTCTTGCTGTTAATATAGACACGTATACGCACGGTGTACGGCGGCAGGCAGTAGGCCTAGTGCATGATATGCTCGTGTGTGTGTACAGAGAATATAACCACTGGTCAGTTTAGTCCCCATAATCATGGTGTAATTGTAGGACTTCATTTCACAACGTGATTTAACAAAGAAAAGCAAATCCTGCAAAAGCCATTCCCACAGCAAATGAGATTAAAATTAAATATACATTGCACAGGGTTTAAAGGAGTTTTTACTATATCGTATTTTATGAAAATTTGTTTTGTTTTGATTTTGTTTTTTGATTAACAGCAAGGTGGGGTCCAACCAATTCTGCCGAAGTTTTGAACGAAGTTGTATGTTTATTTCGAAAAGATCACCACTGTGATACAGGGTAGTATATCTTTGTGCATTTGTTTGCAACGCTAAGAAGGAGACGAGATAGATCCATTGATAAGTATACCGATCGGCTTTCAATCACTTCCAAATTTGAATTCAAGGTACAGGTCGCATTTCGTGTCCGACTGTCACAAAATTGTGCACAAGTCCCTTCTTTGGTCCAAGGACGAACGCTATAGATTTTGAAAAAAAAATGGGTCCAGATTTAGATATAGCTCCCATATATATCTTTCATCCGATATGGCCTATTAAGGCCATATTTATTTATATTATTTCATGTCCCAATAAACGTGGAAAAATTCATCAAAATGGGTCTAGATTTAGTTACAGGTCCCATATATATCTCCCATCCGATTTTTAGAGAGCACAACAAACCGATTACTGGACTAGGTGTTTCTCCAAAGTGGCATGGGCGGATTAATGTCTACACCCTCTTTAAAACCTAACCTAACCTTGTTATAAATTTGATTTCTTAAAATAGAAACCATCAAATGCTACAAGACCCTGGAATGGTTTCCAAAAATATCATTCCTCAGAACTTTGAAAACATTTTTTGTTTAATGTTTTGACCAACACAAAAATTGCGTACTTTCGACAACCCAATTTTCACCCAAAACATGACTTTATATCGCAGCAATTTTTTTTTTACTAATTTGAAAAGTCCACCTAAGATCAATCCAAAAAACATTAGGACAGCTCTTTTCTTGGGTATTTTTCTACCAATTCGTTGTAAATGGGTTAATAAGATACGACATATAGTTGAACCTCGATTATCCGGGCCTCTAAAAACCGATTACCCCTATTAACCCCTATGCTCTGCTTTTGATTTTGGACCTCTATTAAGAGTGGTTTACCTCTATTATCCGTGCTTCAATAATGCTCTCTCTATTAACCGTGCTTACCTCTATTTTCATGACCCATACACATGATTTTTTAAAGTTAAATTCTGGGTTTACCCTTTTTGTTTTGGGTTAAAATTGGGTATCAAATTACATTAAGTCTGTACTTGAAAGTGAACTGGTCAAGATGTTTATTCACAAATGGCTTTAACAACAAACAAGGAAAAAGGCGTTTAGTTCGGCAGGGTCGAACTTTGGATACCCACCACCTCGGGTATATATGAAAACCACCTTTCGTCAAAATTCGGTGAAAACTGCATACCTTATGCCCCGTAGCAGCTTTATCGAAATATATTCCGATTTGGACCAAATACTGATAAGTATTGGGTTGCCCAAAAAGTAATTGCGGATTTTTTTTAAAGACAGTAAATGCATTTTTAATAAAACTTAGAATGAACTTTAATCAAATATACTTTTTTTACACTTTTATTCTAAAGCAAGCTAAACGTAACAGCTGATAACTGACAGAAGAAAGAATGCAATTACAGAGTCACAAGCTGTGAAATAATTTGTCAACGTCGACTATATGAAAAATCCGCAATTACTTTTTGGGCAACCAATACAAGTCCTTGTTCAATTGTGTATGACAAAATATTGGTCTTTTTATTAGCTATATCTATAAATAAACTGATGTGAACCATATATGGGCAAAGTTGCAGAAATATGTCGAAGAGCACAAAACAACTCACTGTCCCAAATTTCGGCAAAATTCGGACATTAAATGCGCCTTGTATGGCCTTGACTTCTTGAGCCTCTAGAGTGCGCAATTCTTATCCAAATGGAAGTATTATCCAAATGGAAGTAGTATTTTGTGGTGATATCCAACAACTGTGCCAAGTATGCTTCAAATTGGTTCATCACATGATATAGCTGCCATATAAACCGGTCTTGGGTCTCGACTTCTTGAGCATCTAGCGTGCGCAATTCTTATCCGATTGGAATGAAATTTTGCACGACGTGTTTTGTTATGATATCCAACAACTGTGTCAAGTAAGGTTGAAATCGGTTCTTAACCTGATATAGCTGCCATATAAACCGATCTGAGATCTTGACTTCTTAAGCCTCTAGAGGTCGCAATTATTATCCAATTTGCCTGAAATTGGAAAACATACGTGTTTGTTATGGTCTGAATCGGTCTATAGCCCGATACAGCTCCCATATAAATCGATCTCTCTATTTTACTTCTTGAGCCCCCAAAGGGCGCAATTCTTATTCGAATTGGCTGACATTTTACACAGGTCTCCAACATATAATTTAATTGTGGTCCAAACCGGACCATATCTTGATATCGCTCTAATAGCAGAGTAAATCTTTTCTTATATCCCGTTTTGCCTTAGAAGAGATGCCGGGAAAAGAATTCGACAAATTAGATCCATGGTGGAGGGTATATATCATTCGGCCCGGCCGAACTTAGTACGCTTTTACTTGTTTTCTCTTAGATAAGTCTATATGGCAGCTATATCTAAATATAGCCCGATCGGAACAGTATTTGGTTTTGATGTCGGTAGTCCTAAAACAACTCACTAAAAATGCAGCTGTTATGGTTTTCAGACCCTTAATCGACATATTGGTCTATATGGCAGCTTTTGGTTTGATGTGAGAACAACACTTTTTTTCAAATTTAAGCGAAATGGAAGACTAAATAAAGTTTTTGTGGGCTGCAGACCCTTAATTGGCAGATTGGTGTCTATGGCAGCTGTATCTAAATATAGTCACATCTAAAGGTATTTGGTTCGGATGTCGGGAGTCTAAAATCAACTCACTGCTTCAAATGTCAGCGAAATCGGGTAACAAATGCAGCTTTTATGGGTTTCAGACCCTAAATCGGGAGATCGGTCTATATGGCAGTTATATTTAAATATGGTTCGATTTGGCCGTTCCGACTTAACCAACTTGCAGCAAAAATATGTATTTGGGCCCCGTTTCGGCTGATTATCTCAATTTTTTAAGACTGTAGCGTGATTACAACCGACGGACGGACAGACACACACAAACATCGTTAAATCTCCTTAGAATTGTACGACGATCCGAAATGAATATTTCGATGTGTTGCAAACGAATCGGCTATCCTATGGTGGTGGGTATAAAAAGCTCATTAAATCAACAATCTGTTAATTTAATATCGTGTATAAGAGCTCTCGTGTATAAAGCTATCTATTTGCCTTTAATTAGCAATATTTTTGATTTCAGCCACAAAAATCCATTATCTCAATTGTTGGAATTTGCCAAATTGCTCACCTTAAATCGTTTAGTTTGCTGCAAGGTCTTTAAAAACATTTATTTACACAGCTCTGTGGATAATTTAATATTCTATATTTGCAATTGGACATTGTTTGTCCATTGAATAATAATAATAGTCATCATCATCATCATTATCATCATCACCATCAACAGCAGCACCGACATCACAAAAACAAGTTTTGATTGACAATCAAAAAACTAAACTCTGTCCTTGCCCGTGGCTACGAGTATTTCGTCATTACCATTTGAATCTGCGCGAGTGCGGTGTGTGCTAAATGTTTGTCGAATTTTGCTTTTCGTCTTTGTTTCACTAGTCCCATGCGCAAATATTTTTGGTTATGCTTTTATTCACATAACAAAATTTTGTTACAGTTATTTGAGTTTTTAATTGCAATGCAGGTTAATGCCTGCCATCCAAATAAAATGGCAGCAATAACAGCCATCACAACAGCAACAACAACGACGGCCATGCCATAAACATGACCAATGTAAACACACGTGCGGCACATTGACATGTTTGCCAACACCACATTTTGTTTTAATAAATGTTGATGTTGCGGCCCTTTGCTGCTGTTGCAGCTCTATTGTCTGCGTATATGGCCTGCCACCATTGATACCTCTTTCAACGCAGCCATAACCTTTGTGCATCCATGCACCCACATAAAGCATCGAAAACAAACGATATTCGTTTCGTGTGTACAACACACAGCCGAAATTTGTCATGTTTAAAAAAAATGCCTTCACATCGATGAATGTCTTTCACAACTGTGCTTTTTGGCACTAGCGGATTCATATGGGGTTGCCACTTTGCTCTTTTAAAAATAAATTTGAGCCTGACTTTGTTGGTAAAACAAGTTAAAATGCGTTAAATTTGGCCAGTCCGAATCATAAATACCCTACACAATGGATCGCATGGAAGAAGTTCCTTGGCCGAACAGCCATGACACGCTGTTGGAAGTCATAAAAACGTTCAAAATTTCTGCCATATCGGATAATAATTGCGCCCCGTAAAGGCTTAAGAAGTCAAATCGGGGGATCGGTTTATTTGGGAGCTCAATCAGATATTGGACCGATTAAGAGCAAAATGTCAGTCAAAATATCATTGGGTAATATTTGCGCCGTTAAGAGTCTCTAGAAGTGTAGTCTGAAGATCGGTTTATATAGCAGCTATACCAGGTTATAGATCGGTTTGAATTATACACTCATAGAATAAAGTTTGCTGTAAATAGCAAACACTGCCTGCTGAATATAAGCAGTTAATTTTGGTGCTGTTGCAGCAGTAGTTTTGCTATTATAGCAGTAGTTCTGCAATTTCAGAGCAACAGGCTTACTGCTAAAACGTCTGTTGTTTGCTGAAAATGGCTGCTGCCTAATTATGAGGGGTATGTCAGAAGAACAAATAAAATACAAATGTAAATGTGTGTCTCAGTGGATGTTTACAATCACCACTGGATGTATACTTTCCATAATCGTTTTTGTTTAAATTTAGATACAAAAGGCCATGCCAGTCATGAACACATTCGCAGAGCAATAACAAAAAATGCGAGCTAGAAGCCACCTTCTTTACAGTAATATTCCACAAATTAAACTCATCTCTTCCAATAACATTTCTAAAAAAAAATGTCTAAAGTAATCAAAACAAGTAACAGGCAAGCAAATTGGACCAGAATTGCGCCCTCTGGAGATCCAAGAAGTCAAGACCCAAGATCGGTTTATATGGCAGCTATATCAGGTTATGGACCGATTATGACCATACTTCGCACAGTTGTTAGAAGTGATATCAGAACACTATGTGCGAAATTTCAGTAAAATCTGACGAGAATTGGGCTCTCTAGAGGTTCAAGAACTCAAAACTCAAGATCGGTTTGCATGGCACCTATATCAAAACATAGACCGATATGGCCCATTTACAATACCAACCGACCTACACCAATAAGAAGTAGTTGCGCAAAATTTCAAACGGCTAGCTCTATTCCTTCAAAAGTTAGCGTGCTTTCGACAGACAGACAGACAAACAGACGGACGGATCAAGAATATATGTGCTTTATGGGGTCTCAGACGCATATTTCGGGGTGTTACAAACATAATGACGAAATTAGTATATCCCCATCCTATGGTGGAGGGTATAAAAATAGACTGATAGTCACGGTCAAACCTAAAACTATTAACCTTTCGACACACTAACATTGGTACAGGGTACTTATATGAGCTTCAACCTACAAATGCTATCCATGGTGAAGGGTATGTAAGATTCGTCCCACGCTAACTTTGCACGCTTTTACTTGTTATAACTGTAAGTGGATGAATGTATGCGACTTCATACCTGTTTTATGCCAGAGGCGGTTGGGCAGTGAAACTTAGCCTTGATATTAAATGTTCATCGTTTTCCAATTCGTTTGTTGCAATACTTTTAAGCCTTTGAAGCATTTTCCTTCAACGCCTTACACATGGTGTCATGTGTTATCAGGGGGGTGGTAAGGCTTATATTCCGCTCATGTCGGTCTGTTTTGTCTGTCTGTGCATGTGGCTTCGATGATCAATGAATTTATGCTTTTAATTGCCGCACAGCAAAGTGTTTAACCAAAATGAATGTAAAGAGAAAGACTTACCCACTCTCACACTTATAATGGCACAAATACAGCTTCACATTTATTCAACACGTATTGATGGCACAAATGAATTTCCATGCAATGGTTAGTGTGGAATGTTTGTCATGGCTTCGCGTTTTATTCATTGGGAAAATTAATTAATTTTTTTTTGTGATTTTGCACCAGAGTGGTTTTGTTGCCTTCGTCTTTTCATCACATAAATATTTGCGAAACCAATTTTGCATAATCCGGGAAAATGTAAAATAATTCGAAATACACACAGACACATGCATACTACCCGCCCCTGTTTCTCGCTCTTTATTTGCGTCGCCTACTGACAATGGAGTGTTTAATCGGCCCCGCGTTATAACATTTACTGCGACTTAAAACCCGATGACAACATGTCCTTGTAAACGTAACACATTGGAGTAAACATAACACATTGAATGGCAACAAAATTGAAATCGATTTGTCTACAGTCGTCGGTGTAGACAAGATTACGAGAACTTTTTTCATCAATTTCTTGGGCGTTCTTTTGAACACTTCCTAAATATTTGAAGTTTGTGCTTCTTCTATAATACCTTAAAGTATGAAGAACCGATTTATCTGCGCCCCTTATTTTCAGTTTTTGAGTTCAACTCGAAATTCGCAAACACGCACTGAAAGCTTTCATCATATTATATTCGAGAGATCCTTTGCAATACGTTCGGCGAGATTATGGAAAGTTTTGCCAAATGATCTGAAAAACCTTTCATTATGTCAGCGGACTTTTAAAAATAAACCGATTAATCACTTCCATGAAGTGGTCAACTAAAATTCCATCACTGTTGCATTCTCACCACGTCCAGCATTCCCAGTGTTTCAAACAAATAAATTGGACTGTACTAGGCACAGTTGTTTGAAGTCGCAAGAGAACACTATGTACAAAATTTCAGCCAAATCGGATGAAAATAGCGGTTTCTAGAGGCTCAAGAAGTCAAATCGGCAGATCGGTTTATATGGGAGCTATATCTAAATCTGAACCGATATGGTCCATTTTCAATTACCAACGACCTACATCACATTGGAGTAGATGTGCAAAATTTCAAGCGGCTAGCTTTACGCATTTAATCGCTATCGTGATTTCGACAGACGGACGGACGGACATAGCTAGATCGATTCGGAATGTCGAGGCGATCAATAATATAATATACCAGCTGAACCGGGCCCGCTTCGTTGCGCCTTCTTTTAATTTATACGGCGCAAAGTTTTCCTTTGGGGCTGGGGCGGCCACCGGCACTTTGCACTGACAATAGATATCAAATTCGTTCTTTATACCCAACGGAAATGAAGTTCAGCCAAAACACTTGGCTCCTAAATTGGATATCAAATTCATTTTCTACTCTCGAATACTTTTCATTTGAGTCCCATATTGTCACAATGAGTCAAATAAGCCATTTGATGTATCTTTAGGAGGAAAAGCGCCACGTAGACTTGAACGCACTTGGGAGTACTTGCACCCAAATTTTAATACGATATTCATTTTCTGGTCTCCAATACAATTCATTTGGTTCGCTTATTGTGCCTATCAGACCACTTTCGGATATGGGTGGCGTTTTTGGGATAAGGGGGAGGGCCGATATCTAAAAATGATATAGCCTATGTTTTCTTCCAGACAAACGTACGAAATCTATGAACATTTTTAGAAAATCGGTTCAGCCAAGTATCATATAGTCATAATGGGTCTAATGGCGTTTTTGAGGGGTGGCGTGACCCCCTAAACTTCGATATGATTTTGTATGCCAGATTCGAAATCTATTCCCGAATACCTTTCATTTGAGCCCCATACTGTAATGAACGTCCAATATGTCTATTGGGGGGAGTTTTGGGGTTGGGCGGCCCGATGGGTACTTCGACTCAAATTTTAATACCATATTCGTATTCTACTCGCCAATACCTTTCATTTGATACCTATATTGTGTTGTGCTTTTGTCATACGGGGGAGGGTCCGTCCCCCTTCCGATACCGAAAAATTATATATGTTTCCTTCCAGACCAACCTACACAACATGCGAACATTTTGAGAAAATCTGTTCTGCCGTTTTTCAGTCTAAACGGAACATACAAACCAAGACCCATATATCCGTGATTGGCTAATGTGCCCATTTTTGGTGTATTTTGGGGGTGGGTTGACCCCCTATACTTCGACATGAATTTGTATGCCAGATTCGTTATCTACTCCCTCATACTTTCCATCTGATACCCATATTGTGCTTAAGAGTCCACTTTTGATTTTGGGTGGTGTCCGCCTCCTTCTGCTATATATAAATTATATAGCCTATTCCTACTTCCTGAATATATTCGTAATCTAGTCCCGAATACCTTTCACTTGAGTCCCATATTGTCATGATCGTCGAATAAACCCATTCTAAGGGGTTTTGTTGCTGGGGCGACCCCCCAGGTACATGGACCCAACTTTTACTATGAAATTCGTACTCAACTCTTGAATACCTTTCATTTGAATCCCAGATTGTCCCGATCGGTCCTCTTTTTTTTTGGGTAGTACTTTTGGGGTAATGGGGAGGGTCCGCCCCCTTCCCAAATCAAACAAGTAAAACGGCGTTAAATTCGGCCGTTCGAACTTTCGATACCTCCACCTCGAGTATGTATGTAAACCACCTAGACCAAATTGCAAAAATATGTGGAGTGGCTTTACTTAACTCTATGTCCCAAATTTCGGCAACATCGGACAATAAATGCGCCTTTTATGGGCCAAAAACATTAAATCGAAAAATCGGTCTATATGGCAGCTATATCCAAATCTGGACCGATCTGGGCCAAATTGAAGAAGGATGGTGAGAGGCCTAAAACAACTCACTGTTTCAAATTTCAGCAAAATCGGAAAATAAATGTGGCTTTTATGGGCCTCAGACCCTAAATCGGAGGATCGGTCTACACGGCAGCTATATCCAATTCTTTGCCGATCTGGGCCAAATTGACGAAGGATATTAAAGGGCCTAATACAACTCACTATCCCAAATTTCGGCAAAATCGGATAATAAATTTGGCTTTTATATGCCTAAGACCCTAAATCGGATGATAGGTCTATATAGCAGCTATATCTAAGTCCGGACCGATCTGAGCCAAATTGACGAAGGATATCGAAGGACCTAACCCAACTTTCTGCAAAATCGGATAATAAATGTGGCTTTTATGGGCCTGAGACCCTAAATCGGCCGATCGGTCTATATGGGGGCTATATCAGGATATAGTCCGATATAGCAGATCTTCGTATTTAACCTGCTTATGGACAAAAACATAATCTGTGCAAAATTTCAGCTCAATATCTCTATTTTTAAACACTAGCGTGATTTCAACAGACAGACGGACAGCCGGACTGTAATGTTGCCCTGAATGCCGCATTATTGGCTTCAGTAGCTTTCTGGCACTCCTCCATGGGTTCTTTCGGGGAGGAACAAAGGAAGCGGCTCTTTCCATGCAGTGGGCAATGGTTTGCCATTGCGCTGCTAAACTAACGGGACAAGGAGTGCTTTCTTTAAGCAATTGGGTCAGCCAAGTGGAGTATGGCGTAGCCACCTGTTGTGTTTGTAGCTTTCCGACTTCCATCTTACGTGCAGTGTCAGCTCGTTGCTTTTCTCGCCACACTAAGACGTGTACGAACCTTTGCTGCAACGAGGTAATTATTTGTATCAATGTCGCCAGATCGTACATCTAACGTGCTGGCTGGATGCCATGATCTATTTGGTTTCTCGTTTTTTGATCTGGTGACCGTGTGATTCCTTCGATGTTGGAATCTGGTGCAGCTAACTTCCATGTTCTTTGCCGCGGCGAAGTCTATTAGCCTCATTCCGTTATCGGAAGTTTCTTTGTGTATGCTTAATTTTTCGACTGTTTTTGCATAAAATTCTTCCAGAGTGATTTTAATGACTTGGGCTGGACGGAGGTCATTCTAGGCGTTCGTAGAAAATATCCTTGGTCGTTCGTCCTTGTCCTACACCTGAGCATGGGCGCAAATAAAGCTGATGTTGGAGAATGTGGCCTTTATGCGGATTGTGGATAGCCTCTTATTCGCCGACTTACTACAAATTCAAAGCCAAATTCATGCAGCTGTCGTCACCACTCGGTGTTGTTGTGGAGCCCTTCCCTTTCTGTATGGCAGCAATGTCTCTGTCCTGTTCTTCTCCAACACATCCGCCAGGGCGTACACTGCACAATCTCAATAAAGAGTGTGGATGTCCCAGGTGCAGATACGCAAATAAAGGTCCCTAAAACTGTTGAGGGGATCGTCGTTCGTTTTTTAGAGCAATTTCTTTAAGTTTTCCGCGTAATGGGCTACTAACCCGACGCCCCGACCTATCTTATTATAGTGCCATAGGTAAACTCGTTGCACATTTTAGCTCATTACCTTTAACCAATGTTAAAGATAGCTACCCAGATGACATCGCGCGGAGGTTTTGTCCATATTTGAGATGATAGATAAGCACGGATTTTGCCAATTTAAAACCAATCAGAATCGTTGCTTGGTTTCCAACATCCACAGGTCACCCCCTTGTTTTGTTATAGCTGTAACATAAACCGGGATGGAGGGATCAAAAGATTCGGCCCGGTCGAACTTGACCCGCTTTTACTTGTTGTTGTACCATTGAAGATGACTTAATTTTCTCCTTTATTTTAAAATTTAAATTCCATTTTATTAACTCAAACAGTAATTTTAGTCCTTTTGCGAAGAAATGTTCTAACGTAATATCACAATAATAGCCATAGCTATTCTAAGAAACACAATCATGCTTTGTTTTAGCACTAACTGTATTTGTAAGAGATGGCTTATATTCTCACCTGTAACTCATCATTGAATGGGTAAAAATTTCTCAGAAATTCTTTTCGAAATTTCTCTTCCGAAGAAACACTGAATACTTTGCATGCCCTCTCTTGCATTTGTAAGAAATTAAACTTTCCCTAACACATGCTGGTACCTATCCGAAAGTCCTGGCATTGGGTGACCATATTACTGCCTAGTGCCGGGTGATAACTAATGTATTGTGTGAGTCTTCACACAGATGTGTGGTGTGGTTTTCAGTTGCCAGCTTTTTTCCTGGAATTTTCGTAATAAATTTCACATTGGTTTTGTTAGCGGTTAAATGAAAATAATTGGAAAGTTATGTGTGGTTGGCGAGTAACAACGAGGCTTACACATATACTTGTATATGTATATGGCCCCACTCCACCTCTTTAGATTGTGTCGCTGTTCATGGAAATTTCCTCTGAAACTAAATCAATTAAATTGTTTATATTACTGCGAAAAATCTTCCTTAAAATAGGACTTTGGTTTAAGAATTCTTGCCAAAGGGCTGATTTCCTTAGAAAAATTCATAAATATATTTAATTTTGTTTGTTGGCTAGCATGTTCATCAATCATTGAAGAAAGTTATCTTTGAACCAAATTTATATATAAGATGAAAGTTCGAACAGCATTGCGCTTGAATCGCACAACTCAACTCCGACATCTGGCGTTTTCAAAAATTTGAGTAAGAGGTTCGGGTATCAAAAAAGTAAGTACCCTGTTTTCACCCCAGCTCCATTCGACACCATTTGTGAAATATTTAAGTAAATCTTTTCAGCGGTTTGTTATGAACAAACAAACCGAGAGGAATTCGCAAACATTTTAGTTCTATATTTTAGTTGTTTTGAGAATGAATTCTGTGAACCTAACAATTGTCTGGCGGGTTTTTCATTTCTGTTTAATACATTTGCAACTCGATGACTTTCTCCGCAAAATTTCTTAAGCAACAATATATCATGATGCGGGGCCCAAAAAAATCCAAAACAGAGTTCATTGCGAGCATTTCGATGACAGTTATTTAAGACTTGCGACGAGTATCTTGGAAGTCTTCAACACTACAAAACAGCCACAAAATGAAATGGCCATAACGGCTGTACAAGTGCCACTACATTATGCAGTCCAATATCCTTTGCCGCACAGACGCACACACACACACACACACACACACACATGTGCATAGACTCTCATAAATGCCATTGCACAAGAATTATTCCTTAGTGCGAATTGCGGATGTACGAGTTTTTGATCATGGCGTGTATGTAGGGTCATTATACGAATATGAAATAGTGCAGGCTTTTGATGCGAGAGTGTGTGAGAGAAAGAGACAAAACTACACTGCTTGCTTCTGCCTTCGGCCTAGTTGTTGCGAATGCCTTTGCCTGCGTACGAAGTGAGTATTCGCCAAAGAGGTGAATGAATTTATGCCTTATGTTTAAAGTAATAACAATAAGTACGAGCATGGCAAGGCAAGAAAACCATGAAGCAGTTCTTGTTTCAATATGTGTGTGAGCGATGTGTGTGTTTCTTTATGCACTACCACTGGTGGCTCATAAACGGAAACGGAAGTTTGCCATAATGATGGTTTGCCGAGCATAACAGACGCTTGTTTTGCTGGTCGGTAAATAAATGTTTTTATCAATTCCTGTCAATGAAAACGAGTACCATAACGATTCTTGGCATCTCTTCCTTGTTTCCTTCCTTTTTCGCTGCCTTGCCTCCTCTTCCCCTACCTTATCCCTTGCCGCTATGCCGCTGCTTTTGCCCTCCTTTATGTTTAATGAAATGATTTGTAAAAGCGTAAAATATCTTTTGGTCATTTCATTCGATTTAATTTGCTTTCGTTGGTTTGCCGTTGTGGTTGTCTGTAGTTTTATAGCCTTTGCTGTTGGTTGCTGCTGTCGTCGTTGTTGTTGTTGTTGCCGCTGTCATTGTGGTTTTCCTCCGCAAATGATTCAACGGAAGGCAAAGTCCTCGATTCGATTGATGTTCTACAATAATTATCTTAAGTTGATTTGTGTGTTTTGTAACATGAGCCATAAGGAGTTTGCGTGTACATGTGTATGTGAGATCCTTGAACGGAACTGCTGAGGTATTTCTTGCTGAAAGCAACTAAAGTCAACAAAACTTCCAACTTTTCAAAATGTTCGATAACAACTTATCGCTGTCCTTGTAGTGGCGTCATTATTGTTGCTGTATTGCAAATGGGATATGGATACACTAAAAAAAAAAATAAATAAAAGTTCCCATTTGACATGTTCTTTGAATGACCTTTTGTAATACATGTGATATACACCACGTTATGGGCCGACATGAACTTGTAATCTCTGTCGAAAGTCATTGAAAATGCCACTTTTAAAATTTCACCCAAATCGGATAAGGCTCAAGAAGTCAAATCCAGAGATCGGTTTTTAATGTTACTATAGCAGGCGATAGACCAATTGTGTCCATGCCAGGCACAGGTGTTGAAAGCCATAGGTAAACATTAGGTGCAACATTTCAAGCAAATCGGATAAAAATTACGCCCTCTAGAGGCTCAAGAAGTCAATTCTGAAGATCGGTTAAGAGCTAGAATAGGTTATGGATCGGTTCGGGCGATACCTGGCATGGATGTTCGAGGTCTTAGCAGATATCATTGTCCAAAATGTTAGCCAAATCGTGTCATCGGTTTATATGGGAGCTATATTTAGTTGCAGAGCAAATTGGACCCTATAAAGTATATATATTCTTGATCAGCGTAAAAATCTAAGACGATCTAGACATGTCCGTCCGTCTGTCCGTCTGTCTGTTGAAATCACGATACAGTCCTTAAAAATAGAGATATTGAGCTGAAACTTTGCACAGATTCTTTTTTTGTTCATAAGCAGGTTAAGTTCGAAGATGAGCTATATCGGACTATATCTTGATAAAGCCCCTATATAGACCGATCCGCCGATTTAGGGTCTTAGGCCAATTAAAGTCACATTTATTATCCGATTTTGCTGAAATTTTGGGACAGTGAGTTGTTTTAAGCCCTTCGACATCCCACGTCAATTTGGCCCAGATCAGTTTAGATTTGGATATAGCTGTCATATAGACCGATCCTCTGATTTGTAGTCTAAGGCCCATTAAAGCCACATTTATTATCCGATTCTGCTGAAATTTGGGACAGTGAGTTGTCTTAGCCCCTTCGACATCCTTCGTCAATTTGGTCCAGATCGGTCCGATCCTCCGATTTAGGGTCTTAGACCTATAAAAGCCACATTTATTATCCGATTTTGCTGAAATTTGGGACAGTGAGTTGTCTTAGGCCCTTTGACATACTTCGTCAACTTGGCCTAGATCAGTCCAGATTTGGATATAGCTGCCATATAGACCAATCCTCCGATTTCGGGTCTTAGACCCATAAAAGCCACATTTATTATCCGATTTTGCTGAAATTTGGGACAGTGAGTTGTCTTAGACCCTTCGACATCCTTTGTCAATTTGGCTCGGATCGGTTCAGATTTGGATATAGCTGTCATATAGACCGATCTCTCGATTTGAGGTTTTGAGCTCATAAAAGGCGTATTTACCGTCCGATGTCGCCGAAATTTGGGACAGTGAGTTGTGATGAAACTTTCGATATTATTTTTCAATTTGGTTCAGATCGGTTCAGATTTGGATATATACTATATATATACTGCAATATAGACCAATCTCTTGATTTAAGTTTTTTGGGGCCATCAAAGGCACATTTATTGGCCGATTTCGCTGAAATTTGGGACAGTGAGTTGTGTTAAGCTCTTCGACGTTTATCTGAAACTTGGTCGAAATCGGTCCAGTTTTAAATATAACTGCCATATAGACATATATCTTGATGAAAAGCCTTGGCCCAATAAAAGGCGCATTTATAATCCGATTTCACTGAAATTTGACACAGTGACGTATGTTAGGCTTTTCGACATCCGTGTCGTTTATGGTTCAGAGCGGTTTATTTTTAGATATAGCTACTAAAAAGAGCAAAATTTTGTTTTATACAGTTGAACAATGACTTTTACTTATTAGTATTTGGTCCAAATCGGAACATATTTCGATATAGCTGCTATGGGTCGTAAGGTATGCATTTTTCCCCGGATTTGACGAAAGGTGGGTTACATATAAATCCGAGGTGGTGGGTATCCAAAGTTCGGCCCGATCGAACTTAAAGCCTTTTTACTTGTTTTGTAAATATGCTGTGGAGCCGACAAATGTGGTTTGGTGCGAATTCTTTGAAATGTGGCACCAGGATTTGTATTGTGACCAGGGATCCGGAGGGTGTACATTTCTTCCGCTCCGTCATAAACTTATCCGCTCCACTCCACGCTCTGCTCCGCCAATTTTTCGCCTCATGCACCGTTTCCGCTCATTTGCATTTAAATTGACTATTTTATATACCCCCCATAGGGATGGGGGTATACTAATTTGCTCATTCTATTATAACTCCTTGAAATATTTGCCTAAGACCCCATAAAGAACATATATATATGACAGTCTCGACGTTCTAAGTCGATCTAGCTATGTCCGTCCGTCTGTCTGTCAAACTTGGCGCTTGAAATTTTGCACAAATACTTCTTGCAGGTTGGTTTGGATTGAAAATTTGCCTTCTCGGTTGATGTTTTGATATAGCTGCCATATAAACAGATCTTGAATCTTGACCGATTTGGCGGAAATTCGACACGAAATAATTTGCTATGATTTGCAACAACTGTGCCAAATATGCTTGAAATCGGTCCGTAACCCGACATAGCTGTCAGATTTGGGGTCTTAACTTCTTGAGCCTCTAGGGGGCGCAATTCCTATCCGATTTACCTGAAATTTAGCATGAAGTGGTTTTGATATGACTGTGTGAAGTATGGTTTAAATCAGTCCAAGCCCTTATATAGCTGCCATATAAACCGATCTGGGATCTGGACTTTTTGAGCCACTACAGGACGCAGTTATTATACGATTTGGCTCAGATTTTGCACATAGGCTGAATCGGTCTATAGTCTGATACAACTTCCATATAAACCGATCTCCCTATTTTACTCCTTGAACCCTTAAAGGACGTAATTTTTATTCGAATTGGCTGAAATTTTACTTCTTCTATGATCTCCAATATTAAATTCGTTTACGGTCCGTAACTTTATGAAGCTCCAATAGCATAGCATATCTTCTCAATCCTTTGTTGGCCTAAGACTCGACAAATGCGATCCATGCGTGGAGGGTATATAAGAAACGATCCGGCCGAACTTAAAACGATTTTTCTTGTTTCTTTTTATGGACGGGGGTATACTAATTTCGTCATTCTGTTTGTAACACCTCGAAAGATGCGTCTAAGACCCCATAAAGTAAAAAGTTCTTGATCGTCGTGACATTTTAAGTCGAACTAGACATATCCGTCCGTCTGTCCGTCCGTCTGTCCGTCCGTCTGTCCGTCCGTCTGTCCGTCCGTCTGTCCGTCCGTCTGTCGGTCCGTCCGTCTGTCCGTCCGTCCGTCCGTCCGTCCGTCCGTCTGTCCGTCCGTCCGTTAGTCCGTCCGTCCATCTGTCCGTCCGTCCGTCTGTCTGTCGAAAGCACGTTAACTTTCGAAGGCGTAAAGCTAGCCGCTTGAAATTTCGCACAAATTCTTCTTATTAGTATAGGTCGGTTGGGATTGTAAATGGGCCAAATCGGTCCATGTTTTAATATAGATGCCATATAAAATTTTAAACAGTAAGCAGTTTCAGGCCACCGACCCAAATATTGTAAAGATCGGACTATATTTAGATATAGCTGTGATATAGACCGATGTGCCGATTAAGGGTCTTAAGCTCATAAAAGTTTTATTTATTACCCGATTTTATTGAAATTTGAAATACAAAATTCAACAGTGACTTATATTTATTAGGCCACTCAATATCCGTGGCAAATTTGGATGCATAAGTTGTCCAATTTTCAGCGGATTGCAAAATTTACAAAGTCTGGAGGGTCTCATTTTAGACCGTATTCAAGACATGTTTCGTTATTTTCTTCGTGGTTTGTTCAAACAGCATAGAGAGAAATTTTTAAGCGTGTGTTGCTAGCATTGGAGGATCCTATGTCAGCTACCTCCACTTACGCATCCACATTTCAACAGTTTCGAAAGGAATGCGAATCAGCCACAACCAAATGAATATCGCCCAACGACTTGGCTCGTATGGTCTCAAATGTTGGCTGGGGCAATGCTGTTTGATTTGCGTTGGTTTGCAGTGCTACAACCCTGAGAGTATGAACCCACCAAGTTCCGCAACTACTTTGAAGGCAAATACAAGTGGAGAAGCTGGTCTTGGAGTACTGGTAGCTGGTTGATATGTAGTTGTTACTGTTGTAAATGGATGGCGGTGAATGTAAAACTACGGACTGATGTTTAGATAAGCATTTTGTGGCTTAAAACTTTTCGAACTCAATTGAGAAATTAGACCATTAACCAAGTTATATTTGGTAACTCGTTTGAATGGAATGAGGTTCGCTGCCGTTTGATTGCTGCTACTCCTTGGCATGGCATCTGCCTTGCCCCAGTAGCGGGATGCAAGTTTTAGTGCGGGCGGGGTATCGAGCTGGCTGCCCCTTTCCACTGCGGTATATCGATAGTCATATCATGACCTTAAGGTAAAACTAAGACAAATACACTTTTACCCCTCTAAACTGATGTTGGTTTAACCAAGAAGTTAAGTAGTAATTTTGCAATTAGTTATTTTGATTGTTTACCATTAAGCCCGATAGACAGCCAGGCATGCTCCGAGTGTAGGGACCTGCCAGCATCAAAGGATGCGGAGCAGCAGAAGGACAGAGAATGATTGCTTGTGTGAGTTTCAATATAAGAAAGTTTTCATCTTGGCAAGAGTTCCTTCTATTTGCAAATGGGGAATGTTGGCGAACGTTTCCCAGTATGCGTGGGTGTTTATTTGCATTTCTCTGTGCGAGTATGGGTGTGTGCGCTCCTTTATTTGCCTTTGTTCCTGTGTTAATTTGGTAATAAATTTACCATACCCACTACTAAGAGTACGCACACATTTTGAGTTTCAAATCATTCCGGTAGATTACTGGCCACTAAATAAATGTCTTCGCACACCCCAACAACAGGGTAAAGTGAAGAGTGGTTGGATTCTTTCTTCATTGAATTGTCTCTCTTCAGGGCATTTCATTACCTTGCCCTGCTGTATTTGCTGTGCCACCCAACCGACTACACCTGGTTGGCTACTTTGGACTCTCTGTTATTTGTTTTGGGGACTCTTATCCTTCAAAGCCATCTCCCATACACTGTACTCTAATTTTTCTTTTTGAATTCAAGGCATATGAGATTAATTGGACACATATCGTTTGTTTTTGTGAAACTTTCGTTTAGTTCCTGTGTGTGTTTACTTGATCGCTTTTTGGGTCTTTCAAAAACGCTGAGACATGTAAAATAACTTTTGGCAAAAAGCATAGATTAAACTCTTAAATGATTTCTAGATTAACTCAATGTTTAATGTCATTACACAGAAAAAGTATATGATTAGCAAATAACAAGTAAAAGCGTGCTAAGTTCGGCCGGGCAGAATCTTTTATACCCTCCTCCAAGGATCGCATTTGTCGAGTTCTTTTCCCGGCATCTCTCCTTAGGCAAAAAAGGATATAAGAAAAGATTTGCTCTGCTATGAGGACAATATGAAGATATGGTCCGGTTTGGACCACAATTATATTATATGTTAGAGACCTGTGTAAAATGTCAGCCAATTCGAAAAGGAATTGCGCCCTTTGGGGGCTCAAGAAGTAAAATAGAGAGATCGATTTATATGGGAGCTGTATCGGGCTATAGACCGATTCAGACCATAATAAATACGTATGTTGATGGTCATGAGAGAATCCGTCGTACAAAATTTCAGGCAAATCGGATAATAATTGCGACCTCTAAAGGCTCAAGAAGTCAAGATCTCAGATCAGCTTATAGGGCAGCTATATCGGGTAATGGACCGATTTGAACCTTATTTGGCACAGTTGTTGAAAGTAAGAATAAAATACGTCATGCAAAATTTCAGCCAAATCGGATAGGAATTGCGCCCTCTGGAAGCTCAAGAAGTCAAGTCACAAGATCTGTTTATATGACAGCTATATCAGATTATGAGCCGATTTGAACCATACTTGTCACAGTTGTTGGATATCATTACAAAATACTTCGTACAAAAATTCATTCAAATTGGATAAGAATTGCGCCCTCTATAGGCTCAAAAAGGCAAGACCCAAGATCGGTTTATATGACAGCTATATATGCTTATGGACCGATTTGGACCATACTTGGCGCAGTTATTGGATATCATAACAAAACACGTCGTGCAAAATTTCATTCCAATCAGATAAGAATTGGGCACTCTAGAGGCTCAAGAAGTCAAGACCCGAGATCGGTTTATATGACAGCTATATCAAAACATAGACCAACCGACCTACACTTATAAGAATTACTTGTGCAAAATTTCAAGCTGATAGCTTTACGCCTTCGAGAGTTAGCGTGCTTTCGATAGACAGACGGAAGGACTGACGGACGGACGGACGGACGGACGGACGGACGGACATAACGAAATTAGTATACCCCCCATCCTATGGTGGAGGGTATAAAAATGCATTGATGTCTATCCCCTCAATAATGCTTATAACATTTTAGAGGTATTCAGCCGAATAAAACTTTTTTGCTAAAATGTGTCCCTTGTCGGCACGCCATTCGGATTCGGCAATAAAAAGTAGATGCAGTATCATTAAATCACACAGCATCTATTGATATGCGAAAAGTATCCCCGCTGTTTCTTAGCAAAATTTTCATGGGCAAATTTTCTATCTCAATGTCGCTGAATTACATCAAATGTCAAAATCTGTGGCCCGTAATGATACACTCAAACAAATTTTTTATTCTATTTCAAAACAGCAAAAGTGTTTGGTAAAACAGCAGTTTTTGTCTGCTGAAAATGTTTCACCAAACATAGGGCTGCTTTATCAGCAAACATTTCTTACTGCTTTTTTAACTAACAAAATCTGCTGTTTTGAATACACAAGTCTGCTGAAAATGTGTATACAACTTTTTATGGTTGCCTGTAACTTGTTTTGATTACTTTAAGACTTTTTTAGAAATTTTGTTGGTATATATGATTGTAATTTTAATATCACTGTAAAGAAGCTAGCCGATCAAAGGTATCCATTTCGAAATGCGACTGAGCTAGCTCGCATTTTTTGTTATTGCTCTGCTAATGTGCACATGACTGACATTGCCTTTTGTATTTAAATTAAAAAAGAAGGTTATGGAAAGTATTCATTCAGTGGTGGTTGTAAACATCCACTGAGACTCACATTTACGTATGTGTATTAGTTTTTCTTCCAACATCCCCTTCATAATTGAGCAGCAGTAATTTTCAGCAAACAACAGATTTTTCTACTACTATGCTATACTACTGCTATAATACCAGAACTACTGCTACAATGTTGTACATTGTACAATGTTGTACAATGTACAACACTACAGGCAGTGTTTGCTATTTTCAGCAAACTTTTTTCTTTGAGTTTAGCAAATGTCATAGTGATCTTTTTTTACCTCCCCCTACTTTTACCCCCATAGGCATTTGTCATCCTTTCAATCGTTTTCCTGCTACACCGTGCACTCTACTTCATCACCCACGCTCTTAACTCGGACTGTGCTGGCTTAAAAGGATTCGCAATCACATATTAGCCATTATGGCCCTTATTTTCCCCTTTATTCCCTTAGACAGGCATGATGATGTTGTACTGTACTCAGAGTAGAAGTTAATGGCTTCTTTACATTGCAGGAGGACA
This sequence comes from Stomoxys calcitrans, assembly GCF_963082655.1. Taxonomy (NCBI): domain Eukaryota; kingdom Metazoa; phylum Arthropoda; class Insecta; order Diptera; family Muscidae; genus Stomoxys; species Stomoxys calcitrans. The sequence goes on from NC_081552.1 coordinate 2,143,592, forward strand.
CCGTAGCATAGAGCTAAGTATGTCCGCCTATGCCATTGAACGCATAAGTTCGAATCCTGGCGATAACATCAGAAATAGTTTTTATCTCAGGTTTTCCGCTGTTATGCTCCTAATACTGGCGACGAAAGAGAACTTCATTGCATACACCCAGCCCTGTTCTCTTCACTTACCTACACCCTGTGGTCACCCGTATTTCGGTTTTATGGGTCCTTCACATGGTCCTGTCTTTTACCCTAGTAACGATCGACGATGAGCCATATAGACCGATCCGCCGATTTAGGGTCTTAGGCCAATAAAAGCCACATTTATTATACGATTTTGCTGAAATTTGGGACAGTTAGTTGTATCAGGTCCTTCGACATCCTACGTCAATTTGGCCCAGATCGGTTTAGATTTGGATATAGCTGCCATATAGACCGATTCATCGATTTAGGGTCTTAGTCACATAAAAGCCACATTTTTTATCCGATTTCGCTGAAATTTGGGACAGTGAGTTGTGTTAGGCCTTTCGACAACCCTCGTCAATTTGGCCCAGATCGGGCCAGATTAGGATATAGCTGCCATATAGACCGATCCTCCGATTTAAGGTCTTAGGCCCATAAAAGCCACATTTATTATCCGATTTCACTGAAATTGGGGATAGTGAGTTGCGTTAGGCTCTTCTCATCCTTCGTCAATTTGGCCTTGATCGGATTAGGTTTGAATATAGCTGTCATATAGACCGATCTCTCGATTTAATGTTTTGGTCCCATAAAAGGCGCATTTATTGTCCGATGTTTCCGAAATTTGGGACAGAGAGTTGAGTTGCGCCCCTCCACATATAGACCGATATCTCGATTTAAAGTTTGGGCCCCAAAAAAGCCGCATTTATAATCAGATTTAACTGAAATTTGGCACAGTGACTTTTGTTAGGCTTTTCCACATCCTTGTTGTGCATGGTTCAGATCGGTTTATTTTTAGATATAGCTACTAAAATGACCAATATTTTGTTATACACAAGTGAACAATGACTTGTACTTATTAGTATTTGGTGCAAATCGAAACATATTTCGATATAACTGCTATGGAACATAAGTTATGCAATTTTCATCGGATTTTGATGAAAGGCGGTTTACATATATACCCGAGGTGGTGGGTGTCCAAAGTTCGGCCCGGCCGAACTTAATGCCTTTTTACTTGTTTATGCAGCATTTTTTTTTTTTTTTTTGAATCATTTTATGAATCATTCTTATAATTTTAATTATGAAAATGATTTCTATTATTTGAATATTTTTCCATTAAAGACCTTTACTGGCGTTTCGTGTTTTTTTTTTGTCATGCAGAGAACTATGCCAATTTGTGAGTCTTATTTCACAATCACTTTGCTCGTTCAGGATCACAGTAATTTTGCTAAATGCTATTGTAAATTTGGCCCGACATGTTGTCAGTATGTGTCGGTACCGAGCTATCGTATGGTCATATGGTGATGTGTGGCAGTACACTTGCATGTGTTTTTAATTTTCTTAAAATACTTTCAACTTTTTTTGTTGTTTTTTTACATTTTCAACGTATTGGAAACGTTGCCAACTTAGCCATCTCTTAATAGAGCTCTTTTCTGAAGCGATGCGATGCGAAGACCTATTAGTTGCTGCCACTACTACAACGAGTAAATGCCTCTGCTTGCCCTGTTATTGTTGCTGTTGTTCTTGTTGTTGTTGATTTGGTTGGTAATGACGATGACGACAGATTCGGAAACGGCGATGGCTACGACTTTAGCTTTGGCTATGTTGTTGCTGCCATATTGGTGTTTGCTGTTTGTCGAGCATAGATAGTGTGTGTGTGTGTGTGTGTGTGTGTGTGTGGACGAATGTTTTTGTGTTGACAAGCATATTTGTTATATTTTACTCCATATCTAGACTAGTAGACTCACATAGAGACAAACAAGCAAATATATACGAGGCAAAACTACATTCTACAATACTTACTCCTTCCGTAAGCAATTCAAACAACAACACATACGTACACATATACATGTGTGTTATATCAAACTTGTACCGATAAATTGTTATAAAGACACATAAACAACATCTTACACACACTACACATTCACAATGCCACATGAATGTTCATTGTATTAGGGAGGGTGTGCGAAAAAGTTTGTGGTATCTAAGCCATTAATCCATTTATCATTAATAGAATTCTCTATATTAACTAATGAGAATGATTTCTCCAAAGGAAATGATTCCTGAAAACATTTAAAAAATGTCAAAAAATCTTTAAAGTTGGTGCAATATTGTTTTGGTGTATTTTTCTGTCTTTCTATATAATTCGAAACGAAATGGATTGAATTTTGAGACTCTTTCCTAGTACGCTTACTTTCGAATAAATCCTTGTTATTGTTGTAGAATGGTTGGTATGTTATATAATCCAAATCGGTCCATGTTTGTATATTGCTCCCGCATAACCCAATCTCCTGATTAGATTTCTTAAATTTTTAACTGGTTTTCTACAATGAGCATTCTCGGTTTTGACTTCCATCATTCATTCCACTTATGCTCCACATCAGTACACTAACTGACATAAATCCCATATCAAGGCATCTCCCGATTTGACTTATTGAGGCCCTAAAATAAGAGCTGGAAAACTATCGATAGACGCAACCTTCGATATTTCTAATAATAACAATCGATAATATCGATACTATCGTCAATTTACCATCACCTATACTTCAAACGAAAAGGAGAGTTTAAAGTCAGGAAATCGATTTATATAGAAGCAATTACTGCACAAACCGATTAAAACTAAATTTAACAAGTAACAAATAAAAAGGCGTTAAGTTCGGCCGGCCCGAACTTTGGATACCCACCACCTCGGGTATATATGTAAACCACCTTTCGTCATAATCCGGTGAAACTGCATATTTTATGCCCCCATAGCCGATATATCGAAATATTTTCCGATTTGGACCAAATTCGACATAAATATTGCGTGGTCTAATATGTACAAGTCATATACGACACGGATGTTGAAAAGACTCACTGTTCCGAATTTCAGTGAAATCGGATTATAAATGTGCCTTTTATGGGACCAAGACTTTAAATCGAGAGATCGGTCTATATCATTGACACGTGAGAAGTTTGGCCCTGTTCCTTAGTGGAATGTTCATGGGCAAAATTTGCATTTGCATACCAATGGATGGATCAAGTAGCTACTTTACAGTAATATGCAATAAATTTAAATCATCTCTTCCAACAAAATTTGTGAAAAAAACTAAAACAAGTAAAAAGGACTTATGTTCGGCCGGGTCGAACTATGGATACCCATATGTAAACCACCTTTCATCAAAATCCGGTGAAAATTGCATAACTTATGTCCCATAGCAGTTATATCGAAATATATTCCGATTTGGACCAAATACTAATAAGAACAAGTCATCGTTCAATTGTGTATAACAAAATATTGGTCTCTTTAGTAGCTATATGTAAAAATAAACCAACCTGAACCATGCAGAACATGGATGTCGAAAAGCCTAACATAAGTCACTGTGTCTAATTTCAGTTAAATCGAATTATAAATGCACCTTTTTTGGGCCTAAGACTTAAATCGAGATATCGGCCTATATGTGGAGGGGCGTAACTCAACTCTCTGTCCCAAGTTTTGGCAACATCGGACAATAAATGCGCATTTTATGGGCCCAAAACCTTAAATCGAGAGATCGGTCTATATGGCAGCTATAACCAAATCTGGACCGATCTGTGCCATATTGCTGAAGTATGGCAAGGGGCTTTAATTAAATCACTGTCCCAAATTTCGGCGACATTGGACAATAAATGCTCCTTTTATGGACCCATAACCTTAAAGCGAGCGATCGGGCTAATTGGCAGCTATATCCAAACCTGATTCGATCAAGGCCAAATTGACGAAGGATGGCGAAGGGCCTAACACAACTCACTGTCCCAAATTGCAGCGAAATCGGATAATAAATGTGGCTTTTATGGGTCAAAGACCCTAAATCGGAGGATCGGTCTATATGACAGCTATATCCAAATCTGGACCGATCTGGGCCAAATTGCAAAAAGATGTCGTACGGCCTAGCACAAGTCATTGTCTCAAATTTCAGCGAAATCATATAATAAATGTGGCTTTTATGGCCCTATGATTCTCAATCGGAGGATCGGTCTATATGGCAGCTATAACCAAACCTTGATCGATCTGTGCCATATTGCAGAAGTATGTCAAGGGGCTTTAATTAACTCACTGTCCCAAATTTCGGCGACATTGGACAATAAATGCTCCTTTTATGGGCCCACAACTTTAAAGCGAGGGATCGGTCTATATGGCAGCTATATCCAAACCTGATCCGATGAAGGCCAAATTGGCGAAGGATGGCGAAGGGCCTAACACAACTCACTATCCCAAATTTCAGCGAAATCGGAAAATAAATGTGGCTTTTATGACCCTAAGATCCTCAATCGGAGGATCGGTCTATAAGGCAGCTATAACCAAATCTGGACCGATCTGGGGAAAATTAACGAAGAATGTGGAGGGGTCTAGCATAACTCACTCTCCCAAATTTCAGCGAAATCGGACAATGGATGTGGCTTTTATGGGCCTAAGACCTTAAATCGGAGGATCGGTCTATATTACAGCTATATCCAAATCTGGACCGATCAGAGTCAAATTGCAAAAGGATGTCGTACGGCCTAACACAAGTCACTTTGAGCACAAGAATACATGGACTGACAGACAGGCAGACGGACATAGCTAAACCGAACCAGGAAGTGATTCCATGCCGATCGATATACTTATCCATGGGTCTAGCTCTTCTCCTTCGTAGCGTCGCAAACAAATGCACAAATCTATAATACCCTGTACCACCGTGGTGGTGGTCAAGATCCCAAAAAAGAAAATGTTTACTACATCTTTTGATGTGTTGCTCAGTTATTGTTGTTTCTGAAAAATCCCCACCCTAATGTTAATGAATGAATTACATGCCAGTATTGCCATTTACTGCTATGTAGACTCTCCACCCCTACCCTGCATTGGTCTGGCTTGAATTGCTACAATAGACGACTAGTATCAGCGCATGATGTATGGTTGTGTATGTGGACAGTGTCTAGAAATTCTAAATATATTCTCTGTACGGATACTCACACCGCCAAGGATAAAGTTATCCTTTATTAGAAGTTTTCTTTTTTGTCGAATTGTTTTGTCTTCTCCTCGTGCGGATGAGTGTATGTGTGTATCATCTTGTTGACTATTTGGATGTTTGGCTGGTGCCTGTTCTTCTTTATCCTGTTTTTGGTCGTTTAGTTGATGTTCTTGTTTGTGTTTTTGTTCCTTTTTTCAGTATCAGCATGCTGATGCTATATTTTGTTGTTGTTGTTGTTGCTTTTTAATAGTACGAGTTTGTTTGTGGGGAAAATTGCTTGTGCTGCCATCGTTGTTGCTGCATGTTTGACCAGTTTTCCATGCTGCTCATGTTTAGGTCTTGTTGGGCTTGTTAATGCGGTCGATCGTTGATACTTTATTTCAGAGTTTTTTTTTTGTTTCGTTTTGCCATAACCGGTATCACTAGTCCATTCAAGTTAAGTTCCGGTTACGCTGCTCGTATGTCCATGTTTGCTTGGTTTCAAATAGATTTGTTGTCTTTAATTTTCGGTAATGGCCATCCACTTTTCTTACTTAACATACACACGCACGCAGGCACACACACACAGAGGGATATATGCGTTGCCTCTTGTATTATATATGAAGCATTGAGGAGTAACTTAGACACATTCGCATAAGTGCCACTGCCAACGTAACATTTATTATGGGAAGAAGTGATTTGTATGTTTATCGTGCAACCAGAGTTAACATCTTCATCTTAACCTTCCTTGAGTTGCTCTGTGTAAAATCCATTTCCGTCCATATATCCTTTTTAGTGTTTCCAACCATCCCATTAAATCCGTGTGGTGTCTTTGTCTTTGTCTCAGCAAGGTAACAAGTAAATTTGGTTTATATTCTAAGTAAAAATTTACATTTTGCACAGCAGACAAAGGCTTTTCCATAGGCAGTGACGATAGTTCGGTTTGGTGGGACTCAATGGAAGGCCTTCTATAACACAAATGGTATGTAGCTATCCGATACTTGGCCCCAATTGCTAAGTCATTTGGTCCCAATATGTCATTTGTGCAATAGATTGACCGAAACAAGTAAAAATACTAACTTGAAAAGAGATACCGCGCATAGAACTCGACAAATGCGATCAATGGTGGAGGGTATATAAGATTCGACGGGATGAACTTAGCTCGCTCTTATTTTTTTTTTTTTTAATCGAAAAAAAAACCCTCGATTTCACGAAATGCAAAGCCGAGATCCCCCATTCGGCTTTAGTTTTTTTCCAAATGTCCCCTAGAACAGATAGGGTTAGGTTTAAGTGGCAGTCTGCCATCAGACTCACTTAGACGTTTTAGTCCATTGTGATACCACAGGAACAGAAGAAGGAAGAGGCCTTTTAGTTCCTATAGTTAAACCATCCAGATCGCTCTAAAAAGCCCAACAACTTCCAAATGATCACATCCGCTTAATCAGACAGGTTCTCAAAAAACTGAGAACCTAAAGTGGAACTCCTTCTAACTGCCAGGCAGAAAGCGTTCTATAGTCTCTTCTATTCGATGTGCTCACAGCTTCTGAAAAAGTCGTTGCTGGCAACCTTCAGTCTGTCAGCTTATTTTCCGATTAGACAATGACCTGCCATGACGGACACAATGACTGAGATGTCTGTTCTAGCCAATGTCAGCAAAGCAGTAGACCTCTTCAAGATGAGGCCACGTAGTTTTGGAATGCTCACAGCTCCCTCTTAGTGACCATCTATCATTCGTTGCCCTTCGGGCCTGGTCCTGAAAACTTAGCTTACATGTTGCAAGAGGCATACCCACAGACTCCAGTGTCCCTGGAGTGGGTAAGGTAGTTCCTAGTCTCGCAAACTCGTCCGCTTTACAATTCCCTGGGATATCTGTCCACTTCCTTAATTGTCCTATGACCAGTTCTAGATCTACAGAGTATACCCCCCTAGCTCACCTGGTCGTTTAGTTTGGAACCATCCTTATAGAAGTCTATGTAACTTTTATATCGTAGTTCCGATCGGTTCTATCACAAAAGCAACTCAGGTAGGGTGTAATCCACACTGCCTGGAACATCTGACAGCTGCCACGTGACCAAAGAGTAAGCTCTCTTAGCCTCACGGCAGTGGTCGCAGCAATTGGTCTATCGACAATGTCCAGAGGCATAAGATGTAGCCTTCAATTCCGATGGTGTCGTCCTCAGTGCGGCTGTGATGCTCCAGCAAGTCAACCTTTGGATCCGGTTTACTATTGAACAGTAGGTGGACTTTTTAAGCATTGTCCAAGACAAGACCACAACACCATATATCATTATAGGTCCGACAACTGCAGTACATACCCAATGCATGACGTTCGGTCTAAACCCCCAACTTTTCCCAATGGCTCTCTTGCAGGTGTATAGGGCAAGTGTTGCCCTGTGTGTAGGCAAGAGTTGCCCTTTCCAAAATGTAGGATTCGAAGTTCAATTTCCTCTCCCGCAAGACACCTAGGTATTGAGCGGTTTCTGTAAATGGAACATTCTCTCCTCCCAAAGAGACCGGTGTCACTGTAGGCAACTTATATGTCCTGCTGAAAAGGACTACTTTTGTCATGCACGGATTCATACTTGGGCCACTTTCGTTATCCAACTTTGCTGTTGTACGTAGAGCTTTTTGCCGTATTTCTCTAAGAGAGCTGGGAAACTTACCGCTAACCCCAAGTCATCAGCCTACGCGACAACTTTTACACCTTTTTCTTCCAGAGACAATAATACATTGTTAATGGCTATATTCCTCTACCGACTCATTTTTTTAGATTCACAGATGCCAAGCCTGCCGTTATGCATCTTTTAGTAAGTAAGTTTTTAAAAAAACTTTCTGGAGGCGATCTCCAGGAATCTTGCCCAAAGATATTTTTCTACCAACCCCACAAGACGAAAGGACGAAAATCTCTGTGGTAGGGTTTTCCTGCTTTCGGAATGAAAATGACCTCCGTGTCCCTACATTCAACAGGTTTATATGACATTCTTATACATATACAGAGTACATCTTTCTAAGCCAGGGAACCAGTCTGTCAGACACAGCTTGTAATTCATCCGGTTATACATCAGGGCCTGGCGACTTTAAGGAGTCAAAACTTCTTATCGCCCAAAGGATTTTCGGATTTTCGAATGCATACCAACGACCTCAGACGAATGCTGACAACTTCTTCTGGCGCCATGTTGTTTGTTAGAGAATTTCCCGGGAAATGTGTATCAACGAGGAGATCTAGTGTTTCCTCACTGAACATTGTCCTTACATTCTCTGCCTTTTGAATATACCCTACCGTAATAGGTCTCGAGGACAGAATCTAGCTTAGCCTAGAGGCCTCTTCCTCCATGGCGCTACAGAATTCTGAACTCAGCCTTATAGATGACGTGTGGTGCTCTTGTCGCTTTCGCCACATTTTGGAGATTTTTGTAAAATATTCGGCAAAATTTATTTTTGGTTTTCTTAAGAACACATTATTAAGGTACCTAGAGTCCTTTTTTTGAATTTGAGCACTATCCACCAAAAAAGGTCTTGGAAAATCGGATCACAAATGGAGATTTGGCAGCCTCAACAATTTTTCTAAATGTCGAGGTGACTAACTTTAGGGCCAAGAGGGGCCCGGATTATTTACGACCTCGAAGTTTTGCACATGATCTCGCTATTACCTCAGCTCCAACCATTTAAAATTTTATAAAGAGTTATCTCTATCCCTTCTGATGTTGCATATTTTTTACCTGTTTTTTCGATTCTATCTCACTGTGCGTATGTATATCGAAGATTAGGTGAAAAGCAATCAACGAAGGAATACGAAACTAGCGAAATCGAATCTTTAGTCCTCGATTATAAATTTGACTCACTCATTTTGCCATAAGGACGAACGTTCGTAGATTCCCTCCCTGTATACTCTCTGACTCGTGTGTGTGTGTGTGTGTGTGCGAGTCAGAGATACTCATATGTTTCTGCTGTAATTTACATTTGTATGCAAGTATTAAATGGACAAGAAGGATGACGACAAGGATGATTATGTTGCTGCCTCAGCTTTTGGCCTGAATTGTGATTATTTCTTGGGTTTGTTTGGGTCTGGCTTGGTATGTGTGTATATTTATTATTGTTGTTTCTTACCACGCCTTACATTTGAACTTCTATGACCATCGAATTGGAAATGCATTTCGAATATTGACAATGGCTAGTGCCCATACTGGCTACTGCTACTGTACTACTGCTCTCATGTCTACCCAAACTACATATTGAACTCGAGTTCTGCTTCGAATGTATTTCTAAATGGGATTAGATGTCTTGCCCAATTGGACATACAACCGGCTGGGTGATTATATTCTGATTGGAAATTACAGTTTAAAAGGCAATGCCTTTTGTAAAGTCTCAATGGATTACTAATCGTAGTAAACACATTAAATGGGAAGTTGCCAATGGAGTTTCTACCTTGTTTTGTGATATCTTAGCTACTGCCAGTTCATTGCGCCGCCATCTCCATCATTGTCGTCTTGCCATCGGGCAAAGCAGGCATGGTAACAATGCTTTTATAATCCCATTTATAAAAATGTTTATTTGTTATTAAATTTATGGAGCAGAAAAGTACATTTACGCTTAATTTCATAAAACATGACTTTAATAAAAGAAACCTCAACGCACACACACACACCCACATACGCGATACACGCACGCATTCAACAAACCACGAAAAGCCACAATAAAAGGGAATCTCGGAGCATGAAAAAAGAAAAAAAAACGCTCAAACACACATACAAAGAAGCGCCATAACAAGAAGGTCTTTTTTCGGTGTGTGTGTTTTGAAAAAAAAAAAAATGAACGTGAAAAAATACAAGTGATAAATTTCCTTGTACTCCCTCTAACAACAAAAGAAGTGCTGCAAGCCCCCCCCCCCCCCCCCCACACACACACACACATTAGGAAAGGGGAGAAAGCGAGGGGGCACATTGTTTTCAGTAGCAGCAGGGAAGCAGGCAAAGGGACTGAACACGGAAGTAAAGGATATCTTGCAGCCAAGTTTTAGTCATATCACCACTTGGTTAGATGAACACATAACGGCAACAGCAACAACAGCAGCAGCAATAACAACAACAATAGTAAGGTCGGCCTTCTACATTAGTTGGCTTGCAAGCATAGACAAAAACAAGTGTGTATGTGTGTCTGAATGCATATAAGGATGTGTGCATGTGTGAATGTTATGGCACAGTGACAAAGTCAACCAAGAAAAAATTGCAGATTACAGCGACTGCCACATAGGCATTCTCTCCTTGCTGAGAAGAGCTTACAAAAGTGTTTCTCCTACTCTCCGACTTTGAAGTCAGAGTATCAGCCTCAATTGAGGAGCAGATAATGTCCTGGTTTTTGTTTCTTGCTTTTCTACAATCGCTTGACACATAGGAAAGCAGCTTTGTTGCCAAAGCGTCGTGGTGGGTGGGGGGCCAAGTGGCAGACACAAATAAATACTAATTCCCATTAAAAAAATCAGAGTTCCATTCCGAAAGGCAATGTGCCAATGCGTGTGGCTGTGTGTGGGTTGTGTGGATGTGCGAGTGTGTGAAAAGTGGGCGTGTATCACAAACAAAGACTTTGGGGGAAGATTAAGCATTTAACTTGACATTGAAAAGGTTGCGGTCCAAGTCCGTTTTGTATGTGTCTTTGGTGCGTCTCTGTTCTTTTGGTACTGGAAGCAGTTAAAGTAATAACAACAACAACAACAGAAACACCAGCATTCCAGCACATTCAGCTCACAAAAGCTTATGTGGTATAAATCTTGTGTTGTCGCACGCCTCCGTGCTCTTCAGCATTCTTCGTTTGGGTTACTCTTTCAAGGAAGAAGGACACTAATTTAATAAGGTTACTGGGTTGGAACATTAAAAATAAAAACATATCCTCCCCCATCTCCCCCCGTTGACCGCAATACACAAAAAACCAACAACAACATTGTGCAAAGAAAGACCATTTGTGAATATGTGATTGTTAGAGGATCGTTTTCATGTAACTGGGCCAAATGCCTGTGTGCATGTGAGTTCCATGTGTTGGATACATGTGTGCGTCGCTTAAAGTGTAAGTGTGAGCAGTTGCTTGAATGGTTGGTTTGTACAAAAGTTTTTGCACAAAATAACGTCAATTTTTCATGCTCAATAAATTTATGTTGAGCACAATTACTGAGATAACCAAACAACAGTAACGACACGACAACCGACTAACTACAATAACTAAGTAAGTGGCAGAGGAGTGTTGTAATATCAACCAACGAATACCGTATGATGTTTGTAACTGCTGTCATATCTTGTATGGACGCAAGTTTTAAGCGTACCCCAAAGAATGTCGTCATTCGCTGCGGTGGTAAGGGAGGGAGCACAATATGGCTGCCATATTACCCTTACAAATTTGGCTCTATAACTTTTCAAATTTTCACATAGCCCTACAATGAACAATTTTTCCCAAAGAGAAAGTTTTCAGTTACTATAAGGAGAAGTCATTGAAATTAAATTTCATTTGGCATGAAGTGGCAGTTAAAGAGGTGTAAGCAAAATATTAAGCGGATTTTGGATTCGTCTGAAATCGTTAATACTGTCAAAACCAATTTAAGAAGTGCTTTCACCAGTAGGACTGATATCAAGTTGTTATCAAGTTTGTCCAAACGTGCAATAAAATTTCTCTTAATTTTAGTCCCACAGAAGATTCCATCAATATTTTAACATATGTAGTTCAAAGTTCGAAGGAAAAAAAATGCAAGTCCAAAATCTTTGTCAAATTGGATGCTCATCAAAGATTTTATGAAATTGAATTTTCATACAATACTTGTAATTGGGTAAAAATTGCTGGTGCTAACAACATCAAGTAAGGCCAAGTAAGGCCGCCTTGGCTTCTAGCCATGTCCGTCCGTCTTTTCGTCTGTCTATTGAAATCACGCTACAGTCTTTAAAAATAGAGATATTGAGCTGAAACTTTGCACGGATTTTTTATTGTCCATTGGCAGGTTGAGTCTGAAGATGGGGTACATCAGACTATATCGTGATATGGCCCCCATACAGACCGATCTCTCGATTTAAGGTCTTGGACCCATAAAAGGCGCATTTGTTATCCGATTTTACTGAAATTTGGGAAAGTGAGTTGTGTTAGGCTCTTCGACATCCTTCTTCAATTTCGCTTGGATTGGTTCAGATTTGGATACAGCTGCTATATAGACAGATCTCTCGATTTAAGGTTTTGGGCCCATAAAATGCTCATTTATTTTCCGATGTCGCCGACATTTAGGACAATGAGTCAGGTTAAGCCCCTTGACATACTTCTCCAATATCGCACAGATCGGTTCAGATTTAGATATAGATGCCATATAGACCGATATCTCGGTTTTAGGTTTTGGGGCCATAAAAGACGCATTTATTGTCCGATGTCGTTGAAATTTGAGACAGTGCTTTTTGTTAGGCTTCTCGACATTCTGGTGCAAATTGGCCTTAATCGGTCCAGATTTGGATATAGCTGCCATGTAGACCGATATCTCGATTTAAAATCTTGGCCCCATAAAAGGCGCATTTATAATCCAATTTCACTGAAATTTTATACAGTGACTAATGTTAGGCTCTTCGACATCCGTGTCGTATATGGTTCATATCGGTTTATTTTTACACATAGCTACTGTTCTTATTAGTATTTGGTCCAAATCGGAACATATTTTGATATAACTGATATGGGACATAAGGTATGAAATTTTCACCGAATTTTGATGAAAGGTGGTTTACATATATACCCGAGGTGGTGGGTATCCAAAGTTCGGCCCGGCCGAACTTAACGCCTTTTTACTTGTTTTAAAGTGAAGTAAAAGCGTGCTAGGCCAGGCCGAATCTTGGGAACCCACCACCATGAATTCTGCTAAAATATGGGATCTTTATCTGGATAAAAAGCGATTTTGACCGTACTTGGCACTGTTGTTGAGAGTTCAAAATTTCAGCCAAATATGATGAAAATTCTGGCTTCCAGGGGCTCAAGAAGTCAAATCGGGAGATCGGTTTATATGGGAGCTATATCAGGTTCTAAACCGATTTAAACGATACTTGGCACGGTTGTTGGAAGTCACATTTGGGACAAGTTTTTTTTTCAGTGTATTTATAGACCTATATGGGCGGGATTTTCTGTTGGTGTTTGAGGATTGTAACGAATTTCACATAGTAAATTTCAGACAAGAAGACGTTGGCGAAAATGTCAACAGGATTACAACTGCACTGGTGGGGTCCTTCGAAGATAGTTGTCCTCTTCGGGACACTCTAGATGACCGGGGTGTTTCGCAATATTGTTAAAGAGGTCCGTAGACTCTTTAACAGAGCACGTCGTAAAAAAGCGGAAGTATATTGGGATGTGTATTACTCATGGCTCAAGGATTACTATAAGATTACCAAAGCGGCAAAACGTGCCTCCTGGAGGCTTTTCTGCGAACACATCGATAGATAAAAAAGTTTCATTCAAAAGCCCATGTCCAAACTGAAACTTAAGTAGACGATATGGGAGTGAGACCAAAGACAACGAAGGACCCATTTTCCACAGGACACAACAGGACTCACGGTGACACCGGTTTTTTTGTATAATGATGTTGATCGAAGGTTTATCATTGCGCAATTTATGGTAAAGGAAGCTTTGAGGAGCTTCAAACTATTTAAGTCACCCGGACCTGATGGAATATTTCTGGAGTTACTACAGAAAGAGGCAGACAATAACAATCTGGACGGTAAGGTCAAGAACAGTCTTGCAGTGTAAGAAGGAGATTAACGCCTTCTCTGAGGATGGCAACATCCGCATCATTTGGGTGCCGGGCGATAACGGAGTAAGGGCGAAATTTGGCGGTGAAGGCCAGAGGCATGCCGTCAATAAACTTGGTTAACCCGAATCCTTTCTGTTCGATGCAGTCCGATTTAAGGGCGTGGGCGACGAATACGCATGCAACACTGCGGTACAGCAAAACGGTTGGTAGGACGGCGAAAATCCTATGGGGGGATCCAGATCATGAGAAGACGACGCTATTACTGAGTCAGTGTCATGACGGGACACATAAGACTACAAGCTCACTTATGTAAAATCGGCGCGGCAAGTGATAGCATGTGTAGAGCATGCTGGGAAGATGATGCGACCTTGGAGCATTTCCTTTGTCATTGCCCGGCGCTTTGGCTTCTAACAGTTACCGACACTTAAGTGGGGACATTATATCGGACACGAACCAACTAAGGGGAGTGGCATGGAAAACAATTCCTAACTTAAAATTTTCTTTTCTTCTAAAATTCTCTTTTTCGAGGTTACTTGTTTTTATTTGATTATAAAATTTTTCTAATTTTTAGTCCTTAGCCACTTTCACTTTACGAGCCATGTGACAAAATGCTATGAACCTGAGTTCCGGTTGCTTTATTTCACACCGTTTCGATACAATTCACTTTCACCCCTTCTTTTAGGGAGATTTCTCTAATAAGCATGGAGACCCTCAGCCCTTATAAACTCATGCAAAACACCCGAACTAACATCGTTACCATCGATTATTACGTTTCCCTGAGCAACCAAAAAAACAAAATAAAAAAACATTGAAAACCATTAAACAATGCCTCTTCCTGTTTCAATGCTGCTGCTCTATCGCCACCTAGTATACATCAACAATTGATGCATTTCTCTTCAACACTTAATGGCGGTCCTCACAATGGCCCACACATGACCAATGTGAAACACCGAAACTTTCCCCATATCGTTAGTCGAGGGCATTATGATGATGATTTTTATTGGCCATAATGGTGTGTGTATGGATGGAAAACTCATTCAAGGCGATGCCCTTTGTGAAAAAAAAAGTATTTCCCCTCCCACTTCTCCCTCCCTGCCTGGCTGCCCTCATTAATACTCAATTGAATGTTGAGAACAAACAAGAGAAATACATAGCCAACTAGCGAACTGAAGAAATGCTTTCGCTGGTGCCGACGCACAATGAAAAGTGGAAAAGTGTTGTGGTTGTTGTTGCATGGTATTGAATGGAAAACCGCTCATAAATTAAAACATTTGCACAATGGGGGCTTTGTGTAATTAAAAACCCCAGATAGCAGCAACAATGCCACAGTCCGCTGTCATTACCTTTCAATAATGCCAATAATAACTCGCTAACTGCCACCAAAACACATGAGCTAACCAAAGAGGAAGTGATCTGAAGTTGTTGGTGTTAGTGGTGGATGGGCCAAAGATGCAAGGGCAGATACCACTGCTGACACCGCCACTGTTGATCGCAGTGACGATATGGGCAAAAGGCAAAATAACAAAGTTGAACCGCCAGATAGACCAAACGACCGCCCGCCTGCATATTATCATTGATCTCCACTTAGCCATGAACCATTTTCAAATTAGCCACACCACACTCGTCATGCGGAGAAAATCGTTAAACGATCTCTGGAAGATATCAACGCCACTACTGCCATTATTGATAGGCACTCCTTGGTATCTTTGGAGTGTTTCTTGTATTGGAAACAAATAAATCGAAACTAATTTTGCCGCTTTTAGCTGATAGCCAGGACACAGGACACCATATGTATGAGAGTATGGAGGAGGCGCTAAATATTCTTGTATAGATAACCAAAAAAAAAAAACAGAAGAAGAAAGAAAAAAGACCACTACCGACAGACGGAAGCACAAAAAAAACAGAGTCATGTGGTCATCATTGACGTCACGACAATGGCTGGACTAGTGGTAGGAGTAACTGCTGAGTTGATGCCGACTGTGGTTGGTGTTGCTATAACTAATTCGACCTGTCATCGATGGTGGTCTACCATGGCCTCGTCTGGCATTATATTTGCTACAAAAACAACAAATCTAACAAATCATGGCTAAGAGACCCGCCTGCCTGCCTGCCTGAATGGCATTGAATTATGCGTCTGTGTGTGTGTGTGTGTGTGTGAATCCTTGTCGCACCTGACTCTCTCCCTTTCTCTTTGTTTGGCTAATTGTTAAAAAGGAAACTTTGCCACACAACATTCTATGAATTCGAAATGAGTTTTCTAAATTTCAACGCTTTATTTCCACCATCATTGTCGTTTACCACATTTTTGAAAAGGGTACCACAACCCATGTCATTATGGACTGGGTTGGCCCCTTGGTCAGTGCTTTATGCCATCCATAAGCTGACATACATATATGAGAAATAATTAAGGCTTTACTCTCAAAAGCCAACTCTCCCCCGACCAACATCTCGACAAAACGTTAGGATTTTTCCAATGTAATAAGTAACTAATTACCCATCTGCTCATGTGTAAGGGTGTTCTAATGGAGGAAACTGACATAAAATAATTGCATGAGTAGTGCGACAAAAAAAAAATTAAAACTCACAAACCCCAAAAAATTATAAAAGTTTCTTGCGGCGGCGGCAAGAACTGTTCCGCTTTGCCTGGTTTGTTGCCATTGACGTTAGAACGAACTACAAATTGTTTTGTAATCCAAATAATTGGTCCCTTTTCGGAATGACAGGCAGTGCAAGTGTTTTGATTGCTCCAAACAAGTCCAATCATAATATAGTTAATAATAATCACCATCAACCCCATCCAGTCACATTTACCCACACTCACTCGTATGTGAGCAAGTGAACGCCAACGCCACTTAGTCCATATCTAGCCTCAATTAGGCTAGACGGTCAGTCAATGTATTTGCATGGGAATATATCAAATATTTTAGAAATTTCCTACCACTACAACATTTTGAACTGAAAAACTAAAAAGTCAAAACAAGTAAAAGCGTGCTCAGTTTGGCCTCGCCGAAACTTGGGAACCCACCACCATGGATTCTGCTTAACATATTTTTTGCAAAATGAAGGTCATAATTTATTCTACATAACAAACTTCTGTCAAACCAGCAAAAATTAAAGCTTCAAGGAACCGAACCAGCACGATTGAGAGACCGGTTTACATGGCAGCTATTTCAGGTTATAGACCTACTTGGACCATATTTGGCACAGTTATTGCAAGCTGTAACAGAACACAGCATGCACAATTTTAGCCAAGTTTCAAATTTCAGCTATATCATGTTATATAGGGTTGCTCAAAAAGTAATTGCGGATTTTTTAAAAGAATGTAAATGCATTTTTAATAGAACTTAGAATGAACTTTAATCAAATATACTTTTTTTACACTTGTTTTCTAAAGCAAGCTAAAAGTAACAGCTGATAACTGACAGAAGAAAGAATGCAATTACAGAGTCACAAGCTGTGAAAAAATTTGTCAACGCCGACTATATGAAAAATCCGCAATTACTTTTTGGGCAACCCAATAGATCGATTTAGACAGTTATTGAACGTCATAACAGAACACTTCATGCAAAGTTTCAGCCAAATCGGATAAAAAATTGCGGCTTGTAAGGGCTCAAGAAGTCAAATCGGGAGATTGGTTTATATGGGAGCTATATCAGGTTATAAACCGATTTGGACCATACTTAGCATAGTTGTTGGAAGTCTTAATAGAACACCACATGCAATATTTCAGCCAAATCTGAAAACAAATTGCGGCTTGTAAGGGCTCAAGAAGTCAAATCAGGAGATCGGCTTCTTTGTGAGCTATATTTAAATATATGGTCCATTTACAATCCCCAACGACCTACATAAATATTAAGTATCTGTGCAAAATTTCAAGCGGCTAGCTGTACGCGTTCGACAGCTATCGTGATTTCGACAGAGGGACGGACGGACAGACAGGGCTAGATCGATTCAGAACGTTGAGACCTTCAATAACATCCATATTTTTTGGGGTCTTTGACAAATAATTCGAGGTGTTACCAACGAAATGACTAGATTAGTATATCTCCATCCATATGATGGTGGGTATAGGGGGTTTGTTCAATTTGTCATTCTGCTTGCTACACATCGAAATTGTCCATTTCCGACCTTTAAAGAAGCATATATATATATATTTTTTACCGTCGTACAAATGCAAGACTTTGTAGCAATGTCCGTCTGAAATCAAGCTACAGTCTTTAAAAAATAGAGCTACTGACCTGAACCTTTGCACACATACTTTTCTTGTCCATAGGCAGGTTAAGTTCGAATATGAGCTATATCGGACTATATCTTGCTAAAGCCCCCATATATGTAAACTGACCTGCCAACTTAAGGTCGGACACATTTTGTATCCGATTTCACTGAAATTTGGGACAATACGGGCCAGATCGGTCTAGATCTGTATAAAACTCCGATTTTGTATATAGCTATAGACTGATCTCCCGATTTAAGGTCTTGCGCCCATATTAGGCCAATTTGTTGTTCGATTTTGATGAAATTTTGTTTACCGAGTTATATTAGGCTCCCTGACGTCCCTGTTTAACCTAGATCGGTACAGATTTGGATATGGCTGCCATATATAACAACCTTTCATAGGATGGGGTATACTGATCTAGTCATTCCATTTGTAACACCTCGAAACATTGATCTGCGACCGCATAAAGTATATATGTTGTGGTTCTTCTCGACATTCTGATTCGTCCGTCCGTCCGTCCGTCGAAATCACGATTGCGTTCGAACGTGTAAAGTTAAACATTGGCGTAGGTCATGGGGGATTGCAAATTGGCCAGATCGGTTTAGATTTAGATATAGCTCCCATATAAACCGATCTCTCGATTTGACTTCATGAGCCTCTTTCATCCAATTTGTAGTGTTCTGTTATGACTCTCAACAACTGTGTTAAGTACGGTTCAAATCGGTCTATAACCTGGTATAGCTCCCATATCCCATGACCTTTAATATACGCATCAAATAGGATCTGAATCGGTCTACAGCCCGAGGCAGCTCCCATTTACATTAAAAACTTTCTTTAATGTCTCTCCTTCATGAAAATACAAACGATAATTACATATTGACGGCAAAAATTTACGAAAACTTGTAGGAAATAGGAGTTTCTTATTGAGAATATTTGGCAAATTTTTGCAAACAAAAGTCGAAAAGTCGAAAAATCATCTAAAAGTCAACTTTTCGTCCCAACACATCGTAGAACACATCTTCCCCTTGAAGTGTATGTGTTCAAGATGATCATGACATTATGCATCAATCTGGTAATGTCCGTCCTTTCGTGTGGTAAAATCACGTTATCTACCCTCCAAATTTTAAGCCAAAAATTTTTATCAATGTAGAACAGTTGGCTTTGTAAATCTTAATTCTGATACCAACTCCTTTGCTATTTATGGTCTAAGTGAATTCAAATCATTCGTTTTGGCTTATATGCGAAAGATTTTTCAATTTCTTGCTAACAATAAATTGACTTATTGCTAACAAACGGCTCTGAATGCAGCAAAATATAGACATCTCGTCTAACATTGGATCAAGCCGGCCTCGACACCACTTATATCAAATCGTACCAAACTATGTAATACCCCAAAAGGAAACTATTAGAACTGACTTTGATGAACCTCGGCAGAGGGGTTTAGATTGCTAATAAACAATCTGTACCAATTTTCGGGCAAAGTCGTACAAAATTTTAAGTTAGGTTAGTTCGAAAAGAGAGTGCGGATATTAATCCGCCCCATGCCACTATGAACTTACCTGCGCCAGTAGTTGCAACAACTGTAATAGCTTCGGCTATATAAGAGTAAATCAGACGGACAGATAGATGGGCAGACGGACATAGTCAACTCGAATGAGAAAGTGATTCTGAGACGATCCGCTTATCATGAGGTCTATATCTATTTTTATACACTCCACCATAGGATGGGGGTTATACTACAATAATTTCGTCATTCTGTTTGTAACTATTCGAAATATTCGTCTGAGACCCCATAAAGTATATATATTCTTGATCGTCGCGATATTTTATGTCGATCTAGCCATGTCCGTCCGTCTGTCTGTCGAAAGCACACTAACTTCCGAAGGAGTAAAACAGCTAGCCACTTGAATTTTTTCAAAAATACTTCTTATTAGTGTAGGTCGGTTGGTGTTGTAAATGGGCCATATCGGTCCATGTTTTGATATAGCTGCCATATAAACCGATCTTGGGTCTTGACTTCTTGAGCCTCTAGAGGGCGCAATTCTTATTCGATTGGAATGAAATTTTGCACCACGTGTTTTGTTATGATATCCAACAACTGTGCCAAGTATGGTTCAAATCGGTCCATAACCTGATACAGCTGCCATATAATCCGATCTTGGGTCTTGACTTCTTGAGCCTTTAGAGTGCGCAATTCTTATCCGATTGAAATTAAATTTTGCACGACGTGTTTTGTCATGATATCCAACAACTGTGCCAAGTATGCTTCTAATCGGTCCATAACCTGATATAGCTGATTTGTGGAAAAAAAAGGTCAAATATGAACTGAGTGAATGAGTGTAAAGTTGAAGCAGAATCAATAATGGTGGTGTATAAACTTAGTCCGTTGTTACTCGTCAACTGTTAAGTCCATGCTTTCTTAAACATAATAAAGTCTTGTAACAAGGTCTATGAAATATTTTTGTATTCGAAATGCCGCACAGAGAGTCTCATTAAACTTTGGTTTGTATAATTTTTCATTTCATTATGGAAATATCCATGCCCATTACTTTGTTTCTGAATTAAAGATTCCTTTGTATTCTCTCATAATTTAATGATTGATGCACCTGCTTAATGCGTGTAAATATGTGTCGAAAAAATTCTATTGATTCCCTTGGCCCTTCGTCATTCCTCAGTGGCTTTCCCTTTTTCCAGCCAGCCATGCCTATAGAAATGTGTAGCATGGTGTATTGTTTAAGCCATTATGGTATGTGTTGGGGTCTGTAAAGTTTTAAATGTTATTTTCTTTTTGTTTCTTGTTTTTTTTTTTTTCGTTCTATGAATCCCTATTTACTCCCAGTATTTCAAACAACTGATAACTGGTGTTGGAGGTGTTCCTTGGCTGGCTCCTCCGCAGCCGGTCTTTGTCGCACTTTGGCTGCTTTGTTGCTGTTGTTGATGTGAACTGCTTTTGAAATGTAAGCACGTAATTAAAATTTTTAATGACATCCTAAATGTTATGCATGGAAAATATTTATTTTGGTTATTTTTTCCCCATAACCAGCGAGCGATCATAAAAATAAAAGCTAAACGAAAAACTCTATCATTTGGTAGCACACACACACAAAATCAGTCACATGAATCTGAAACCATATCCATCAACCCTGCAAACATTTTCGATTGCCAAATTATCTTCCGTATTAGTTGCTAACGAGTAAGTCAGAAGAGTCTTGGAACATCTAAGAATCGCATTAGAATAGAAGGGGAAGAGTAACAAATTTTTCTTTTTGAAAGATTAATAAAATACTTTTCTAGAAGAGTCCCGCATTACTCGCTTGGAGGAGTAAAAAATAAAGTGCTTTGTATTATTTATTATTCTGAAAGAGTTGAATGTTATTCGCTTGGAAGATCTAAAAATGCCATAGTTTGTTCATCAAAAACGTAACAACGTAGTATGACGTCACATTCGGCATACCAAGTACCAATCGTCATATAAGCCAACTTAAAATTCTGTTTAGTGTTGTGAACATTGTCAACTCATAACAAGTAAAACGGCGTTAACTTCGGCCGGGCCGAACTTTGGATACCCACCACCACGGGTATATATGTAAACCACCTTTCATCAAAATCCGATGACAAATGCCTATAGAAATGGCCCATAGCAGCTATTGGGTTGCCTAAAAAGTAATTCCGGATTTTTTAAAAGAAAGTAAATGCATTTTTAATAAAACTTAGAATGAACTTTAATCAAATATATAATTGCCATTTTGTTCGATAACCTTTTGCCATCTTCCTGGCAAATTTGTATTCCACGCTCATAGAACTTCTGCAAAAAACTGAACCAAGTGCGATTTTATAGTCTCATCATTGCCGAAAGTTTTACCATTTAAGGAGTTCTGCAAAGATCGAAATAAATGGTAGTCTGATGGTGCACGGTCAGGGCTATATGGTGGATGCATCAAAAGTTCACAGCCAAGCTCACCCAGTTTTTGGCGAGTGACCAAAGATGTGTGCGGTCTAGCGTTGTCCTGGTGGAATATGACACCTTTACGATTGACCAATTCTGGTCGCTTCTCCTTGATGGCTGTATTCAATTTGTCCAATTGTTGACAGAAACATCCGAATTAATCGTTTGGTTCCTTGGAAGCAGCTCAAAATATACCACACCCTTCCAATCCCACCAAACAGACAGCATAACCTTCTTTCGGTGGATATCAGGCTTTGAAGTGGTTTGAGCTGGTTCACCATGCTTGGACCATGATCGTCTTCGACTAACGTTGTTGTAAACAATCCATTTTTCATCTCCAGTTATGATTCGTTCTAAAAACGGATCGAATTCATTGCGTTTAAGGTGCATATCACAAGCGTTGATTCGGTTTGTTAAATGAATTTCTTTCAATACATGTGGTACCCATATTCAAATTGACGCCAAACAAACAAATGTAAACAAAATTTCGCGCACGTTTTTTCTAAAGCAAGCTAAAAGTAACAGCTGATAACTGACAGAAGACGGAATGCAATTATAGAATCACAAGCCTGATCTAAATCATATACGACAGGAATGTCGAAAAGCCCAACCTAAGTCACTGTGTCTAATTTCAGTGAAATCGGATTATAAATACGCCTTTTATGGGCCCAAAACTTCAAATCGAGTTATCGGTCTATATGGCAGCAATATCCAAATCTAGACCGATCAACGCCAAATTGACGAAGGATGTCGAAGAGTCTAACACAACTCACTCCCCCAAATTTCGGCGACATTGGACAATAAATGCGCCTTTTATGGGCCCAAAACCTTAAATCGAGGGATCGGTCTATATGGCAGCTATATCCAAACCTGATCCGATCAAGGCCAAATTGACGAAGGATAGCAAAGGGCCTAACACAACTCACTATCCCAAATTTCAGCGAAATCGGATAATAAATGTGGCTTTTATGGCTCTAAGACCCTCAATCGGAGGATCGGTCTGTATGGCAGCTATATCCAAATCTGAACCGATCTGGGCGAAATTGAAGAAGGATGTCGAGGGGCTTAAATTAACTGACTTAACCAAATTTCGGCAAAATCGGACAATAAATGCGTCTTTTATGGGCGCAAGACCTTAAATCGAGAGATCGGTCTATATGGCAGCTATATCCAAATCTGTACCGATCTGAACCAAATTGACGAAGGCTGTCGAAGGGCCTAACACAACGCACTGTCCCAAATTTTAGCAAAATCGGATAATAGATGTGGCTTTTATGGGCCTAAGATCCTAAATCGGCGGATCGGTCTATATGGGAACTTAACCTGCTTATGGACAAAAAAAGAATCTGAGCATAATTTCAGCTCAATATCTCTATTTTTGAAGACTGTAGCGTAATACCAACAGTCAGATGGACAGACGGACGGCCATGGCTAG
The DNA here is from genome assembly GCF_963082655.1 of Stomoxys calcitrans. NCBI lineage: Eukaryota > Metazoa > Arthropoda > Insecta > Diptera > Muscidae > Stomoxys > Stomoxys calcitrans. Next base: position 2,167,051 of record NC_081552.1, read on the forward strand.
ATCGTCTTAGATTTTTACGCTGATCAAGAATATATATATACTTTATAGGGTTCGGAAAAGGATATTTCAATGTGTTGCAAACGGAATGACAAAATGAATGTACCTCCAACCTTCGGTGGTGGGTATAACAACACATCGAATAACATAATTCAATACCCGTATGAAAATAACAGCAATCGCGAAAAGTTAGCTTTGGCGATTTGTAAACAAAAAATTTGTGGACGATTATAACGCAATGAGTTGCGTAACAATCGTCGCGAAAAGTCGCTAAAACTTCCGCTCATGTAATTGATTGTTCAATGAAAATCTATAAGAGTGCTTCAGTACTCGACGGACGATGAGATTCATTGCGAAGAGGTGCAAAAACTTCCGCACACGCAATGGATTGCCCTATGATATCCCAGAAGAGTATTTAGCGACTCATGCGGACGAATAAAACGCAATGAGTTGTAAGAGAATCGTCGAGAAGTCTGGCTGAGACTTCCGCACACACAATGGATTGTCCCAGAAAAGTATTTCGCGAATCACACCGAAGAACAATTGAGTAAAAATCTTCTAGAAGATTGTTTGTTCATCGCGGGGACGAACACCCTTCCAAAAATTATGATAAATGTTTGCAGGGAACACTCATATATAACCACATTGATCTGTATAAGTATGTGGTCTCCTATGTGTGTGATGGGATTTATGTGTGTGTGTATGACTTGAACGCGTAATTTCCTTGTGATTATGATTTCCGGTATGCGTGTCTTTTATACCAAAATTCCATTCCATGTTATTCGACGTTTTGCTTCGGTGTATGCTCTGCTCTGCTCTGCTCAGCTCTTTTCATTTCATTTCATTTTCCATTGAATGTTGTGTCGTCTGTTTTATAAAACAGCCGACTACCATTACACATCATTTGGCATACATACAAACGCTTCAACACCAAACACCAAAAGGCAGAGAGCACGCAGTGCTCTTCATGTATAAAACTTTTCTTCGCTGTACGTATGTGTATGGGACACTGAGGCGTCAATGTGCAGGAAACAAGGGGTGAAATGAAAAGAAAAATTAAAGACAATATTCATTTAAATGCTATTCTTACATGCATCATAACTATAATTATAATTATTTTCAATATATACACGCACACATTAAAATAGCAGCATAAATGCGAGAGTTGCTTGTTATATATTGGGAAAGTAGAAGATTTTGCTTTTGAATTTGGAAAAATTTTGAGTTGCATATTTATGTTTGTAAGAAGTTCGCCGCCCTTTCTTTAATGGAATGTTTGTGTGCATGTCCCTCTATAACTCGGAACGTGGGTTCGAATCCTGGCGAGAACATCAGAAACAAATTTTCAGTGGTTATCCCCGCCTAATGCTGGCGACATTTGTTAGGTACTATGCCATGTAACAACATCTCCCCAAAGATGTGTTGCACTGCGGCACGCTGTTCGGGCTCGGCTTTAAAAAGGAGTCCCATTATCAATGAGCTTGAAACTTGAACCGGACAGCACTCAAGATATGTGCGAAGTTTGTCCTTGTTCCATAATGGAATGTTAATGAGCAAATTTTGTTCTATTCAAAATATTATTGATGCCAAAATTAAAAAATTACCAAACAGCTTACAACATTTTCTGGGAGTTTATTATCCGATTTTTAACACAAAATTTAAAATTTCTGGGCGGAAGTTGAATCCACATACCACCTGTTCTGTTAAATTATCCCAATAATGTGAGTTTCTGGAAGCCTTGTTTTGTTTGTGAACATTCTAATGAAAGGTTAAGAAACAGAGATATTATTGGAACACACCATCAAAGTATCGCTGGACCCACATTACGGGAGGCCACCGTAGCGCAGAGGTTAGCATGTCCGCCTATGACGCTGAACGCCTGGGTTCGAATCCTGGCGAGACCTTCAGAAAGGAAAAAATGTCAGCGGTGGCTGGCAACATTTGTGAGGTACTATGCCATGTAAAACTTTTCTCCAAAGAGGTGTCGCACTGCAGCACGCCGTTCGGACTCGGCTATAAAACGGAGGCGCCTTATCGTTGAGCTTAAACTTGAATCGATATGTGACAAGTTTGCCCCTGTTCCTTAGTGGAATGTTCATGGGCAAAATTTGCAATTTGCACATTACGACAATGCTCCACGGCAGCAAAAAGTGCTGTCCTCAACTAACATCGTCGCAAAGAGTTGTATATCCTACTGCCCCTAACCAACTTCTTCGCTTTACTTTGAACTCAGTCTAATAGATTCAAGGATGCCATTGAGCTGCAACCCATAACATACACAAGAGTTAGGAGCTTCTTTTTGCACTGCTTAAGAATGCCCAAACACTGGGATGCTTCCTTCCACACTTTGAATACATGTTTAGATCAATGGATTTGAGGAGAATCGGAACGTTCAATAACCATACCGCCAATAGATATTGAGGACAAAATTGGCGTAGCGGATTGTTTGTTCATTTTACTCCATTCGAAAATGGCATGTTAATTCTGGGAGAGAGTCGAATTCATAATGTGTCTCGTGTCTTCAAGTCTCGGCCTATGGTCGATGAATCGTTAATGACGATAAGAACGAGTAAAATACGAAATATGTTCGGCCACGCTGAACTTTGGATACCCATCACCTGGGATGCATATATTAAAAAATTTTTGCAAAAATCCGGTTAATAATGCACCATTTATGTACCTGTGGTAGCTATATCGAAATATGATCCTATCTGAACAAAACTTGGTAAGTAATTACAAAGCTTCTAATTTACTGAAACTCTGGTAGTGGAAAACTTTCTTAATTCTATAAACTTCGATTAAATAAAAAATATTTCTCTTAACCGGACTTCGCATAACTGACAACATCGGATAATTAAAAAAAAAAATTGCATTCAGCTGTTTTCAATTAAGCGGATTCGACTCAACCAAATTTGTTATTCAAAACAGAAAAGGGTTTGCTAAAACAACAGTCTTTGTCTGCTGAAAATGGGAAAGCAGTCATTACTGTTATTTCAGCAAATACAAGGCTGCTGTGTTAGATAACATTTCTTACTGCTATTTCAACTAACAAAATCTGCTGTTTTGAGTACACAAGTCATGTCATTTGAAGTCGATCTAGCAATGTCCGTCCGTCTGTCTGTCTGTTGAAAGCACGCTAACTTTCGAAGGAGTAAAGCTAGGCGGTTGAAATTTCGTCCAAATACTATTAGTGTTGGTCAGTTGGGATTGTAAATGGGCCAAATCGGTCTATGTTTTCATATAGCTGCCATTTAAACCGATCTTGGGTCTTGAGCCTCTATAGGGCGCAACTTTCGTCCGATTTGACTAAAATTTTGCATTTAGTGTTCTGATATCGCTTTCAATAGCTGTGCTATGTATGGTTCAAATCGGTTTATAACCTGATGTAGCTGCCATATAAACCGATCTGGGGTCTTGACTTCTTCAGCCACTAGAGGACAAAATTCTTATCCGATTTGACTGTTATTTTGCTCCTGGTGTTTTGGTGTCACCTCCAACAACTGTGCTAAATATGATTTAAATCGGTTCAAAACCTGGTATAGCTGCCATATAAACCGATCTTGGATCCTGACTTCTTGAGCCGCAGGAGGGCGCAATTCTCATTCGATTTGGCTTCCAATTTTGCATGAGGTGTTTTGTTGTGACTTCCAATAGCTGTGCTATGCATGGCGCAAATCGGTACATCGGAATTTTTGCACGTAGTATTTTGGTATCACTTCCAATAACTACGCTAAGTATAGTTTAAATTGGTCCATGTTTTGATATAGCTGCCATATAAACCGATCTGGGGTCTTGACTTCTTGAGCCTCTAGAGGGCGCAATTTTCGTCCGATTTAACTGAAATTTTGCACATAGTTAAGATACTAATTTATTACCATTTATGTTAAAAACTCCTTAATGTAAAGCAAAAAAAAATTTTTTTGTTTCTTAAAGAAATGGCCCCATAAAAAGTTCGGAACTCGGCATGATATTATTGAGCTTTTGGGCTTTTAGCTCAAACCTTTAAAGTCAAGGCAAATATTTTTCAGCATATGGTAACTAGGAGTAAAATTGGCATATCGAATTTCATGGGGCAAACAATTGGGTTCCTCTTCTTATAACTTTAAGTGTCTTAATCACATATCTTTATCGTAAAATATATGGAGCAACCTTCCTGCCTAGACTTATGTATACATGTGTGTATAAAGTAAAGACGCCTAAAAGTAAAAGTAAGTTATTTTAAGCAAATTACTATTTACTAAGGCGCCCTTGAACAGGAAATCGCTTTAAAGTTTCATGCGATTTAAAATTCAAACGCTGGGAACGTTTTTGTAAATATCGAACCCGAATATCCTTGTGCGCAGCGTCTCCGCATGTGCGGTGTGTTGCTCTGTGCTTGTAAGTCAGACAGTGGCAAGTTCGTCATTGCGTTCTTTCGACCCACTGCAAATGTCAATTGGCATGACATTTGGCATATGTTTGAAATGTATTTGACACATTGTATGAGATGGCTCACAAGGAAACTACCCCAATTTTACCGAGCTACGTAAAGGGAAGTGAGTGTCGGTGACAAAGGTCATACCCTTCAATGGCATTACCACTGGCAATGCCACAGCCACTCCATTGTCATTATCATTATTTTGTTAGTTGGTAATTGTTACTGTTGTTGTGTGTTTGACAAAACTACAATTAGCTTTTTCTCCCTTTTTAAATGCTTGCAACATTTTCGTTTGGTTTCAATTTTTTTTCGTGGGTCTTCATTTCTATGTGTGTTTTTTGAAGCTGCCGCTTTTTTAAGGCCGCCATCGACGTCGACCTACCAAATAGCCGACAGTTACACTGTCGACGGAGTTCATTGTTAAATATTTTGCTCCATTGTTATTAATGGATTGTCAATGGGGGTGCAGTTACAACCTACTTTTCTTGGCTGTTGCCTTCCCTTCTCTGCCTTGACTTGCCATACCACGGCGGGCGATATGCTGTCACTTCTATTCATCGTTGTCCTCGTCATCGTAATCGTCCTCGTCTTGGTTTCTATTCAAGATTATTGTCCTTGTGCACCATGCATGCATCATCAATATTCCAAATCCTTTCTCTCTCTCTCCCTCTCTCTCTCCTTGGCCGTTTCTTTCCCTGCTGCTGCTTAGGTCCTCCTGCCAGGTTCCTTGAGCGTTTGTGCGTTTGTTTGGTGTTCAGGGCCAGCTCTGTGTCGATATTGTTTTTACATTTTCCAGGCACAGCAGGAGTTTTGATTTGAATTGAATTCAATGGCCGGGTTTTTCCTTAAGTGAATATTGTAGTACTTCACTGGTGTGGTGTCGTTACTGTGACTGAGAATGTTTGCAATTGCAGATGTGTGAGTTGCGTGTATGTTTCCTATGTTTTTCTAATGGGAATTATAGTTTTATATGTAAGCCTATACACTTGGGCCCCCCTCCCCTCCTGGTGTAGTGCCTGTGACACACTTGTAGCCTTAAAACTTGTATGAGTATGGGTATGTGTATGTGCTTGTAGTTTAATTAACACTCCATTGTCAACAAGGTATGTGTTGTGTTGGTATGCATGTGTGCGTGAATGTGGAACATATTCCAACATATTGTTTGCAATTTTTGCTAAATTAGAGCACAGTTGGAGTTCATTAATAGAAATTGCAAGTAGATTTTCATTGTTCAATGCCTTGTGCTGGAGTACAAGCAACAACTCAACAACAATGCTCAACTCTGCTCTGCTCTGCTCTGCTCAGCTCAACTCAACTTAGCACAACTCAACTGAAGGACTTGTTTCAGTTTTTTCATTGCGCATATTTAAATGCTTGAATTATGAATAGCCCAACCCGGAATGCTACATTCACATTTCGTTCAACTTTGTGCAAATCAAACATGGCAAAATGCTATTGAAGCTCAACAATGAATTCAGAAACCCTATTTGAAAAGTCAGTTTTTGGGTCAGAGTTTAGTTTCTTTGTGGGACAAGCTATGAAGTTGCAATCAAATTGTACGTTAAAAGCAAAAGTATCATGGCTGAAGAAAGGGAGAAAGTATGGAAAGGTAATCGATTATTTCTTAAATTAAAATACCATGTTCAGATAGATGAATGCTTACATAATTGAAGAGGATTAAATTAAAACATATTGCACTATCTCTTTAAGGACTACCAATTAATGTGCGCTATGGCGTTGCTCGTTAACACATGTTTAATGGTTCTTTCGTCATTTTTAACAATTAAAAAAAAAAATAATTATTCCGAGTTTACTAGGAAGCCCACTCCTTAATCCGATTTCATGGTTAAATTTTAAATTTCAAAAGTTCAACTGTTGTCAAGAATTGTGTATGAATGTGAGTGATATGCAAGTACCTGTAGATACTTGTACCCTTATAGATGCCATTTGAAATACCTTAAGGGCAGAGTCAACGATCTGGATTTGTACAAATGAAAAATGGGCCAATATGGTCCAGACTCGGTACAGATTTCGTGGGCTTTATGCAACCATGGAACAATGGTTCCCAATTTCAGTGAAATTGGGTAATAAATATAACACAATAATCAAATATAGTCCGACATAGACTGTACGCAGCACAGAAACCCATTGCCAAATTTCGGCGAAATCGTGTAATAAGTGCCCTCTGTGTGGTCCCAAGAACATAAATAACAAAAGATGGCAGCTATATCTAAATATAGTGCGATCTGGAGCATACTCAGCTAGTGGTCTAACTCACGGGTCAAACTTACTGCTCTTAATTTTAGCAAAATTTAATTAAAAATACCCCTATTATGACCCCAAAAATGTCATCGGAAGAACGACCTATATGGCGGCTATATCAAGACATAGAACTTTATAGTCCATCCATATTTGTGCCATTCCTGTGATGGTCTTAAGCGATCTATATAAATAAGTCAAATTTCTTTTATGACCTTCAACACTTATCCCACGTGTGGTCCGAATTGATATATAACTCGATATAACTTGCATATAAACCAAATTCGTTTGGCATGGCCGAAATTTTTTTTCCTTTTGGGGGTGTATTGGGAAAGGGGTGATGCCCTAAATACAAGGTCCTACATTTGGATATCAAATTCGTATTCTACTCCCAAATACCTTTATTTGAGCCCCATTTGCGATGGTCACAAAAAAATTGCTGTATGTAGGGTATTTAGGGAAAGGGGTAGACCCCCAAAAAATTGGTTCCGAAAATGGGTATCAATTCTTACTCTACATCCCAATACTTTTTATTTAGGCCCACATTGTCATGGTCGGTAAATATGCCCGATTTAGGGATGTTTTTGGGGATTGGGGTGGTCTCCCGGAAAATATATCAGCAACGTGCTCTATTCTCATAAAACTATATATCATTTATTTGAACCTCATATTGCCATTGGCCTCAAACATGGATATCAAATTCGTTTTCTAATCTCATTTAAACGCCTTATTGCAAATATCAGCAAACATGTCCGGTTTGGGGTATTGTCCCTAAAAAATATAAATATTTAGTTCCACTCGCTTTAAGACCCAAATTGTCAAAGCAAATACGTCCTATTTGGGGGTTGTTATGGAGGTGGGACGTCCCCTAGATAGTTGGTCCCAAATGTTGATATCAAATACGTGGTCTACTCCCACATACCTTTAATTTGAGCCCCATATTCCAATAGTCGGCAAACATGACCGGCTTGGGGGTGTTTAGGGGCATGGGCAGCCACTCAGCGAGGCCTTGAAAATATACCTCGGACTCGTGTTCCACTTTAAAAATCCTCTTATTTGAGCTTCATATTGCAAAAGTCAGCAACTACTTCCTATTTGGGTGGTGTTGTGGCCCCATAGACACTTTTCCCAAATATTGATATCAGATTCGTGCTTTACTCCCAATGACCTTTAATTTGAGCCCCATATGGCTATGGTCCCATATTTGGATATCAGATTCTAATTCTACACGCAAATACCTTTTATTTAAGACCCATATTGCCATGGTCAGTAAATAAATCCTGTTTGGGGGGTGTTTTGGGGAAGGGGTGGACCCCTAGAAACGATGTCCCACATTTGAATATCATATTCGCATTCCACTCGCAAATAGCTTTCATTTGAGTCCTATATTGCCATGATCGGTATTTGTCCGATTTTGGGGGTGTTTTGGGGGTTGGGTGGTGTTGTGGGGGTGGGGTGCCCCATAGACACTTTTCGCGAATATTGATATCAGATTTGTGGTTTACTCCCAAAGACCTTTCATTCGAGCCCCATAGGTTTTTGGGGAGAGGCTGCCCCCCAAACACTTGGTCTCATATTTGGATATCAGATTCAAATTCCACACTCAAATACCTCTTATTTAAGACCCATATTCCCATGGTCAGTAAATAAGTCCTGATTGAGGGTGTTTTGGGGAAGGGGTGGACCCCTAGAATGTGGTCCCACATTTGGATATCAGATTCGTATTCTACTCGCAAATACCTTTCATTTGAGTCCCATATTGCCATGGTCGGTCAATATGTCCATTTAGGGGTGTTTGGGGGTTGGGGTGGTCCCCTAGCACTTGGTTCGACAAATGGATATCAGATACGCTTTCTTATCGTAAATACCTTTAATTTAAGCCCCATATTGCCGTGATTGGTCTAAATATATGCTTGGTAGGTTTTAGTGTAAGGCGGCCCCCCTAGGTACCTCATCCGAAATTTGGACACGAAATTTTTATTTTTAGGGTACTATATGAGAGCATGCAAAAATTTCGCTTATATCGCACCACCCATCTCCGAGATCTGGCGTTTCTGAAAATTAGGGTAAGGGGAAGGGTCCGCCTCCCCTTCAGATGTCAAAAAATGTAGTACCCTATTTTCACCACGGGGTCATTATGCACCATCTGTGAAAATTTAAAGAAAATCGGTTCAGCCGTTTCTGAGTCTATAAGGAACACACAAACAAACAAACACAAATTGATTTTTATGCCCATCACCGAAGGTTGGGGGTATATTCATTTTGTAATTCCGTTTGCGACACATCGAAATATCCATTTCCGACCCTATAAAGTATATATATCCTTGATCAGCGTAAAAATCTAAAAAGATCTAGACATGTCCGTCCGTCTGTCTGTTGAAATTACGCTACAGTCTTCAAAAATAGAGATATTGAGCTGAAATTTTGCACAGATTCTTTTTTTGTCCATAGGCAGGTTAAGTTTGAAGATGGGCTATATCGGACTATATCTTGATATAGCCCCCATAAAGACCGATCCGCCGATTTAGGGTCTTAGGCCCATAAAAGCTACATTTAATAACCCGATTTTGCTGAAATTTGGGACAGTGAGTTGTGTTAGGCCCTTCGACGTTCTTCTTCAATTTGGCTTAGATCGGTCCAGATTTGGATATAGCTGTCGATCTCTCGATTTAAGGTTTTGGCCCAAAAAAGGCGCATTTATAATCCAATTTCATGGAAATTTGGGACAGTGAGTTGCGTTAGGCTCTTCGAGTTTTTTCTGCAACTTGGCCCAAAGCGGTGCAGATTTGGATTTAGCTGCCATATAGCCTTGGCCACATAAAAGGCGCATTTATAGTCCGATTTCACTGAAATTTGACACTGTGACTTATATTAGGCTATTCGACATCCGTGTCGTATATGGTTCAGATCGGTTTATTGAACAATGATTTGTACTTCCTAGTATTTGTTTCAAACGTATATCGTATATATTTGTTTCGAACGTATATCGATATAGCTGCCATGGGGCATAAGGTATGCATTTTTCACCGAATTTCGGCAAAAGGTGGTTTACATATATACCCGAGGTGGTGGGTATGCAAAGTTCGGCCCGGCCGAACTTAACGCCTTTTTACTCGTTTGGATTGACCCAAACTTGCGGTATCACATCACCATTTCAAATTTGATTTGTTTTTGGCTTGACCTACTTTGCATTCAAAATTTACTAGAAAATATTTCATAAATTTTTATCACTGCAACAGATATTCAAAATATAATATTTCATTGTAGATAAATTCTTAACCCCTTTTTTCTAATCGATTTTGTTGTCAGGCTTTAATTAAAAAACTCTTTGTTGTTATTAACAAATCACCTTTAATGCTAACATGACACTTTGGTGGTTGTAAAAATATATATAAACAATAAATTTTGCATACAGTAATTCGAATAAAAACCAGTAGGGGAAGGCAAAAGTGGGGCGGTGCCGAAATTTGGATACCCACCACCTCGGTGAAAAATGAATTGTTTATCCACCCATAGCAGATATATCGAAATATGGTCCGATTTGGATCAAATTCGACTCGGACATTAATAAATACAAGTCACTGTTCAATATTGGTCTTTTTGGCAGCTTTATCCAAATATAGACCGATCTGGACCATGTATTACAGGGATGTCGAAAAGCCTAACACAAGGGACTGTGCCAAATTTCAGCGAAATCGGATAATAAATGCGTCTTTTATGGGGCCAAGACCATAAATCGATAGATCGGTCTATATGGGGGCTATATGAAGATATAGTCCGATATAGCCCATCTTCGAACTTAACCTGCCTATGGACAATAAAGTGCAAAGTTTCAGCTCATTATCACTTTTCTTAATGGCTGTAGCGTGATTTCAACAGACGGACAGACAGACAGACGGACAGACGCTAGATCGTCTTAGGTTTTAACGACGATCAAGAATATATATACTTTATAGGGTCAGATATTTCGGATATTTCGATATGTTGCAAACCGAATGACAAAATGAATGTACCCCCATCCTTCGGTGTTGGGTATAAAATGAGTGTAAATTGAATATCTATTTATGGAGTATACGCTCATAATGAGCCTTTGTTTGCAGTTATCATCATCTATAAATGCCCTCAGGGGGATTTTGTGTGTGTTGCGAGTGTAAAATATTGCCCTAATCAGTAAATTTCAATAACAATTTGTATAAATTAACTTCTTCTTTTAATGGCAACCGAAAATTCCATTAAATCGCTAATTCATCATTGTGTGGTTAGTTTTCATTAAAGAATTAACCCAAAAGTCTGCGTTTGTAGGTTCGCTCGTTGTTGTGTTTTATTCTCATATTTCCCTGCTTTCCATCTTTTTTCATTTTGTTAATTTATGCGATGCAATAACAATTTTTATTTGAGTACTTGAATATCATTGAAATGCACATGGGCAATATGACGCATATACTTACAAACACACACACACACTCACCCACATGCAAAGCAAAAAACTGCAAACTAAATACAAAAACTAGAAATTTAATTAAAACTCATTTATTTCGGAATTTTGATAGCAGTCGATATAAATTTTGTGCTCTGCTCCAAAAGTACATTGGCTTGAATACATAACGATTGAAATAAAATCAAATGAATAGGCACACATAGATGAAGCTCTACTACACATATTTATCTATACTCGGGTGTGTTTGTTTAAATACTTACACACACACACACACACACACTCAAACCAAATTGTACCTTTAGTATTGGAAAATATTTACTTGTCTGCTTACCACCATAACGATGTTTTTGTACAGACTGAGTCGCCTTAAATGGCAATAGCCTAAATTATTTTGAAGCATATTTTTGCAAAACCAAATTGTATGGCAATTTAATGAAATAAATTGAAAAGGGCAGAATCTCTGTCATAATGAATCCTTGAAAAGGTTGTATTTATCTAAAAGAATTTTTAGTATACCAATGTTTTGAAATTGATTGAAGCCATTTGCTATGAAGTTTCTAATTAAAATCTCATTTTGGGAATCGTTATTAAAATAATCCAAATATCCGTTTTTATGGTACCCCAATTTTAGTGTTTATAAAATTATAAAGTCTTGTCAAGGTTTACCTGTATCATAATTTGAGAGCTCTAGCTCAATCTGTAAGGAAATATCATTTTGTACGTTTAATACCTAAATGTATCAATTCAAAAAAAAAAAAAAAAACAAGTAGAAAGGCGTTTGTTTAATTATATCGAAATATGTTTCGATTTGCACCAAATACTAATAAGTACAAGTCATTGTTCACTTGTGTATAACAAAATATTGGTCTTTTTAGTAGCTATATCTAAAAATAAACCGATCAGAACCATGCATAACATGGATGTCGAAAAGACTAATATAAGTCACTGTGTCGAATTTTAGTTAAATCGGATTATAAATGCGCCTTTTTTGGGGCCACGACTTCAAATCGAGATATCGGTCTATATGTGGAATGGCGTAACTCAACTTTCTGTCCCAAATTTCGGACAATAAATACGCTTTTTATGGGCCCAAAACATTAAATCGAGGGATCGGTCTATATGGCAGCTATATCCAAACCTGATCCGATCAAGGCCAAATTGACGAAGGATGGCAAAGGGCCTAACACAACTCACTATTCCAAATTTCAGCGAAATCGGATAATAAATGTTGCTTTTATGGCCCTAAGACCCTCAATCGGAGGATCGGTCTATATGGCAGCTATATCCAAATCTAGACCGATCTGAGCCAGATTGACGAAGGTTATCGAAGGGCCTAACACAACTCACTGTCTCAAATTTCAGCAAAATCGGATAGTAAATGTGGCTTTTATGGGCCTAAGACCCTAAATCGGAAGATCGGTCTATATTGGGGGTAATATCAAGATATAGTCCGATATAGCCCATCTTCGAACTTAACCTGCTTATGGACAAAAAAAGAATCTGCGCAAAGTTTCAACTCAATATCTCTATTTTGAAGACTGTAGCGTGATTTGACAGACGGAAAAACGGACGGACATGTCTAGATCTTTTTAGATTTTTACGCTGATCAAGAATATATATACTTTATTCCGTTTGCAACACATCGAAATATCCATTTCCGTCGCAATAATCTAAGACGATCTAGCCACGTCCATCCGTCCGTCTGTGCTTCCTCCACTCCGCCCACAAAACTGCACTTTCGTATTGAGCCATTGTGACATTAGGGTGCACAATTATATATCTCAGTATTTTAGCTGATTTCGAAGTTAAAACAGCAGATTTTCTTAAATTAGCAGAGCGAAATGTTTGGTAAAACAGCAGTGATATGCTTTATAAATCGGGCCACAAATGAAGATATGACAGCCCGATCAATTTTTCGAAATGTCGAGGTTGTCCGCTCTTTTACCGAATCCGGGTCAAAAGTCAAGGTCATTTATAAATTTTATGAGTCCAGTACTTGGCATCTCCAACAGAATCTCGATCAGTCTGCGAAGTTTGTTTTTTGTGCAACACGCGCCAGAGATCCATAGTTAGGAGTAGGTAACAGCAAACATCGAATGCACACTCGAAGGCCTTAGCAAATAAACTCAGGTTACCGAGCTACGAAAAGACTCCGAACTTTGCGAGCGTTTTGTGGACAGATGAGCGGACACCAATTAAGTTGCACACTAGGATTTTAAAGGATTTATTTTTGGAAAACATTTATAAACAAGTAAAAAGGCATTAAGTTCGGCCGGGCCGAACTTTGGATACCCACCACCTCGGGTATATATGTAAACCACATTTCATAGCGGTTATATCGAAATATGTACCGATGTGGACCAAATGATAATAAGTACGAGTCATTGTTTAATTGTGTATATCAAAATATTGGTCTTTTTAGTAGCTATATCTAAAAATAAACCGATCTGAACCATATACGACACGGGTGTCGAAGAGCCTAATAGAAGTCACTGTGTCAAATTTCAGTGACATCGGATTATAAATACGCCTTTTATGGGGCCAAGATTTTAAATCGAGGTATCGGTCTACATGGCACCTAAATATATTGAAATGTGGACCGATTTGGGCCAAGTTGCAGAAGTATGTCAAGGGGTTTAACTTAACGCACTATCCCAAATTTCAGCGACATCGGACAATAAATGCACCTTTTATGGGCCTACCACCCTAAATCGGCAGATTGGTCTATATGGCAGCTATAGCCAAATATGGACCGATCTGGGCCAAATTGACGAAGGATGTCGAGCGGCGTAACATGACTCACTGTCCCAAATTTCAGCAAAATCAGATAATAAATGTGGCTTTTATGGACCTAAGACCCTAAGTCGGAGGATGGGTCTATATGGCAGCTATATCCAAATCTGGCCCAATCTGAGCCAAATTGGCGAAGGATGTCGAAGGGCCTAACACATTTCACTGTCCCAAATCTCACCAAAATAGGATAATAAATGAGGCTTTTTATGGGCCTAAGACACTAAATCGGCAGATTGGTCTATAAGGCAGCTATAGCCAAATCTGGACCAATCTGTGTCATATTGCAGAAGTATGTCGAAGGGCTTAAACTAACTCACTGTCCCAAATTTCGGCGACATATATACACTTGATAGGGTCGGAAATGGATATTTCGATGTGTTGCAAACGGAATGACAAAATGAATATACCCCCATCCTTCGGTGGTGGGTATAAAAAGAAAGCTGCATGTTATTAAGCTAAGTCACCTACAATTGTGTCTTTGAAAAAATCTATCGCCTTCCCTATACTTGACAATTTGTTATGATTTTGTTTGCACTATGGAATTCAAACCAGAAATTGTTCTTAATTCGTCTTAATCCTTATGCCATTGATTGCGGCTGCTGGAAATTTCTTTTATCCTTTTTCTGCATAAAAGCTGCCCCTAATTTATTTATGTAGCCATTATGAAGGCACATCTATTGATTGCCTTGCCTGTGTTTCTTCAACTGCCATGTATGGGATGGGAGAAAACTTTAATATGGGACAGCCGGACCATGTCTGCCTAGGTTTTTTTGTTCTTTCTTTGTCTCTTTGCCTTATTATGGACTTTTGCTTTGGCTTTATCTTTATTAATTTTTATCATTCCCATTCTCTTTTTGCGTTCCCTGCCAAGGAAGTACCATCGCAATTTGGGCAAAGTCAAAGTGAAATGGAAACGCGTCTTTCTACTGTCGCTGTGGCAAAGCACATCCAAAGATTTTTTTATACACTCCACCATAAGATGGGGGTATACTAATTTCGTCATTCTGTTTGTAACTACTCGAAATATTCGTCTGAGACCCCTTAAAGTATGTATATTCTTGATCGTCGTGACATTTTTTGTCGATCTAGCCATGTCCGCCCGTCTGTCCGTCCGTCCGTCTATCGAAAGCACGCTACAATTCGAAGGAGTTAAGCTATCCGCTTGAAATTCTATACAAGTACTTTTTATTAGTGTAGGTCAGTTGGGATAGTAAATGGGCCATATCGGTCCATGTTTTGATATAGCTGCCATAAAAACCGATTTTGGGTCTTGAATTCTTGAGCCTCTAGAGGGCGCAATTCTTATCCGATTTGAATGAAATTTTGCACGACGTGTTTTGTTATGATATCCATAAACTGTGTCAGGTATGGTTTAAATCGGTCCATTTCCTGATATAGCTGTCATATAAACCGATCGTGGGTTTTGACTTCTTGAGTCTTGACTTCTAGAGGGCGCAATTCATATCCGATTAGGCTGAAATTTTGCATGACGTATTTTATTCTTACTTTCAACAACTGTTTCAAATCAGTTCATAACCTGATATAGCTGCCATATAAACTGATCTGCAATCTTGACTTCTTCAGCCTTTAGAGGTCGCAATTATTATCCGATTTGCCTGAAATTTTGTATGACGGATCCTCTCATGACCATCAACATACGTGTTTATTATGGTCTGAATCGATCTATAGCCTGATACCCATATACATCGATCTCTCTATTTTGCTTCTTGAGCCCCCAAAGGGCGCATTTCTCATTCGAATTGACTGACATTTTACACAGGTCTCCGACATTTAATTGTGGTCTAAACCGGACCATATCCTGATATCGCCCTAATAGCAGAGCAAATCTTTCCTTTCCTTTTGCCTAAGAAGAGATGCCGGGAAAAGAACTTGACAAATGCGATCCATGGTGGAGGGTATATAAGATTCGGCCCGGCCGAACTTGGCACGCTTTTACTTGTTTTATTTTGCCTGGAAAAGTAATTTTCTTATCGATTTCTTGGTAATGCTCCACTTACTTACTCGCTTGCTGGCTGAGGGGCTGGTTGACATTCAAAGTTGGCTAAGAAATAACAAAAACAATTTCAGAAATCATAACAGACCACCACAATGCTATAGCCAAAGCGAAAGAGGGTTTGTTGGAAGTGTGTTTTTGGTTCTGCGATTTTTCGTTTGTAGGGCGGCTGGTGTTGGTTGCTGCGGCTGTAGCATGGGACTAGTGGCAACACAAATGTTAAGCTGCTTTATGAATCGCTTGAAAGTTCCAACAACTACAAACAAATGTAGCCTGTCATGCCATTCCATGGCCCGGCAAGCAAAACGAACAACAATTCCTTCTGTCTGCAGACAACAGTTACAGCAACAGCAGAAGAGTAGCGATGGATGGCAGCATTCGAAACACAGCCAGAGTCAGAATGGGAATGAGAATAAGATTCAGCAACAGACATGATAAAAGCAAAGCAATTCATAAACATTTGACCTACTTTTGTTAGCTGATACTAATGCTTCTGCCGCCTCGGCTGCTGTGTGAGCCATGTTATTCCTTTCAGATGCTTTTGCCTTTGCTGATGATGACGATGGCGATGGCAATCCTGATGTTTCATTCTCCCCTAGTCTCCACACCAATTTCGTTGTCTTTATGCTGGCGTGTATATATGTATCCCATATTGCTGCTAACGCACCAACACATACGCAGCCACAGTCATAGGGATCTATTTGTAGCATTCCCTGCTTTTGTCATGGCTGTGTATCCCGTCTGTGCCTGAACTACTGAGTGGGAGAGATGTGGAGGGGGGTTGCATGCCCGTCTGCCTTTCAGTCTGGAAGAGTGGTTGTGCAATACTCTGGAGTTCAAATGGTCTGCACACACACTAACCAGGGGACCACGAGAGAGGCGATTGAATAAATGTTTGGTGTACGCTTCACAAAGTTATGCTAAAACTGTGCCTGCCTCAAACGGGACAGTTGAGCGTAACTATAGTACTCCAACTATGGTTGGGGCTACTGCTGTTTTTGATGGCATTTGCTGGGCCGCCTTTGCCCACGCCTGTGACACTGGTGTGTATGTGTCATTGGGATTGCTCCCCGCGGCCTCTCATTTTCGGTCTTTTCCATTTATAAATTAAACATTAACCAGCCACGCGACTACTGAAGCTTTTCTACTCCATGTCAAGTGTGTGTTGGTGGGCCTCAGGAGAAGAGAAGGGGAGGATGTATGCCTCTGTGCCTCTGCATTTCTCTGGGATTAAAAATACAATCAGGCCAAGCAGCAAATTTACTCGGCGAAATGTATTCAGCCATTCTTCAATTATGTCGGTTGTCTTCTGAACCCCTCAACCCACTGGCCGACAACCCAATACCCCGCTACCCACTCACATTTGTGTTCCAGCCCCCCCCCCCCCCCCAAAAAAAATGTTTTGCAATAACATTAGTTTTGGTGTATTTTTGCGGCCGAAGTTTATCGCCAATTTCGGCGCTTTTTGTCCCCGACAAATATTTTTATTGGCATTTTTGTGTGCGTTTCTTTTTTTTGTGGTAGGTTTTGTTCGCATGGAAAATGAAAGACAAAACAAAAGGAAAAGCGGAACACTACAAACATTTTCCCCTATGTCAATATATGCAGGTCTCGCACTGTATGTATTGCTGTGTGTGTGTCTATGTGTTTATGCGTATATATGGCTGTGTGTGTGTGTGTGTGTGTGTGTGTGTGTGTGTGTGTGTGTGTGAGTGAGTGTTTGAGTTTTAAAGTGGTTTAGTGGAAACATGTTTGTTTTTCCTAGACTCATTCTTTCGCTTGGTCTTTCGTTTGACTGCTTTGTTTGTTCGCCTGGCATGTGACGCCAGTTTAGTAGATTTTGTCATTATTTCACATGCCTTGGTCTGTGTTGGGGGGTGATGGGTGTCAAGAGAAGGACAATGACATTGGTTGGTAGGATCCTATTCCCCTTGTAGTTGTGCCAAATTTGGTGCCTTTGTTAGCGTTGCTTTAAGCTTTTGGTCGTTTTTTTCTGCTCCCTCAATTCATTCACGAGCAATTTATTTTGTCCATTAGATGATGCTGTTTCGAGTAAGTTTCATATTACCCTACGCACTAATACTCGTATAAATACACACACACACACACTAAATATTTGTGCACTGTGTGAGTCGCAGCATGTGTGGTGGAAATTGAAGTAGGTCCTGGTAGTTGCATGGTTCCTTAAATGGCTGTGTGGATCTTCTGTGTGAGATAGGGTGAAGCAAAAAGGTTAGTCGCTTATAAGGTCTAATGTGCGAGGACATGAGTATGTGGACGGGCAAATATATTGCAACTTGTGACATAGGTTCACCTGGCGATATGTAGCCAATTCGGATAGAAGTAGGCAATCATAACAACAAATCGACAGATCAAACTTAGTCATTTTTGTTCATATATTTGAGCGACTTTTTAACACCCACCACCATAGGATGGGGGCATACTAATCTAGTCATGCTGTTTGCAACACCTTGAAATATTCATCTACAACCCCATAAAATGTATATATTCTTGATCGTCTCTAAGTTCTGAGTGGATTTAGCAATGTCCGTCCGTCCGTATGTCGAAATCACGATAACGGTGGAACGCGTAAAGCTATCCACAGATACATACTAACGATGTAGCTCGTTGGCGATTGCAAATGGGCCATATCGGTGCGATTTATATATAGCTCCCATAAAAACCACTTTGGCTGAAAATTTGCATGAAGTGAAGTGATGCCAAAACACAAAGTGCAAAATTTCAGCCAAATCGGATGAGAACAGCGCCCTTTAGATTCTCAAGAAGTCAAGACCCAAGATCGGTTTATATGGCAGCATTTATTACTGCCATATGAACCTGTTATTATTATAACATGAACCGATTGAGCCCATTTACAATCCCAACCGACCTATACTTTACTTTAATTTTCTATGACAGAACATTTGTTCCACTAGCCGAACGTAGAATAGCGTTCCAAGCGCCTCGATCTTCGATCGCCCTTTGTAAAATCTCTGACACCAAGTTTCGAGGTGTTTCCTACCACTTGATCTTTCCATTCGACTTTTGGTCTTCCCGGTTTGCGTGTACCACCTCATCTGTCGAGTTGGCCTTGTTTCTAAACTGCTTACTTAATCCAAAGTAGCATGGTATCATTCATTTCGGTTACGGTGGTACCGAGGTAGATATATTTACTGACTATCTCAGAGTTGTGGCTTTCTCAATTTTCTTTATCTACTCAGTTGTACAAGGCTTTTGGGAGTTGAAATCATCCATTTCGTCTAATCTCCATTAACTGCCAGACCCATTCTTTCAAAGGCTGCAGTAACAAGTTCCGGTGACCCAGCGATGATGTCGATGTCGTCGGCATAGGCTAGTAGCATATGTTCTCTTGTGATTAGTGTGCCATATATAGAGAGACGTCTTCCTATTCTTACTAAGGAACGCGTATCAGCAAGTGTCATCCTGCAGAAATAAATTTTGCTGGGACACCATACTCAGACATGGCTTGAAATACCTTTGCATGTAAAGGGGTATTGAAAGCGGCTTTGTAGTAAAAAAAGAGATGGTAGGTGTTGATTTGTCCTTTTCGGGTCTTTTCTAGGACTTGTCGCAGTGTGAATATCTGGTCCTGCGTGGATTTACCAGGTCTAAAGCCGCATTGATAGGGCCCAATTATCTCATCAACTTTAGGTTTTAATCTTTCACACAGTATGCTCGAAAGTATATTGTATGCGATGGGGAGGAGACTTATTCCCCTGTAGTTGGCCCATTCCGTCTTGTCTATTTTCTTGTGTACGGGACATAGTATGATGAGGTTCCAATCATCGGGTATGCGTTCTTCTAGCCAGATTGCGCAGATAAGCTGATGCATACGTCTTTTCAGCATGTCGCCTCCGGTTTTAAATAGTTTAGCGGGTAACCCGTCGGCTCCTGTTGCCTTGTTGTTCTTTAATCGGGTGACTTCCACTTGGACTTCAGTCCGACTAGGAGGTAGACATTCTATACCATCATCATTGATTGGTTGTTCGGCATCCTCTTCGCCGCCAACGACACTAGCAGTTGTGAAAAATGTTCTTTCCATATCCTCACCATGCTATCTGTGCCAGTTACCAGATTTCCTTCTGCCTGCACCAAAGCTCTCTTCCTCTCTTTCATCTTGCTCGTTGCTACTGATTGCAGGGATGCTCTATTGAAGGGTTGCCGCATTCTTCGCTTCAGTAGCATCTCGACACTCTTGGTCGTACCATGGGTTCCTTGGCAATGCTCCATTATATCAACAAGAAGTGCTTTCATCAAGCAGTTGGGTCAGTCGTGTGGAGTATGCCGTTGCCATCTGTTGTGTTTGCAGCTTTTTGCCATATTCAAATGGGTGCGATCCTTTGCTGCAACAAGGTAATGATCCGTATCTATATCCTCTCCACGGATCGATCGTACATCTAACACGCTGGGTGAATGCCTTCCATCTATCACAACGTGATCAATTTGGTTCCTCGTATTTCGATTGGGTGAATGCCATGTGGCTTTGTGAATAGTTTTATGTTGAAATCTGGTGCTACTAACTACCATGTATTTTGCCGCGGTGAAATCTATCAGCCTCAACCCGTTACAGGACGTTATATCGAGAAGGCTACATTTTCCGACTGTTGTACCAAAAATGTCTTCCTTCCCTATCTTCGCATTAAAATCTCCCAAAACGATTTTAATATCATCTCTCTCTAGAAGCTCGTAGAAAATATCCTTGGTCTGCTCGTCTTTGTCTTCCGTCGGGGCATGAGCACAAATAAGGCTTATGTTGAAAAATTTGGCCTTTATGCTGATTTTGGCAAGCTTCTCATCCACTGGAGTAAAGCTGGAGATAAGGTGTTTCAGTCTCCGAGTATACACAAACCCACACTATCTGCAACATTTCAGCCACATCTGACAAAAATTCCGGTTTCCACGGGCTCAAGAAGTCAACGCGGGAGATCGGTATTATATGAAAGCTGTATCAGATTATAGACTGATATGGACGGTACTTGGCACTGTTGGTGGAAGCCCTAACATAACACTATGTGCAAAATTTCAACCAAATCGAATAAAAATTGAGGCTTCTAGTGGCTCAAGAATTCAGGTTATAGACCTATTTGGACGGTACGTTGCATAGTTGTTGGAAGTCATAACAGAATAAAAAACTGCTGTTTCCTAAAGAAATCATGGGGGGAGATCGGAAGCTATATCCAAATCTGAACTGATATGCTCCATTTGCAATTACCAATGACCTACATCAATATTAAGTATCTGTGCAAAATTTCAAGCGTGTAGCTTCACGCGTTCGACCGCTATGGTGATTTCGACAGACGGACGGACGGGCATGGCTAGTTCGACTCAGATTGTCGAGATGATCAAAAATATACTTTGTGGGGTTTTAGATCAATATCTCAAGGTCTTACAAACGTAATGACTAGATTAGTACACCCTTATTCTGTGGTGATGGGTATAAAAAAGGGGAATCCCAAAAGTTTACATCAAAAAATCATGTGTGTGGTGCACAGCATTATTGACGCACTGATAATAGATGTAAAGCGAGGTTAATAGATATTCCAAATCAAAAGCGCAGCATGCCGGTTAACAGGGGTAACCGGTTTACAGAGGCCAGGCTAATCGAGGTTAACTACATATGGAATCTCTATTTAAATCTGAACCAATTTTGATGAAATTTTGCACACGTACGAGACTTGCCTTTTTATATTTCAGGATTGGACAACCCTTGTGTTGCAATCTGTCAACTGACAGCTCTATCGTGACATTTAACATTTTTGAGGTTATATATATTCAGAACATTTTAATTTGTATACCCTACACCCCCGTTGTGGTATTATAGCTTAGTACATTTGTTTGTAACACCCAGGAGTAGGGGAGGCAGACCCATTGTTAAGTATACCGATCGATACAGAATCACTTTCTGATTCGATGTTCGTCTGTCTGTCTGTCCATGTTACTTTGTGTACAAAGTGCAGGTCGCAATTTTCGTCCGATCGTCTTAAAATTTGGTACAGGCATGTTTTTCGGAGAGACAGGAAGGATTTTCTCTTGACACTCGACATTACCTGTGAATTTCATATAAATCGGCTCAGATTTAGATGTAGGTCCTATAAATGTGCCATCTGAAAAAAACCGCCGAGGTCCATCGACATTGGTTAACAATTAGATATAGCTCCCATTTTGTACTAATAGGGTGGGTGTTGGGTATTATACAGTTGGCACCGCCAGACTTTTGCCTTTCGTGAATGATTTGTTATAAAATATTTTCAGTATCTATAATTGTGGCATTTAAGTTTGTGTTGGCCAGACTTTCGTTTTTTTTTGTTTTCACAAAAAAACTTCATTGGAAAAAGCACCGAATAAATTTCCTGCACCGTCCCGGTTCTGGTTTCATAGTTTTTCATTAGAATGGAGTTCATTGCACATACACATATCCATCCAATACATTCACGATTTCTCACATACATACATGCATGGATGTTGCTACAGTAGATTTAAATGTTTTTTCCACAAGCCCTCCGTGTTTCTATTGGGAAGATATTTCTGAAGTATATTAGAGCTACAAGGCAATGCTTTGTTGGGAGCCTGTGTCTTCTTAAGTTTCAGTGTCAATTTACAAATGGAAGGAAAATTACTTCCAAAAGTTTGCCCTAAAAAACGTCGCAACACAACAGAGCCAGAAGTGAAGCAGAAAAGCAAGATTTAAATAGAAAACTAAACAGCTTATGTTCAACTCGATGTACACCAAGATCAAATAACTTGAAAAGGAACCCCAGGAGAAGACTTCTTCGGTTGTAGTTGTCGTCCTTGGAAGCGCCAAAGACAGCACCAGCATATTGGCATTGTTTATTTGAGTCATTCACCCCCCCCCCCCCCCACCGCCCATACAGACAGATACATAGAAATGAGTTGCAGGCGAAAAAGTTTTGTTTTAAAGCCATTTAATGATTTTCTTTCTGCTTTTCAAGTTTGCCCAGCACAAGTAAGTAAAAGACTCCAGCCAATGTGGAATTAAGCACGAGCGCAAAGGGCTGGAAGGCTGAGAGGCAAGGAGAAGGCAGGCAGAGAACTAGCAAACACATCATAAATCACTTTATTTGAAAACTAAACTTATTTTCGAAAAACTGTCCAAACAAACGTTTTTTCCTTTCCTCGTTTCTTTGCACTTGAACTGATCCCTTGGCTGAGTTTGGTTTGTTTTTCACATTGTGAACTTGGAACTCATTCATTCATTAACTCCAACTGAGTGGTGTGGCGAGTGTCCTGATACTACGATTGTTGGCTGTTTAGTCGTTTGTCGCTTTCCATTTTTGCCCACCAACTAAGCCAGTATGCGAAATGCGAGAGCGATAGCGATAGCGAGGGTTTGGCGTGGTGCTCATTTTGAATCCTCTGTAGGGATTACAACTTTTTAGCACACAATAATTAACAATTCAACCGCTCGTATAAATTTTGAAGTATTAACTAAAACGAAGCGCCCAACGCACAAAAGCGGATAATGGACACGACAAGATAAAGCACCGGTAATTGTTGGGCTATTTCCAACGTAGGGTGGGCGGGGCTGGGAGATTATTTTCCATACTCATACACACACACACACTTTTCCTAGCAAATTGCCAAGTGGAAATGTTTTTCTAAACTTCGCCGTGATAACACAACAACATGCCGTGTGCGTAATGGTGTTGCTTGCCACCACCATTATCATCGTCATCATTATCATCATCGACGTCCTCGTGAGCGTTCCATCCAGGATTATTATTGTTATCGGCTTAATTGTGCAACAGCCTTTAACAATAACAAAATGGTCCTTGTACACGCAGTCATTTGTCTAAGTGTTACAAGACACACACACACACACACACACACCCAAATGCACACATAGCTCTCCAGCTCGACTAAAGGGTTGTTTAGCAACCAACATCCTATCATTTATCGTAATACATTTATACACACACTCCTCACATGTGTATGAATATGAAAGGACTTGAAATGTATTCCACTAGACAGAATGACAGACGAAGCCTGTGTGTACGTGTGCCTCCATACACCGAGTGTCAAAAAGGGAAGAAGGCATGACCAAACATTTGTAAAGGGTGCTGCATGACGTTAAAAAAAATCGAATTAAAAATCGAAATTCAATTAAAAATCTAAGCGATATTTGATATCATTTAAGAGTTTCCAGCGCATAGATCCCTAATTGTTGTATGTATGGAGCGCTGGAGAGTCATGTCTCTATCTCTTACGCCTTCATTCAGAAGACCTCATGTCTAAATAAGTTGATGCTGAGAAGAAAATATTTGAATTGCAAGAAACTGAATTTTTTAAGGATATTTTAAAGAAAGGATTTTTAAGGATATTTCAAAGAAATATAGATAATTGTAGGGAAAATTTAATGTTTTCACATTGAAGAGTGACATTTGGTAGCCATTAAGATTTAAAAATATTATTTGTGGTCAAGTCTTTCATGGACTTTCATACCCTCCACCACAGGATGGAGGGTATACTAATTTACTTTTTGAGCCACTAGAAGGAGCAATTATCATCCAATTTGGCACGAAGCGTTTTTTTTTTTTACTTCCAACAACTGTGCTAAGTATTGTTTAAAGCGGTCCATAATCTGATATAGCCGCCATATATACTGATTTTGGATCTTGACTTCTTGAAAGCAATTCTCATCCGATATGACTTCCAACAGCTATGCCAAGTAGATCCAAGATCTGGGATCCTGAATTCTTAAGCCTTTAGAGGCCGCAATTCTTATCCGATTTTACTGAATAAAACCGATCTCCAGATATTGCTTCTTGAGCCCCTATAAGACGCAATTCTTATCCGAATGGACTGAAATATTAACCAATGACTTCTACTGTGGTCTTCAACATTCAACTCACTTATGGTCTGAATCGGAGTATAATTCTGATCCATTATTCCTTGTTTGCGTAAAAACAGATACCGCGCAAAGAACTCGAGAAATGCGATTCATGGTGGAGGGTATATAGGATTCAGTCAAATCGAGAGATCGACTTATATGGAATCTAGTCACGACATGCTAACCACCGTAGCGCAAAGGTTAGCATGTCCGCATACGACGCTGATTGCCTGGGTTAGAATCCTGGCGAGAAGTTTCGAAAAAAAAAATGTCAGCTTTGGTTACCCCTCCTAAAGCTGGCGACATTTGTGAGTTACTATGCCATATAAAAACTTCTTCCCAAAGAGGTGACGAAATGCGGCAAGCCGCTCGAACCCGGCTATAAAAAGGAGGCCGCGTATCATTGAGCTTAAACTTGAATCGGACAGCACTCATGTGATGTGTGAAAAGTTTGCCTATATTTCTTAATGGAATGTTGGCGAGCAAATTTGCATTCTACTTTCAAGTATCTTTCGTTTTCATCCTATATTGTCCTGATCGGCTTACATGTTCGTTTGAGGGGTGGTTTTTGTGATGAGGCCCACCTGCGACTTGACCTCAGATTTTTATACAAGTTTCGTATTCTGCTTACAATAAACTCTCATTTGATACCAATATTGCCACAATCGATAAGCCTGTAATTTTTGAGCGGTTTTTAGACCCATTTGGGACCCATACTGTCCCAATCGGTAAACATGCGCTAATTTGCAATCAGGTTAAGAACTAATTCGAGCTCGTATAGACATTAAAGGCAAAAAATATATCATACAAAATTTCTGCCAAATCGGATAAGAATTCGACCATCTTAAGGCTCAAAAAGTAAACAAGTAAGGAAAGGCAAATTAGGGCGGTGTTGTTGCAAATGCAGACGTCACACAGTGTCGTCAGTTCATTCTAAAGTTGGCCAAAAATAATCATAAAACCTGCCTTACTCAACTTGCCGACCAAGTAGAAAAAACCCAAAACGGTAACACTGTTTCCGAGTCCACAAAATGTTGATTTTCTCTCCAATTTCCCCCAAATTTGAAACAAAGACTTGTTTTGGGCCTATCCCCTACCATTCCAAAAGTGGGCCAAACCAGATAGTTTTTCTATATAGCTGTCACATGGCCTGATCTTCTGATTGACTCTGTTGGCCTATAAATACCTATTTTTCTGCTGATTGTGCTAAAATTCGAACCAGTGAGTTCTACTAAATCTTTCAAAGCCCTTATCGAATATGATCCAAAACGGACCATATTTGGATACAGCTACCATATAAACCATTCTTTCGATTATGGGTCTTGGGACCAAAAAATACATATTTGTCTTCCGATTTCACTGAAATCTGGAACAGAAATTTATTTAAGACCTCTATCCCACCAATCTGTAGTCCCGTTTACACTGCTCATTAAAACCGGTTTTAAGGCTCAGGCTAAGCTGATTTTTTAAAGGGAAAACAGATGAGTAAGCCAATACGAATGGTTTCAATGATCAGTGTAGACGTGTTTATACATCCAATCTGGTCATATTTGCGTTTAGCCTTTGGACCTCTCGAGACCTTCTTAACACGATATCTGGTTGGTACATGGGTTTTCTGGGTTGTGGGTTATTTAACATTTCCTTGTTTATTCAATCTTCAATGAATTCTTTAAGCGCCGATTTCGCATAAATTATCTCTCACTTCCAACCATGTTTCTAAAGATGTCATATATCTTCAATTATGTGGACACTGAACAAATATAAAAGTGCTAATTTCGGCTGCGCCGAATCTTTGAAACCCAACCCTATGGAAATCCATAGTGGGAACCCAACACTATGGACATCCATAGTGGGATCCCAACACTATGGATTTTCACAAATGAAATTTCTGCCAAATCAGGCGAAAATTTGAGCTTCTGAAGACAGTGGAAGACTATTCGGGGAATCAGTTATATGAAGGCTATATTAGGTTACCAATTTGGACATTACTTACCATAGATGTTGAATGTCAAGATAAACCGATGCATGTAAAAATTCAGTCAAATCATATAACAAATATGGCTTCCAGGGACTCAAGACGTCAAATCGGTGCCGACTTTATAATACCCTCCACCTACACTATTGGTACAAAGTGGGAGCTATATCTAATTATGAGCCTCGGCGGATGTTTTCAGATGGGTTATTAAACAATCTGTATCAAATTTCTAGCAAAGCAAAGATGTTCAAAATGTAACAACTACAACATTATTGCAAATTACCCAAAATCAGAAGAACATATATATGGCAGCTATATCCAAATCTGAACCGATTTTTTCCAATTTCAATGCGATTTTCGAGATTCACTTCCACACAGAAAAAGTGTTTATCAATATTTTATAGATTCGAGCCAAAGATTAGCAAACTAAATACAAAGATGAACAATTTTCCAGCATTTTAAGTAAACATTCCCTTTGGTGGAAAATATTTTCCTGTATATTAAAGATTCTTTATTTCAAGTGGTAGGTAAATAAATCCTTTACTTTGCTTTTCGTTTGTTTCTCTTTTGAGACGAGCTCAATGATTGGAGATTTTTCTTTGCAAATGGAAATGAAAAGCTAGACATCGCAGCACAAACCAAGGCTGGTTTGTAATTTGGTTTCGATTGACTCATCAGCCATATTAGATGTGATGACTTCAAGAGCCGCATGTTGGTATATTGCACATGTATCAAGATTATTGCAAAAACGCCTCTACCAAACAAATACTACATTAACCACGCTCGACAACCTTGTCTATTAGCTATACTTTTCCCAATGCCTGTTTTTTTGTGTAATGGTATTTTTTTATACCCACCACCGAAGGATGGGGGTATATGGAAATATCCATCGAAATATTCATTTCCGACCCTATAAAGTATATATATTCTTGATCAGCGCATTGATCTAATACGATCTAGACAAGTCCGTCCGTGAAATTACGCTACAGTCTTTAAATATAGAGATATTGAGCTGAAGCTTTGCACAGATTCTTGTTTTGTGCATAAGCAGGTTAAGTTCGAAGATGAGCTATATCGACTGTATCTTGATAGAGCCCCCATATAGACCGATCCGCCGATTTAGGGTCTTAGGCCAATAAAAGCCACATTTATAATACGATTTTGCTGAAATTTGGGACAGTGAGTTGTGTTAGACCCTTCGATATCCTTCGTCAATTTCGCTCAGGTGCATAACCAGATATAGCTGCCATGTAAACCCATCTGGGATCTTGACTTCTTTAGCCGCTTAAGGGCGCAATTCTCTTCCGATTTGGCTGAAATTTTGCATGAGGTGTTTTATTTTGACTTCCAACAACCGTTTTAAGTATGGCGCAAATCGGTGCATAACCTGATATAGCTGCCATGTAAACCCATCTGGGATCTTGACTTCTTGAGCCGCTGGAGGGCGCAATTCTCTTCCGATTTCGCAGAAATTTTGTACAACGGCTTCTCCCATGACCTTCAACATACATGTCCCACATAAACCGATATCCCGGTTTGTTCTTCTTGAGCCCCTACAAGGCGCAATTCTAATCCGATTGGACTGAAATATAACACAATGACTTCAACAATGTTCAACATTCAATTCATTTATGGTCCGAATGGGACTGCAAATTGATAGAGCTTCAATAGCATAACAGTTCTTGTTCATTATTCTTTGTTGACCTAAAAAGAGATACCGCGCAAAAAACTCGACAAATTCGATCCATGTTGAAGGGTATATAAGATTCCGCCCGGCCGAACTATCTGGTGGTGAAACCAATAACAGATTGGTACTAAAACCAATACCGGTTCGGTAATAAGGCTAGTACCAAACGGTACTAATCATTTTATGGTTCATTTATACCCTCCGGTATTGTTTTTGTACCATACGGTGTGGTTTTACTATCTATACCGTAGGGTTCTGAAATCAGCACGTTTGGTATCTTTTCTCTGGGTGAAAGCTGATTTGTCGATGAACTTACTGTTGAAGTGAAAAATCCACCGCAGGGAATTATTTCGTTAATCAAAAAAATGTATGCTGTCACTCGTGAGCGATATCAGATACAATCTCGAGATCGTTAGGACCCTGGTTAAAAAATTGTTAGTGCGCCGAAGCTCGCACCACTAATCACGACTCACAAGAAACATCACGACTCAAAACCCGTTGACTGGAGATAAGTGACGCTCCGTCCGTTTCTTTAAGGAATTTTTTGGGAAATGTCCAAGATCGTACCTTTCAATGGCACAAACTGTATGCGTAATGTCGTATGAGCGATTTGCTACGCGAGTACATTCATCATTTATTAGCCATTATTTTGATTGTTTACTTTTATGATATTTAATTGTTTTTGTTGTTGATGCTGATGGAAACATCTTCAACTGAACAACATGGCATTTATGTTGCCGAGTAGATAAAACAACACAGCGCAGCACAACGCACGCAATCAAGCAAGTCAAGCGAAAGCAAGCTGTTAACCAGACAGCCAACAGTCGTTTCCTCTTGAGGGGTTTTCATCCATCTAAACAGCTAAACAGCTAAACATTGATATCTCTGTTGCAACTTCTACACACAATGTTGGCAATCGTTGTCGTAATTCAAGTATTTAATATTGCAGAACATGAGGCACAGGAGGGGGTTTATTACTCCTTTCATAGCCATTAATTGCCCAAAGTATGGCTTGGGGTGTGGGTTTGGGGACAAATGTTTCTATGGGTGTGCATAGCTGTATCTAACTGACATTTAAAAGCCTTGTAATGTAGGTATCAACACTTTTTTGTTGCCATTTATTTGCCTTTCTGTTCTGTTTTTTTTTTCTCGCGGCTTGGTTTGATGGGTTGGGTTTGAAAAATTTTCCTTGTGATGGGGTATTATTATCACAGCATGTCATTGTCATTATGGCAAATGCCGGTGTACTTGAATGCTCTGAGATTATTTATATACATATGAATATGAATCCTGGTAAATTATTTTAATTAATGTGATGGTGGTGAAATGGTTGCCATAGCTCACTTTGCCAACCATAAAAAAAAAACCAAAAGTATTATGAGAGAGAGAGAGAAAAGAAAGCCAGGGATAATGTTTGGCAAATGTTCGATGGAACGATTATTAAAATATTGAAAAAATGTTAAACTGGGAAGGCATACATAAAAAGAGGGTTTCATTATAATACCAATAATTACATTAATGGAGTGCCACAATGCACATGCACAATAAGACCAAATCAAGTTCTGCTACATTTAATTAAGAATTTGATGCATACCATACAAAATGAAAAGAACTGTGCGATATGTGAGTATTGAAATAGTTTAATAACATTTTAATTAATATTCATCAATGAGCAGGGCATTACTTAGCGTGAAGAAAGTTTTGGATAATCTTTCAAATTTGATTCGCTACTTTTACTGCTATGCGATCTTTCCCAAAATTTTGCATTGAAATTTTGCCTATAGAAAAATGTCTTGGCAAGAAAACTCTTAACCAAATATGGTTTTTTGATGAAATTTCATCAAACTTTTTCTTAAATTTTTTACATTACCGAATTTGAAATATCATCGTTAAAATTATATTCTCTTTGCAACCAATTAACTGGAGTGCTAAGAAGTAAAAAAAAGCAATTTTCGAGAATGCATGTCATCTGGCTTGTCTACATACATACATCGTTGGTTCCAATTATATCTTTTACCCAATCTTTGGTTGCCCAAAAAGTAATTGCGGATTTTTTAAAAGAAAGTAAATGCATTTTTAATAAAACTTAGAATGAACTTTAATCAAATATACTTTTTTTACACTTTTTTTCTAAAGCGAGCTAAAAGTAACAGCTGATAACTGATAGAAGAAAGAATGCAATTACACACACAAGTCACAAGCTGTGAAAAAATTTGTCAACGCCGACTATATGAAAAATCCGCAATTACTTTTTGGGCAACCCAATAGCTCGCATATAAACAGACCTCCCGATTTTACGCAGTTGTGTTCTGATTTCTCTGAAATTTTGCACCATTACTTCTGTGATTACTTTAACATATGTACATGTTAAGTCTAAATCTGTATAAAATTGTATATGCAACCTAGTTAAGCATCTGCAATGATTTTACAACTATTGGCTACCGATATCCACTACAAATTGGACTTACTTTAACTTTATCCCATGGCAGCCGGTTGTATGCATCGGATTGACCCGATGGAATCATCATCGGCAAGGGCTGCCGCCTCAGTGTATGTCTTTGTCTTTTTTCGTCATGGGAGAGGCACATCCCGGAGTGCCTTCACCGCACGCTTCTGGTCCGGGCCGGGATTGAAAAGAACCCCTGACCCTGGTTCTGTTCGGTTTGCCAGAACCGCCTTCATCATCGGTCGGTGTCGGTAAGGTGTAACCGTGCCGGGATTAAGAAGAACCCCGGACCCTGGTTCTGTTCGTTTTGCCAGAACCGCCCTAATCATCGGTCGGTGTCGGTAAGGTGTAACCGGTGCATAGAGTGGGTACATTTCCGATCTTGCTCTGGCCTCACTTCACTACGGGAGTATAGTCATACTGGCTATGTCTCAGGGTGCTGTGCGAGCATAGCCAGCAGTGGGTCACAAGCGTCGTCGTCGTTGCTTTCTGCGTCCTCGTCGTCAGACTATTTGACCCCCCGATCTCTCCCGTACGGTAATTTACGCAACGGCAGCATCCTAGCCCTAATATTGCCAGGCCAGTGCCGGGAAGTGTATCGTTTTTGCAGTTGAACTGCAACGGACTTCGTGGCAAAGATCGATGAGATTGTGGACTTTATGAGTCGGAAGAGCATATTGGTCGCAGCGATCCAGGAGTCAAAGCTGACCAACACCTGCAGCTTGCACAGTTGTCACGGTTACAATGTGCTACGTATGGATCGCTCAAGGAATGGAGGCGGGGGATTGGCCTTCGTAATACACCAGAGTAGTTCTGGCTCAATTACGTTCCGGCAGATGCAGCCACCTCAATTCCCACAGAGCTAGGATTGATGCCGATGTGCAAGATGTATGTCCCGATTGTAACCAGGGACCGCACGATACATGTCACCTGTTTAACTGCCCGGCCAGACCCACTCGACTCAGACCCAGATCCCTGTGGACGCGCGCCATCTTAGTCGCAGAGTTCCTGGGTCTTGACACTCAACAGAATCAAGCAGGCGAAAGATAGAACACAATCAACTGCTACAACAGCAACAACTACAAATTGGACTTACTTCAAACTTAAAATTTTTATTTTTGTATGCACTTTATTAAACAGCACACTTAACTTTGCAATAAAAAAATTCAGCCTTCATATATTGGCAAAAGATCACCACATTCACATAAATTTAATTTACGAAGAAGTTTAGGTGTGCTAAGTTCGGCCGTTCACCATGGATGGCATTTGTGAAGTTCATTGCCCGGTATCTTTTATTGGCAAACAAAGGATAATGCATAAGAATGGACCTGCTATTGGATCTATATCAGGTTATGGGCTGATTCGAGGCACACCTGGTTTGGATGTTTAAGGTCATAGACGAAGACTGTTGAAGATGTGGTTTAGTGTTTTCAAAAACATCCCATTATGGAACAAATTATAGGGAAACCGATCTGAACAGTTTACGACACGGATGCCAAAAATCCTAACGTGGAGATGGACTATATCGGACTAAATCTTGATATGGCCCCCATATGGACCGATCCGCCGATTTAGGGTCTTAGGCCCATTAAAGCCGCATTTATTATCCGATTTTGCTGAAATTTGGGACAGTGCGTTGTATTAGGCCCTTCGACATCCCTCTTCAATTTGGCCCAGATCGGTAAAGATTTCGATATAGCTGCCATATAGACCGATCTCTCGATTTAAGGTCTTAGGCCAATAAAAGCCACATTTATTATCCGATTTTGCAGTGAGTTGTGTTAGACCCACCGACATCCTTCGTTAATTTGGCTCAGATCGGTTCAGATTTGGATATAGCTGCCCGATGTCGCTGAAATTTGGGACAGTGACTTAAGTTAAGCCCATTGACATACTTCTGCATTATGGCACAGATTGGTCCAGATTTGGATATAGCTGCCATATAGACCGATCTCTCGGTTTTAGATTTTGGGACCATAAAAAACGCATTTATTGTCCGATGTCGCCGCAATTTGAGACAGTGAGTTGTGTTAGGCCCTTCGACATCCTTCTTCCATTTCACTCAGATCGGTCTAGATTTGGATATAGCTGCATTAAAGACAGTTCTCTCGATTTAATGGTTTGGGCACATAAAAGGCGCATTTATGCAGATGTTGCAGAAAATTGGGACAGAGAGTTAAGTTATGCCCCATCACATATTTTTGCCATTTGGTCTAGATCAATCAAGATTTGCATATTGCTGCCATATAGACCGATATCTCGATTTAAAGTCTTGGCCCCAAAAAATTCTTATTTATAATCCGATTTATCTCAAATTTGACACATTGACTTATGTTAGGCTTCTCGACATCCATGTTGTAAATGGTTCAGATCGGTTTATTTTTAGATATAGCTAATAAAAAGATCAATATTTTGTTATACACAATTGAACAATGACTTGTACTTATTAGTATTTGGTCTAAATCGGAATATATTTCGATAAAGCTGCTATGGGGCATAAGGTATGCAGTTTTCACCGGATTTTGACGAGAGGTGTTTTTCATATATACCCGAGGTGGTGGGTATCCAAAGTTCGGCGGGGCCGCCTTTTTACTTGTTTTTTCTTTACACCATTTCAACATTTGTGAATTTTAAGACGTTTCTTATGAAACATAATACAATGCCAATACTGGCAGAAATTGTAAGCCATATTTAATTTTCAATTGTCTCTAAATGTTGTGTTCTATTCTAATGTCCTTGAATGGGAGGAAAAAATACGATACAATTTTTAAAGTTGTAAAGGCAAACAGATTTCTTCCAAGGATATGTTTTGATTTTAATGTTGCTTAGCAAAACACCAGAAACGCCATTTAAAGCAGAAAACAAGAAATTGATACGCGATAATAGAGATTTTCATACAATTTCAATTTTGAAAAGAATTAATTAAGGCAAAATTTGTGGGCTTTCGCAATGTATTTGTTAGTTCAACGCCATTGCTCGCCCTCTCATGCAATCACTCTCCTTTTGTTTTGGCCAACCTCCTTCCTTCGAGAGGACCATGCAAAATCGATCGAATGAACTACCTTGACCTAGTGTGGGTTTATCGTAAATCCGTGGCACATTTTTCCTCAGCTTAGCCCCCAATGTGGAATGATTGATGTGTTTTCGATTAACGCGTCGAATACAAATCCGTAAATGATTTAATAGCCGAGTTCTATTAAATCATGGAAACAAACATGAGCTGTGGCACCAACAACAGCACCCTCAAAGGCTGTAGCTGTTATTTTTTTTTTTTTTTTGTTTCTTTTTTGCAGTTTTAATTCGCGTTTTTGTTTTGTTTGGTGAATAATTCATGAAAATAAGTATTTAATTTTAAATTTTCTGTTGGCCATGCGAATATTTGTTGTTGTCGTTTAAATGGCCATAAATTGTTAATGAAATTATGTCCATCTCGTCACCCGTGGAGCCGGTCATGAATAAAGGCACTCCTCCGTACGAAGGTGGTCGTTTGTACAAACAAATCCTTTGAGCAAATATGGCAAAAGGAAAAACACTCGATTTAAACAATTTTCGAATAGGCTATGGATATTTACATCTACAATATATATCTGTTTGTATATGTGTGGGTGTGTAAAGAATTCCAGTAGATGGGGGACTCATTATGTCCAATGTGAGAGGACGCACACAGAGAAAAATATGAAATTTTGCATTCAGTTTTGTTCACATCTCATTTCATGGAAAATCTTTATTAATATAAAATTTGCAATATCTTCTTCTATTATATAAAAGTGAAAGTGTTGTGCTTTGTTAGTTCCGAATAGACTTAAAAACGGCTGAACCGGTTTTCATTATATTTTCACAGATAACAGGGTTTAGCCTCCCCTAACCGCAATCTTAAAAACGCGCGATCTCGGAGTTATATGCATAGATTTAATTGAAATTTTGAATGCCACCTTATGCTAACTCGAGAACACAAAATTGTTTAAAAACAAGTAAAGCAAGCAAGCGTGGATCGCATTTGTCGAGTTCTTTTTCCTTCTTAGGCAAAAAAGGATATAAGAAAAGATTTGCTCTGCTATTAGAGCGATATCAAGCGATATGGTCCGGTTTGGACCACAATTAAATTATATGTTGGAGACCTGTGTAATATGTCAGCCAATTCGAATAAGAATTGCGCCCCTTGGGGGCTCAAGAAGAAAAATAGAGAGATCGATCTATATGGGAGCTGTATCGAGCTATAGACTGATTCAGACCATAATAAACACGTATGTTGATGGTCATGAGAGGATCCGTCGCACAAAATTTCAGCCAAATCGGATAATAATTGCGACCTCTAGGGGTCAAGAAGTCAAGATCCCAGATCGGTTTATATGGCAGCTATATCAGGTTATGAACCAATTTTAACCTTATTTGACACAGTTGTTGAAAGTAAAAATAAAATACGTCATGCAAAATTTCAGCCAAATCGGATAGGAATAGCAGCCTCTAGAAGCTCAAGAAGTCAAATCCCCAGATCTGTTTATATGACAGCTATATCAGGTTATGAACCGATTTGAACCATACTTGGCACAGTTGTTGGATATCATAACAAAACTCGTCGTGCAAAATTTCATTCAAATCAGATAAGAATTGCGCCCTCTAGAGGCTTAAGAAGTCAAGACCCTAGATCGGTTTATATGACAGCTGTATCAGGTTATGAACCGATTTGAACCATACTTGGCACTA
Source organism: Stomoxys calcitrans (assembly GCF_963082655.1). NCBI lineage: Eukaryota > Metazoa > Arthropoda > Insecta > Diptera > Muscidae > Stomoxys > Stomoxys calcitrans. Next base: position 2,202,650 of record NC_081552.1, read on the forward strand.
TTGTTGGATATCATAACAAAACTCGTGGTGCAAAATTTCTTTCCAATCGCATATGAATTGCGCACTCTAGAGGCTCAAGAAGTCCGGACCCAAGATCGGTGTATATGGCAGCTATATCAAAACGTGGACCGATATAGCCCATTTACAATACCAACCGACCTACACTAATAAGAAGTATTTGTGCAAAATTTCAAGCGGCTAGCTTTACTCCTTCGGAAGTTAGCGTGCTTTCGACAGACAGACGGACGGACGGACATGGCTAGATCGACATAAAATGTCGCGACGATCAAGAATATATATACTTTATGGGGTCTCAGAGGAATATTTTGAGTAGATACAAACAGAATTTCGAAATTAGTATACCCCCCATCCTATGGTGGAGGGTATAAAAAAAGTTGGGGCGGACCTCCCCCTTGCCCTACTTTTCAAAAATGTCCGATATCTGAGATACTTGGGGTGATTTAAGCGAAATTTTGCTTGCAAGGGCGATTTTTCAGCTGTTATCTCTTTGGCAACACTGGTTGAAACAGCTCACGCACTTTTCGAACAAACGAACATCGCTTGCAAATCATTGATTTTTTTTATCAAAATGCGTGTTCTGTTAAGCTATCTTAACACGACCACGCTTCTTACATTTTGAGTGCGAAATTAAGAAAAAGTCGCAGATGTATCGGCGAGTTTTAATGATGAACATCAATTATCGATTTGTCGCTGTTCGCGGCAATTCGGTCTCTGTTACTCAACAGCGTCGAAAATGTTGCGTAAGGATTTAAGTGTAAAGCCTTTAAAAATACAGCTGTTGTTAGAATTGAAGCTCATTTTGGATTTTGGAGTGAAAATCAGCCAGAAGCGTTGCAAGAGCTACCAATGCATCCAGAAAAATTCTCAGTTTGATGCTGTTTGTGGGCTGGTGGTATCATTGGGCCGTACTTCTTCAAAGATGATGCGAATCGTAACATAACTGTGAATGGTCAGTGCTACGGTGAGATGATATCCAACTTTTTTGCCCAAAATGCAAGAGTGTGACTTGCATGACATGTGGTTTCAACAAGACGCTGCTACGTGCCACGCAGCACGGCAAACAATGGATTTATTGAGAAGCGAGTTCGGTGAATATTTTATTTCTCGTTCGGACCGTTCAATTGGACGTCTAGATCGTGCGATTTAAGACCTTTAGACTAGTTTTTGTAGGGGTATGTTAAAGCTCATGTCTATACTGATAAGCCCGCTTCAATTGATGTATTGGAAGACAACATTGAAGCATTTATTCGTGAAATACCGGCCGTAATGTTGTAAAGAGTATGCCAAAATTGGACTAAGCAGATGGATCATTTAAGGCGCAGTCACGGTCAGCATTTGCATGTAATTATACGGACCGTAGTATCGATTCAAATTCAGGTTTTGTGAATTTTTCTCTGTGTTTTTTTTTTCGAAAAAGTTTCCTATAGCTCTTAAAAAATCGCCCTTTAGTAAAATAAAAACAAGTAAGAGCGTGCTAAGTTCGGCCGGGCCGAATCTTATATACCCTCAACCATAGATCGCATCTGTCGAGTTCTTTGCGCAGTATCTCTTTTTAGGCAAACAAAAAATAAGGACGGAGGAGGAGGACGAGGAGCTATATCAACTTATAGTCCGATTCGGGGCTCAAGAAGCAAAATCGGGAGATCGAATTATATAAGAGCTGTATCAAGCTATAGATCGATTTCGACTTCGCACAGTTGTTGGAAGTGATATCAAAACACTATGTGCAAAATTATAGCCAAATCGGATAAGAAGTGCGCATTCTAAAAGCTCAAGAATCCAAGACCCAAGATCGGTTTATGTGGCAGCTATATCAGGTTATAAACCGTACTTCGCACAGCTGTTAGAAGTGATATCAAAACACAATCGAATAAGAACTGCGCACTCTAGAGGCTCAAGAAGTGAAGACCCAAGATCGGTTTATATGGCAGTTATATCAGGTTATGAAACGATTAGAACCATACTTGGCACAGTTATTGGAAATGATATCAAAACACTATGTGCAAATTTCAGTCAAATCGGACGAGAATTGCGCCCTCTAGAGGTTTCGTTATGGCCCGGCAACCAAACGATGAGGATTTTGCCATCCTCAGAGAAGGCGTTAATCTCCTTCTTACTCTGCAAGACTGTTCGTGACCTTACCGTCCCGATAGTTATTGCCCTTATGGGAATTTTACAGTCGTTAAAGATGTTCACACTCGACGTCCTCGCGTTAGCACCACACCACTTCACGCATTCCGTGAACACCCGGATCTCCGCCTGCAGGACCGTATTATTATCAGGCAGTCTAACACAGATCTCAGTCCCTGGGTTCTCAATGTAAACCCTCAGGTCCACTCTGTCCTTTAGCTTTGATTTATTCGTGTAATATGATCTTCCAGATGGCAATACTATAGAGTATAACCATCTCATGAAAGTTTCCGCAACCTAATCGCAAAGTGGAAGGAACATTTTACCCCACGGATACCGCAGAACCAATCCCTGATGATGGTATAGAATGTTTGCCTCCTAGTCAGAATGAGGTCGAAGTAGCAGTGACACGACTTAAGAAAAACAAGGCAGTAGGAGCCGACGGGTTACCCACTGAACTATTTAAGACCGGAAGCGACACGCTGATAAGGCTTATCCATCAGCTTATCTGCGCAATCTGGCTAGAAGAACGCATACCCGATGATTGGAACCTCAGCATACATACATAGGAGGCAAGACGGAATGTGCCAACTACAGAGGAATAAGTCACCCCCCTTCACATACAAGATACTCTCGAGCGTACTGTGTGAAAGATTAAAACCTAAAGTCAATGTGATAATTGGGCCCTATCAATGCGGCTTTAGACCTGGTAAATCCACCCTGGACCAGATATTCACACTGCGACAAGTCCTGGAAAAGACCCGAAGAAGGACAAATCAACACCTACCATCTCTTTGTTGACTACAAAGCTGCCTTCGATACTCCTTTAAAAAAGGGAGATCGGTTTATAGGGGAGCTATATAAGGCTGAAGACCGATTCAAACCATATTTGACACGTATATCGAAGGTCTTGGGAGAAGCCGTTGTACAAAATTTCAGCCGAATCGGATGATAAATACGCCCTCTTGAGGCCCAAGAAGTCAAGAACCCAGATCAGATGGCAGCTATATATCAAGTTATGGACCGATTTGAACCATATTTGACTCAGTTGTTTTGTTATAGAACTCATGCAAAGTTTCAGCTAAATCGAATAGGAATTGCGCCCTCTAGAGGACCAAGAAGTCAAAATCCCAGATTGGTTTATATGCTTTGAAAGTTAGCGTGCCTTTGACAGACAGCCGGACGGACAGGGCTAGATCGACTTAAATTATCATGACGATCAATAATATATAGACTTTATGGGGTCTTCGACGAATATTTCGAGGAGTTGCAAACAGAAGGACGAAATTAGTATACCCCCATCCTATGGTGGAGGGTATAAAAAGTGTTTCTATAAATGTTGACATTTTTCACTGTGTTAATAAGAATTAAAGAAAAATGCCGTCGTGTTCTGGTTGTTTGTTTCTTTAAAAAAAGTGCAATAATTTTGTTTAATTGTTAATTTTAGTTTTTTCTGTTTTCGTTTTTTGTTTGCTACAACAATGGTATTGTTTTCCAGCGAGAGAGCGAGCTCAGCAAAAACTAGAACACAATACTCATGCATAAATGGATTGAAGGTAAACATACACACATAAATAATTAACTTTTGAGTGTTGAACAAAAGGTAGGCAAGACATGTGAGGTTGAGGCCACCTCGACAGCAAATGACAGGATCCAATGCCAACATAAATATAAAGCGGCTTTTCTGAGTATTCGAATGCAAAAGTTGTTGAAATTAAATTTCAGATTTTTTTTAGTTTTTGCTCCCGCGGCTGGTTTTTGTTTCACTGGGGGAGGAATTAGAGAGGAAAACATAAATGCCGCTTTGCTAGTTGTTGCTGTTTTTTTTTTTTTTGTTTTGGTCTTTTACAACAACGAAATTTATGATGACATTAATGGGAATGCATGGCTGGCAAAGAGAGGCAAAGAGAAGGAGAGGCGAACAAGAGTATGTGAGGGTGTTTGTAGGCAAGCTTTGCTGGGTATGTAGTACAATAATTTTCCCGAAACTCTTCTATACACACACACACACACACGAACAAAGCTGCTCTTCGATAAAACTATACAGACACGTTCCCCCCTGCCGCAAAAGGATATTCATGTGTTGATTGTGTCTCCCTGTGTAAGAGTTGCTACGTTTTTGTTGAACGTAGGTGAACTAAATGATGCATTTACATCCAATATTTACGAGACTGTTTTGTTGTTGGCTCGGGGATCGCGTTTTTGGCTGTTATGGCAGCCTCGTTTCATAGGACGTATGACGCCAGGAGTGAGGGAGAACTGGAAAGTGACCAAAAACCGTAACACACATCAGGTCTAAAACATATTTTAGCAATTTTCCACTCAACTGCTTAACACATACCTACTCACTTGTTATTCGTCGCACACGCACACACACACAGACACTTACTCACACACGTCTCTTTATAAAATTTATTGCTATATTTATGTAAGTGCTGCATACATGACCATAATTTATTTAAACAATTAAAAGTCTCGTTTCAAATAAAATATAATTAATTTAATGAATGACAGTTTACAGTTTTTATTTAAGCTTTTCATTGTTATTTGTTTATGCGTGCCGCACTTAAATCTGTGTGTTTTTTTTTTTTTTGTTCTGTTCACATCTTTCTATAACGACAATATTAATGACTATTACACAAAACAACAACTAAAAGGCCAAATTTTGTAAAAAAAACCTCGACGAATTTATTGTAAAATCAGTGAAGGCTTTGATGTGGGTGAAGTGGTAGAAAAACATTGCAATTTCTGATAAACTAAATCAATTATTTTTACAAAAGCTCTGTGTAGTTGGACTTACTTTGGCTATTAAAAACTTTGTGTTATTAAAGAACCCTGTGCAGGATAAATCCCCATTCTTTCGTTCAATTTGTAAACAATTTACTGAAAATTTCAATAGACATTTGAGACTGAGTGTGACTTTGTTTCTCATGCTTTTTGTGGCAGTTTAAGCCAAGTTTCGATTTATTTTCGTGTCCTTTCAAGATTCATTTACAAGTTTTGTTGTTGATGTTGTTGTAGCAGTTTATAGTGCTCTATCTTTCGTCTGCTTGATTCTGGTGAGTGTCAAGACCCATGAACTCCGCGACTAAGATGGGGATCTGGGTCTGAGTCGAGTGGGTCTGGCCGGGCAATTAAACAGGTGACGTGTATCGTGCGGTCCCTGGTTACAATCGGGACATACATCTTGGCGGCTGCATCTGCCGGAACGTAATTGAGCCAGAACTACTCTGGTTTGCCGGGGGAGGTCGATTTCTTCGGGTGCAATGGGTGGCGGTCGTTCTCCAAGGACTACATTCACCCGGTAGCCAATTACGCGTCTGCTACCGTGTCTGCATGAATGTTGTTCAGACCCGCTTGATATGCCGCTTGATCTAGAGGTTCCCGCTTGTAGCGCTGATCCTTACGCTCTAGACCATGTAGATCTACTTTAAGGCTTCTGGGCAGTGGATATCTAGCCACAAGATGATGATTTGGATGGTTTCTGCGATAACAGCCCAAAAGGTATTGCTTGGACAGCATATAGTTATGTCTTCGCACTGGTAGGATCTTTGTTTCCTGATGGAGGTGGTCCACATGAGAACTGAGGAGACAGCCCGTCACAGTTCGGAGGGCGGCATTCTGACAGATCTGAATATTATTCCACTGCGTGTCACAAAGTTGACGAGACCACACTGGCGCTGCATAACTTACCACAGACCGGCCAATTGCTTTGTACGTGGTCAACAAGGTTTCTTTGTCTGCATCCCAAGCGCTGCCAGCAAGTGACTTGAGGACCTTGTTTCCACCTTTGACTTTATCGCAGATTGCTGAGGCATGTGGGGAGAATGTGTAAGAGCTGTCAAATGTGACGTCAAGTATTTTGGGACACTTGATGGTCGAAATCATTTCTCTATCGACCATCACAGTCAGCTCAGTATTATCCTCACGCGTATTTGTAGTGAACAGTGTGGCTGAAGATTTGGTGGCGGATATCTTCAGATTTCTTGCAGCGAAATATGAGGCAAGCTCGTTGAGGTAGAAGTTCAACCTATCGCAGATATCATCAATGGGTGGGGGGGCCTGATGCCATAATCGTACAATCGTCCGCATATGATACGATCTCTATGCTGTCTGGAGGGGGTGGGATGGAGGATAGGTAGAGGTTAAACAGAGCCGGAGATATCACCCCAACTTGGGGAACTCCCTGTTTTACTCTTCGGTGTTTCGACTTCTTATCCCTAAATTCCACAAATGACTGGCGGCCACACAGATAATTCGCGACCCATCGTTTCAGGCCTGGCTGGAGGGACGTGTTGGCGATGTCCTCAAATAATTTGGCAAGGCTGACGAATGCCTTCGATAGGTCCAGTGCCACGAGGACCGTCCTATCACATGGCCTGGGTTGATTGAAGCCACGGCAAATGTGTGTGGTGATGTCATGCAAAGCTGTTGTTGTGCTGTGCAGTCTCCGAAATCCATGTTGATGCTCGGCGAATGGAAATTCTCCTACGAGGCTCGGGAGGAGTAATGCCTCAAGCGTCTTTGCCACTGGTGAGAGAAGGGAGATCGGTCTGTACGACTCCTCCAAACTCGGGTCTTTTCCAGGCTTCAGTAGCGGGATCACTCTGTCCATTTTCCAGACATCGGGAACTATAAGAGTGTTCAATGACAGGTTAAGGACAATGGTAAGGTACTCAACTCCAGGTGAATCCAGATTCTTCAGCATCAATGTAGAGATTCCGTCGGGACCCAACGTCTTAGATGATTTGGCGAAACGGATGACATTCGTAACTTCGCCCACGGTAAATTGTGATGGCAGTTCATCGGCTCGGAGACCACGAATACGGCGAATGGCTCTCCTCCTTGCCCTGTCTCTCTCGGGATGCACAATAAATTGACGGTTGAACAACCTGGCGCATCTCTTCGGATCAGTCACGGCTATTTCGCCAAAAGTCACAGAGGTCCTGTCATCCCGTCTACCGGGGTTCGTGAGAGACTTAACAGTGGCCAGTGCTCCAAATGTTCCAGCCACAAATTCCGCTTATGTTCGTTGACTACCCTGTTTATTTCCACATTCAGCTCGCTGATTCTGGGGTTATCGGGGTCCATAGCACGAACCCCTCACGCTCGTCTGCGAGTACCACTGCTTGCGCCGGGAAATTGGGTCGCACTTGTGGTATTCGACCGGCTGTTATAAAGCGAGCGGCTGCTGTGTTGATGATGTATCAGAATTTCCTCTCGGCCACAAGCACATCAGAGGGGGGTGGCAGTTCATTGACGCGGCGATTGGTATACTCTCTGAAGCCAGTCCAATCGGCCTTCTTATAATTGATGAACGTCCGGCGCTCAGGGTTATGAAGTCGGATGGTCGGTCGGTGGTGAGAATTATGGGGAGGTAGTCTGACCCCAAAGAGATGACAGCTTGCCAGGAGACGTCACTCAGGAGATCAGGGGATGCAGATGAGATGTCTGGCGAGCTGCTGCACCTCCTCGTAATCCTTGTAGAGCTTCCCTCTATTTCATCTGACGACAATTGATGAGCATTTCTCAATGTTCAGTCTAAGCCTGCATTCTCCGAAATATGCTTCCAATCTTCCAAGATACAAAGTCAAATTTTTGGCAGCCGTCTTTGACTTGGGAAGATTGGAAACCCTTAATATATGGTCCTCGTATATAGTTACAGTCTCACATGTCTCAGGCTGCGGAATATCTGCGAGATACAAATTATATGATACCGGTCCCAATACTGAGCGCTGAGGGACTCCAGCCACTATCACCCTGCTCTCGGATGTCGCCCGTGGATACATCTTACCTTGAGATAGTTGGTGACCATAATGCAGAGATGATCTTCGAAGCCGTACCAATGTCTCATCTTCCTAACAATACCCTCCTGCCATACGATATCGAACGCTTTCTCCAAGGTCCAACCCAACTACAATAGTCGCACAACGGGCGTTAAAACCACAAGTGACCCTGTTTGTGAGGGGCAGGAAGGCATGTCTGTTAGAAGCCGCTCTCGTAAAACCAAATTGCGCGACCTTAAGAATGGCCTTATCTCTACATGGTCTTATACCTCGCAACCAATTTCGATACATAGAACAACAACGGCATGGGCCTATAACTGACGGCAGATGTTGGATCCTTACCTGGTGTCAGGATTAGGACAACCCTTGATCTCCTTCATGACAAAATGCAAATTTGCCCATGAACATTCCATTAAGGAATAGGGGTAAACTCCTCACATATCAATGAGTGCTGCATTAGGAGGGGATAACGACTGGACCCATACACTTGTTCCCAGATTTGGGTATCAGATTCGTATTCTACACTAAAATACCTTTTATTTGAGCCCCATATTGCCATAATCAGTAAATAAGTCCTGTTTGTGGGGTGTTTTGCGGAAGGGGTGCACTCTCAGAAACTTGGTTACCAAATTCGTATTCTACTCGCAAATACCTCTCACTTGAGTCCCATATTGCCAAGGTCGGTAAATATGTCCGATTTAGGGGTGTTTGGGGGTTGAGGTGGTTCCCCAAACACTTAGTCCGACAATTAGATATCAGATACGTTTTCTACTCTTAAATACCTTTCATTTGAGTCCCATATTTTTATGATTGGTAGGTTTAGGTGTGGGGCTGCCACCCTAGGTACCCCATACGAAATTTTGGATACCAAATTTTTATTTTCGGGGTACTTTAAGAGAACACACAAAATTTTTTTCAAAATCGAAAATTTTCAAAAATTCTTCTATTACTGTGAAATTGGTAAATATAACTCAAAATTTTTTTGAAAATTGTGGGTGCAGAAACTGACCCATCGGTGGTGACAGAGCTGAATTTTCTACTCTTGCAAAGCCTTCCAAATTCGGTTGTCTTTGTGAATATCTTCTTTTACCAGTGTTAGTTTTGGCGAATCGGCTTCAACACTACGGTCAAAACCTACAGAACTAATAAATTTCTACTAAAGGGTGATATTTTGCGAGCTATAGGAAAGTTTTTCAAAAAAAGTACATACAATTGAGAAAACTTCATAACATCCATCTGTTTAGTACAATTTTGACATACTCTTTCCAACATTTATGCCGGTACCTCACGAACAAATGCTTCAATGTTGTCTTCAAATGCGTCAATTGAAGCAGCCTTGTCTGTTTAGACACGGTCTTGTTGAAACCACATGTCATGCAAGTCAAGCTCTTGCATTTTGGGCAAAAAAAGGTTGGTTCATAAACCGCTCCAAAACTGTGACTCTTTCTGGATGCATTGGTAGCTCTTGCAATGCTTCTGGTTGATCTACACTCCAAAATCGAAAATTCTGCTTATTTACGTACCCACTGAACCAGAAATGAGCTTCGATGAACTTTCTTAACAAAGCACACATTTTGATAAAAAAATTAAAAAATTTTACAAACGTTCTTCGTTTGTAAGACGATTCATGGTTAAATTATAGACCAAACTTAAGACGTCTGACAGTGAAACAACCAGTGTTGCCAAAAAGATAATAGCTGAAAAATCGCCGTTTAGAATTAACGCTGCTTGACTGATAGATTTGACTTCTCGATCCTCTAGAGCGCGCAATTCTGCCTGAAATTTTACTCGTGGTGTTTTCTTCTTTGAGCCAATAAATGATGCAATTCTTATCCGATTTAGCTGAAATTTTTAACCTGGTTGTGCATATGATTTGTAATCGTCATGACAAGAATGATTCACATCGGCCCATAACTTGATAGAGCTCCTATGTATTTGAAAAAGTCACTCAAAGAAGTAATCCCATGCAATCCATGGTGCGGAGTAATGATACCCTGATTTTTGGGTATGGCGAGTGGAACAGCTTTGCTAGATAATGACTGCTGAACTTTTTTTATACTCTCGACCATAGGATGGGGGTATACTAATAGGAATAGAGCTAGCTGAAATTTCGCACAAATACTTTTTATTAGTGTAGGTCGGTTGGGACTGTAAATGGGCCAAATCGGTCCATGTTTTGATACAGCTGCCATACAAACCGATCTTGGGTCTTGACTTCTTGAGCCTCATAAGGGCGCAATTCTCGCCCGAGTTGACTGAAATTTCACACACAGTGTTTTGATATCACTTTCAACAACTGTGCTAAGTATGGTTTAAATCGGTTTATAACCTGATATAGCTGCCAAAAAACCCATCTTGGGTCCTAACTTCTTGAGCCTCTAGAGGGCGCAATTCATATCCGATTTGACTGAAATTCCGCACATAGTGTTTCGATATCACTTCCAACAACTGTGCTAAGTATGGTTCACATCGGTCTATAACCTTATATAGCTGCCATATAAACCGATCTTGGGTCTTGACTTCTTGAGCCTCTAGAGGGCGCAATTCTCGCTCGAGTTGACTGAAATTTCGCACATAGTGTTTCGATATGACTTCAAACAACTGTGCTAAGTATGGTTAACATCGATCTATAACCTGATATAGCTGCCATATAAACCGATCTTGGGTCTTGACTTCTTGAGCCTCTAGAGGGCGCAGTTCTCATCCGATTTGGCACAAATTGTGTACAACGGCTTCTCCCATGGCCTTCAACATACGTGTGCAATATGGTCAGAGTCGATCTGTAGCTTGATACAGCTCCCATATATACCGATCTCGCGATTTCGCTTCTTGAGCCCCCGTCCTTATTCATTATTCAGATTCGGCCCCGCCGAACTTAGCACGCTCTTACTTGTTTTATCATATATATGACGTCCTTTGGACTGAAAACCCTATGCAAGAGCATATCCATAGATTCGAGTAACCCAGGAGCATGGAAGTACTTCATTGCAATAAATTGTCTTGACTAAAACTAACAAAAATTTTAACCCATAAATGATACTTTGAGGTTGTCGACCTGAGCTTTAGTATATTCTCTTTGCCTTTTCTACTGTTTCCTTTTGCACAAACACGCAAATACTCTTGGCAACTTTTAATTTAATAGAAACTCATCACTTGTTATATTAATTTAAAAGTTGTTCGATAATGTTTGCACCACACCGTTGGCAAATGACAAATGCCAACTTGGTTCTCTTCAATTTGCTTTGCGGAAGTTTTGCGACATTTGGGGTTGGTTAGTTTGTTATTCTTTGCATTTTTGTTTTCACAAATAGGGATAAAGGAGTGGAAACTATTATTAGCTAATAGATATAAATTTAATTTTCCCCACCAATTAATCTCTCACAGATGGGAAGTGAATGTGCTGTAGAATAGTGTAATGATTGGTGATGATTCTTCTGGTCCTTATCGCCAGTGTAAAGAGATGGCCTGTCGTTGGTTGGTGGGTCGGTCAGCCTGTCGTTTGTTCAATTTGGCTGGTCGTTGTCGTGGTCGTCTATTGATGCTTTAATGGCAATATATTAATTAGCTGCAAGTGTTTAAGTGAGATTTTGTGGGAGTTTTCACTAATGAACCTTAATTAATTACATGCAATGCTTGATGTACCGAAGTCACCAAATTAAATCATAGAGAGGGATTTATAGGTGCTGCTGATTCGTCTCTAAAGCCCTTCATTCTCTTGGTTTATTTCAACAATTATGTGCAATTAAGCCATAATAATAAATTTTGAAATTAAATTTTATTTAAAACATTGTCAATCTTAGGTAACTTTTTGTTTGTCATTGTGTTACTTACCATCACTTTACAATTAGCCAAATCATGGGATTAGTGATGTGTGTTTTTTTTAAGGAAACTAATATTTCTATACTTCATTCGAAAAATATTGGTATATAGTTCTGTTATCTTTTTCTATGTCCATGGAATGTATGGTCATGAGCATTACACAGGCCTTATAATTCGATCTTTTTATGTGACCTCTAAAGCACACTTTGGAACTTTGACTTTAGGTACGTCCTACATCTAACATCCATGAAATGTTTTTTTCAATTGGGCAAATAATTTAATATATTGTCTTGGGTTGCCCAAAAAGTAATTGCGGATTTTTTAAAAGAAAGTAAATGCATTTTTAATAAAACTTAGAATGAACTTTAATCAAATATACTTTTTTACACTTTTTTTCTAAAGCAAGCTAAAAGTAACAGCTGATAACTGACAGAAGAAAGAATGCAATTACAGAGTCACAAGCTGTGAAAAAATTTGTCAACGCCGACTATATGAAAAATCCGCAATTACTTTTTGGGCAACCCAATAGCTCCCAAAAACGAATTTGTTTTCAGTCGTTTAAAGGAACCGCCAAACGCACTCAGAAAAAAAGTGGTTCATAGAGTTAAATAAAAAACTAGTTCTAATTAAGTAAGTAAATTTTACTATAATTTAGTTAAATGTTGCACAAAACTAGGAAAATTGGCAAGTGTTAAATACATTTACAGATCTTTCGCAAATAGTTCACAAACTTGAATTTGTTAAGTAATTTTACTAAACCAAAATTCTATTGAACAAGTAAAATATTCCTTTGACTCGTGATAAAAGTTTCGTTGTTTTCAGTTCAACGATCCGTAAAGTCGATCTTCTTCAAGTTGAGTACAAATTTACAAGAATTCACTTCGCAAAATTTCATAAATTTTAATAGATTTGTGCAACTAAAAACATCAAAAGTTTTAACTTAAAATTTAGTTGGTTTGAGAGATTTCTTAACTACAAGCGAAAACACAAACTTCCTAGGAGTAGTAAGAATTGCTTAACGTAATTATAAATTTCTTTATTACATCGTTATACGCACTTAACGATTTTTATACCCACAACCGTAGGATAGGGGTTATCTTCATTTAGTCATACCGTTTGCAACACATCGAAATATCAATTTCCGACCTTACAAAGTATATATATTTCGGATCGTCGTAAAATTCTAAGAAGATTTAACGATATCTGTGTGTCTGTCCGTCCGTCTGTTGTAATCACTCTACAGCTTTCACAAATTGAGATATTGAGCTGAAATTTGGCACAGATGCATCTTTTTTTAATGCACGCTGATTAAGTTCTTGAACGGGTCAAATCGGATCATATTTGGATATAGCTTCTATATAGACTGATCTGCCGATAAATGGTCTAATGCCCATAAATGCTTTATTTTGTATCCGATTTCACTGAATTTTGAAAAAATGGGTAGCTTAAGGCTTCCCGACAACTGACCCAAATATGGTTCAGATCGGACTATATTTAGATATAGCTGCCATATAGACCGATCTCCCGATAAGGGGTCTGAAGGCCATAAAAGCTTTAGTTTTTATTCGATTTCGCAGAAATTTGAAATAGTGGATTATTTTAAGCCTTCTGACCACTGACCTAAATGTGGTTCAGATCGGACTATATTTAGATATAGCTGCCATATAGACCGATCTGTCGATAAGGGGACTGAAGCCCATAAAAGCTTTATTTATTACCCGATTTCGCTGAAATTTAAAACAGTTAATAGGTTAAGGCCTCCGAACATCCGTCCCAAATATGGTTCTTTTCGGACTATATTTAGTTATGCCATTTAGACCGATCTGCTGATAAGGGAACTGAAGTCCATTAAAGCTTTATGTATTACCCGATTTCGGTGAAATTTGAAACAGCCTCCCAATATCCGACCTTAATATGGTCCAGATCAGTTTATAATTGGATATATCTGCCAAAAAGACCAATATTTTGTTCTACAAAATTTAATAATGACATATATTAGACATTGAGAGGCAATGTCCGTGCCGAATTTGGGTGCTTATTCAATTTTCACCGGATTTTGACGAAGGAGCGTTTACATATATACTTGAGGTGGTATAGTTCACAAACTTATGTCCAATAGCAGTTATATCGAAATATGTTTCCATTTGCACCAAATACTAATACAATAAATACAAGTCATTGTTCACTTGTGTATAACAAAATATTGGTCTTTTTAGTAGCTATATCTAACAAGTAAAAGCGTGCAAAGTTCGGCCGGGCCGAATCTAATATCTCCTCCACCATCTGTAGCATGTGTGAACTTCTTTGCCTGGTATCTATTTATAGGCAAACAAAGGATACTGGAAAAGAATTGCGATGCTATCGGAGTTATATCAGATTATGGAGCAATTCGGGCCATGATTTGGATAATGGAGACCATAGAAGAGGTCACTGTGCAAAATTTCAGGGTTGCGCTATTTTTTGGGGTCAAACTAAGGGTTTTGCATTTCGGAATAAAAAGAGGGAGAAGTAGGTGTTTAAATTCATTGTTGTTGTAATTGTTTATTGTATTTGTTATTTATTCAGTGCTTTTAGACTTCATTAGATATAAGTTGCCAATAGAATTGAATAATTAATTATAGAAAGCTTTAGTTAGAAAATTGTAGAATTAATTATTTGATTTTAATTAGGGTAAGTAGAGAAATTAAGTTTTAGTTTAAGTAGCAAATATTACACTTAGTTTTAGAATGCAAAATTCATATTTGGAACAAACGATTAGAATTAGTGTATGTTTCACATAGACTTTGAGTAATATTTAAATCTTAATAGGAAACAATGCAGCTTTTTTTTAATGTATTGTGCAATATAAGGTTATAGTTTTAATAGTGGCCCGCAACTTTGGTTGTGGTTGGTGCTGTTAGTGTGCCGCACTTTTGATTGTGGTTTATTTCTGTGTTGAGATTGTGGGTCGCTTTTAGAATTTGGTGCTTGAGACTGTTGTTGTTGTGTCACTTGTGTCTAAAATGTTAAATATATTAGTTCACTGTTTCAAGGTTCACTTTAGTTATATATGTATGTATGTATGGTCACAGTTGGTTCACTTGTTGTTCACTTTGAAGGGGGAAAGAGCACGATTCGCACACGTCTGCACATGGGTACACGCGGCTTTATGTTCAAACGTACATTGAACAGCTATAGAGGATCAGAAAGTAGAATTGGGAGATCGGTTTATATGGGACCTTTAACAGATTATGGACCGATTCAGTCAAGCGTAGGTTGTAAGTCATAGGAGAAGTCGTTGCGCAAAATTTCAGCCTACTCAGTTAAAAACTGCGCCCTCTGAGCGCTCAAGAAGTGTATTTGCGAGATTGGCTTGTATGGGAGATGTATCAGGTATTAGGCCGATTCAGGCCATATGTGGCACGTATGTTAGATGTCGTAGAAGAAATCTTAGTTGTAAAATTTGAACCAAATGAGATTTGGTTCAAGATGTCAAATCGGGAGATCGCTTCAAATGGGAGCTATGGACCAATTAAGATCAAATCAAGCACTGTTGTGTTGGAAGTCATAACAAAGCGCTACGCGCAAAAGTTCAGTCATATTGGATACGATATGCGCCCTCTAGAGGCTCAAGAAGTCAAGATCCGAGATCGGTTTATATAGCAGATACACCAAACCATGGACCGATTTGCCCCATTTTCAATTCCAATCGACCTGCACAAACAAGAAGTATTTGTGCAAAATTCAAATTTCAAGCAGTTAGCTTTACTCCTTCGAATTTTTGCGTGACTAAATCGGCTAAGAAAGTGAAGACAATCAAGAATCTATATACATTATGGGGGCCTAAGACGAATATTTCGAGGTGTTTCAAACGGAATGACGGAATTAGTATAGACTCATCCTATGGTGGAGGGTATAAAAATAACATAAAATGGGAAATTGTCAGGCCATGTATGTGGAAACCATTATTCTACTTACTGTTTACCACATACCAATCCCCTTTCCATAATACTCGAAAATAGAATTGGTACTTACCTCGTCGGTCAACTTTCAACTTTCCCTCTTTAATTCTCCATTGTCAGCTGAGATTAAAACTGCAGAATTTTTTTTTTAATTACTTTTTGGTTGCATATTTTTTTTTTTTTTGTTATTTTTTTTTTCGTTTTGTTTTGCAATACTCAAATAATTATTTTTATTGAATTTTGTAGATTTAGGTTTTATTGGTTGATTTGTTTGTTTTTGCTTTATCTTTTTTTTATCCTCTTTCGATTTTACTTATTATTTATTTATCATTTGCTGCCATTATTTAGATTTCAAAGTATTGCTTGAACAATACTTTATGCATTTTAGAAATATGCTAAGGGTTAACCAAAAAATGGTTAAAATAAAGTAAACCATAAGAAAAAAAAAAACAAACATAAGCAAATTCTAAAATATATTTATTTATTTATTGGATTATTATTATTAAGTGTAGTTTTTACAATAACTAATAGGAACGTAAGGTATATACAAATAACCTTGGTTGCAGTTGCTGTTGTTGTCATTGGAGAAATCAATTAGATTTTCCTGGCAAAGAAAAAGAAAAACAAACTAATCAATTGTATGAAAATTGGAAAATTTAAAAATTTATTTTCTCATGTACGACGATACAATTCGTTGCTTTTGTAGTTGGTTTCTTTTTTTTTTTTGGTATTTTTTCCTTGTGGTTTGATTTCATTCACGTAGTGTATAATTCGCTTTAATAGTAGTTTTTGTAATCTATTGTATAACTTATTTTAGAGAAAAAACATTCTACCGTTTTATACAATGTTGATTCTGTATTCTATATTTTAGATTTGTTTGTTTATTTTATTTCTTGGCAAACTTGGAAAATGGGATTCGTTGATGTATTTCTTTGAGGGGTTTGTTAGGGATTTGCTTTATGAACTCTTGTACATTTGTATTAGCTATAAAATTATATTTGGGTTTTTTTTTCAAATGTTACTCCACATTTATTATTATTTTGAAACTTTTTAAAATAGACTGTCAGCTCTTAGTAACTGAATTGATGTTCCACACAAAATTCTTGCAAAGTAACACAAACAGAGTTTTAGTATCTTTATGACTAACTTTTATTTGGAAAATGTAAAAAATGTTAAGAATCTAGTTTTTTTTAGTGCCATCGCCCAAGAAAATTTTCGAACTATTCATTCTTTCCTCAAACTCCCCTTGTTTTGCATCATCTCATTAACACTTCAGCTCTAGCTACTCAAATTCCCGTTATCAAGCTACATACTTCTTGTTGGCAGTGCAGTCCGTACCAACTCACAAAAGTCAAATGTGAGGATTATGACATAGTAATACGTTGACTACATATGTGGTTGTTCATCTTCAACGCAAGTTCTGATGAAAAGTTTAGACGAAAAATCTTTGAAATATCCCAAAAAAAAAAAGGTTTTAATGATTTATACCAGGCTAGTTCATTCGTTTAGGATACAACGGCGTATAAACCTGGTTCAAATATCGGCGTGAACATCACAAAGTGTAATTTAACGCCACATTTTTGAGGTATCCAGTCTGGATAAAACTATTTTGCAAAGTGGCGTCGCTAATCGGCACGCCGTTTGAACCGGGCATAAAATAGCACCTTACTCTTCTCAGACTGCACTCATTGATATGAGAGGAGTGAATTCTCCCACTAACTATATGGGATATCACTTTATTGAGAGCTGTGCGATTAAAGTAGCGCCACCTCTTCGCAGGTGTTATATTTCATATGGCTAAATACCTCAAAATGTCGCCAGTATTTGTGAAGATTAACCACCGCAGAAACATTTTTATACCCACCACCGAAGGATGGGGGTATATTCATTTTGTCATTCCGTTTGCAACACATCGAAATAACCATTTCCGAACCTATAAAGTATAAACATTTTTGATCAGCGTAAAAATCTAAGACGATCTAGACATGTCCGTCCGTCTGTCCGTCTGTCTGTTGAAATCACGCTACAGTCTTTTAAAATAGATATATTGAGCTGAAACTTTGCACAGATTCATTTTTTTTATCCATAAGCAGGTTAAGTTCGAAGATGAGCTATATCGGACTATATCTGGATATAGCCCCCATATAGACCGATCCGCCGATTTAGGGTCTTAGGCCCATAAAAGCCACATTCATTTTTCGATTTTGTTGAAATTTTGGGACAAGGAGTTGTATTAGGCCCTTCGACATCCTATGTCAATTTGGCTCAGATCGGTCCACATTTTGATATAGCTGCCATATAGACCGATCCTCTGATTTAGGGTCTTAGGCCCATAAAAGCCACATTTACTATACGATTTCGCTGAAATTCTGGGACAGTGAGTTGTTTAGGCCCTTCGACTTCCTTCGTTAATTTGGCTCAGATCGGTTCAGATGTGGATATAGCTGCCGTATAGACCGATCCTCCGATTTAGGGTCTTAGGCCCATAAAAGCCACATTCATTATCCGATTTCACTGAAATTTGAGATAGTGAGTTGTGTTCAGCCCTTCGACAGACTTCTGCAATATGGCACAGATCGGGCAAGATTTGGATATAGCTGCCATATAGACCGATTCTCTGATTGAGGGTCTTGGGCCCATAAAAGCCACATTCATTATCCGATTTCACTGAAATTTGGGACAGGGAGTTGTATAAGGCTCTTCAACATCCTACGTCAATTTGGGACAGTGAGTTGTGTTAGGCCCTTCACCATCCTTCGTCAATTTGGCCCAGATCGGTTCAGATTTGGATATAGCTGTCATATAGACCGATCCTCCGATTTAAGATTTTGGGCCCATAAAAGGCGCATTTATTGTCCAATGTCGCCGAAATTTGGGACGGTGAGTTAAGTAAAGCCCCTTGACATACTTCTGCAATATGGCACAGATCGGTCCAGATTTGGTTATAGCTGCCATATAGACCGATTTCTCGATTTAATGTTCTGAGCCTTTATTGTCCGATTTTGCCGAAATTTGGGACAAAGAGTTGAGTAACGCCCCTCCACATATAGACCGATATCTCAATTTAAGGTCTTGGCCCCATAAAAGGCGCATTTATTATCCGATGTCACTGAAATTTGACACAGTGACTTATGTTAGGCTCTTCGACACCCGTGTCGTATATAGTTCAGATGGGTTTATTTTTAGATATAGCTACTAAAAAGACCAATATTTTATTATACACAATTGAACAGTGACTCGTACTTATTAGTATTTGGTCCAAATCGGAACATATTTCGATATAACCGCTGTGGGACATATGGTATGCAATTTTCACAGGATCTTTAAGAAATGTGGTTTATATATATACCCGAGGTGGTGGATGCATTGGATAAGAACTTGTTTAGTGTCGTACTTGCATCACTAATGCGATTGCGCAATTAATGTGACATAAGTACAACCTACCAATGTACGACACTTGAACCCATCATACCTAAAGAGCGACCTCCTAAGCCAAAAGTCATATGTCTTCCAATGCGTCAATTCAAGCGGACTTGTCTACATAGACATGAGCTTTATCATAGCCCCACAAAAGAACTAGTCCAAAGGCGTTAAATCGCACGATCTAGAGGGCCAATTGACCGGTCCCGAACGTGAAATAAAATGTTCACAGAACTGCCACGCCTTCTGTGTGGCATATGGCACCATCTTTTTGAAACCACATGTCATGCATATCAAGCTCTTGAATTTTGGGTAAAAAAAGTTGGATATCATCTCACGGTAGCGCTGTCCATCTACAGTTATGTTACGATTCGCATCATCTTTGAAGAAGTACGGTCCAATGATGCCACCTGCCCATGAACCGTACCAAACTGTGACTTTTTCTGGATGCATTGACAGTCTTCTTAGTTACGTACCCATTTAGCTAAAAATTAGCTTCGTCCACAAATGGAAGGAGCGCGCTTGCATTTTGATAATGAAATTCAATAATTTGCAAGCGTGGTTCGTTTATAAGACGTTTCATGGTTAAATATAGACCATACTGAAGATATATGACAATGAAACAAAGCACGAAACGTGCGTGAGCTGTTTGCCAAAAAGATAATAGCTAACAAATCACCATTTATTATGTGATAGGTCCTTCAAACATATGTTTGAGGTAAAAAATCAATACTTTTTGTATGCTTCTATGTTAGATTTATGATGTAGTGAAAATAGTGCACTTTGGATTTCATTGTGTGGTAGTGTGGGGGATTGCGCTGCCACTGAACTACCCAAAGCAGCATGTAGTCCGAGCTGGTAATGTGGAGTCTCGAATGGAAGGCAGAATGAATCTGACATAAAAATATGGCTTCAAGTTTTTGGGGGTCATTCTTTTTCCTTAAACCACCTATCATGACAATGAGGGTTTTACAAGTAGAGTACGGACCATACTTTGAAATATGCTTAAGGCTCGGCATTTACATTTTTCTTTTTGTTTGTATACATATTGCGAGCCTACAGATCGTATGTCACTTATTGTAGCATGCTAAGTTCGGCCGAATCTTGGGAACCCACCACAATAGATTCCGCTAAAAATGTATACAAAATTCATTTTGTTGAAGGGCATAATTTTAGTCCACATACCAAACTTGTGTCAAACCAGCAAAACTTAAAGCTTCTAGGAACCGAACAAAGATAATCGAGGGACCGGGAGATATACCAGGTTGTAGACCGATTTAGACCGTACAAAACACAGTTATTGGAAGTCATAGCGGATCGCCACATGCAAAATTTCAGCCAAATCGGACAAAAATTGCGGCTTCCAGGGGCTCAAGAAGTCAAATCGGGACATCGGTTTATATGGGAGATATATCAGGTTATAGACCGATTCGGTCAGTACTTGACACAGTTGTGCAAAGTTTCAAGCGGCTAGCTCTACGCGTTCGACCGCTGTCGTGATTTCAACAGACGGACGGACATGGCTAGAACGACTCAAAACGTCGAGACGATCAAAAATATTTATGGGATCTTAGATGAATATTTCGAGGTGTTACAAACGGAAACCCCTTTCCTATGGTGGTGGGTATAAAAAGATAGACAGTAATAAACGAATCTGCTCAGTCAAAGTAACTAAATGTGTGGCTATACTATGCACTCATTAAACGAAATATTGTAGTTGGTGGACAGTTCAAAATGTAAGGGAAGTGATGCAGTATTTTGCATTATGTGATGGACTCATATTTTTATTAACTAAAAAAAATTTAATTTCTTTTCGTTTGTATGTCCATATATATAGACCCAACAACAACGTAACCGATGAAATGGCGGGATATGTGGGAAGTCGCATTCCCTCTAATAACTCCAAAACTGACATGCAACGTGGTGTCTCAAGTGGAAGGTATAGTGAATCGGACTTTGATATGTAGCGTCAAGTGTCAAGTGCCTGGAGGTCATCCCAGTCTCTAAGACCCCCTATCATGATAAGGTGCCAGTCAATTGCGAGGATTTCAGAAGTAGAGTATGAAGATAAACATTAAAATATGGATTAAAGTTTCATATGAGCTTAGTCCCAAAACGGCTTAACGGATATGGAACTTAATTACGACAATACGGGGTCTATATTCAAGATATTTGAGAGCAGAGTACGAGTTTGATATCCAAAGTTTGGGCCAAGTATATATATTCTTGTCCGTCCGTCTTTCTGTCGAAAGCACGCTAACTTCCGAAGGAGTAAAGCAAGCCACTTGAAATTTTGCAAAAATACTTCTTATTAATGTAGGTCAGTTGGTATTGTAAATGGGCCATATCGGTCCATGTTTTGATATAGCTGTCATATAAACCGATCTTGGGTCTTGACTTCTTGAGCCTCTAGAGTGCGCAATTCTTATCCGATTGGAATGAATTTTTGCACGACGTGTTTTGTTATGATATCCAACAACTGTGCAAGTAAGGTTCAAATCGGTCCATAACCTGATATAGCTGTCATATAAACCGGTCTGGGATCTTGACTTCTTGAGCCTGTAGAGGTCGCAATTATTATCTGATTTGCCTGAAATTTTGTACGACGGATTCTCTATATACCGATTCGTCGATTAAGGGTCTTAGGCCCATAAAAGCCACATTTATTATCCGGACAGTAAGTTGTGTTAGGCCCTTCGACATCCTTCTTCAATTTGGTCTAAATCAGTTCAGATTTGGATATAGCTGCCATATAGACCGATAACTCGATTTAAGATTTTGGACCCATAAAAGGCGCATTTATTGTCCGATTTCGCCGAGAGTTAGGACAGTGCATTGTGTAAGTCTCTTCTCCATAAAATTCACCAGTATTATCGAGAGTCATAAGAAAATCCTTCCAGCCAAATTTCGAGAGAATCGGTTAACAAATGACCATTTTATAGCTGTATTACTGCAAATCGGACCAACATATATATGGGAGCTATATGCAAATCTGAACTGATTTTTATGAAATTCAATAATACTATTAAGAGTCATAAGAATGAAAATTGCGACCTGTAGTTTGTACACAAATTAACATGGACAGAAGGACAGACAGACGGACGGACATACAATAGCTAAATCGAATCAGAAAGGTATTCTGAGCCGATCGGTATACATATCAATGGGTCTATCTCTCTTCCTTTTTTGGGTGTTGCAAACTAATTCACTAAGTTATAATACCCTGTACCACAGTAGTGGTGTAGTGTATAACAAGTAAGAGCGTGCTAAGTTCGGCCGGGCCGAACCTTATATACCCTCTACCATGGATCGCATTTGTCGAGTTCTTTGCGCGGTATCTATTTTTAGGCAAACAAAGAATAATGAATAATAACGGTTATACTGTTGGAGCTCTATCAATTTACATTCCGATTCGGACCATAAAGTCATTGTGTAATATTACAGTTCAATCGGATAAGAATTGCGCCTTGTAGGGGCTCAAGAAGCAAAATCGGAAGATCGGTTTATATGCCAGCTGTATCAAGCTATTGATTGACAAAATGTATTGCGCTCTCTAGAGGCTCAAGAAGTCAAAATCCCAGATCAGTTTATATGGCAGCCATATCAGGTTATGCACCGATTAGCGCAATACTTAACACAAATGTTGGAAGTCACAACAAAACTTCTCATGCAAAATTTCAGCCAAATCGGATGAGTATTGCGCCCTCTATGATCGGTTCATATGGCAGCTATACCAGGTTATGGACCGATTTGAACCAAACTTCGCGCAGTACATCCTTTATGGGGCCTTTGACGCATATTCCGAGGTGTTACAAGCAGAATGACGAAATTAGTATACCCCCATCCTATGGTGGAGGGTTTAAAAATACAAAAATACTCATTATAGTAGACTAGCAAACCGTTTCAAGTTTGTTATACTCAAGGAATAATTGCTTCAATGATACAATCGAAGATCAGGTTTCCATTTTGTTCAATTCATTTTAATATTCAGAGATACCCTGGGACAGGTGGTAACGGACTAGTTGCTAGTTCCCTATCTCCCCAAAAGAGATGCAAATTCTGACCATCATTTAAGTTCTTGTGCTCTTCAGCCCAAACCTAGGCACCCCATTCGATTTGATACCGGAGTTATTCCCCCTTTTATCATTAATATGCAGCAATTGCCAATTAACGGTTTTTTTTTCAAAAGCCTTAATTTCCGTGTTGATTATTTCTCTGTTATTTTTTCATTTCATATCATTTTAGTTTTTTTTTTTTTTTTGCTCTGATGCTGCTCATTATTCACAATGGCAGTTAGTGTTTGTTGTCCCAGTTCATTTTCACGTTTGTTTACCTTGACCAGAGAAATGTGTCATTTAATTGCAACCACTTTGTTTTTTGTGTGGGATTTTAGGCTGCATTTTTTTCTTACATTACTTTTGCCGGTTCCCAGGTTCCCAATTAATGCATAAAGGGGAGCGAGGGGAGCCTTGTTGTTGAGGGGTCTCCGAGGGGCAACGCTTTAATGCGAGTATTTGAAATATTAATTATGCGATGTTTATCGTTAATTTTAAATTTAATGCGCGTTTCAAGTGGACATTTGCTTTTGTTGTCGTTTTGTTTGGTTTGTCTGGCTGACTCAATTCTTTCCACTTTGATGTCCTAGCAACCAAAGTAGCAGCAGTGGAGTAGGAACCAAAAGGGAGGACATTAAGTGTTTGCTGTTACTCTGGTGGAATATTAATGTGGTCATTTGCTACAACTGGTGGTGGAAGTCGTCTCAGGCCCTAACAGTTGTGGGGGCTACGGAAGGGGGGGCGGACATTCTCAGGCAGCAGGTGTCGCGTCCCAAGGCCTGCCCTAAGGATTCGTATAAGTTTGTTCACGAAATGGAAATGAAACATTTTAAAGCATTTTGATTTTTTTTTTGTTAGATTTTTCAATTGTTTTCATTTATTTGTATTCTTCATCTGCTCATCATGTTCTTCTCTCTTCTCTCTTCTTTTTTTGGTTTTTGTTTTCTTCATTATTATTATTATTATGTGTTTTTAATTATTTTTGTTTTGTGTAACTTCTTGGCTTTTCCATAGTCTCATGTCTTGTTATTTGGTTTTTCATCGAAATTCTGTGGTCTATTCTCTATATATGGCTGCTGAGTTAGTTTGTCGACTTGACGGAAAAGTGGCGCTTTTCAGTTAGTTCGGCTAGGTATAATTTCATTGAAATCTTATTGTAGTAAAAAAAAAAAACAAATAAATAACTAATTAACCTTAAACATGACTTGGATTTGACTTTGCTTGTTTCGCTTGTATGTATGAGCGATTGAGTGAGTGAGTGAGTGAGAGTGTGTGCGTATTGTACGTTTGGCGGCCGGTAGTTGGCTGTTTAGTCGGTTGGCTGGTCATGGTGTCTGTGGTGTGCTATGGGCTATTTACAATGAATTATTGAGTGAATTTCCTCTTTCGATTTCATTTAGACAAGTTGAAGTTTTCACCGAAACCAAAATGAAACCAAGAATCCCAATTATTAGTGTGGAGGTCTTAATGTCCGTCCATACGTCCATTTATGAGTTGCTAACTCTAAATGTGGAAATCTGTATGTCTGTCCGTCCGTCCGTCCGTCTGTCGGTGGCGCTCACTGTATGCCCCACTCAGTCTTGTGAACATTTAATGTCGACATTCGAATGTCGAAGTTTATGTCCCCAATTGGGCATATGGAAGAAAGTCTGCCTTTAGCCATCCGTCTGTCTGTCTGAATGTTTGCATGTATGGGTTTTTGTGAAATAGTTGTTGTACATTAGTTTTTTGTTTTTAATTACGAATATCAGTTATCTTAGCAAAAAAAAAAAAAAATAAATATATTTACAGTTTATTATTTAAACTCTTGGGCTTTTGTTTTATTTATCATTTTTTCGTCTTCTGTCTTTTCTTCTCTTCTCTCGTCTCTCACACGTTTCTCTAAAAAAGAACGAACTAAGTTTATCAGTCTGTTTATCTGTTTTGTTTTGTTTTGTTTTTTTTTTTCGTTTGTTTGTTAGCATCCAATTAGAAAGTTCCATAAGAACATCTCATTTATGTAGAATGGAGTAACTTCCAAAAGGACTCTTACACATACATATATAGAACTAAACTAAGGATAAAACTAAGCTAAAGAAAAATAATAAATTCAGAAAAAAAAACAACTTAAATTCAAATAAAAATGAACAATTTCTATAAACAATAATAAGTACAAAAATATTCAATAAATAATTTCATAATTAAAAATAATTGTGGGAGGGATCTCTTGGACTGGGGGGGGGGGGAATTGAGAATTGGGGTTTCTTCATTTATTTTCTTTTTACAAAAAGTGCTGCGGTATTCTTCTATTCTTGAAATAGAGGGAGGTGCACTTCATAAATTCACTGGTTACATAGTCTGTCTCCTGGGAAAGCTTAAAAACTAGAACATCCTCGTCCACATCCTTGGCATCTGGTGGGCAATCACGTCAACAAACTGCCGTCTGTTGCTGATGGTGTTGCTTTTGCTGCTGTTGTTGTTGCTGCTGCCTCTGCCTTTGGAATTGCTGGTAGTTTTGATGTTACGCCCACAAACTGTTGCTCTCCTCACCCACCGATGCTGTGGTCGTATTGATTTCGTTCAGTGACAGATTTGACTCGTAGTGGTTGAGCTCGTCATCGTTGCGACAGCTGTCGTTGGTACTGTTGCTGCTGGAGCTCTGGCTGCTGCTGCTTTTGCCTGCTGCACCACCACTGCCGCCACAACGACAGCTTATATTGTCATCTCCAGCACTTGTGGAGCGGCGACAATTGCAGGGTGCCTTCTTGCAATTGTAGCTAGTCAGTGTGCCACCGATCAAGGGTGGGGGCGGTGGCGTGAAATTCGAGGAGAAACTGGCCTGCAGACCGGGCTTTCGTCTGCTGCTGGTGCCCTCCGTGCCGCTGCAATCACAGTTATTGGAAGTTTTCTGCAGGGTGGCCTGCTTGGAATAGTCCACACTATCATAGGTGGGGGCCGCAATGTCGCCCATAACACCCCCAGTGGCACCAGCTGCTCCCACTCCTCCTCCTCTGGGTAAGTGGCCATTGCCCATGGTGTAGTAGGAGGGCACCGCATACTCATGCTGTTGCTGGTGATGTATGTGGGCTGCTGCTGCTGCAACCGATAAGGGTGGCGGCTGGGGTCGCATGTGGTTGTGATGGCGCTGAAATTCCAGAGTTTTGGCATGTTGCAGCTCCTTGGTTTCCTTGTTCGCCTTGTAGCCCATCTCGTTGAGTGTGTTGAATTTACAATTAGCCGCTGCCGTGGGTATGGGCGCGTATCCCCGGACACAGTCATTAATGGTGGCATAGTTGCTGCAATCGCTGTACGGTTTGTCGGCCACCACCACACCACTGGCCCGTCCATTGGCAGTTGCTTGGTATTCATGGGCTGCTGCATAGATGTTTACCGACGAGCGATTACTCAGGCAGTTGGTTGTGCGTTTGCTGCGGACATGAGGCAGGGCCAGGCGTAGTTTCTGCCAGAATTTTTTGTCGTCCCACTCTATGCAGGTACTGGTGCGTAGGTAGTGACGCATATCGATATCGATGTCTCGTTGGGGCAAGTCGCCATACAGAATGAACACAATGCGCTTTCTGCGTTTGACGATTTCGTGCAGGGCACTCTTGTATTCGAAACGAGACCACTCATTGTACAGAAAGTTCTTGGACAGCACCAGCACGAATTGCTTGGCGCTTTCGGCAGCCTCTATGACGGCATCTGTGACATAGGCATTAATATTGATGTCACGGTAGTGCAGACATGCCCGATAGCCCATGTCGTTTTCCAGGTTGTGGGCCAAAATTTGATTAACGAAATGCTCATCCTGCAGGCTGTAGGCGAAGTAGACATCATTCAGGCGCTCCTTGTCCAGTTCCTCCACAAAGCCGGTGTTCTTGTAGCACATGTTCAGCAGGCAGTTGGAGTGGGCCCACATTTTCAGCTCCTGGCGATAGCAGAAGAGACCCATGATCAAACCGAAAAAGCCCACAAATGCACAGGTGGCCATCAGCAGGAGGGGCAGCAGACTTTCGATTTCACTGGCCTGCACATAGGTGGCAACATCCTCACGCAGCGTGCACTTGGTTCCATTCTTCTCGCGCAACACACTGGTGGCATTGTTGTAGACACACGAGACGCGCGATGCATCGATAATTTTGCCCGAGTTTTGGGCCAGGTAAGTGCGGAAGTGCATGAGGTAGCTGCACTCGCACGACCATTGATTGTCGGCCAAGCCAATTTCGGCCAAGTAGGGGTTCAGTGCCAACTGCCATACCTCAAAGTGCATCAGGCGATTGCCATCCAAGCGCAGCACCTCCAACTTCCTCATAGCATGGAAGCTGCCGTTGCCAATGGTGGCTATGCGATTGTTTTGCAGATATAGCTCACGTAGATTTTCCAGGTTGGCGAACTCATTGCCCTCCAGTGCGGTGATGTGATTGTCCTCCAGATGCAAGACCACCAGCCTCTTGAGGCCGCTGAAGGTGGTGTTGTAGATGATTTGGATGTTGGAGTTGTTCACATAAAGCACTGCCAGGTTCTTGCGTCCCAGGAAGGAATGACTGGCCAGCTCCACAAAATTGTTACCATCGATGTAGAGTTCCGTGGTGTCCATGGGAACTTTGCGAGGCATGGCCGAGTAGCCGGCTCCGGAGCATTCCACAATGTTGGTCGACCACGTCTGGTCATGGAAACACGTGCAGTTGGTGGGGCAAGTCATCTCACAGTCACAGGCATCGAACTCGCAACAGTGGCACACGGCAAAGCAGTGGGTCTTGTAGGTGCACAAAAAGTGTTTGGGCTCTGCCTCAATGAGGGGAATGTAGGCACGCTCGCGATTGTTCAGCAGCTTGCAGTAGATGGTCTCCAAGTCCATTATGCGCGGATATTGTCTCGACTTGATGTGGTTGATTTTCTGCAGCCAGTCAATGTTGCAGTCGCAAGTGAAGGGATTGCCGCCAATGTAAAACTCGGGCAGCGAACGATGTTCGTGCACAGGCAAAATGCGCAGAGATTTGACATCCAAGGTGCTAATCTGGTTGGCATAGAGATCCACACGTGTCAGGTTGGTTTTGTGCATGAACGTATCGGGATCCACGGTGTTTATGAGGTTGTCATTGATGAACAACAATTCGATGGAGTTGGGTATGGAAGAGGGGGAGATGCGTTGGATTTGATTGAAACTGGCGTCGATGGTTTGCAGGCGAATTTGCGAGTCCAGGCCAAAGCGATTGGAGAGTTCCACCAGACGGTTCTTGTGCAGGTCCAGCCATTGCAGAGTGCTGGGCACATGGGCATAGTCAAAGTGTTCCAGGCGATTGTCGGAGATGTTGAGCCACAGCAGCGAAGGCATGTTGCTGAACAAGCCATTGATGTCACTGAGATCGTTGCCATCCAGGCGTATGGCCTGTATGCTGGAGGTCATTTCGAAGGCTCCAGGCTCAACTACGGCAATGCGATTGCGAGCCAAATTCAGTATCTGCAGGCTGGGCAGCTCCTTGAAGGCATGCATGGTGATGTTCTCCAAGTAGTTGCCAATCAGACGCAAGCCGTAGAGATTGCTCAACCCCTTAAAGGCATTGTCCTCCAGCACGGTTATCATATTCTCACCCAAGTCAACTGTGCGTAGCAGGCGCATGTTGCGCAAAGCCAAAGGAACTGTTTTCAATTGATTGCCGTTCAAATTCAAATCCTGCAAGGAACTGCAATTACGGAAAGCCTCCGGATGAACGCCGATAAGATGATTGTTGTCTAGCGATAGCAGGGACAACACATACAACCCATTCAGGGCATAGGCATCCAAGTACTTGAGTTTGTTGTGCGAGAGCAGCAGCGTATGCAGATTGTTCATGGGAGCAAATGTCTCGGCGGCAATGTTTTCCAGCTGGTTGTGGCGCAGATTAAGGATCTGCAGGGTGTAGAGATCTGTGAAGATTTCGGCATCCAATTTGGTAAGTTTGTTGTGCGAGAGGTTCAGCAACACCAAACGAATGAGGCCGACAAAAGTGCTGCGATCAATCCAAGTTGAGGTAATTTGGTTGTAGGACAAGTCCAAGGCTTGCAGCTGTTCCAGATTCGAGAAGAGTTTGGGCGATAAAACACTGATGGAGTTGTTTTGCAGGTAAACTTCCTGGATGGACGCCGCCTGTTCGGCGAAGAGCTCCGAGGGCAGGGCCACAATTTTGTTGGAGCTCAGATTGAGTATTTGCAAGTTCTTCAAACCACTCAGGGCCTTGTCGGCAATCATGGAGATCTCATTGTTGTTGACCTGCAGCGCTCGCAGGCGTCTCAGGATGGCAAAGCCATTGGCTGGCAGCAGCACGAAATGATTGAATGACACATCGAGTATTTCAATTTCGAAATTGCAGGCTGTGTTAAGGCGTTTTAGGGCCTCCGGCGAGGCTGTGGGCTCTGAGGAAGAATGCTCTTTGCTGCGATCGCGAAAGCCCAGCTCATTGACGTCTTGCAAACGGTTCTCACTCATGTTCAGCGACACCAGGCCATTTAGGGAGCAAAATATATTTTCGGGCAGGGACCAAATGTTATTGGAGGAGAGATCCAGGCGCTCCAGATTCTTCACCACCGCAAAGGCATCGGGTTCTATGTCAAAGCTCAGGCTGGGCCACAGCGTGTTGTGGGTACGCACAGTCAGGTTGCGCAATTGGCTGAGGCCGTCCAAGACATTGCGATTGAACTTGGACAGTTTGCAGTATTTGATGGAGAGCTCCTGCAGCCTTTGCAAATGAGCAAAGGATTGCGGTTCCAGGGAGCTCTTGGCCATGATCTCATCATTGCAGAGCACATGCAGGCCCACCGTGTGCTCTGAGGGTATGACACTAAAGTTGGTGGTGTCGAATTCACTGTTGACGGTGCGTAAATTGCAAGTCAACATTATTTCGCTGTGTTCCGGCCCAGCGGCCGGCAAGAAATGGCAGTCATCAGGCGTATCGTAGCGCATATCTTGGCCATCCAGGCGTGAGCCATGCACGCCCGTGGCAGGCGAATGCAACTGGGTGTTGGAGACACCAGCTTCGCCCATAATGGCATTTGAATGCTGTTGCAGCTGTTGTTGTTGGGCTGAATGTGTTGACAATTGTTGTTGTTGTTGCTGCTGCTGCTGCTGCTGTTGTTGCGTATTCACTGCACACATCAAAAGGCTGATAAGAGCCAGAATTGCTTTGAGTTTCATTGTAGAAGCCATTGTGTATCCTTTGGAAAGTTGTTTGGTTTATATGAGTTTGTGTGTGTGTGTGTGTGTGTGGCGTAACAAAATAATAACAAAGAAAAGAAACCAAAGAGTTGCTAAAACCAAAAACCAATAACCAAAACGAAAAACCGGAAAAGTGTTTTGAGGTCGTTTAATCCTTTCTATGCATTTTGATGGAAGGTTTTTGTGTTTGGGTTTCGCTTGTTGCCAGAAAGCTTGCAATTGGGCACTCTAGTCGTAGTCGTAGTCGTAGTCGTAGTATCTCAGTTCGATGCAATTATCTATCTGCTGGTCTAGGCGATTTCGTTTAAGGCGATTTTGCACATCACGTTGCCACCGCACGTTGGGCGAATATGGCACATTTGGTTTTGTTTTTTTATTTTAATTTTTTCTTTTCTTGTTGTTTGCTTGATTTCCTGATTGGTTTTTAGTTTTCTTTGGTTCACAAATACACATACACGTACACGCACACCGTATACAACATGCACTCACTCCTTTGGAGGCAGATGTGGAGCAAACTTCTACTTCTTGTTGTGCAGATGCTGCCACTACCGATTTGCTTTAGTTTCGTTAGGATATTTCCCTCCTTTCGGTTTTTTTTTTTTCTTCTGGGGAGATATTCGTTTTTCGTTTATTGTTGCGTTTGTTGTTATTTTAATTTTCACACTCACACTCGATTTGTTGTTTGTTGTTGATTCTCGTTTTCATCGTCGTCGTCAAAGTTGCTAAACACATTTGCGACTTCGTCTCCTTGTTTGGTGTTGGAGAAGGATTTCGTAATGGGTTTCTGCCGTTTCACGATTTTCGGTCTAATTAGGAACATTTAACATTATTGAATTTGATTACAATTACTGTGGAATGGGGGGCGGGGGCCGCTTTGCCGCTCAGATGTCGCGTTTCGTTTTTTATTCTTTTTTCGATTCACAAAAAATTCTGTTGGCTCTTCTTCACAACACTTCGTTCGATTATTTTATTTTGGTCACTCACAAGACGCACCCGTTTCTCTGGTTTTATGTATTTTGGGGGAAATGAAATTTGTATGTGTGTGTGTGTGGTTATTTTTTGTTTCTTAAAATTGGTTGGTATTCTCTGTATGAAAATTGCCCAGAACAACGAAGTGAGGAGTTGCTCGTTCAAGTTCTAACTAAAGACTGACTTGCAATGGTCTTGCAGCAACCCTTATATAGATGTGATAGTTTCACTTTGCCAGAGAGCCAGAGCATGAATAAGGTGGCTGCATACTTACAATGTGGCCATCGAGAGAGAGAGAGAGAGAGAGAGAGTGAGAGAGAGGGTGTGTGAATAGAGCACATTAAACTGCCTTGGTTATGCTAAGGATGTGAACGGGCGTAGAAAATCATAACAGAGCCTAACAAATTGCTTAGTGAGAGAAAATGACGTCGAGAGAGAGGGAGAGAAAAAGCGAGCCTTTCGGCTGCACAAGAGTGATGCTGCAGAATTTCTTTCCTTGTTTTGTGTAGAGTTTTCTTATTTTCAATTATTAACGCCGCTCTCTGATTTGTTGTTTTAAGGTTTCTCATAGGGCTTAGTAGTAGGGAGCGACAGACGGTCGTCCAGAAGAGGGTATAGCATCCTTGTCCAACAGCTGTCGCAACAGATTTTCCTTAGGAGAAAATGTTCACCACAGCAGGATGCCCAAATACAAGACTCATTCAAAAATAACATTATGTTAAGATTTCCTTTGGCCGATAAGTAACAAGAGATGAGTTGCAAAATGTGCACATACCCACACACACACACATACACACATTCGCGAGCATAACATATTTTCTCTTTAGGTGAGTGTGTGTTTGAGAGTCTTTGTTTTTTTTTTTTTTTTCTTTGAATACAAAAGTCAACTAGTGTGGACATTCTTGTACGACGAGCAGTAATCTATCAAACAAACAGCCAAGCCATGATATTTTTTGAATATAAAAGAATTAGAGTTAAGTTGATGGGACGCCGACTGCAGAATGAACGACGTATGGTGGTGGTGTCCTTTTTTAAATCCGCTTTGAATTTTAAGCTGATTACCAACATACGTCACAGTGCGTTCGACAACCATTTCCCTTTGGCATCTTGGTCTACATCCATGACAACTACTTTTGTCGGTGCGTATGTGTCTGTGTGTTTAATTCCCAAATCCTTATAAGGGATTTAGCATAGCTATTAACTTCCGTTTGCTCCATTGTTGGCTAGGAATTTCTGTTGTGTTTGAATGCAATGTCCTTGATTCCCTTGTTGACAATCTTAGGCTGGCTGTTTCTCTTCTTGTTCTCCATGTGTTGTTGCTGTGTCTTATTGTCCAACAAAAATCAATAGTTATGGCCAGAATTTTATAAACCAAAAATAAGATTATATTCTTAAAGCATCTATTCGTCTTTGTAGCCTCAAGTCAGTATTAATGTGATTATTTTTACCTTACAGAGTGCGTGTGTCCTGAGATTGGTCAACATGGTCTCTCCTGTGCCATTCATCATCATATGCATTCGTACAAGGTGGTTGTTCCCAGCATACAAACAAGCCGGAAGTGAACAAGAGGAGTAAGAAATTTCTTAAAAATCAATTGCAAGGGCAATTTTAAACAATAATAATGCAAGATGTCCTCTCGGGTGGGAAGAAAGTTAGGGAGGAAGGACATTTTGAGAGCCTATGTTTGTGCAATAATTTCCTGTGGGAATTCTATTTTGACATTTCAATTATGATCTCAAGTTTTCGCCCGAACAGGCTAGGCCACCATTGGGCATTGGGACAAATATGCCCTCACTTAATTTGTGTGTGGCCACATTGGTTTTTAGTCCTTGCCTGCATGGCTGGTCATAACAACAATCCAAACATTCATGCCACATCCGCTTAGATACACACACACACACACAGATACACTCATACAAAAACATATGCTTTCTGTCGTTTGGCTATTTTCCCATCGAAAACAACGAAAGCATTGTCCTTGAATGCACCAAGATGTCCTTTAACGCAAAACCTGAAAGCCAAGCAAATGACATATAAACGACAATTTATTACACGCAAAATGACCTTGGCTTAATGGTTGAGTTCTGGGTGGTATTCTAACTGTGACTTTGCCACAAAACTGAGGACTAAGGTTATGCAGGTCTTGCCAATTTCTCAATTACCACAATTGCGGATTGCAAGCCAGCCCTTGCATGTAAAACAACGAATTTTAATTTTCAATCTAGGTAGCCTTGAATTTTTTTTAGTTTTTTTGGCTTGGTTATTCACTAATGTCCATACCAAAGTTTGGAATGCTTTAGACAAAGATGCTGGGAAAACCTGTCACAAGGACATTGAAATGGGTGCCGGGTAGTCGCTTTCTCTTTCCAAGTGAGTTTTGGAAATGGTAGTTAACTAACCCCCTTTGTTCCCTCAAACGATGGTTAAGGCCTATACCGTGGTAGTTAATGAACATTTCATGTCAGTTGCTAATTACCATCAGCGAGCATCTTATCTTTAATCAGTAAAAAGATATTTTAATTCCACCGCCGCCCTCTGACTTACAGCACTAAGGACCAAACATATATTCCCCGGAAAACAAAATCAAAAAAAAAAGAAAATTCAAATAAGAGATTTCCATCACTTTGAATGACTGACTATCATCTGCCTTAAAGGCTAACTGTCTGACTGACTCACTGGCTTACTAACTTTCCATGTGTGCCTTGGTTTATCTGGCTTTTCTGTTGTTATCGTCGAAGTCGTCGCAGCCACGACTGTTATTGTATCGCATGGCCAAGTAATTCTCTTAATATGCCACAAAACGTTATAGACAATAGCCGGGTAATTAACAAAGCTTGCCTTCGGCTCCCTCCAAATGGGGGAGAGTGTCGCAGTAGTGGTCGTCGCCACCATCGGCTTCGGCATTGGCATCGCTATCATCATTGTGGTCTTCTACGTCTTTGGCAAATAATACAATTAGTGGGTAATGTTCTAGTGCGCTGTGTATTTGTATACATCTCTAATTTTTTTCTAAGGCTTCTACTATGTCTATGTCCTTATCTTCTTCCCTCTACCCGTCTAAGCATCGCCTAATGGATGTATGAATGGACAGACCTTTGACCGCTTTTGTATGGACATTACGTATGCGTGCGTATAGCTTTCTTGTCGGGGGGGAGTTGGTGGCGGGGAAAACCCCTCCCGCCATTCAGTAGTATCATCGACATCAGCAGCAAACTCTTATTAAATGATGCAAAAAAGACAATAAAACCTTATTTAGTGGTTTGCTAATTTAGTCCATTTCAATCTGCTATGCTCTGCCCTGTCTCCCTTGGCTTGCCGCACACATACACACGCGCGCGCAGCAAATGCTAAGGCTTAATACTCATCCTGTCAGTCAGTCAGTCAGTCAGTCAGATAGGGACTTTACTTAAGCAACAACCTAAAGAAATAAAAACAAACAAAAAATGTGTCAATTACTCTGAAGGAAATGCCCCGGGGCGTTGGAGCAAGTAGCGGATATGAGAGCAGGAGAGAGAGAGAGAGAGTGAACAAATTAAAAAGGGAATAAATGGCCATGCCTACCCCTTTTTGCCGCCGCATGCCACATAATCCTGTCGACTATCGGTAGTGCTTTATGTGAGATCCTTAATAAGGACAAAATCATAGGAATCAAAGTACCTACGTTGTCGAACAGTTGACATTCATTGAAATTATAACCATATTTGAATGAGAGACCAATAAAGGATTAAGGCAATATGTAATGGTGCATTAAATACAGGCAGAGTCAGCATTTGAGCAGAAACTTTCTTTTTTTATTTTGTAAGCAATTACCTCAACCGGGCTCGCTACGCTGCGCCATCGTTTACAAACTTATAACTTTTGTTGGAGCCCTACATTGCCATGGCCGGTAAATAAGTCCTGTTTGGGGATTTTTTTGTGCTGGGATGGCGCTTTAGTCTTATCGACCCCAATAGGAATATCAAATTCGTGCTCTTCTCAGAAATACCTTTCTTTAGAGCCCCATATTACCATGGTTGGTTAATAACAACGATTTTGTGGGTGGGGGGTCCCTCCAAGCAGTTGACCCCACAATTGATTTAATTTTATGAATTTTTCGAAATTGTGTTTTTTTTTTTTAGCGGCGAATAGCAGTTTCTTAAATGGAAACAATTTCAAATAAATTGCTGTGGGTAGCCCTTATCTAAGACCATTAACGCCGAATGGGTAGAAAAATACACAACAGAATTCTACACATTTTTTTTCGTAAACATTTTAAAGACATGTTTTTTAATTGCTCTGATTCAATTCATCGATTCAATTTCATCGATTTCGATCGAGTTGCACTAGTTATGAAAACTTTTCTATATTCTCTCAAGACAATTTTTCTTCGCCTGTATGCGTCCAAGATCATTTGTATTTGGTTAGCAGTTACCGCAGGGATAGCTCCCAAACCAAGGGTTAGCATAGGTCAGGTCAAAAGAGGGTGCGGATATTAATCCGCCCCATGCCACTATGGACACACCCACCAAAGCCAGTAATCGGCTGGTTGTGAGCACTTAATACTAAATAAAAACAAGTAAAAGCGTGCTAAGTTCGGCCGGGCCGAATCTTATATACCCTCCACCATGGATCGCATTTGTCGAGTTCTTTTCCCGGCATCTCTTCTTAGGCAAAAAAAGGTTATAAGAAAATATTTGCTCTGCTATTAAAACGATATCAAGATATGGTCCGGTTTGGACCACAATTAAATTATATGTTGGAGACCTGTGTAAAATGTCAGCCAATTCGTATAAGAATTGCGCCCATTGGGGCTCACGAAGTAAAATAGAGAGAACGATTAATATGGGATCTGTATCGGGCTATAGACCGATTCAGACCATAATAAACACGTTTGTTGATGGTCATGAGAGGATCCATCGTACAAAATTTCAGGCATATCGGATAATAATTGCGACCTCTAGGGGTCAAGAAGTCAAGATCCCAAATCGGTTTATATGGCAGCTATATCAGGTTATGAACCGATTTGAACCTTATTTGGCACAGTTGTTGAAAGTAAAAATAAAATACGTCATGCAAAATTTCAGGCAAATCGGATAGGAATTGCGCCCTCTAGAAGCTCAAGAAGTCAAATCCCCAGATCTGTTTATATGACAGCTATATCAGGTTATGAACCGATTTCAACCATACTTGGCACAGTTGTTGGGTATCATAACAAAACACGTCGTGCGAAATTCCATTCCAATCGGATAAGAATTGCGCCCTCTAGAGGGTCAAGAAGTCAAGACCCAAGATCGGTTTATATGGCAGCTACATCAGGTTATGGACCGATTTGAACTATACATGGCACAGTTGTTGGATATAACAACAAAACACGTCGTGCAAAATTTCATTTCAATCGGATAAGAATTGCGCACTCTAGAGGCTCAAGAAGTCAAGACCCAAGATCGGTTTATATGGCAGCTATATCAGGTTGTGGACCGATTTGAACTTTATTTGACACAGTTGTTGGATATAATAACAAAACACGTCGTGCGAAATTCCATTCCAATCGGATAAGAATTGCTCCCTCTAGATTGTCAAGAAGTCAAGACCCAAGATCGGTTTATATGGCAGCTATATCAGGTTATGGACCGATTTAAACCATAGTTGGCACAGTTGTTGGATATAACAACAGAACACGTCGTGCAAAATTTCATTTCAATCGGATAAGAATTGCGCACTCTACAGGCTCAAGAAGTCAAGACCCAAGATCGGTTTATATGGCAGCTATATCAGGTTATGAACCGATTTAAACCATACTTGGCACAGTTGTTGGATATCATAACAAAACACGTCGTGCGAAATTCCATTCCAATCGGATAAGAATTGCGCCCTCTAGAGGGTCAAGAAGTCAAGACCCAAGATCGGTTTATATGGCAGCTATATCAGGTTATGGACCGATTTGAACCATACTTGGCACAGTTGTTGGATATAACAACAAAACACGTCGTGCAAAATTTCATTTCAATCGGATAAGAATTGCGCACTCTAGAGGCTGATGAAGTCAAGACCCAAGATCGGTTTATATGGCAGCTATATCAAAACATGGACCGATATGGCCCGTTTACAATACCAACCGACCTACACTAATAAGAAGTATTTGTGCAAAATTTCAAGCGGCTAGCTTTACTCCTTCGGAAGTTAGCGTGCTTTCGACAGACAGACGGACGGACGGACGGACGGACGGACGGACGGACGGACGGACAGACGGACGGACATGGCTAGATCGACATAAAATTTCACGACGATCAAGAATATATATACTTTATGGGGTCTCAGACGAATATTTCGAGTAGTTACAAACAGAATGACGAAATTAGTATACCCCCCATCTTATGGTGGAGGGTATAAAAACAGAATGACGAAATTAGTATACCCCCCATCTTATGGTGGAGGGTATAATTAAACTTGATAAAGAAAACCCAAGTCAGGAATTCCGTGCTTCTTACAAAATCCCTAATTGTTTTCCCTACCACACCCCTAAGATGGTTGATGTCTGGCATTGTGTCCCCACCTAAGTTCCGTGGTCTGTAAGCCGCGAAAGCCGGGCAATGACATAGGAAATGCTCCAACGTCTTCCCCACATGCCGTACAAATGCTAACACTTGCCACACACCGATTTGGCATAAGGGCTAAGCTGGCTTATTTCCTTTCGATAATAGACTTGTCATTTCACAATCCGGATCTCCCCATAGGATTTTCGTCGTCCAACCGACCGTTTCGCTCTTCCACAGTGTAACATGCGTTCGCAGCCCACGCCCTTAACTCGGGCTGCATCGACCCGAAAGGCTTCGGGCTCATCAAGTTTATTGACGGCAGTCCCCTGCCAATTCGTATGTGTTTTCATTTTCCCTTACTCCGCTATGGTCCGGCACCCAAATGATGCAGGTCGTGCCATCCTCGGAGAAGTCGTTCTCCTTCTTACACTCCACGACTGTTCGTGATGACCTTATTGTTATTGCCCTTATGGCCATTTTACTGTCCATAAAGATGTTCACACTCGACGTCCGCGCGTGAGCACCGAACCCCCTCACGCATTTCTTGACCGCCCGGATCTCCTCCTGGAGGACCGTATCATGCTCAGGTAGTTTAAATCAGATTTCAATCCATGGGTTTTAAATATAGATCCCCAGTGGCCTCTGTCCTCTAGCTTTGACAGAGTAGTATGATCTTACAGATGGCAATACCAGGGTTTCGCCAATCCAAGACTGTGCCGCGCAGTGTTGCCTCTTAGTGTAGTTGTTGGACAAAAAAAGTTAGAGTCAACATAGAGCTCTAAAATTTTGCGCAGAAGTATTTTTGAATGTAATACAGAAACAAGTAAAAGCGTGCTAAGCTCGGCCTGGCCGAATCTTATATACCCTCCACCATGAATCGCATTTGTCGAGCTCTTGCCACGGTATCTCTTTTTAGGCAAACAAAGGATAAAAGAAAATAATTGCTATGTTATTGAAACAATATCAAGTCATGGTTCATTTCGGACCATAATTGAACTGAATATTGGAGATTATAGTAGAAGTCATTGAGTAAAATTTCAGCCTGAAATTCAGGCTGAAGAAGTTAAATAGGGAGATCGGTTTATAGGGGAGCTGCATTAGGCTATAAACAGATTCATGCCATTTTCGACACGTATGTTAAAGGTCATAAGAGACGCCATTGTACAAAATTTCAGCTAAATCGGATAATAATTGCTCTCTATAGTGGCTCAAGAAGTCAAGACCCCTGATCGGCTTATATGGCAGCTATATCAGGTTATGGACCGATTTGAACTATTCTTAGCATAGTTGTTGAAAGTCATAACAAAACACAATGATCCCAGATCGGTTTATATGGCAGCTATATCAAAATGTGGACCGATATAGCCTATTTACAATCCCAACCGACCTACACTAACAAGAAGTATTTGTGCAAAATTTCAAGCGGCTATCTTTACTCCTTCGAAAGTTTGAGTGCTTTCGACAGACAGACGAACAGACGGACAGACAGACGGACGGACGGACAGACTGACGGACGGACGGACATACGGACAGACAGACAGACAGACGGACGGACAGACGGACGGACAGACGGACATGGCTTGTTCCACTTAAAATGTCATGACGGTCATGAATATATATACTTTATGGGGTCTTAGACGAATATTTCAAGGGGTTACAAACAGAATGACGAAATTAGTATACCCCCATCCTATGGTGGAGTGTATAACAAGTGAAGTATGGAATATGGAATATGGTGTGTATCCTGATTTAGATCCCTTATAAACCGATCACCCTATTTAAAATCTTCAGCGCCTGGAGGGTGCAACTATTATCCCAATAGGCTGACATTTTGCACAATGACTTCTGCTATGACTCTCAAAGTCAAGTGTGGTATAAATCGGTGTTTAATCTGATATAGCTCCCATATCAACCAATCTCTTGATTTGAGTTTTGAAGCCTATAGAAGGCGTTTACTTCAACTTACGTCCTTATCACTGAATTGCGTTCATCGTTTTACTGATTTCCGGTGTTTATGTTAAGTTTTGAGTTCTGGTGTATTCAGCGGACATAGTGCCAAACACCTGCGAGCCTTCTCGGTACCCTTCTGAATGTGGAAATGTTCAGGAGGGTACCGAGTTTCCTGTCCAAGATCGCTCTTAAGTATTTGACGTTGTCAGATATCGAAAACGTGGTGCGGCAACTAAGAGTTGCCCAATGTATTAATTTTTTAATTGAAACTGCTTAAATCACGAAAATGATACAATTAATCACAGTTTTTGAAAAAGGTGATTGAAAAAAATTTCAATTAATATAATTGCATATTCAATAAAAAAGAATTGTAATTCCCAGTTAACTTTTTAATTGATCCAATCAGAAACATGATTGATTTTTTTTTTCAAATTTTCAATTACTTTCTTAATTGATGCAGTTAAAGAATATTTAAAATTTTCGAAATATGCAATTATTTTGTTAATTGGTTCAATTAAAAATCTAATTGAAAATATGCAAGCGTTATACTAAAATTTTTGCGCAGAGATAACAACCAAACCAATAGGATAGATAAAAGGTCCCATTCCTGGTCTATTACAAATGCAAAACATAAACTGTTTAAGACGTTTTAACCAAATTTTACTATTTCCATGATTTAATTCAGCAGCCTTAAGCTTTAATTTAAATGAACTTCTCTATTATCATAAATTTTGTGTGTGCTACCACAATTCATGGCATACCCAACTTAATTCAACTCTCAGCTGTGCATTATTCATTTGGGATAATGGAAATTATAATTTAGTGTAATGATAGCTCTCATAGTGGTACTCCATTGAAATGCGACAATTTTACTTAAAATTGTCATTCGCACTGGAGCTCATTGGCCCAAAAACGAGAGAGATATTCACACTTTTGGTTTCTGTCATGCTGGCAAATGTTTTAGTCTGAGTGCAGAGTCCTTGCTGTAGTTTCAAGTGGTCTGCTGACTGCTTTTATGCTCATAAAATATGACTTAATAAAAGAAACGAATACACTCGAACACTCAGATGCACACA
Organism: Stomoxys calcitrans; assembly: GCF_963082655.1. Taxonomy (NCBI): domain Eukaryota; kingdom Metazoa; phylum Arthropoda; class Insecta; order Diptera; family Muscidae; genus Stomoxys; species Stomoxys calcitrans. The sequence goes on from NC_081552.1 coordinate 2,243,503, forward strand.
TACACACACGGAATTGGCCAATTCGAAAAGTTAATAAGACTCATATCGCCAATGAAATATGATGATTGGACCAATGGATGATTGCAATGTTCGCAGGATACACTACGTTAGACGTTGCGTTTTTGAAAAATGACACTAAATGTCCTGGGTACTTTGGATCCAAGCATTGGATATGAAGACAACTTTTATACATCTTGGGTTGAAACATTTCCAGTGCACTCTGATCTTTGGAAGCAGCATAACATGGACACCCCCACCTGCTATGCAACAATATGATGGTTTGGCTGGCCAACAGTGTGGATTGCAATGGTTAACTAAGCATTTGTTCTCATTAACCTAAACAGGATTTCCCCACATCAGTGCACAAATTTATAGGGCCTGTTGCAATTCCCCATTATCATCAGCAACAACAGCATCATAGCCCCTATGCCATAGAGAAACCTGAATATATAGAGGCATAGTCCTTCCCTGTATACAGCCAAAAATAACAAATTCCGTGACGATGAAGCTAGAAGTATGGCATTGTTTATATGGCCGCTGATATCTACCAAGGATTTTCACAGTAGACAATAGCCCCATTTGTAAGTAAGGCGCAAAAAGCCAAAAAAACGAAAGATACAAAGTCAAACATCTCGCATCATTAGAGCATGAAAGGGAGAAACAAGTGCTGGTGGAAATTATGTGAGACCAACAGAAAACGGAAATCAACAGCATTCATTCATTCAGCCAAAAACGTGAAAGGAAAAACTCCCAACTTGGAGATAACTGCAGCACACAACTGTAATTAAGCAGCACTTTCCTTCTCAGGATCAAAATCGTCATTATTGCCATAGCCTTCGTCTCCATGCTGGGCAACCCCAGCCGCAGTACCGGCACCGGCTTCATCATTATCAACATAACAACTGTCATCATTTTCATTAACCTAGAACTAGTTATTCACACCCATACAGACACAGTCAGAGTCACAGATGCAGAGACCTCCCCACTCTCACTCACGCACACATGGACGAATCAAACCTAACATCCGCTTGAATGCCACACATTCACAAAAACGCAAACATTGACTGGAAAAACATTCAAGAGAAATTAAGAGAAACATACAATACAATCTCAAAAAATGAGGAAGCAACAACAAATCGCTATTGAAGGCAAGCAGAAAAAAAAAACACTACCAACATTTACTTAAACATTAATCATAATCATAAAGAACTCAGTGCAAGCGCAAGCAAAGAAGCTAAACAGGACATCTGTGATGCTATGTGCGCCTTAAGTATGGATGATGGTTCAATGGATGGATGGATGGATTGTATCTGTTCACACTCACTTGGCTCGATGTCTAGGCGTTGGAGTTGTACTTAACAACATGCTGGGATGAAAATAATAATCATAAAAAACAATGGAGAAAATGGAGATAATTATTTCCTTGACACACATACTGCACACTACAAATATTTCCGTTGGGAGGGACAATGCTGAAACATTTCGAAGAAATGAAAATGAACTTAGCGGAATCATTAGTAGCAGCTATGTCATGTGAGCGAGGGAACCCATCACCAATTGCGATTAAAAAAGTTAACGAATCTAGTTAACCTCTATTTTGTACATAAGAAGAGGAAAGTTTTTCATAAGAGCTTTAAATCGTTCCGGTATATAAGGATGTTGAAGTTATTATTTATCAATTAGGCAGATTTGAATTGGGAAAAGTTCAAATATCATGATGCAAGCGGTAATCGATTTGAATAACTCCAGGCCATACAAAACAATACGAATTCTACAAGTAAGGAGGGGGTAAAGTCGGGCGAAGCTGTCCTTTTTGATAGCCTTCACCATATTTGGTATGCAGGTTAAGTCGTCGAAACTAAAATTTGGTTTAATTTGATGAGCCAGCAATTTTTACCAAATGCACACATTAAGAGAAGAATTTTGGCAATTTTTCGATTTTAAAAAAATGTTACATACCCATCCCATCACGCTCGTCTGCGAGAACCACTGCCTGCGCCGGGAAATTGGGCCACACTGGGGACATTCTATCGGCTGGTGTAAAGCAAGCGGCTGCTGCGTTGATGATGTCTCTGAATTTCCTCTCGGCAACTCACATATTCGATGGGGTTGTCAACTCACTGAAGCGGCGATTGGTGTACTCTCTGAAGCGGACCCAATCGTCCTTTTTATACCCTCCACCATAAGATGGGGGGTATACTAATTTCGTCATTCTGTTTGTAACTACTCGAAATATTCGTCTGAGACCCCATAAAGCATATTCTTGATCGTCGCGACATTTTATGTCGATCTAGCCATGTCCGTCTGTCCGTCTGTCCGTCCGTCCGTCTGTCTGTCGAAAGCACGCTAACTTACGAAGGAGTAAAGCTAGCCGCTTGAAATTTTGCACAAATACTTCTTATTAGTGTAGGTCAGTTGGTATTGTAAATGGGTCATATCGGTCCATGTTTTGATATAGCTGCCATATACACCGATCTTGGTTCTTGACTTCTTGAGCCTCTAGAAGGCGCAATTCTTATCCGATTGGAATGAAATTATGCACGACGTGTTTTGTTATGATATCCAACAACTGTGCCAAGTATAGTTCAAATCGGTCCATAACCTGATATAGCTGCCATATCAACCGATCTTGGGTCTTGACTTCTTGAGCCTCTAGAGTGCGCAATTCTTATCCGATTGGAATGAAATTTTTGCACGACGTGTTTTGTTACGATATCCAACAACTGCGCCAAGTATGGTTCAAATCGGTTCATAACCTGATATAGCTGCCATATAAACCGATCTTGGATTTTGACTTCTTGAGCCTCTAGAGGTCGCAATTATTATCCGATTGGAATGAAATTTTGCACGACGTGTTTTGTTATGATATCCAACAACTGTGCCAAGTATGGTTCAAATCGGTCCATAACCTGATATAGCTGCCATATCAACCGATCTTGGGTCTTGACTTCTTGAGCCTCTAGAGTGCGCAATTCTTATCCGATTGGAATGAAATTTTTGCACGATGTGTTTTGTTATGATATCCAATAACTGCGCCAAGTATGGTTCAAATCGGTTCATAACCTGATATAGCTGCCATATAAACCGATCTTGGATTTTGACTTCTTGAGCCTCTAGAGGTCGCAATTATTATCCGATTTGCCTGAAATTATGTACTACGGATCCTCTCATGACCATCAACATACATGTTTATTATGATCTGAATCGGTCTATAGCCCGATACAGATCCCATATAAATCGTTCTCTCTATTTTACTTCGTGAGCCCCAATGGGCGCAATTCTTATACGAATTGGCTGAAATTTTACACAGGTCTCCAACATATAATTTAATTGTGGTCCGAACCGTACCATATCTTGATATCGTTTTAATAGCAGAGCAAATCTTTTCTTATATCCTTTTTTGCCTAAGCATAGATGCCAGGAGAAGAACTCGGCAAATGCGATCCATGGTGGTGGGTATGTAAGATTCGGCCCGGCCGAACTTAGCACGCTTTTACTTGTTCTGATTGATAAAGGTCAGAGGTTATGAAGTCGGGTGGTCGGTGGATGGTGACTATGTGGGTAGGTGGTCTGATCCGCAAGAATGACGGTTTGTCAGGATGCGTCACTCAGAAGAGCAGGGGATGTAATGGAAATATCTGACAAGCTCCAGCACCTCCTCGTAATCCTCATTCACGGTGCAGAACGTGGAGCCTTCAATTTGATCTGTCAAATCTATACACCGCTGGTCGTTACCCAGGGGAGAATGCGCATTTATGTACCCTAGAACCTGGCGATTATGGCCAGACAATAGCCCATTTATGTCGGGTCTGTAAACTTGGCCATTAACTGGAAAGTTAGGAGAGGTGACACAGTCCGATGGCGAGAACGCTGAAGGTGATGACGACGGCGCTTGTGACCTACTGCTGTCTATGTATGCACAATACCTTAAAACATGTTCAGTGCGACTATAGTCCAGTAGTGACGTAAGGCCAGAGCAAGATCGGAAATGCACTCACTCCTCACCGGCAACAACCGATGATGAAGGCGGTTCTGGCAAACAGAACAGAATGAGGGTCCGGGGTTCTCTTCAATCCCGGCACGGATCAGACGCGTACGGAGAAGGCACTACGGGATGTGCCTCTCCCATGACAAAAAAGGACGAACAGGGACACTGAGGCGTCATCCCCTGACCAATGAAGGGTTCAATCGGGATAATCCGGTACACAGAATCGGCTGCCATGAGATTGGGTCGATCGTTCTTCAATCAAGCTGTATCAATGTCTCCTATATATCACAAATATCACCATCACTTTGGTTGCTCACTTTTTGTCGGGCGAAAAACCACGTGGCCTAGTAAATATCACCATGTGCTGCTTCCAATGCGGCCAAGTTTATTTGCCTCAGTCCATTTAGAAATCTAATAGCCTCATTCAAGTTTTGTGTCTCCATCTCAACCAGGTGCCGGAATTCATTGAACGAAACGAGTACGCTCCGGCTCTTATCAAGTGACTGAATTAGTCCTAGTACTTGAATTCAAACTTGGACTTAATTATCGCTTTGCTTGACATTTGGACTAGCACATACTGATCGTTGATGCAATAGACAGCGTTTGGTCTTTAAGGAAGCCAGTAGCATTTATCTTTTCAAAACAATCAACATTAGAAGACATCTCAAGACAATAGTAGGCAAAGAATTACTGAAGGCCAAGGCGATAGATTATTTAAGAAGAATTTGGCAACTTTCTTCATGGATGCAAAGTGCTCACTTTGAACGGGGAGACTTCCCTTATTTCCTCAACTTTTCCACATCAGATTTTTCCCTTTTGCCTTGGTGCAAACATTTTCTGCTATTTCTGCCGGTAAATGATTAGCAATCATAGATTTGTATGGAAACGAATGGCCATTGACCATTGGTCCATTTTATTGCTGTCATGCGATGTAAATCCCATGGGGAGGAAACCAACTCCTGCAATTAGAAGCAGCACTGAACATTTTTGTATATTAGGAAATATGAAAATTATCCCCCCCCCCAGCCATGTCGAATCAATCGTAAGCATCTCCGTTATTGGGGTGTTACTGAACCATGAAAATCAAATGCAGATGCCAGATGGACATTTTGGGTGCCTAATTCAATTAACACCTCATTTATGTGTCAAGTCGTAAACCAGTTAGCACACTACTCTCCCCGTGTTCTCAGTTGTTCGCCCAGGAGGAAACATGTGTTCGGGTCTTCCCCCTTATGGACTGTTGCAAAAGTGCCAGATTTGACTTAATGTGGAAAATTCACGGAAATATTTTAATTATAATTCAAAAATTGAAATGACAATCATATTGGCATGTTAAATTAAGCATGACTTCATGCCGCAACAGAGACCGTGAAATTGACAATTTCTCCCCAAAACACACAATTGGCCTAAAAATGTCAGGACAGACAGACAAAAGTGGATGGCTGGCTAGTTGCATTCAGCATGTCATGCGAAAACCTTTACAGAGCACAGAGTTCGATGATTGGAAGGGCGGCAGCAATGACGGCTGCTGCTTGCAAAACATTTCGATTTTGTTTGTCTTTTTGACACGTTGCTGTCAATCACAGCGGGGGCGGAAAGGCACAGGCGGTGGGGGGGAGCCTTATTAACTTTAAATGATTTTAAATAAAATCTGGCAGGACTCCTTCATGCTTTCCCTATTGTTGCTGATTTAGTTACGGGCTGATAGGATCACACCTCAAACTAAACCTGGGCTACTTGCAGAGCATGCCAGAGGCATTGTCCATTGGCAGTTAAGCCATGATAGTGTGGCTGCTAAATACCCAGCCATACAAACCGTATTGCCGTTTAACGGCCTTTAAATTCGGCGCAATTCCTTGGAAACTCCACTCTTTTCAAATATCCTGAATGCTTGAGTTTCGCCACTCTGCGTGAAACGTGTGAAGTGCTGTTGTGAGGAATTGTAGTTAATTTTTTATGATACCCTCAAGACATTTAAAATGTCACAATTTCTCGTTGGCTGCAGCAGCGCACAGGAGGACTCGCCTTTCGCATTGACTTAGGTTAGGTATGTAGGTAGATGGATGGACGGCCAGCAACCCGGCTGAGAGGCCATGGTTGGTTCTGTGCTACTTTTATTGCCTTTTGTTTTTATTTGGTGACAATCAAAAAGAATTTTTAAACAGTTTCAGATTTCATGCAGGATTCCTGCAGCCTGAAAAACATGGGGGAGAGCGAGAGAATAAGGGAAACACAATGAAAGCATGAAACAAAGGCCAGACAGAGCGGCAATTTTCTAAAAGCGAAATTCACCATCAGTAGTTGGGGAGGAAATTCACCACACTGGCATTGTGTGGAGAGATAGTGTAGAGTTTTTATTTCGGGAGTAGATAAACAGAGAGCCAATTCGAAGTACTTTTACAGCGAGAGGTAGAGAGAGAGAGAGAGAGAGAGAGAGCGCAAGTTATTCTGGCAGAGACATCTGGTGAGAGTTAATGAAGAGACATATCTGCTCTATTTGGTTTAATTAATTTATGAGGTTAACGAAACATATCAAATGTATTTGATTAGCAAACTCGTGGGGCTGCACCATTGCTGGATGCTGGCATTTCAAATGTTATGCTCAGATAATGTCCATATGATGATATTTGCCATAGGAAAACAATCTACCTTGACTAATTCGTTGATTGTGATGCCAAATAAACGGATGGCAAACGCTCTCTTTGTAAAATTTTGCAGAATCCCTACAGATTCTAATTGCTACAGGAATAAAGGAATGACATTATTTTCAGCATTCCTCTTCAGTGTAAATGAGAGCTCCTGGCGTACAGATGTTCACTAACCATGTGTTGTCGTTCTGATTGTGGCAGCATTCATACTGCCATGGAAATGGCGTACAAATCATAGTTTCGCCGGGTATGCCTTTGGGAATTTTGAATTGAATATTTGCTTTTGGTTTGGCTGACAGTGGTGAATTGGTTGTGCTGGTATTTGTTGTTATTGTTGTTGAGTGTGTGTCGAAATATGGGCTGAGCTTTAAAATTGTTGAAAATTTCCACCTAGTCGATTTGCAAAAACTGAAATGGAATATGCCAAGAATTTATCAGTGTGTTTAGATACTAAACCAAAGCAACTTGAGGAAGCTTCAAGTTGCTTTGTCTAATCTTTGCACTCGTTCACAATAGGTGAGATTCTGCAGGACTATTTTTCATGCCTTTGAAAATCACTTGCTTTTGTTTTCTTTAATAACGTGGAATGAGGCTCTGGATCTTCTATCCTACTGAGTGTGCCATTACCTTTAAATTGTTTGTGTTTTGTAGACTTGTCGCGAATTATGTCGGTTTTTATCTATAATTTTGTTATTGTTGATTACTCTAATACGATAATATCATCAAATTTAATACGATTTTTATAAGGCTTTCGTGTGACATTCTCCCCTCCTACAATACTTGCCTGCTTGCCTTACACACCCTGCCAAATATTTGTCGCAACGCAGGTGGAGCTTCCAACCTGCGTTAGACTTGAACAGCAATGACAGATTCGCAAACCGCATTCACATCCGCACGACACACCATCTCAACATCACCAGGATCCACACAGAGATGATAGCTTAAAGATATCCTTTGCAAATATTTCCTTTGGCTTCCTGGGCTGCCGCATCGCAAGCAGTCGCGACTTTAATGTTTGTCGGTGATTTTTGCCCAAACAAGCAAGGCATTATCAGTGGCGGCAGTCGTGTCTTTGGGGGCGCCCAAAATGGCTTCTAACTTTCTTTTAAGTGCATTAATTCTTTGTTTATCCATTGTGCGATGGCGGCAATGGTAGTGGGGGCATGTCTCGTGAGGAGCCTGCATGAAATGTGGATAATACAATTTCCAGCTCCAGCTGTTGATGTTCATTGATTTTCCACTGTTCCACTTGCCTGACGAGGCATCATACAGAGAATTTTTAATGTAGGCACATTAAGATTTTTCGTCATAGCTGCTGTCGTTTGGGAAAAATAGCGCAAGATGTTCGCATATGTGAATATAACTGCCGGCTGGCGATGATGATGTGGCTGCCTCCCCAGTTCCCCCTGCTCCTCCTCCTTCGACTTACTTCTGCCACTGTTGCTGTTGCCGCCGATGGTTTGGGTTTGTAGCAAAAATTCATGCAAGTTGATTATGGCTTTCTGGGATCCATCTTAGCCTTTCCATCATCATCATCATATCCTCCATATGTTTGAGTGTGGTTGTGCTTTGCGTGGTGAGCATATTTGTGTCAAAAAATATGAAATCACGTTACGAGCGTTAATGTTTGAGGTTATTATATTTGGGTTGATGCTTCGTCGTTTCTCTATTATTTTTTTTTTGTTTTTCGACAAAATTTCATTCATTTCTTGCTCTTGTCATTTGGCAAGAAGAGCAGCGGCACGCAACGCGAAGCCAACAAAGTTAAAATGCTTTCTTCAAATATGCTTTCATTTCGTTGTTGTTCCTCGGTTCAGTGCTTGTTTTGCGAGTCTAAAAGGTTTTTTCCATCATCTATGCCGACTGAGGAGTACGAGGACTAGCACTCTAGCCCACTACAACAAATGTGGCATATTCATGCGTTTTAAGCAGCATCAAAGGAACACTGAGATAAAACTGTATCATACTGCTACAGCAGCAGCCGAAACAAAGAAGCAACGCCGAACAAAAACAACAAACTTTTAATGGCAATAAACTTGGAAATTTTAGGTGCTGGAACAGCTACAAATGGTCTCTGCAAATGAAGATGGAGTTCAAAATTGTGCTAAAAAGCAAGCATTTCGTTGTAAATTTTTTATGAATATTTTAGCAGTTTGAAATTTAACGTTTTTCGCTTTGCAACCATCCGCACTTATTCGCTCAGTTGCGCAAAACAATTCCAGAGCCACAACACAGTGAACCCCCAAGGAAAATTTGACAAACGCATGCCAACAGTGTTGTAGTGTCTTAAAACTATAATATTCAAATTCGATATAAAGTAACTTTACATACACTCAAGGATTTAATTCAAACAACATCGAAAAAAAAGAGCGCAATCTGTGACGTTGCCCTAGAAGATTTCGCACATAAAGGGCGATTGCAAAGTTGTCCGCCAAGGAAAAGGGGAAAACTTTTCAAACATCAATGTGTGTTGTCCGCTTCGCGTAGAATTATAGGACTTGCATCACTATGATATGAACTTGGAACCGACTTTTAAATTGGTCCTTAAATACAACATGCGTCCAGACAGCAGTAATTTTAAACTTGAGTACCTTCATTTATTAAAGATTTAATAAATAAGAGTTATTTCAATAAAATTCCTTTACATAGTCTTACAACTTTTAATTAGTTTCTACCTACCATTTATTGTATATCATAATTTTGTTTTCATTAAAACTAACAAGTAAAAGTGTGCTTAGTTCGGCCGAGCCGAACCTTGGGAACCCACCAGTATGGATTCTGCTAAAAATTTATAATAAATTTAGTTGAAGGACATAATTTTATCCTACATACCAAACTTCAGTCAAACCATTAAAAATTAAGGCTTCTAGGAACCGAACAAGGATGATCAAGAGACCGGTTACATGCGAGCTATATCAGGTTATAGACTGATTTGGACCGTATTTGGTACAGTTGTTGGAAGTCGTTAGAGAACGCATGCAAAATTTCAGCCAAATCGGACAAAAATTGCTGCTTGTAAGGGCTGAAGAAGTCAAATCGGTTACGAAGTCATTTACAGTTACGATACGATTCGCATCATCTTTGATGAAGTACGGTCCAATGATGCCACCAGAACATAATCCGCACCAAACTGTGACTTTTCTGGATGCATTGGTAGCTCTTGCTGTGCTTCTGGTTGATCTTCGCTCCAAAATCGACAATTCTGCTTATTTACATACCCATTGAGGGAAAAATTAGCTTCGTCGCTCAATGGAAGAAGAGCGCGATGAATTTCCTAACATAGCACGCATTTTGAGAATAAAACTAAATAGTTTGCAAGCGTTGTTCCATTGTAAGACGGTTCATGTGTAAATTTTAGACCAAACTGAAATGTGTACAGTGAAACAAAACATGAAACGTACACGAGCTGTTTAAACCAGTAGAGCCAAAAAGATAGTAGCTAAAAAAGCGCCCTGTATTAATCGATTTTGCTGAAATAAGGCACAATGTGCCCCTAAACATTCGTACCGAGTATGGTCAACATCGGTCTTTATTTGGATAAACTGCCATATAGACCGATCCCTCAATTTAAGGTCTTTGGCCCATAGCAGGCATTTTTATTGTCCGATTTCGCTGAAATTTGGGACAGTTGTGTTAGACTATGTACACCTAGAGAAAAGTTGATACCAAACTTGCTTATTTCAGTTCCATACGATATTGATAGTAAAGCAACACTGAATGGTACAAAAACAATACCGGATGGTATGGATGAAACATAAAATGATTAGTATCGTTTGGTACTAGCCTTATTACCGAACTGGTATTGGTTTTAATACCAATCTGTTATTGGTTTTAGCCCCTTGAAAATATATAACATGTAACGTCGTCAATACTTAATAGCCTCCTTTGTCTGGTATTGAACTGATACCAAATTTTTACCAGGCGGTATTGGAAAAGTATTGCCATTTTCGTTTAAGTGTATATATTTGAATATAGCTGCCATATATAGAGATCTCCCGATTTATAGCTTTAATCCCACAAAAGGTGAAGTAGGTTTTTGCTAAATTTTAGCACAATGAGTTTTGTTAGGCCCTCGATATTTGAACCGAGTATAGTCACCCACAAAAGGTGAAATAGGTTTTTGCTAAATTTTAGCACAATGAGTTTTGTTAGGCCCTCGATATTTGAACCGAGTATTGTCAAGATATAGCTGTCATATATACTGATCTCCAAATTTAAGTTCTTGGAAAGTTAATAGCACGTTTATTACTTGATATAGTGGGCTGTGTAAGGCTCTTTCAAATTAGTGTTCCATATGTCCCAGATCGGTCTATATGTAGATATAGCTGCGATATAGACCGATCTCCCGATTTAAGTCCTTGGACCCATAGAAGGTGAATTTTTTGTCCGATTTCGCTAAAAGCTCTTCGACACTCTTGTCCTATATAGATCAGGTCGGTCATTATTTATATATAGTTGCGATATAGATAGATCTCTCGGTTCAAGTTCTTAGGCCCATGAAAGGTGCATTTGTTAACCGATAAATTTGGTATAAACAGTAATTTTGTTGCCTTACATAGCCTTCTTCAATATGGTGGAGATCGGACTATACTTAGATATAGCTACCATGGCTACATATTCGATAAATTTTTTACCGTACCATGCCAAAATGTGGTTATGACAAAATGTGGTTCGCCTACGCCGATCTCAGCAAAAACGAGTAAAAGCGTGCTAAGTATAGCCGGGCCGAATCTTATATACCCTCCACCATTGGATCGCATTTGTCGAGTTCTTTTCCCTTCATCTCTTCTTAGGCAAAAAAGGATATAAGAAAAGATTTTCTCTGCTATTAGAGCGATATGAAGATATGGTCCGGTTTGGACCACAATTTATGAGATCCTCTCATGGTCATGAGAGGATCCGTCGTACAAAATTTCAGGCAAATTTTCCGTATAATAACTGCGACCTCTATTGGCTTAAGAAGTCAAGATCCCTGATCGGTTAATATGGCAGCTATATCAGGTTATAAACTGATTTGAACCTTATTTGACACAGTTGTTGAAAGTCCTAATAAAATACGTCATGCAAAATTTCAGCCAAATCGGATAGGAATTGCTCCTTCTAGAAGCTCAAGAAGTCAAGTCTGTTAATATGGCAGCTATATCTGGTTATGTACCGATTTAAACCATACTTGGCATAGTTGTTGAATATCATAACAAAATACTTTGTGCAAAAATTCATTCATATCGGATAAGAATTGCCCCCTCTAGAGGCTCAAGAAGTCAAGAACCAAGATCGGTTTATATGACAGCTATATCAGGTTATGAACCGATTTAAACCATACTTGGCACAGTTGTTGAAAGTCCTAATAAAATACGTCATGCAAAATTTCAGCCAAATCGGATAAGAATTGCGCACTCTAGAAGCTCAAGAAGTCAAGACCCAAGATCGGTTGATATGGCAGCTATATCAGGTTATGGACCGATTTGAACTATACTTGGCACAGTTGTTGAATATCATAACAAAACACGTCGTGCTAAATTTCATTCCAATCGTATAAGAATTGCACACTCTAGAGGCTCAAGAAGTCAAGACCCAAGATCGGATTATATGACAGCTATATCAGGTTATGAACCGATTTGAACCATACTTGGAACAGTTGTTGGAAGTCATACCAAAACACCACTTGCAAGATTTCTGTCAAATCGGACCAGAATTTCGCCGTCTAGAGACTCAAGAAGTCAAGACCCAAGATCGGTCTATATGGCAGCTATATCAAAACATGGACCGATATGGCCCATTTACAATCCCAACTGACCTACACTAATAAAAAGTATTTGTGCAAAATTTCAAGCGGCTAGCTTTACTCCTTCGAAAGTTAGCGTGCTTTCGACAGACAGACAGACGGACGGATAGACGGACGGAAGGACATAGCTAGATCGACATAAAATGTCACGACGATCAAGAATGTATATACTTTATGGGATCTCAGACGAATATTGCGAGTAATTACAAACAGAATGGTGGAGGGTATTAAAATCGACTGAGCCGAAATATAAATACTAAAATCAACGAATTGTTCTCACATGTCTCTTTTTCTCTCTTTGAACATATTTCCAACAGTCAACTATGTTGAACGACAAGTCATCAAATTGTACTAATTCAGTCTTCGTTTTGAACTTTTAGAATCTAGAATCGTCAACTGCATTCATGGCTTGGTCAATTGTTATATACAGACATCAAAAATTATTTATCTTATCAAACCACTGTCGATGTGGTTTTCGTGCGATACCAAGTGGCCATACAAAGTGTCAAGGTATTGCGACAAGTCGTTATTATCTTGTTGCACTGCCCCCACTTGTGTTGCCTCTCTCGTTGGTAGGATATTCTTTTTTGTTTATTGAGGACTAAGAAGTGGCCAGCTAAGGATACCGTTTGGCTAAATATTCAAATTACCCCCATTCTTGATGGTGTGCATCTTTTTTTGTTTTTTATGCACGTGTATGGCTAGTTGTTGGTTGGTGGGGAAATTATTTATTTAAATTCATTTATATTAAAATGTCCATAATGTTGGGTCAGTTTATGCACATAAGCAATGCTTATTTGGATTTGGCATTATGTGGATGATTTTTTTTTTTTTCGTTTCTACCGGTAGTTGTGTGTTTAATGTATTCTAATTAAATGAGGGCATACCCTTCATCCATATGTATGTTTGACTATGAGTGAGGTGGGTTGTGCGTGGTGCAACAACCCTTCACTGCACACTTGCTGTTTGCTCTGTGCAGTAATCCAACCAGCATCTCTGGTCATTGCGTTACGTTTTGGAAATTACCATTACCAGCATCAGCATTGGCATCGTCAGTGGCAGCAGCAGCAGCAGCACAGCTGCGTTAACATGGCTCTTGATCTGTTTGCATTCACCTACCCACATAGTGGCTAGTTTATCCTTAATGCTGTTGTTATTGTTGTTGTTCTTGTAGACCACTTTCCCTGCCACTTCTCTAACACTTTTGTGTGGCCACAATTGCAACAATTTAAAATATTTAATTTCATAAAGTATAATTACACTCGCAGAGTGTGGAACTCCAAACACCCTGGCTGGCCTGCCTGCATTGGACCAACTGCCAAACTCTCGGTTCTCAGATGGCCATAGAGGAAAGCCGACAAGCGGAAAAACTGACATTTACATATGCACTCTGTTGAGGTTTACACTTGTAACAGTTTTAAGTATCCACCTTTGGGTTCCCACACCCGCATCAAAATGACTTGTACCCGCGTATGGCAGGAACTAGTACGAAGCTTGGGTCCACGCATTCACCTCCCACTGGCCCCTGCATACGAATGTCCATAAATTCCCTTGAGCGTTAAAACCATTTGCAATGGTGCCAGCGGCAAAGACGACTGCGGCGGTGGCAGCAACAACAGCAGCTTTAACTCATCCGAAAGCATTCCATTTATTATAATTGCTACACGAGCATGTAACACAACCGGTAAACTTTGCGGAGACTCCTTTGCCATTTGGGTCCTGGTCTTCACACACTCTATGTCTCGTTTGTGTATCTTTAACGTGAAAAATGCATAAAATTTTATGTACTCGAAAAAAAAAAACACTTTCCACTTTAGCTTATTTTGCCATGTATTTAGGTAAGTTGAACGGCGAAATTCTCAGAGCGCTTTGTTGGGTGGGTTGGTTGGCGCAGCATCCTCCACATCAATGCTGTAACCGAAAAATATATCACTGACATACATTTGAGTCAAATAGGTGGCCGTGGATGGTTTAACAGGTAGAGCCAACAATTTGGAACATCTTCCTTAAATACAGGGCAACAGGTCTGACGATGGCAATGTTTCACTTGGGTGAATATTTCATATTTTGGCCAAGATTTATGTCTGCTGACTGTGCGCACACAAGAAAAGAAATCTTGACTGCTTTGCATTCTCGGGCATGTTATCTCTAAGATTTTTATTGCTCGCATATTTTATAAAATTTATATTATTTTGAGAGAATGGTAAATTGAGGATGAGAGGCGAGGCGGGGGGATGGATTGGTGAACCAATGTGTTAATGTGATTGTGCTTGAGTTCTCGCCACATGATGTATGCATCATTTTCACTTATGATTTTAATGTAACTGCTAATAGATGTCTTTTGGCAGGAAGGTAAAGTGGCCCCGCACCACATTCCCCAAAGACATTCGAGGTACTTGAATGTGAAACAGAATTTATATGTTTGTTTCCCTACACCTCCTAGGTTGTAGGCCTATGAAGAAGGGATCTTTGTTTTGCTTTGAATTTTTTGCTTTGATTTACATACTCTAGGGTTTCCCTTTCCTTTGTGTTTGTGGTGGTATTTAAATGATTTCATATTCCAAGAGCAGAGTCATATAATAATTTTGGGTTTTTTCCCCTATGTCTATATGGACTTGAAACAACAACATGGACCATTGCTGGTAAGTATCAAGTACTGCCATTTACAATTACATTCGCATATAAATCCACTGCCACTTCTACATTCGCAATCACACTCACATAGGCACTCTCAAAATCCAAGTGCAAATACGTCATTTATACAATAAATCTCCATATAAAGGAGGCAGAAAAAAGCGACAATAACAATAGACAATCATGGAAAAGGAAAAAAAAAAAAAAAAAAACAAATTTGTCAGATTGAATAAATTCTAATTGTTTTAAATGTAGGTTGAATAATTTACATATTTTTTTGCATGCTCACATACATACACTGGAAAAAAATTTATATGAAAATATATTCCATGTAACAATGCCAATGAGCAATTGTTGTTCAGGCAAAACAATTGAAAATTGCGGTGTTTCGAGAACGAGACCATGAGAAAAAACTTTCAGCGGGGGTTTTCCCCTCCTAATGCTGGCATCATTTGTGAGGTACAGGTGTCGCACTGTAGCACGCCGTTCGGACTCGCTTATTAAAAGGAGGCCCCTTGAGCTTAAACTAGAATCGGACTGCTCTCATTGATATGTGAGAAGTTTGCCCCTCTTCCTTAGTGGAATGTTCATGGGCAATATTTGCATTTGCATGTTCAAACTTTAATGACTAAGGTTAACAAATGAGCACTATATATATATATGGGAGCTGTATCTAAATCTGAACCGATTTCTATAAAATTCACCAGTAACCGAGTTCACCGAGAGTCAAGAAAAAATCCTTCGTACCAAATTTCAAGGGATTCGGTTAACAAATGATCATTTTATTGTATTATTACTGCAAATCGGAAGAATATATATTTGGGAGCTATATCTAAATCTGAACCGATTTCGAGCAACCATCTCAGATATTGTGGTAGTCGTCGTAATTTAACTTACATCTCCCACTTTAATCGAAGTAGGCACGAATGTCGAATGGGATAACTCATCTTACCATATGCAATGTTATCGAATTTGTTTACAAGATTCGCCCTTAAGAAAAATGAATGACGGGTTTTCGGACTTTATAAGGTTTTATTGAGAGGTATAGACAAGTCACCTCTCCAAATTGCACTGTAAACTCCCGTTGGAAGATACAATCTGGAAGTCTGTAAGGAAAATTAAAACCAGTTCAACCACGAATGTTTTTAGTTCACAAAACGTTGAAACTATCTGCGGGCAATCACATTCTGACAAAGATTGCAAAAAGATTTTGTATTTCTTGTTAAATTCCCAGATTCGAAACAGCTTTTAATTTTTTAATGAGAAATAAGTTTGACAAAAAATGAGAAATAGTTTTAAAAATTAGAAAGGTTTAATTTTCATAAACATTTGTATACATCTTTTGGTTATCATTTGTTGTATGTCTATATGAATTGAAAATGTTTTTATTAAAGAAAACCCTTTGCAACTGCTGCTGCTAAGAATCGAACCTGTGTATATCCATTCATTCCATGACTGTATATTCCAAACGCCTTACCCCAATGCACCGCAACAACGGGCATTAACAAACCGATACAGCATGTTGTCAATATATTCAACAACGGTGTTTTGTCGTCCGACATAGTGCATCTTCGTACGACATGGACGTGATATGAACAAAATTCAGTTTTTGATGGATTTCCATCAAAGCGGATAAGCGGGTAGTTAGGGATTTAAAATTTTTTAAAACGAAATATAAATTGTTTGGTGGAACATTTTCTATTATTAGGCTGATTTTTAAGGAGTTACAATCATTTTAGGTTAAAAACAAGAAAAAGCGTGCTAAGTTCGGCCGGGACGAATTTTATACACCCTCCACCATACACTTCTTAGGCAAAAAAAGGATACAAGAAAAGATTTGCTCTGCTATTAGAGCGATATCAAGATATGGTCCGGTTTGGACCACAATAGCTCAAAAAAAGGCTCATGTCGATTGGTCAAAAATACGATCGAGCAAACACTTCTATGACATCGTAACAGGTGATGAATCGTGGATTTAAGTTCAGTATGAGCCCGAAAGTAAACCACAGTCGACTGTATGGGTGTTGCAAGATGAGCTTAATTCAACAAAAGTTGCTCGCGCATGAAGCACTTCGAAGCAAATGATCGCCTGTTTTACGGAAAAACTGAACATTTCGCAATCGTACCACTGGAACAACGCAGAACAGTCAATTCTGAGTGGTACACAACCATTTGTTTGCCAACCAATTTAGTCATCCTCCGTATGGTCATGATTTGGCACCGAATGACTTCGGTGCCTAAATACGGCCGGGTCGAATCTTATATACCCTCAACCATGGATCGCATTTGTCCAATTCCATGCGCGGTATCTCTTTTTAGGCAAACAACGAATATTGAATAAGAACTATTATGCTATTGGAGCTATTCAAGTTATAGTCCGATTCGGACCATAAATGATTGCTGAACATTGTATTGGGTTGCCCAAAAAGTAATTGCGGATTTTTTAAAAGAAAGTAAATGCATTTTTAATGAAACATAGAATGAACTTTAATCAAATATACTTTTTTTACACTTTTTTCTAAAGCAAGCTAAAAGTAGCAGCTGATAACTGACAGAAGAAAGAATGCAATTACAGAGTCACAAGCTGTGAAAAAATTTGTCAACGCCGACTATATGAAAAATCCGCAATTACTTTTTGGGCAACCCAATAGAAGTCACTCCGGCTTGGCTTTTTCTATCTTAACAAAATTTTGCGTGAGTTATTAATTTTGACGTCTCAGTATGTACAAAAAATTTTAACAAAATCAGTTCAGATATGAATGTATAGCTGCCAGGTTGTTGTGACCACAATTTAGCTACTATCGTAAGAAAATCTTGCAAGGTTCTATTCGATCTTTCAAAAGGTGTGAACAATTAAAGTCTCACTATATATCGACATAGGTTCTATGAGTTTAAAGTAGTACGTAGACTCGGTAGTCGTCTTCGCCCGACGTTTCCTTTCCGGGCAAAGAACCCTTTAAAGAACTGTTTTATTTAGTTCTTAAGTTCTTCTTTCTTGCAGTTGCAAATATGAGCATCCTTTCTAGAGTTGTTAAGCCTCGGCTTTAGGGGCGAGTAGCCAGTAAACCATTTAGTCACTTATTCAGTCTGCCTGTCTGTCAACCCATTCAGTTATTTACAAATTCACCGACAGCAATTTGCCACTTGGTGTGATACATTTTAGCACCTCGGGAATAGGACAAGCTTTCCCATTTACCTATGTATGATGTCGAGTGTTTGTTTTATTTTCGCTTCGTTCTTCGCTCTGCCTTTCACTGCGTCCTCATAGCGAGATGTGGTACAGTAGATTTTCCTGCTCGTCGAAGTAAATACAGAGATTCACATATGATGGCTGTTTGAATTGGATTGCCAAAGTAAATACTTATTACTCGGCTGACGGCGAGGACGTTGAGTTGACAATCTCTGGCTTAGCGTCATGTTTTACATTTAAATTCAAATCCCTTCGGGCAGGAGTAAAAAAGACATTTCCTTGTCTTGCATCTCCCCCTGTTCTCCGCCGCCCGCTCTGGTGCTTTTGTGCATGTGTGTTTGAAGTTGTCCTTGGAGCATATGCTGCGATTTCGGCACAAAGTGCTTAACAGCTAAGTATCCATCTATCCATTTTCGGTCTCAAACCACTAGGACCTTGGCCAATTCGGTGGGCTGCAAACAGCGGGGGAATCCTTAGTTTTGGAACATAAACAAACATTAAGGATGCAATGTTATGCCAGAGACAAGTGCTCCATGTTTTTGTATCGATAGCCAAAATGAGAGTTCTTGGAAGGAGTGTGTCATGTGAGAGACAAAAAAATGCCTGTCTATTGATGTTTTTCTTTACGTTGTGTTATCTAACAAAGAGGCTCTTGCATCAGATTCGACATACACATAGACAAATGCGGCCAATGTCATCGCCATGTAGAATTCTCCTCTGGTTTAAGGATCTGCTTTGCTTAAGGGACTAGTTGGTGTGAGTTGGCAGATAGCATCTAAAAGCCTCGTTGTGTTTTGTTTCAATGGAGAGTTGGTGTTTTTTTTTTTTTTTTTAGCTCGTGTGTTTACGTTTTCAGACATTTCATAGATTTTATTGGATTTCTCTCCAAAGTGTATTGGTGTGAATGCGAGTGTGTGCGGTGTCTAGTTGTGTTGTTTGGTGTTCGGTGACATTTGTTTGACAATAACACAAACGGTGTCTGTGTTTTAGGATGGCCAGAGACGGAAAGGTACCCTTGTTTGTATGGTCGGCATGTTTGGGATGGGGTTTAGCTGGCGTGGCTTTATATGGCCATTAAACGTTAGTAGATTTGATTACAACATCTCAGTTTTGGACTCTAATTCGGATGTTGCTGGTGTTGAATAACAGCGTGGCTTTCTCCGTTGGCCCTTTAAGCCAAACGACACAACACATACATGGGCGACGACTACTCGACACCCTTCTTTCCCCCTATGGTAATGGGCCAACACGTAAATGGTTGCTATGGCTTTTATAGTTTAAAGAGGGTTATTGAGGATCTTTATTGCTGCCAAGGGGCTGCTCTTCCTATGTTGAAAAGTGAAAGTCCAGGTGTTATGCTGCGGGAAAAGGGCCAAAAATGAAATTGGCCATGTGACAATTATACATACAGGCACCTTCTCAAAGATACTGGGCTTTGATATGGGCCAGGCCTGTTTCGGTTTACACACCTTTTTTGATGAAGAGCCAATGAGGAAATGAAGTGTTCCTTTTCTGACTCTGCCAAGGGAGAAAGTCAATTCAACTGATTGATTTGATTAAAAGGGTCCTATTCATGGTGTCACTTCGAGATGATAAGGAATGGACAGATATACCAATGGAATGGACCGGTGCTAAAGGCTAATAGCATCCAAATAGTCATCATCAACATCGTAATCACCGTCACCCCCTCTGGGGTAAAGGTGCAAATGCGAATGAGATTTCCAACTTTATCAGAATTGAATACCAATTACGATAATTTTCCTCCCAAAGAATTTTCCATTTAAACTATGCCCCATTAAAAGAAATTGCTTGTTATTGAGTTTTCTAGGAAAATGTTTATTGTCGTTATGATTGTTTATGGTTTTCTGGGAGTTTTTTTTTTTTTTTTTCTACGAGTACATAATTTTATTCTTTATTTATTATGATTTTTGCCCTTCTATCTGCTATTCTGTGAGGTGAGGCATGAGTTGAATTAATTAAAGATTTCAACTCCTCGGAACCGTAGACGTTTCTAACATTGTTCTGATCATGACATTTTGTAGCAACTTAAAATGCATTCATAATGAAATTTCCAGGGAAAATCTACAGAATGTCATTTAAAATAAACTCATCGTATCCGTCTGTGGAATATTTCATTTTCTTAACCAGAGTTTGTTTTCCGTGTTATTTTTGTGGAAAAGCAACAGTAGCAACTGCATAAATTCTTCGGAGAGAATCTCTCTTTCTGTTGTTAAATCTCTTGGCTGGGTGTGTAAAGAGTAGGTTTTTTGAGCTCTGGCTTAGAGACAATGGGGTGATTAAAATGGGCGTTTAATAAGTTCAGTTCAGTTTACTTCGGTTGAGTTTTTTTTTCGTTTGTTTTTCTCTGCAACTACACCACCAGCAGCAGCAGCTGAGCTACGGTTTAAACACTTGGCACTTCGACACACTCTAAAAAGTTCACAGGCAATGTGAGAGTGCCTGTGTGTTAGTATTTATTGAACAAACACAAGAAGCTACTTAAACAAATTCCGGATTATCCTTTTGGTTCCTTTTTATTGCCTTTTTTACAAAGAACAGCTAAACAATGAGCGGCAATGTTGTATGCATATCCCTATAGATGTGTGTGTGTGTGTGTCTCGTTTCACTGCTACCGCCTATGAGAGCAGGACATGTGTAAAGTCTCAGGCCCAAGTAAGTAGTGAGCTGAACTTGTTGAGAGGATTTAGTTAAATGAAGTAAAATGTCAAAGTCCCCATATCCTTGGCTATTGCTCTTCAGTGTTTGTAGTAGCTGTTGCCTTTAGTTTTTTTTTTGTGTTTCTTTTCTAATGTCAGTCTGCATTGCTTTTTGGGATTTTAGTGTCGTATTTTTTTTTTGTTTTGTTTCTAATACCACTGGCTTGCTTAAGCATAAGAGTGACTCTATTTTTTCGTACGAAAATTTTAAGTACTTTTTCTAGGAGTCTCGTTTCCTTGTTTTTTACACGAATCCCCTTAGATTCCAAGTACCAATGCCGTGTTGCTGTACATGTTGTTTGTTTATGTGCCTCACATATTGATGAGTTTTGTTTGTAATCCCTGCATATGCAGCTATGCACATGCCATTGTACTGCTGTGGGTATTTTTACTCATTTCCATGTATTTGTGCGAGTCTTGTTTGTGATTTCAGCTAGTAAGTGGAGTTTTTAATATGCTTATGTACTTAAATATTCTTATCATCAACGATGAGTTAACTGTAACACTTTTACACTCTCTCGAAGAACTCTCGAGGACCCATCACCCATATGGCTCTTTACTCCATCTTATACGAGTCTGTGTGTATCAGCATGAGTGCATGTTAAGCAGTATTGGGACAGCCAACCACACCTTCAACATTGAATCTCTGTTTCTGCATATCTGACTGCATTGCCCTGGTTGGCATATGTGCGGGAGTTTTTGGTGTGGGGGAAGTACTTCGCGATAGGCGAGATGGCATATGGAGTTTGTCAAAGCATTTGTAAAGGAAAATTTTTTCCGTAATACGTCGTCAAGTTTGCACCTGTGTTCGAATCCTGGCGAAAACATCAGAAACAAAATTTCAGCGGTGGTTTTCCTCTCCTAAGGGAGGAGTTAGCTCATGGCAATCCAAACATCCCATTTACAACCAAACCGAACTACTCTAATAGCATTTACTTGTGCAAAATTTCAACCCAGCTCAGCTTCACTCCTTCCAATGTTAACGTGTTTTCGACAGACAGACGGACGGACATGGCTAGATCGACCTAAAATGTCACGACGACAAAGAATACTTATACTCTATGGGGTCTTAGACCAATATATCGATGTATTACAAGCAGAAATTTAGTATACCTCGATCTTATGGTGGAGTTTATAAAAAACGTTAGCAAGACGTGGTTTGAGGATTGAGGACTCATAACATTTAAATTTCCCTGCGATTTACAGCAATAGGAAGTTGAACAATTTCAAGCCGTCAGCTTTGTTCGTTGGCAGCGTTAACAGTATGGTTCGACAGACAGACTGACAAATCAAAATGCATTAATCGACTTAGAGGACGGCTTCAAGTGACACTAATAAAGCGCAGCAGGAACAGATGGATTGCCGGTGGAGCCAGTTGAGATTGTATGCATTATGAGTTTGTACAAACGACCACATTCGTTGGTCACATTTTTTATCCGATTTTGCTGAAATTAGGGACAGTGAGTTGTGTTGGACCCTTCGACATCCTTCTTCAGTTCACTCAGATCGACCCAGATTTGGATATAGCTGCCATATAGACCGATCTCTCGGTTTTTGGGTTAGGGGCCAGAAAAAACGCATTTATTGTCCGATGTCGCCGAAATTTTGGACAGTGAGTTGTGTTGGGCCCTTCGAAATCTCTCTTCAAGTTGTCACAGATCGCTGCCATATAGGCAGCTATATCCAAATCTGAACCGATCTGTCGATTTAATATTGTGGGCCCAAAAAAAGGTGCATTTTTTATCCGATGATGCCGAAATTTGGGACATAGAGTTAAGTTAAGCCCCTCCACGTATTTCTGCAATTTGGTCTAGATCGATCAAGATTTGCATATAGCTGCCATATAGACCGATATCTCGATTCAAAGTCTTGGTCCCAAAGAAGGCGCATTTTTAATCCGATTTAACTGAAATTTGACACATTGGCTTATGTTAGGCTTTTCGACATCCGTGTTGTATATGGTTCAGATCGGTTTATTTTTAGATATAGCTACTAAAAAGACCAATATTTTGTTATTTATAATTGAACAATGGCTTGTACTTATTAGTATTTGGTCCAAATCGGATCATATTTCGATATAACTGCTATGGGACATAAGGTATGCAACTTCACTGGATTTTGATGAAAGGTGGTTTACATATATACCCGAGGTGGTGGGTATCCAAAGTTCGGCCCGGCCGAACTTAACGCTGTCAAGAGGTGGCCTTGTTTCTAAACTGCTTATTCAATCCAAAGAACCACCGTTTCGGTTACGGCAGTGCCTGTGTAGCTAAAGTTGCTGACTATCACTACAAAGTTGTGGTTCCCAACATTCACCATTTTCTTTATCTGCTCGGTTGTACGTTTTCGGAGTTGATACCATCAATTTTTCCTTATCTCCATCTACTGCCAGACCAATTGTCAAAGGTTGCAGTTACTACCAGTGTTGCAGATTTTTGTAGGTTCCTGCCAAAATTGGTAGGTTTTTATTCCCTTAATAGGTTGGTAGGCAGACCTCAATTTTTGGTAGGTTTTTTCAACATATAAACATCCATTTAATTACTGAAATAATCGCCAGGGATGACTTAAAATGAATTATCTTTCTGTCGTTTCTATGTATTTGTGAGCAAAAAGGGCGTAAGTTCTGATATTGACTATAACTGGTACGATTATTAAGGAATTTCGTTAAATCGGGATCTGGTGAGTGCGATAATCGGAAAACATGACTATGTGGCAGCAGCATAGAAATTTGGTCAGCTCTGGTTCATACTCAGATGTTGAGGGGGTCCATGCAGCTCACTGTAAAGCTGGGTATGCACCTGAACCGAAATGTTCGGTTGCGACCAAGAAATTTATGTCACCATTGAAGAATAGTTGCGTAGAATACAAGATGGCGACAAACAACGATTTTTTAATTTTGGCCAAATCTTAATCCTTTTTAGCTAACAAAGTACATATGTATTAAAATATAATCTTTATTATTTACAAATAACTTAATTTCATGTTACATTGGCCTATCAAAACATAAATTTTCATTCGTAAATGCAAAAAAAATATCCAAAGTCTGTCATGTCACCCTGTTACGCAAAGAAAATTGCATTAGAGTTGCTTATCTGCAAGCGAAATATTCGGTAACGGTCACTAAAATTTCGCTTAGGATATGTCTAAGCATTTCTTATGGTAACGAAACGAATTTCGTCAGAGGTGCATAATGCCCTTAACGGCGAAAATGGGTAGTAAAAGTGCATTTCTGGGCTCAAACACTTAAACCGAGAGATCGCTTTATTCAAACTCGGCACGGTTATACCTTGAAATCGGAGAAAAAATACGGCATTATGAACTCAATATTTCTTTGCGTCCTCTTTGAGCATAAAGTTGCAGAGTGATTTCAACAAACAGACGGATTTCAACAAACAGACGGTCGGCCATGTGTAAATTCTCTAAAAGTAAAGACGATAGGACTTTGCAGCAAGAAAAAAGTATAATTGATGTCTTGCAAATGGAACTGCAAAATGGCCAACTCTTTGGTGGTGCGTATAAAAACATACGCCGCGTATTTGGCTTGTAGAACATTTGGTAGGTTTTGGAGGGGTTTGGTAGGATTTTTCTTAAATTTTTGGTAGAAAATAATTTTCTTGAGTGGCAACACTGGTTACTACTTCCGGTGACCGACCCATGATATCGATGTCGCTACCATAGACGAGTAGTGTGCCCTATCAATTCACATCTGTATCTCGAATAATCATTTCCAGCAGGATATCAAAGAGAGACAGTCTCCTTGTCTGAAACCTCGTTTGGTGTTGATTGTTTCGGATAGATTCTTTCCTATTTGCGACTTTTCAATGTCCAGCTTCCGTGCAGTGTCAGACCGCACTTTTCTCGCCATACTCAAACGGGTGCGAACCTATCTACAGCAAAGTAATGATCCGAATCCATATTTGCTCCACGGATCGATCGTACTACTAACACGGTGGATGAATGCCTTCCATCTATCACAACGTGATCAATTTGGTTTCTCGTGTTTTAATCCGTTGACAGCCATGTGTCTTTGCGAATTTCTTTATGTTAAAATCATAGAAAACCAACCCATTATCGGACGTTATCTCATAGAGGCCAAATTTTCCGATTGTTGGATAAAAATGGTTTCAATAAAGAGTCTGGACAATCCAGGTGCAGATCCGCAAATCGTGGTCCTTTTATCGTTTGCGTGGGTCGTCATACGTTCTTTATATTCTTCTGTTTCTCAAAGTAATTCTTACAATTTTCGGGAGCTTGCTCCAAGATCCGACGCTCGCCTCCAGCTGGCCCTAAACTGGCAACTCCGCTGCAAAAGACACCGTTAAAACTGTTACCCACCACCTCGGGTATATATGCATACCACCTTTCGTCATAATCCTGTGAAAAATGCATAATTTATACCCCCATAGCAGCTATATCGAAATACTGTCCGATTTGGACCAAATTCGGCACGGACATTGGGTGGTCTATGTCAAGTACAAGTCATTGTTCAATTTTGTAGAACAAAATATTGTTTTTTTTTTTAAGAAGTTACATCCAAATATAGACCGATCTGAGCCATATACGACACGGATGTCGAAAAGCCTAGCAGCCAAATCTGAACCGATCTGGGCCAAATGGAAGATGGATGTCCAATGGCCTAACACAGCTTACTGTCGCAAATTCTAGCAAAATCGGATAATAAATGGTATCATTTGTATACCATGGGAGTAGTATAATTGTGTAGACAAAAAATCTGTCATAATACAAAAACATAACGATTTAGTGAACATGTTGTTCACTTTGAGGTATTTGAGTTCGCCAACGACAGATGCTTATTATGATTTTCCATTACACTTTTACGCGTGAACTTCATATCGAATTACATACTTACTCAGAAGTGAACACATTTGATGGCTTGCAAACAATCAAGCAAATATAATGTAGCTGTTGTTTCTTGTTTGGCAGTTGTACCAGTGTAAACTTGGTAACACTTCGTGCCACCCAATGCACTCGGACGATTTATGGCCATGTTAAATTATGGCTTAATGTTAATCAGTTACAAGAGCCAACTAACGTTTTACTTCTTTGTATAGGGTAGCCCAAATTTCCAAATGACCGTTCCTGGCATCCATTTAAATTGTTCTTCCTCAACTACTCGACAGGCGATCGGCATGCGTATGTAAATGTTAAGGAACCATTTGATCGTCATCATCATTAGCTTTGTCATGATGTAAATGATGATGCTGACAATGATTATTTATGTCTGTTATGTTTGCCGTGCGCGTGGGTGTGATGGTGTGGATGTGCCGGTATGTGGTGTGGCATTTTTTCGGCTGCATTAGCATATGTCCCGCTCCCGCTTCTCTTGTACACAATGCATTTGATTGTGGTGCAAGCAACAGAGGCAAACAGGCACATTTTTTAATAGGTTTATGTTCATTGTCCAAATTGTTGCGACTTAAGCTGACTGACGCTGCTCTGCTCTGGCCTGCAAGGAGTTGCGCACAGTTGTATGAAATGGAAATTTATGTGATTTTCTAAAGCTATAAATTTTCTCAATGCACACAGCCTAGGTTAGCCGCGCGGGGTAGAAGTACAAAACGAAGAATCTATTAAACAAATTTTAACAACATTTTAACGAGCTCAGTCCCCTTTGCCGCTTGTCGTCTCTGGGACCAAGACCCCAAGAGTACTCAGGAACATGTGAACATACTCACATAAATACTTAAGTTTTACGAGATTGTTGCATACACGACACTTGCAGCAGCAACAATAATAACAACAACAATAAGAATAACTACAACATTCACATGTTTGTTTTTCAAATAAAACAAAAATTAAAATGACAAACATTGTTCGTTACATGCTACGCAAGAGCAGGATGGATAGATAGATAGATGGATGCATGGATGGATGCGTTCGATATTAAAAAAAAAAAAAACAACAACTAAAACTGATGCTAAACTGTATCGAATAGACAATCTGTGAGAATTTTCAGGCTCTCAAATTCTCTAGGCTGTTGTATGGAAGAATTACAACAGATTTTATTAGAAACCAAATTAAATGTGCCTTTTTATGGTCAATAGACAAGGTCAGTCGAAGCGGAGCTGTAACCAATATTGGAAAACCAAACAATCATTAAACATTGAGTCAAACAAACAAGCCGACGAAGAATTCACTACACTACCCAAAGCCAAATGACCCATCTCAACCCCTGCCCTTCTGCCAGTTGTTTAAGTCACTATCACTATGACTATCACAAACAGAGCATCCATCCATTGTGTTGGGCGAGACAACAGCAGCATAAGGCCTGAACCACAGCAAGACCAGTCTAAAACAGACAGAGATCCCTACCGCCTCAAATTATGGAAAATACTTAACTACACCATATGGCAGCGGTCCAACAACATGACCTGCCTGAAGACAGCATTGAAAAGCATTTTTCACGCATTTAACTCCAATGCAAGAGTGCGGCCGCCAGGGTTTGGTTAGCAGCTACCGCACTACCAGAATGAAATGCCTCTTTTTTCCCTCTTGGCTGACTCGCATGTGTTGCACTGCGGCTGCCTTTTTCCGCTCTCCTCCTTGTTAAAGAACAAACGATGTGGGACTGTTGAAGAACGCCGAATGTTAGAAAAGACCATAATTTTAATGCATTTCGGGATACTATTTCAAAAATTTGTTACACATCAGTTTAAGTTTTCTACACATGTTCCTTTGGAAATGGTCGACTGCAGTGTCGTCTCTATGGTGGTCGGTTCTAGTCTAGTTGCTACCAAAGGAAGTCCAGACATTAAACCGCGCCCTCGCATTTGATTCGATGCATTGCGCTTCATTAGATATTCATGTTACACTTTTTTTCTTGGCCATAAATTTTGTGGTCGGCCAGGCATTTTGGGCATTATAAAAAATGGCTTGAATACAAAGAATTGACATGATCCCCAACAAAACAAAGCATCGACGTTTATCTATCATGTAAGACCAATTATTTGTTATCAAGCGCTTGTTTTGATAATGGAGGGGGCGAGGTTTGAAATGCGGCTGGCATACTGCAGGTATATGATAATTGAATTTATAACATGGAAAAATAAAATATTTCTATAAAGAATTTTCTTCAAAAAAGGAGTTTTAGCCGAGTTTCACAGAAATTAAAGCAGTTTTTCGATTTATTAATATTTTTATTTTTGGGCCAAAAGTTACATTTAACATATGTATGTGTAAAGCTACATTTCCGTTTTAGAGATTTTTTCGGTTCTTTTAGAGGCTATTTGATTGTGAATTTAGAAACCAAATTTTTACTCCACACTCGAATAACAATTCAACTGCATTCCGACCGCACCACTTTCCCGTTTTGGGGGATTTTGGGTGGGAGAATTTTTAAGGCAGGGGTTTTAGGGGGATCGGCGTCTGCCTTGTACTTTTTGGCAAATGTTGATTTCTTATTCATATTATATTGTGCCACATCGTTTCTATCGGTTTACTCTGATCTATCTTTCATTTGAGGTCCATACTGCCCGGATCGGTCTACATCCCCATTTGAGTGGTTGTGCGGTTGTTGTTGTTGTAGCAGTGTGTTGCACACTGAGGCGACATCCCTTGCCGCTAAAGGACTCCATCGGGTCAATCCGGGACTTACAACCGGCTACCATGGGATTGTGGTGTTCGTGGGTTGGTTTTTTGAGGCGAGACAGCCCCCCGAGACGATGCCCTATACTTTGATACATGTCTCATATTCTACACCAAATTGCCTTTCATTATACCCACCACCAAAAGGATGGGGGTGTACTAACTAAGTGATTCTGCACCCCCTTAAAGTACTTATATTCGACTTCTTGAGCCCTTACAACCGCAATTTTTATCTGATTTGGCTGAAATTTTGCATGCGTTCTATTACGACTTCCAACAACTGAACCAAATTCGGTGCAAACCAGTCTATAACCTGATATAGCTCCCATGTAAACCGGTCTATCGATTATCCTTGTTCGGTTCCTAGAAGCCACAATTTTGCTAGTTTGACAGAAATTATACCCTTCAACTAAATTAAGTTTGTATAAATTTTCAACAGAATCCATGGCGGTGGGTTCCAAAGATTCGGCCCGGCCCAACTTAGCACGTTTTTACTAGTTTTATATTGGTTGATGATTTTGGGGTAAAGCCCACTCCCTTTCGATATCATAAGATAACGCCTGGGTTCGAATCCTGGCGAAACCATCAGAAACAAGTAAAAGCGTGTTATAGCCCATTTGCAATACCAACCGACCTACACTAATAAGAAGTATTTGTGCAAAATTTCAAGCGGCTAGCTTTACTCCTTCGGAAGTTAGCGTGCTTTCGACAGACAGACGGACGGACAGACGGACGGACAGACGGACGGACAGACGGACGGACAGACGGACGGACAGACGGACGGACAGACAGACAGACGGACGGACAGACAGACGAACAGACATGGCTAGATCGACATAAAATGTCGCGACGATCAAGAATATATACTTTATGGGTTCTCAGGCGAATATTTCGAGTAGTTACAAACAGAATGACGAAATTAGTATACCCCCCATCCTATGGTGGAGGGTATAAAAATTTTCAGCGGTGGTTTTCCCCTCCTAATGCTGGCAACATTTGTGAGGTACTATGCCATGTAAAACTTCTTCCCAAAGTGGTGTTGTACAGAAGCATGCCCTTCAGACTCGCCTATTAAAAGAAAGCTCCTTATCATTGAGCTTAAACTTAAATCGGACAGCTATGTGATAAATTTGCCCCATGTTCCGTAATGGAATGTTCATGGACAAGTTTGCATTTGCAGACACAATGGTTACATCTACCAAGGATCACCATCCATACCATCTACCAGACCAGCAGGAGCTCGGACCCAAAAGGTTGACCTTCTTCTGGAGCTAAAAACACCAATTCCGAACATAATCGAGATATGCACTGTCTTTGCTGAAGTTCTGCAGTCAACAAAATAGATGAAATTGCAACAAAAAGCTTAAGGACAACTTATGGCACTTAAGGACAACTTACGGCGAAAATAAGCTTCCCAACTGAAGTAGCCAATCGAGCTCTCCTCACCTCGTGTCGAATAAAAGAGAATGGTCAATAAACAGGTGCTTTAGGTCTCAACAATTTTGACATGATGAAAAAAGCTTTTAAGTCTCAGGTTGATAAATCCGAAATCTGCCGAAAATATGGAACGGAGGGAAACATACCTAGAGACTTCGACAACAAGTAGTCAAGCTGCATGAAAAAACCGAAAGCACATAACAGGAATTTACAGCGGCACATTCTACAAAAAGGCGCTGAGTTCCAAAGGAAGAAAAAATTCATCCAACCGAACGTAAACCACTGCAGGGCAGCCCAAGACCTTCCAGCCGGACAGCCCAAGACCTTCTGTAGCTTATTGACCATAAGCAAAATATTGACGTTGCAATTATCTACGAACAGTACAAGAACTTGGAGAATAATGTTTGGAAACACGACCACTCAGGTAGGACTGCAACTAGCAAAATGACCACAGAAGGGGAAATAAGTCCCTCCGAAATCGAATTCACCAGAGTGCGGGATTTATTAAATGTAGAGCTGCTACATGCCCCCAACATCCCACAAGACGAGATCGCAAAAATTATTGATAATATAGTAAATCATGCAAGCCATCACCGACCAGTCATTATAGGCGGAGACTGGCCAACAGATTGGGGATGTTGCAGGACCAATGAGATGCGTTGGCAAGGGTTGATGTAGCAAATACCGAGCTGACTGAGATGGTCGATTGAGAAATGATTCCGACCATCAAGTGACCCAAAATACTTGGCGTCACATTTGACAGCTCCTACACATTCTCCCCACATGCCACAGCAATTTGCGATAAAGTCAAAAGTAGAAACAAGGTCCTCAAATCACTTGCCGGCAGCACTTGGGGTGCAGACAAAGAAACCTTGTTCGTCGCGTTCAAAGCTATTGTGACACGCAGTGGAATAATATTCAGATCTGTCAGAATGCCGCCTTCCGAACTGCGACGGGCTGGTTCCTCAGTTCTCATGTGGACAACCTCCATCAGGAGACAAAGATCCTACCAGTGCGAAGACATAACTACATGCTGTCTAAGCAATACCTTTTGGGCTATTATCGCAGAGACCATCAAAATCATCATCTTGCGAATAGATATCCACCGCCCTTAAGGTATATCTACATGATCTAAAGCGTGGAGTTCAGAGCTACAAGAGAGAACCTGTAGATCAAGCAGGTCTAGACAACATTAATGCAGGCACGGTA
The DNA here is from genome assembly GCF_963082655.1 of Stomoxys calcitrans. Taxonomy (NCBI): domain Eukaryota; kingdom Metazoa; phylum Arthropoda; class Insecta; order Diptera; family Muscidae; genus Stomoxys; species Stomoxys calcitrans. The sequence continues at coordinate 2,274,716 of NC_081552.1, forward strand.
GCGAATGCGGTAAATAACTACCGAGTGAATGTAGTCCTTGAAGAGCGACCGCCTTCCATTGCACCTGAAGAAATTGACCTCCCCCAGCACACCAGAGTGGTTCTAGCTCAATTACGTTCCGGCAGATGCAGCCGCCTTAAGTCCTACAGAGCAAGGATTGATGCCGACGTGAAAGATGTATGCCGCGATTGTAACCAGGGACCACACGATACACGTCACCTGTTTAACTGCCCAGCCAGACCCAGATCCCTGTGGACGCATTGAAATCACACATTGAAATATCCTCTTCCGACCCTATAAAGTATATAATATATTCTTGATCAGCGTAAAAATCTAAGACGATCTAGCCATGTCCGTCCGTCTGTCTGTTGAAATCACGCTTCAGTCTTTAAAAATAGAGATATTGAGCTAAAATTTTGCACAGATTCTTTTTTTTGTCCATAAGCAGGTTAAGTTCGAAGATGGGCTATATCGGACTATATCTTCATATAGCTCCCATATACACCGATTCGCCGATTTAGGGTCTTAGGCTCATAAAAGCCACATTTATTAACCGATTTCGCTGAAATTTGGGACAGTGAGTTGTGTTACGCTCTTCGACATCATTCTTCAGAACGGTCTAGATTTGAATATAGCTGCCATATAGACCGATCCGCCGATTTAGGGTCTTAGACCCATAAAAGCCATATTTATTATCCGATATTGCTGAAATTTGGGACAGTGAGTTGTCTTATGCCCTTCGACATCTTTCTTTAGTTTGGCCCTGATTGGTTCAGATTTGAACATAGCTGCCATATGGACCGATCTCCTGATTTATGGTTTTGGGTCCATAAAAGGTGCATTTATTGTCCGATGTCGCCGAAATTTGGAACACTGAGTTGTCTTAGGCCCTTCGACATCCTTCGTTAATTTGGCCCTGATTGGTTCAGATTTGGATATAGCTGCCATATAGACCGATCTCTCGATTTCTGGTTTTGGGGCCATAAAAGGCGCTTTTATTGTTCGATGTCGCTGAAATTTGAGACAGTGAGTTGTGTTAGGCTCTTCGACGTCCTTCTTCAATTTGGCCCAAATCGATCCAGATTTGGATATAGCTGTCATATAAACAGATCTCTCGATTTCTGGTTTTGGGGCCATAAATGGCGCATATACTGTCGGATTTCGCCGAAATTTGGTACAAGGAGTTGTGTTAGGCTCTTAGACATTTTTCTGCAACTTGGCATAAATCGGTCCAGATTTGGATATATCTGCCATTTAGACCCATATCTCGATTTAAAGTCTTGGCCCCATAAAAGGCGCATTTATAATACGATTTCACTGAAATTATACACAATTGAACAATGACTTGTTCTTATGAATATTTGGTCCAAGTCGGAACATATTTTGATATGGCATACCCCATATATACCCGAGGTGGGGGGTATCCAAAGTTCGGCCAGGCCGAACTTAACGCCTTTTTACTTGTTTATCATCAATTAATGGGCATGTAGGCCTAGTTCAATGGAAATGTGTTCTAGAGAATTAGCTTTTTGAAAATAATTTTCTCTTTAAAAATTATCATTTTTGAGGAGGACAGAAAACTATTGGGTTGCCCAAAAAGTAATTACGGATTTTTCATATAGTCGGCGTTGACACAGCTTGTGACTCTGTAATTGCATACTTTCTTCTGTCAGTTATCAGCTGTTACTTTTAGCTTGCTTTAGAAAAAAAGTGGAAAAAAGTATATTTGATTAAAGTTCATTCGAAGTTTTATTAAAAATGCATTTACTTTCTTTTAAAAAATCCGCAATTACTTTTTGGGCAACCCATATATGTTAGTTGATGAAAATAAATCCAAAACAAAAATTAAAACGCAAATAAAATTGACAAAGAATGAAAAAAAGTTTACAAATGCAATAACGTAGAACTCTAATCGTATTTCTGATTTTCATCAAAATACCGAATGTGTTTCGCCGAAAGCAATTCTAAAATATTCGCAGAGACAGCACATTTTGAAGGATTTGAAAGATTAGGATCGGCCTGTAAATAATGTTATGACAAACAGTACAAATTTTGCTCAGACTGAATGACCAAATGGCACCGCCGATTTGTCAGTTCATGTCATGTCATATTGAGGTATCACTAACATAAAAATGTTGTAAACTTTTCGATTTTACCCCCCCAAAACTTAATCCTGGCTACACACCTGTCCTCTCCCTTATTTCACATCTTAAGCCCATGAAGACCTTAGTTTTTATGGAATAACATAACATAATACCATATCAATACCCACCTGTTATAATAACATGGGTGGTTATTAAAACCAATACCAGTTCGGTAATAAGGCTAGTACCAAATGGTACTTACCATTTTATGTTTCATCCTTACCATTCGGTATTGTTTTTGTACCATACGGTGTGGCTTTTCTATCAATACCGTATGGTACTGAACGTTTGGTATCAACTTTTCTCTGGGTGTACTGACAGCCAGCCAGGCAGAAACACCGTTGCTCAATGAAAAATCTTTTGAGCGTACGATCATGCTCTCACATTCTTTGCCAAATAGAAGGGCCACATAAGAAATATAAATAAACCAATCAATTTTTCGTGTAACAAGGCATCTTTCGAAGCAAGCGAAACATTTGTGGCAAACATTTTTTTTAGAGCCTTTCTTTACCATAGACGAAGTCGTTGAAGGTTTGCCATTAACGAAGTGACTTTTACGTCAAACAGTGTTGAATTCAAGACTAACGTTCAAACCTGGAAGGAAATGTTACACAGTTACTATAGAAATAGTACTTCCCCAATAAAACAGATTTGCTTCTTCTAAAGATATTCCAAACGTTTTATTTGTTTGCGTGCATATCAACCGATTCGTAATCCTTATTCATTATGTTTAGCTAAAACGTAAATTAGACTAAAAATCCTAGTTACCAGATTTTCTCTTTTTAAAAACTACATCCATCACTATGAAATAACGAAGGGTAATGTAATCCGATTCAAAAACTGACCATGTGTTTGCGTGCGTGTGTAGTTACACGCCCCTAGACATCTCTGCATGTATACCAAAAGCGAAATTTGTTTCACAAGGTCCTTGGTCTTTTGAATTCACAAGTGTCAATTTTCCATTGACTGCATTCGGGGCTCGTTTCAGGGTCGTCAAGTTGATTTCCTGGTAAGCGAAGTCCTTCAGAATTCAAGCCTTCGTTAATATGCATATAAGAGTGTACTTAGTGGATCTCTTTGTGCTCCTTAGTAATTGAAGTATAAAGGATGTTTGAGGGTTTCGATTTCAACAAGGGAACGTTTCAGTTCATTTGGGTTGACGACACTGCTTTCCTCTCCCATGTTTTCTTATTAAAGAAGAAATTTGTGATTATTATTGGCTTCAAATTTCTAAGGAAAGACCAAAATAGCAAACGTAGCTGAGCACTTCTCGCCTTCAAAAATAGTTTTTGGCTCACAATTCGTTGGACATTAGTTTTGCTTTCGTTGTGCCTTAACACAGTTTATTTTCTCAGATAATATTAAGCAGGCCCCTAAGGCCGCATATAAAAAACATAAGCATTTGTTTTGATTTGCTTGGGCTTAGGGAAAATGCAGCCAAGAAAAGGAAAAGGCTGTGGCATAATACCCCAAGAAAAATAAACACTTTTTGAATTGCAATTCATTTGTGGGAGAAAGAGGGGAGAGGCAGAGGATTACGTGGGCTAATATATGTGCCGTCCCACAGTGACAATGTTTGGGGTCTACCCACTTTTACAAAGTCAAGGTGGCCTTTTTACTAAATTTACCTTGCGTGCCTAGAACTTCCGTTCTTCATTGATCCGTGTAGGTGCTGCGGCCGCCATCAGTTTTAGCTTCCACCCAGCAACCACATTATAGTGCAATAACCATTTCGTCTATGAGAGAGAGAGAGGAGATTATCTGGAATGATTTTCTGGTCCATAACAACAGCCCAGATAGTCCGTATATTAAGCGTAAATATCCCCTACTTACTCCTTCATGCTCGGCTGAAAATGCATTAAGTCAAAAAGAGAACAACCAGAAATTGAAATAAAAATAAATAAAACGTAATGTTCGTCATAAAGACGCTAACAAATACTCAATTATGCACAAAAGCCGCATTCCCATGAGCAACAGGGTCATGCCACAGCTGTGGTAAACGGAGAGGGGGGTGGTGCAAAAGCCACATCGGAGTCTATGTGCATGGGTTTCTTCGAAAGTAAATGGAACTCACCCTCCCAATGCCAAAGTAGGCAGGCAAGCTGGCAGACGGGCATTCAGGCTATCACAACGTGGAGTGACATGGAGCTAGGAACAAGTGAGCGCTAGCTTTTCCTTCGATAATAACAACAATAATAATAATTTTCTTTATGTTCAATGTCTGTGACTGGATTTGGATGGTTGGCAGTGATATGGCAAAAAAAAAAAAAAATCGAAGGTAGCTGTGTTTGGTGTAAGGCCTTTCTTCTTGGGGTTGCTTACAAAAAAGGGAAGGAAAGTCTTTTCAGAGAACAGAATTTTGTATTTGACATTGATTTTGTTTTTAAATTTGTCCTTAAAAAAAGGATTCTTAAAAAGTGCATAGATAGAGAAACTAGCTGGACGGGGCCCGCTCCACTGCGCCTTCTTTCACTTTCTTATTTTATCTGAGCCCTATACTATCACGTCGGGAAATAAGTCCTGTTTGGGGGTGCTGATACGGCCTTTCAGATTTGTTCTCTGCTCTCAAATACCCTTCATTTGAGTCCCATATTGTCATTATTGGTTTATATTCCATTTGGCTGGATTTGGAGGATATACCACCCTAAATAAGGATATCAAATTTCTGTGTTTGAGTTATTATAAACAAACTAAATTTCGCTTAAATCGCCCCACCCATCTCCGAGATCTGGCGTTTTTGAAAATAGGGCAAGAGGAGGGTCCGCCCATTAAAGTTTGGATGTTAGATCCACTAAATTGGTGGTGGATTGGAGTAGCCAAACTCTTTGCCCGAAAGTGGATGTCTGGGTCATACTCTACTCCCAAAAACCACATTAGTGTTACATATTGCCATAGTCGGTATGTATGTGTGGTTTAGGGGGAGTTTATGAGGTGAGGCGTCCCTGAAACACTTGACCATGAAACAGATACAGATTTGAGCCCCTTTTTACTATAATCCACAAATATGCCCACACACTTAGCCCTGAAAATATATCAGGATCGTGCTCTACTCTCAAATTTCATTTATTTGAGCCTGAATTGGCATTGGTTTGGGGGTAGATTAAGAGGTGAGATGATGCCCAAACACTTGGCCTTAAAATTGGATATCAAATTTGGTTTCTACTATCAAATACCAATTATATATTGCCTTGCCTATTATACATGGCCGGTTTGAAAGGAGTAGTTTAGGGGGCGGACGCTGAAGTAACATCAGCATCGTGCTAGAGCACGATTTTGTATGAGCCCCATAATGTCATGCATTTTGAAGGTAGCGATCAAGATATTCAGGGAAACGGGTCTCATTCAGATCCACACAATTTTTTTTTGTATTGGTTATCTTCATTCAAAATCATATTTCAAAGCTACCAGTTGGGATACCACATTTTTAATGTGGTATCCTCCTGTGTCCATCGCAATGTTAGGGTAAACATTGTACTCTACTATCATAGACCTTTTATTGCCGTCCTATTCTATCCTGATCGGCCTTCATATATTATTTTTAATTCCTTTTTTTTTGGGTTCATTTGAGTACAATATATTCTCGGTCATCCAACATGACAGTTTGACGTTGTTTTTATAGGGAGGAGAGGGTCCCCACCCCCCGACACTAAAACCCAAAAGACTATTTTTCTGAGTCCTTTATTGTCGCTATCTATATGTCCTACCAAACGTTAGGACGTGAGCCAGATACTTGAATCCTTATATCAACATTAAATTCGAACTCTACTGTCATAGACCTTTCTTTTAATTGGCATATCAAACCGATCAAACTACCTACCTGTTGGGTATTTAGGGGTTTTAGTGGGTGGGCCGGTCCCGGACTCTGTCCCAAATGTGTAGACCAGATTCGTAGTCAACTCCCAAAGACCTTTCATTCGATATTCAATTTTTAACGTTGGCCATTCATGCTTGTTTTGGGGGGTTTTGGGGTTGTCGAGGCCCCGAAGACACCTTGGACCAAATTCATATAACAGATGTGACACCCTCAGATACCAAGGAATAAATTTAAATGCCAGATTTGTACTCTACTTTTAAATACCTTTCATTTCATACCCATATTGTCCAAAGCGGTAAAAGTGTTCTGTTGGATGGTGTTTTTGGGGGTGGGGGACCTCCCCCACACTTAGGCTGACATTTTTTTTGCCAAGTTCGTATTTTACTCTTAAATACCTTTCATTTGATACCCATATTGTCCCAATCGGTAAACATGTCCGTTCGGGTTGGTTGGGATGGGGCGTCCCCCCAGTCTTTTTGACCCTAAAATTTTATATCAATTACATGTTTTCGGGAACCCATAATGTGGTACACAAAATTTCGTTTAAATCGGTGCACCCATCTCCGAGATCTGGAGTTTTTGAAAATTGTGATAAGCCCAAAGAAGCCAACATTTTTGTCCGATCTTAACAAAACTACAACCTTGGCACAGCTGTACCACATAAGAAAATTGCTTTCGGACAATTTTGACGGATATCGCCCAATATTTGAATGCTTTAAGGCCTCCTTTTAATTCATCCCTCTTTGATACTTCTTTACTGCCCTTGGCTATTTGTGTGGCCGTATCCAAGACCTTATCTGCAGTCATGGTCTTAGAGATGGAAAATGATATTTATTTCCACTCTTACAACCAACAGCTGGTAGGAAATAAAATGTAAGGCAGCATTCGCAGCCACCATTACCACCGTCGACAAACATCATAACTGGAACGTAAAGTTACTGCAAGATCTACAAAACTAAAGCCGCAAGCAATGTCAAAATAAAAAAAAGGAAACCGAACAGACAAAAAGAAATTCAAAAGTCAAGACTCGAAGGATAATAAGCAAGAAATCAACGTTGATAAATCTTGCCTGCACTTGGTCATTGCCATAAGACCAAACAATTGGACTGTGAATCCGAAGGAATGGCAAAGAAAGGAAAGACAAAAACTTGGTGCAATACAAGGCAAGGAAATGGGGAGAAAGAGAAAAAAGTCAAAAGAAGTAATGAAAATTGATGCCAAAGCATAGCCAAGCATGGAAAATTGGTTTTCCACTTTCGAACACCATTTGTTAGGCGGCAAAACAGGCACAACTGCCACAAAGTGAGAGAGACATTGAGATGAATGTGTGCATGGGCAATTATTTGGGCAACAACATTCCACAGACAATTGTCGATGTTTGTGGAATCTTGAAGGCGGGTTTTGAAACGAAATCGAAACCGAAAAACAGAAATAAATTCAAATTGGTTACGTAACATGTCCCAATGAGAAACTCCACCAAAGTTTAATTAGAGGCCAATACAGGCGGCCTACAAATTATTTATAAAAAGACACATTGAAATTGTAGCCATGTTACGCCTTCTGTCTGTGAAAAATTGCTCCCAGACATTTAAGGAATGAATTGCTTGCACTTTGTTTCACTTCAGTTCTTCTATGCTCAGGTTACTGCAATTCATCCTTTCGACAGAAAAAAAAAAAAAAAACAGTCGTTAGATGCACTGGAAATCTGTGATGATGAATCCCTTGTCGTATGTGGAGGTCCTTGACGAATTTTCACTTTGAAAGATTTACCACATGGTGTTTTTGTTTTTACGACCTCGTAATCACATACAACTTGAGTTTCATAATATCCCAGAGGACAATGTTTTCTGTATATTGTTTGTGTGAAATGTACCGCAGGACCAAAATGCCGCCAGCGGCTACGTGTGCTAGGCTAATCAAAATACTGCTTTGCATAAATAATGAGGCTACTTTCTCTCTTTCCAAAAGCTACTCTACCAAAACAACGAGAATGATTCCATGGCTTGGTTTTGGAGCTGAAAATAAATTAAAATTCCTTTTTTATTTTCAATTCCACTCATTTCAACTGTTCGCAGCTGTAGCTTCATTCTGCTTGAAAAGCGCGGAAATCGAAAGTGGCAGCCCTTATTCTGCTCTCCACACCATTTGCTAAAGCTCAACTAGGAGTTCCAGCTAATTGTATATCCAGTGCTTGGACTTAAGACAACAGTAAGTGAGTGAATGATGGTTGGCTAGCTGGCTAGCTACATGGCTGGCTGGAGCAGAAAACACTTGCTGCTGCCACTCCATTTTAATTGTAAAACGAAATGACGGTGCGAAATGTTGCTTGTTGTTACGTGTTGTACTTACTAAAGCGGCGACTTGTACTACCAGTACTCGTACCGAACCGCCAACATGCAGCATGTTCATGTCCTTTTCACAGATGCATGTTATCATCACCACTACAACACCAACGCTCTGTTGCTTTCTCATACCGTAAGGTAATCAGAGTAACTAGGACGATCTACTAATTCATAGAACAACACCATAGAACAACAAGGTGCACATAAAAATCCAAACAGAACACTGGGAGAAAAAATTTGCAAATTACTATTGAAAAATGTTTCAATGAACCACCCCATTTTAACAATTTTTTATACCCACCACCGAAGGATGGGGGTATATTCATTTTGTCATTTCGTTTGCAACACATCGAAATATCCATTTCCGACCCTATCAAGTATATATATATTCTTGATCAGCGTAAAAATCTAAGACTATCTAGACATGTCCGTCCGCCTATCCGTCTGTCTGTTGAAATCACGCTACAGTCTTCACAAATAGAGATATTGAGCTGAAATTTTGCACAGAGTATTTTTTTGTCCATAAGCAGGTTAAGATCGAAGATAAGCTATATCGGACTATATCTTGATATAGCCCCCATATAGACCGATCCTCCGATTTAGGATCTTCGGCCCATAAATGCCACAATTATTATTCGATTTTGCTGAAATTTGGGACAGTGACTTGTGTTAGACCCTTCGACACCCTTAGTCAATTTGGCCCAGATCGGTCCAGATTTGGATATAGCTGCCATATAGACCGATCTCTCGACTTAAGGTCTTGGACTCACAAAATTTATTGTCCGAGTTAAGTTGTGTTAGGCTCTTCAACATATTTTTCAATTTACCCAGAGCGGACCAGATTTGGATATAGCTGCCATTAAAGACGCACTTATTGTCCTAAATATCAGCGAAATCGAAACCATAAATGAGCCAGTGTTCTGTTATGACTTGCAATAATTGTGCCAATTAGGGTCTGAATCATTCTATAACCTGATATAGCTCCCATAAAAACGATCTCCCGATTTGAGTTTTTGAGGCCTTTCAAGCCTCAATTTTTGTGCGATTTGGATGAAATTGAGCATGTAGTGTTTTGTTATGACTTTCACCAACTGTGTCGAGTACGGTCCAAAAAAGTGTATAACCTGATATAGCTCCCATATAAACCGATCTACCGATGTGACTTCTTGAGTCCTTACAAGCCGCAATTTTTGTCCGATTTGGCTGAAATTTTGCATGCGGTGTTCTGTTATCACTTCCATATAAACCGGTCTCTCGATCATCCTTGCTCGGCTCCTAGAAGCTTTAATTTTTATACCCACCACCGAAGGATGGGGTTATATTAATTTTGTCATTCCGTTTGCAACACATCGAAATATCCACTTTCGACGATCTAGACATGTCCGTCCGTCTGTCTGTTGAAATCACGCTACAGTCTTCAAAAATAGAGATATTGAGCTGAAATTTTGCACAGAGTATTTTTTTTGTCCATAAGCAGGTTAAGTTCGAAGATGTCCTATATCGGACTATATCTTGATATAGCCCCCATATAGACCGATCCTCCGATTTAGGGTCTTAGGCCCATAAAAGCCACATTTATTATCCGATTTTGCTGAAATTTGGGACAGTTACTTGTGTTAGACCCTTCGACATCCTTCGTCAATTTGGCCCAGATCGGTCCAGATTTGGATAAAGCTGCCATATAGACCGATCCTCCGATTTAAGGTCTTAGGCCCACAAAAGCCACATTTATTCTCCGATGTCGTCTTAATTTGGGACAGTGAGTTAGGTTAAGGCCCTTGACATACTTCTGCAATATGGCACAGATCGGTCCAGATTTGGATATAGCTGCCATATAGACCGATCTCTCGATTTAATGTCTGTTTGGGGCGGTCCTGGACCATATTTGGGAGCAGCTCACTGTTTCAAATTTCATCAAAATCGTAGAATAAATGCGCCTTTTATGGCGTATTCGTCTTAATTCGCAACATCTGTTCCGAAAACCTCATTTTTCCAAATTCCAGCAAAGTTGGGTAAAAAATTCGCTTGTTATAAGCCTAAGACCCAAAATTGGCAGTTCGATCTATATGACAGCTATATCCAAATATGTTCCGATCTGGACCATTTTTGGTTCGGATATCGGCGGGCCTAATAAAACTCACTGTTCTGAGTTTCAGCAAAATCGGGTAATAAATGCGTCTGTTATAGGCTTAAGACCCAACATCGGCATATCGGTCTTTATGGCAGCTATATGCAAACATGGTCCGATATACATCATACTCGGGTCGGATGTCGAGGCCTTTATCGCAAATCACTTTTTTAAATTTCAGCAAAGAGCTAAATATTGGTCTCTATAGCAGCTATATTTCAATATAGTCCAATTTGGACCAAATTCAGGACAGATGTTGGAAGTCTTAGTACAACTCACTGTTCCAAATTTCAGCAAAGTCGGGTAATAAATGGGCCTTTTAAAGGCCTAAGGCCCAACATCGGCAGATCAGTCTATATGGCAGCTATAACCAAATATAGACCATTTAAAAACATGAACTGCGTATAGAAGAAATACGAGTCTGTGGAAAATTTCAATCCAATATCTCAATTTTTAAAGACTGTAGCGTGATTACAACTCACCGACACACGGATAGGCAGACGGACACGGATAGGCAGACCACTGATGAATCATCAAATAATCTGATGATTCATCAGTGGTGGAGCTGGACGATATTTGGCATTGAGTGTTTTGTTACCAATCTTAAATGGAAGTGTCACATTTAGCAGCGTACTGAGATGGGCAGTAGTCTAGAAATGGGACCTGAATCCGAGGATAGTCCACTTGCTCTACAGTGCCGCGATTAGTCCATTACTTAATGACGCCTCACTAGTTTGGTGGTCTGCAATGGAGAAAAAGTGCAAGGTAAGCTAAATACAACAGGTGGAGCGGATTAACATCCTTACCTTTTTTCGACCTAATCTACCGTCGAAAAGAAATTTTAAGTCAATTTAGCCATGCCCGTCCGTCCGTCCGTTTGACTGTCGGTCCGTCCGTTTGTGGAAATCACGTTAGCGGTCGAACGAGTAAAGCTAGCCGCATGAAATTTTGCAGAGATACTCCCAATTGCATTTTTGACATCTTGATCCCCTTGAAGCCGCAATTGTTATCCGAATTGGCTGAAATTTCACATAGTACTCTGTAATGACTTCCAACAATCGAAGGCAATGATACAAATCCGTCTACAATCTGAAAAAGCTCTCATTTAAGCCTATTTCCCAATTTGACTTTCTGAACTTCTACAAACCTCAATATTTCTCTGAAATTTTTGCGTGTAGTATTTGATATGACTTCCAACATTCATGGTAATTATTACCAAAATCGGTCTAGAACCATATAAACCGATCTCCCGATTAGACCTCTACGGCACTAGAATCTTGAGAAGATTGCTGAGAACATTTTTTGTTTGATTTTTCAAGTTATAAAAGATTTCCAACTTTCGATAAGCCAATTTCTCCCCCAAGATATGACCTAATATGATGGGAAAATTTTGTATAACCACCACCGATATGCAACCCATCGAAATATCCACTTCCGACCCGATAAAAAGTTTTCTTCATCGTTGTAAAAATCTAAGCCATGTCCGTCGGATCGTCCGTCAGTCTGTCTGTTGAAATCACGCTACACTCTTAAAAAATGAAGATATTGAACTGGAACTTTGCACAGGTTCTTTCTTTGTCCACAGGCAGGTTAATATAGACCAATCTGCCTATTTAAGGTTTGAGGCCCATATATTGCTGAAATTTTATACAGTTGTTAGGCCACTCGGTATCTTTTCTCAGTTGGCCCAGCTTAGTCTAGATTTGGATATAGCTGCCATATAGACCGATCTCTCGATTTAAGGTCTTGGGCTCATAAAATTTATTGTCCGATTTAAGTTGTGTTCGGCTCTTCAACATATTTTTCAATTTACCCAGAGCGGTCCAGGTTTGGATATAGCTGCCATTAAAGACGCACTTATTGTCCTAAATATCAGCGAAATCGGACCATAAATGAGCCAGTGTTCTGTTATGACTTGCAATAATTGTGCCAATTAGGGTCTGAATCATTCTATAACCTGATATAGCTCCCATAAAACCGATCTCCCGATTTGAGTTCTTGAGGCCTTACAAGTCTCAATTTTTGTCCGATTTGGATGAAATTGAGCATGTAGTGTTTTGTTATGACTTTCAACAACTGTGTCGAGTGCGGTCCAAAAAAGTGTATAACCTGATATAGCTCCCATATAAACCGACCTACCGATGTGACTTCTTGAGCAATTTTTGTCCGATTTGGCTGAAATTTTGCATGCGGTGTTCTGTTATCACTTCCATATAAACCGGTCTCTCGATCATCCTTGCTCGGCTCCTAGAAGCTTTAATTTTTATACCCACCACCGAAGGATGGGGTTATATTCATTTGTCATTCCGTTTGCAACACATCGAAATATCCACTTTCGACGATCTAGACATGTCCGTCCGTCTGTCTGTTGAAATCATGCTACAGTCTTTAAAAATAGAGATATTGAGCTGAAATTTTGCACAGAGTATTTTTTTGTCCATAAGCAGGTTAAGTTCGAAGATGAGCTATATCGGACTATATCTTGATATAGCCCCCATATAGACCGATCCTCCGATTTAAGGTCTTTGGCCCCTAAAAGCCACATTTATTATCCGATTTTGCTGAAATTTGGGACAGTGACTTGTGTTAGGCCCTTCGACATCCTTCGTTAATTTGGCCTAGATCAGTCCAGATTTGGATATAGCTGCCATATAGACCGATCCTCCGATTTAGGGTCGTAGGCCCATAAAAACTACATTTATCATCCAATGTTGCTGAAATTTGGGACAGTGAGTTACGTTAGGCTCCTCGACATCCTTCGTCAATTTGGCTCAGATCAGTCCAGATTTGGATATAGCTGTCATATAGACCGATCCTCCGATTGAGGGTCTTAGGCCCATACAAGGCGCATTCATTGTCCGATGTCGCCGAAATTTGAGACATTGAGTAAGGTTAAATCCCTTGACATAGTTCTACAGTATGGCACATATCGGTCAAGATTTGCATATAGCTGCCATATAGACCGATCTCTCGGATTTAGGTTTTGGGGCCAGAAAAAGCGCATTTATTGTCCGATGTCGCCGCATTTTGGGACAGTGAGTTGTGTTGGGCCCTTCGACATCCTATTTCAATTTCATCTCAGATCGATCAAGATTTGGATATAGCTGCCATATAGACCGATATCTCGATTTAAAGTCTTGGTCCCAAAAAAGACGCATTTATAATCCGATTTTACTGAAATTTGACACATTGACTTATGTTAGGCTTTTCGACATCCATGTTGTATATGGTACAGATCGGTTTATTTTTAGATATAGCTACTAAAAGGCCCAATATTTTGTTATACATAATTGAACATTGACTTGTACTTATTAGTATTTGGTCCAAATCAGATCATATTTCGATACAACTGCTATGGGACAAAAGGTATGCAAATTTAACTGGATTTTGATGAAAGGTGTACATTCAGATATATTAAAGGATCTTTGGTATTTAGATTCAGATCATCCCTCACAAAGTCCGCTTGGTGTTATCTTACTCCGTAGAAATGTTTTTCGCTAGTGTAGCCCTTGGGTCTTTTATACACGTTCACTAAATGTATTTGAATGAAAATGAAAATTCGTTGTGCAATTTGAAACCAAATTAAAACGTGATTTGTTTTTGTTACTTTGACATTCACTTTCTATTCATGGCGAAGAGCAATGAGTTTGCATGCAAACTCTTCGCATGTACGTATCTAACGAATATATCTTTGAGAACCTTCATTTGGCAACATTCTATGGTACCCGAATACTCCCACGTACCTGAATATGTTTGTAAGTGTGTCTGGGAGTGTGTGTGTGTGTGTTTATATATTCTTTCTATTTGTTTCACCTTTTGCTCGACAAGGAAAGCTGGCAAACAAATGTTTATTCATTTTGTATTTATTTAGCCAAAAGTCAAAGCAAAGGACATGTGGAGAGTGCTACAGCTACTACTGTCAGCTCCAATCCCCATGGTAGGGAGAGGGTGGCGGTTGAGGTGCTGCTCCTGTCAAATCAGCACTGCCACAACCGGATGTTAATTTTGGCCGTGTTAAAATATTTAGTGAAATTGCTGAATTTAAAATGGGATGTTAGTTAAGTTTGCATAGCATGCAATGAGCTCCACGTGAAACGTTTAAGGCATTCACTCATTGCGTGATAATCTGGAACATTTTGGTGGTTCTTTGAAATCCCTTCAATGACAATTGATAACATCGCCGCTAATGCCAGGGGTAGACAAATATCCAATTTGTAGCCTTGTCAATGACACATTCTAGGCGAATGGTGAATGGTGAACTGAAAAATAAACTTTAAAGTGTCATTGGGTTTAATTAAAATTTCATGCCAATGCCTCCCTGTGGTCCATAAAATAGACGGCTAGGCAAACAGACAGACTTGGAGAATCGTAAATTCGTAAACACATTCCCCACACCTCCAGTCAGTGGTGGCAGGTTAATGAATTGATGATGTTTGACAATGCTAGACGAAGCAGCATTGTGTCTGTCTGTGTGGCCAAAAACTAAAACCAGCCGCCGCCGCCGCCTTGTTCTTCTTCTACTGCTGCCATTAGATGAGGTTTAACTAAATTAACCTGACTTGGAGCGATGAAAGGTGGGTGGGCTGGTAATGATGACGGCGGCGGTCTAAGCCTTTGTTTGTGTCTATAAAATCTGCACGAAATCTCAGAATTGAGGTTTCCCATTTTAAGCTCGCAGACAGCGGGTCGTGTGTCGACCAACACTCATTCACACACACTGTTACCGTTGGTGGGATTTCGACGAAGACGAGAGAGCTCTATTCACCCTTCTCGGCACTAGTCTTCATTCGCTAGCTCGAAAGCCCCCATAATGTGACAGGAGCTGGATTGAAAATGATTTACTCGCACATCTGATGCTCCGCCACACACACACGCACACACATACACAAACATTACCACAGGCACTGCTATTCTCACGCAGTTGTGTGCACTTAGCTAAAATTATTCTGATTATCCTGTTCGTGATGTGATTGTTGCGCGGTGATAGTACACGTGTAAAATGTTCTCTATTTAAAAAGTGTCGCATCCATGTGCAAAGTACATACATGTAGCTGTGTGCGAATTACGCGTTTATTTGTGTGACTGCTGGGATCTACTATGCGTGCTTGTATGCATCAAGCAATAAACCATTTCACAAAATTTGTTAATTGTCACAATAGTGTTGATGATTTGGTAATTGGTTTGGAAATGATGTGACACTCGCAATGGGTTGATTGAAGGCAAAATGCTGTGAAATTAAGTTCATGGGTGACACCTTGGATTTGGTAGGGGCCAAAAGAGCTGTCATCGAGGATATGATGTATGATTGGGTTGTGCTATTATTCGATAAAGCCTGGTTTGACCTATTAATAATTGTATCATCTGAGATTAATCTGCAGTCATCCTGAATATTATGATTTAAACGCCTAGCTAGAGACCCACCTTCCATTCGTGTTTCCACACCACTCGTAAGTCTATCGTTCCTGCCCGGAGAGTATGACAAGTAGTGTCGGATATAAAATGATGAAAAACTTAGAAGAGGCTTGGTAGACTAGGGTGGAATTTGTTATTCCTTGATCTAGCGATGTCAAGCCAAGAGTCAAGAAACAGAGTAATTAACCCATAGGAGGCCACTGTAGCTTAGAGGTTAGCATGTCCGTCTTTGACGCTAAACGCCTGGATTTGAATCTTGGCGAGAATATGAGAAAAAATTTCAGCGGTGGTTGTGAGGAACTATGCCATGTCGCACTGCGGCACTCCGTTTAGACTCTGCTATGAAAAGGTGATCTCTAATAATTGAGCTTAAACTTAAATTCGACTGCATTCATTGATATGTAAGGAGTTTGTCCCTATTCCTTAATAAAATGTTCATGAGCAAGTTTGCGTTTGTGATTAACACGTCACCGCCATTGCGGGGTATCGGTACAAAATGTACTAAGCCGATCTATCTCGTCGCAAGCCAGGCAGAAGTCCGCCTAACTCTCTTTGTGAGAGTTAGTGATGGAAGTGATTAGTGCATGCTAATTTCGAGGCATGAACCCAATGCAAAAGATCAACCGATGGCAATGGAACTCCCATTCCGCATCCTATACTTAAGGTCATTGAGCGTAAGGCGTTGAGCATGAGGCGTTGAGCGTGAGGCGTTGAGCGTGAGGCGTTGAGCGTGAGGCGTTGAGCGTGAGGCGTTGAGCGTGAGGCGTTGAGCGTGAGGCGTTGAGCGTGAGGCGTTGGGCATGAGGCTTTGAGCTTGAGGCGTTGAGCGTCGTGTTGCAGAAATGGAAAAGTAAAATAATCAACTTTCAACTCTTGAAAGCGAGCGTGATTCTGTGCTGCCGCACGTAAGTATTTTTTTTAGTCGTCAAAGTTAAAAATTGTTAAACTTTTGCTAGTTGATTTTTTGACAATTGCAGAGATGCATTTTCCAACGGCACGTTTCTCAACACGTGATGTTTTTTTTTTTTTGCAATGTAAAAGGAAGGCCAGAGATCACTACACACACCAAATTGCTATGGGACGCGTTTCGTCATTTGCTTAGAATGACTCATCGGCTATATTAGGTGTGAAAGCTCCAAGGTGATGGTATATTGTACTTATATCGTATTTATTGCGAAAACGCCTCTATGATATAAATACCACATTACCAAATTCTAGCTGTTCCTATCCCAAAGCATGTGTTTGTGTAAGGGCAGTTTTTTTTGTCCACACAATTACGCTACTCCCTTGACATACACATGATTCTGTGCATCTTTTGAAAGTTGAATTGATGGCTTCGAACGTTAGACAACGGCAACGGCTCTCGCTGTTGCTCCGTGTGCCCAGGTTTGAATGCCGGCCGGGCCTTGCCGAATTTTCATTTTCAAGTTTTTGCCTGTTAGGCCGAAAATCATTTTAATTTTACAATTTTCGTTTGTTTCTCTTTCGAGACGAGCTCAACGATCGGAGATTTTTTTGCAGCTGGCATACTTCATCAACTATCCATTCGAAGCTTACGAATGGGCTGGAATTCAGCATAGCCTTAAAGTCTTTCCCATGGTACATAGGTACTTCTTGCACTTGTAGGGTACAAGCTTTGACGTCATTTGACCCGAAACCACAGTCTTAAATGGTGGTTAATTGTCAGTAAATATCGTAACCATCTAAAATGGTAGGCGCTTCCTCCTCGAAATCTACAAGATCTTGAAAAAATGCCGAATATTTTCGCCTTCGAAATCTACAAGATCTTGAAAAAATGCCGTTTATTTTCGCCTTTAAAACGTAATAACCATTTAGGAGCCTTGCGTCGAGGAATATGGCTCCCACTTAATTCACCAATGCTTGCGACAGTTTTGAGGAAATCAGCCATGCGAAACTTCTCTACAGTGGCACGCTCTTCGCATTCCCTAACATTGAGAATGGGGCAGCACTAATTGGGTCATACCGACAGTTTCCAGCAGGCTTGAGCAGAGTACGTACTCCGAGAATAGACAAGTCTAATTTAACTTCTTCTGCCAGAGGCCACGGTTCCAAGAATTCATAAGTACAGCTGATAACACCCAGCGTATTTTTGCCTGTTTCAAACACCTACCTCTCGCATTTCTACAGGAATAGAGGCCATTCTATGCCTTTTTGAGGCTTTCCTCGACCATCCTTTATCAATTTAATCATGAGTGATGACTTGCGCCTTGGTATGCTGCTTCCTGGAACAGCCTTTGTCCTTTTAAGGGTTTAAGTCAAGTTTATTGATTGTCGCACACTAGTTCCAAAACCAAACAATTAAGATCATTTTATTATATTTTATTGGGTGAATGTGGTTTTGAACAAAGTTCTGTTGCCATCGTGGCTCAGTTGGTATAATGTGGGCATATGACGCCGAGAACTTCAGATAATTTGCAGCGGTAACTGTCTCCTCACGAATGCTGGCAACATTTGTGAAGTACATTGCCAAGTAAAACATCTGTTTTGGCCAAGTAAAACATCTGTTGGTGTTTGGTACAGCTGCCATATAGCTTGACTTATTGAGCTTCTATAGTGCGCAATTTCTATCCGATTGGAATGAAATTTTGCACGACGTGTTTTGTTATGATATCCAACACTGTGCCAAGTATGGTTCAAATCGGTCCATAACCTGATATAGCTGTCAGATAAACCGTTCTTGGTCTTGATTTCTTGAGCCTCTAGAGGGCGCAATTCCTATCCGATTGGAATGAAATTTCGCACGACGTGTTTTGTTATGCTATCCAACAACTGTGCCAAGTATGGTTAAAATCGGTTCATAACCTGATATAACTGTCAGATAAACCGATCTTGGGTCTTGACTTCTTGTGCCTCTATAGGGCGCAATTCTCATCTAATTTGACTGATATTTTGCTCATAGTGTTTTGATATCACTTCCAATAAATGTGCGAAGTATGGTTCAAATCGGTCCATAACTTGATATAGCTGTCATATAAACCGATTTTGGGTCTTGAGAACTTTTAGTATGCACATTTCTTATCCGATTTGGCTGTAATTTTGCACGTGGTGTTTTGTTGGGTTGCCCAAAAAGTAATTGCGGATTTTTCATATAGTCGGCGTTGACAATTTTTTTCACAGCTTGTGACCCTGTAATTGCATTCTTTCTTCTGTGAGTCATCAGCTGTTACTTTTAGCTTGCTTTAGAAAAAAGTGTAAAAAAGTATATTTGATTAAAGTTCATTCTAAGTTTTATTAAAAATGCATCTACTTTCTTTTAAAAAATCGGCAATTACTTTTTGGGCAACCCAATATTAATTCCACATTTATGCGAAGTATGGTCCTAATCGCTCCATACCCTGATATAGCTGCCATATAAACCGATCTGGATCTTGAGTTCGAACTTAGCAAACTCTTACTTGTTCGGTTTAGAATCATTGTGCGACGTCCTCATTATAAGTAGAGAAATCTGGCTACCTCCGTATCTTCCTCGACTGAAGCATAAATAATGAGAAATAGGTTAAACTAACATCCTTTTGAATATATCTATCGAATGAATTTTGGAAAATGTTCTCTCAAAAGTACAGCGTTAAAAGCCGGCGCAGTGGTTATCGCCTTACAAATGCTGGCGCCATATTAAGGTATCCTGCCATGTTAAAACATATCTAACAAGGGGTGTCGCTAAGCGGCGTCATCGGATACGGCACAAAAAGGAGGCCCAATATCTGTGGGCTAAAAATCGAATACGACTGCACTCATTGATATGTGAGATTTCCCCTGTTCCTTAATGGAATGTTCAGGGCCAAATTTGAATTTGCAACATTTAATAAGAAGAAACTTTTAGCTCAAGTATGTACAACAGTTATCTTCCAAACGGCCTTTAGCTTAATGACAACAACTCCTCTTCAAGAAGTATTCTATAGTCCCCACAAATGCTTCCGCCGTTGATCCAACTGCGTACGACATTTGAAACTATTAGAACATATACCCGCTGTGCGTCATCTGACCAGACAGGTTGTGTTCTACAAACTTGGGACTAATTTATTATTAATTAATAATAAATGAATTAATTTTCGGCATACGCAGCATACCAACCCCGAAAGTTTGGAGTTCCTTTTGAATTCCTGGCGGTGCCGAGTTGCGTGTCCAAATTAAAAGGGAAAATTCAAAAACAAAAGCTTTTTGGGCAATGCCATAAAGCTTGAAGTTGTAAATACTTATTCAGGCAATTATGCGGCTCCCTGCTTCGGCTAATGCACATCAGCGCTGAGTGTGAATTCTTGCCGGAAACAAGTCAGACAGCGTGAGGAGGGGGATTGGGATAAAAAAAAGTTTTGCTGCACAAAAAGTCAATTGCCGCGGGTTATTGATTTGCTTGCATTACTCGCAAATACACACCTCCGACATCCGCCATCAAAGGACTGCGGCCCAAACACAGCATGCAATTGAGCACTCGAGACCTCCAGCCAGACATTATCCTTTCAAATGAACTCCAATGGTTCTGTTCTCGCCTCAATGTGGCAAGCTGCTGCTGGCATAGGAACCATTCGGAATTTTGTTTGGCGAACTCAAATTAGAAAATTTAATTAAAATTCATAAAACTTTACTTTTATTTTCATTAAAATAAAAAAAAAAAAAAAACTCCATGTGGCCCTCCGGCTTAGGTGTGAAGCGACTGGTGCGACCAAGGGGGAGTCGCAGTGAAACGGCACGCCATTGTGGAGGTGGGCGAGGCACGGAATGAATGGATCCGTGTGTCAACTTTGGCGCCGCTGGTGGTGGTGTTGCTTCGGTTATAATAACAATAATGATAATAATCATACAGCAATCATAATCACAATAAAGCCAGCCTAATACATGTTGGTTAGCAATCTGCATGTGGCTGTCTATGAGGTAGAGGGGCGGAGAGGTACGCAATGCATAACATATGAAACTCATTTCCAAGCATTCCCAGTGGCAGTTTGCCATCTCCAATGCCTTCCTTCATAGGTGTAATTTGATTCTCGTCTGCACGCTCACACATGGTATTTGGTATACATTCACACCTACACATACACAGGCGCACACCTTTTACTAATTCATAAGACATTAACGCTTTAAGCGAGCAAAGTCACTGAAAGCGTGTGCATTAATGCTCCTATATGAATATATCCTATACATAGCATAGATATGATGTACGTGCTTGCGTGTGTGTTACTGCGGGTGCGTGTGCGTGTGCCATTGCCTTGAGTTTGTGTGTGTGTGTATGTGTAATAACATTATAATAGCAATCAACAACATTTTAAGGATTTTATTAAATTTAATAGCAAATATTAATGCCGAAAGTGTTTATAGGCCTACATCGTCTATCACCGTGACAGAGACCTAGAACGCTTTACCATATCATAAATTGCACAGTGTTTCGACGCAAAGTCTGAAAAAATGGAAAAAGAGAAGAAATGCTATGCAGTACACTTGTCATTGGAACTAAATGTTGGGTTCGACAAGACCCTTTGGTTTGCCAGTTGTCTTCCATGAAATCAAGAAAACCAACCGCCAAAGACGGATCTCTCTCCGGATCCGGATCGCTCTCACACATCGGCTCAAACAACTGCATCTTTGAGCACTCAAAACACCGATTTGATGAGTCATCCGCCGTATTGTCCTGACTTGGCACCGAAATGCTTCTTCTTATTCCCATACGATAACAATAAAATGAGAGGTCAACGTTTTTCGACACCTGAAGAAGCGGTTGATGCGTTCTGAACGCATGACTAACCTAGTCATTACGTTTGTAACACCTCGAAATATGCGTCTAAGACCCCATAAAGTATATATGTTCTCGATCGTCATGACATTGTAAGTCGATCTAGCCATGTCCGTTCGTTCGTCCGTCGGTCGAAAGCACGCAAAATTTCGAAGGAGTAACGCTACACGCTTAAAGTTTCGCTCAAATATATCTTATTAGTGTTGGTCGGTTAGGATTGTAAATGGGCCATGTTTTGATATAGCTGCCATATACACCGATGTTGGTTCTTGATTTCTTGAGCTATTAGAGGGCGCAATTCTTATCCGATTCGGCCGAAAATTTGTATGTGATGTTTTGGTATCACTTCCAGCCACTGTGCTAGTTATGGTTCAAATCGGTACATAACCTGATATAGCTGACATATAAACCGATCTTGGATCATGACTTCTTAAGCCACTAGAGGGCGCAATTCTTATCCGATTATGCTGAAATTTTGCACAAAGTGTTGTGTTACGACTTTGGAAAACTGCGTTAAGTTTAGTTCAAATCGGTACATAACCTGATATAGCTGCCATATAAACTAATCTAGGATCTTGACTTCTTAAGCCTTTAGAGGCCACAATACTCATCCGATTTGGCTGAAATTGTGTACAACGGCTTTTCCAATGACCTTCAACATACAAGGTGCAATTCTTATTCAAATGGTCTGAAATATTACCCAATGACTTCTACTATGGTCTTCAACATTCAATTCAACTATGGTCTGAATCAGCATAACATTTCTTATCCAAAGAACTCGACAAATGCAGTCCATGTTGGAGGGTACATAAGATTCTGCCCGGCCGAACTTAGCACGTTCTTATTTGGTTCTTCTAACATCCCCTTCATAATTAATCAGCAGTCATTTTCAGCAAACAACAGACTGAGCTTTTAGAGGGCGCAATTCTTTTTCGATGTGGGTGAAATTTTGCACGCATCGTTGAGGATTTAGTTCGAACAACTGTGCAAAATATGGTCTAAATCAGTTCATAACCTTTTATATGCGTCATATAAACCGTTCCCGATTAGATTTCTTGTGCTTCTAGAGGGCGCACTTCTTGTTCAATTTGGTAGAAATTTTGCACAGGTCATTTTGGTATGACTTCCAACAACTGTTCAAAGTATGGCCTTAATCGGTTGTTAACCTGATGTAACTGCCATATGAACCGATCTTCCTGGCACTGAAAGGCCCAATTTTTACACACCCAGCCGCAAGACCCCTTAACATAGGTTGATTTGACGATCATGGCAATATGGGACTCAAAGGAAAGGTATTCGGGAGTAGATTACGAATATGGTCAGGAAGAACAACTATGCTTTATAATTTGTTGATATCGGAAGGAGGCGATATCTCCCCCCCCCCCACCCCCTCACCCCTTACCCCAAAAATACCACCCAAAATTGCATGTGGACCGATAAAGACAACATGGATATCAAATGAAAGGTATTGAAGAGTAGAATACGAATATGGTATTAAAAATTGGGTTCATGTGCCCAGGAAGTCGCCCAAAATGTATTAAAATAGACAAATTGTTGGTCAATATCAATATGCGGCTTAAATGAAAGGTATTCGGGAGTAGATTACGAATCTGGCATCCAAATCAGATCGGAGTGTAGGCGGTCACCCCAACCCCCAAAAACTCCCCAAATGGGCATATTTGGGGGGACTCGGTTTGTTTGTTTGTTCCGTAGAATCAAAAAAAGAAAATAAGGCTATATAATTTTTAGATATGGGATAACGGTTGACCTTCCACCTTACACCAAAAACGCCACGCAAATCCATAAGAGGACTGATGGGCACAATTTAAATATCAAATGAAAAGTATTGGAGACAGAAAATTAAAATCATATTCAATTTTGGGTCCAAGTACCCAGCGGGCCGCCCCAACCCAATAGCTCCTCTAAACCAAAATATTTGACGTTCCTATCAATATGGGACTCAAATGAAAAGTATCTGGCAGTATATTACAAATATGGCATAAAAATATAGGTCCAAGGAATGGGAGGTCGCCTCACCCTCAAATACCCCAAATGGACATATCAGCCTACCATGGCTATATAGTATTCAAATGAAAGATATTTGGGAGTAGTTTAAAAATATGACATTAAAATTTGAGTTCAAGCCAAGGTGGCTCTTTTCTACTAAAAATACGTCGAAAAAATTAATTGACCCATTATGGCAATATGGGACTGAAACGAAAGGTATTTGAGAGTAGAAAACGAATTTGATATCCAATTTTGGGGGTACGCCCTAAATCACCCTTAAACTTAATTTTATTTCCGACTATAGCAATATGGAGCTCAAATCAACGGTATTTAGGAGTAAAGATCGAATTTAATATCTATTTTCAGGGAAAAGTGCCGGTGGCCTCCCCAGCCCAAAAAAAACAGGTTACGCGGGGACAGCCCAAAAGCTGCCAATCGATACATGGACCAATCACTACAATATAGAGCCGCCCCACCTCAAAATACTTCCCTAACTATGGTTGCCCAAAAAGTAAATGCGGATTTTTCATATAGTCGGCGTTGACAAATTTTTCACAGCTTGTGACTCTGAAATTGCATTCTTTCTTCTGTCAGTTATCAGCTGTTACTTTTAGCTTGCTTTAAAAAAAAGTATATTTGATTAAAATTTATTCTAAGTTTTATTAAAAATGCATTTACTTTCTTTTAAAAAATCCGCAATTACTTTTTGGGCAACCCAATATTTGGGGGTGAATATTTATTGATTTTCGTGAAATTTATATTCGTTTTCGGGACAAAGGCCCTGGGGTCCACACTACCTTCAAACATAACTTATTTACCGAACATGACATTATGGGACTCATACGAAATGTTTCTGAATGTAGAGCACGAATCTTATATTTACTATGATGGCCAAGTGACCACCCCCGAAATACCCCCTAAATCCGAAATATTTACCAATACAGTAATATGGGGCTCAAAAGAAACACATTTGGGAGTAGAGCAAAAATTTGCCCAACCACGGATTTAAATTTGTCCGAAGTTCCGCCAGGATTCGAACGCAGCGTTCGGCGTCATAGGTGGACATAGGCTACAGTAGCACGATATCGACATTCAGAGCGAAATGTCCCCACCCTAAATAGATATTAGAGAGTTAAAGAAGGCGCAGCCAAGCGGGCCATGTCCAGCTAGTTGTAAAATAATTACATTCACCACTGTATTGCATCATGTGTAATGCGTAACGTATCGTACGTTCGTCTATCCATCTGTTTCTCCGTCCGTCTGTCAAAATCACGGTATTGGTCGCACGAATAGGGATAACCACTTCACTACTTCTTTCAGATACTTCTTACTGATATAAGTCGTTGGGGATTGCAAATGATCCATATAGGTTTCGATTTGGATATAGCTCCCATATAAAGTGGTCCTTGGAGTTGACTCCGTTGCTCCCTAGAAGCCGTATTTATTAAACGATTTGGCTGAAATTTTGCACATAGTATTCCCTTACGACTTCCAACAACCATGACCAGCACGACCCAAATCGATCTATAACCTGGTATAGCTCTCATATAAATTTGGTAGCCACAATTGTTACGCAATTTGGTTGTAATTTTGGGTGTACTGTTTTTTATACGTTGCAACGTTCGTAGTAAATATGGTCCAAGTTGGTGTATTACCTGATATAGCTCCCATATAAACTGATATTCCGATTAACAACAACAACAAACAAATTTTGCCCATAAACATTCCCCTAAGAAACAGAGGCAGACTTCTCACATATCAATGAGTGCAGTCCGATTCAAGTTGAAGCTCAATGATAAGGGGCCTCCTTTTTATAGCCGAGCCCGAACGACGTGCCGCAGTGCGACACCTCTTTGGAG
The DNA here is from genome assembly GCF_963082655.1 of Stomoxys calcitrans. Taxonomy (NCBI): domain Eukaryota; kingdom Metazoa; phylum Arthropoda; class Insecta; order Diptera; family Muscidae; genus Stomoxys; species Stomoxys calcitrans. The sequence goes on from NC_081552.1 coordinate 2,300,165, forward strand.
AGAAGTTTTACATGGCATAGTACCTCACAAATGTTGCCAACATTAGGAGGGGAAAACCACCGCTGAATGTTTTTTCTGATGGTCTCGCCAGGATTCGAACCCAGGCGTTCAGCGTCATAGCCGGACATGCTAACCTCTGCGCTACGGTGGTCTTCTAGGAAAATTTTTAGTAGAATACATTTTTTTTATTTGTTATACCCTCCCCATAGGAGGGGGGAATACTTATTTCCTCATTCTGATTGAAACACCTCGAAATATTCGTCTAACATCCCATAATGTACATAAATTCTTGATCGTCAAGATTGAAACGAAATTCAGTGGAATTTTGTTGATTCAGAGATTTCAATGGCATATAATTTAGTTAGCAAAGGTATAATTATGAATGTATAGCCAATGTCGGATATGCTGTTTTCTACTTCAAGATGATGTTTCAAAATTATATATCAGTTCGCTTAATTGAACTCGAAGTGTCATTGATTTTAAATTTAAGGGGGCTTAAATGCCATGAATTTTTTTTTAGTATTTAGAGCGCACAGCAAGACGATTACCGGCTTAGGTGTATGTTCATAGTGGTATGGGGCGGATTAATGTCCGCACCCTCTTTTCAACCTAACCGTATCTAAATTCCATGAGGAAGAAGAAGACAAATGCGATCCATGGGGTATATAAGATTCTGCTCTGTCCAACTTTGCCCGCTTCTACTGGTTCAACATTTTTTTGGTTTATTTAAATTCATTCTCTGTAAAAAACGATTTCTTTGGCCGTTTTCTATCTCCCAATTACACTGTGCCACATAACACTCCGTTGGGGCTCTCTTTTTTTTGCAGATGGGTGCGGTTACTACTTAGCATTTCATTAACGTCACCTTGTCTTCCCCCTATTTTGACTATTACGAAAATTAATATAAATTGGATGGCATGACTTGGAGTTGTTTTGGTGAATTTGACAAATGCCGTTTTTGTACTTTTCCATAGGCCTTTTAAATTGGAAGTGTTTGCTGTTAAATGTGCATTAAATTTGATTTATCCATCACATAGATGTTTATCTAACTGCTGCCATTGGTGGTGGTCGATTTTGTTTTTCAAACTTCAGCTTGTTCGTAAATATTTGGTTGAAACTCCCTCCAGTTTGTAGGCTATCTTTGGAGTTTAGGCGATGCTTCAGTCGAATTAGTCGCAAAGAAACGTTAGTCAGAGATCAACTTAAGACTCAATGCAAAATTAATCTTAGGGATAGGTTGAAGAAAACATTTGGCCTTTGAGACAATAGACAGTCACTTAAAAAAAAGCGGCCACAAAGGCTTTGTTAGGTGTACGGTGGTGACCTGAAGGGGAAATTAGGCCTTGCCTTGGGCCCTTGGATAAACAAAAGGGAGTTTAATTTTGCAGAGCCGAATATATGAGAGAACTTTTTTAGTTTGTCGCCCGACAAGGACCATACCCACATGTTTTAGATATTGGAACTGAAGTCAACACTCCAAAGCTAAATCGTAATAGAAGTGCCCCATTCAGTTGCCCAAGAAGTCAATTTGAAGAATGCCAGCAGCCCTTCTTCGATAGGATGTAATGGCTGATTTTTAAGCTATTATCTTTTTGTCAACACTGGTTTAAAAAGCTCACGCACGTTTCGTGTTCTGTTTCACAGTCAAACGTCTTTGGTTTTGTCTATAATTTAACCATGAATCGTCTTACAAACGAACAACGCTCGCAAATCATTGAGTTTTATTATCAAAATGCGTACTCTGTTAAGACAGTTCTTAGCGCGCCTCTTCCAGAAGTGCAGTATTAACAATTTTGCAGTGAAGATCAGCCAGAAGCATTGTAAGAGCAATTGTCAAAGTACCCAGAAAAAGTCACAGTTTGGTGCGGTTTATGGGCTGGTGGCATCATTGGATCGTACTTCCTCAAAGATGATGCGAATCGTAACTGTGAATGGTGAGCACTACCATGAGATGATATCCAACTATTTTTGCCCAAAATTCAAGAGCTAGACTTGCATGACATGTGGATTCAACACAGCACGCCTAAATAGTGCGACCTTTGGATTATGTTTTGTGGCACTATAGTAAAGATCATGTCTATACAGACAAGCCCGCTTCAATTGACATTCGACATTATTGAAGCATTTATTCGTGAGTTATCGGCCGCAATGGTTGAAAAAGTATACCAAAATTGCACTAAGCCGAGGGACCATTTGAGACACAGTCACGGTCAACATTTGCATGAAAGAATCTTCAAATACTAAATGTGTGGACCGTACTATCGATTCAATCAAAGATTTCATGTTTTTTTTCTGAATTTTAAGTGTTTTCTTTTAAAGACTTTCCTATAGCTCTTAAAAGTCGCCCTTCATTTGAGAAAAACTTCGAATGGCTTGAATTACTCTTTGAAGAGTCAAATAGACAGGGGCCTTCTCTTGCCGCACTCACATAAAATATTGCTTAACTCAGTTCGGCATTTAATGCGAATTGTGACATTTTAAATACGTGTGTACATCGATGATGCTCAGCTGTAGTTTGCTTGCACTCGACTTCTGCTCTTACGGTGAACGGCTTAAAGGCTCACATCTTGGGCGATTGCATAAGCAGAATTTAATCTTACTTAACAATAATCGTAACCAGGACGGCAACTTGCAAACAATACCACCACAACGGCTCAACAATATTGAAGGAGGACGCTTCGCAAGAACGGACGAAGGAGGTGGAGGAGTTGTACAATCAAATGACAGCTGCTTCTTAGCATTGATGTCAACTTGGCCCTGCTGCCATTGTGCGGCTGTATACATTTTCAGTTTCCATTTGTTTTGGTTTTGGCTTCTTTTCAGCTTGTCTCTGGTCTTTAGCTCAAACTCCCTCCACTTGGCAGTCTAGCGTGGAGTGCTAACGACATTTTGCTATTTTACTTATTGCTCTCATTATAGTAAATTGCAATCCTATTTTATTCCACATTCTAATCCTATTCATCCGCTGAGCAGAGCAGCACAGAGTTCAGCTGAGCTTAGCTGAGTGTTGTTGCACACACCGTGTTAGTGCTATACGAGCATGGTTTTATCTTTGGGCCTTTTGGGTCCTTTTGTGTTTATACAATATTTCCATTGCCATTGTATTTCGTTTAAGAACCAAAACAAGCCAAGAATTGTTTGGAAGTGCAATTCTTTGGATGTTGTTGTTGCTGGTGATGCTGCTGCAATTGTTTTAAGCAAATGCCACGATACGAATGAATGCCACACAGACACACTCACCTATACTGGCATACACATACACACACATATACTCTTCGACACACTTAAGAAGCGATCCTAGTAGGGTTTGGTTTCCTATCTTTTTTTTGTCATATCGAAAAAGAATTGGATTTTAGTTTCTACGTTTCCATGGGCCAACAATAGACAGAATAATGGAGCAAATTGAATTTAAATTGGTTGTACTGACGACAGTGCGTGTGTGTGCACCAATACCACCATACCAGTGAGAGGCCTGCAAGATATCTCAAAGACAATGGCCCATCTCCCGGAACCCAGTTGAGGCTGGCGCACATGACTGGCATTCGCTGGAATCATGGATGGACTGTAAATTTCCCATTTTCATCACTATTTGCAGTCTCCCAGCTTGGCAGCATCGTTCTTTTTGTGTTCATTCTTTTGCTTTCATTCTTGGAGATCATTGTAAATATTTGTCAAAGTAATTGTTGGAACATAGCTCATGATTGTTTTGTGCTCTGCGTGCCCTTCCCTCACCGCCTATCGGAGGATTTGAGAAGTAGCAAAAACAAAAACAACTACAACCATAACAACTAGCAGAATGACATAGGGTGTCTAACTAGGGCCCGCTTTGTTAGCCAAAGAAAGAACGACTGTTAATTGTTTGTATTGAATGAGTGACAATGGCAACAATAATTGCAATTTGACCAAGTTTCTGTTGTCTCGCTTCACTTCAGTTCGTCTCTTTTCTTTTCTATTCTTTTCATTTCGTTTCGTCTCTTTGCTTCGGTTTGGTTTGGTTTGGTTTATATTCTTGATTTTCTTCTTTGTTACGTTGGTTCAATCGAGCAAAAGACGTTTTGATTTATAATTACTTCAAGTGTCTCTTCGCAGAATTCGTTTGGCATGCCATTGTCTAAGAAAAGACATTGTAAAGTAGTCAAGGAACAATAGAGCAAAATAAAAAAAAAAAATTACACACCAACGAAAGGTGACAAGACATTAATTTGTCAAGGGAAAGGTTTTTCTCGAAAACTTCTCTAGTGATATATATTTCCTGGAACTCAATTGAGTGATTAATTCAGTTGGTATTTTGATTGGTTTCTGATGGTTATTTTCGAAATATTATTCAAAGATGTTGTTGAGAAACGAAGAGATATCTCCAAAGACTTCGTTGACACTCCTACGACAATGATGATGGTCAAATAGAAACGAAATTCAATGGAATTACGATGCTACTTTTCAGATATTTCAATAGTATCTAATTTAGCAGAGGTTAAACTGTGAATGTAAAGCCAATGTCGGATATCTTCTATTTTCTACTTCAAGATGATGTTCCAAAATTATGTATGAATTCACTTAATTACAATCGAAAGGTCATTGATTTAGGATAAAAGAAGCTATGAACTAAAAATAAATCTGGATATCCTTAATCTCTATCACGGCGAAAATCCTATGGGGTGATCCGGATCGTGAAAGGACGAGGCTATTTCTATAAGGATGTAGGATGGAGGTCAGCTATACTGTCCTTGCTATTGCCCATAGGATTGCGAGCTCACTTTTGCAAAATCGGTATAGGGCTTGTGGGGAAGATGATGAGTCGTTGGTGCATTTCCTATGTCATTGTCCGGCTTTCGCGTCTGAAAGACACGGGTACATAGATGGGGACGCAATACCAGACATAAACCAACTAAGGGGACTGGCATGGAAAACAATTAGGTACCGAATTCCTAATATAGATTTTCTTTCTCGAGGTTACTTTTTATACCCTCCACCATAGGATGGGGGTATACTAATTTCAATATTCTGTTTGTAACACCTCATAATATGCGTCTGAGACCCCTTAAAGTATATACATTCTTGATCGTCATGTCATTTTAAGTCGATCTAGCCATGTCCGTTCGTCCGTCTGTCTGTGGAAAGCACGCTAACTTTCGAAGGAGTAAAGCCAGCCGCTTGAAATTTTGCACAAATACTTCTTATTAGTGTAAATCGGTTGAGATTGTAAATGGATCAAATCGGTCCATGTTTTGATATAGCTGCCATATAAACCGATCTTGGGTCTTGACTTCTTGAGCCTCTAGAGGCCGCAATTCTTGTCCGATTGGGATGAAAGTTTGCACGACGTGTTTTGTTATGATATCCAACAATTGTGCTAAGTATGGTTCAAATCGGTCCATAACCTTATATAGCTGTCATACTAACCGTTCTTGGGTTTTGACTTATTGAGCCTCTAGAGGGCGCAATTGTAGTCCGATTTGACTGAAGTTTCTTACGAAGTGTTTTGGTATCACTTCCAACAACTATGTTATGTATGATTTAATTCGGTTCATAATCTGGTATAGCTGTCATATAAACCGATCTTGGTTCTTGATTTCTTGAGCCAATAGAGGACGCAATTGTCATCCGATTTGGCTGAAATTTTGCATGAGGTGTTTTGTTATGACTTCCAATAACTGTGCTAAGTATGGCGTAAATCGGTACATAGCCTGATATAGCTGCCATATAAACCAATCTGGGATCTTGACTTCTTGAGCCTCTAGAGGGCGCAATTGTCATCCGATTTGGCAGAAATTTTGTGTACAACGGCATCTCTCATGTCCTTCAACATACGTGTCTAATATGGTCTGAATCGGTCAATAGCTTGATACAGCTCCCATATAAACCTATCTCCCGATTTTGCTTCTTGAGCCCCAACAAGGCGCAATTATTATTTATTCGAATGAACTGAAATATTACACAATAACTTCTAAAATGTTCAGCATTAATATATGGTCGGAATCGGACTATAACTGGATATAGCTGCAATAGCATAACAGTTCTAATTCAATATTCTATGTATTCTATGTCGAGGGTATATAAGATTCGGCCCGGCCGAACTTAGCACGCTCTTACTTGTTAGATATAGCTACTGTATTTAGTAGAATTTGGTCTAAATCGGAACATATTTTGATATAACTGCTATGGGACATAAGGTATGCAATTTTCACCGGATTTTGGTGAAAGGTGGCTTACATATATAACCGAGGTGGTGGGTATCCAACGTCCGTTTACTTGTTAAAGTCCAAATACCATAAAATTGATGAATACTCTTTTAGTTTCTGTTTACAGGACAATTCCGTCCAGAAAACTTGGCAAACGTAGGGAGGATATATAACATTTGACGAATTTAATGCTTTTTTCGTTTATTTTTCTTTGGTGATAAGCTTAAGAATCGCGGATTTTTTGCAATGGAAAGGGAGAGCCAAAAAATCACAACACACCAACTGCTGAGGGACTCGGTTTTTCCTGGTTTAGGGGACTTATACAACCACATTAGATGTGGAGGCTTCAAGGGCCATATATTGGTAGGTGGACTTATATCGAATATATTGTAAAATTTTTTTCTGTTTTTGTTTATTTTGTAACACAAGATCTATATGAGCTACAAAGACTGATATGGTCATTTCATTGAAGGTCTTTTTAAGCGATTTTGACCTATATCCAATTTTTGAGTTTTAAAGATTCGTAAATTTCAGTGCTGATGTATGGAACGTGCATATAGTGGGGGCGGATATGATAAGAAGACTCGAGCTGAGAGTTCAAGATGTGCAGAGTTTGAATTACGTCGTTATTATGGGTCATTGATCTACACCGCAGGGTGTGTTGGAGGCTATGCGGCCTGCACCGTCCAGTTTATGCGTACGCTGAGGGAGATCATCATGCTGAAGTATGCGGAGGGCAGACTGAGAAAGGTTAAACAACCTGGCACCGCGTCCGATCTGTCATTATGGCAGTCGCAAGAGAAATCCCGTGAAGGCGTTTTCCGCCTTCAAAGCTCATAATTTATGTGGACAGTATATCGGACCCCAAGGCCTTGGATTCGAGGTTGGTAAGGTCGAAGTGCGTGGCGAATATTTGGTTTCTACATGAAATCCAGGCTGACATGGGCTCTCGGACATGATGTCATTCCGGAGAGAAAATCTGTTGTCGGTATCGCATAATTGCCATAAGTCGAAGGTGGGAATTTTTACATGGATACCGAAGGAGCAGTTGGCTTTTTGGTGAGGTTAGCGAGCGCTACATACCTAGACACTGTGCGATCGGCCATATAACGACGCACATAGAAATTCCGGGTAATGATAATTTCATAAGAAACTGATAAGCACCTGCTTTGTTGAAATTCGGGTCTATAGGGACACGGAAATTCCGTCCAGGCGAGGCGGTTTTTCTACGATAACCTGCAGTTTCATGCTAGCTTCCAATTAAACGAATCGTTTAGAGACCTTCTTAAGTGAATGACGATCTGTAACGTTTTTGAACCGACGTACTCATCTCAGAAGCAAATCTTAACCCTAGGCCATTGGGATCTTAAAGACAGTATTAATGGAAGCGATATTCTCCAATATAGAGTCATATATTCAAATAAAGCTGTAGAGTGTGGGAATATTTGTCGGAAGCTTCGCTATGTTGTATTTTGTTGGGCATTGTAAGGAAGTTGTTGCTAAGGCAAGTCGTATATCAAGTTTACTTTTGACCCCTGACTACAGGATAACATGTAAGAAAGAAGTGGACGAACGCGTCAGAGCATGGCACCTTTCCAATAAGCTGCAGATGACTTCAGTTGCAACGTTGACTAGAATCGTTGAAGAATATATCTCCGGTTATCTATAACTATACCATGACAGTGCAAAGTGACAGCTGGTCGGTGGCCAGTTGAAAATCAAGAAATGGTTACTGAAGCTGCAAAGAGGGTATGGAAGCAGTCAAGACACCCACCATTGAACCAAACAGGATTGTCTCTTCACATTTCCATACGCTTAAACTAACTTTGTTGAAATATAATTTTTTTAAAGACACAATTTATTTAGTATCATTCGTATTGGAAACTATTCCCCATTTAAATAATCATAAATTTATGGTTTAAACAAATTTCAATTTGAAATCAATTTCCGTAATTAGGATTTACCTTATCCTTGATGTTCATCAAAAGAGGCCGCTGTAATGCAGAGCATTTCCGCTGCCACTACCTCCATTGCCGCTTACTTTTGAACCGGTAATGAGGGCGTTTTTGAGCTAATTAAAACAATGCCACAAAAATTTGTGGCGTCGTCTTGGGTTGTTTTAATTTCGTTGCAGATGTAAGAGATATGGCGTGTTCCATTTTCTGGGGTCCTCCTCGCTTTGTTTCATTTTGATTTATTAGGCTGCAAAGTAAATAATCTGCGAAGGGATATCAAAGTACCCTTTTTGGCAAGCATAGGTCCTCTTAAATAAAAGATATCCTCCTGAATGGGTGATAGGTTTGGACGATAGAATCCGCCGACGCCGTAGCCGCCAACACCACAATGCCAACGTAAACAGTGGAAATTAAAATTGAAGGAAAAAAAAAAAGAAAAAGACAACGCTCACACAAAAGAAGCCAAAGTATTTATCCCCGCATCGCATGGACCCCATTATTATTAAAGAGCACAAAGATTTTGACTTTTATTTAATCAACGTGAAAACGGAAATAACATCCTAATTGTAATGGAATCAGGCAGTGTTGGAGTATCCTTGCCACAGTTGCCACTCAGTGCTCCCCAAATACACGAATGCTCTTTGTCTTTGGTGAGCAGCCAAGAAGATACGGCGGTGCTGCCGAGCTGCTGACTACAACAAAAGAAGTCATGGTGCAAAGGAAGTTTGCGAGAGGGTGGGTGGTTGATGGTGGTACTGCGGTTTCTTGAGCAGCCAAAGGGAGGTGTTATTGTGGCATTGCTCAACATTATCCGAACTTGTAAAGCTTTTGTTCAAATATCAACAAAAGGAAGTGAAATAGAAGTTCAACAAAAGATTTTCCATTCTTTGGCTGAATGGGTGTCCTCCTCTCACTTTACACATTCTTATTTAGCAGCAGCCACAGACACCGCAGACAAAACGGCAATTAAATGACATTTTTGCCAAGTTCGAGAGGGCGAGACGGAGCAGAAGCGAGAGGTGGTCGGTCTCTCCATTGACTTTTTCGTTTAGTGGCATAAGCGGGAGCAGCATCACGCATTTATCGCGTTTGTTTGCTTCTATAATTAAAAACGTTTTTTCCACACTTTCTCTTTATTGGCCAAGGGAAAACAAGGAATCGTTTTTTTTGTTATTTTATTGTTGTGGATTACTCTACGCTCTATTTTCCGCCCTTAACTTTGGTGGTCCCTTTCTTATTTGGGGGTGGGGAGGGGGGCAAAGGGCGACAATGATTAAGTGTCCCTCCTGCCATTGCTACGGCCGGGTGTTTGCTAATGCCTGCGCTTGCAGCCTCCTAGGAAAGGGGTTTTCATTTTTTGGTTTTAGGCCGGAATGTGTAAAATTGTATTAAAAGTAGGTATTAATCGCCATTTCTAATGTATTTTGACCCTCTTCTTGGACATACCCAACCGATGGACGGACGCACGGCGGTCTTTGTGTCCTAGCCTAGCTTGTTTGTGCCCTGAAACTTTGTGTGGCCTATTTTAAGCCACCAAAATTAAACTTGGCCACACCAGCCATTAGAGGGATTATGTGAAAAAGGGTTTCCTTCAATTGGGCTGCAGTCTCAAAACGAAAATGTCTTGTTTCTTGAGAGCCGGCGTTCTTGAGAATTGTCGTTGGTGTTGTCCTTGTTGATGGTTTTTTCTTTTTCAAGTGACAGAATTAAATCTTTTATTTAGAACATTGTGGTAAAAGGTTAATTATAAAGGCCAACATCTTTAGATAGGCTCAATATTTTAGGATTTGTGTTTGTTGTATTCCGCTCGCTCTAGGAAGCTTGCCGTTTTCTTTCCCTGCCGTCCCTATGCCCACCAAGAGGAACGGCCACAAGCTACTCAAATAAATCTCAAGGATTATAAATTTTATTGTCTTGTAAGACAAGCAAATAAAGTTTCTAAACTTGTGCTTGTTGTAAGCATTATCTTTGAGCCTTTGTGTCATTGAAGGACCAAATAAAGAATTCTTGCCATAACTATGTGGCATAATCTTTGCGAATGCCTGCCTGCCTCTCTAGGAGTTATGTTGGCGTTTATTGATTATGCGATAAACATTTTTAATACTGCGCTCGCTGTCTCATTTTCTGGCAAAAGTTAGCAACATTCATAAATTTGCCTCCAACTGATTATTACTGACATCATTTTCGACAATTACTAAGTCATCCCTCAACTAGATGGTGATATAACAAAAAAGTTTTTGCTACAAATCGCTTTCGCAGAAAACTTTGTCATTTTATATCCCTTTGCTTAAGTATTATGGGCTTCAAAAGCCTAGAGATTGCAAATGGCAAATGGAAGATGTTCGATGGGCATGGGCAAGGCTTTCGTTGATGCTTTGAATTTGAGTTTAACATGGAATTTAAAGAGTTCATATAAAATACAAGGTAAAAACATTTTCTCGTTTTGGACAAAAAAAAAAATAAAACTGTGTTTTTTGAAAGAATTTGCTATTAAAATAGATTTTTTTTAACATGAAGAAGAGCAAGAATTTCTTAGCCTTGTTGCACTTTCACATGATTCTTAGCCCCAGAAGAACAATTTTTCAAGACAAAATTTGTTTCCGGTACAATGCGGTAATAAAGTAATAAAGCACTTGCCATACTATTGCCCAACATTTGAAAGCATGTGACAGATGTAATTCCAGATAGATTTTTCCATTCTTGGTGTTTCCGTTAAAACATGATTCATGACTTGTGTTCCAAACAACATACGAAAGGAAGTCTCTGCTGTAGGATGTCTCTGCAGAAAAAAACCGAGATATTTATCAGCTGAGCTCATGGGCTTTAGATAGGAAAATAATCGCCCACTTAAGATGGAGAGCAAGCACTTGACGGTCTTGTCATCTTCAAGACAGCTTCTGCATTATGCGACATTCCCATGCGACCCAAAGTCTAATGCGCAGTGGCCAGTTATAACTCCTGAAATAGTGCTCTCTTATCAAAAGCCAACAACTCCTTAGGTCGACTGGTCAGAGTATTGTAGTAGTCCGGTATCCATATACAAATTCGTTGCTCATATTGGCCATCCCTTCCGTAACGTTCAGTGTATCGAAAAATGGCACCTATGCTAGACTGACTGACCTTATTGTCCTCTCATCCGTTCATGGTAACTGTGTAGCGAATTCTTTTGTGAACAGGCAGAACATACCAAAATGTCTTTGGAGGACTGACAGAGTGATAGAACTACACAAAATTCACGAACATTGATAGGGAAGTGGTATCAATAAACACTCACGAGATCCTTGGTAGTTGCGAGATTCAATTCCTAACCAAGGGCGTCAATATCAAACCAATTCGAGTCTATGACAGTATTTGACAGATCACGTGGGATTTCAGACATGGTGTCAAAGAGAAAGATGCTCAGTATGCTTTGACATTTCATCATGAATAGACTTACTAACGAGCAACGCTTGCAAATCATTGAATTTTATTACCAAAATCAGTGTTTGGTTCGAAATGTGTTCATTCACCGTAACGTTGCGTCCAACAGCATCTTTGAAAAAATACGGTCCAATGATTCCACCAGCGTACAAACCACACCAAACAGTGCATTTTTCGGGATGCATGGGCAGTTCTTGAACGGCTTCTGGTTGCTCTTCACTCCAAATGCGGCAATTTTGCTTATTTACGTAGCCATTCAACCAGAAATGAGCCTCATCGCTGAACGGTGAATGAACACATTTCGAACCGAACACTGATTTTGGTAATAAAATTCAATGATTTGCAAGCGTTGCTCGTTAGTAAGTCTATTCATGATGAAATGTCAAAGCATACTGAGCATCTTTCTCTTTGACACCATGTCTGAAATCCCACGTGATCTGTCAAATACTAATGCATGAAAATCCTAACCTCAAAAAAATCACCCTTTAGTTCGCGACTAGGAAAATAGTCTACAGTAATGAGTGTGGGCCCATAGCTGATTATGTTGAATCTCTCCATTATGTTTATGAATGCCCAACGTAAAGACTCTGGAAGTTTGTTGCCTATTAAAGCCTTGTAAATGTCACATTTTTCTACCCACCACCAAAGCATGAAACACCTCGAAATATTGATCTAGGACCCCATAAAGGATCGTCTCGAAATTCAGAGTCGAACTAGCCTCGTCCGTCCGACTGTCGAAATCACGATAGCGGTCGAACGCGCATAGCTAGCCGCTTGAACTTTGCAAAAAATATTTAATATTGATGTAGTTCGCTGGGGATTGCAAATGGGCCATATTGGTTCAGATTTGGATAAAGCTCCATATAAACCGATCTCACGATTTAAATTCTTGAGCCCCTGGAAGTCGCACTTTTCATCCGATTCGGCTGAAATTTTACACATAGTTTTCTGTGTTGACTTCCAGCAATGTACGGTCCAAATGGGTCAAGAACCTGGCATAGCTCTCCTATAAACTGATCTCCCGATTTGACTTCTTGAGTCCTTACAAGCCGCGATTTTAATCCGGTTTGGCTGATATTTTATGTTATGACTCTTCACAACTTTGCCACATACGGTCCAAATCGGTCTGTAACCAGATATAGCTACCATATTAAAGCAGTATCCATGTTGGCGGTTCCCAAGATTCTGGACGGCCGAAGACCCAAAATCGGCAGATCGGTCTATATGGCAGCTATATCCAATGTATTACCGGGAAAACACGTTTATCGCCCGCCCAGTACGAAAGTGGTATCGACTTCCTGCTAATTTCTTTCCCACCACTTATCACCTTCAGAAATTTGAAACAAATGTGAATGAAAATTACTCCCTCTTTCACCCTCTCTGACAAGCGGTCTTTAATTCGCAATGCACTGCAGGGGACATCCCCTGCCAGTTTGTTAAAATACAAAAAGGTGGTTACTATGTTTACGATGTCTTGTCGTTTTCTCTAAGCAAGACATACATCTTAGGTTAATGTAGTTTATTGCAGCGGCGATTGGTTTATTATCCGCAGCCATTTTTATTCGTTATACAGAGGTTAGGTGAAGTAGAGCGGTCTGCCAAGCCAGGCTTTATAAGCCGTGAAGCAAACATTCTTGGCATAAGTCACTAAAGTAAATACCAGGGTACATAGTTTATGGGTGATCAACTCCCCCTATAAATCATCATTGCCATATATGTCTGTCAGTCTGACTGCGTCAACATATACGGCAAGAAACACCCACCAAGCAGATATATAAATCGTAAAAACCGAAAGCTCGATTAAGGCCATGGTTTGGGGGGAAAAAGCTCTAAAAATTTACCATAGATTTGGCTAAAAAATATACGACCCAACTGTCCATGTCAATCATTTTTAATACTTCCAAATAGGAAGTATTTGCTGACCATTGCAATATGGGGCTCCTATATGAGGTACTTTAGAGTAGAATACTAAGCTGATATATATTTTCAGAGAAAGTCCCTGTATGGCCGCCCAGAACACCCTCCAAACCGGACATGTTTGCCGACTATGCAAATATGGGGCGCAAATGAAAGGTATTTTGGAGGAGACCACGGATCTGATACCAACATTCGGGACGAATTGTCTAAGGGATGTCCCCCAAATAGGACGTATTTGCTCACTATGGCAATTTGGGTCTTAAAAAGAGTGGAGCTCTCCACAAAGTGGACATATTTGCTGCAATAGAGGGTTTAAATGAAAGTTATTTGAGTTTCGAAAACGAATTTGATATCCAACTTTGAGTCCAGTGGCAATATCGGGTTCAAATAAATTTTATTGAGAGTGGAGCACGATGCTGATTTATTTTCAGGGCTAAGAGTTTAGGAGACAACCCCAAAACACACATAAATCGGACATATTTAACGACCATGTCAATGTGGGGCTTCAATGAAAAGTATTAGGGAGTATTGCACGAAATTGATACCCGTTTCGAAATTGATACACCTTCCCAAAAACATCTCACAAACAGGTCTTGACTTCTTGAGCCTCTAGAGGGCGCAATTTCTATCCGATTTGACTGAAATTTTGCACATAGTGTTTTGATATCACTTCCAATAACTGTGCTAAGTATGGTTCAAATCGGTTCATAACCTGATATAGCTGCCATACAAACCGATCTTGGGTCTTGACTTCTTGAGCGTCTAGAGAGCGCTCTTCTCATCCGGTTTGGCTGAAATTTCGCACATAGTGTTTTGATATCACTTCCAATAACTGTGCTAAGTATGGTTCACATCGGCCTATAACCTTATATAGCTGCCATACAAACCGATCTTGGGTCTTGACTTCTTGAGCCTCTAGAGGGCGCAATTCTTATCCGATTTGACTGAAATTTTGCACATAGTGTTTTGATATCACTTACAACTGTGTGTGCGAAGTATGGTCTTAATCGGTTCATAACCTGATATAGCTGCCATACAAACCGATCTTGGGTCTTGACTTCTTGAGCGTCTAGAGAGCGCTCTTCCCATCCGATTTGGCTGAAATTTCGCACATAGTGTTTTGATATCACTTCCAATAACTGTGCTAAGTATGGTTCACATCGGTCTATAACCTTATATAGCTGCCATACAAAACGATCTTGGGTCTTGACTTCTTGAGCCTCTAGAGGGCGCAATTCTTATCCGATTTGACTGAAATTTCGCACATAGTGTTTTAATATCACTTCCAATAACTGTGCTAAGTATGGTTCAAATCTGTCTATAACCCGATGTAGATGCCATATAAAGCGATCTTGGGTCTCGACTTCTTGAGCCTCTAGATGGCGCAATTTAACTGAAATTTTGCACATAGTGTTTTGATATGACTTCAAACAAATGTGAGTAGTATGGTCCTAATCGGTCCATAACCTGATGTAGATGCCATATAAACCAATCTTGGGTCTTGACTTCTTGAGTCTCTAGAGGGCGCAATTCCTATCCGATTTGACTGAAATTTTGCACATAGTGTTTTGATATCACTTCCAACAACTGCGCGAAGTATGGTCCTAAAATATGGCAGCTATATATATACATAGTCTGATGCCATATTGACCGACCTTGGGTCTTGACTTCTTAAGCCTTTAGAGGGCGCAATTCTCATCCGATATCAGCAGGTAAAAACTGCAAACATTTTTGCTGTTTTCAATAACAAATTCGATCGATTAGATATCATAGGAAGCACTTGGGCAAAGAAACATTAAAAATGAAGAATAGTTCTTATGGTGTATATTCCGATTAATTTCTTATTTCTTATTTGTTATTTTTAAAATGTGGTCTAAACTTTTCCTTACATAGATTAAATAACTTATTGGTACCCTCATGTGAATTTTTCCTGTATTGTCATTCTATTCTGGTGGTACAGTTGCAAAGACCATCTTCATGAAAATTAGGGAGCTTATAAATCAACCCCCTTTTTTGTGATTATTGCATTTGTCATAAAACGGAATAAGCGAAATAAACATTTGGAAACATTCTAAGTGAGATATAATGCGGTTCTTGGTCACAAAGATGGTGGAGGTTTGAAGATAAACGAAAAAGTTTCCCCCATACTTAACGTCGATGAAGTATAGTGCCACTTTTTGATGAGTTTGTCACATCAAATGCTGGTATTTGTCTTTTGCCATATCTGTAGAATGTGCTGGACGGGTTGGGAGCAACGTTTGCTTGTACGAACGATAATTATTTGAAAACTTACATCATATTTTACAAAGTTTGTTGTGGTTCTCAATTTATCGCGGGCTGGTAATATGCTCGCAATGCAGAGGAGAAAGGGCTCATCGTGGAACTTTGTTGCGTTGTCGGAGAAAATCGACACAAAGTTGTTGGCTGAATATTTGGCGGGGACTTCTTAAATATTGTCTGTCTCACAACGTTTAACACTTTGATAGACCACTGCGAAAACGATTGGGGCAACTCGTGTTTAATGAGTTGCTGGGGAACCACCCGCTGATATTCCGATAGAGATGCTTTGTCCTTCTTCTTGCGTTTGTGCCCAGCTCAAACTCTCGCTGTGGTCGTAGCATTCTTTCGTATCTTCATATCGCTGTCACTCATAAAAAACTTTAGTTAGCTCCTTCGCCCCTCTGGACTGTTGTGGTGGTGGTGGTGGTGTGTGTGTGTGTGTGTTTCTTGGTGTTTGTCATAAGTATTAGTGCTGAGTATCCTGTTGAGTGGCACAAGGATATGAAAGTTTGCTTCGTCTCAATATTGCAAGGCTTGTGAAGGTATGGTCGGTCGTTCGGTCGTGTGTATGGGCTGTGAAGTTTGTTGTATGTTCGCTGGTGGCAACGATGATGTTGTTACTGTTGCTGCCACTGCCACTCGTGCTGTTGTTGGCATAGTTGTAGTTGCTGTGTTGCAACTTAGTTCATTTAATTAAAAGTAGTTTGTTATGTTTACTAATAACATAATAACTTGGCATTAAACTTCTTTAAGTGACTCGTTAAATATCAAATGCAAACAATGGGAGCACATGCTGGAAATTCTTTTCATTAGAACTTCACAAAAGATCCCCCCGCTTGCTTGCTTGCTGTTTCTACACCGGAGGCAGATATGGCCATTTGGCGAAGCAACACTAAAACAGAGAGGACCCAATGTAGTCCAACGGCCAACTGCACAGACATTTTCATAGAACAACAACAACTACAATGTTTATGCTGGAGGCAGGCATATAAGCCTTCATATTAAAATGAAATTGCCAAGAGAGAGAGAGGGAATGCCTGCCCCCATCACCCACCTACAGTGCAAGTCATCAAAATGAGTGTGTCATTGTCAACAACAATGATTGCAAAAAGTGTCACCAACAACAAGGCTTGTCTGGGGCATATTTGGCTTACAATGTAGCTGACTTTAAAGTTGCAGCATCCAGAGTTGACTTAGGGACGAACCATGCATGCAGCGTCAACGACGACAGCCGCTTGCCAATTGTCGCCAGACGCAAATACAAGCAAATGCTTGGCTTTATTGCCCCTCAGCTCTGGGCCGCCTGCCTAAGCACCATATCAGCCACCACAAGTGTTTGGCAAACCCTAGGCATATCATCAAGACAGCAGGGGCGAATTGGAGGAAACTTTTTATATCGAAATGGATAGTGTTATCTACAAATTTTGCCCATGAACATTCCACTAAGGAACAGGGGCAAACTTCTCACATATCAATGAGTGCAGTCCAATTCAAGTTTAAGCTCAATGATAAGGGGCCTCCTTTTTATAGCCGAGTCCGAACGGCGTGCCCCAGTGCGACACCTCTTTGGAGAGAAGTTTTACATGGCATAGTACATCACAAATGTTGCCAGCATTAGGAGGGGAAAACCAACGCTGAAAACTTTTTCTGATGGTCACGCCATGATTCGAACCCAGGCGTTCAGCGTCATAGGCGGACGTGCTAACCTCTGCGCTTACTTACTTAAGCATTTTATTACTATGTCTCAAATTTCGGCGATATCGGACAATAAATGCGTCTTTTATGGCCCCAAAACCTAAAACCGAGAGATCGGTCTATGGCAGCTATATCCAAATCTGGATCAATCTGGGCCAAATTGACGATGGATGTCGAAGGGCCTTACACAACTCACTGTCACAAATTTCAGCAAAATCGAATAATAAATGTGGCTTTTATGGCCCTAAGACCCTAAATCACAGGATCGGTCTATATGGCAGCTATATCCAAATCTGGACCGATCTGGGCCAAATTGACGTAGAATGTCGAAGGGCCTAACACAACTCACTGTCACAAGTTTCAGAAAAATCGGATAATAGATGTGGCTTTTATGGGCCTTAGACCCTTAATCGGTCTATATGGCAGGTATATTCAAATCTGAACTAATCTGGGCCAAATTAACGATGGATGTCGAAGGCTAGAGGATGCGTGCAAGACTACCAAACATAAGATCATGAGTTCAAATCTCGATGTGGGCAAAATTAGTCGAATTAAAAATTAGTAGAGGGAGGGGTGACAAAGAAAAAACCAGAGGGCAAAGCAGTAAATGAGCGAGACAAGCAGAGCGAACCAATCAAAAGAAAATACACATTCCCATGGCAGCCGGATTTACGTACCGGATTGACCTGATGCAGTCCTTCTTCGGCAAGCGCTGCCACCTCAGTATACAACACAATGCTACAACAACAGAACTCCATCGCACGGAAACTGTGCATCAAAGCACATGTGGTGGCTGGTTAAATTGATTTTTGTCTTGCTAATGGATATATTGTTGTTGTTGTTGTTATATGTTGGCTTGCAAAGAGTGTCTCTCAACAACAAATTTTCACTTTCGGTCGCTGAGATTCATAATAAATTTTGTCGTTGTTTTTCACAATCATTTATACCTGTGTACTTTTAGATGGCGATGTCCTAGGAAGTAAATTCTTATTCGCACGTTTATTGTTGGCTCATTTGTAAGCATGGATAAAACATTCAAAAATTCCGTCGTTCTAATCTATTCTCTTGTTCCTCTGTTAATATTAGGTATTAGTATGAACATGTATGAATAGTAATGCTACAAATAATGCTTAATGTGCTTACAAAGTTTTTGCAGGGTTTGTGTAAATTTGTAGCCGGTTTTATGGGTTCCCAAGATTTGGGCCGTAAATTTCTTAATCATTTCTTGCGTGTAAGAGGCCCTTTGCATTCCGAATTCAACTGCCGAGACGAACGCTGATACTGTACGTTGGTTAAGTTACTAAAGCCCCGAAGGCCGTTAAAAAAGCCTCCGTATGGAACAAAAAATAGAATTTGAACTTAAACAGTCTCACATGCCGGTTCTGTATTCACCATTTATTTAGAGGGTGGTTAAGGCAAATGATTTGACTTGTTCCACACAATGCGTTTGGGCGCAAGGCAAGAACAAAAAAAAAAAACAAGTAAAAGCTTGCTAAGTTCGGCCGGGCCGAATCTTATATACCCTCCACCATGGATCGCATTTGTCGAGTTCTTTACCCGGCATCTCTTCTTAGGCAAAACAGGATATAAGAAAAGATTTGCTCTGCTATTAGAGCGATATCAAGATATGGTCCGGTTTGGACCACAATTAAATTATTTGTTGGAGACCTGTGTAAAATGTCAGCCAATTCGAATAAGAATTGCGCCCTTTGGGGGCTCAAGAAATAAAATAGAGAGATCGATCTATATGGGAGCTGTATCGGGCTATAGACCGATTCAGACCATAACAAACACATATGTTGATGGTCATGAGAGAATCCGTCGTACACAATTTCAGGCAAATCGGATAATAATTGCGACCTTTACAGGCTCAAGAAGATCAAGATCCCAGATCGGTTTATATGACAGCTATATCAGGTTATGGATCGATTTGAACCATGCTTGGCACAGTTGTTGGATATCATAACAAAACACGTCGTGCAAAATTTCATTCCAATCGGATAAGAATTGCGCACTCTAGAGGCTCAAGAAGTCAAGACCCTAGATCGGTTTATATGGCAGCTATATCAAAACATGGACCGATATGGCCCATTTACAATACCAAGTACTTGTGCAAAATTTCAAGCGGCTAGCTTTACTCCTTCGGAAGTTAGCGTGCTTTCGACAGACAGACGGACGGACGGACAGACGGATGGACAGACGGATGGCTAGATCGACATGAAATGTCGCGACGATCAAGAAAATATATACTTTATGGGGTCTCAGACGAATATTTCGAGTAGTTACAAACAGAATGACGAAATTAGTATACCCCCCATCCTATGGTGGAGGGTATAAAAAAAGCGGCAATGCTTAAATAACTCGGCAAGAGTGTGTTCTACAAACTCAAAGTAGAATGGCGAGTTGCTTGCCAAAGCTACAGGCAGCTTAGTTAACAAAACAGAAAGTAGTGGCAAACGAGAAACCCTTGGAAGTTTAAATTAATTTAATTAAATTATTTAATAACATTATTAGCAGACTCACTGACTCTCGGGGGTATTTTATTGCAAATGGCGAATGCGCTTCATTTGTTGCCTAATAAATATTAAATGCATACAACACACAAATACACCCAGCAAGCATACGCTCATAAAGAACGGGGAATAATCAACCGACCGGCCAACCATCTGAACATCCAGTTTACTGAGCAAACACACATGCAAACTCACTCACTGCCCCGTTTTAGATACAAATGAATTTTCCACCCACCACCACGAAGCACGGCAACAAAGCCATGCAATGAAATTAAAACAGCACTGAACAGCGCAGCAGTCCCATGCCATATTCATTGCAAGAACCGGAAAAACGTTCATATAAAATGTGAGATATTTGCATTTCCATAATTTGAAAGTATTGCTGGGGTATCTGCATTCAAATGAACTTCCCCTCCACCACATAACCAGACATATACCACTAGAATGGCAAGGACATCTGTATTTGTAAATAGTTGTTGTGTTGGGGGGCAAGCAAAATTAAAAGAAATACCATGTCACGAATCGAGGCAACACTTTTGTACCGTTCCATCTGTCCTTCGTAATGATCAGACAGTCGAGGAAAGGATGCCAAGTGTATCAAAGGATACCAAGTGTGTATGTGAATGCATGAGAAGTGGCCTCGGTGTGCCAAACAATAACCTCAACACCAGTGGCATCCGACATGCCATTCACTCACTCACTCACCCACGCACACTTCCACACCCATACATATGCCAATGTGAAAACATAACGGCTGCACAAAAAACCAAACAAAACGCCAAAGAAGGATACTAATAAAATGCAATAAACACACCCATCTGAGGGCACCGAAGACAACGACAACGCCACTAACGAGAAACACTTGCAGCAGGAAAGTGCCGAGTGTTGAGTGCTGAGCAACATCAAACCGTCGGCAATTGCATCTAACAACAGCTGTTGTGTCACTGCTGTTCAAACGGCTGTTGTTGCCGCCGCTTATGCTCAGCAACTATTGCCGGCTGCTTCAGGCAATGCTGCATACATATAAACGTGTTCACATTTTTCTATATGGGCAACTCCCAGGAAAATGTTTAGCTTAGCTAGTTGAGATTTTCTATGCTATGTGATTTTGGAATATCTTAAGGACTGTTGGTATGAGTATCAGGATGAACCTACTATCTATTTGGTTGCCCAAAAAGTAATTGCGGATTTTTTAAAAGAAAGTAAATGCATTTTTAATAAAACTTAGAATGAACTTTAATCAAATATACTTTTTTACACTTTTTTTTCTAAAGCAAGCTAAAAGTAACAGCTGATAACTGATAGAGGAAAGAATGCAATTACAGAGTCACAAGCTGTGAAAAAATTTGTCAACGCCGACTATATGAAAAATCCGCAATTTCTTTTTGGGCAACCCTACAATTTTAGCCAATACCTTCTGTTTAGATTAATTTATTTGGTTAGAGCCGCCGTAGCTCAGAGTTTAGCATGTCCGCCTTTGACACTGAACGGCTGGGTTCAAGGCGAAAGCAACAGAAAAAAAATGTTCAGCGGTGCTGGCGACTAAGTGGTGTCGCCCTGCGGCAAGATGTTCGGACTCGGCAATAAAAAGAGGTCCCTTATCATTGAGATTAAAACTGTACCGGCAGTACTCATTGATATGAGAGAACTATCAGCTTCCCTGTGGCCGAGATTATGGAGCGCTCGGTTGTCGGGAAATGATTTTCACAGTTGGACTAAAATTGCATACTCGTATGTCTGCTCACCAGTCTTAGGCATATTGAAGTCAAAATTGAATTAATTGATTGATAATTGATCATAGTGGAGAGGGTGTTTGGAATTTCTTGAGACTGCGGCCCTAGCCCCAAACAAACAAGGGATAAGAATGGCTATGCTATTAGAGCTATTTATTACAGGTTATGAACTAATTCGGAAAATGCAAACGGGAGATCGGTTTATATGGGAGCTATATAAGGTTCCGGAAGAATTCAGCCCATACTTAGCACGTATATTAGAAATCATTGGGGAAGACATTGTGCAAAATTTCAGCCAAATCGGATTATAATTGAAGCTCAAGAAGTCAAATCGGCCGATCGGTTTATATTTTTTATCTATTTTCTTTTTGGCAACACTGATTTGAACTGTTCACGCACGTTTCGTGTATTGTTTCACTGTCAAACATCTTCAGTTTGTTCTATAATTTAACCATGAATCATCTTACAAACGAACAACGCTTGCAAAATATGGAATTTTACTATCAAAATGCGTGCTCTGTTAAGAAAGTTTATCGCTCATTTTTGGCTCAGCGGGTACGTAAATAAGCAGAATTGTCGATTTTAGAGTAAAGATCAGCCAGAAGCATTGCAAAAGCTACCAATGCATTCAGAAACAGTCACAGTTTGGTGCGGTTTATGTGCTGGTGGCATCATTGGACCTTACTTCTTCAAAGAGGATTCGAATTGTAATCTAACTGTGAATGGTGAGCGCTATCGTAAGATGATATCCGTTCGGTGAATATTTTATTTCTCGTTCGGGACCGGTCAATTGGCCGCTCATGTTTATACAGAC
This sequence comes from Stomoxys calcitrans, assembly GCF_963082655.1. Lineage (NCBI taxonomy): Eukaryota > Metazoa > Arthropoda > Insecta > Diptera > Muscidae > Stomoxys > Stomoxys calcitrans. Next base: position 2,322,671 of record NC_081552.1, read on the forward strand.
AAGCCCGCTTCAATTGAAGCATTGGAAAACAACATTTAAGCAATTATTCGTGAGATAACGACCGAAATGCACCATTCACGGTCACATTTTCATGATATAATCTTCAAACATTAAATTATATGGACCGTACTATCGATTCAAATAAGGATTTCATATATTTTTCTAAATTTTTTGGGGTTTTTTTCTTCTTTTTGAGAAAGAAAACCCATTTATTTAAACCATTCTTGGAACGGCTTTTGGAAGTAATAGCAAAATTTGCAATATTGAATAGAACAAGTAAGATCGTGCAAAGTTCGGCCGGGCCGAATCTTATGTACCCTTCACCTTGGATCGCATTTGACAAGTTCTATGCGCGGTATGAACTGAATAAGAACTGTTATGCTATTGGAGCTATATCAACTATAATCCGATTCGGACGATAAATGAATGCTGAACATTGTAGAAGTCCTTGGGTAATATTTCAGTTTATATTAGGCACATATATAAAGGGTGATTTTTTTGAGGTTAGGATTTTCATGCATTAGTATTTGACAGATCACGTGGGATTTCAGACATGGTGTCAAAGAGAAAGATGCTCAGTATGCTTTGACATTTCATCATGAATAGACTTACTAACGAGCAACGCTTGCAAATCATTGAATTTTATTACCAAAATCAGTGTTCGGTTCGAAATGTGTTCATTCACCGTAACGTTGCGTCCAACAGCATCTTTGAAAAAATACGGTCCAATGATTCCACCAGCGTACAAACCACACCAAACAGTGCATTTTTCGGGATGCATGGGCAGTTCTTGAACGGCTTCTGGTTGCTCTTCACTCCAAATGCGGCAATTTTGCTTATTTACGTAGCCATTCAACCAGAAATGAGCCTCATCGCTGAACACATAAATGAACACATTTCGAACCGAACACTGATTTTGGTAATAAAATTCAATGATTTGCAAGCGTTGCTCGTTAGTAAGTCTATTCATGATGAAATGTCAAAGCATACTGAGCATCTTTCTCTTTGACACCATGTCTGAAATCCCACGTGATCTGTCAAATACTAATGCATGAAAATCCTAACCTCAAAAAAATCACCCTTTAGAAGGTCATGAGAGAAGCCGTTGTACAAAACTTCAGCCAAATCGGATGAGAATTGCGCCCTCTAGAGGCTCAAGAAGTCAAGATCCCAGATCGGTTTATATGACAGCTATATCAGGTTCTATACCGAATTGCACCATACTAAGCACAGTTATTGCCAAATCGGATGAGAATTGCGCGCTCAACTGGCTTAAGAAGTCAAGATCCCAGATCGGTTTATATGACAGCTATACCAGATTATGAACCGATTTGAATCATACTTAAAATAGTTGTTGGAAGTGATACGAAACGATATGTGCAAAATTTCCGTCAAATCGGATGAGAATTGCGCCCTCTACAGGCTGAAGAAGTCAAGATCCCTGATAGGTTTATATGACAGCTATATCAGGTTATGGACCGATTCATACATACCATACTCAGCACAATTGTTGGAAGTCATGATAAAACATCTCATGCAAAAGTTTAGCCAAATCGGATAAGAACTGTGCCCTCTAGCAGCTCAAGAAGTCAAGATCCCTGATCGGTTTATATGGCAGCTATATCAAAACGTGGACCGATATAGCCCATTTACAATCCCAACCGACCTACACTAATAAGAAGTATTTGTGCAAAATTTCAAAATGTTAGCGTGCTTTCGACAGACAGACGGGCGACCATGGCTAGTTCGACTTAAAATGTCATGACGACCAAGAATACATACTTTTTATGGGGTCTCAGACGAATATTTCGAGCAGTTACAAACAGATACCCTCCACCATCCTATGGTGGAGGGTATAAAAATATGTATTTGAGAGAGATATCATTATCATTAACTGGCATTGAAAAATATATTGACAACGTGCGGTGTCAGTTTTGTGAATGCAGGTTGTCGATTTTGTGTACCGCCCCTTATCCACAGATTTCGTTGGTTTTCTCTTTAAAATTTGCTCTTTTGGAATTGCTCGTTTCAAACATGAGGGTGTTTGATTGCCACTGTTCACAAACATTGTTGTGCATGGGCTCATCAAAGATTTTGGAGATGCTGACTACTTTCTATGCATGTATACCGTACAACTATTCTATCTTTCAACATACTCCTCCCATTCCCTTTCCATTAGAGGGTATGCTGCGTTCTCCTCCCTCTCAAGGAAGAAGTCCTTGTCAGACCATAAAGTAAAAATATTATCGTGGAAAGTCATAATGTCAGTGGCAAAATGTGTGGTGGCATTCCCGGCACAATGCTGCAGCCACATTACAGAAAACAATAAAGCGTTACGAGAAAACATTCACTCAGACTGTCCCGCAAAGAAGTCCTGCCGTTGGCGCTCTTGCCGCCGTGGTAGTGGTGCTGGTTGAAAATCACACATACTTATTAAAAGAAGGCCATTGCCACCAGAGGTCTTGTTGGTGGCTGGACCCACTTGCCACTATTCGGGATTTGTGGAACGACGTGCTGCTGCAGTTTGTATACTCGCCTCCAAGTATCCTTCAGAGTGTTTGTGTAATTTTCTCTCCACCCATCTTTCCATGATAAGGATGTGTATTTTAGTTTTATTACAATTTAAGAGTTACAAGCAGACAACGACTGTTGACTGCTGCTGACTTCTTCAACCGCACAACCTGCCAAGGAGCGCGCAACTACGTTCAACAATGGCTATTAGCAATAAAGAGCAGACGTAATGTCTGCGAAATCTCTGATGCTAGGGCGTTATAAAATTGCGTTAAGACCACGCGACATTTATAAACACCCAACATGTGAGGAGGAGTCGCAAGTGCACAAACAGCACGAAAAGGCTCGTTAAAACCAACTCCTCTCGCCAGCAACTGCCATAACGAAGGAGCGGCTCGAATTAATAAACACTGCTGCCAGGATATGTTTATCGTTTTCACCATTTGCTCCTTGCCGGTAAGGGGGGATGATGCCTGGCTAGCTACCAAGGCAATTAGCAAAAGGGAATAGTGGCAGATGATAGTAAACCTTCTTAACTTCTTTCATCGGCATAGAGTTGTGGACTGAATTAATGCTTGATTAAAGCTGTGGCCGTGCTAAACGATGAATGCAGAGCTTTAATGTGATTTGTTTCACTTTGTTAGCGACTTTACTTCAATTCAATGTTGTGGGGCTAACATTTCAAAGGCTTGCTGCATCCTACATCGATATCTAGTAGGCAGAGGACTTGTGAATGTGTGCGTGTATGTTTTCCAAATAAACAAATTACTAATCCCCTCTGGGGCAATTCCAGAAAAAGATTTACATGCTAGGCTGCCACTGTCCGTCTTGTAAATTTTCCGTTGAGTAATGACTATCATTATTACAACAATCGCCGGATGTTGGGAGCTGATGACACGCGTGGCATTCCTAGTGGGTAGATACTCTTTTAACCAGTTCTCTCCTGTTTGTCACAATTCGATTAATTTAACAGACCTTTCCGAGGAAATACCTCTTTTAGGGGAACTAGGCTTCGAAAAGAAAAATGTAAATTTAATTATGCCTTTGGGCCCTGAAGGTATACTCCTGGGAATAAGTTATGCTCCTAAATACCCAAATGCAACATTTAAGTCCCGAAAAACCTCCATTCAGTTGAAAATAATCACTCAATTATAGGAAAAACACACAATTCTAAATTTACACCCAGCACCATACTCTTGGCGGCTTTTGGGGGAGAATACATTTGAATACACATAAACACTCATCATCAGCAAATAAATTCGTATTTGGTCTTCTTTTTAAATCGCAGCATCCTTGAGTTATTTATAAATTCCTTCAGTCATTCATTCCATTCGTAGAAATGTTTGTAAAGGGTTGTCCAGACATTGGCATCCACTCAGGGACGTTGTAAAAAATCAACAATTCTAAGGATAAGAACCAAGTTTTCTTTAGAGTTCAAAAAGATGGATTAATAGAACTTTTTTATACTTATTTTGCGGACATTTGTATTTAAGAGGAATTGTGAAATAGGCTAGTTTCGATATTCGCAAAATTTAATGCAGCTATAAAATAGTTTTTTTTTTACAGATTTCCTTTATAGAACTGTCAAATAAATCCACTTTAAAGCTGCTTTAAATTCAATGTTTTATAGACGTTGTTAAGATTTGGAAGTATTAGAAACTATTGAAAATTCATTACTTGGTTTCATAAAAGCGTGTATCGACGTTTAACGTTCTCAATAAGTTATATTTTTTTCGAGATCTTTAGACCTCACTGCCAAAGTGATGTATGCATATAAATTGAAAAGCGAGTTCTGGGTGTTTTGGGCTTGAATTTTATATTATCTGCTTGATATTGTTTTTGGAATGCGTGTCGGCTACAGGGATGCGGAGTCGAAGTCTTGGCGTCGGAGTCGAGAAAATTATTTCCACAACGACTCCGGACGAAGTAGTAAAAAAAGGTTTAACAACAAAAATTTTAAAATTCCAAAACCTTTTTATAATAAAACAAGTAAAAAGGCGTTAAGTTCGGCCGGGCCGAACTTTAGATACCCACCACCTCGGGTATCTATGTAAAGCACTTTTCATCAAAATCCGGGGAAAATTGCATACCTTATGTCTTATGATTATAAATGCCCCTTTTTTGGGGTCAAGACTTTAAATCGAGATATCGGTCTATATGGCAGCTATATGCAAATCTTCATCGACTTATCTCTATGTTCCAAATTTCGGCAACATCGGAGAAAAAATGCGCCTTTTTTGGACCAAAAACATTAAATCGAGAGATCGGTCTATATGGTAGCTATATCCAAATCTGGACCGATCTGTGCCATATTGCAGAAGCATGTCAAGGGGCTTAACTTAACTCACTGTCCCAAACTACGATGACATCGGACAATAAATGCGTTTTTTATGGCCCCAAAACCCAAAACCGCGAGATCGCTCTATATGGCAGCTATAACCAAATCTCGATCGAACTGTGCCATTTTGCAGAAGTATGTCAAGGAGCTTAACTTGACTCACTGTCCCAAATTTCGGCGACATCGGACAATAAATGTGGCTTTTGTGGGCCTAAGACCCTCAATCGGAGGATCGGTCTATATGTCAGCTGTATCCAAATCTGGACCGATCTGGAGCATATTGACGAAGGATGTCGAGGGGCTTAATACAACTTACTGTCCAAAATTTCAGCAAAATTTAATAATAAATATGGCTTTTATGGGCCTAAGACCATAAATTGGAAGATCGGTCTATATGGCAGCTATTTGCAAATCTGTACCGATCAGAGCTAGATTGACGAAGGATATCCAAGGGCCTAACACAACTCACTGTCCCAAATTTCTGTAAAATCAGATAATAAATTTAGCTTTAATGAGCCTTAGACAATAAATCGGAGATCGGATCGGAGGATTGAATAATAAATATTGCTTTTATTGGCCTAAGACCTTAAATCGGCCGATCGGTCTATATGGGGGCTATGTTAAGATATAGTCCGATATAGCCCATCTTCGAACTTGACCTGCTTATGGACAAAAAAAAGAATCTGTGCAAAGTTTCAGCTCAATATCTCTATTTTTAAACACTGTAGCGTCATTTCAACAGACAGATGGACGGACATGTCTAGATCGTCTTAGATTTTTACGCTGATCAAGAATATATATACTTTGAAGGGTGGGAAATGGATATTTCCATGTGTTGCAAACGGAATGACTAGATTAGAAAGACCCCATAACGTATATTATTCTTGATCGTCTCGACGTTCTGAGTCGATTTAGCCATGTCCGTCCGTCCGACTGTCGAAATCACTATAGAGGTCGAACGCGTAAAGCTAGCCGCTTGAGCCGCAAATACTTAATTATGAAGTAGGTCGTTTGGGATTGCAAATGGGCCATATCGGTTCAGATTTAAATAAAGCTCCCATATAAACCGATCTCCTGATTTGACATCTTGAGCCCCTGAAAGCCGACATTTTTTTCCGATTTGGCTGAAGGTAGTGCATGTAGTGTTCCAGTGTGACTTTCAACAACTGTACGAGTTCAAATCGGTGTATAACCTGATATAGCTCCCATATAAACCGATCTCGAGATTTGACTTCTTGAGTCGCAATTTTTGCCCAATTTGTCCGAAATTGAGCATGTAGTGTTCTGTTATGACTGTGCCCAAAAAAAACTGTGCCAAGTACGGTCCAAACTGTGCCAAGTACGGTCTAAATCGGTGTATAACCTGATATAGCTCCCATATGAACCGACCGCCCGATTTGACTTCTTGAGTCCTTAAAAGCCTGAATTTTTGTCCGACTAGGCTGACATTTTGCATGTGATGTTTTCTTATTCCTTCTTCCAACAACTGGCCAAATACGGGAAAAATCAGTCTATAATCTGATATAAGTCCCGATCTCCCGATCATCTTCATTCGGTTCCTAGAAGCCTTTATTGTTGCTGCTTTGACAGAAGTTTGGAATGTAGAATAAAATTTAGCAGAATCTATGGTGGTGGGTTCCCAAGATTCAGCCCGGCCGAACTTTTACTTGTTTTTGTTTATTATTACCCCCACTTGTGGATTTGAATGACCACGTTTCTTATGTTATTTGTGGTTTGGTTTATTGGTTGAGAGAGTATCCTTTTGATATCAAATGGTAGTGAAAACAAATCCTGCTTCAAAGGAATGCACGGACAAACAGAAATCAAGACACAAGGGGAACAAATAGAAATGGCATAGATGAGTACCAAGTTCAAATGACAGACATGTTAGTGAGGCAACTCCAAAGAAATTATAAATATTTTCTGTGAATTGTTGTTGTTTTCTCCTACGCTGTAGGACATAAATAAATCAGTTTCTTTCATCTATTAATGATGGCCATAAAGTTAATCGTACAGACAGAGATACCTTCGGACGGCTGAAGACGACAGCTTTTATACGAGTTTGCAGGAAATGATTTCAATTTCATTTTAAGAATTACAAAAATGAAATTTTCTTATACAAAGTTAAAGTAGTTGTATTAAATTTTAAAAGAAAAATTTATTTACATGAATATTTTTTATAAATCTATCTATAACAAAGAAAAACAAGTAAGAGCGTGCTTAGTTCGGTCGGGCCGAATTTTATATACCCTCCACCATTGATCGCATTTGTCGAGTTCTATGTCCGGTATCTCTTTTTAGACAAACATAGAATATTGAATAAGAACTGTTATGCTATTGGAGCTATATCAAGTTATAGTCCGATTCGGACGATAAATGAATGCTGAACATTGTAGAAGTCATTGTGTAATATTTCAGTTCATTCGGATAAGAATTGCGCCTTGTAGGGGCGCAAGAAGCAAAATCGGGAGATAGGTTTATATGGGAGCTGTATCAAGCTATTGATCGATTCAGACCATATTTGACACATATATAGAAGGCCATGAGAGAAGCCGTTGTACAAAATTTCTGCGAAATCGGATGAGAATTGCACCCACTAAAGGTTCAAGAAGTCAAGACCCCAGATCGGTTTATATGGCAGCTATATCAGGTTCTATTCCAACTTACGCCATACTTAGCACAGTTAGTGGAAGTCATAACAAAACACCTCATGCAAAATTTCAGCCAAATCGGATGAGAATTGCGCGCTCTATTGGCTCAAGAAGTCAAGATCCAAGATCGGTTTATATGACAGCTATACCAGATTATGAACCGATTTGAATCATACTGAGCACAGCTGTTGAAAATGATATCAAAACACTACATACCAAATTTCAAATAAATGCGCCCTCCAGAGGCTCAAGAAGTCAAGACCCAAGATCGGTTTATATGGCAGCTATATCAAAACATGGACCGATGTAAATCATACTTAGCGTAGTTGTTGAAAGTGATACGAAAACACTACGTGCAAAATTTCAATAAAATCCGTTAAGAATTGCGCCTTCTAGAGGCTCCAGAAGTCAAGACCCAAGATCGGTTTATATGGCAGCTATATAAAGACATGGACCGATTTGGCCCATTTACAATCCCAACCGACCTACACTATTAAAAAGTATTTGTGAAAAATTTCAAGCGGCTAGCTTTACTCCTTCGAAAGTTAGCGTGCTTTTGACAGACAGACGGACGGACGGACAGACGGACGGGCGGACGGACAAACGGACGCACATGGCTAGATCGCCTTAAAACGACATGACGATCAAGAATATATATACTGTATGGGGTCTTTGACTCATATTTCGAGGTGTTACAAACAGAATGACGAAATTAGTATACCCCCATCCTATGGTGGAGGGTATAATAAATTTCTTTGTATGCAATATCAATTAAAACACTTATAGCCTGTTTGTCGATGTCGAATGGTTGCTTTTCGTTCGTCTGGGCTTTTATACCGATCTATATTCGTCTTTATAGGCGGTTTTTATACCTTCCACCATAGGATAGGGGGTATACTAATTTCGTCATTCCGTTTGTAACACCTCGAAATATGCGTCTAAGACCCAATAAAGTGTATATATTCTTGATGGCCATGACATTTTAAGTCGATGTAGCCATGTCCGTCCGTCTGTCCGTCTATCCGTCCGTCCGTCTGTCTGTCGAAAGCATGCTAACTTTCGAAGGAGTAAAGCTAGGCGCTTTGCACAAATACGTTTTATTGGTGTAGGTCGGTTGGGATTGCAAATGGGCCAGATAGGTTCATGTTTTGATAAAGCTGCCATATAAACCGATCTTTGGTATTGACCCCTTGAGCCACCAGAGGGCGCAATTCTCATCCGATTTGGCTGAAGTTTAGCACGAAGTGTTTTGTTATTACTTTCAAGAACTGTGGCAAATATGGTTTAAATCGATTTCTATAGCTGCCATACAAACCGATCTGGGATCCTGACTTCTTGAGCCTCTAGAGGGGGCAAATATTATCGGTTTTGGCTTAAATTTTGCACAACGGCTTCCCGTATGACCTTCAATATACGTGGTAATTATGCTCTAAATCGGTCTATAGCCCGAAACATCTCCCATATAAACCGATCTTCCTATTTTACGCCCCCTAAAGGGCGCAATTCTTATTCGAATTGGCTCAAATTTTACACAAACCGATCTTAGATCTTAACTTCTTGAGCAACTAGGGGGCTCAATTCTTATCCGATTTGGCTGAAATTTTGCATAAAGTATTTCTTTATGACTGCACAGATGCTTTTTTTTTTGTCCATAAGCAGGTTAAGTTCGAAGATGGGCTACATCGATCTATATCTTCATATAGCCCCCATATAGACCGATCCACCGATTTAGTGTCCTAGGCCCATAAAAGCCACATTTATTATCCGATTTTGCTGAAATTTGGGACAATGAGTTGTGTTAGGCCCTTCGACATCCTACGTTAGTTTGGCCCAGATCGGTCACGATTTGGTTATAGCTGCCATATAGACCGATCCTCCCATTTAGGGTCTTAGGGCTATAAAAGCCACATTTATTATCCGATTTCGCTGAAATTTGAGACAGTGAGTTGTGTTAGGCCCTTCGACATCCTTCGTCAATTTATCCCAGATCGGTCCAGATTTGGTTATAGCTGCCATATAGACCGATCTCTCGATTTGATGTTTTGGGCCCATAAAAGGCGCATTTATTATCCGATTTCGCTGAAATTTGGGACAGTGAGTTATGTTGGGCCCTTCGCCACCCTTCGTCAATTTGGCCTTGATCGGATTAGATTTGGATATAGCTGACATATAGACCGATCCCTCGATTTGATGTTTTGGGCCCATAAAAGGCGCATTTATTATCCGATTTCGCTGAAATTTGAGACAGTGAGTTGTGTTGTGCCCTTCGCCATCCTTCGTCAATTTGGCTTTGATCGGATTAGATTTGTATATAGCTGCCATATGGACCGATCTCTCGATTTGATGTTTTGGGCCCATTAAAGGCGCATTTATTGTCCGATGTTCACAAAATTTGGGACATAGAGTTGAGTAAAGCTCCTCCACATATTTCTGCAAATTGGTCTAGATCGGTCGAGATTTGGATATAGCTGCCATATAGAGCGATACCTCGATTGAAAGTCTTGGTCCCATAAATGGCGCATTTATAATCCGATTTCACTGAAAATTGACACAGTGACTCAGGCTTTTCGACACTCATGTTGTATGAACAATTACTTGTAGTTATTAGTATTTGGTCCAAATCGGAACATATTTCGATATAACTGCTATGGGACATAAGTTATGCAATTTTCACCGGATTTTGATGAAAGGTGGTTAACATTTATTCCCGAGGTGGTGGGTATCCAATTTAACGCCTTTTTACTTGTTATGTAAAATATTTAACCTCAGGGAATAGCGGCAGTCTAAGATCGTTCTTACACAATTTTTATCTATTACAATGCAGACGCAGTGATAGCCCAAAGTACATACCATACTGTGCTATAAAAAATGAAGAAATGTGACGAAAACAATGTGATTTAAATTCAAATCGTTTACCATATGTTTTTAAAACCCGAATTCCAATACTTCCTACATAGAGCAATTTTGTTTTCTGCCCTTTTAGCTATTTTCTATCAGCAGATTAGGTAATTTGTTGTCTTATGATTACGTCTTCGTGAGCTGTTCTGTAAAATCTATCACAACTCCACTGAAGCATCTCTACCTTAAGAAAATTGTTTATAATTACCATTTTTATTGCATTTATAGCCACTGTGCTACGCTTCCATGACTGGATAACGGTAATGGTCATCCCGGACCCTGCAAGATATAGCTCAATAAAGTTTAACAGATTGTTGCTGCATAGCTGCTCAAACAATTTTGAAATTGCTAGCCTAAATCCCAGAAAAAAGCACTCACAGTTGGATTTGTCTGGGATAGATTGAATGAATGGGTGCTCTTCTCTGGTTCGCTTTCCATTTCGTCTCGATTTCATTATGGTCTGCGTTCACTCGTATTCAGTGGGGCGAGCTGACTGGCCATTAACAAACGAATAAACTTTTCGCATAGAATTTTTGTAATTTTCCAAACGAGTTAACAATTATCTATTCTCTAATTTATATGATGTCGTTGCAGCTGAGGAGGCATGCTTAAGCAAATGAAGCCACACCAACGGCTGCAGCGGTGGGGGCAACAGCGTCATAAACGTTAAAGATGTCCTTTAATAGGTTCCACTTTGGTGTTCTGCTTCGTTGGCATTTGCTTTGGGAATTGTTGCTTAAATCGAAAGTGTGTGTGTGTGTGTGTGTGGGTGAGGCTGAAAAGAGGGTTGAAGGTGTTGGGCTCGGACCCCTCGCTTGAATTGTTTGCGTCCGTTTTATTTTTAATTAATTCTCAGAATTGTTTTCAAAAATTTTTGAGAGCTTTTGTTGCCATAAACAATAATTGCGAGTACCAAAGAGGGAAGAAGGATGAAATTAACATTTTGCCGGACCTTTTAAGAGCTGCTTGTCCAACTCCTCCTGTCTTTGGAGACAAAAATTCAGAAACAAAAAAAAAAGCACAGAAGAACTTAACACTTTACCCCAATATTGCTGGGGGGCTCAATTAAGCTCAGTTTGCTTGTTCTTTTTCGACACTTTTCTTTCGTTTCCGGTTTCTCGTCAAATGCTTTTTTTTTGCACATTTTTTCCCAGAGCCAAGGCATTATCAAAAATTTCCTGTTTTCTTTCCGTTTATGTTTTTTTTTCGCTCTTTATCTTCTTTTATGTTTAGCAGTTGGAGAAGTAGGAACTATTAAAATGTCTCATAGGTATTTTTAGCCCATGGCAGCCTGAACTTATTTGTTGGCCCTCTCCTAACCCCTGTAAACCCCATTTGAGGGTATTGCAGGTAGGGTGTCCATGTATGTCTGTCTGTTGCTTCTCAGGCGAATGCCAAGGAACAGCAAAAGAACATTTCCAAGTTTTGTGAAAGATTTGAAGTGTTTTTGTCAGTTTTGCCAATGTTGATTTTTTCCCCTGCTGTTCGCTTGGTTTTCTTGCATAGATAATTTTATATCTCAAAAGTTTATATTTTTATTTGTTTGTTATTTTTCTTGCCTTTATTTTGAATGCTGTTTTGGTTGAGCTGTAAAAGTTGTTTGGATGCTGTTGTGCAAATTTGCATAAAGTCAGCAGGCTTGCCAAATACAGTCGGCAATGGAACGAATAATGTGCCGAAACTCAAACACAGATGCATTGACACAACCACATAGAGGATATAGGAGAAGGTGGCCACATAAGGCAAAGTGAACATAGGTTGAGACAATTTTTATAACCTACCACAGAAGCAGGTTGTTATAAAAACCACCGTAGCACAGAGGTTAGCATGTCCGCCTATGACGCTGAACGCCTGGGTCCGAATCCTGGCGAAACCATCAGAAAAGAAACAAGTAAAAGCGTGCTAAGTTCGGCCGGGCCGAATCTTTGGATCGCATTTGCCGAGTTCTTTTCCCGGCATCTCTTCTTAGGCAAAAAAAAGGATATAAGAAAAGATTTGCTCCGCTATTAGAGCGATATCAAGATATGGATATCGCTCTAATAGCAGACCACAATTAAATTATATGTTGGAGACCTGTGTAAAATGTCAGCCAATTCGAATAAGAATTGCGCCCTTTGGGGTCTCAAAAAATAAAATAGAGAGATCGATTTATATGTTAGCTGTATCGGGCTATAGACCAATTCAGACCATAAAAAACACATATGTTGATGGTCATGAGAGAATCCGTCGTACAAAATTTCAGGCAAATCGGATAATAATTGCGACCTCTAGAGGCTCAAGAAGTCAAGACCCAAGATCGGTTTATATGGCAGCTATATCAGGTTATGAACCGATTTGAACCATACTTGGCACAGTTATTGGATATCGCAGCAAAACACGTCGTGCAATTCATTCAAATCGGATAAGAATTGCGCACTCTAGAAGCTCAAGAAGTCAAGTCCCCAGATTTGTTTTTATGACAGCTATGTCAGGTTATGAACCTATTTGAACCATACTTGGCACAATTATTGGATATCATAATAAAACACGTCGTGCAAAATTTCATTCCAATCGGATAAGAATTGCGCTCTCTAGAGGCTCAAGAAGTCAAGACCCAAGATCGGTTTATATGGCAGCTATATCAGGTTATGAACCTATTTGAACCATACTTGGCACAGTTGTTGGGTATCATAACAAAACACGTCGTGCAAAATTCCAGTCCAACCGGATAAGAATTGCGCACTCTAGAGGCTCAAGAAGTCAAGACCCAAGATCGGTTTGTATGGCAGCTATATCAGGTTATGAACCGATTTGTGCCAAACTTGTCACAATTATAGGATATCATAATAAAACACGTCGTGCAAAATTTCATTCCAATCGGATAAGAATTGCGCACTCTAGAGGCTCAATAAGTCAAGAGCCAAGATCGGTTTATATGACAGCTATATAAGGTTATGGCCCGATATGGCCCATTTGCAATTCCAACCGACCTACACTATTAAAAAGTATTTGTGCAAAATTTCAAGCAGCTAGCTTTATTCCTTCGGAAGTTAGCGTGCTTTCGAAAGACAGACGGACTGACGGACGGGCATGGCTATATCGAGATAAAATTTCGTGACGATCAAGAATATATATACTTTATGGGTATCAGACGAATATTTCAAGTAGTTACAAACAGAATGGCGAAATTAGTATACCCCCATCCTATGGTGGAGGGTATAAAAATTTCAGCGGGGGTTTTCCCCTCCTAATGCTTGTAAAATTTGTGAGGTACTATGCCATGTAAAACTTCTCTCCAAAGAGTTGTCGCACTGCGGCACGCCGTTCGGACTCGCCTTATCATTGAGCTTAAACTTGAATCGGACTGCATTCATTGATATGTGAGTAGTTTGCCCCTGTTCCTTAGTGGAATGTTCATGGGCAAAATTTGCAATTTTACCACCGAAGTTTGGGGCACGGTATAATTATGAGCATCAAACTGGCTGGAACTTTGAGTTTCAATATGTGTGGTGTTCATCTGCATCACGAGAAATTAAAAGTTGTAGATAGTAGAATGCTGCATAAATGGATTAGCTGCAACTGCAGTCGCGGACAGACAATCAGCGGTATCCAGCGAAAAGTCATAGTAAGAGGCCTGGCGGAACCGGCTCATGCTTAAATACTATGTTCCTATGATAGTCGATATGACAAGGCGAATTTTTTGAGCCTTTGAATAACCAATGGCCATCATGTTCCCGCTGCGATCGGTCTTATGGATCGAAACGAGCCCATTTACCTATAGGAGAATGTCGAAGATCGCTATCGCAAAACACAAATGTGGCTACAACAACAAGAATAAGTAACAAGTAAAAGCGTGCTAAGTTCGGCCGGACCGAATCTCCATACAAACTAAGCGAGAAAATCAGCTCAATGGTTACCCATAAAACACCCATGTTGATTATTAATGCACTTTGAGACCTGTCTTGGACAAAATCGTTCATCGAACGGATCGATCCTTTTCGGTCTTTAGATACCCACCACCTCGGGGATTTTCTTATGATTCTTGGCATTACTGGTCAATTTCATAGAAATCGGTTCAGATTTGGATATAGCTCCCATATATATGTTCGTCCGATTTGCAGTAATAATGCAATAAAATGGTCATTTGCTAACCGATTCTCTTGAAATTTGGCAGGAAGAGTCTCGAGTCTCGACATTACTGGTGAATTTCATAGAAATCGGTTCAGATTTAGATACAGCTCTCATATATATATATAGCCCGATTTTCCAATCTTCCCGAAATTTTGTACAACGCTTTTCTCGACGACTTCCACAATATCTACAAAGTTCGGTCGAGATCCATTCAGATTTGCATGTTGTTCCCATACATATATCGAACGATTTTCACTCCTAGTGCCATTGCAAGAGCATTTATTGACCAAACTTCCAAATATTTTGTTCAACGCTTTCCTCGATGACTTCCACAATGTCCATAAATTTTGGTCGAAATTGGTTCAGATTTAGATATAGCTCCCATTCATATGTTCGTCCGATTTTGAGAAATATTGCAACCGATTCTCTCGAAATTTAGCAGAAAGAATTTTCTTCTGACTCCTCAGATTTAGGTATAGCTGTCATATATGTATATCGCCCGATTTTCATTCCTAGAACCACTGCAAGCGCATAGGTCTATAACCTGATGCAGCTTGCTTATAAACCGATCTTCTGATTTGACTTCTTGAGCCCTTACAAAGCAACATTTTTGTTCGATTTGGCCGAAATTGAGCATGTGGTGTTTTGTAATGACTTCCGACAACTGTGCCAAATACGTTTTTAACCTGATATAGCTCCCATGTACACTGGTCTCTCAATCATCCATGTTCGGTTCCTAGAAGCTTTAATTTTTGCTGGTTTTACAGAAGTTTGGTATTTAGAATAAAGATATGCTCTTCAACAAAATTTATTTTGTATAAATTTGTAGCAGTATCCATGGTAGTGAGTTCCCAAGATTTGGCCCGACCAAACTTTGCACGCTTTTACTTACCACAAGCAACATTATGTCTCAAATTTAAAAAGCCCCAAAAAGGCATTTTGGACGATCATGCCAATATGGGACTCAAATGATAGATATTTGGGAGTAGACTTCAAATATGACATTAAAAATGAGATCGAAGAAATGGGGGGCAGCTCCAACCCCCTAAACCTGTCCCCAAATCGTAATATTCGCTGATCATGACAATATGATGTTTAAATGAAAGGTATTTGAAAGTAGATTTCGAATATGAAACTTAAACTTGTGTCCAAGTATCTGAGTGACGCTCTTTATTTGTAATTTATTTATTTACACCAGCACAACAAGAATATAAAATTCTTATAATTAAAGTGCGGGTTAATCTCCAACAATTGTACATAGTAAACACTTAAAACTAAGAATCTATAGCTATACAATACATCACAGATTTTGAATGAATAACTTACGGAAAAAACTAACAATAGTGGCTTTGTAGATTTGAATTTAAAAGAAAAAAAAAACAAAAGTGAATTTATCAATTAAAGAGAAATTAGTAGACTTAGTTGATCCGAAAAAAAAGAATTTAAGGTAAGTATAGAAGAATAAAAACAAATATATAAATGAGTCTTAACATTCATCAACTTAATGCAGTAAAATGTTTCCAAAGACTGGTTTTAAATGTTGCCGAGTTACTGAGTAATTGCAGATCGTTAGGAAGAGAATTCCAGAGACGTACAGCGAATATGAACATATGCCATTCAGAAACAAGCCTCCGATACATTTTGGGAATGATTTTTTTACCTCTAGTAGATCTGGCGAAATCAATAAATCCATACAGATATTGTGGTGCC
This sequence comes from Stomoxys calcitrans, assembly GCF_963082655.1. Lineage (NCBI taxonomy): Eukaryota > Metazoa > Arthropoda > Insecta > Diptera > Muscidae > Stomoxys > Stomoxys calcitrans. Next base: position 2,338,889 of record NC_081552.1, read on the forward strand.
TGCGTGTAGATCAGTTTATGCAGGAAAGTAAGCGATCTTAGGAACAACAAGTGCTGTAAGGAGACGCCATACAGAGATAAACAGTATTCAGAGATGGAATCGCGCCGTCTCAAGCCAAATACATAACGAGTAACGCTATTAAAAAAGGTGTTCAGCTTACGTCTACTTACCGAGTCGCAATTAGCAAACAACTCACAGCCGTAGAGAATGCTAGGAACAAGATAAGTCTTTGCCAAGAGAGACCTAACCCGCAGCGGAGTAAACGACTGAGTGGCCCAGAGAGCACGCAATTTTGAATATCCCTGACCAACGACAGAGTCGATATGATTACTCCAAGTCAGAGTGCTGTTAATAACACCCTAAATAGGTTAACTGATCAATTATGACATTCATGTGGGGATCAAGTGATGTATATTTTAAGTAGAATGCGAACCTAAAATACAAAATTTTTACAGATTGCAAAGGTTGGTCTGTAAGGAGCAATAAGCCATTCAATTTGTTGATATCGGAAGGGCACGGACCCTCCCTCCACTACTTTTAAATAACTATCTTTTGAGTCCCATATTGCCAAGATGGATAAATATTCCCGGCTTTTCTCATACCCACCAACGAAGGATGGGGGCATATTCATTTTGTCATTCCGTTTGCAACACATCGAAATATCCATTTCCGGCCTTATAAAGTATATATATTCTCGATCAGCGTAAAAATCTAAGACGATCTAGACATGTCCCTCCGTTTGTCCGCCTGTCTGTTGAATTCACGCTACAGTCTTTAAAAATAGAGATATTGAACTAAAACTTTGCACAGTTTCTTTTTTGTCCGTAAACAGGTTAAGTTCGAAGATGAGCTATATCGGACTATATCTTGATATAGCCCCCATATAGACCGATCCACCGATTTAGGGTCTTTGGCACATAAAAGCCACATTAATTATCCGATATTGCTGCAATTTGGGACAGTGAGTTGTGTTAAGACGTTCGACATCCTTCGTCAATTTGGCTCAGATCGGTCCAAATTTGGATATAGCTGCCATATAGACCGATCCTCCGATTTAGAGCCTTAGCCCCATAAAATCCACATTTATTATCCGATTTTGCTGAAATTTGGGTCAGAGGGTTGTTAATTTCGTTAATTTGAGCTAGATGGGTCCAGATTTGGATATAGCTGCCATATAGACCGATCCTCCGATTTAGGATCTTAGGCCCATAAAAGTCACATTTACTATCCGATTTTGCTGAAATTTGAGATATTGAGTTGTGTTGGGCTCTTCGACACTCTTCGTCAATTTGGCCCTGATCGATTTAGATTTGGATATAGCTACCATATACACCGATCTCTCGATTTAAGGTTTTGGGGCCATAAAAGGCGCATTTATTGTCCGATCGGTCCAGATTTGGATATAGCTGCCTTATTGACTGATCCATCGATTTAATGTTTTGGTCCCATAAAAGGCGCATTTATTTTCCGATGTTTCCGAAATTTGGGACAGAGAGTTAGGTTAAGCCCTATACATATTTCTGCAATTTGGTCTAGATCGATCAAGATTTGCATATAGCTGCCATATAGACCGATATCTCGATTTAAAGTCTCGGCCCCATAAAGAATAATATATTCTTGATCGTCGTGACATTTTATGTCGATCTAGCCATGTCCGTCCGTCCGTCTGTCTGTCGAAAGCACGCTAACTTCCGAAGGAGTAAAGCTAGCCGCTTGAAATTTTGCACAAATACTTCCTATTAGTGTAGGTCGGTTGGAATTGTAAATGGGCCATATCGGTCCATGTTTTGATATAGCTGCCATATGAACCGATCTGGGATCTTGATTTCTTGAGCCTCTAGAGTGCGCAATTTTTATCAGATTGGAATGAAATTTTGCACGACGTGTTTTGTTATGATATCCAACAACTGTACAAAGTATAGTTCAAATCGGTCCAAAACCTGATATAGCTATCATATAAACCGATCTTGCCATATAAACCGATTTGAATCAATTTTTTCACGAAGTATTTTGTTATGATATTCAACAACTGTGCCAAGTATGGTTCAAATCGGTTCATAACCTGATATAGCTCTCATATAAACAGATCTGTGGACTTGACTTCTTGAGCTTCTAGAGGGAACGATTCCCGTCCGATTTGGCTGCAATTTAGCATGACGTATTTTATTCTTACCCTCAACAACTGTGTCAAATAAGGTTCAAATTGGTTCATAACCTGATATAGCTGCCATATTAACCGATCTGCGATCTTGACTTCTTGAGCCTCTAAGGTCGCAATTATTATCCGATTTGCGTGAAATGAAATTGTACGACGGTTCCTTTCATGACCATCAACATACGTGTTTGTTATGGTCTGAATCGGTCTATAGCCCGATACAGCTCCCATATAAATCGATCTCTCTATTTTACTTCTTGAGCCCCCAAAGGGCGCAATTCTTATTCGAATTGGCTGACATTTTACACAGGTCTCCAACATATAATTTAATTGTGGTCCAAACCGGACCATATCTTGATATCGCTCTAATAGCAGAGCAAATATTTTCTTATATCCTTCTTTTCCTAAGAAGAGATGCCGGGAAAAGAACTCGACAAATGCGATCCATGGTGGAGGGAATATAAGATTTGGCCCAGCCTTTTTACTTGTTTTTGTTTTAACTTTCCTTTAGCTCTTAAAAATCATTGATTGCTGTTGTTTTGAAATGATGTGGCCGATTTTTTTAACCAATTTGGTCGAAATTTATATTTGTGGGTTGTAGCAGACCCTCAAACACAATTTCCGAATATGATGCAAATTAATCATATGTATATAAAACTGTCATATAGACCGATATCCCGATTTAAGGTATTGTACTCATAAAAGGTTCATATGCATTATACGGTCTATATCGGATTATATTTGTATGCATCAAAGTTCCAATTTCGAAATTTTACTTCTTGAGTTCATCAATGGTGCATTTTTTTTCAACTTAACTTATCGACATTTTTCATGAAATGTATCCGAGGAGGTAGCCGACACAAAACCTCCCCTCACCAGCGCCCATTTTAATACGAATGGGTTCAAAAGAAAGGTATTTAGGGAGATGTGTTCTAGTGTAATTTTCAAATTCATTAGCCACTGTCTGTATCGACGTCGGAGGCGAAAATAATTTCTTACATTTTCAAGTTTTGGTCTGTTGGGGTGGGGATCATTTAATTTCATAAATTTTCGTTTGTTTCTCTTTCCAGACCAGTTTAAAGATCAGAGATTTTTTGCAATGGAGAAGGAAAGCTGCCAATCATATTAGGTGTGCAGGCTTCAAGGTCCATACATTGGTAGGTCGTACTTTCGAATATATTGCGAAAACGTGTCTACGATGCAAGCACGGCACTAACACAAGTTTGACAACTTTCACACTAGCTATTCTTTTCCTCCACATGAGTTTTCGGAAGTTGTATTGATGGCTTCGAAAGCAAGAAAATGGCAACGGCTCTCGCTGTTGCTCCGTGAGGTTCGAATCGAAGGAGAAACAAACGAAAGAATTTCTAACAATTGTTACCAATTTCGGTGATCGGTTGATATGATATGACCCAATCAAAGTAGCAATAACAAGTAAAGACTTATTAAGTTTGGAACAGCCTACATAATCCTCTCCCTCCCATCTTCTTGACATTTTGTATGAACTCTTAAAGTTTCGCTCTTTGAGCATTAACTCGTTGCCCCGCCAGCAATGTTACATCCCCAAATTTATGGCAAGCGGAAATCCAATCTCTGTGTCTGTGTCGATTTAGTAGTTGTTTTGGTCCTTACGGTCCTTTCTTAAAGTTAAACAGGTTATTAACACCGACACAGTAATTTTTGTCGTCTTTAATTTCAAATTTCATTCCGAAGAGTTGAATTCCCGTTTCATGTGACTTGTGACTGTTAGTTTGAAAAATGATAAAGTTAAATTCTTACTTCGACAACTCCCCGGGGGTCTTGACGACGAAATGCTTTGGCGCCAAAGTTGATGTATGCTAGAAGGGCCAGACGAAGGACTAGCCTGTGAACTCTTTCATGAGTTCTTTTGTGGAGTGTGGCGTTGTAGGAGTTATCTGTGTAGCGTTATCGTTGTTGTTTTTGTTGCAAGAGATTTTTCAAATATTTTTCAAATTAATCTTAATTAAGCGCAAAAAGGGTTAAAACCCTTCGATACAATCTTTCGAAATAAATTTGCACAAAATATAAAACGTAGAATTTGTTGTCGAAAAACACAACAACGGACACCAGCACAGCCACATGCACATACATCAGCAGATACATTTGCGCACACACACCCGTACACATTCGCACAAATTCCAAGGAAAAAGGAAACACATCAAAAGACTGATGTAGAAGCCCTTGAAGATGCTTGAGGTGCTGAAGGAAATCCGAGAAATGGAAGATACCCCCGTCGGTCCATCCGTTGGTGGCATTAGAAGCAGGGAGAGATGGGGGCAAGCTCTAAGAAAAATTGTGTTTTTGTTCATTTTGCATATGAATTTGGCAGGTCGTTATGTCGGCAGGATTCCTTGCGTTCTTTTGGAACTTTGGCTGGCCGACTGGCTTGCCGCTCGCCGGGAGCCCATTGCCAATGAGGGGGCCACTTGCAAGCATATTGTAAGGGGTTGTTTACATGGTTATTTTTGGCAAACACTTGGCCTCTGCCATAGATGGAGACCTCTGGCCGTGTGAGTATGTGTGCGTATGGCTGAGTGTTAGTGCCTTATGGACTGGCTTTGGCCCTAAAGCCTGTGTTTAATATCATTAAAATGATGGATTGCCACGACCTTCTTCAATTTCTGAAAGTGTCTGTTTTTTATATATCGTTGATTTTTGTCTGTGCAAGTGTGTATGCGTGTGTGTGTGTGTGTGTTGCATTTTGGCTCTGTTTGTGCGTGCGGGGAAAAACAAATTAGGGTTGCAGCCATTGGAGTGAGACATCTTTGCTTTGGCATGTTCAGCTTGCTGCTCGCTCGTTGTCTTGTTCCTTGGTCCTGTTGGCATTCGTGTTGCTGTAGATTGATTGATAAAAATATCACAACAAGATAAAGTCATATTTTTTGTTTATAAACTTTCGCCTCTTCGAAATGGAAATAAAAAGGAAAACATCATTTATTCGTATTCGTAGGAAACAATCCTTCGAAAGGAGATATCTATCCATACCCAAACAGGACAAGCACGTTGTGCAAGACGAAGACATGAAGTGCGATGCGGGCCAAAAAAAAAGTAAAAGCTCTTCCTTTTTCAAGCTTCTTAGTCTGGGTGTGTGTGTGTGGCTGTGTATGCGTCATACGATGCCTTTCGTTTTTATAGCCATTTATAAAGTTTCAGGGTTGATATCTGCAGCACTCACATGTCCTAGAACACGTTGCATACACAGACACACACACACACACTCACACATACACAAACATTTTGGCTGATATCAGTTAAAACATTTTTCATAATTTCAGCCATATTTCTTGAAAACAAAAAATTCCCCTCACCCCCTGCTTTGCCAGAACAAAATGTGAGAAGTAAGGGGAGCAGAACCACACACACAAAGACTACAAAGACAATGTGTGGTGCCTTCATGATATGTCAAAAAGTGTTACCCAGAAATTAAAACATGCTGCAATATCTGCTCGGGTACCACAATTTCAACCACAATGCCTCTACATCCGAAACCTTCCAATCACACCCACGCGACGTCCATGGTACACCATAGGAGTTGAGCCACACTCGGATGGGCTGTAACAACACCAAGTTTGGCTTGCGAGCCAAGTGAGTCACAGATACAAATGCAGCGAATGATATCAACCCCAATATGTTTGCCTGAAAGCGAGTACAGCTCACGACTAAGAGGTGAGCAGGGATCTGGCGGGGGAGCTTCCACATGCAGATATGCCATTGTATTTGGATTCCGTCGGTATTCCGTCTTTTTGGCTGTTTTTGGAGTTATGAATTCGCTCTGTATGGCACATTGTGCCACAACAACATGCTAAATGTCCGAGTTTATTGCCACTTTTGGCGGAACTTTTGATTTTTCGTTCTGCCATTTTTCCACAAAGGGGTGAAACAAAAAAAAAAAAAAAAAAAAATTAAATAGCTGTTGGCTGTATGTTGCATGATGCCAAATTGCAGCCACAATAATAGTAAAATGCAATCTACATTTTATTCCAATGTGCACTGTGGCACATCCTAAGATGAACACTTGCAGCAATGTTTACACTGCCAATCACTTGAATATGGCTGGGTGCACGATTTTAAAAATCAATGCATGAAGGTCATAGGGGTTGGTAAATTTTTGAGGTTAAAGTTAAAACTGAACAAGCATCGCATTAATTACCTTCGGCACGGGTATATGAACCTTAATATCGAGATCGAACTACAGGGCAGATGTATCGAAATATGGTCCGATCTGAACCAGATCTGCGGAGTCGAAGTCGAGCAATTTTCCACGGAATCGATGTCATATAAATTACCTCGACTTCGACTCTGTCCAAAATAAAAAAAAAATGTTTAAAAAAAAACAAGTGAAACGGCGTTATGTTCGGCCGGGCCGAACTTTAAATACCCACCACCTCGGGTATATATGTATACCACCTTTCGTCATAATCCTGTGAAAAATGCATAATTTATACCCCCATAGCAGCTTTATCGAAATATGGTCCTGGACCACATTTGGCACGGATATTGAGTTGTCTATTAAGTATAAGCCATTGATCAATTTTGTAGAACAAAATATTGTTTTTTTTGGTATGCATATCCAAATATAGACGGATCTGAAACTTATACGACACCGATGTTGAAATGCCTAACATAAGTCATTGTGTCAATTTCAGCGAAATAGGATTATAAATGCGCCTTTTATGTGGCCAAGACTTCAAATCGAGATATCGGTCTGTATGGCAGCTATATCCAAAACTGGACCGTTTTGGGCCAAGTTCCAGAAAAATGTCGAAGAGCCTAAAACAACTCACTGTTCCAAATTTCGGCGATATCGGATAACAAATGCGCTTTTTATAGGCCCAAAACCTTAAATCAAGAGATCGGTCTATATGGCAGCTATATCCAAATCTGTACTAATCTGGGCCAAATTGAAAAAAGTTGGCGAGGAGTCTAATAAATCTCACTGTCTCAAATTTAGGCGAAATCCGACAATAAATGCGCCTTTTATGGGCTCAAAACCTTATATCGAGAGATCGGTCTATACGACAGCTATAGGAGGAATCGGTCTATATGGTAGCTATATCCAAACCTGATCCGATCAAGGCCAAATTGACGAAGGATGGCGAAGGGCCTAACACAACTCACTATCCCAAATTTCAGCGAAATCGGATAATAAATGTGGCTCTTATGGCCCTAAGACACTCAATCGGAGGATCGGTCTATATGGCAGCTTTAACCCAATTTGGACCGATGTGGGCAAAATTAACGAAGGATGTTGAAGGGCTTAATACAACCCACTGTCCCAAATTTTAGTGAAATTGGTTAATAAATGTGGTTTTTATAGCACTAAGAGGATCGGTCTATATGGCAGCTATATCCATATCTGGTCCTAATCTCTAATATTAAAGACTGTAGCGTGATTTCAACAGACAGACGGACGGACATGTCTAGATCGTCTTAGATTTCTACGCTGATCAAGAATATATATACTTTATAGGGTCGGAAATGAATATTTCGATGTGTTGCAAACGGAATAACAAAGTGAACATACCCCCATCCTTCGGTGATGGGTATAAAAATTATTGGAGATTTTATGACAGCTTTAGCCTACTTTCAACTTCTTTACCATCTGAAAACTGCAGAAAATGTTTGCAGTGCCGCTTTCAGCTGTCTTTCTGTTGTTGCTGCTAATTTTTTTCCAATTTTTACTAACAAATTTCTATGAGCGTATAACTAAATGTGTTCCGATTTAGCTTGCGTATGAAAAAAGCTGTGGAATTGTGCCAAACTCCAATACAATTTCACAATTTTTTAAACACAGATCTCATGGCATGTACATACCCGATGGAGTTCTTCATCGGCAAGGTCTGCCGCCTCAGTGTATAACACACTGCAACAATCACAATAACAACAGATGCACGGAGGTGGGACATGTATGGCTCAAAACGCTCTCAACCATATAAACCCATCTTCGGATTTGACTTCTGGTAATTTGAGGGGGGCAATTTATATTCGATTAAACTGAAATTTTACATGTGACGTTTATTCAAAGTCCAACACAATTTTGTAATTGTGCGTTATTGTTCGATTAGGACTCATGACATTTATGGTCTGAATAAGTCTGCAACGCGATGAAGCTCACATACAAAATGTTCTCCTGACTTGACACTTAATGCCCCTCGAGTACACAATACTTTTCCGATTTGGCTAACTTACACGTGATATTCTGCTATGGCTTCCAGCAACTATGATAAGTATTTTGAATAGAAACTTGCCCTACACCAACTGTAGTAGGGAGTATTTATAACATTCGGCCCCTTTGAACGTAACCCTTTTTTCTGCTTTTAAATTCTAAAGTACCCCTCGTATTGCATTGAATGCCGGTGTGGCTCATTTGCCCCTTAGTTTACATGTTACAAAAGTCAATACATCACTTAATAGTAAACTTTTGTATTTTTAAGTTGGGCAAACCAAACAGTGCCAACATGTTATGAGAAATATCTGACAGTTCAAACTTCATTAGTTTTCAGTTATAATTCAAAAATGTAAACTCCCTGCCATTTACGCGTGTGTGTGTGTGTGTATGGGCCACTCTCGTATAATCCAGTGGTGGGCCACCACTTTGCATCTTCCATCCATCCATTGTATAAGTCAAACAATTGCTAATAGTATTTGGAGGCAAATGCAAATTTTGCCGCAAATCGTTAAAGGGGCCTGAATGAGGAGGATTTTTAAATCTCCTCTCCCAAAGGATGCCATTGAAACTTGGAGCATTTGTTGTAGCTGAATGTTGTGAAATTGTTTTGGGCTACCCAAAAGGGATTAAATGCCGTTACGTAGTCAACCCAACTAAAATCAACTACTCGGTCGTAGTCACTTTGCTCGCACAACTAACTAAACAATGCCATCGATTCGGTTCCTATGAAAACAATTTGGGAAAGTTATTTAACATGCCATAGCCTTTTTCCTACACTTCACTCCATTGCACTGGATCTCGAAGTGAACAGGACTGCTTTTCAATGGCGTAGAGCCTCCCCTCCCCCCCCCCAAGCCCCTTCTGATGGCGAACATATGTACGAGTGTATACACATCTGTGGTAGCCAACATTTCTATTTGACTGTTGTTGTTTTATTTTGACTTTATGATTCCATCAAATCGTTGCTCATGAATTTGTGAAGCAGGACCGCGATGCAGTTCGCTTTGTTCATTGGCATTAAAATCCCCGTACAAGTACAACAATAAAGAATCCTTTTACTATGGTAGATATTATTGATGTTTTTGTTGTTGGTGCTAGTGTTTATTGTTGTTGGCCGGTTGCAGCAACATCACCATGTTAGCAGCAAATCTATTGAACATTTTAAAATCATAACAAGACCAAATTGTTAAAGTGTTCATGCAAAACCCACGTATATTAAGGTGGTAAGGGGAGAATTCTACTCGATACGATATGAAAGATTTTTTTTTATCAAACTCCAGAACAGGCTCATACAGAATAAAAGCCTGGCAAATCCTAAAAGCGTCTTTTGAAATACGCTCATGTTGAAGGCTGTTTCTGGGATCATAAGGAAACTATAAGGGTGCACAATTGGATCATATTTTGTTAACCATTGGACTCTGTTGATAGTTAAGAAGTCAGCATAGAAGATCAGGAGCAGTACAAGGTTTTGGGCCCAAATGAATAATTTTAACGCAAATTTAGGTTAGGTTGAAGGGTATACGTCTGTTAACCGCTTGCATCCTAGGTCCATTATGTTGGCCCAAGAAGAAGGGAGAAGAGCAAATGTCGTTGGGGAAACGCAAATAGAGTTAACATTCCAGTAAAATGCGAGACAACAAAAACTAAAGAAAAACAAACAAGTAAGAGCGTGCTAGGTTCGGCCGGGCCCAATCTTATATACCCTCCACCATTGATCGCATTTGTCGAGTTCTATGCGCGGTATCTCTTTTTAGACAAATATAGAATATTGAATAAGAATTGCTATGCTATTGGAGCTATATCAAGTTATAGTCCGATTTGGACCATAAATGAATGCTGAACATTGTAGAAGTCCTTGTGTAATATTTCAGTTCATTCAGATAAGAATTGAGCCTTGTAGGGGCTCAAGAAGCAAAATCGGGAGATTGGTTTATATGGGAGCTGTATCAAGCTATTGATCCATTCCGACCATATTAGACTCGTATGTTGAAGGTTATGAGAGAAGCCGTTGTACAAATTTTCAGCCAAATCGGGTGAGAATTGCTCCCTCTAGAGGCTCAAGAAGTCAAGATCCAAGATCGGTTTATATGACAGCTATACCAGATTATGAACCGATTCGAACCATACTTGGCACAGTTGTTGCATATCATAACAAAACACGTCGTGCAAAATTTCATTCCAATCAGATGAGAATTGCGCCTTCTAGAGGCTCAAGAAGTCAAGACCCGAGATCGGTTTATATGGCAGCTATATCAGGTTATGGACCGATTTAAACCATACTTAGCGTAGTTGTTGGAAGTGATAGCAGAACACGACGTGCAAAATTTCAATAAAATCGGATAAGAATTGCGCCCCTAGAGGCTCAAGAAGTCAAGATCCAAGATCGGTTTATATGACAGCTATACCAGATTATTAACCGATTTGAACCATACATGGCACAGATGTTGCATATCATGACAAAACACGTCGTGCAAAATTTCATTACAATCGGATGAGAATTGCGCCTTCTAGAGGCTCAAGAAGTCAAGACCCAAGATCGGTTTATATGGCAGCTATATCAAAACATGGACCGATATGGCCCATTTACAATATCAACCGACCTACACTAATAAGAAGTATTTGTGCAAAATCTTAAGCGGCTAGCTTTACTCCTTCGGAAGTTAGCGTGCTTTCGACAGACAGACGGACGGACGGACAGACGGACGGACATGGCTAGATGGACATAGCCATGGTCTCAGACGAATATTTCGAGTAGTTACATACTGAATGATGAAATTAGTATACCCCTCATCTTATGGTGGAGGGTATAAAAAGTAGAGAACCAGGCGGATCGCGGAAAAACTCCTACCAATGAGAGTATGGTTCAAAAGAAAAACGCTGTCACCTATTACTCCCTGTCTATTCCTTTTCAGTTCGTCGGTCGCCCCGCCACCCATCATCTCTTAGCCCTGCGAAGTTTGGTTTAAAGAAACTCCTAACATCTTCTATCCAGTATCGACACTACGTGACTGAAAGCCAAAGCCTTCAGCTCCTCTTGACTGTCCAAGTATATGGTGAAAGTCCCACAGTTCCAACAATACCGCGAAGACCTCCGCCTGAAAGAAACTTCACCCGTTCAGAAGCCTGTTTGGCTTCCCGATTCCAAGCAACTCAACGAAGACTCGTGGCCGGTGGCCCCGACCAAATACGACTTATCGTCGTTTACTTAAAGGGCCGGTATGGTGTGGTTCCCCTAGCCCAAATATTCCTTTTTGGAAAAATTACATTAAACCTGTCAACAAGACAGGACTCCACTGGTAAATAATACATGGATTCACTATAGCTCATAAGTAAACATTTCCGACACAGACGTTGATTGCCTGGCGAGAACATCAGAATTAGTTTTCAGCGGTGCTGTAATCCCCGCCATGTAAACGACTCTAGTAAGTGTTGGAGCTTAAACTTGTATCGGACAGTACTCATTGTTATGAGAGAGGCATCCCCGCTGTTTAGCTGTTCATGGGCAAATTTGGAATATATTATGCAGCCACATGTCCATGACCCGGTATCCTGTTCCTTCTCGATCATCCTGCGGAGGACAACGCTGTCCAGAGATCATAGCCACACAAGATATCACTTGTTGAAAAATGACAGAACAACTGCCGGTGACAGCATTACATTTTCTTAGATGGGAACACACTATAAGACTTGAACCGACTTTGAGGCGTAGAATGGAAACAATTTATAGATTTGGTTAATAGCACGGATCTCCTGATTTAGAGTTTTTTTTTTTTTCTGGTTACTTTTTAGTATTTAGAGTACACAATAAGGCGACTACAGGCTTAGGTGTATATCCATAATACCATGGGGCGGATTAATATTCGCACCCTCTTTTCACCTTTACCCAACCCTTTTCTCGGTATTCCTTCTTCAGCTTAGTCTTTGTTAAAGAATCATGCCCAGATACTTGGCCTACGGAGAGAACTCTAGCCCATCCAGGAACGATTCCATGCCAACACCCAGTTGTCGACGTTTGTTATACCCACCACCTTAGGAGGGTATGCTAATCTAGTCATTCAAGCATATATATATTTTTAAACATCTCGAAATTGATCTCAGTCGAACTAGCCATGCCTGTTAGTCCGTCATTCCTTGAAATTTTGCACATATACTTCTTATTGAGGATGGCAAATGGGTTCAGTTTTGGATTTATCTTCCATCTGAATCGATCCCCTGTTTTGACTTCCTGAGCCTCTAAAGCCCTCAATTTTCATCCGATTTCGTTGAAATTTTGCACAAAGATTTCGGTTCCGACTTTCAGTATTCAGGCGGACTATAGCTTTCATATAAACCTACCTTCTGATTTTACGTCTTTAGGCAATGGAAGTGGCAATTGTTACCCGACTTGGCACGTCGACCGATTTGAACCATTCTTACAACAGTTGTTGGAAGTCATAACGAAACACATCGTGCAATATTTCAGCCAAAGCGTATAGGAATTGCTCCCTGTAGAGGCTCAAGAAGTCAAGACCCCAGACCGGTTTATATGGCAGCTATATCAGGTTATGAACCGATTTGAACTATTCTTAGCACAAATGTTGAAAGTCACAACAAAATACCTCATGCGAAATTTCAGCCAAATCGGATAATAATTGCGTCCTCTAGTGGCTCAAGAAGTCAAGACCCCAGACAGGTTTATATAGCAGCTATATCAGGTTATGAACCGATTAGAACTATTCTTAACACAGTTGTTGAAAGTCATAACAAAACATGTCGTGGAAAATTTCAGCCAAATCGGATAGGAATTGCGCACTCTAGCCGCCCAAGAAGTCAAGACCCCAGATATAGGCCATTTACAATCCCAACCGACCTACACTAATAAGAAGTATTTGAGCAAAATTTCAAGCGGCTAGCTTTACTCCTTCGAAAGTTAGGGTACTTTCGACAGACGGACGGATGGACGGACACGGTGTGTTAGACTTAAAATGTCATAAGGTTCAAGAAAGTACGACGAAATTTCTATACCCCTATCCTATGGTGGACGGTATAAAAATATGCCCTCACCCTTCGATGGTGGGTATAAAAATAATTTTTTTTTTTGGCCGACCGGATTTCTTAAACCTGGGTTTGCTTGGATGTTTGTGCTATACATGGTAGTACGCATGTTTTTACACCTATCTCAACTGTAGATCAAATGATGCCCGAATCGGAGGGTAGTCCACTGACTCTACAGGAGCATGATTAGACCAATACTTACTTACGCCTCAATAGTTTGGTGGAATGCTATGGAGAAAAAGTGCAACATAAGGACCATACAACAGGTTCAGAGAACATGTTGTCTTGACATAGGCGGAGCGATTAGGACCACGCCCACTAGACCACTGGAGACTATTCTACATATCCGACCCATTGACATACAGATTAAATGTGAGGCAGCCACTGCGGCTATGAGACTTAGGCGACGGGAGAATGGATTGAGGTTGGGAGTTGCTCATACCATCGCGGTATAATCGAAGCGTCGATAGGAAACCTGAAAGGAAGGTAAGAGGTTTCTGATCGGATACCTGAGATGAACCTTGAAGTCGAGTACGAGGCACTGCTCCCAGAGGCACAGTCTTGGATTGACGGAACCATCCGGAAGATTATGTTACACGGATGGATCAAAGCTAGAGGACAGAGTGGGTTTGGGGGTTTCCATCCTGTTTTACACTGCCTGTCCATAATAGGGTCCTGTAGGCGGAGATCCGGGCGATCGCGAAATGCGTGAAGTGGTATGGTGCTAACGCAAAGACGTCGACTGTGAACATCTTTACCGACAGTAAAATTGCCATAAGGGCAATAACAACCAGGACGGTAAGGTCAGGAACAGTCTGCCTTTGCGGATGGCAAAATCCGCAAAGGCAGATGATTTGACGGTGAACTTGGTTAACCCGAAGCCTTTCGGGTCGACGCAGTCCGAGTTAAGGGAGTGGGCGAGGAATGCGCATGCACATTGTGGAACAGCGAAAGGTCGGTAGGACAGCGAAAATCCTATGGGGGGATCCAGATCGTGAGAAGACGAGGCTATTACTGAAAGGAAGCAAGAAGGAGGTCAGTATAGCGATTGGTATCATAACGGGACACATAGGACTTCGAGCTCACTTATGTACAATCGGTGAGGAAAGTGATTGCATGTGTAGGACAAGCAAAGAAGATGATGAGGCTTTGGAGCATTTTCTTTGTAATTGCCCGGCTTTCGCGTCCAACAGATACCGGCACTTAGGTGGACACACAAAACCAGATATGAACCAACTTAGGGGAGCGGTATTGAAAACAATTAAGGAATTTGTAAGTAGTCCGTTTGCAACACATCGAAATATCCATTTCCGACCCTATAAAGTATATATATTCTTGATCAGCGTAAAAATCTAACACGATCTAGACATGTCCGTTCGTATGTCTGTTGAAATCACGCTACAGTCTTCAAAATAGAGATATTGAGCTGAAACTTTGCACAGATTCTTTTTTTGTCCATAAGCAGGTTAAGTTCAAAGATAGGCTATATCGGACTATATCTTGATATAGCCCCCATATAGACCGATCCGCCGATTTAGGGTCTTAGGCCAATAAAAGCCACATTTATTATCCGATTTTGGTGAAATTTGAGACAGTGAGTTATCTTAGACCCTTCGACATTCTCCGTCAATTTGGCCCAGATCGGTCCAGATTTGGATATAGCTGCCATATAGACCGATACTCCGATTTAGGTTCTTAGGCCCATAAAAGCCACATTTATTACCCGATTTTGCTGAAATTTGGGTCAGTGAGTTGTGTTAAGCCCTTCGACATTCTTCATCAATTTGGCCCAGATCGGTCCAGATTTGGATATAGCTGCCACATAGACCGATCCTCCGATTTCGGGTCTAAGGCCCATAAAAGCCACATTTATTATTCGATTTTGCTGAAATTCGGGACAGTGAGTTGTATTAGGCCCTTCGACATTTTTCGTCAATTTGGCCCAGATCGGTCCAGATTTGGATATAGCTGCCACATAGACCGATCCTCCGATTTTGGGTCTTAGGCCCATAAAAGCCACATTTATTATTCGATTTTGCTAAAATTCGGGACAGTGAGTTCTATTAGGCCCTTCGACATTCTTCGTCAATTTGGCCCAGATCGGTCCAGATTTGGATATAGCTGCCATATAGACCGATACTCCGATTTCGGGTCTTAGACCTATAAAAGCCACATTTATTATTCGATTTTGCTGAAATTCGGGACAGTGAGTTCTATTAGGCCCTTCGACATTCTTCGTCAATTTGGCCCAGATCGGTCCAGATTTGGATATAGCTGCCATATAGACCGATACTCCGATTTAGGTTCTTAGGCCCATAAAAGCCACATTTATTACCCGATTTTGCTGAAATTTGCGACAGTGAGTTGTGTTAGGCTTTCCAACATCCTTCGTCAATTTGGCCTAGATCGGTTCAGATTTGGGTCTTAGGTCCATAAAATCCACATTTATTATCCAATTTTGCTGAAATTTGGGACAGTGAGTTGTCTTAGGCCCTTCGACATTCTTCGTCAATTTGGTTTAGATCGGTCTAGATTTGGTTATAGCTGCCATATAGACCGATCCTCCGATTTAGTGTATTCGGGCCATAGAAGCCACAATTATTATTCGATTTTGCTGAAATTTGGGACAGTGAGTTGTCTTAGGCTCTTCGACATTCTTCGTCAATTTGGCTCAGATCGGTTTAGATTTGGATATAGCTGCCATATAGACCGATCGTCCGATTTAGAGTCTTAGGCCCACAAAAGCCACATTTATTGTCCGATGTTGCCGAAATTTGGGACAGTGAGTTAGGTTAAGCCGCTAAACATACTTCTGCAATATGTCACAGATCGGTCGAGATTTGGATATAGCTGCCATATAGACCGATATCTCGATTTAATGTTTTTGGCCCATAAAAGGCGCATTTATTGTCCGATGTTGCCGAAATTTGGGACATATTTTTGCAATTTGGTCTAGATCGATGAAGATTTGCATATAGCTGCCATATAGACCGATATCTCGATTTAAAGTCTTTGCCCCAAAAAAAGGGGCATTTATAATCATAAGACATAAGGTATGCAATTTTCACCGGATTTTGATGAAAGGTGGTTTACATATATACCCGAGGTGGTGGGTATCCAAAGTTCGGCCCGGCCGAACTTAACGCCATTTTACTTGTTAGAGGTTACTTTATAGTTTTTAGAGCGCACAACAAGCCGATTACTGGCCATAAGTCCATAGTGGCATGGGGCGGTTTAATATCTGCACCCTGTTTTCAACCTAACCTAACCTATCCTAATCTTTTGTGGAAAGTCAACAAAATTTTTCATAATTTTGTCTGCCAAGTCTCTTGTAGGTACTTACTTACGTACTTTAACAAATAATGTCTTCGATTCAGTGCTAAAATTCGTTGAGAATTTAATGTTTCATATAAAAATTTGGTAGTTGGTTTTTTCCAAGAGTTATTTTTCCTCTGCATTAACTTATAAGATATGATATTGTTGTGATGGTGTTACACTTTATAAACAAACAAACAAAGAATATGATATTGGAGTTATAACAAAATAGGTTCATGAATGTATCCATATTGGTGAGCATCCAATACATTTTTACTTGTTTTCTTAAGTTTTTAAGGCAATAATGTTAAAAACTCTTGAATAATTTATTCAAAATATGATTTTTATTAGAAATGTTATCAAAATTTCATTTTTCAGGAAATTTTAAGCGACTTTGTAAAAATTAAATTTCTTTGGAAATTTTATCAAAAGATAATTTCTACCGAAAATTTTATTAAAATAGTCATTTTCAAGAAAGTATCTTCATTTTGTTTCTATGGGAAGTTGTGTCTAGAGGAAAAAGTTCCATTTGCCGAAGGTGAAAAATTCTAAGGTCTTGTACTTCACTTGAAATTAAGCTTAAAGCCCAACATTTTGGTAGGGATAGATAAAGACACTCCCACGTCATACAATTGCAAGAGGGGTTTTACCCAATAATGTGATCGAACAACCGTTGTGGACGCTGGTATAGGAATTACAATTCCACTCTAACCCAAAAAGATACCATTGTAGAGAACACACTGCGATATCTTATAAGAGATGAGGTGCATACTTTGTCGATGTATTAAAAATGAACCCCGCATACGACTATGTCCATGCTATAACTTCAAAAAACAATTCCTTATGGTTTCAGTAACCTTCACTGGTGTTATTGGACAACTCTATTTGTTATGTTGTCTAAATCGATTTAACTCAATTTCCGTGAATATTTTCTAGCAACTTGCCTAATATACCAACAACGAAAAAATAACTGAAAAAGTCATACAATATGATATTTGACTGTGCCCGTACTTTGCATAGATATTTCTGCGGTTGTGTACACAGTTAGCCAACATAGACACTCATATGTTGTCAAGTGGGGCGTAAGGGCGAGGTGAAACATGTAGGTAAATTTGTCAGCGCCACTGCTGCTTTGGACACATTCAAATATATTGGCGTTGCATCGATTTGTCATTTTGACGCTTTGCACAAATACTGCACAAAATGCTGCCATATGTCAGGCAGTTGATATTTTACTTGGACGCTGCAAAACTGAATTGAGGCGCGTCACTGAGTGAGATTGTGAAAACGACCGACCGTCCGTCGTATGTTTTAAATTTGTATTCGATTGCCATTTGACATGACCTAGGAGTATGGGCAGGAACTATGTGTTCTTTTTGTTGTTGGCTTGCGCCTTATGCCACCCACAGAAGGTATGCCGGAATACCAATATTTGTGTTTGCCATTCCTTTGGTCCTGTGGCCCGTTGGCATTGTGTTGTAATGCATTTTCTATTATTTATCCACAGCAGGCTTAAATGTCTGCTCTGCAACAACGTTTGGCTATTGTTCGCTGTGGCTCTGGGGCCACTTGAAATGAGACTGGACTGCCCGAACTCCTCTGTCATTTCCCTTGTTATACCCTCCACCATAAGATGGGGGGTATACTAATTTCGTCATTCTGTTTGTAACTACTCGAAATATTCGTCTGAGACCCCATAAAGTATATATATTCTTGATCGTCGTGAAATTTTATGTCGATCTAGCCATGTCCGTCCGTCTGTCCGTCCGTCCGTCCGTCCGTCCGTCCGTCCGTCCGTCCGTCCGTCCGTCCGTCCGTCCGTCCGTCTGTCTGTCGAAAGCACGCTAACTTCCGAAGGAGTAAAGCTAGCCGCTTGAAATTTTGCACAAATACTTCTTATTAGTGTAGGTCGGTTGGTATTGTAAATGGGCCATATCGGTCCATGTTTTGATATAGCTGCCATATAAACCGATCTTGGGTCTTGACTTCTTGAGCCTCTAGCGTGCGCAATTCTTATCCGATTGGGATGAAATTTTGCACGACGTGTTTTGTTATAATATCCAACAACTGTGCTAAGTATGGTTCAAATCGGTCCATAACCTGATATAGCTGTCATATAAACCGATCTTGGGTCTTGACTTCTTGAGCCTCTAGAAGGCGCAATTCTTATCCGATTAGAATGAAATTTTGCACGACGTGTTTTATTATGATATCCAACAACTGTGCCAAGTATGGTTCAAATCGGTTCATAACCTGATATAGCTGCCATATAAACCGATCTTGGGTCTTGACTTCTTGAGCCTCTAGAAGGCGCAATTCTTATCCGATTAGAATGAAATTTTGCACGACGTGTTTTATTATGATATCCAACAACTGTGCCAAGTATGGTTCAAATCGGTCCATAACCTGATATAGCTGCCATATAAACCGATCTTGGGTCTTGACTTCTTGAGCCTGTAGCGTGCACAATTCTTATCCGATTGGGATGAAATTTTGCACGACGTGTTTTGTTATAATATCCCACAACTGTGCTAAGTATGGTTCAAATCGGTCCATAACCTGATATAGCTGTCATATAAACCGATCTTGGGTCTTGACTTCTTGAGCCTCTAGAAGGCGCAATTCTTATCCGATTGGAATGAAATTTTGCACGACGTGTTTTGTTATGATATCCAACAACTGTGCCAAGTATGGTTCAAATCGGTTCATAACCTGATATAGCTGCCATATAAACCGATCTTGGGTCTTGACTTCTTGAGCCTCTAGAGTGCGCAATTCTTATCCGATTGGAATGAATTTTGGCACGTAGTATTTTGTTATGATATCCAACAACTGTGCCAAATATGGTTCAAATCGGTTCATAACCTGATATAGCTGTCATATAAACAGATCTGGGGACTTGACTTCTTGAGCTTCTAGAGGGCGTAATTCCTATCCGATTGGAATGAAATTTTGCACGACGTGTTTTGTTATGATATCCAACAACTGTGCCAAGTATGGTTCAAATCGGTTCATAACCTGATATAGCTGCCATATAAACCGATCTTGGGTCTTGACTCCTTGAGCCTCTAGAGTGCGCAATTCTTATCCGATTGGAATGAATTTTGGCACGTAGTATTTTGTTATGATATCCAACAACTGTGCCAAATATGGTTCAAATCGGTTCATAACCTGATATAGCTGTCATATAAACAGATCTGGGGACTTGACTTCTTGAGCTTCTAGAGGGCGTAATTCCTATCCGATTTGGCTGAAATTTCGCAAGACGTTTTTATACCCTCCACCATAAGATGGGGGGTATACTAATTTCGTCATTCTGTTTGTAACTACTCGAAATATTCGTCTGAGACCCCATAAAGTATATATATTCTTGATCGTCGCGACATTTTATGTCGATCTAGCCATGTCCGTCCGTCTGTCCGTCCGTCCGTCCGTCTGTCTGTCGAAAGCACGCTATCTTCCGAAGGAGTAAAGCTAGCCGCTTGAAATTTTGCACAAATACTTCTTATTAGTGTAGGTCGGTTGGTATTGTAAATGGGCCATATCGGTCCATGTTTTGATATAGCTGCCATATAAACCGATCTTGGGTCTTGACTACTTGAGCATCTAGAGTGCGCAATTCTTATCCGATTGGAATGACATTTTGCACGACGTGTTTTGTTATGATATCCAACAACTGTGCCAAGTATGGTTCAAATCGGTTCATGGTTTGATATAGCTGCCATATAAACCGATCTTAGGTCTTGACTTCTTGAGCCTCTAGCGTGCGCAATTCTTATCCGATTAGAATGAAATTTTGCACGACGTGTTTTGTTATGATATCCAACAACTGTGCCAAGTATGGTTGAAATCGGTCCATAAGCTGATATAGCTGTCATATAAACAGATCTGGGGATTTGACTTCTTGAGCTTCTAGAGGGCGTAATTCCTATCCGATTTGGCTGAAATTTTGCATGACGTTTTTTATTTTTACTTTCAACAACTGTGTCAAATAAGGCTCAAATCGGTTCTTAACCTGATATAGCTGCCATATAAACCGATCGGGAATATTGACTTCTTGACCCCTAGAGGTCGCAATTATTATCCGATATGCCTGAAATTTTGTACGACAGATCCTCTCATGACCATCAACAAAGGTGTTTATTATGGTCTGAATCGGTCTATAGCCCGACACGGATCCCATATAAATCGATCTCTCTATTTTACTTCTGAGCCCCAATGGACGCAATTCTTATACGAATTGGCTGAAATTTTACACAGGTCTCCAACATATAATTTAATTGTGGTCCGAACCGGACCATATCTTGATATCGTTTTAATAGCAGAGCAACTCTTTTCTTATATCCTTTTTTGCCTAAGAAGAGATGCCGGGAAAAGAACTCGACAAGTGCGATCCATGGTGGAGGGTATATAAGATTCGGCCCGGCCGAACTTAGCACGCTTTTACTTGTTTTTATTTATTTTTTTTTTAATGTCTCTGCTCGCTATGGTTTGCTTTGTTGTGTTTTTGTCGATGGTTTCCTGGGTATTGGAATTTTTGATTGATTTTAAAAATTCCACGATTTATGCTTGCCATTTTTGCATGGCGTTCTTGTACATAAATGCCAGTGAACTGCAGCGGCAGCAACAGCAACAACAAAACACTCCACATACATGTGGCAAAGGCAACACCAACAGCTCCACTTGCATGGAGTTTCTCAATATGTATGCGCTGGGGTGTACAGAGGGGATGGGTCCTCTAGCTCCAGTGGTTTAAACTACGGCATTTTTTCCCATTTGTTTATGCATTCATCCGGTTCGGCGTTGTTTTTGTTGTTTTATTTTGTAAACTCACTCTCGTTCTGTTCTCATTGTACTTCTCATAATTTTTAATAGTCCTTTGGGATTTTTTTTACCCATGTCTGATGGCATAAATATGTGCACTAATGGATGAAATTAATTATTCACTGTCACAGGGCTTTAAGTGTGAATGGATATCATAACGACAAATTTAAGTTAAAAGACAAATTTACATAATGGCTAGGGTAGCACATATTTCCCACTCTAAAAGGCTATGATGCAGTTATTTGTTGGTTATGCAAAACCCTTAAGCGTTAGGACTTTAATGTGCCACATCGTTTAAGGATGATAATTTAGGACTATTGGGAAAGAAGGACCCAACATAGGCCATCATAAACTGAACCCTTTACTGGGGAGCTAAAAATGGGATTTGGAAATTGTTGCTAATATGTTTAAATAAATGTACAGAAGTTCAATTGCAATTCAATAGAATCGGTAAACAACAAAAAAAAAAAAAATATCATCAACCAAATTTCCGACATATTTTTTGTAAAAACTATATCAGGTTGAAGAGGTCTTAAAATTGAAATTTTACAAAAACTTCAATTTGTTTTCTTCCTGTTGAAACGAAGATGGTTTTATTTTTTATAATTCTCATTTTATATCTCTCTTGAGATGAGCTTAGTGATCGAAGAGTTTTTTTTTAGCATTGGAAAAGTGAGGACAGACCAACCATGGTATGAGCGTTTCGATCTCTTTGTTAAGGAGGTCATCATCGGATACCTTTAGGTATGAAGGCTTCAAGGGCCGTACCTTGGTAGGTTGTACATGTATCGAACCCGTTAAGAAACACCTCTATGATGTAAGTACGACACTAACCAAGTTCGACACCCTGTCTTTACTAACTGTACTTTTCCAATGCATGTGTTGTAGTGATGGTGTTTTTTTTTGTCCACACAACTGCAAAATCGAACGTGGTATACTCATGTTACTGTGCGTATAGGTTCGTTTTCAAAATGAATTCGATGTAAGTACAACCTACCAACGTGCGGTCATTGCAGCCTTCACTCCTAACGGTATCCGATGATGATTTTCTTAACCGAGAGGTCGAAACTCGTCACACCATGGTTGGCGTTGTGGTATCTTCTGGCTTTACATTTCCACTGGAAAAAAAATCGTTGATCATGAACCTCGTGTCGCAAGAGAAATAAAATAAATATTAAATTTGGTTGCTGAAGCACAAAAGTGCAATAACTAGCAAATTTCGGTTGAATCACAAATTGGGGTTCCTCAAAATAAAAACAGGTAAAACCGTACTAAGTTCGGCCGGGTCGAATCTCATATCATGGATCGCATTTGTCGAGTATCTCTTTTACCGGTATCTCTTTTTAGGCCAACAAAGGCCTAAAGAAAATAATTGCTATACTATTGGAGCTATATCAAGTTATGGTCCGATTCCGACCATAATAGACTTGAATGGTGGAGACCATAGTAGAAGCCATTGTGAAAAATGTCAGCCAATTCGAGTAAGAACTGCGTCCTTTAGGGGCTAAAGAAATAAATTAAGGAGATCGATTTATATGAGAGCTGTATCAGGCTATAGACCGATTCAGACCATAATTGACACGTATATTGAAGGTCATAGAAAAAGCCTTAATACAAAATAAAAAGCCTTAATTTAAAGCCAAATCGTATATCAATTGCGCCCTCTAGAGGCTCAATTAGTCAAGATTCAAGATCGGTTTATATGGCAGCTATATCAGGTTATAGACCGATTTGAATAGTATTTAACACAGTTTTTGAAAATCATAACAAACCAAGTCATACACAATTTCAGCCAAATCGGATAATACTTGCGCCCTCTTGAGGCTCAAGCAATCTAGACCCAAAATCAATTTATATGACAGCAATATCAGGTTATATACCGATTTAAACCATATTTAACACAGTTTTCGAATTTCGCCCTCTAGAGGCTCAAGCAGTCAAGACCCAAGATCAGTCTATAGCCTGATATAGCTGTCATATACTGTATCAGGCTATAGACCGATTTCAACAGTATTGAGCAAAGTTGTTAGAAACCATAACAACACACCTCATGCAACATTTCAGCCAAATCGTATAAGAATTGTGCTATCCAGTGGCTCAAGAAGTCAAGACCCAAGATCGGTTTATATGGCAGCTATACCAAAACATTGACCGATATAGCCCATTTTCAATCCCAACCGACCTACATAGATAAGAAGTATTTGCGCCAAATTTCAAACGGCTGGCTTTACTCCATCGAAAGTTAGCGTGCTTTCTCACAAACAGACGGACGGACGTGGCTAAATCGACTTAAAATGTCACGACGAACAAGAATATATTGGGTTGACCAAAAAGTAATTGCGGATTTTTCATATAGTCGGCGTTAACAAATTTTTTCACAGCTTGTGACTCTGTAATTGCATTCTTTTTTCTGTCAGTTATCAGCTGTGACTTTTAGCTTGCTTTAGAAAAAAAGTGTAAAAAAAGTGTATTTGATTAAAGTTCATTCTAAGTTTTATAAAAATGCATTTACTTTTTTTTAAAAAAATCCGCAATTACTTTTTGGGCAACCCAATATATACTTTATGGGGTCTTAGTCGAATATCTCGAGGAGTTACAAACAGAATGACGAAATTAGTATACCTCCATCCTATGGTGGAGGGTATAATAATATAATATTTTTCATATAATTTAATGAAACTATTAAAAAAATTTTACTAAATAAAATTTTCTTTGAAAATCAAACTTGAACGAAGTTTCCAAAAAAAAGGTTGGACCCATATTTTGGTGCAAAATAAAATTTTACTCAAACTTTTTATTAAGTTTGACGTTACCCCTTTCTGTATCCTTTGGTTTCCTGTCACAGTAAAAATGTCCCAAAATTATTTTTAAATAAAGCGCATCTAAACTTTTTGTCTCTTCGCTATCTCCAACATTAAGTCGAAACATTTTCAAGGTACCTCATTTTTCGTCAAACATTACATGTTTCTTTCTATTCTACAACAAAGTTTTTCCATAAAAGGCAATGGTCTCCATAGATTTTCTTTTCCGGAAAACAAAAAGTATCTAAAAGCTTTTTGTTCTTGTGTTTCTTTTTTCCAGACATTCTTGTACCAAGAAAAAATTAAAATTTACAAGCATTCCTAGAAGCTTATTAACCTCTGAGAGTCAGCCCATAAATAAAAGCATACGTTGTTTGAAGTGCACCTTGAGTTAGTCAGAGATTCAGCGAGGCACATGAATCTCATGGCCCAAAGGCGAGGAATGAAAACTGACAAGAATGTTTAATTTCCGCATTTCCTTCTTTTTTCCTTTACCCACTCGAAGATTGGGAAAATAACAACAAACAATTATAGCAAATAACAAATGATAATTATGGCAAAAGTCGAGAAACATTCGGGGGGAATTTACGGCTTCTGAAACGCGCCTATTGGAAAGGCAGAGTAGGTTCTGCTGTTACTGTGGCTGTTGCTCTGGGGTGTCTGGGGTGCAGCAGTCACGTTTCAGCACTTTGCTAGCGCCTCGTATTCGAGCGTTTTTGATGAGATCTCGTTAGGAATTCATTGTTATTTCTTTGTGTGCCAGTTCGCTGGTATAAAAATAAAAAACTCATTGACATGGTGTTGGTGTTGGTGGTGGTGGTGGTGGTAGGAGCCAACAATGATAACAATCTTGTGGAACCAGAAACAGGTCCTTTAAACGGTTGACACAAACCAACAGACAATAATAAAGGCCAATACCAAGAGACAGGAACAGGAAAAACAGTCAAATAAATGCTAATGTTTATGGATACACATGTCTTCCCAAGACCACCAGCAGACCGCTTCCCAACTCACCACACACACCTCCCACAACTCCATAACACCAGCAACAATGAGCAGAATGAGCAGAATATATTCGTTTCCAATTCATGGTTAGACGTGCATAATGGCAATGTGCTCCTGGTCTCAGCGTAACCACCAAGAATGGCAAAGCGTTTCATTTGCTTCCATGCCAGGCGCATGGGTGCGGAGAGCTTTTTGCTTTGCTTTGGCTTAACGTGGCTTCGTTGTTTATGCACAAAGCGTCGCAAGCATTAAAATGTAAATTAATTTAAACGAAAACGACAAGTGTCGTCGCCGTATTTGTTGCCCCCCTAGCTGGAGTGGAGTGTCTAGAAAACAATCGTTAAAAATGGGCCAAAAGGGAAACAACAACGGCAAAAACTAAACAAAGAGAAACTGAACCACACAGCATCCCATAAAGGACCTCATGAAGTTTGTGAATTATAGAACAAACTGGACCGGTTTGGAAATCAGATAACATGGCCACTGTCATCATTGTCGCAAGGAAGCTGACCTGATCTACGCTGCCGCCGCGGCCACTTTCCATGAAGGAAATGAACTCAAACAAAGCGAAAATCTAAATCGATGTTTGGAAAACATAACCCTTGGCTTATCTATCAGCACAGGACATCGCAACAACAACGCTGAATGGGCATTTCAGCTGATAGAAATCTTTACTGGCAATGGGAAGCTGTTTTCAAAGTGGATGGACGGAGAGACAACACCCAGCACAGATCAAAACATCCTTAAGGGCTCAAATGAAAATAAAACCGGAAGAGCGATATATCTAAACAGGACAGCAAGTCTTTTGTAAACACACACGCACACATACACTTGACACACATGCAGATATTTTGCAAAGATAAGTGAATGTTGGGGAGGGACATTACAGCCATACTTACTGAAAAATGAATCGAATAATAAGGAACCATCACACAAGAGGGAGTGAGTGTGTTCACAGATAATCAAAGTAAAAGTGAGAAAATGAGGCAGGTTCTCAACGTTTAGGCCAAAACGAGCCTCAGCAAAGGATCAGATAATTTTCAGAGAATTTCAGCAGAGATAGAGATTATCCCTCAACAGAAGCTTAACACTTAACACTTTGGCAAGAGCCCTAAAGAGTGAGGGAGGGAGGATTCTTCTTATCTAATTTCGAGTTGGGATTTATCAACATTTGACAATAAAGGGCGTTTAATGATATTTGCACCATTGGCCGTAGCACACAGACTACCCACAACACTGTGTATTGTTTCATGCCCCCCCTCCATCTCAAAGCACATTATTCAGCCAATGTTGTTTAAGAGCAGTTTCAGTTAAACTACCCGAGAAACTCTTTTTAAACCTTCAACGAACTTGAACTTGTGTGAAGCTGCAACTGCTAAACCCATTCCCAAGCTTTTCATCCCACTGAAACAAGGCGCGACAAAAATAGTGAAAACGTGTTGTTTGCAAAAGTACACACTATTAAAATTTTTGTGATGCAGTAACAGCCGCTCGTATTTAAATTAGAAAGTAAACAAAAGCGACAAATTTATGTAATTGAAATGGCAGACCGACCGTCAGACCCACAGACTGAGTGAACGAATGGGGCACCAAAGCGGTCGACACACATTGCAGGGTCTGGGTCTGCGTTGATGTCGCTTGTCACATAGTCTATGTAAACAATTTACACAAATGTAACATAGCTGGCACATTGGCAAGGGCCCAGAAATAAGGGGGCGAAATGGAGTTTATGTGATCGAGACTATAAATGGTCTCCCCAATTAATTAAAGAACACTCAACGAAATTTGTTATTCAAAACAGCAAAAACGGTTTTGTCTGCTGGGAAAGCAGACTTTACTGCTGTTTCAGCAAACACAGGGCTGTTGTATTAGCAAACATTTCTGTCAGCTAAATCAGAAAACAAGATTTGCTTCTGTTTTAAGTATTAAAGCATTTTTTTAGAAATTTTGTTGGAATAGATGATTTTAATTTCTGGAATATTAATGCAAAGAAGCTATCAGATCCATCCATTGGTATACATTTCGAAATGAGGCTGAGATAGCTCGTATATTTTGTTATTGCTCTACTAATGTGTACTTGACTGGCATGGCCTTTTGCTTCTAAATTTTAGGAGAACTGATTATGAAAAGTATACATTCAGTGGTGATTAGAAACACACTTCCAGGATTCCCTTCATAATTAGGCAGCAGTCATTTTCAGCAAACAACAGACTTTTCAGCAGTCAGCCTGCTGCTCTGAAATAGCAGAACTACTGCTATAATAGTAACAAGATTAACTACTAATATACAGCAGACAGTTTCAGTTTGGTATTTTCAGCACACAATTTTCTATGAATCCACCATGGATAGCATTTGACAAGGTTTTTGAATGACTTTTTCAAATAAGGAGAACGATTTATATATGGACCCTATCAAGTCGTAAGAAAGTACTAAGTGCAAAATTTCAACTATATCTAGATGCTTAATAAGATAAATCGGGAGCTTGTTTAAAATGGGAGCGTTATCAGGTTATTAAACGCTTTGGGTCATACGAGTACTTAGTACATGGTGGTTGAAATTCGTAAGGAAAGTGCTACCCCAACCATCCCGGAAAATTGAGTCGCCATTACAGCAATTACAGAAGCGAAGATGTTTGAAAAATTGTTTCGTTTTTATTTTAATACTGCAACAATGAATGCATGTCGTTACATCACTTATGTTGGAATGTTGAAGCGCTTACATTAAGGACAGTTCAATGCAAAATATTTAATCGCCTTTTCTGAATCTGGATGTTTTCGTGGAGAGAAAAATGTTGGGCAAATTTGAGAAAAAGCGAATAAGGCAACTTATACCCTTTTTAGCTTCAAGGGAGCTTTTGGCATTCGATGTGGAATTAGACCAGGTATCATGCATTGACCTAATACAAGCGATGGCTTGGCATTGCATCAAAGCCGCACTATGGACGATACCATCTGAGTACTCAATGAAATGCGGAACTGAATGGCTCCGAACATTGAACTTTGGTTCCAATTACCGTTTTAAAGGCAACAAATGAATCAGCGACTGTGGGGGTATCAAAACGACGCTGACAAAATGTTCAGTCTATATGATCAATGCCACGCCTACTTTTAGCTGTGGGCGTTCAATTTTAAACATTTACCAATTTGTTTTAATTTTTTATGTATTTGTTATAGCCACCATACTAATGTAGTCATTTCGTTTGTAAAACATCGAAATATAGATCTCCAACCCTGTAAAAAAATACTCCTTTCATCGTGTTGGCATTCAAAGTTTATCTGAGTCCCTACAGGCAAATGGCCATACCGATAACATGATTAGAGACTCGTTTTTATTGCCGAGTACCTCACAAATGTAGCCAGTATTAGGAGGAGAAAACCACTGCAAACAAATTTTTTCAAGATGTTATCGCCAGGATGCGAACCAAGATTTCAGCGTCATAAGCGAACATGGTAACCTCTTAGCTACGGTGGCTTGCGGTAAGGCCCTTCAGGAGCCAATTATTATCCGATTTGGCTTTAATTTTGCACTCTGACTTCTCCTATGACACCCATAACGGAACACCACATGCAACATTTCAGCCAAATCGTAAGGACTCAAGAAGTAAAATCGGGAGATCGGTTAATATGGGAGCTACATCAGCTTATACGCCGGTTTGGACCGTACTTGGCACATTTGTTGGAAATCATAACTGAACACCGCATGCAAAATTTCAGCCATATCGGACAAAAATTGCGGCTTGTAAGGACTCAAGAATAAAATCGGGAGATCGGTTAATATGGGAGCTACATCAGTTTATAGGCCGATCTGAACCGTACTTAGCACATTCGTTGGAAATCATAACGGCAAAATTTCAACCAAATATTTCCTATTTGCAATATTCAACGACATACATCAATATTAATTATTTGTGCAAAATTTCAAGCGAATATCTTTATGCTTTCGACCGCTATCGTGATTTTGACAGACGGACGTACATGGCTAGATCGACTCAGAGCGTCGAGACGATCAATAATTTTGTAAAGATCGGATCAAAATTGTGGCTTCTACAGCCTTCAAAGGCCATATCGGATGAAAGATATATATGGGAGCTATATCTAAATCTGGACCGTTTCAATAGCGTTCGCCCTTGGACCAAAAAAGTGATTTGTGCAAAATTTTGTGACAGTCGGGCAACAAATGCGACATGTACCTTGATTACAAGAATACATTGACAGACAGACGGACATAGCTAAATCGAATCAGAAAGTGATTCTGAGTCGATCGGTATATTTATCAATGGGTCTAGCTCTTCTCCTTCTTAGCGTTGCAAACAAATGCGCAAAATTATAGTACCCTGTACCACAGAGGTGGTGTAGGGTTTAAAAATGAATTTGTTTGCCCCATCCCAAAACCCACCCGGACGGACATGTTTACCGATTGGGATAATATGGGTATCAAATTAAAGTTTTTTTAAGAGTAGATTACAAACTTGTTATACAAATTCGAATAAGAATTGCGCCCTTTGGGGGCTCAAGAAGTAAAATAGAGAAATTGAGACCGATTCAGACCATAATAAACACGTATGTTGATGGTCATGAGATGGTCGTATAAAATTTTAGGCAAATCGGATAATAATTGCGACCTATAGAGGCTCAAGAAGTCAAGATCCCAGATCGGTTTATATGACAGCTATATCAGGTTATGAACCGATTTAAACCATTCTTGACACAGTTGTTGGATGTCATAACAAAACACGTCGTGCAAAATTTCATTCCGATCAGATAAGAATTGCGCACTCTAGAGGCTCAAGAACTCAAGATCAAAGATCGGTTTATATGGCAGCTATATCAAAACATGGACCGATATGGCCCATTTACAATACCAACCGACCTACACTAATAAGAAGTATTTGTGCAAAATTTCAAGGGGCTAGCTTTACTCCTTCGGAAGTTAGCGTGCTTTTGACAGACAGACGGACGGACAGACGGACGGACAGACGGACCGACAGACGGACGGACATGGCTAGATCGACATAAAATTTCACGATGATCAAGAAAATATATACTTTATGGGGTCTCAGGCGAATATTTCGAGTAGTTACTAACAGAATGAAGAAATTAGTATACCCCCATCCTATGGTGCAGGGTATAAAAATCAATTTTTGTTTGTTTGTAGGTTTGTTTGTGTTAGTTTGTGTGTTCCTTATAGACTCAGAAACGGCTGAACCGATTTTCTTGAAATTTTCACTGATGGGGGACCACCCCATCTGCCAAAACCCCCCTAAAACGGAAATTTTTACCGACCTTGGCAATAGGGGACTCAAATGATAGTTATGTGCGGGTATAATACGAATCTGATATCCGATTTTGGGACAAAGTTTCTGGGGGTCCACCCCTTACCCAAAACACCCCCCAAACTGGATTTATTTACTGACCATGGCAATATGGGGCTTAAATAAAAGGTATTTGAGTGCCACCCATCCCCGAGAACATCTCCCAAAGGGTAACACTTTTTTGATCATAGCGCTATGTGGCTCAAATGAAAAGTGTTTGAGGTTAGAAAACGAATTTGTTAACGAATTTTGGGACCAATGGCAATATGGGGTTTAAATAAATGGTATTTGAGAGAAGAGCACAATCCTGATATTTTTTCAGGGCCAAGTGTCTGGGGGACCACCTCACCCCCGAAAACACCTCAAAATCAGACATCATGAGAATATCGGGATGGAATAAAGTATTTTAAGAATGAAGTAAACCTTACATCCAAACTTAAATTCTATAATTCTATAGGGCCTCCCCAACCTTTAAAACCCTCACAAAATGGGTATCAAATGGTCTTTGGGAGTTGACTACGAATCTGGCATACACATTTGGGACAGAGTCCGGAAACGGCCAACCCATTAAATACCCTTCAATACCCCGTAAACAACCTTGAATATTCAACACATTTAGTTCGAACGGAATAGGATGGGAATTAAAAGAAAGGTCTACAAAAGAAGACCTCGAATCAAATAATGATATAAGGCTTCAAGGCTTCCAATCCACAAAAAAAAAAATTAAAACAACTAAAAAGGCGATAAGTTCTTTGAATACCCACCATCTCGGATATAACCATTTTTATACCCTCCACCATAAGATGGGGGTATACTATTTTCGTCATTCTGTTTGTAACTACTCGAAATACTCGTCTGAGACCCCATAAAGTATATATATTCTTGATCGTCGCGACATTTTATGTCGATCTAGTTATGTCCGTCCGTCTGTCTGTCGAAAGCACGCTAACTTCCGAAGGAGTAAAGCCAGCTGCTTGAAATTTTGCACAAATACTTCTTATTAGTGTAGGTCGGTTGATATTGTAAATGGATCAAATCGGTCCATGTTTTGATATAGCTGCCATATAAACCGATCTTGAGTCTTGACTTCTTGAGACTCTAGAGTGCGCAATTCTTATCCGATTTGACTGAAATTTTGTGCGTGGTATTTTGTTATGATATACAACAACTGTGCCAAGTATGATTCAAATCGGTCCATAACCTGATATAGCTGCCATATAAACCGATCTTGGCTCTTGAGTTCTTGAGCCTCTAGAGTGCGCAATTCTTATCCGATTGGAATGAAATTTTGCACGACGTGTTTTGTTATAATATCCAACAACTGTGCCAAGTATGGTTCAAATCGGTTCATAACCTGATATAGCTGACATATAAACCGATCTGGAATCTTGACTTCTTGAGCCTCTAGAGGACGCAATTCTTATCCGATTGAAATGAAATTTTGTACGACGGATCCTCTCATGACCATCAACATAC
Organism: Stomoxys calcitrans; assembly: GCF_963082655.1. NCBI lineage: Eukaryota > Metazoa > Arthropoda > Insecta > Diptera > Muscidae > Stomoxys > Stomoxys calcitrans. The sequence continues at coordinate 2,371,000 of NC_081552.1, forward strand.
GTGTTTATTATGGTCTGAATCGGTCTATAGCTCGATACAGCTCCCATATAAATCGATCTCTCTATTTTACTTCTTGAGCCTTGAGGGCGCAATTCTTAATCGAATTGGCTGACATTTTACACAGGTCTCCAACATATAATTTAATTGTTGTCCAAACCGGACCATATCTTGATATCGCAGTAATAGCAGAGCAAATCTTTTCTTATATCCTTTTCTGCCTAAGAAGCGATGCCGGGAAAAGAACTCGACAAATGCGATCCATTGTGGAGGGTATATAAGATTCGCCCGGCCGAGCTTGTTTTTATTATAACAGTACAAAAGTTGCTTAAAAGCAAGGGCAACTTTCAAATAATTGGTCTGTGGAGTTAACAACTTTAACACTTTTATTGGATTTTTGAGCTTATCATAAATCCAAATTGCGCGATTATTAATCTATAACACAAATCCCGATTTCTGCAAGTTTCTTAATTGAATGTACATATTTCTTAATTGAACCTAGTTTTTAATTTTTTCTGGATAGTAATGTGGGGTAGAAGTATAAGGCCTTTGCGTAGCATTCGTACTTGTGCATGTCATTCCTGCTGCTATCCACTCTGCTCTGGTACATGGTACTCATGAATCCGAGGTTGTTTGGTGGCAATGGTCCGACTATAGCAATAGCTGTTACCAAATGAATCAAATTTCTTTGCTGGTTGGCAAAAGTATCCATCCATCTCGTTGCTTAGAGAGCTCTGAATGTGTCGGTGTGTGTTGCCATGTGTACATAAGGCTGCTAGCAAAGGGTAATGAATGAATCAACGAATGCATACAACCACGTTCTATGCGCCGCTCACTACAACTTAGTGGGACATTTTAGATGTTGTAGTTTATTATACACGATTCTCGTCCATTCAGCAACATTTGTTTAGGCAGCAAATTTTGGGCTATAGTAAAATTTGATTTTAGTTGGTATTTTTTTTAAGGCGATCTTGAGTTGAGCTAGCCTTGTCTACGTGTTTGCAATATCTCCTGCTGATGTGTTTTTTTCCAGTCTTCTGTCTGTCCTCCTCTTTGTCTCAAATGAACTTTCAACTTTAGAAATATGACTCCTCAATTTCATTCCTCTACCCATAATTTCTCGGTCGCTCCCCTCGAATGTCTTTTTGTTAGTTTATGCCACAAATTTGGGGCTGTTTCTATCGCTGCTGCTGCTGCTGCAAACATATTTGCTAGACGGATGTTGCTGTTGCTTCATAACTATCTATCTTTTGCTGTAGCTGTGGTTGTTACTGTTGATGTTTTTGTTTTTGTTGTATTGCTGCAGATACAACATGTTTTCTCGGTGTTTTATTTATAAAACGGAAATAACAAAATGCTTTGTAAATGTGAGTGTGTGTATGTGTGTTAGTTTGCCTAGACAAAAAGCTGTTCACGGAGTTATTGTTGCTGCCTTCACACTAAGAAAAAAAAAGTATTTTTAAGTCGAAGCAAAATATCTTCATATTTGCAAAATAGAGAATACTGACTAATCATTATCAAACAAGAAAAAAGGCGTTAAGTTCGGCCGGGCCGAACTTTGGATATCCACCACCTCGAAAATACATACCTTATGCCCCATAGCAGCTATATCGACATATGTTCCGATTTGGACCAAATACAAATAAGTACAAGTCATTGTTTAATTATGTTAAACAAAATTTTGATCTTTTTAGTAGCTATATCTAAAAATAAACCCATCTGACCGGTTACTGAGTAAAATTTCAGTGAAATCGGATTATAAATGCGCCTTTTATTGGGCCAAGAGTTTAAGTCGAGATATCGGTCTATATGGCAGCTATATCCAAATCTGGACCGATCTGGGCAAAATTAACGAAGGATGTCTAAGGGCCTAACACAACCCACTGACCCAAATTTCAGCAAAATCGGGTAATAAATGTGGCTTTAATGGGCCTAAGACCCTAAATCAGCGGATCGGTCTATATGGCAGCTGTATTCAAATCTGAACCGATCAGGGCCAAATTGAAGAAGAATGTCGAAGGGCCTAACACAACTCTCTGTCTCAAATTTCAGCAAAATTGGATAATAAATGTGGCTTTTATGGGCCTAAGACCCTAAATCGGCGGATCGGTCAATAAGTGGGCTATATCAAGATATAGTCCGATATAACCCATCTTCGAACTTAACCTGCTTATGGACAAAAAAAGAATCTGTGCATAGTTTCAGCTCAATATCTCTATTTTTAAAGACTGTAGCATGATTTCAACAGACAGGCGGACAGACGGACGGACATGGCTACATCGTCTTAGATTTTTACGCTGATCACGAATATATATACTTCATAGGGCCGGAAATGGTTATTTCGATGTGTTGCAAACGGATTGACAAAATGAATATACCCCCACCCATCGGTGGTGGGTATAATAAAATGTATTTGTTTTTGTACTTTTCATCCATAACTTATGGCGGTGTACTAATTTCATCCTTCCGTTTGTAAGACATCGACGTATAAATATTCTTGATCGTCTTGCCACTCTGAATCGATTTAGTCATGTCCGTCCGCCCGTCTGCCCTTCTGTCTGCCGAAAGCACGCATTTGTCAAGTTTTTTTCCGATATCTCTTTATAGGCTAAAGGATAATGGATAAAAATTGCCATGCTCTTGGAGCTATTTCAGACTATCGACCGGTTCGTACCATACATGGTTTGGATTTTGGAGGCTATAGTAGGAGTCATTGTACAAAATTTCAGCCAAATTGGATAAGAGTGAAGTCCTATAGTGGCTCAAGAAGTCAAATCGTAGAATCAGTTTATATGGCAGCTATATCAAGTTTTTAACAGATTTTGACCAACTTTGCGCAGTTGGTGCAAGACTAAGTTGCTAATTTTGCCCATAAACATTCCACTAAGAAACGGGGGCAAACTTCTCACATATCAATGAGTGCAGTCCGCTTCAAGTTTAAGCTCAATGAAAAGGAACCTCCTGTTTATAGCCGAGTCCGAACGGCGTGCCGCAGTGCGACACCTCTTTGGAGAGAAGTTTTACATGGCATAGTACCTCACAAATGTTGCCAGCATTAGGAGGGGAAAACCACCGCTGAAAATTTTTTCTAATGGTCTCGCCAGGATTGGAACCCAGGCGTTCAGCGTCATAGGCGGACATGCTAACCTCTGCGCTACCGTGCCCAAGACAAGACGTCGTGCAAGACGTCATGCTAAATTTGAGCCAAACCAAAGCAAATCGAGAATAATTGCGGCTTGCAGGGGCTCAGGAAGTCAAATCGGGATATCGGTTTATATGGGAGCTATATCCAAATCTGAACCGACCAGTTGCGATCCCCAACGACCTACATCAATATAAAATATCAAGCGGCTATCTCAATGCGTTCGACCCCTATCGTAACTTCGACAGACAGACGGACATGGCTAGTTCGACTCAGAATGTCGAGACCATCAAAACTATTCTTTATGAAGTCCTAAATCAATATTTCGAGGTATTACAAACGGAATGGTTTGATTAGTATACCCCCATTCAATGGTGTTTGGGTATTAAAATGAATTTGTTTTTGTGGGCTTATAAATTGGTTCGTACCGTACAGACAGAAAACGGCTGAACAGATTTTCTTAAAATTTTAACTGATTGGTCATACAAATATGACATCTAAAATGTTGTCCTAATAATCAGGGGCGGTTGCTCCCACAAAAGTGGGAAGCTAGCCAACCATGGCTATATAGGATTCAATGGTATTTTGTAAAAAATTACGAATCTATAGATATATAACAAGTAAGAGCGTGCTAAGTTCGGCCGGGCCGAAACTTATATACCCTCCACCATGGATCGCATATGTCGAGTTCTATGCGCGGTATCTCTTTTTAGACAAACAACGAATGTTGAATAAGAACTGCTATGCTATTGGACCTATATCAAGTTATAGTCCGATTCGGACTATAAGTGAATGCTGAACATTGTAGAAGTCATTGTGTAATATTTCAGTTCATTCGGATAAGAATTGCGCCTTGTAGGAGCTCAAGAAGCAAAATCGGGAGATAGGTTTATATGGGAGCTGTATCAAGCTATTGATCGATTCAGACCATATTAGACAGGTATGTTGAAGGTCATGGGAGAAGCCGTTGTACAAAATTTCAGCCAAATCGGATGAGAATTGCGCCCTCTAGAGGTTCAAGAATTCAAGATCCCTGATCGGTTTATATGGCAGCTATATTAGTTTCTATACCGATCTACGCCATACTTAACACAGTTATTGGAAGTCAACGAAACACCTCATGCAAAATTTCGGCCAAATCGGACGAGAATTGAGCCCTCTTGTGGCTCAAGAAGTCAACACCCAAGATCGGTTAAATGGCAGCTATATCACAACATGAACCAATTTGGCCCATTTACAATCCCAACTGACCTACACTTATGACAAGTATTTGTGCAAAATTTCAAGCTGCTAGCTTTACTCTTTCGAAAGTTAGCGTGCTTTCGACAGGCAGACGGACGGACGGACTTAAAATCGACTTAAAAAGACATGACGATCAAGAATATATATATTGGGTTGCCCAAAAAGTAATTGCGGATTTTTTAAAAGAAAGTAAATGCATTTTTAATAAAACTTAGAATGAACTTTAATCAAATATACTTTTTTTCACTTTTTTCTAAAGCAAGCTTAAAGTAACAGCTGATAACTGACAGAAGAAAGAATGCAATTACAGAGTCACAAGCTGTGAAAAAATTTGTCAACGCCGACTATATGAAAAATCCGTCAACCCAATAGTTTATGGGATCTGAGAAGCATATTTCGAGGTGTTTCAAACAGAATGACGAAATTAGTCCCATGGTGAAGGGTATGAAAAAAACCTAAATGATGACTATGTAAAAGGTAGTCATATAGTCATTTATAGACAACTACTATATGATGATGAATGTTATAGGCGTTAAGCCACTCCAAGCGAGTAGTAGCACTAACATTTCGGTTAGCGCCATCTACTGACAGTTTTCAAAGGCTGTTTTGAAATGGATTTAGTTGATCCAATGATGAAAACCGTCAGTAAATGGCTCTAATTTGGAGAAGCCAACATGAACAGAAAGAGGGCAGAGTGGTCAAAATTGATCATACAGCATTTATGTTCGTTGTGACTTCGATGCGGTTGTTTGCGGTATTATTTTCTAATTTTCTCACTCTAAGACGGGCTTAAGAATAATATTCAAAAAATTAGATTTCGGAGATGGGTAGGGCGATTTAATCGAAATTTTGGTGGCACTCTAACATTAACCTTAAACCAAAACTTTTTTGTTATCACAATCGGAAGTGGGGTTCCTAGGAGGGTTGCTCACCCCCAAAACCCGCCAAACGGATTTAAAGACCAACCACTACAATATGTGTATAAAATCACCGGTATTTGAGAGTAGAAAGCGAATGCGCTTGAGGGACTAAGGGGGACCACCACCAAAAAATCCCTCAAATCGGACATATTTACAGACCATGGCAGTATGGATCTTAAATGAAAGGTCTTTGGGAGTAGAGCACGAAATTGACTTCCACTTTTGAGACCAAGTCTGTGAGGACCCACCACACCCTTAAACAAGACTTTTACTTATTGGGGTTTAAATAAGAGGTATTTGAGAGCAGAAAAATCCACAGGAAAATTTTAATACATTTTCAACTGTAATTAGGCAAAAATCTCCAACATACCATTATCGGGCGCAGCAGAACGGGCCGCACTCAGCTAGTATGACTACAATATTGATGTCGAAGTATCTGAAGGGCCGAATTCAGCTAATATTCATCTAAAAGATGTGTGTCCCACATTTTCGAGAGAAAAATTTAATGCTTAGAGTTTTTTATTCGAAGAAATACCATTAACATGTGTGTCTATTTGTCAAGGGGGTTCATATATTCTTCAGAAAAAGTAGTTTAAGTAGTATTTTGGTAAAATTTGGCGAACAGTGGTACAATTTTATACAATGGGTAAATATGACCGGTAAGTCAATCTAGGTATAACACATGGTTATCTCCTACAACGAAAAGATTACACCAATTTAATAAAATGCTACATAAATTTTCGAACAACAAAATTTTTTCTTCGAAGAAAATTTCGAATGAATTCGAAAATCGGTTAAAATTACCGGTTTGTCTTCCTCGGTTGGTCGGGACTATGTAGAGGTTTCAAATACAGACAAATACAAATGCAAAATTTTCCAAAAGCATCACATTAAAGAACATAGGTGCCTCCTCTCTCATAACAATAAGTGCTACTCCATTCAACATTTACCTCAATGGACTTAATCTAATCTGTGGATAGGGATTTAAGAAGCGTATATAAATATTTGATTGACTTTTGTGACTAAACTTTTGGTGTTAAGGGCTCGGCTTATTAGATAATCTATTTCTTATCCACTACCATTTGGGAGAATACTAATATCCTCATTTAGTTTAGTGTGTATATTCTTGATTGTCGCAAAAATTCGAAATCTTGTTTGTCCGTCTGATTGGTTTAATGCATCCCTTGGATGTGAAGATATTGAGCTGAAATTTTGATTTTACACGAGTTAGGCTCGAAGGTGGACTACATCGGGCTACATGTTCGTATGGTCCCCATACAAACTAATAAATCGACTTATCTTCTTAAGCTCATAGGTGGGGTCTTTTAGGGAACTTTATTAATCGCCTCGATGCCTATACCAAATACGGTGATCGTCTTGACTTAGCTTGATCTTGACTTAGGTCGACTTAACCATGTCCGTCCGTCCGTCTGTTGAAAACACGCTAACTTTCGAAGGAATAAAGCATACTTCCTATTAGTGAAAATCGGTTGGATTTGTAAATGGGCCATATCGGTCGATGTTTTGATATAGCTGCCTTATAAACCGAGCTGCCTCAAGTATGGTCTAAATCGGTTTATAACCTGATAAAGCTCCCTTATAAACCAATATCTCGATTGCAGAGCCTCCAGGGGGCGCATCTTTTATCCGACTTGAAAATTTTGTGCAATGACGTCTACTACGTTACTTTTTGCGTGCCAAATATGGTCTGAATCGGTTCATAACCTGATATAGCTCATATATAAACCGATCTCTCGATTTTAATTCTTGAGTCCCTATAGGACGCAATTCTAATCCGATTTGGCTGAAATTTTGCACAATGACTTCTGTTATGACCACCAACCATACGTGTCAAATATAGTTTAAATGGTTTACTAACAAACAGAATTTCTTATCCATTATTCTTTGTTAGCCTGAAAACAGGTACCGGACTAAAAATTTGGCGGTCGATGATGGAGGGTAAAAAAAATTCGACCCTGCCGAACTTAGCACGCTTTTAGTTGTTTTTATACCCTACACCACTACTGTGGTACAGGGTATTATAACTTAGTGAATTAGTTTGAACACCCAAAGGAAGAAAGATAGACCCATTGATAAGTATATCGATCTACTCAGAATCACTTTCTGATTCGATTTAGCTATGTCCGTCTGTCTGTTTGTCCGTCCGTCTGTCCGTCCGTCTGTCCATGTTAATTTGTGTACAAACTACAGGTCGCAATTTTTATCCGATCGTCTTCAAATTTGGTATGGGCATGTTTTTCAGCCAAGAGAAGAGGCCTATTGAAATTGGAAAAAATCGGTTCAGATTTGGATATAGCTTCCATGTATATGTTCGTCCGATTTGCAGTAATAATTCAATAAAATTGTCATTTGTTGACCGATTCTCTTGAAATTTGGTAGAAAGCATTTTCTTATGTCTCTCGACATTAAAAGTGAATGTTATAGAAATCGGTTCAGATTTGGATATAGCTCCCATATATATGTTCGTCCGATTTGAAGTAATACAGCAATAAAACGGTAATTTGTTGATCGATTCTCTTGAAATTTGGTTGGAAGGATTTTCTTATGACTCCTAATATAGCTGGTGAATATTATAGAAATCGGTTCAGATTTGGATATAGCTCCCATATATATGTTCGTCCGATTTGCAGTAATACTGCAATAAAGTTGTTATATGTTAACCGATTCTGTCGAAATTTGGTAGGAAGGATTTTCTTATGTTTATCGATATTAAAAATGAATATTATGGAAATCGGTTCAGATTTGGATATAGCTCCCATATATATGTTCGCCCGATTTGCAGTAATACAGCAATAAAATGATCATTTGTTGACCGATTCTCTTGAAATTTGGTACGAAGGATTTTCTTATGACCCTCAATTTTGCTGGCGAATTTTATAGAAATCGACTCACATTTGGATATAGCTCCCATATATATGATCGTCCGATTTGCAGTAATACAGCAATAAAATGATCATTTGTTGACCAATTCTCTTGAAATTTGGTAGGAAGGATTTTCTTATGACTCCCAATATAACTGATGAATTTCATAGAAATCGGTTCAGTTTTGGAAATAGCTCCCATATATATGTTCGTACGATTTGCAGTAATACAGCAATAAAATGGTCATTTGTTGACCGATTCTGTCGAAATTTTGCAAGAAGGATTTTCTAATGATGATTTTCATAGAAATCGGTTAGGATTTGGATATAGCTCCCATATATATGTTCGTCCGATTTGCAGTAATACTGCAATGAAATTGTCATTTGTTAACCGATTCTGTCGAAATTTGCCGAAAGGATTTTCTTATGACCCTCAATTTCGCTGGTGAATTTTATAGAAATCGGTTCAGATTTGGATATAGCTTCCATATATAAGTTCGTCCGATTTGTAGTAATACAGCAATGAAATGATCATTAGTTAACCGATTCTCTCGAAATTTTGCAGGAAGGATTTTCTTATGTCTCTCGACATTAAAAGTGAATATTATAGAAATCGGTTCAGATTTGGATATAGCTCCCATATATATGATCGTCCGATTTTCACTCCTAGACCCACTGCAAGCGCATTTATTGACCAATCTTCACACAGAATTAGATATAGTCCTACTTTTGAATATAACGGGTAAGTGTAGGGTATTATAAAGTCGGCACCGCCCGACTTTTGCCTTTCCTTTCTGGTTTTTTATTAAATTTTGACAGACCATATATGGAGGCAGCTGTCATATAAACCGATTTCGCGATTTCATGTCTTGAGCTCATAAAGGCGCCCATTATGAAGATATAGTTGTAGGTGTATTCAAATATATGGTGGTAGTTGCATTCAAAGTTTGGTCCTGTCGGTCTTAAAGTATTTTTGATTGTTTTGCTTTTGAGTTTTTTGTCAGTGCATAATAAAGGCGTTGCATTTGTTGCGCTATTGCTGTTTTGAGTTGAAGTGAACAACAATTTATATTTCGCCTCTTGTCTTCTCGTCTCGTCTCGTTTTGTGCTGCTGTTGCTGTTGAGAGTCAAGTAAAGTGGCTGTCTGGTATTTTAATAAATTTTTCATACAATTTTTAGTCATCCGTTTGGGTTTTGCTCCTTTTGTTTGTAGCTTTCATTAGTTTATTGTTGTTGGCCCTGCCTGGACTGGACTGCACTGGATTGGATTGGACTGAGTGCAGAGACGAAACAAGAACAAAACGCCAAAAAACAAACAGCGATTGTTGAATTTTAATAGCAATATGCTTGATTAAATTTTCCTCTTACCAGGACATAAGAAGTAGGAGATTGAATGCCCTTAGACCACAGAATGGTCTGCTGAAATCTCTCGTTTTCCTTACTTATTGCCAAGAAATAGCCGTCTAGTGTGTATGGCCATAGCATTTGGGTTTTTTTTTAATCAAATTTCATTTTTGGCTGATACGCTTGCCCAGTCCTGAGGACCCCCCAAGGAATTTTAAAACCACATAATTTCGTAATATTAAAACTAAATGGTCTTTAAGAAGAAAATATGTTTTCACAACCCGGTACTTTGACTTTCCACTCCATTATAGAGACAACTTCAGACAAATTCCTGGTTATGGAATTTCCTGGCTGTGCTCTCCCCAGGCTGCGTTGTGGAAAATGGGTGGAAAAAAAAAGGTTTTTGCCTGAGGGCAGTTGAGTTCAAATTGCAGCACTACAAAATAAACTTCTAACTCATGTTTATTACATACACTCACACACACACACACACACACACATACACTCATAGGGCCAGTACAACACCAGCGCCTGCCGACATACTTGAAACCACCACACATCCTTTGGCATGGCCAATTGCCTTAGTAAGCCACACAAACTCTTTGCTCTCCCTGCTCTGCAAGGAATTTGACTCGTATGGCACATGGTACGAAGCGTTCGAGATCCATGGGGCAAAGGCAAATGGAAATTTTACCCTAAATTTAATGTTGGCATTAAAAGGCATACAGGAAATTAAGCAAAGGCCTTTATGGCATTAGATATCAGTTAATTTATGGCAATGACCCATGCCCTCATCCCAAACTTTTTGAGAGCTTTTGTGAAAAACGTCCAAAAGCCCCCTCCAACAAGAGTTTTAAGAAACATCTTAAAAAGCTTACACATACTCCGCAAACAACAAGATGCATACCTATTAAGGAACTCCTTCAGCTTCTTCTTCTTCGTCGCTTTTATGGTGTGTGGACGTTTTCAAGGGAAATCTTGGAAAAATAACAACATATGGTGACAAAGTTAACCCGCACTATGTTATGCATAATAAACAGTTTAAACTGAGTTGGGTTGCCTTCCAGCTGTACGGGGAGACTATGGCGCATTAGCCGTAAAGCGGGAGGAGTCCTACCGCCAAATTGAGAATGATGATGACGAAGGCGGTGTGGGAAGTGGGACCCCTCGTGATAAACATGCTGTCCAAACACTTGTCATGAAATTAAATTGAACGCCAACACAGAGTCGCCGCCCCCTAACAAGGCCATGACTACGCAAATGTTTGCGTAAATTGTTTAAAACGATTTCACAACTAATAAGAGCAAGTCTGGGCTCTTACATACATGAACATATACGACAACATGTACCATACACATACCAACAGTTACACATCTACATATGTATATGGCGGTGTTTACGGACATTGGGTTGTATAGAGAGAAACCCAGTAAAAGCGTGCCAAGTTCGGCCCGGTTGAATCTTGTATGCCCTCCACCATGGATCGCACCTCTCGAGTTCTTTTCCTGGTGTCTCTTTTTAGGCAAACAAAGGATAAGGGAAAAGAATTGCTATGCTACTGAAGCTTCATCAAGTTGTGGTCCGATTCGGACCATAATTGAATTGGAGACCATTGCGGAAGTCATTGTATAAAACCTCAGCCAAATTAGTTCATAAGGGAGCTGTATCAGGCTATAGACCGATTCAAATCGTATCTGACACGTATGTTGAAGGGAGAAGCTGTTGTACAAAAATGCGGCTCAAGAAATCAATGTCCCAGATCGGTTTGTATGACAGCTATATCAGGTTATGGACCGTTATAAACCAAGCTTCACATAGTTATTGGATATCATAACTAAACACATTATGCAAAATTTCATCCAAATCCCTTAATAATTGCGGACTCTAGTGGCTTAAGAAGTCAAGATTTAAGATCGGTTTATAGGGTAGCTATATCAGGTTATATACCGATTTCAAACATACTCGGCACAATTGTTGGAAGTCATAACAAAAGATTTCATGCAAAATTTCAGCCAAATCAGATAAAAATTGCCCCCTCCAGTGGCTCAAGAAGTCAAGAGCCCAGATCGGTTTATAGCGCAGCTATATGAGGTTATGTACCGATTTCAACCATACTTAGCACAGTTATTGGAAATTATAACAAAACAGCTCGTGCAAAGTTTCAGCTAAATCGATCAAGAATAGCGCCCTCTAGTGACTCAAGAAGTCAAGATCCAAGATCAGTTTATATGGCAGATATATCAAAACATGGATCGATATGGCCCATTTACAATCCCAACAGACCTATACTACTAAGAAGTATTTGTGCAAAATTCCAAGCGTCTAGCTTTACTCCTCAGACAGTTAACGTGCTTTCGACAGACAGACGGACATGGATCGACTAGATCGACTTATAATGACCCATCTTATGGTGGAAGGTATAAAAAAATGCAGAGTATAGAAGAAAATCAGATAATCACCCTAAAACTGTTAAGAAAGCCAATCGGTCTATACAGCAGCTATATCAGTTTTTAACCCATCGCGGGTCGTATTTGAAATGTGTGTTGAAAGTCAAAGCATAGCTAAAAGTCTAAACTTTTAGCCAAATAAGAATTGTGTTCCTAAGAAGACAAAACGGGAAATCTGATGGTAACGGTCCTTTACCAAACATCGACCGATTAAGTCCATTTATAATTTCATACTTTTGTTAGAAATATTTTGCACAAACTTTGGACCTGCTTACTTAGCTCGTACTAAATTTAACATGAGTACGACATTGTCAAATCACCTTTCATGGCTATTAAGGAAATGTAAATATACTTAAAGGTTCTTACACCAATAATTCTAGGTCTTACACAGGGAATCTCGAATTTAGTATGCTTCCGTAAATCAATTGACCAAAAAGATATCAGAAATATGTGTTGCTTAGACCAATTGCCGTTACTGCCTTTTGTAGTGGTATTTTAAAAACGGGGTTTTAGCTGCTATTGCGGACTTCTCCGAGAACCCTTTTTACTCCCCCAGACATTGTGCTGTAAAAGAACTCTGCCAATTGACAAAAGAAAATTCAATTCACTTTCTGCCTTTGGTTGACAAAGAGTCCATGCTTTATTACCAACGCTAGCCATGAGAAAGGATGGAAGGATATACGCTGAATTTGTGTATGCTCACATATCAGAGAATTTTTTGTAGCAAAGGACTCGACGTCGTCGATGTAATACCTCGGAATGCATGTAAGTTGATTCCGTTGTTCTCTGGATGGCAGTCGTTGTCCCCCAAGGATATGTTTACTCCGTTTCCCCAGCGAGGCCAAGCTAAACTGTTTAGTCATGAAGTCAATTTAAACGCACACCCACCCGTATGGAAATCTCCAGACAACGAAGTAAGCCAGTCAGCCCGCTCGCCGCCAGCGAGTGTCCTTTGTGTGAGTGCTAAAATGTCTAAGGATGCTTTGGGGTCTCTGTGCATGTCTTTTTGTTTGCCCAATGCCATATTGCATTTATGTACATTTCCAGCTATTAAAGGTTAGAGCAAATACGCACTCCAAGAACACAGCAGTCCAAACCAATGATGAAACAACCATTTCACAATTGCTCACTCCATCATCTCGGAAATACCCCCATCCCTACCTTAAAGAAAAAAAACTCCACATTAAATTCGCCCTCCCCCTGTATGAGATGAGCAAACAGATGTTGTTGGTATCCCCTTCATCTATGTTGGGGTAATTTAAGGGAAAGTTCGCGTTATTGCAGACATGTGGGTTTAATTTTACAGTTACAAGTTTTGTATTTGAACAACATGTTTTGATTTCATTCACATTACCCCCACCCCCCTGTATGCAAGTATCCATCCATTTTCCATGACCCATAAATAACCGAAGAAGATTTTGAAACATTTTATGTCTGTCGCACCACTACCCCTTTTGAGTTTCGAATTTCATTGTATGACTATTCGGATGGTCCGTTATAGATTTTAATTAATTTTTCGCTTCAATAGGCCAGCAATAAGTATGCGAATGCGACTACACAAGTCGAAATGTTTTCTCTTGGGCATTTTACTTGCCATTTGAATGAATGGACCGAGAATATTGTGACTATAGATTGTCCGATTTGGCCATTTGCGAGAGTAATAAGTGTGTCGGTCAATACCTGTACCACATCCCTCTCTTGGCACTCACTTTCATTGATTCATTTTCTCAATTCCTACGACATGATGACTTTCTATGGAAACAACCTTTATAAGGAGAATTTTCCCGAAATGGAAATCCGATTTAGAGTTTAGGCAACAACAAATGCAACCAAAAACATGTAAGGACGAGTTAAATGCGGGCGAAGCCGGCCTTTTGATACCCTACACCACACTGGATATGCATCCTAAGTCGTCAAATCGGCTAACAAATGACCAAATTATTGCAAATCCAGTTCATATTGGACGAATCGGATCGGAGCTACATCTAAATCTGAATCGATTTCTATGAAATTTACCAATTCAAGGTGAAATTCGGGATTCATAAGGGAATCAGTAGTGCAAAATTTCATGAGAATCGGTTTACAAATGACGATGTAATTTCAATGTTAGTCCAAATCGGACGATATGGGAGCCATATCCCAATCTGAACCGATTTTTTTTCCAATTTCAATAGATTTCGTCTCTTGGCGCAAGAAAATGCCTGTGCCAAATTTGAAGACAGACAGACGGACAGACGGTATACTTGTCAATGCTCTATTTCACTTCCTTCTGGGTGTTACAAACAAATTCACTAAGTTATAATACCCTGTACCACAGCAGCGGTGTAGGGAATAAATACTTAAGACTTACGTGTGGACCTAACTACAATACTGTGTCCATGCATAGAGAGGGTGTGACAAAAATAACTGTAAGAATTGTGCTTTGAGAACGATTTGTTGTAGCAGGAACGTGTTTTATAACAAGTGAAAAGGCGTCAAGTTCGGCCGGGCCGAACTTTGGCTACCCACCAACTCAGGTATATATGTAAACCACCTTTCGCCAAAATTCGGTGAAAAATTCATACCTTATGCCCCATGGCAGCTATATCGATATACGTTCCAATTTGAAACAAATACTAGGAAGTACAAATCATTGTTCAATAAACCGATCTGACCCATATACGACACGGATGTCGAAAAGCCTAACATAAGTCACAGTGTCAAATTTCAGTGAAATCGGATTATAAATGCGCCTTTTATGTGGCCAAGACTATATGGCAGCTAAATCCAAAGCTGCACCGCTTTGGGTCAAGTTGCAGAAAAAACTCGACGAGCCTAACACAACTCAATGTCCCAAACTTCGATGAAATCTGATTATAAATGCGCCTTTTTTGGCCCCAAAACCTTAAATCGAGAGATCGGTCTATATGACAGCTACAACCAAATCTGGACCGATCTAAGCCAAATTGAAGAAGAACCTCGAAGGACCCAATACAACTCACTGTCCGAAATTTTGGCGACATCGGACAATCAATGCGCCTTTAATTGAATCAAAACCTTATATCTGGAGATCGGTCTATATGGCAGCTATATCCAAATCTGGACTGATCTGTGACATATTGCAGACGTATGTCAAGGGCCTTAACTTAACTCACTGTCCCAAATTTCGACGACATCGGACAATAAATGTGCCTTTTATGGGTCCAAAATCTTAAATCGAGAGATCGATCTATATGGCAGCTATATCAAAATCTGAACCGATATGGGCAAAATTGAAGAAGGATGTCGAGGGGCTTAACTTAACTGACTTAACCAAATTTCGGCAAAATCTGACAATAAATGCGCCTTTTATGAACCCAAAACCTTAAATCGAGAGATCGGTCTATATGGCAGCTGTATCCAAATCTGGACCGATCTGAGCTAAATTGGGGAAGGATGTCGAGAGGCCTAACATAACTCTCTGTCCCAAATTTCAGCTAAATCGGATAATAAATGTGGTTTTTATGGGTCTAAGACCCTAAATCGACGGATCGGTCTATATGGGGGCTATATCAAGATATAGTCCGATATAGCCCATCTTCGAACTTAACCTGCTTATGGGCAAAAAAATACTCTGTGCAAAATTTCAGCTCAATATCTCTATTTTTGAAGATTGTAGCGTGATTTCAACAGACAGACGGACAGACGGACGGACATGTCTAGATCGGTGGTGGGTATAAAAATATCATGCATGAGGTACATAAAAAAAATTATTTTACACAGAGTGATAACAATTTGAAAGTTTAATGTCGAATGTTCTAGTGTTATGACTTCCAACCGATAAAAAACGATCTCTAGATTTGACTTGTTGAAAACCTGCAAAGAGCTTGAATGATTTTTATACCCTGCACCACCACTGTGATATAGGGTATTATAGATTTGTGCATTTGTTTGCCATGCTAAATAGGTGAAGAGCTAGACCCATTGATAAGTATACCTATCGACTCAAAATCACTTTCTAATTCGATTTAGACATGTCCGTATTGATTTTGAAAAATATCGGTTCAGATTTGGATATAGTTCCCATATATATCTTTCATCCGATATGGCTTTTTAAGGCTGTGGAAGCCACAAGTTTCGTCCGAAAATTTCATAAAAATCGGTCCAGATTTAGATATAGCTCCCATATTTAGTATGAAATTCGTACTCTACTCTTGAATACCTTTCATTTAAATCCCATATTGTTCCGATCGGTCCACTTTTATTTTTGGGTGGTAGTTTTGGGGTAAAGGGGAGAGTCCATTTCGTGCTCTACCCCCCCCAAATTGACATGATCGGTAAATATGTCCTATTTAAGGGGTTTTTTGGGGGTGGGATGACCCACGAAACACTTAGACCCACAATGGACATCAGACTCGTTTTCTACTCTCAAATACCTTTAATTTGATTCCCATATTGTAGTAGTCTACAAATCCGTTTGGCGGGTTTTTGACGGTGGGCGGCCCTCCTAGGCATCCCACCCCAGATTTTGATACAAAATGTTTGTTTTCAAGTTACTGTTAGTGTGTGTCTCGCTCTAGCAGTTAGAAGGAGTTCCACTTTAGATTCTCATTTCTTAAAGAACCTTTCTGATTTAGCGGATGTGAACATCCGCATGTTACTGGGATTTTTAAATCGATCTGAATGGTTCAACGGCAGGAACTAGAAGGCATCTTCCTTCTTCAGTTCCTGTGGTATCACAATGGATGAAAACGTCTAAGTGAGTGTGATGGCAGACCTAACCTAACCTACTGTTAGTGTGCAAACAAAATTTCGCTTAAATCGCACTCTTCTCCGAGTTCTGGGGTTTTTGAAAATTAGGGTAAGGTGTAGAGCCCTTCGTGCGCCTTCATTTTCACTACGCGAAAAATATGTTTCTTATTCTTACTCTAACATTTTGACAACTTTTTAACAAATAAGAATTTTCTCCAAAATATCTTTTTTTTTATAGAAATTGTTTGTTTTTATATTTATTATTTTTATGACAAAGATTGGCACTTAAACTATCTTAAACGCCGTTTTGGGTGGGAAAGTTAAAAAATAATGCCGCAAACAACCGCAACGAAATTCCCATATTTTATTTTTCTTTAGTCAAAGGACCGATAGGTTGTCATAACAGACCTAACCTAACCTACTGTTAGTGTGCAAACAAAATTTCGCTTAAATCGCACTCTTCTCCGAGTTCTGGGGTTTTTGAAAATTAGGGTAAGGTGTAGAGCCCTTCGTGCGCCTTCATTTTCACTACGCGAAAAATATGTTTCTTATTCTTACTCTAACATTTTGACAACTTTAACGCCGTTTTGGGTGGGAAAGATAAAAAATAATGCCGCAAACAACCGCAACGAAATTCCCATATTTTATTTTTCTTTAGTCAAAGGACCGATAGGTTGTCATAACAAAGATAAATACTGTATGATTAATGTTGACCACTCTGCCCCCTCTCTCTGTTGGCTTCTCCAAATTATCGGCATCTACTGGCTATTGTATCAACTAAATCCAAGTGGGTCAATTAAATCCAATTGAAAACAGCTGGTTGATAGCGCTGATTCAAATGTTAGTGCTACTCGCTTGGAGTGGATCATCATACGGTGGTTGTCTATTTTAGCCTCTTATTAAATCAAATCAAATTGCCATATTAAACGATTTTCTGTGGTAAAGAACTAATTAGCTAGTCTATATATTTGGTGCGGTGACGATAGTTCTTACTATTAAACCATATAAAACTTTTGAACAAAAAATTTTTGCCCAGCAGCACGTCGTTTGGCCTTGTCTATCGATGGGCTAAAAATGGTTGCGATCATAACGTTATGGTTTGCAGCTCCTCCCATCGCGCAGAACGTCATAATTTTGGGGGTATGGGGGCCTACGTTTATTTGTGTTAAGTCATGAATGGCTTTCATTTCAGTTTCATCAAGTTATGATCGAGTAATATTCTCATTTGTGTGTGTTATCGGGGATGGGGCGACCATCAATTACTTGGATCTTATTTTCAGGTCATATGCGTAGTCTACTTCCGAATACCTTTCATTTGAGTCCTTTATTAATATGTACGTCCAATATGTTTGTTTGGAGCAGTTTTTGTTTTTAAGCAACCCCTTGGATACTCGAACCCAAGTTTTTAAGTTTACCATATTCGCATTCTACTATCCAATATCTTTCATTTGATACCCATATTGTCCCTATCCGTATACTTTTGATTTTGGGTGGCATTTCTTGGGGTAATGGGGAAGGGCCCGCCCCTTCCAAAAACAAAAAAAAAAATTATATAGCCTATACCTCCTACCTGACCATATTCGTAATATACTCCCGAATACGTTTCATTCGAGCCCCATTATTGTCATTATCGTTCAACAAACCTATTTTGGTGGGTTTTGGGGTCGGTGCGATCCGATTGAACATTTGTATACCCTCCACCATAGGATGGGGTGTAAATTCTGTTTGTAACTACTCGAAATATTCGTCTGAGACCCCATAAAGTATATTAATTTTTGATCGTCGGGACATTTTATGTCGATCTAGCCATATCCGCCCACCTGTCCGTCCGTCCGTCCGTCTGTCTGTCGAAAGCACGCTAACTTCGAAGGAGCAAAGCTAGTCGCTTGAAATTTTGCAAAAAGACTTTTAATTCGTGTAGGTCCGTTGGGATTGTAAATGGGCCAAATCGGTCTATGTTTTGATACAGCTGCCATATAAACATATCTTGGGTCTTGACTTCTTGAGCCTCTAGAGGGCGCCCTTCTCGTCCGATGTGACTGAAATTTTGAACGTGGCGTGTTGGTGTCACTTTCAACATCTGTGCTATATATGGTTTAAATCGATTCATAAGCTGATATAGCTGCAATATAAACCGATCTGGGATCTTGACTTCTTTAGCTTTTACGAATCGCAATTTTTATCCGATTTGGCTGTAATTTTGCACGTAGTGTTTTGGTGTCACTTCCAACAACTGTGCGAAGTTTGATTCAAATCGGTTTATAACCTGGTATAGCTGCCAAGTAAATCGATCAGGGATTTTGATTTCTTTAGCCGCTGGAGGGAAAAATTCTCATCTGATTTTGCAGAAATTTTGCGTGAGGTGTTTTGTTATGACTGGCAATTAATGTCCTAAGTATGGCGCAAATCGGTACATAACCTGATATAGCTGCAATATAAACCGATCTGGGAACTTGACTTCTTTAGCCTCTAGAGGGAGCAATTCTTATCCGAATTTGCAAACAAAATCGTATAAATTTTTTCTTTCGATTTTACCCCAAATATATAATTCATGTTCGGAGTTTTTTTCCAATAGTACTCTGAAATACCTTTACAAATACTTTACGATTTTACGAGTTTTATTTAAAAAAATAAGAATCAAGCCGACCGGCCTATAAATGACAGTTTTTCAAGCAATTTAAAATTTAACATCCATGAAGTGATCAATTTTAAAGCCCAATGGATCAGCATCTGAACCCATTTGGATCCCCAAATTTTGCATACATATTTGGAAACATTCGCTGTTCAAGAGTTCCGCATGTATTTCCAAAAATTTTTGTGCGCTGCCGATCTCCATTTAAGATTTAATTAACTACATACGTAAATGTAAACTACGTACGCCTAAATGTTTGAGCACAGCTCACTTAGCTCATTAGTGCATGGCCTCCTTTTTATCGGAGCAAAGAAAAGTTCGCGTTATTCTCTAATTTTGTTCAAGTTCAACTTTAAAGTTCTTGTTTCATAAAGGAAATGGAAGCAAGTAAAAGCGTGCTAAGTTCAGCTGGACCGAATCTTGGGGACCCATCACCATGGATTCTGCTTAAATATGGGATCTATATCTGGCTATAGACCGATTTAGCCACATCGGATTCTAGCCAAATCGAACAAAAATGCGACTTCCAGGGACCCAAGAAATCAAATCGGGAGATCGATTTATATGGGAGCTACATCAGGTTCCTGACCGATTTGGACGGTACTTAGCACAGTTGTTGAAAGCCATAACAGAACACTATGTGCAACATTTCAACAAAATCGGATAGAAATTGCGGCTTCCATGGTCTCAAGAAGTCAAATGGGGAGATTGAAACGTCTAAAAATCAAAAATGGCAGGTAAATTAAAGCGAAGAAAATCATCCTAAAATAAATGGTACATTAACGCGATCAATATTTTTATTCTTCCGACTTGTGGAAACAAATCCTAACAAAATTTCCCCTAAAATTACTATAAAAACAAGTTAGAGCGTGCTAAGTTCGGCCGGGGCGAATCTTATATACCCTCCACCATTGATCGCATTTGTCGAGTTCTATGCGCGGTATCTCTTTTTAGACAAACATAGAATATTGAATAAGAACTGTTATGCTATTGGAGCTATATCAAGTTATAGTCCGATTCGGACCATAAATGAATGCTGAACATTGTAGAAGTCATTGTGTAATATTTCAGTTCATTCGGATAAGAATTGCGCCTTGTAGGGGCTCTAGAAGGAAAATCGGGAGATAGGTTTATAGGGGAGCTGTATCAAGCTGTAGATCGATTCAGACCATATTAGACACGTATGTTGAAGGTCATGAGGGAAGCCGTTGTACAAAATTTCAGCCAAATCGGATGAGAATTGCGCCCTCTAGAGGTTCAAGAAGTCAAGATGCCAGATCGGTTTATATGGCAGTTATATCAGGGTCTATATCGATTTACGCTATACTTAGCACAGTTATTGGAAGTCATAACAAAACACCTCATGCAAAATTTCAGCCAAGACGGGTGAGATTTGAGCGCTCAATTGGCTCAAGAAGTCAAGATCCAAGATCGGTTTATATGACAGCTATACCAGATTATGAACCGATTTGGATCATTTGGTTGTTGAAAGTAATAATAAAACACCTCATGCCAAATCGGACAAGAATTGCGCCCTCTAGAGGCTTAAGAAGTCAAGATCCCAAATCGGTTTATATGACAGCTATATCAGGCTATGAACCGACTTCAGCCACTCTTAAAACAGTTGTTGAAAGTCATAATAAACACCTAATGCAAGTTTCAGCCAAGTCGGATAATAATTGCGTCCTCTAGTGGCTCAAGAATTCAAGACCCCAAATCGGTTTACATGGCAGCTATACCAGATTATGAACCGATTTGAACCATACTTGGCACAGTTGTTGGATATCATAACAAAACACTTCGTGCAAAATTTCATTCCAATCGGATAAGAATTGCGCACTCTAGCTGCCATATAAACAAGATCCCAGATCGGTTTATATGGCAGCTATATCAGGTTATGGACCGATTTGGACCATTCTTAAAACAGTTGTTGGAAGTCATAACGCAACATTTCATGCAAGTTTTCAGCCAAATCGGATAATAATTGCGTCGGTTTATATGGCAACTATATCAAAACGTGGGCCGATATAGCCCATTTACAATCCCAACCGACCTGCACTAATAAGAAGTAGTTGTGCAAAATGTCAAACGGCTAGCTTTACTCCTTCGAAAGTTAGCGTGCTTTCGACAGACAGACGGACGCTCACCGGAAATTAAGTTTCCGTTTTTAATAAAACTATACATATTTATATATTCCTCATTGAGGTCTTAGTTCTGTTTACTATCCGGAACCAGATTAAACATCATCATCTCTAAAATTGTCCTCCATTTTCCTAGCGATTACGCTCAATCCATAATCTCTAGGCCCGAGTGTTGTATATCCTAGATTCTGATTCCGTTGATTTATTTTGGCAAGGATAACTAGGTCATCCTTTGACGCAAACCTAGACTCTCTCAGTCCAAAGTTTCGTAATACTTCGTTCTTTCACTAGACCCAAGTGCTCAATGCCGTCTCTATGACAGACGAGTGCGTATTGTAAAAGCTCCTTCAATGTCCACAAACAAACAAAGTGAATGTCTTGTATGTCTCGTGAGTCTTCTCCCAGTGATCAAGACCATAGAGCCCACTGACCTAGCCCCTATGTTAGCATGCTAGCTTCTGGAGAAGACTATATCGAAGAAATGCCCAACGATGACTTTGAGCGGGTACTGCCCAGCCATTAACCCGGCTAAGGAATCATAAGACAGCAGAAGTCCATTGGTTGCCAGCTGAACTATTTTCGATCAAAGACGATTCGCTGATAAGTTGTATGCATCACCTTGTTCGTACATTCGTTAAAATGCGGTTCAACTTGCTCTGGCTTCTTACTTTATATGTGGTGCAAGCGTTTGTCTCACCTTGTTAATTGAATAAATGCATATGACTGCAAGAAGCACACAGGCGCACGCACTCATACATCCATTCTCAGATGACATTTCCTAACAACCTGTCTAAACTGAGTAGTGAGTGAGTAAATGTACGCCTGTCACACAGGTCCTGAATACAGGTGGCTTTGCCACTACGCATGCTGGGTAGTACGAAAGAAGACCTCTGTACATACAAACACACAAAGAGATATCTCTGGCACATATGTATATACATGCATCCACATCTACCTGTCTGAATTGCTGTGCGAAAATTATAAAAACAAAAATTTAAGAGGATTACTTTATTGACAGGCATTACTAAACCCCTGTGCATACTCGCACTAAGTACTCGACTCCTCTGACATGCAATGACAAGGTACGTATATACATGTATGTGTGTGTGTGTCTCTGAGTAACTTTGTGCAAGTGTCCGTCTGTCTTTCTCTGGCTGTATTTTATCCTTGTGTGAAGGAGTGTAGCATGTAGTTGTTGCTGCCTTTTGTGTCAAGAGGGTTTCAAACAAAAATATTTAACAAATTAAATTAAAATAACAATTAACGTACGAACAAATCTGCAGCACTTTTCTCCGGGCACAGTCGTGCACAAGGGCCATCCAGTCCACCAGTGTGTCCGTTGGCATACTTAGAGCCAATCCTTCTGTCCGACAAGGCTGTTACCTTGTCAAACAAATTGACTTTTTGTTCTCATTGCAATTGTGCTGCAAAGCCATACGAGATCTGTAGGGTGTCTACCTGAAAAATGGATAGATGTAGGGATCGAGTATTTGTTCTCCTCTCGCATCTGTTGGCTACCATTTGTCAATAGGATTTCATTACTCAAACATGGAAACTAAAAATCATGCAGCTGTCACCAGAAACGCCTTCTCTCTGAAAAAAAAAAAAATAACAAAGCATCGAATTAAACTCCAAGAACATTAGCGGCAATAATCTAGTGCTTCATTGGAGTGGCTTTCATGGGAATGGGATTATCGGAGTTGCTGTTCGCTTTCGCAGGCTTCCATTTAATCTTGTTTGCCTTAATTATATTTTGGGGAGGAGTCGCTGATAATAAATTAATATTGGGTGTAATTAGTCGGAGTGCAATAACATAATTTATGTATGAATGTGTCTTTATTTACATGACCAGGCATCGATGTACATTTACCCAAACACAAGTGCGCTTGTTGTTACGCAACAATAGATCTTCTAATTTACACTCAATTTGCCTAGGCAATATGGGGTTAAGATCACAATTAAGGACTGTTTGGTATTTAAGGGATATTAGGAAGGACATTTAATAGCTTGCACTAATTTTAATAAAAATTTCAAAAATGGCAAAAAAAATAACACAAAAATTGAAAGAACAATTTATATATTGTACATGGCCGGATCGCTTTTTGAAAATGGATTTTTGTTTGAAATGACCAAGACATTTGGGACTATGGGTCCATTTCAGACCGACACTAATTGATTAGTTTAGTGAATTTGTCGTCTACTTCCCCAGACAGTTTGTGGCAAATACTTTTACCAGTTCGTAGTCTTCAGTCTTCTCCCCAAGACATATGATTTAATAACAATTATAAGTCGATTGACAAACATGGCCATTTTGGGCATGGGGAGACCACAATAACCCTTGAACCAAATTTTGTTCATAAGAAAGTTGTACTCTATTTTCAATTTGCTCTCATTTGATACCTGTCCCATTTGGTAAACATGTTCGGTTTGGTATTTTTTTTCAGGTTGTGTTGGTCCCTGACACCTGGGGCTAAAATTTTATCTCAGAGGCGTACTTTACTTCCAAATATCTTTCATTTGATATCCATGTTGCCCCAAACGGTGAACGTGTCCGTTTGGGTGGGGCGCTCCCCCCATATTATTTAATCCCAATGTTTGGTTTTGGGGTTACCATAAAGGGGCATACAAAATTTCGTTTAAAATGGAGATCTGGTGTTTTTGCAATTGTGGTAAGGGGAATGGTCCGCCCCCTTCGGATATGAAACAAGTAAGAGCATGCTAAGTTCGGTTGGGCCGAATCCTACAATATATGCCCTCCAGCATGGATCGCATTTGTCTAGTTCTATGTGCGGTATCTCTTTTTAGGCAAACGTAGAATATTGAATAAGAACTGTTATGCTATTGGAGCTAAATCAAGTTATAGTCCGATTCGGACCATATATGAATGCAGAACATTGTAGTTCGAACGCAGAACATTGCTGTATCAAGCTATTGATCGATTCAGATCATATTAGACACGTATCTTAAAGGTCATGAGAGAAGTCGTTGTAAAAAATTTCTGCCAAATCGGATGAGAATTGCGCCCTCTAGAGGCTCAAGAAGTTATGATCCCAGATCGATTTACATGGCAGCCATATCGGGTTATAGACCGATTTGGGCCATACTTAGCACAGTTATTGGAAGTCCTAGCAAAACACCTCATGCAAAATCTGATGAGAATTGCGCTCTTAATTGGCTCAAGAAGTCAAGATCCAAGATCGGTTTATATGACAGCTATACCAGATTATGAACTGATTTTAATTATACTTAATAAAGTTATTGAAAGTGATTCAAAAATACTACGTCCAAAATTTCTGTCAAATCGGATAAGAATTTCGCCCCTTAGAGGCTCAAGGAGTCAGACCCAAGATGGGTTTATATGGCAGCTATATCAAAAAATGGACCGATTTAAACCATACTTAGCGCAGTTGTTAGAAGTTATAACAAAACACCATGTGCAAAATTTCAGTCAAGGCGGTAGAGAATTGCGCCCTCCAGAGGCTCAAGAAGTCAAGATCCAAGATCGGTTTATATGGCAGCTATATCAAAACATGGACCGATTTCAACCTATACCTATCACCCGATTTTGCTTCTTGTTTTTTTTTTCGATTCAATTCCACGGTGCGTTGGAGCATTTCCTTCGTCATTGCCTGGTTTTCGTGGCTAACAGACACCGGTACTTAGGTGAAACCACGATACCAAATATGAACCACATTAGGGGTGTGGTATGGAAAACATTTCGATTTATTGTAAGTATCATGGAATTGCTGACATTGATTTTTCTTTTTCGAGGTTACTTTTTAGTATTTAGAGAGCACAGCAAGCCGATTACTGGCTTAGGTGTTTTCCATGTTTTCCATAAACATCCGCACCTATTTTCTACCTTACCCACACTAAATTTTATCTTAAATGTAAGTATAATAGATTTTTTCGACTTTTTCGACTTGTTTTAAGACACACATTTTTAATTAAGCTCGAAATCGAGATTCCGTTGCAGAATATTGTCCAGCTCTAGACCATTATGTTTATTGCTTTCTATTCAAAGAATAGTACAGCAAAAACATTTAAAAGTCAACAAAAATGTGGTGTTGCTAAAAGCATTTGACTGGCTAGTTGATGCGTGATTTCTGATTCAAAGTTTTCAATATTCATGACAGTCCTTATGGAGCCTTTCCACATCCCTTTGAAGCATTCACACAGTGAATATGACAGCATGCAATTAACTTATTGAACAATTAAATGCATATGTATAAATTGTGGATTTGTAATTGTGCTTGTGGAAATGTATCTACATGCAGCATGTGTTTAGGTACATACATACATATATTTACATTCAAAGACGCTTTTGTTTGTATATTGTAAGTTATGATACAGGATCCCAGTCATCCATCTATCGATTCAGTCATCCTCCCCATATTGCGTGTTTGCATAACGATAAACATCCTTAAAGTACTCCTCTATGAGGGGATAAGAAAGTGCAATTGTATTAGTGGGTGCTACAATATGACTCACTACAATATGCGTTAGGAAATTAGAGTGTGTGTGTGTGTGTGTTTGTTGTGTAGGTGTGAGTGTTAATAACATTAATTAACGATAATCAAGTAGACATTACGTAAAACGCAATTATTTAAGCTGATTAGTAAGTGTCGGTCAATCGTTGGGTGTGCGTTCAAAAGTTCGCATGAGCAGAGGCTTGGTGTACTTCATACCACCATATTCCCAGCATATGCCTGCTCACACCTCATTAAGTTTGTATCCATTCATCCACCTATCCGCAAGTCTTAAATTGAAAAGATGTAGGAGCCATCATACTCTAACTATGATTGATACATAAATGAGGCAAGTGAAAAAGTTTGCCCCCCGCCCCCCCATGTCGGGTGGAGATAATAGCTCCTACACGAAATTGACCGCACTAATCCCAGAGAGTTAAATTGTCGATGGCTTTATTTCTTAAAAAACACACACATTTGCATGTACATCGCTTAAATGTATGTCAATAGCCTTTTCACTAATGAAATGCTATTTAGGTTTAGGATTTCTTAAGCCACATACAAAGGGTGAACACTTAAGCAATCAAGAATTTACATTAATATAATCAACAAATTAGTTGAACTTCATTAGTGAGTTGTCTATGAAAGAGGTGGGTTGATTTTCTGGCGAAACAACCCTGGTAGGCTGGTTTTTGCACCCTACACCACCACTGTGGTACAGGGTATTACAACTTTGTGCATTTGTTTGTAACGCTAAGAAGGAGACGAGTTAGACCCATTAATAAGTATACTGATCGCCTTTGAACCACTTCCTGATTCGATTTAGCTATGTCCGTCGGTCTGTCCATGCATTCTTGTAATCAAGGTACAGGTCGCATTTGTTGTCCGACTGTCACAAAATTTTGTACAATTGACTTTTTTGGTCCAAAGACGAACGCTATTGATTTTGAAAAAAAAAAATCGGTTCAGATTTAGATATAGCTCCTATATATATCTTCCATCCGATATGGCCTTTGAAGGCTATAGAAGCCACAATTTTCGTCCAATCTTTACAAAATTCGGCATAAAAGCGATTCAGTTTTAGATATAGCTGCCATATATATCTTCCATCCGATATGGACTTTTAAGGCAATAGAAGCCACAATTTTCGTCCAATCTCTACAAAATTCGGCATAAGGTGTTTTACTTGCCGTTCCAATATGTGTGCAAAATATCCTAAAAAGCGGTTCAGTTTTAGATATAGCTGCCATATATATCTTCCATCCGATATGGACTTTTAAGGCTATAGAAACCACAATTTTGGTCCAATCTTTAAAAAAATTTGCACGATATGTTTGCTTTGATGTCCCAAAAGGTGTGCGGAATTTCATAAAAATCATTTCAGATTTAGATATAGCTCCCATATATATCTTTCATCCGATATAGCCTATTAAGGCTGTAGAGGCCACAATTTTGGTCCGATCTTTAAACAAATCTTTAAACTGACACAGATAACAAGCTGACGATATGGAAAGAACATTTTACCCAACTGCTAGTGTCGGACGATGGGGCGTAGAGGATACTACGGAACTAATCCCAGATGATGGTATAGAATGTTTACTTCCTATTCCAATTAGCAGTGACCCGACTGAAGAACAACAAGGCAGCAGGAGCCGACGGGCTACCAGCTGAACTATTGAAGACCGGAGGCGAAACGCTGGTAAGGCGTATGCAAAAGCAAGTTTGCGCAATCTGGCTAGAAGAACGCATACGCGACGATTGGAACCTCAGCATACTATGTCCTTTTCACAAGAAAGGTGAAAACACAGAATGTGCCAACTACAGATGAATAAGACTCCTCCCTATTGCATACAAGATACTCTCGGGCGTAATGTGTGAACGATTATAACTTAAAGTCAATGGGATAATTGGCCCCTACCAATGCGCCTTTAGTCATGGTAAATCCACCCTAGACCAGATATTCACACTGCGCCAAATCCTGGAAAAGACCCAAGAAGGACAAATTTATTGCCTTTGTTGACTACAAAGCCGCTTTCGATACTTGTTTACGTTCAAATGTATTTCAAGGCAAGGAAAGAATCTCTTCGAACCATTTACTACCAAACGAGGTTTCAGACAGGGAGACAGCCTATCATGTGATCTCTTTAATATTCTGCTGGAGAAGATTATACGATATGCAGATGTGAATAGATATGGCACACTACTCGCCAGACAACAAATGCTACTCGCCTTTGCCGACGGCGACGAAGTAACAGCAGCCTTTGAAAGAATCGAAAAGGAATCAATGAAAATGGGTCTGGCAGTAAATGCAGATAAAACGAAATGGATGGTATCAACTCCCAAAATTCCCTGTACAACCGAGCAGATAAAGAAAATGGAGAAAGTTGGGAACCACAACTTTGAGATAGTCAGCAACTTTATCTATCTTGGCACTGCCGTAACCGATACGAATGGCACCAGTTTTGCAATAAAGCTAAAAATAATACTGGTTACCAGATGCTATTTTGGATATAGTAGGCAGTTTAGAAATAAGGCCACTTCTCAACAGACGATGATTACATTATACAAGGCACTGATACTACCTGTGTTGTTATTTGGTTCTGAGGCATGGATACTTGTGAAAGCTGACGAGATAGTGTTTCGAGTGTTTGAGAGAAAGATTCATCGTATAGACCTGTTTGGGCTAATGGAGAATATGGGCGTCATATGAACCATGAGCTGTATGAGCTCGTGAACGATAGCATAGTTACACGTACCAAAATACAGAGGCTGCGTTGGCTAGGTCATGTTGTCAAAATAAATGAAGAAGCTCCAACAAAGAAGTCTTGTGAAGGCAAACTCAGTGGTATACACAAACAGGGATGAATAAAAGCACAATGGAAAGATCAAGTGGTGGCAGACACCTTGAAACTTGGTGTCCGAGATTATAAAATGAGCGCAAAAGATCGAGGCGCTTGGAAAGATATCCCCTTCCTATGGTGGTGGGTAAAAAAAAGCATGATGACTAACTGGTGTGTAATATAAAGCGCACCTGGTTGAAATCTTTTCCCACTTTAGGAAACTATAAAATGTTTTTGTCTACAATTTGACTGGTCAATTTTCATCACGGAAAACGGTAAATGGTACATCACCGACATTCGGAGAGTAGACGTAATTCGATATCCATCATAAATCCTAAATCGAAAAAATTTGGCTATCATCATTTTTGCGGGAAGTGCTCGATAAAATGACATCGCCCAATTAGCCGTTCCAGGGCAGGTGTTGGGTATTATAATGTCGCTGCCGCCCAGCTTTCGCCTTACTCTACTTGCACCTTAAAGAATATTTCATGCAATTTTTGTTCTTTCAAAAATATTTTCTCAAAGTCAAAATTTCATCGATAATTTCAAATATTTCGTTTTTGAATTTGTAAAAAGTTGTTTCCAAAATGCCGTCCACCGGAAAATCATCTGATCAATTCCCAATATTGTGACTTGTTTCAATATTGCATAGTCTCCAACTCTAATATCTCCTTTTTTCCACGCATCATTGAAAATGGTCGCAATTTACTGAGCGAAAGGAAAAAAGTGCAATGCATCATCGTCTGTTTGTGGCGTTTAGGGCATACCAATCAATCTCTTGGTCATGATATGGGAAGCTGAGGGCAGTGCAAGCAATACAAAGTAAACTCAGGACCATTTTGCCTGCGGCACTGTTTTGAGTCAGTCAGCACTAGGTTTATTATGTTCCCTAGTAGTTGGTGTTGTTTTGTTTTATTTGGCATGCCTGCTGTCATGCAAGCGCAACAAAGGATTGTGGCCGAGCATTTAGTGGCCCTTGCAAGCAGTATGTCTATGTGGCGGGAGTCCGAAAACTATTGTGCAAAAAATAGCAAAAAAATAGAAAAATTTAATATTGTTAAAAGGAAAATATTCCCCTTTTTGTGCAGACTTGTTTTGGCTCTTTTGCCTCAAATGGCGACTTCACCTCCAGTGCTAAAAAATATCGTTGTGACTTTATGGTAAAGGATCATCAAGTACTTAGCAAACTTGTTTGGCCAGCCACAATCCTTCTTTGCTGAGCTTTGCACTAGTGTGTGTAATGATTTGTGTGTATGAGTGTGTTTTTTTAATGTCTGGCCACGTTTGTCGTTTTGTTAAGGTAATCAAATCGATTGAAACGAATATTGGGCCTTTGCTTTGTTGCTGTGGCCTATGCCATACTAAGGCAACTTGCTTGGAAAGGTTTTAATTTGGCTAATACGTCTGAATTTTCATTTTATTGCAAAAAAATCGTAATTGAAACTACAATTCAAATATTTATGAATCTTCTTGAGAGCATTGGGCGGCTCTTAAGCTAATCAATTGAATTAGTTTCGATGATGAATTTTTTAGTGCCTTCGTCCAACACCCCATCCGAAAAAAAAACTGGGGTGCATTTCCACTGAAATGTCATCTGCAAAGAATTTTCATGTTTGTATGTGTCTTTCTTTCCATTGGAGTTCATTTCTGGTAGCATTTATTATTAAACACTCCCCCTCCTAAACGCTTCACCATTTCTATTTCCCTGGATAATAGAAAAGCCATGCCATGCCGTTAAAGGCAACAAAGCCAAGGCCATAACAAATAGAAATGTGTCATAAAAATTTGTTTTGTATAAATAAAAATTAGTCCACAGAAAAACATTTTTTTTTGGGTGTGTGCGTGCTTGCGTGTTTTTATCTATGTATGTGTAGCTGATAAATTATTTATTATTACAAATTCAAACACATGTATAACAAACAAGGGCGAAAAACATCCCCCTCTTTGATGCAGCAAAAAGTTGTTACAAACTTTATGTTCCTTGTCCAGACGAAAATAAGCCAGAGAAGAAAAACTCAAGAAATAAATCCTGCTCGAGCATCCCAGTCCCACCTCATATCTAGTGAATAAACTACAGCGGAACTGCACTATATTTTGACAAGGGGGAGATTTCTTTTCTCCAAATAAAAACCACCCCTGTGACGAATGTTTAACGAAGCTCCGTAAAGGATAAAAGTATTAGGGCTCGTTATCAAGAAAAATGCACTAGTGATAAGGCACCGTTGCACAGTGGTGTAGGAAAATTGCTTTTAGTTCAACTAATCGCCAAGTATCTCTAGCTATTCTCACATATCGAACTGAGAACCTCAACAGTGTAAATCTTCTATAAAATCAAAGAGTGTTTGTTTGTATGTCTGGTTGATTGTTGGTTTGTGTGTTCCGTATAGACTCGAAAACGGCTGAACCAATTTTCCACACAGATTGTTTGGGATGATCCAGAATGAATAATAGGCTATATAAATGATACCGGCAGGCGGTGGTGTCTCTCCCTTGCCAGTTGACCGAACTCTGGCCAGCTGACCGAACTATGCACTACGTTTTTCGCCCAAACTGTTCGTATATGGAATTGACTTCTTTGCCATCGACTACGACATCCAGAAATTCAAGACGAATGTCTCTTTCCCCCTCCTTTTACTACCTATATACTTGTATATCTAGGGAACATCCCCTGCGTGTTGGTGAAATGAGGAAAATATATATTACTAAAATTAAATAAAAATTTGGGATCAAGTCCGCCTGCCCTAAAAACCACTCCAAATGGACGCATAGACCGATCGGAATAATTGGGACTACAAGAAGAAATTGATCTAATATCTTTCATTTGAGCCCTATACTGCCGGTAAATTCGTGCTGTTTGTGGTTTTTTTGGGGTTAGGACGGCCCCCTAAAAATTCTACTCGACTCTGGTCGGGCGGTGCCGAATATAAATACCCTACTCCACCTGGTGCATGTAGTACTTCTTATATGTAGAACATATCTCGAAATCTAGTCAGACTTTAATTTGGATACCAATTGAAATAGCAATTTAGAACATTGTAAGATTTTCTTACCATAGGACAAAAGATTTGGATTTCCACATCCTTAAAAGGCCATATCGGATAAAAGATTATATGGAAGTTATATCGAAAGCTGTGCCAATTTTAATGGCACATACCTGGGCATCAAATAGAGATTAACGTCCCAGTATGTGTCATTAAGATGTGACCAAAATTGTGGTTTTTATTGACATAAAAGTCCATATCGGATGATATATACACATTGGAG
Source organism: Stomoxys calcitrans (assembly GCF_963082655.1). Lineage (NCBI taxonomy): Eukaryota > Metazoa > Arthropoda > Insecta > Diptera > Muscidae > Stomoxys > Stomoxys calcitrans. Next base: position 2,403,030 of record NC_081552.1, read on the forward strand.
CTATATCTAAATTAGGACTGATTTTAATGAAATTTTGCGCACGTATTGGAACGTCAATTTAAAAGTCTCATGTAAACTCGGACGAAAATTATGGATTCTACAGCCTTAAAAGGCCAAATCGGATGAAAGATATGTATGGGAGCTATATCTAAATCTGAACCGATTTTTATGAAATTTTGCACACATATGTAGATCTTAAATAAAACACACAATGCCAAATTTTGTGAAGATCGGTCGAAAATTGTGGCTTCTACAGCCTTAAAAAGCCATATCGGATGAAAGATATATATGGGAGCTATACCTAAATCTGAACCGATTTTTATGAAATTTTGCACACTTATGCAGACCTCAAATAAAAGACGCCATGCCAAATTTTGTAATGATGAGACACCATTTTGCAAATGTCGCCGCAACCCTCTCATAGTATTACCCTTTTTGCATTTTCAATCGAACATGTTCATATGTCCATATGTTGTCATATCGACCAAATAATACAGGAACAAGTAAAAGCGTGCAAAGTTCGGCCGGGACGAATCTTATATACCCTCCACCATGGATCGCATTTATCGAGTTCTACAAAATTTCAGGCAAATCGGATAATAATTGCGACATCTAGGGGCTCAAAAAGTCAAGATCCCAGATCGGTTTATATGGCAGCTATATCAGGCTATGAACCGATTTGAACCTTATTTGAAACAGTTGTTGAAAGTAAGAATAAAATACGTCATTCAAAATTTCAGCCAAATCGGATAGGAATTGCGCTCTCTAGAAGCTCAAGAAGTCAAGTCCCCATATCGGTTTATATTACAGCTATATCAGGTCATGGACCGATGTAAACTATACTTGGTACATTTGTTGGATATCATTACAAAACACGTCGTGCAAAATTTCAGCCAAATAGGATAGGAAGCTCTAGAAGCTCAAGAAATCAAGTCCCCAGATCTGTTTATATGACAGCTATATCAGGTTATGAACCGATTTGAACCACACTTGGCACAATTATTGGATATCGTCGTGCCAACTTTCATCCTAATCGAATCATCCTAAAGAATTGCGGACTGCAGAGGCTCAAGAAGTCAAGACCCAAGATCCGTTTATATGACAGCTATATCAGGTTATGGACCGATTTAAACCATACTTGACACAGTTGTTGGATATCATAACAAAACATGTCGTACAAAATTTTTTTCTAATCGGATAAGATTAAACTCAAGAAGTCAAGACCCAAGATCGGTATATATGGTAGCTATATCCAAACGTGGACCGATATGGTTGTCGAAGGGCGTAACGCAACTCTTTGTCCCAAATTTCAGCAAAATCGGATAATAAATGTGGCTTTTATTGGCCTAAGACCTTAAATCGGCGGTTCGGTATACGTGGGGGCTATATCAAGATAAAGTCCCATATAGCCTATCTCAAACATAACCTGCTTATGGACAAAAAATAATCATAAAGTTTCAGCTCAATATCTCTATTTTTAAAGACTGCAGCGTGATTTCAACAGACAGATGGACGGACATGTCTAGATCATCTTGGATTTTTACGCTGATCAAGAATATATATACTTTATAGGGTCGGAAATGGATATTTCGATGTGTTGCAAACGGAATGACAAAATGAATATACCCCCATTCTTCGGTGGTGGGTATAAAAAGTTGTATCTGGGAAATTTTTCTCTGGGAAATTTTGTCATTAAAAAAGTGTGAATTTTGTCTTTTGAAAAAAAAAATCAAAAATCTCAACAAATTCCGTTAGAAAATAATTTTAACAAAAAAGAATTTGAGAACCTAATACAAATATGATATCAAGATTGGGCACCAAATATCAGGTAACCGACGCTCCTCCAAAAATTACCCTCCCACAAAGGACGCACACGCGGATATGTTATACCCACCAAACTGTGGTGGTTGTTATAATTCGAACTTTTCCTTTATTCGAGGTATGTATGAGTCAATAACCGTATGTTGGAAAATCCTTTTTACTACCATTGTTATCTAGTATCTGTTATACATACCAGTTCACCTAGTTCAAATTGCCTTTTGTTAAGAGGTATTAAGCAGGACACGGCTAAGAGAGGAACATCTCGAAAATCCTGGAAAATTAAAAATTTATCCCTTAGTATTGTGTTGCGGCGGCATTCGATAGCACTTCTCATTTAGCCCCTGCATCATTGAACCATTGAGCTGGTAATGCGAATCATAAATATCCTTAGCAAACGACGTTATGGGTCCAAAAAGTTCATTGTTACCCATGCATTGACTGACTCTGATTAGATGTGAGGGGGTAACTATATCACACTCACTCAGTCAGCCACACTCTCCCATTCCCATTGGATTTGGGTATTGATTAATTGTTGATTTACTTCTCACTGCTGACAATCGCCGGGCCTTTAGTCTTCCACCCAACAGCTAGTCAGTCAGTCAGTCACCCCCATGCATAGACACCACAACTAGATCACTTTGAAATCAAATTGGAATTGTATACCAGCCACCATTCGCTTGTGTAATTGTGGATGTGGGTATATGTTTGTCTAATGCATAGGCAAGCCCCAAGGGGATGCACTGCAGGATATCCTGCCACAACTACAAATCCTCTAGCTTAAACCCCCTATTCGGAAAAAATACAGAAGAAAATACACTGCATTATACATCAGCAGAGCAGTATTTATTGATTCTAATCCCACATATTGGAGTCAAGAACACACATATGCATAACCAGGCACACCCCCAAATCACACATACTCGTACACTCGTTCGCCTGCAACGAAGATACATTGTGGTTATTGGGACTTGAAGTGGTGATGAAGAACAATACCATTCTCATTTCCATTCCCATTCCCACTTCCATTTATTTTATTTGTAAATACGATGATGCGAATGCCATTGACTCTGTACACATCCTCAATATATCATTTTAGCTTTAGGTCTATTTACAATGCACGTTGACTTTTGTGTTTATGTTAGTACACTGAGCGAAAAAACGTAAACCCCTCAGTCAAGTAAAAGTAAAAGCGTGCTAAGTTCGGCCCGGCCGAATCTTATATCGCCTCCACCATGGATCGCATTTGTCGAGTTCTTGCCCGGCATCTCTTCTTAGGCAAAAAAGGATATAAGAAAAGATTTGCTCTGCTATTAGAGCGATATCAAGATATGGTCCCGTTTGGACCACAATTAAATTTTATGTTGGAGACCTGTGTAAAGTGTCAGCCAATTCGAATAAGAATTGCGCTCTTTGTGGGCTCAAGAAGTAAAATAGAGAGATCGATTTATATGGGATCTGTATCGGGCTATAGACCGATTCAGATCATAATAAACATGTATGTTGACGGTCATGAGAGGATCCGTCGTACAAAATTTCAGCCAAATCGGATAATAATTGCGACCTCTAGAGGCTCAAGAAGTCAAAATCCCAGATCGGTTTATATGGCAGATATATCGGGTTATGAACCGATTTGAACCTTATATGACGCAGTTGTTGAAAGTAAGAATAAAATACGTCATGCAAAATTTCAGCCAAATCGGATAGGAATTGCGCCCTATGCTTCTTTCGACACTTCAAATTCAAGTTTAGGCTAACGCACATCACTTTGTGTTTCAATGCCCAGAACATCAAGAGCTTCTGGGTGCTCAACATCTATACCGTTAATAGACAAAGATGATCGTAATAGGTCAGCGAATCGTTGGTGTTACAACAAGCAGCACTGAGTCTTCCGTGCATTAAAATCTACTCGATTCATTCGACCCCACTCAGAAATGACCAGCTAATCCTGGCAGAATGTATCATCCATAACCCTCCTCTTGTCCTAAATCTCTCGAAGGCTCGGCCTATGGTCGAATGGGTATTACTGTCATCCGCAAATGATTGGATCGTACTCAACAGATCGTTGATGAAAATAAGAAGAAAATAGGAGAAGGAGAAAGAACAGAGCCCTAGGATACACCTGCGGTCAATTTATGCTCATTGGATGAGAACCCACCTATAACGACTCGAATAGTGCGTTCTCTGAGAAAGCTCGAAATAAATCGAATGAAGCCATTATCGACACCAAATGCGACAAGCTCCAACCTTACTTTCACCAAACTGGTGGATTGAGTGACTCCAACGTTGAGACAGAAGTGCCATGAGTGACAAATCATGTTCTCCATAACCTTGGAGAGAGCGGAGCATATCGCAATTGGCCGATAATTCGCAGGGTTGTTTGCCTCACACTTCTTGGGTATTGGCTGAACGTTCGCAACCTTCTAAGTTGAAAAGGTACGCAAAGTTGAAAAGGTTGCGTAATGGACGAGCAAGCGTCGAAGAACACCTGTGCAAGACAAGTGTTGATTTGCCATCCGCGCTCGGGGATAAATTAACGTCTATATTCTCAAGAACCTTTTTAACTCCACGAGTTTGAAAAAATATGTGAGGCATGACGCCAGATAAATTTTCGATTGAGGGGAGTGGTTGATTGGTATTCCTGCAAATATATCAGCCAACAGGTTCGCCTAATCGACAGAGTCAATGTACGTTTGATCATCTTTAAGAAAAGTTGGAATAGATGAAGAACTACCCTTTACCCTTTTCATGAACGACCTTGTGTAGAAGCAGGAACCTTAGTACGCAGACGCTGATCGTAAAGAATTTTATCGCGCCTAAGCACATTGGCACACGAAGATCTTTCCTGCTTGCGCAGCAGGTGAGTGCTGGCATTCAGGAACTCTTTCGATCTGACAGCATCTCTGCATGTCTGGTTAAACCAACTTTTGTCATCTGATTTAGCCGTTATAGTCTTAACTGGAGTAAATGTTCTCATTCCCTTTAAAATTATCTTCTCAATCATTTCAGCAGTAGCATTTTTATGTCGTCGTCTAGTCGGTTGGGATTGTAAATGGGCCAAAGCGGTCCATGTATGTATATATTTATATAAATACCGATCTTTGTTGTGTTATAAATGTTTTACTACTTGAATAAAAAAAATGATGCCCTCCACCATAGGATGGGGGTGCAATAATTTCGTCATAGTCGCTTGAAATTTTGTCATATACACCGATCTTGGGTCTTGACTTCTTCAGCATCTAGAGGGCGCAATTCTTATTCAATTTGGCTTGGTGTTTCAGTACCATTTCCAACAACTGTGCCAAGTATGTTTTAAATCGGTTCATAACCTGATATAGCTGCCATATAAACCAATCTCTCGATTAGACTTCTTGAGCTTCTTGTGGGCGCAATTCTTATCCGATTTAGCTGAAGTTTTGTATATGTCGTTTTGGTATGACTTCCAAATACTGTAGTGCCAAAGTACTCTCCGTTGATCACAATTGTTTCTCTCAGTGTATTTGCCTTTATGTGACATGGTATGCAGTTATTCATTTGCTCCATGTTCATGTATATTCATTAGTACGCAATTGACTTTTTGGTTAAGACTAACGAATGTCGTGTAGCCCCGCTTGAGGGAGGGTGTGAAGATGATGGAGAGGAGAAAAAGCAAAGCTAAGACTAAGGAGGCGTTGCCATGCCACAATCATAAATCATTTTAATTGATTTATACCAAATTAAAGTGTGTATATCAGAGTGCAAGTCAATCGCTGCTACTAGTATTTGCTATTGGTGATGTCATCGAACTTCTCCATCGAGGAGGGGAATCCAGGACAACGAAGAGTTTATCGAAAGGATTAGCTATTGGAACAGTGATACAATACGAATGATAATGAGATGCAATTTTTGCATTTCAATGGCACTACATGGAGGAGGCATGTCTATGCGCTTAATGAAGAGACTAACTTCACAAAACTACAACACTATGCCAGAGCTAATAATAAGATGCTGGATTGCTTTATTCGAAATTAACAACGTTTTGGGATTTTCAGTACAATCTGAAAGTTTATTAATCGTTTTGCTGCCACGAGCCATTCTCCATGGCATGGCTTGGTTGCGAGAGCGCTAACATGAAAATGGCACTGATGCGCCAAAAAGCCTTTCAATCATGAATAATTTGCAAAATACGCACAAATACTTAAGCGTTAAGCTAATAGCAAGCATCAAGATGCTGCATTACTCAACATTGTGCCATGGCTATGGTTGGAATGACAGTGGTGGTGGTGGTGCCATGGCCGCGACAACCCGCGGTGGTGGCAGAAAGGCAAGCGAGCAGCCTTCTTTATTTGTATCCCTGATGCGACAACCTCGGGCAGCAAAACGAAGAGCAACAGTGGCAGCGTTAGGCGAAGCAGCAAAGAAACGCAAGACGTAGAAGCAGAAGAATGGAACAATAAATTTCCATCAAGTTGTCAGCTATTTGTATCTCATTTTCCACTCGAATAAATCATTTTGAATTCACTTGTCGTCATTACTGACAAAAGATGTAGCAACAAGGGAGCCAGAGAGCAAAAACGATTCGTCGCTTCCATTGGCAGCACCATCAGCAGCAGCAGCAGCAGCACAAACACACAAAAACAATTCTGCACTGTCTAATATCGTCCTGTTGGAGTGTGAAAGGCTGCCTGTCAATACTAAGGGCGAATGATGAACAACTCAGCATCCATTTGCTCTATGGAAGCCAAACAAGAAAGCAACCAACCATCCAAACAAACGACGGAATGTTCGTCAATGCCTATCTCTTTGCGTTGCTTTCACCAATTCTTTCGTTTCATGAAAGAGGTGAAAAAATCGCATGAATGCAAATAGTTCCATTTGAGCTTGCCTCTCCCACCACCTACCCCTCCTCGTTCTTCTCCTCTACCGTTTTGTTGTCGTTGTTGTTGAGCGAGGGAGTTGTGCGGCCAGGTATGCTGTGGCAAAATACCTTTTGTAACGTCAATTAAGTCATCAAAGGCTCATTCGCAAGAATGCCTCGTTAAAAGCGTACAGCGTAATTTCAACGCCTTTATTGAGGTTGTGGCGATAGGAATTGTGAGGGCGCGCATGTGTGCAACATGCACTGTGAGAAGCCACGTTATCCCACTGTGAACATCCTTAAAATACCGGAACTGATACTCGGGGTAAATCAATTTGCAATCACATTGGCTGATGCTGTTTTTTTTTTTTTTTGCAGTCAACAACTACGCAGTATTAGAGACAAGGTTAGTTTTAGATGTCTTCAAATGCTTTCATGGCAGAGAGAAAGTAAAAGCAAAAAAAAGGGTTAAATGCTGCTATCAAGTACCAGGGGGAACCAAAGGATGATCATAAAATCTCATTAACAGCCATTCTGTGTATAGGAAACAATTATAGTTTGTGTCTGATGGAAGTTTAAATAATAAACACAAGTTAAAGTTAAGTTCGGCCAAATCGGGTGGTACTTGTGCTTTTAAATCTGAAGATCGGTTAATATGACAGACGTTGAGACCATCACCCACTCCCAAGAAGCCCAAATAATGGAGGACCAAACCTCCACCGCAGAGCGACAGCTACACACACTCTGGTGGAGAAAATCAGCAATGGCGAGAATCACATTGCATTAATTCAGAATCCATGGACGACAAAGTATGGGGATGTGTATTACACACGGCTCAAAAGATACAAAAAGACTATCAGAGCGGCAAAACGTGCCTCCTGGAAGCTTTTCTGCTAACAGGTCGGTAGCGTTAATGACGCCGCCAAGATGAACAAATTTCTCTCAAAAACCCTAGTCCAAACTGAAACGTTAGTAGACGACATGGGAGCGAGAGCAGTGACAACGGAGGACATGTTGAGGTATTTGATAAAAACGCATTTTCCACATGATACGACGGGACTCACGGAGACACCTGCATCTTGTAATAATGAGATTGATCGAAGGTTTATCATTACAAAGTTTATAGTAAAGAAAGCCTTGAGGAGCTTCAAATCACTTAGATCACCCGGACCTGATGGAATATTTCTGGCGTTACTACACAAGGAGGCCGACTATCTGGCTCCCAATCTGGCCACTACTTTAAGAGCTTGCCTAGCATTTGCATATATTCCGAAAACCTGACAAGGCGATCTTGAAGGCCAGAGACCTATAAGCCTTACGTCCTTTCTACTCAAAACCATGGAACATATCGGGGATGCCAAGATAAAGAGTAGAACATCCAGCGAAGTGCTCAAATTCAAACAACATGTCTAAGTCTAGGGAAGGTTTGCGAAGACTAGCCCGCGCGAGGTTGTTCATAAAATAGAAGAATCATTCGATGCCAAGACGTGCACATTGGCGGTATGCATTGACATCGCGTGGCTTTTGACAATGTGCTGACCAGTCCTTAGACCAGTACGGGGTATACCAGAACAAATTGTGAATCCCATGACTTAAACATACCCCGGGCACGCCACAGGGGGGGCATTTTATCGCCAATCCTATGGGTGACTACCATAAATTGCCTGTTACGGACGCTGATTGAGGAGAAATTTAAGCTCGATGTTATATTTCTTCTAAGGGGCACGGATCCGAACCAGCTATGCAGAAGTGCCGAAATGGTCTTGCAGATGGCATACCACTGGGTTACGCCTAGGGGTTTCAATGTTAACCCAGAGAAGACTGAAATCTGTCTGTTCACGAGCAAGACGAAGGTAGGCCGATTTGACGCACCCCGTTTCCTCAATAGAACGATTTCGATATCTGACAAGGTCAAATACTCAGGTGTGATCTTGGACAGGAAACTAAATTCGAAGCGTCACATTCAGGAGCGTACCGAGAAGGCGCGAGAAGCGTGAGTACTAGCATATGCCTCAGTAGTTTGGCGGACTGCGATGGAAAAAAGTGCGATCAACAGTGGGAGAAAATAAACAAGTAAAAAGGCATTAAGTTCGGCCGGGCCGAACTTTGGATAACCGCCACTTCGGGTATATATGTAAACCCCATTTTTTCGCAATCCGGTGAAAATTGGATTACTTAAGCACCCAAAGTCGGCACGGACATTGAATGGACTTATAAATATGTCACTATTCAATTTCGTAGAACAAAATATTGGTCTTTTTGGCAGAAATATCCAATTATAAACCGATCTGAACCATATTAAGGTCGGATACCGTGAGGCTCAGAAAAACTCACTGTTGCAAATTTCAGGGAAATCGGGTAATAAATAAAGCTTTTATGGTCTTTAGACCCTTTATCGGGAGATCGGTCTATATGACAGCTATATCTAAATATAGTCCCATCAGAACCATATTTAGGTCGCATGTTGAAGCTTCTATGGGCTTCAGACCCTTTATCGGCAGATCGGTGTTTATGACAGATATATCTAGATATAGTCCGATCTGTATCATATTTATGTCGGATGTTGGGAGGCTTAAAGCTACGCACTATTCCAAATTTCAGCGAAATCGGATAAAAAATATTGCTTTTATGGCCTTCAGACCCTTTATCCGGAGATCAGTCTATATGGCTATATCTAAATATAGACCGTTCTAAACCATTTGTACGTCAGATGTCGGGAGGCTTAAAATAACTTACTGTTGCAAATTTCAGGGAAATCGGGTAATATATAAAGCTTTTATGGTCTTTTGACCCTTTATCGGGAGATCGGTATATATGGTAGCTATATCTAAATATAGTCCGATCTGAATCATATTTGAGTCAGTTGTCGGGAAGTCTTAAACTACTCACTCTTTTAAATTTCAGCAAAATCGTATTAGAAATAAAGTTTTTATGGGCATTAGACCCTATATCGGAAAATCGGTCTATATAGCTGCTATATCCAAATATAGTCCGATTTGGCCCATTCAAGAACTTAACCAACGTGCATCAAAAAGACATATTTGTGTACTTTCAAAATTCAAAAAAAAAAATTTAAAAAATCCAGTTTGAGGCATACAATATCAACGGTTTTTGGGGATATACGGGTTCTAAGATTTATTTGTTAAATTTTGGTCGAAATTTGCTTCGTATTTTGCAATGATGCATGAAATCGCATGTAGAATGTAGAAATCGGTTCAGATTTGCATATAGCTCCCATATATAGGTTCTTACGATTTGGAGTAATACATCAATAAAATGGTCATTTGTTAACCGATTCTCTCGCAATTTGACAGGAAGAATTTAGAAATTTATGACTCTCGATATTAAAAGTGAGTATCGTAGAAATCGGTTCATATTTAGATATAGCTCCCATATATATGTTCGCCCGATTTGCAGTAATACAGCAATAAAATGACAAATGACCATGTTAACCGATTCTCTCGAAATTTGGCAGAAAGGATTTTCTTGTGACTCTCGATATTACTGGTGAATAGGAATCGGTTCAGATTTAGATATAGCTCTCATATATATATCGCCTGATTTTCACTCCCAGACCCACTGCAAGCGCATTTATTGACCAATCTTTCCAAAATGTTGTACAACGCTTTCCTCGACGAATTCCACATTATCCATAAAGTTTGGTTTAGATATAGCTCCCATGTATTGGCTCGTCAGATTTTGGAGAATTTGTTGTCATTTGTCAACCGTAGTTATTATGTTTTGAACACATTTGCTTTGCTCGAAATTTTATACCGGAGTTTTAATGATCTATCTGGTTATATATATGATGACTTCATGATATTCTTGAATATTATCTCGAAATTACTTTTTTTCGGTCGTGTTGTCTATCTTTTGCATAAGATTTCTCCGACTTCAATAAAGTTGGGCCTAGGAAATATACACTACTTAAATATTTATATCGCTGGTGCTGTTGCAACTAGCCAAAACTATAAGTGAGTGGTTACTGTTGGCGTTTTATAAAAGGAGATGAAAATCCTTACAATATGGTCCAGCCCGGCCAGAGTTGTCTTCAGAGATATTTATGGTAGATGTAAAATATGCTTCCTATTGCCTTTGGTTTGTGTGTGTGCGATACATTTGAATATCTTGCAGATGTTTTACAAAGAACTTGCAACAATTTACTTATGTTGCAAATCATGTTTTGTAGTCATATTAACTCTTCCTGTGGTGTTTATTATGCATATGGGTAAGCATTTTATTGTTGCCGCAGATAAATCAAACACTAAACTTTGTTGCCAGTTGCTTCTTCAGTGTTGGCGGTGTTGCAGTTTGCCGCTTTTACAGCAATATTTCTCCATTTAGTCGAGAAAAATGCAAAATACCTGTTTACACAGGCACAGGAGCATCAGCGTATCAAGCGATTTACTAGGATCTATGCGCCCCACTAGCTTGACTACGGGAGCAAGTCAAAATGAAAGAATCGCAAAAGTTTAGCAATGAAAAAGTTTTCTGCACGGCGATACAGTTTGGAGAGTATCATCGTGACATCACCAGGACCAACACTTGTCCTCCATGCGAAGTAGTTGCAAGTTGTTGGTTAGCGCTCTGCTCTTGTGCGCTGCTTCCCTTGCCAATAAAAATTTGCATCTTTATCAGGACTGCTCTACCACCGCTCCCACCAATGGCACCACAATGGCACGCTTGCCTTTGGAGCATCGAAAAGCGATAAGTAGTGGAAAAACGAGAAGGCCACCACCAATGGTGGAGGCAGCAGCAACAACAAGTTTGGATTGTTAACGTTTTTATGCTACCATCTTTGCCTTTGCACTGCAGTTGGCCGCTGTGTAATGTGGCTAACGATGCAACGATGACAGCTACAGGATAAATCAAGAACGATAACGATAAACACCAAAGTGTTTTGCCAGCAGCACGAAAGGAGCTAGCGAATCGGCAAAAACTATAACAGCGGAGTAGTGAAGGACAAGCTGGAGCGCAGCATGAGAAAAGCGTAACGAAATAACATCAAAGTTTCATGGTTTCTTGTAGAGCACCGCACAGCACCACCCTGCTTACTGCACGTTTCGGACCCTTGCGAAAGTTGGCCCTTCGTCGAACGCATTGCAACAACGGAAACGGAAGTGTTGCAAAGCTGCAGTGGCAGTGGCAGTGGCAGCAATAGCAGCAGTTAGCAGTGGTGGATTATAAAAACCCAATGCTTCCAACAACTTGATTTAAAACTTTATCTCATTTTCCCTCCTGCGGAAAACATATCATATTTCATGAAGACGGCATTGGCCTCAACCCTCCAACCAGGGAAGACCAGATCTTATCATAAATAAATGATAAATATGCATAGGAACTTATCAAAGTAAAGATGCCCGAGAAGAAACGCAAGGCAAAAGAGAAACGAAAAGCAAATGATAATATTTAAAGTGCAGAACGATGCACTAATCAAACACGGTTAATGGCAAACTTTAGTTGAGTGGCAGAGCACCAGAAAAAACCATGGAGTTTATTAATAACAAAAAAAAAATCCTCAATGCCCGCAGAGAGATGGATATTCAGTGGTTTAACCACTACACTGCCAGATCACCATCACTTTGGCGGGATTGGCAACAATACCTTTTTCATTTAGCATTCATTAGACGGCATTTAACTTTTAAAACAGTTTTTCAATCCAACTACAAAAGACTTGACTTCAAGAGGCATCATTGTTAACAAGTATTGGCGCAAAAAGAAAAAAAAAATAGCAACTACTGCACCCTTGGCAATAGCAACACCAACAATGGTAGCTCCATGTGCAGTAAAGGGGGAGTGGAAGGAAAGGCTGCAGTAGAGCAACCTATTGTGCGGTGGAATTCAGTTTTTATTTCTGACATGAACTCTTTGTCTCATCATGAGAATCATCATCCCTATCGCCGACATAACCACCAACTTCATTATCCTTCCCATCGTCATCGTCATCATCATCATCGTTATTCTCATCACCATTGCCATCTCATCAACATCATGGTTGTTACTCTCCATTCACACTTTCTGCATGACCTCGGGGTGAATTTTGCAGTACATCCTGTTTTGTTTCTAAACACTTTTATTGTTGTATGCTGCAATACCATGCCGTTAGGATACGGCAACATAGCTTACAGTATTTCGAATCCTCGCATAGAATCTCATACCACAAAAAATCTTTTTGAATTGGTTTTAGCACTTGCATTAGATATTTAGGCCACACCTCAACACTTGTTTTAGAGTACAATCTAGAAGAAAGAAATATAAGAAAAATAAGAATAAGAGAAATATTTTAAAGAGGTAAAATGTGTATGGAAAACGAATTTCCTGAAAACTCTTATGGAATTGAAAATTCATAAATATTTATAACAACTTTTTTTCAATATGCCCATATTTTGTATCGTTTTTCTTCATTTTTAAAAAGAAAAAATGAGAAGGTGATGGAACCGAAAATCTAAAATGTATGTATACGAAAAGATATCTATGTTCTTAGGTTAGGTTGAAAAGGGGGTGCAGACCTTAGCCAGTAATCGGCTTGTTGTGCGCTCTAAAAACTAAAAAACTAAAAAGTAACCCCGAAAAAGAAAATTGTAAGTTAGGAATTCCGTGCTGCTTACAAAATCCTTAATTATTTTCCATACCACTCCTCTAAATTGGTTCATGTTTGGCATCGTGTCCCCACGAAAGTACCGGTGTCTGTTTGCCGCGAAAGCCGGAAAATGACCAAGGAAATGCTCCAACATCTCATCATCTTCCCCATATGCCCTACATATACCATCACTTGCCGCTCCTAGTGCTATGTGTCCCGTTATGACACCAAAAGCTATACTGACCCCCTTCTTACTACCTTTTAGTAATAGCCACATCTTTTCACTATCTGGATCACTGTTAGTATCCCACTCCCTGACTTCGGACGGCGTCGACCCGAAAGGCTTCGGTTTACCTCACACATTCCGTTATAGCCCGGATCACCGCCTGTAGTACCGTATTATGGTCAGGCAGTCTGAAACAGATCTTAGCTCCTGTATGCTCAATGTAGACCCCAAGGCCCACTCTGTCCTCTAGCTTTGATCCATCCGTGTAACATGATCTTCCAAATGGCAATACTAGTGTTCTGTCAATCCATGAGTGTGCCGGTGGTAGCAGAGCCTCGCACTCGACCTCAAGGTTCATCTCAGTTATCCGATTGGAAACCTCTTCCCTTCTTTCCAGGTTTCCTATCGTCCCCTCGATTATACCGCGATGGTATGAGCTGCTCCTATAGCCGCAGTGACTGCCTCACACATAATCTGTTTGTCAATGGATCGCATATCTAGAATATTCTCCAGTTCCCTAGTGGGCGTGGTCCTCACCCGTTTATGCCAAGACAGTATGTTTTCTCAATCTGTTGTATGGTCCTAATGATGCACTTTTTCTCCATAGCAGTTCACCAAACTATTGAGGCATAATACATATTGCCCAACATCTGTGAGCCTTCTCAGTACGCTTCTGAATGTGACACTTTCGTTTAAATTTTCTATCCAACATCACTCCTAAGTATTGAAATCGTGGTACGTTAAATTGGCCCACCGTCGTTTTCTTCGTGAACAGGCATATTTCTGTCTTCTCTGGGTTAACACTAAGACATCTGGGTCTAGCCCAGTCATATGCCATATGCAAAACCCTTTCGGCCCTTCTGCATAGCTGGTTATTATCCTTACTCCTAAGAAGTATTATAACACCCAAAGAATTTATCCACCTGTTCCTTAGCATATGGTTTATCCAGTCTCCAAGGACCCGGTCCACCCGGCACCCCTCGATGTCAATGCAAACCGCCAATGTGTCTTGGCATCGAAGGATTGTTTTTTTTTCATGCACAACCTTGTGCAGCGCAGTCTCCACCGTCCTTCCTTTAACATCGTCATCCAGTTTGTATTTAAGCAGTTTGTTGCATGTCCTACTCTTTATCATGGTATCCACAATGTATTTCATAGTTTTGGGTAGAAAGGACCTAAGGGCTTGGGAATAAACACCACCCTTGCCTCCGTGAGTGGAAAATGGGTTTTCATCAAAAGCCTCAACATTTCCTCCGCTGTTTCAATCTTACCCCCCTGTCGCCTACTAACATTTCAGTTTGAACATGGGTTTTTGAGAGAAACTTTTTCATCTTGGAGGTGTCATTGACGCTATCGACCTCGTTGCAGAGAAGCTTCCAAGAGGCACGTTTTGCCGCTCTGGTAATGTTATTGTAAGCCTTGAGCCGTGTGTAATACACATCCCCACTTACTTTTGCTTTTTTACGACGTGCTCAGTTAAAAAGTCTGCGCACCTCTTTCCCAATATTGAGAACCTCCCCGGTCATCCAGGGTTTTTCTTGGGCTGATGTCCTTTTTAGAAGAGGACAACTATCTTCGAAAGACTCCACTAGTGCAGTCGTAATCCTGTTGACATTTTCATCAATGTCTTCTATGCTTGGACAATGTAAATTATCTTGCCCAAGTCTTCTTCTGAGTAGCCTTCCGAATTGTGTCCAGTTGATTTTCAACTTATCACGGAAGATTATCGGATTCGGCGGTTGCCGTGCTATTCTAAACCCTCCTCGCACCTTTCCTATTCTAAACCTTTCCTCACCAACCGTTGCAGCTTCGGTGTCGGAGAGCCGAAAGACAGATAATGTGATGCCAAGTATGCTCCACCGTCTCCCTGTCTCATCACTGTTGCATCCGAAGTGGACAACTCTGGGGAAAAAACAGAATTTAAATTTTTATGACAAATAACGCAGGTTCTCGGCCAAGTACCAGTGTTAGCATAGAACAATTGGTAGTTGATATGGTTCAGTCCAGAAACTTTGTTCCGGGTAGTCCATGGCTCCTGATTTAAGACAACATGAATCTTGCCTTGATGATTTTCTCCATCAGAGCGTGAGTAGCTGTCTCGCTCCGGTTAAGGTTTACCTGGAAGACCTTTATCATAGCTCCTCCATTAGATGTACTTCTTCAGAGTGGGTGATTATCTCAACGTCTGCTCCCTGTTCTTTAATATGCAATGAGTTTCCCGTCATTGCACTGCTGGTGTTTTAATTTCCGAATCTTCCGAATCTTGAGAAAGTCAGTTATCGTTCCATCATTCGGTCCCTGTTCATCAGACTGCATTGAGTCAACCGTCCCTGCACTGCCTAATGTTCCAGTATTAGAATCCTTGCCTATACTAGTCTTCCAAATCTCGGGTATGTGGGCTTCTTGGGAGTAGGTTATGGTCTAACCGTCGGCATTGAGTTATCTGTCATTGCACTGCCTGATGTTTCAGCATTAGGATCTTTATCCCTCCTAGTCTTCCTAATCTCGAGAAATTCGTTGATGGTTCCATCGTCGAGTCGTACAAGTTGGGCTGTGTTGGGTCTCTCGCCTGACGTTTTAGTATTAGGATCATTGCTTATCCTAGTATTCCATAAATTGAGAGAGTCGCTGATTATCTCGTCGTCGCACCCCTGTTCGTTTGGCGTTATTGAGTGTCCCGCCACTGCACCGCCAGACGGCTCAATATGAGAATATTTGCCTATACTTGTCTTCCCAATTTTGATAAAGACGGTCATTGCCCCATGCCATTAGTCTTGGGATGCCCATCTTTCTCACAAGGTCGGGCTTTGCACCCTAGGGAGTGTGGATACTTCCAACGAGCTTTTTGACGGTATCAACACATTCCGCTGAAGGAAAGCGCAGAGTTAAGATGTCTCTCTATACTCAAGCTCATAATTCGTATGGGTGGACCCCCTTCAGAGTTCAATACATGTTCGATAACCCGAGCGCTTACCAAATGCCTCACCTGGGACCGACGATCTGGTGGAATCCTACCGGAAGCACAGCCGATATCGATGACAACATACGTCATCTCATCTTTGTTGTGCTTCCTTACCACTCCGGCTTTAGAGGGCGGCTCCTTTTTCAGCGATCATCTTCACCTTCCGTGGGGGTCACAATACTCCATGAAGGCTCCACCACCGAAGGATGGGGGTATATTCATTTTGTCATTCCGTTTGCAACACATCGAAATATCCATTTCCGACCCTATAAAGTATATATATTCGTGATCAGCGTAAAAATCTAAGACGATCTAGCCATGTCCGTCCGTCTGTCCGTCTCCCTGTTGAAATCACGCTACAGTCTTTAAAAATAGAGATATTGAGCTGAAATTTTGCACAGAGTATTTTTTGTCCATAAGCAGGTTAAGTTCGAAGATGAGCTATATCGGACTATATCTTCATATAGCCACCATATAGACCGATCCGTCGATTTATTGACTTAGGCCTATGAAAGCAGCATTTATTACCCGATTTAGCTGAAATTTGGGACAGTGAGTTGTGTTAGGTTCTTCGACATCCTTCGTCAATTTGGCGCAGATCGTTCAAGATTTGGTTATAGCTACCATATAGACCGATCCTCCGATTTAGGGTCTTAGGCTCATTAAAGCCCTTGTTTTATATTTTTTTTAATAAATGCTTTAATTTCTTTCCTTTTTGGATTTTTTTTATTGGAATAAATCAAAAATATGTCGAAATTCCATTTTAACTTTTGGCCAAAAAATGGATCATTGGAACCATAGTGCAATTGCTTGGTGGGGAACTCATGCTGCATTTGAGACCATGCTGACTATGAGACATATATTTAGGACTGAATTGCCAAGGTTGAATTTATGCCGAGAGAACATGGTGTGCCGAAGGGAAAGGATAATATGCAAAGAAATGTAAATGCGGACTAGTACGCAACGGGCTCGGCCTTGACGAGTGAACCAGGAATCCAGCTCAAATATCTGCCTAAGTTAAGAGGCGATTTAATATTGTTATTGGATTTCATGGACGCTTTGGCATGATATCGGCCTTGATATGGCAAACGCGCTGCCTGGCTTCAGTAAGAGATCTCTCAATATTCTAAAGAGAGTCATAATGGGGCCGTTTGCGTCGGTTTCAAGTCGATCTAGTCATGTCCATACGTTCATCCACCTGTCTGTTCATCTGCCTCACTTTTCAACGAGTAAAGCCATCCATTGAAAAAACCAAGCCATAGAAAAATTGGTTTACAATTTTATGATGATCAGATCATTCACAAATGTTCATGAATCAGCAACAGCTTTTGTGAACGAAACATCCACAGTCACCCGCATTCTGTAAACGTGTAGTGTGCAGTTTGTTTTTTGTGAAATTTTTGAAAAAGTTTTGGTGTGTTGCTGAGAATGGAACCTGTGTTCCATACATCTCAAGGCCTGAACATATTGCACCACAGCCGCCTATGGACAAACAATATTTGAAGTCATTAGAACTTAAGGTTGGTAGACATACACATTTTGTAGTGATGATGTTCTCAAATTCACAAATTGTTGATAATATTTTCAACACCGTCGGTGAATGATAACGACACCATTCCTGCATGAATTTGCAACGTCTTTTTTCTATCGGTGTACCTCTTATTTGGGTTGTAAGTGGTCCCAATCGATTCATATTTAGATATAGCTCCCTTATAAAACGATCTCCCGATTCCATTTCTTGAATCTTTAAAAGTCGCACATCTCATCGCAGTTGGCTGAAATTTTTCACGTGGCGCCTTTTTATGACTTTACCCAATAAAGCTCCCTTATAAGTCACAAAAGGCGCACTTATTACCCGATTTGACATTTCGCACATGGTGTTTTTATATGAATTCCAACAAACGTGCCAAGTATGATTTAAATCGGCCTACAATCCGAATGACTACTTCAGTGTCTAGAGGGCGCAATATTGTCTGATTTTGGTGAAATTTTGTACGCATTGTTTTGGTATATCTTGCAACAATGATGCTATGTATGTATGATCGAAATTGGTGTACTACCTGATTAATCTCTGCGAGGATGCATCCGATTTCGTTGATATAAGATGTTCTTGAAATTATTGGTAGAAACAAACTATCATTTAGATTTTTATTCGATTTACTACACTGTAACCTTTTTTTTTTGTCGAAGACCACTACTCTAGCATGTTTTGTAATCCACCATCTCAACAGGCAACGTAGAGTGGAAACAGAATTGTATGCGCTTTAAGCTCTACTTTATCGCTCTGAATAGTTTAGCATAGTGGCCCATTTTCATTCGGGAATTTAATAGTAGTCTAAAATATTGATTATAATCAAATTTTGCGTTTTGCTTTATTTTTTGGTCTTTCGACAGCCCCATTCAGCTGCCTCAACTAGGACACGTAGCCTTTTGTCTTCGCCATGCTGATGCTGACGATGATGGAAGTGCTATGAATTGCAGTCATTGCCACATTGAATGGCTACTATCTGGTCGAGTTTCTCGTCCATTGCAATTTTTAGGTTGCTACAGCTGCAGTGGAACTCTCCAAGTCCACTCTATTGCGGCAATGACGACACAGCAGAATAATTAGGCCAAGAGCCATTTTGTAATATTGTGTGCAGTTCCAGTCTCATCTTTTGAGAGAAGCCTGTAATGATGGGTTGGTTGGTGGCAAAGAGGCGCATGAGATCCAAAAGCAGCAGTTTACCCAGGTCGCACCAATGTGCCCAACATACTACCAAAAAATTCTCCATGCTATTCCTTGTGAATTTCGAATTAAATCTCAGCATTCTGTTTTGGATGGTTTATAATCCATCATCTGGGCGATCTCTATGACCTTCTATAGACTTTAGGCACCACCATTTACACATGGTGTGTGCTGTGTGTGAATTTCAACTGTATGCATGGACCGATGCTGTTGGCCCCCCATTATGACTGTTATTGAGTTGTCAAATTTGTTTTTAATTATGATTTTGTCATTGTCAGCAACAGTTCAGCGACTTTTCCACGGGAATTGTACAGCGACAATGCACTCCGTCAGTGCTGCCTTCTCGCCCGTATGACACCATGGTGCACATGAATTTATCTATGGAATATACTTGCCAGTGGAGTTTTTGAAATCTCAGCACTTTTTAGCGTGGAATGAGTGAAGGATATGATGAACCTTAGGTAGTATCCAATGAATAGCTTCAGCTTAGCTGTGCAACGTACCCGGGCGTTAATAAGTAAATATTCTGTCACACAGTTTTCACTTCGATTTTGGCCAAATCCGCTCAGCCAGGCGGACGGACAAGCAGACAGACAATTTGCCATTACCCAACGTTGTGCAAAGTGGATACACATAACGTTGCCACATTATTTCAGCTGCGTTTAAGTGACAACCCAATGAAAAGCCTTCATACCAGCAGCACCATCAAAGGGGCTTAGTGTGCGTGATGCACACATTGGTAGGCAGGCGATGATGGTGCACATGTGCGTTTGTGTGCGTGTTTGTCATTTTGTTTTCTGGAAATAATGTTGATGACGTTGAAAATCGGTTGTTTAGTACAGGCTTTGGTTACGCGAATCGAAAAGTGTTGACTTGTTTGGTTGCCTGTTTATGGTCTGCATCATTTGCGCTCTCTTCCCTTTCTTATTTCAGTACCGGAAAATGTTTTGGATTTTGTAAATCACAAACAAAAACACGTACACAAAATAAATGAAAAACTGAAAATGACTGAGGCCAACATCTATTGAAGTAAAGTTAACCCAGCAATGCTTGTAACTTTATTGCCGATTTATCTACCAATGTTTCTCGTTATATTAAAGAAAGTTTCTGGTTTGTTAATTTAATCTGAATTGCGGGACGACGGCTATAGTGAACGATTTGTAATTAAAAACAAGTGCTAAGTTCCGCCGGGCCGAATCTTATATACCCTCCACCATAGATCGCATTTGTCTCGTTCTATTCCCGATATCTCTTTTAGGCAAACATAGGGTGAAAGAAGAGAATTGGTATAATGTTGGAGCTATATCAAGGAATGGTCCGATCACAGTTGTCATTGTGTAAAATTTCACTTAATTCGAGTAAGAATTGCTCCCTTTAGGGGCTCAAATAGTAAAATAGAGAGATCGGTTTATATGGGAGCTGTATCAGGCTATAGACCGATTCGGACCATATTTGACACGTATGTCCAAGGTTATGGGGGAAGCCGTTATCCAAATCGGATAAGAATTCAACAGACAGACGGACGGACATGGCTAGATCGTCTTAGATTTTTACGCTGATCAAAAATATGATCGATGTGTTGCAAACGGAATGACAAAATTAATATACCCCCATCCTTCGGCGGTGGGTATAAAAATTAAAGTCGAATATCTCCGAAACCAGTGAAGATATTGTGGGGGTTTTTGAGCACTATCCAGTTTAAAAAATGAAAATCCCACCATAAATGAAGATTTGGCAGCCCGAACAATTTTTCGCAATGCCGGGGTGGCCATCTTAAGGGGCCTGCCATTGTATGTAAAGCGATAAAGGTGTGAGCCTTACGGAATTCCTGGCATAATTCTCTTCGGGGAAACTTTTTCGGATTTAGAGCGCACAAAAAGCCGTTTGCCGGCTTAAGGGTATTTCTATAGTGGCGTAGGTGTGTATCCATAGTGAAATGGCTCTCCTTATCACTTATGGAGTGAAGTTCCCCAAAAACTAAGAAATGAATTAGTGCCTGTGTATAGTTTAGCTAGTCGCTGAATGGGATTGGGGCGTGGTCTCCGTTAATACTTGCCCTGCCCTGTCGGTTAACACCTAAGAGGTTAGTGTCTGCATTAAATGCCTTGTATGACTTTCAACAACTGCGCTAAGTATGGTTGAAATCGGTCAATGTTTTGATATAGCTGCCATATAAACCGATCTTCAATCTTGACTTCTTGAGCCTCTCGAGGGCGCAATTCTCATCCGATTTGGAAGCAATTTTGTACTGATCGGTCCAGATTTGGATATAGCTGCCATATAAGCCGATCTCTCCATTCAAGGTCTTGAGCCCATAAAAGGCGCATTTTTGTCAGATTTTGCCAAAATTTGATAAAGTGAGTTGTGTCAAACCCCTCGACATCTTTCTGCATTTTGGCCCAGATCGGTCCAGATTTGGATATAGCTGCCATATAGACCGACCTTGCGATTTAAGGTTTTGGGTCCGTAAAAGGCGCATTTATTGTCCAATTTCGCCGAAATTTGGGACAGTGAGTTGTGTTAGGCCCTTCCGCATCCTTCTTCAATGTGGCCCAAATCGGTCAGATTTGGATATAGCTGACCGATCTCTCGATTTAAGGTTTCGAACCCATAAAAGGCGAATATATTGTTTCAGACAATGAATTATGTATGGTTCCGATTTCGCTGAAATTTGACACAGTGACTTATGTGAGGCTTTTCGACATCCATGTCTTTCATGCTTCAGATCGGTCTATATTAGGATATAGCTACCAAAAAGAAAAATATTTTGTCTTACGAAATTGAAAAATGGCATGTGTTTATTAGACCACTCAATGTCCGTGCCGAATTTGGTCCGTATCGGAATGTATTTCGATAAAGCTGCGAGAGGGCCATTAATTGCACTTTTCACCGCATATTGACGAAACGTGGTTTACTTATATACCAGATGTGGTGGTATCCAAAATTCGGCCCGGCCGATCTTAACGCCTTTGTACTTGTTTTTGTTGAAATATTTTTGCAATTTTGTCCGGAGTCGAGGTAATTTTTTCAACTGCTACTCCAGTACAGGATAGTGAGGTCGAGATGCGTGGCGGACTGTTTGGAATCCCTGGTTAGGCTCGGGGCCCACGATGTGCCGCTGACATGGGTTCCTGGGCATGAGGGGACTCCAGAAAATGAGAGGACGGACCAGTCATCGGTCTTGCCTACGTGCCATTTGTCGAGCTACTGAACACAGTAGAGGGGATGGCCATGGTGGCGTCGGTGGCGAGGTGGGACAAGGTAGATGATTGCCGCACTGCGAAGGAGCTATGGCCCGTAATCGATCGGAGGAGTACGAGGGAGTTCGATAAAAAGTCGATGAGTACTTTGACAGGGGTCATAACCGGACACTGTGCCATATGCCGCATCGCGGCCTGCTTGGGATACCGCACAATGACTTCTGTAGGAGTTGCCTCGATGAGGATGAGGGGGAGACTATTGAGCACTTTCTGTGTTCCTGTCCGAGTCTGCAGAGACGTAAGCTCTCCTTTCTGGAGCGCCGTTTCTTCTGTGATCTGATTGAACTTGCCAACGCTCCCCTGGCATCTCTCCTAAGGTTTGTTGAGGGAGCAGGATGGCTCCGACGGGGGGTGACACAGGCTCCCTGTAGGTAGGTCCGTGCTTGCGTGGGAAAGGGCGGTTCTTCACCTCCCACTCGGGTTTCTCCACTCCTCCTGTCTTTTTCTTTGTGTATAACCTCTAGTACGCGGTCTCACATGGTCCTTTTTCTTCCCTTTCTCTCTCTAGGGTACCACAATGGGCCAAACTGGCCTCCGAGTGAACTCACCTTTGGTGGGCGACCCATTCAACCTTGCCTTACCTAATACAGGGAAAATTGCTCGACTCCGACTCTGCAGCCCTGATTGGTAATCCAGGCTTTTGGCGTCATAGGCGGACATGCTAACCTCTGCCCCACGGTGGGCCCCCACAAAGATTCCATAAATGCACAGAGGGCATTCTTTCATACACCAGCGATCACTTCGAAAACCTTGGAAGTCATTAATGAAAGTCCCGTCGTGCTTAAATGGTGTGTTGCTGATGGTGTATTATAAAGCGGAGTATTGGTATCTTGTTTAGCCATACATGAACGTAGCGAGAGTTCGATTCCTATCAAAGCCTTGAACTGTCGCTGGTACATCTACATTTTCTCTATTTCGGTGAAATAGTTATTTGCACCTCAAAGGTTTGCGGGTATTTTGAGTCCTTGTTATGTTAAACAACATGAACCTTTTTGTCGTTGTTTGGATGGGAGCACATTCACCCACACAAAGACACAGTACACACATAGAGGATAGTGCTCTTGAGTGATGCACCCCGGTGATATGGCATTATGGTGTATGCCATTGACTTCCCTTCTGTTGAATGATAGATTGCGTGACTGTTGTGGCGGCAACATTAATGATGTTGTAAACTTAAACGTTGGATTGTGCATATTTGGCACACACAGCTCCTCAGCCACCCACCAACATTCCGCAAAGCAGCCACCCTCGCGTTTTCTGCCACAACCTTCACATGCAAACCTTCGTTTTACTGCGAAAATTAAAAACAAACAAGTCACAAATAACGAAATGAAAAGCCAGCATACCACCAGCGAATGGGCTGAGTCCAAAATACATTTTCCGAAAACTGACATGAAGTAATACAAAAGAGTACGGCGACGCCTTTATAGCCGTAAAACCGGTCATAATGGTATTACGACTAATAACATTAACCAAAACACAAGATGAACAGGAGTGGTTGGGGGGCAGAAGGTCGCGCAGACAATGACTGAAAGGTACGCAGTTTGTCGGCCAAATCAGCTCAGGGTGTTGACATTTTCAAAGGGGTGTTATTGTTGCAAATAATGTGCTGCCCCGGAGGAGGACATCATCCTAACGCTACAAGAGGTTTAGGGTGCAGGCAGCAAGCAGTCAGCAGTCAGCAGGGTGCTTAATGGCAAATGGTGGGTGTTGCGCTCACTGTTGTCGTATAATGACAGCTTAGTTTATAATTGTAATATTGACATGTGTATTTACACAGAATTATTTAACGGTTTAGGCAAATACTTAAACACTAAATAAATTCATTTACCTATCGCGCCTATTTTGTTGTTCAAACACTCTCCAGTTCGCAGGGCTGTGTAGAAATGAAATGTGGAAGGGGCTACGGCAGGTTGAATGCAATCAAGGATAAAGGATGAGCTTGCTGCGTAGCATATAAGCAAATAATGAGTCGATAAGTGCTGTGGCAACAGCACAGCCAAGCCTTCCTTCATCGCTATCCAATTCATTTGGTATGGCCGGGGAGAGTAAACAATGCCACAGAGATTTGCTATTTCCATTGTCGGTGCATGATATTAAATTAATTGTTTGCGTAAATGTTGAACAAGTTCACAGTGGTATTGGAAATTAAACACAGATGTCTATAATCTGAGATTTCCTCTTAACTTTTAATTAAGAAGAACAAGGGGTATGTTGGCAGGTGGTATGCACTGCACTTTAGATGAGTATACTAGGCAATACCTTCAAAGTTTTGTTTGGTTTTGCTCAGAATGCCATTTGAAGATTTCTCAAAAAAACGGATCACTAGGAAAATAATAAAAAAAACAAGTAAAAAGGCGTTAAGTTCGGCCGGGCCGAACTTTGGATACCCACCACCTCGGGTATATATGTAAACCACCTTTCATCAAAATTCGGTGAAAATTTCATACCTTATGACCCATATCAGTCATATCACAACATGTTCCGATTTGGACCAAATACTAATAAGTACAGTAGCTATATCTAAAAATTAACCGATCTGAACCATATACGACACGGATGTTGAAAAGCCTAACATAAGTTACTATGAAAAATTTCATTGAAATTGGATTATAAATGCGCTTTTTATGGGGCAAAGACTTTAAATCGAGAGATCGGTCTACATGGCAGCTATATTCAAATCTGGATCGATCTGGGCAAAATTGAAGAAGGACGTCGAAGAGCCTAACTAAACTCACTGTCTCAAATTTCAGCGACATCGGACAATAAATGCGTCTTTATGGCCCCAAAACCTAAAACCTAGATATCGGTCTATATGGCAGCTATATCTAAATTTGGACCGATCTGTGCGATATTGCAGATGTATGTCAAGGGGCTTAACTTAACTCACTGTCCCAAATTTCGGCGACATCGGACAATAAATGAGCATTTTATGGGCCCAAAACCTTAAATCAAGAAATCGGTCTATATAGCAGCTATATCCAAATCTGAACCGATCTGGGCCAAATTGAAGAAAGATGTCGAGGGGCCTAACGCAACTCACTGTCCCAAATTTCAGCAAAATCGGGTAATAAATGTGGTTTTTATGGGCCTAACACCATAAATCGGAGGATCGGTCTATATGGCAGCTATATCCAAATCTGAACCGATCTGGGCCAAATTGACAAAGGATGTCGAAGGGCCTAACACAACTCACTGTCCCGAATTTCAGTGGAATCGGATAAAAGATGTGGCTTTTATGGCCCTTAGACCCTAAATCGGAGGGTCGGTCTATATGGCAGCTATATCCAAATCTGAACCGATCTGAGCCAAATTGACGAAGGATGTCGAAGGGCCTAACAAAACTCACTGTCCCAAATTTCAGCAAAATCGGATAATAAATGTGGCTTTTATGGGCCTAAGACCCTAAATCGGAGGATCGGTCTATATGGGGGCTATATGAAGATATAGTCCGATATAGCTCATCTTCGAACTTAACCTGCTTATGGACAAAAAAAGAATCTGTGCAAAATTTCAGCTCAATATCTCAATTTTTAAAGACTGTAGCATGATTTCAACAGACAGACGGACAGACGGACGGACATGCCTAGATCGTCTTAGATTTTTACGCTGATCAAGAATATATATACTTTATAGGGTCGGAAATGGATATTTCGATGTGTTGCAAACGGAATGACAAAATGAATATACCCCCATCCTTCGGTGGTGGGTATAAAAACAAGTAAAAGCGTGCCAAGTTCGGCTGGGCCGAATCTAATATAACCTCCACCATGGATCGCATTTGTCGAGTTCTTTTCCAGGTGTCTTTTTTTAGGCAAACAAAGGAAAGGAGAAATGAAAAGATACGCAAACAAAGGAAAAGAAAGGATGAAAGAAAAGAATTGCTATGCTATTGGAGCTATGTCAAGTTACCGGTTAACGATTACCGATGATTCGGACCATAATGGAATGAATATTGGAGACCACAAGAGAAGTTATTCTATAAACTTTCAGACAAAATGAATATGGATTTCGCCCTTTAGGGGCTTAAAACTAAAGTAGGGAGATCTTTTTATAGGGGAGCTGTATTAGGTGATAGACCGACTCAGATCACATTTGACACATATGTTGAAGGTCATGGGAGAAGAAGATCCCAGATCGGTTTTTACACTTGTTGAATGTCATAACGAAACACGTCGTATTTCAGCGATTTCAGCGAAATCGGATAGGATTTGCGCTCTCTAAAGGCTCAAGAAGTCAAGACCACAGATCGGTTTATATGGAACCTATATCAGGTTATGCATCGATTTCACCCGCACTTGGCACAGTTGTTGGAAATCATTATAAAACACCTCATGCAAAATTTGTGCCAAATCGGATAAGAATTGCGTCCTCTAGTGGCTCAAGATGTCAATATTCAAGATCGGTTCATATGGCAGTTTAAGAAGTCAAGACCCCAGATCAGTTTATATGATAGCTATATCAGGTTATGCATCAATTTCACCCGTACTTGGTACAGTTGTTGGAAATCATAGGAATTGTGCCCTCTAGAGGCTCAAGAAGTCAAGACCCCAAATCGGTTTATATGACAGCTATATCAAAACATGGACTGATGTAGCCCATTTGCAATCCGAACTTACCTACACTTATAAGAAGTATTTGTGCAAAATTTCAAGCGGATAGCTTCATTCCTTCGAAAGTAAGCGTGCTTCCGACAGACAGACGGACGGACAAGGCTAGATCGACATAAAATGTCATAACGATCAAGAATATGTATACTTTATGGGGTCTGAGGCGAATATTTCGAGGAGTTACAAACAGAATGACGAAATTAGTATACCCACATCCTATGGTGGAGGGTATAAAAACCTTATTGTCAGTGGTTTAGTCACACCATCGAAATACAAAACAAAGCCCATTGGTCTTATCTATTGTAGATACAATTCCAATAACAAAGTTAAATTTCTTTCAATGTAAAGATAACACTTCAAAGACTTTTTTCTAAAGAAACACTTTAATGAAATTTTGTCTAAACACTATTTAAGACTACCGACTTTTTAGCCTCAGCTCTGGTATTTGTCTGTATTTTTGTACCAAATTCCTGTAAATTTGTTCACAATTGCCTGTGTTTTCCAGAAAGTGCATGCGTTTGTTTGTTGATTCTGATTGAATTCTTGTGGTAGTATGTCTACGTCTATGCGCTGTTTAAGTGCAATGTGCCGCAAGTGCAGTTTTTTGTTCTAAATGTTTCTCTTTCATTTTTTGGTCATATTTGTGAGATGATAATCTTGATTTTAATTTCGTCTTAGCTGTTCCTACATATGTCACTAGACATAAAATTGCCTCATCCCAGTTAAAAACTACATTTCATTTGTCCTCCTTTTTCATTTTTGATTTAGTCCTGCTGAATAAACTATTTACTGTGTTGTGGCTGTTTAAGGCAAGCTGGTATTTTTATACCCTGCACCGCCACTGTGGTACAGGGTATTTTAGATTTAAGCATTTGTTTGCAACGCTAAAAAGGAGAAGAACTAGACCCATCGATAAGTATACGGACCGGCTTAGAATCACTTCCTGATTCGATTTAGCTATGTCCGTCTGTCTGTCTGTCCATGAATTCTTGTAATCAAGGTGCAGGTCGCATTTGTTGTCCGATTTTCACAAAATTTTGCTTAAGTGTCTTTTTTAGTCTAAGGACAAACGCTATTGGTTTTTAAACAAAAATCGGTCCAGATTTAGATGTAGCTCCCATATATATCTCTCAACCGATGTGCCCTTTTAAAGCTGTGAAAGCCACAATTTTGGTCCAATCCTTAAATTTGGCACTGAAATGTTTCTTGTGATGTCCCAATATGTGTGCAAAATTTTATCTAAATCCGTTCAGATTTAGATATAGCTCCCATATATAACTTTCGTCCGATTTGAACTTTAAAGGGTGTAAAAGGCACAATTTTGGTCTGATCTTTAAAAAAAAAGAAAAAAACGGCACGAAGGGCTTTTTGTGACGTCCCAATATGTGTGCAAAATTTCATCATAATCGGTTTAGATTTATATATAGCTCCCATGTATATATTTCATCCGATATGCCTTTTTAGATTTTTAAAGCCGTAGTAACCACAATTTTGGTCCCATCCTTGGAAAATTTGGCATGAAGCATTTTATTTAACGTTCTCATATGTGCGCAAAGTTCCATAAAAATCGGTTTAGATTTATATATAGCTCGCATATATATTTTTCATCCGATATGACCTTTTAAGGCTGAAGATGCCGCAATTTTGGTCCGATTTCTACAAAATTTTTATACCCACCACCGAAGGATGGGGGTATATTCATTTTGTCATTCCGTTTGCATCACATCGAAATGACTAATGCAGAAGTATATCAAAGGACTCAACTTAACTCACTGTCCGAAACTTCGAAAACATCGGACAATAAATGCGCGTTTCATGGACCCAAAACCTTAAATCGAGGGATCAGTCTATATGGCAGCTATATCCAAATCTAGACTGATCAGGTCCAAATTGAAGACAACTCACTGTCCCAAATTTCAGCAAAATCGGATTATAAATGTGGCTTTGATAGGCCTAAGACCTTAAATTGGAGGATCGGTCTATATGACAGCTATATCCAAATCTGGACCGATCTGTGTGAAATTGAAGAAGGATGTCGAAGGGCCTAACACAACTCACTGTCCCAAATTGCTGCGACATCGGATAATAAATGTGGCTTTGATGGGCCTATAAGACCTTAAATCGGAGGATCGGTCTATATGGCAGCTATATCCAAATCGTGACCGATCTGGGCCAAATTGACGAAGGATGTCGAAGGGCCTTACACAACTCACTGTTCCAAATATCACCTATCACCTATCCTATTGTGGTGGGTATGAAAGACATCGACATTTGTTTTAAATTTTGCTCCACTTTATCCTAAGTCGAAGTCGAGATAATTTGCTCGACTCCGACTCCGGGACATGTTATCGCTTGTGATCACAATTGGCCACCAAGATCTTATGATTGAACACCATGCGACTTCTTCCTTTGGCGTCAGTGAAAGATAAGGTGTACACCAACAGCCCATCGTCGATTCAATTGGTGGCAATTTGTCTGATGTTGTCTGATGTCTGTGGTAGAATCCATGGTAGTGGGTTCCCAAGATTCGGCCCGGCCAAACTTAGCACATTTTTACTTGTTCATTATTAAGAGCATTGCTTCCACTTTTTTCTTTTTTAAATAACAAAGCCTAAAGCACCAATTGAATAAAAACTATGCAGTTTTTTCGAGAACAAAAACCAATCATTATTTATTTAAAAAGATTTATTTTCCAGTAGATGATCCTTTCTTCAGTAGTTCTTTGCATTGCAAGTTTATAAGTTGCCGCAATGGCACAGAGATTCTAAACTTTTGTCAACAAAAGAAAATGTACAGCAATACAAATAGCAGAGTTTAAGGATTACACAAAAAGGCTTTCCCATCCATCCAGCATCCTGTAACGGAAAATAACTAATATTTGCCAGGAAGCAAAAGAAAATAACCATTTTTTGTGTTTATTTGTCTTTTGACAAACTAAGTTAACAAAAATACACTTGAATGATTTCCCAAACACACACACACACACACACACACACACACACTCTTACACACCAACTAAGACAAAGGACCATATTCACGGTATAAGTCCTGTAACATGAATTGACTGAACGGAAGATAAACCAAAATGGAATTCTACTTGTCCTGTTGTTACGGCATATGTGACCGCTACACTACCTAAACAATGCGAACTACACACGCGCCCACATGTATAGTCCCCGTATCACACATATATTATTGTAGCAAAGGATGTACATACACTTGTCTCTGCGTATGTTTTATATCACTTCCAGTGTCATTTCATTCTATTTGCTTGTTTGCCTTCTGTGCATTACCTTGCAAAAGAAAGTTAGTTCTTGCTAAAACAAATAAAATGCCATACTGTGAAAGTCCTTTTTACCAGCAAACGACACATGAGAATTGGTGTGTGTGTGTGTGTGTGTGTTTTTCTCTTATTGTTATACCCTTATGAGCACATATTTATACCGTTTATATTGTGTGTCTTATTTACGACTTTACGTCATCTGATACTCTGCTACTGTAACAAAATATCAGCTACACAATAACTAAGCGTAGCTAGCAATAAGTCTTTCACCTTCAATCTATCCTTTGGTACTGGGTACACATTACACGTACGATTGTCAATTTTACACTTTTTGGTAAATATTTATTGTATTAGTCTCTTCCATGTGTGACTTTCAGATGTGAACCTCGTATCCAAAAAAATATTATTATATTGGCAACGTATATCTTTGGTAAATATATTGTTTACGATTTTCAAGGGATGTCCAAGTTTAAGCACCTTTGAGGTATAAGTCCTCTGCGTGGTAAATCTGAACCGATTATAATGAAATTCGGCCGAGGCTGGCTTCCAGATGAGTAATAAAACACATCATACCAAAATTTCATATAAATCACGCCTTTATAAGTGTAAATCGGGCGAATAATATAAATGGAAGCCAGGGACGTATCCCAGGCCAATTTTACAGATTGTGTAGATTGGTCTGGAATGAAACGAAGGCGTTATAATTTTCATACCCTCCAACGAAGGATGGGGTAGATTCATTTTGTCATTCCGTTTGCAACACATCGAAATATCCATTTCGAACCCTATAAAGCATATATATATTCTTGATCAGCGTAAAAATCTAACACGATCTAGCCATGTCCGTCCGTCTGTCTGTTAAAATCACGCTACAGTCTTTAAAAATAGAAATACTGAGCTGAAACATTGCACAGATTCTTTTTTGTCCATAAGTAGGTTAAGTTCGAATATGGGCTATATCAGACTATATTTTGATATAACCCCCATATAGACCGATTCGTCGATTTAGAGTCTTAGGCCCATAAAAGCCATTTATTATCCGATTTTGATGAAATTTGGAACAGTGAGTTGTGTTAGGCCAATCGACATCATTCTTCAAGTCCACATTTGGATATAGCTGTCATAGTACCAATCTCTCGATTTAAGGTTTTGTGGCCTTGAAGATCGCACTTATTGTCCGATTTCACCGAAATTTGGACAGTGAGTTGTGTTAGGCTTTGGAGTGGAGCACGAGTCAAAATGTCTGAGGTGTCAAAGGTGAGAAAGGCATTTGGGTGTAGAGTAAAAATTTACCCAGAAACCGAGCAGGGGAAACTTCTCACACTTCATTAAGTGATTTCCGATTCAAGTTTAAACTCAATGATAAGGGACCTTTTTTTATAGCTGAGTCCGAACAGCGTGCCGCAGTGCGACACCTCTTTGGGGATAATTTTTTACATGACCATGCATAGCATGGTACCACGCAAGTGTCGCCAGCATTAAATTATTTTGTCCGATTTTCTCGCCAGGATTCGAACGCAGGCGTTCAGCGTCATTGGCGGACATAGGGTACAGTGACACGAATTCGATATACACATTTAGGGCGAAGTGTCCCCACCCTAAAAAGATATTAGAGAGTTAAAGAATGCGCAGCGGAGCGGGCCCGGTTCGGCTAGTTCCAAATAAAGATAAAAAGGTTGTTGTTATAACCTCATATATCTATGTGGAGGTACTGATGCTCTTCAAACTCCTATAAGTGAGCAAACTCTTTCCGGTCCATGGGACCGATAGTCGCTGAAATGTGATAGCTATTGATTATTTAAAGGCGCCAATGTATTTAAGTAAGTAGCCACCTAGTATTTAAGTAGGAGCGATTTCCGCTCTGTCTTTTACTGAGAGTCGATACCGCTAATTGTCCGGAGTAGTTGCAGCTACTCCGTATGAAGCATTTCATTATCCCCAATTTCAAGTTCCCAACTGAGTTTCTCGTGATTACGATGAACACCGCAAAGGTCGAAGCTTAATTAACCAAGCTGTGTGGTGCTCGTAGTTATCCCGTGTGGTAAAAAAGGTGATGGTATAAGACAACAGCTGCTCAAATCGGTATAAAAAAGTTGGATTTTCCTCAAGACAAAACCCCACATTTAGAAGTCACATTTTCATTCGAACAATTTCCTATCTAAGCTGCTTTCGGTGTCAAATACAACAAAAAGTTGCATACTTGCACGCAAATGCACATCGATCTCAAAAATGTCCAGCTAGATCAGCAAAATAAACTGCTATTGTAAGTTTCACCAATGTAATGACTCAGATGTATTGGTGCAAGTTTTTGAGTTACACTTTTGCAACTTATCAGCTTTGTTGTTGTTTACTCAAGTGCTATGGCCAAGTTGTTGTTATTTACTCTTCTAGTGCATCGACTTCCACAACTTGTACTGGTTTGCCTCGGCTGCCTGTCATTTGCTAAGATCTGCATGGAGTGCATTGACGGCAGACCATTTTGTGAAGAGACCACACTTTGAGCACTCGAAGAAATGTAGTGGCAATGCATGGACCATAGTAGGCTTTAATTTGTCAAATTCAATGTTCACTGCACCCACATAACATTTAATACAAGTTTTTTTTCGAAAATTGTTCATATGTATAATTTAGCATAATTTGTATGTATCACAGCTGAATCTACGCATGTTGAGCAATAATAATAAATAACAACAACATGCAATAGAAAATCAAGATGCAGAACATTACAATATTTAAATTCGACACATGTACTTGTGTCGATACGCAAAACAAAAACCAAAAATAACATACAAATACTACAACCCATTTGTTAATGGTGAAAGAGGAATGTCTGTATGTGTGGTGCTACAGGAACACATACTCCGACAAATACATGTGGTGGGATTTGAGTTCACATTTGCATGAAATTCACTTGAATCATTTTCAATATCCAATTTTTGTGTCTACAAAGTAAAAGTTTTTTGAACTACGTTTTTGCACATTCCAAAATGTCTGATTACTGAAGCAAGTTTTTGGGTGAATTTTGGAAAGGCCTTTACATATTTACTTCATTTCCATATGACATATTTCATAACATACATATCTTATATGTAAAAATCAATTTGTGTTTGTCTGTAGGTTTGTTTGTTTGTTTGTATGTTTGTGTGTTCCTTATGGACTCAGAAACGGCCGAACCGATTTTCTTGAAATTTTCACAGATTGTGCATAATGACCCCGTGGTGGAAATACTGTACTACATTTTTTTATATCTGAAGGGGGGGGCGGACCCTCCCCCTTACCCAAATTTTCAGAAACAACAGATCTCGGAGATGGGTGGTGCGATTTAAGCGAAATTATGTGTGCTCTCATATAGTACCCTAAAAGTAAAAATTTGGTATCCAAATTTCGGAAGAGGTACCTAGGGGGGCCATCCCACCCTTAAACCTACGAAACATATATTTACACCGATCACGGCAATATGGGACTCACATTTAGGATAAGAAAACTCATCTGATATCCAATTGTGGGACCAAGTGCTAGGGGGACCACCCAACCTCAAAACACCCCTAAATCGGACATATTTACCGACCATGGCAATATGGGACTCAAATGAAAGGTATTTGCGAGTAGAATACGAATCTGATATCCAAATGTGAGACCACTTTTCTTGGGGTCCACCCCTTCTCCAAAACACCCCCCAAACAGGACTTATTTACTGACCATGGGAATATGGGGCTTAAATAAATGGTATTTAAGTGTAGAATTCGAATCTGATATCCAAATATTAGACCACGTGTTTGAGGGGCCGCCTCTCCCCAAAAACATCCCCCAAAGGGGACAAATTTACGACCATAGCCACATGGGGCTCAAATGAAAGGTCCTTTGGAGTAAAGTACGAATTTGATACCAACATTCGGGAGAAGTGTCTATGGAGATTAAACGAGATTCGAAACCGAATTTGATATCCAATTTTAAGACCAGTGGCAATATGGGGTTTAAATATATGAGAGTAGAGCACGTTGCTGATATATTTTCCGGGCTTAGTGTTTGGGGGACCACCCAAATCCCCAAAACACCCCTAAATTGGGCATATTTACCGACCAGAACAAGAATTGATACCCATTTTCGGGACCAATTTTCTGGAGGAAATATAACAATTTGTTACTTACCATCGCAATATGGGGCTCAAATAAAGACATTTGGGAGTACAATACGAATTTGATATTCAAATGTAAGACAATGTATTTAAGGCATCACTTCTTTCCCAAAACACCCCCCATAGTGTAAAAATTTTTCGACCATGCCAATATGTGGCTCAAATGAAAGGTATTTGAGATTAGAAAACGAATTTTATTTTTCATTTTAAGAATGGATTACGCCTTACATCCAGACCTTAATTCGTAGACTAATAAAGATCATATCGCATTCAGATAAGGCACTTATATTGATAAACTTTTTTTCAAGCGATATACTATTTTCGTAGCCTGGTATTTCCCTAAAAGCTCTATAATTGTCGAAAATAAATATTCCAAGGAATATTTTGTTCCATATAAAGTATGAAAATCTTGCGATTTTTAACAACTTTCGATCTACCGCACCGATTTGGTTAAAACTTTTTGACGAAACAGCTTTATGGGGTGAACAAATTTCAATAAGCATTTAAAATTTTAAGCAGATTTTCTTTAAGGAGCGGATGGCACTGTTATTTTTATACCCATCACCGAAGAATGGGGATATATTCATTTTGTCATTCTGTTTGCAACACATCGAAATATCCGTTTCCGACCCTATAAAGTATACATATATTCTTGATCAGCGTAAAAATCTAAGACGATCTACACATGTCCGTCCATCTGTCTGTTGAAATCAGGCTACAGTCTTTAAAAATATAGATATTGAGCTGAAACTTTGCACAGATTCTTTTTTTGTCCATAAGCAGGTTAAGTTCGAAAATGAGCTATATCGGACTATATCTTGATATAGCCCCCATATAGACCGATCCGCCGATTTAACGTCTTAGGCCCATAAAATCCACATTTATTATGCGATTTTGCTGAAATTTGGGACAGTGAGTTGTGTTAGGACCTTCTACATACTTCTTTATTTTGGCCCAAATCGGTCCAGATTTGAATTTAACTGCCACATAGACCGATCCTCTGATTTAAGGTTTTGGGTCCATAAAAGGCGCATTTATTGTGCAATTTTGCCAAAATTTGGTACAGTGAGTTATGTTAGGCCCTTCAATATCTTTCTTCAATTTGGTGCGGATCGATCCAGATTTGGATAAAGCTGTCATATAACCGATCTCTCGATATAAGGTCTTAGGCCCATAAAAGGCGCATTTATTGTCCGATTTCGCCGAAATTTGGAACAGTGAGTGGTCTACCCTCGACATCCTTCAGCAACTTGGCCAACATCGGTCCAGATTTGGATATAGCTGCCATATAGACTGATCTCTCGATTTAAAGTCTTGGCCCCCTAAAAGGTGCATTTATAATTCGATTTCGCTGAAATTTTACACAGTGACTTAAGTTAGGCTTTTCGATATTAGTATCGTATATGGTTCAGATCGGTCTATATTTGGATATAGGTTCCAAAAGAAATAATATTTTGTTCTACAAAATTGAACAATGACTTATACTTATTAGACCACTCAATGCCCGTGCCGAATTTTGTTCAAATCGGACAATTTTTCGATAAAATTGATATTGATAAGGGTATAAATTTTGTTTTGACTGAGCAAATAGCAGTCAGTATATCAAGTAGCTTGGTAAGCTCGGAAAGTGATAATTTTCAAAGTTTCGCCGAAGGTACGAAAACATTGGTATGTCCAATGGCAAAAATCTTTAAAGCAGCACACAAATAGCTGCCAGGTACAAAAAAACACAACAAGAATTTCTAAGGCACATACATTGTTTGGTAATATTTCCTCAATTAGGAAGTATTCATACCAATGCTGTCATTTTTATGTGCGAAAACAACAACTCCCATAATTAGGTTTTGTTTTATTTATAGCATGATGAATACAGCAGAACATCATACAAAGCCATATGGAGTTGTGCGAAACTGGAGGGCCTTTAATATAATTGTGCTTCACAACATCAAAACCAATCCAAATAAACTCTTAAAGATATTGAATTTCCAACTGAGACCTGCCTTTCATTGGTAGAAATTTGAGTATAAAATAAATTAAGTTACAGCCTCAGAATGAACTTGGCATCCTTTTCGATAAGCACAGTAAATTTTAAAATTTGAAAGAACATACATGTATGTACATAAGCATAATGTTCAATTAATTTATAAACAAAGAAAAACTATTGTAGTTGAAACCCCAAATAACATGTTCGATATATCAAGAATGGAAGGTATTATCAAGGTAACAAACAACTTAATATTTGCCATATATTTTCCCAAGAATTTATGGCAAACAGATATGTACTTTTATCGGTCCAATGTATTTCAGAAAATAAGTTAACTTGGCGCAAATCCCCTTTATGTGAAACGAATTATTTTTTTTTTTAATGTAGAAACAAGTAAAAGCGTGCTAAGTTCGGCCGGGCCGAATCTTACATACCCTTCACCATGGAGCGCATTTGCCGAGTTTTTTCCCGACATCTCTTCTTAGGCAAAAAATGATATAAGAAAAGATTTGCTCTGCTATTAGAGCGATATTAAGATATGGTTCACAATTAAATTATATGTTGGAGACCTGTGTAAAATTTCAGCCAATTCGAATAAGAATTGCGCCCTTTGGGGGCTCAAGAAGTAAAATAGAGAGAACGATTTATATGGGAGCTGTATCGGGCAATAGACCGATTCAGACCATAATAAACACGTTTGTTGATGGTCATGAGAGGAAAATCGTACAAAATTTCAGGCAAATCGGATAATAATTGCGTCCTCTAGAGGCTCAAGAGTCAAGATCCCAGATCGGTTTATATGGCAGTTATATCAGGTTATGAACCGAATTGAATCATACTTTGCACAGTTGTTGGATATCATAACAAAACACGTCGTGAAAAATTTCATTCCAATCGGGTAAGAATTGCGCCTTCTAGAGGCTCAAGAAGTCAAGACCCAAGATCGGTTTATATGGCAGCTATATCAAAACATGGACCGATATGGCCCATTTAAAATACCAACCGACCTACAGTAATATGAAGTATTTGTGCAAAATTTCAAGCGTCTTGCTTTACTCCTTTGGAAGTTAGCGTGCTTTCGACAGACAGACGGACGGACGGACGGACATGGCTAGATCGACATAAAATGTCACGACGATCAAGAATATATATACTTTATGGGGTCTCAGACGAATATTTCGAGTAGTTACAAACTGAATGACGAAATTAGTAAACCCCCCATTTTATGGTGGAGGGTATAATAAAAAATTTGAGGCGTCTCTACCAAATTCACAGTGTCAGAGGAATTTTTTTTGGCAATTTTTCGATTTTGAAAAAATGTGGGGTGGGCCCCCCACCAAAAAATTAAATCCTGGCTACGTCCCTGATGCTAGCTATATCTTAATCTGAACCAATATGGCCCATTTGCAATCCCCAACCACCTACATTAATACCAAGTATCTAAGCAAAATTTCAAGCGGCTTGCTTTACGCGTTCGACCGCTATCGTGATTTCGACAGACGGACGGACGGACAAGGCTAGATCGACTCAGATCGTCGACACGATCAAGAGCATATATATATACTTTATGGGGTCTAAGATAAATATTTTGAGGTGTACCAAACGGAATTGTTAGATTAGTATACCGCCATCTTATGATGGTTATAATAATTCGGCATGTAAAAGGCAGAACATTTGTCAAAAACCATTCAAATTCACACTACCCCTGACTAATAATTTAGGGTATTATAGATTATAGATTTGTGCATTTGTTTGCAACGCAAAGAAGAAGAAGAGCTAGACCCATTGATAAGTATACCGATCGACTCAGAATCACTTTCTGATTCGATTTAGCCATGTCCGTCTGTGAGTCCATGTATTCTTGTAATCAAACTGCAGCAAACTGCAAATATCACTATTTTGGCCCAAGGATAAACGCTC
Organism: Stomoxys calcitrans; assembly: GCF_963082655.1. NCBI lineage: Eukaryota > Metazoa > Arthropoda > Insecta > Diptera > Muscidae > Stomoxys > Stomoxys calcitrans. The sequence continues at coordinate 2,441,373 of NC_081552.1, forward strand.
TTGATTTTCAAAAAAATCGGTTCAGATTTAGATATAGCTCCCATGTATATCTTTCATCCGATATGGCTTCTTAAGGCTGTAGAAAACACAATTTTCGTCCGATCTTCACCAATTTTGGCATTGGGTATTTTATTTGAGGTCTACATAAGTGTGCAAATTTCACAAAAATCGGTTCAGATTTAGATATAGCTATAGGTTGTAGAAGCCACAGTTTTACTCCGATCTTTACAAAATTTGGCATGGGTTGTTTTATTTGAGGTCTACATATGTGTGCAAAATTTCATAAAAATCGCTTCAGATTTAGATATAGTTCCCATATATTTGTATCACCCGATATGGCTTTTTAAGGCTGTAGAAGCCACAGTTTTTGTCCGATCTTCACAAAATTCAGATGTCGATATAGCTCCCATATATATTTTTCATCCGACATGGACTTTTATGGCTGTAGAAGCCACAGTTTTATTCCGATCTTTACAAAATTTGGCATGGGTTGTTTTATTTGAGGTTTACTTATGTGTGCAAAATTTCATAAAAATCGGTTCAGATTTAGATATAGCTATAGGCTATATTAGGGATATAGCTATATCTGGCTATATCCCTAATATCCGGTATACCTAACCTACTCTAATGCTTAAACCGATTACAATCAAATTTGATTCAGTCTTCTACTACTTATTAAAAATTTCAAATTTGGCTGAAATCCGTTGATTACGATGCAAAGGCATAAAATGCGAATCTCTTCACAACCCATAAAATTTGTATACACTTAAACTAATGAAGCAAACAAATGTATTTTTAAATTAAATCAGAAACTGGTATTCCTTTGTGGGGTCATTTCAATCAATAGGTGCCACGTGAATCTAAGTTTTTGCTGCTAACTCAACGGTAATCGTTCAATAACGTCTCAAGGTAAAATATGAATATTCATCTAAAATAGATGGCGACCTTCTTTGCATTTAGTCGTAAGGCCCTTTTCTAGTTAAAAGTGATGTCTATAAACGATTCTGCAATCTGCTTGGTTTTTGTTCTTTTCTGCTGTGCTGCTTTATTTGTATGCCGAATTTTCCAATACAAAGAACTGCACAAAGCAGGGGAAACGGGCTGCCTTTGTTTCATTGCACAAGCAAAGCCTTCAAAGGAGAAAATAAATTTACAAAAGAAATCACATGAATTCATGTGTAAAATAATGTCTGCCCATCCAAGGAATAAATGGGGAGGAGTTATTGGACATGACATGGGACAGGCGGTCGGCAGGAGTCATCAAATTCAGCTGCATCAAAATATTTAAACCTAACTCTCACTGGTTGCTGTTGGGATCACACTTGAGTTGTTGTTTTTTAAACAACTGGTGAAAGCCTTTAACTCCTCAAAATGGCCAATTTCACAGAAATTGTAAAATAAAATGAAAGCCAAGCCAGCCAGAGCTAGTTAACTTAAGTCTGCCACTCGACTTGGCTATGGAAGGCGTGCATAAGACTTAGGAGCAGTAACCGAAGAAGGCATTCCGCAAAGTCAAGGCTTTACTTTTTTATTTCTCCTCCTCTTTCTGTGGTTTTTTTTCTTTTTTTTTTGGGCCATAACCACTTAAATTTGTAGTCATGTGCAATAATTCAATTAAATTAAAAAATACCATTTCTCGAAATGTTCATGCTTGTCGTCGTCGCTGCCACTGCCGTCGTCATCCGCATCGCCAGGCGTCTCAAGTTGTAGAAGTTTAACTCAAATCTTGAAACGACTAGTCCGGGGTTGAAACGGCAGAATGGGAAATGTGAAAGAACCGGCCAGGACTTAACTTTGTTTTATTTTTTATGGCAATTTTTGGCAAATAAAAATAAATTATTGTGTGTCCAGCGTGAGTCGTCGTCTGTTTATGATTATGGAGGCTCCGCTGGCGTAACAGATTTTATTATTATTGTTTTGTTGTTTTTTTTTTTCGTTCTATTGTTTTTCTTATTGTTGTATTTTTTATTGGTTCTCCCGCTCAGTTGTTGTTGTGCTCAGCTAACGCAGAATATGGGAATAATTCTTTGATGGACCTTTCATATTTTGCTACACTGTTGTAAAACTTCCATTTAATTAAAACAAAGCGCGTCCCCACAAATCTAGGGATAGCAAGAAGATTTAGGAAGGTCTAAATGCCACACACTCACCACCACTTGCGGAGGGAATGGCCAAGGATTGCCAAATGAAAACTCTCGATTATCAGCTAGGGCAGCATCTTAATTTTATTTCTTTATTCGCTTGCGCCTCACCGTTTCATCAGATTAATCGACCCCATTTGTCGGGGTCACGGCCAAACCCTAAACCCAGCAATCGGTGAAAAATTATCATCTTTTTGAGAAATCTAATTTTATTTTTTATTAAATAGATTCCATTAGACTTGCTTTGCTGGCTTCCGTGTCAGGACGACGACTACCAGTCATTGAGCCTTTTTGAAGTGGAAATCTATCCTCATGTATCTCCGCACGAAATCCCATCAAAGCGGACAATTTAATGGAAAGCGACTAGGAAGGCACAGAGCACAGATAGATAAAGGTCTGCTATTTAAAAAAAAATTGCAATCAAATCAATGGAGCCCTGACCTTTTTCCATCATTCTTGAATCAGAGAGTCGGTGGAGCGTCTGGTTTGTGGACCTGTTCCCAAACAAATCGCACACAATTGTTCTTCGACAACAATGTCCGCCCTAACCCAGAGAGAAAGAGGGGCCTATGGTCGAGTGGAGGCGAAGCGTTGGCTTGGGCTGATGAAAATACAAAATGATGTTGTTTTCCATTCAATCTGAAACCTAGCAATTCAATTCTTAGTAATACAATTATTCATTGGCATGTTTATTCTTTATTCGTGTCCTGATGGTGCCTTCGATAGCTGCTAGAGCCATGTCGGCTTTTACCTTGGCCTCCAACCCACCCCCCTCCTATACTCTGCAAAGTCGCTAATATGAATGTGGTTTATTGTGCTGTCAGCAGCAATGATAGCCTTCTTTGCAAAAGGTCCAAAATGTTGGATGTCATTGGGTGTGTGGCAGGACCAGCCAGGCAGCTACCAAGCCGTGGGTGGTGTGCCTCTTTAAAACAGCACGAGCTCTTAAGTCAATACCAATTTATCCTTGGGATTGTTTATTAAATTAAAATTCATTACAAATATTATTCTTGGAGTGTTTTGTCATTCCATGCTATGCCCTATGCCATCGGAAATGTTTATCTTGAACGAAACAAAATGTCAATGATTTCTTTTCAGATAGCAATGCTGATTTATACAAAATGGCAAATGTTTTGTTTTCCAATAAAATGTGAAATGTATTGCGGAAATGAAATGTTAGAGAGCACAGAGAAATTGCAAAAGCAAAAAAAAGAAAACAAGAAAGCCCTTAAATAATAATAGGATGGAAAAATCCCAGGAACCTATTTGGAAGCACATTATAAATTATGAATAGGTGAACGATGTATGTAGTTGAGAGGATGAAGAGAAGATGTAGTTGTACTAGTTTTGCCCATAGCAAACTTTTATGAAAATTGCAATCATATCTTAATCGAAAACCACAACAAATCGAGCTAAACAAAGTAATCATGTACTGGTTTGCTTACTCTGTAGTTACTCTAGACACCAAGTCCGAAGAACGGTTAAAATGACTGCGGCATCAAATTATGGACTTTTACGTACCATACTTTGCACAAAAGTTGAAAATCATAACAGAACATCAAGTTTTACTAAATCGACTGATAATTGTGCCCTCAAGGCGCTCACAAAGTAGGTTTGGTTTGGTCGACGAGTTATAACAGTCTATGGACCAATTCGGACCGTACCAGACCCATACAAATTAAATGCAAATATACGGGTCTATATCTCTTTCTTCTGGTTGTCATGAACAAATTCAAGCTATAGTACGTGAAAATTTTAAAATTTTATTTTTATAATACCCTGTACCACAGTAGTGGTGCTAGGTATAATTATGGTTATACAATATTTTTCAGGAGGAGTTCTTTACGATTGTCAGGGCTGCGGAGATAGTGCTGTCAAGAAACATCGACCGTTTGTATATCTGCGTATTTAGTGATGATCAGGCGGCGCTAAAAGTTCATATCATTGCGAGCATAGATTCTAAAGCCCTACATCTATGTCGGGACTACATGAAGCTAGTCCACAGGCAGCACAATGTCACCTTGTGTTGGACCCCTGCTCAAAAGGATGTTGCAGGCAACGAAAGGGCAGATGTGCTTGCGAGAGAGGGTGGAAATCTCCCTCCGATCTCGATAACTCCTATATGGCAGCTATATCTCGATTAATAAACGCGATCTTATGGTTCCAAGAAATGAAATCGAGGGATCGGTATATATGGCAGCCAGGTACGTAGCCAGGATTTTATTTTGGGGGGCACCATTTTTTCAAAATCGAAAATTGTCAAAATTCTGGGAAATAGGTAAAGATACTTTAATTATTTTTATACCTTCCACCATAGGATGGGGGGGTATACTAATTTCGGCATTCTGTTTGTAACTACTCGAAAAATTCATCTAAGACCCCATAAAGTATATATATTCTTGATCGTCATGACATTTTAAGTCGAACTAGCCATGTCCGTCCGTCTGTCTGTCGAAAGCACGCTAACTTCCGAAGGAGTAAAGCTAGCCGCTTCAAATTTTGCACAAATACTTCTTATTAGTGTATTAGTATGGGCCATATCGGTCCATGTTTTGATATAGCCGCCATAAAAACCGATCTTGGGTCTTGACTTCTTGAGCTTCTAGAACGCGCAATTCTTATCCGATTTGAATGAAATTTTGCACGACGTGTTTTGTTATGATATCCAATTACTGTGCCAAGTATAGTTCAAATCGGTTCATAATCTGGTACAGTTGTCATATGAACCGATCTTGGATCTTGACTTCTTGAGCCTCTAGTGGGCGCAATTGTTATCCGATTTTATTGAAATTTTGAACGTAGTGTTTTGTTTTTGGCTCCAACAACTACGCTAAGTATGGTTCAAATCGGTCCATAACCTGATATAGCTGCCATATAAACAGATCTGGGGACTTGACTTCTTGCGCTTCTAGAGGGCGCTATTCCTATCCGATTTGGCTGAAATTTTGCATGACGTATTTTATTCTTACTTTCAACAACTGTGTCAAATAAGGTTCAAATCGGTTAATAACATGATTTAGCTGCCATGTAAACCGATCTGGGATCTTGACTTCTTGAGCCTCTGGAGGTCGCAATTATTATCCGATTTGCCTGAAATTTTGTACGACGGATCCTCTAATGACCATCAACATACGTGTTTATTATGGTCTGAATCTGTCTATATCCCGATACAGCTCCCATATATTTAAGGGGTGTGATGCGTCTATATATTGGATCCTAAGCTCATGGTCACAGACCTCTTATTTTTATATCATTGATCGCTCTGATGATAATAAAAAATGTGTACAAATTCTTACCAGCATTACATTCAAACTGTAGTATCCTTTCCTATCGTAATACAAATGTTTATTAGTATTGGGTGCGATAATGCGGACATGGGTTCCGTCGACACAACCCATAACACTTGGAATACCATGTTTTGTATAAAAAGCTAGTGCAATTTTCCTTTTTTCGTCTTCTGTTAGGTTTTCTTCAAATATCTACAACACTTCCGCCAGAACTTTGCTCAAACTGCTTTGGGCCATAGACACGTCACAATCTTTACCGATTCCTGTTTGGTAACCCACCATGAAACGCAAACTTCACTATAGGGGCTACTGCAAACGACTTTTGTGATGGTAAAATGTAGGAAGTAAGTACGTCCATCAGGTACTTGAAAACCGGTTTATTCTGTAATAATTTTCAAACCTAGTGCGAGTTTAATTAGCATATATTTACAATGTTATACATGTAATTACAAAGCAGCTTTCTCCTTGCTACCCTTTGTTCCATCTTTTCCAGTTGTTGCACTGGAATACGATACTGGAATAAGATACCTTCATTGTGGTTTCCTATTCACTCTTATTTATCGCTACCGTTTTTCCTCCTTTATCAGCACATACAATTAATATATCCCTATTCTCAATTAAATAGTTTCTTGTCTGCGCCACTGTGTCTTCAACATATCTATCTCTTCCCTAAGTGGTCGTGAATAAGTGTTGTCGGTTTTGTTCTTGCTATCTCTTGTTCCTCTCTGCTCTCAATCGTTTGTACACATTCCCCTCCTTCTGCTATGACTTTAAGTGCGGAAATTAGTTACTTGTGTGTGTGAGATCATGCTTGGGACCGAGAGAAAATAGCCGCTGTATGTTCCTCCGTATGTCTCTCTCCGTTCTATTCTCAAAACACACTTGGTTTAGATGTATGTTAAGCTCTTTGTCAAGTTGTTGTTGTAGTGTTTGAAGTTTTTGATCTGAGTAGTTTTGTTTCTGTGGATTTGACTGTCGTAGAGAATTTTCCCACTTTCAAGATAAAGGTTTAGAAGCTATCTCAGTTAATATTCAATGTTAGAATGTGCATGAATTTGTTGGTGTTTGTATTGTAGTAGGAGTTTTAACATTTTCAGTTGAAAACTAAAAAAAAAAAACATTTTTATTGTGTTGTCTATATTCGGCGGGATGAATTTGGCGGTATTTAACTTATTAAATTTCAATTAAAATAATAAAAATGTTAAGAGAAAATTCATATAGCATTATGTATTAGAAATAATTTTTTGTTAGGAAAATTTCATGAAGATTGTGGCTTTAGGAAACTTTAAATAGAATTTCGTTTAAAACAGACACAAAAATGTTATCTTTTGAAAAAAATACAAATTAGAATAGAGCTGCCTTAGAAAAATTTAGTTGGAGGTAGGGAAGAGGTATCGTAATGAAATTTGGATTCGTGTTAAGTGGACGATTGAAATCAGTTACAACAATTTTCCCGACATGTTTTGGGGGGAATATTGGCTTGTCGAAAGTCTGCAATTTTTGCAATCTCAAAAATCAAACGAAGAAGTTTTTCAAAATTCTTAGAAGTGAGATTTCTGGAATCCCTATTTAATGTCTTGTTGCATTTGATGATTTCTATATAAAAAAAAATAATTTTATTTCAATAATCCTACTTCATTTGAGGTGCGATTTTATGCCGAAATCATTAAATAGAGCTTTCTTCACTAAATGGTCATAAGGTATTAAGAAAATGACTTTTTTTTTAGGGGCTTAGGAAAATTAAATTTTTTTTTTTACTTAAAAATTTTTTAAATTTAATATGTTAAAAATTCTCTACATTATAAGTATATAAAATTTCATCAAAATCAGACAACGGAGTTCAGGATCAGGCGTAAGGGATACCATTTTGTCTTTTTTTATTGAAATTTGTCTAAAAAAAAAAATTTTAATATGTTTATGCAAAATGTAAATCGCAAAAATTCATTAAAATTTTGGCTTCAAAAGATAATAAAAAGGTCTATGAAGAGTTTCTCGCTGAAGCCCGAGGGCCCCCCTCCTGGCTACGTCCCTGATGGCAGCTAAATCCAAATATAGCCCGATCTTGACCATACTCGGTACGAATCTGTCAAAGTTTCAGCTCAATGCCTCTACTTTTAAAGAATGTAGCACGATTTCAACAGACAGACGGACTGACGGACATGGCTTGTTCGACATAAAATGTCGCGACGATCAAGAATATATATACTTTATGGGGTCTCAAACGAATATGGGGGGCTATGGTGGAGGGTATAAAAATATTTCCTAAATTTTTGAAATCTGCTTAACGACTTCGACTAAAGCGGCTTCTTTTTATACCTCCTCGTTAATAGTTAACGTAACTTTTTTGCACAAACGAAAACACCAAAACTTTATTTATTGTAAACCTTTTAGGAACTTCGCCTACCATAAGACTACCTTTCCTTTGTTGTGAAACCAATAAATCTTTAATGGCAAAAGAGTTTCGATAGCCGCAAACGATTATTCGTTTACCGGGCGAATAGTTATTTTCTTGTGTCTCTCCTACTAGAGATAGGAGAGATGAGTATTTAAGCGAGTAGACCAGTGATGGATAAAAAGTGATGGGCGAATGGTAAACTCGGAAAACGACAAAAAGTATTAGAACACCATGGAAGGCAAAGACAAGCCAATACAATTTCTTGGAATATACGAAAGTCAATCATGAATTAAAAATCACATACTCTTTGTCCTAATCGCAAGACGCATAAGAGTCACTGTGATTCATAATAAATTGTTTGCTGGGCCAACCAGCAACCCCAACCATCTTGAAATGAGACAAAAATGTATCGATATCTTGATCGTCACCTTTTCCAATTTGGCAAGAGAAGAAAAAATTAAAATCCACCAATGAGTGACATGTTTAAACATTTTCAAAGGACGCGCAATGAAAGGTTAATAATTTGTTAGGCGTTTTTTCTTTGCTTCCTTACTGTCTCCGGAGTCCTTCGTTCATGTCACACTCACTACCGCCAATTTGGCGTAAAAAACATTTAACAAAGCGAAACAAGACCATGGAACAAGAAATTGTTGAGTATTGACGAACGGCTGCAATGACAGCGGCAGAAATCCCTTCAACAAGACAAGGAGCGAGAGCCACCCAAAATCCTCGACAAACAAAGATGAAGAGAAAACAATTTGTCAATCATGCGGGATTCCAAGTGACAATAAAAGAATGAGTGAATGACACCACAGCGAATGTGGGTAAGACTTTTGGGGGAATATCGATGCTTCTCAATGCTTATTGGATGTTTTGTTCAACATTCTTTTTTTTTTGTTGTTGTTGTGCTTTATTCCTTGATCCTGGAGAATTTCCTAAGGAAACACGCTTTTGAGTGATGCAACATCAAACAAAAAAGGTTGCAAACAAAACATAATTTCATAAAGATTGTTATTTGTGTTCTTTTTTGTTTTTGCTTAGCTTCTAAGCAATTTCAATTTTCCACGTCCTTTGGGAGTTTTTTTCTGCCAGTCATTTGAAGCAAAGGCATGAGGCGGCATAACTCTATATCTCCTTGCAGTACACGAAGCAAACCCCAGACACTATTGACTTTCCATAATAAGAAGAGTATCTTTGCAGCTTCATTCATTGATTATTCAGCACTTCTGTTCTGTTCTTGGCAATGAAGCGAATAAAATGATTAGCTGCCTGCATGTAATTAATGATGCTGTCCACTATGTGTGTATTTTTCTTTTATGTTTTTCCCAACTTAATATTTTGTCGATGAAATTGTTGAGAGAAAATTGAATTGTAATCGTTTGGATTTTATAGGTCATTGGATATTGTTGAAGAGGTCCGTTCTATAACACACACCGAAAGGCTGGAAGGCCTTCATCCTTTCATTTCAATCGACATAGATTTGTAAGGGAATTTATGGTTTTTTAGCCATATCATTTCAGATGACAAATCAAAGTGTGTTCCACAGCACTCGCCATAAATTGCAATGTTTGGTTTTTGTATTTCATGTGAAGAAATTATCTTTTACTATGCAATTGTTTATGTTTTTATATTCTGTCAGACTACTGTAGAAAGAGGTATTCTAAGTTAGGTGAGATGTTATTAACAACCGCACGAAAAAAACAATAATCGTTTCACACAAGTGAAAGTGCATGTATTTTTCGATAAATTCTTACAAGAGCTTGGGAGAAATATACAAAGTTCTTTACACTAACAATACCTTTCATGATATGCATACCTTGATATATAGAACATGTTATTCGGGATTTCAGCCAGTTTTTCTTTATTTATAAAATAATTAAACGTCATGATAATATACATATATGCATATTATCAATAATGTTAAAATAAATTGTGCTTCTTGAAAAGGATGCCAAGTTCAACTTAATGTTTTAACATAGTTCAAACTCAATATTTCACCAACTATTAGCAGATCTCAGTTCAAACAATTTAAGAATTTATTAGGATTTGTTTCGAAATTATTGCACACAATTCCTTTTTCGCACAACTCTATCGTGGTTTTGTATTATGCTCTGCTGTATTCATTATGCTATGAATTAAACAAACAAAATACTTATGGGAGTTGATGATTTACGACCATAGCCACATGGGGCTCAAATGAAAGATCTTTGGAAGTAAACCACGAATCTGATATCAATATTTGGGAAAAGGATCTATGGGGCCATCCCACCCCCACAACACCACCCAGATAGTAAGTATTTGCTGACTTTTGCAATATCAGGCTCAAATAAGAGGGTTTTTAGAGTGGAACACGATCCGATATATATTTTCAAGGCCAACTCACTGAGTGGCCGCCGATCCCACAAAACACCCCCAAGCCGGTCATGTTTGCCGACTACAGAAATATGGGGCTCAAATTAAAGGTATTTGGGAGTAGACCACATATCTGATGTCAACATTAGGGACCAACTGTCTAGGGGACGTCCCAACACCATAACAACCCCCAAATAGGACGTATTTGCTCACCAAGACAATTTGGGTCGTAAAGAGAGTGGAACTAAATATTTATAGTTTTTAGGGTCAATACCCCAAACCGGATATATTTGCAGACGTTTGCAATAAGGAGTTTAAATGAGATTAGAAAGCGAATTTGGTATCCAATTTTGAGGTCAATGGCAATATGGGGTTCAAATAAATGATATATAGGTATATGAGAATAGAGCACGTTACTGATATATTTTCCGGTCTTAGTGTTTGGGGGACAACCCCAATCCCCAAAACACCCCTAAATCGGCCATATTTACCGACCTTGTCAATGTGGAGATTAAATGAAAGGTTTTGGGGGTAGAGCACGTATTGATACCCACTTTCGGGACTAATTTTCTGGGGGTCAACCCCTTTCCCAAAATACACCATAAGCAGCAATTTTTAGTGACCATCGCAAAATGGGGCTCAAATAAAGGTATTTGGGAGTAGAATACAAATTTGATATCCAAATTTAGGACCATGTATTAAGAACATCACTCCTTCCCCAAAACACCCCGCAAAGGGTAAACATTTTTCGACCATGCCAATATGTGGTATTTAAGATTAGAAAACGAATTTGATAACCTATTTTGGGCCATGTGTTTGGGGGACGCCTCATTGTGTAAACTCCCCTAAACCAAAGGCAATATGGGGTTTAAATAAATGGTTTTTGAAAGAAGAGCACGATGCTGATATTTTTTCAGGGCCAAGTGCCTGGGAGACCACCTCACCCTCGAAAACACCCCTAAATCAGATATCATGAGACTGCTGAAATAAAGTATTTAAAGAATGGAGTACACCTTACATCCAAACTTAAATTCGTAGACCAATAAAAATCATATGGAATTTTAGTCAAGCGATATACTATTTTCGTAGCATGGTATTTCACTAAAAGCTCTTTAATTGTCGAAAATAAATATTCCAAGGAAACTTTTGTTTCATATTAAGTAAAAGAAGGCGCAGCGGAGCGGGCCCGGGTCAGCTAGTTTATTATAAAAGTACTGCTTGTCCTTAAAGCAGAGTATTCTGTTTAGCTCTTGGAATTGTTGCGACAAGCTTTAACAGAATATCATAGTTTTTTTTTAAACATTATTAAAGGAAGTTTTTTGTGCAAACTCAATTTTACATTCACATTACACTAGGATTAATTGTTCTTTAGTGCTCCTTTAAAGCCATTAGCGAAAAAAGGCATTTATTTATTACACTTGATTTTAGCTCATATGTTTTTTAAACCCACCACCATGGGACAGGGGTATAATAATCTAGTCATTCCGTTTTGTAATACTCTAAATATTCATCTAAGACTCCATAAACTATATATATTCTTGATCATCTCTAAGTCGATCTAGCCATGTCCGATAGTCCGTTCGTCTGTCGAAATCACAATAGCGGTTAATACTTCATACTGTCGTAGGTTGTTGGGGATTGGGTGCACCGAAAGACGAGTTGGTAGCGTGCTTGGATTCCCAGTGCAGAAGTCGTGGGTTCGATTCCCGCCAGAAGCCTTGGTCTGTCGCTACTGTGGTATCATAATGGACTTAAAATTATCTAAGTGAGCATAGTAACTCCCAGAAGGAAGAGAGATAGACCCATTGATAAGTATACCGATCGCTTCAGAATCACTTTCTGTTTCGATTTAGCTATGCCCGTCTGCCTGTCTGTCTGTCTTTGCTAATTTGTGTGCCCAGTACAGGTCGCAATTTTCATCCCACCGCCTTACAATTTGGAACAGGCATGTCTTTCGGCCTAGAGGCGAAGCCTATTTAAATTGGAAAAAATCGGTGCAAATTTTGATAGAGCTCCCATATATATTGCCCGAATTAATAATTGTAGGGTAAGTGTAGGGTATTATATGGTCGGCTCCGCCCGACTTTCGCCTTTCCATACTGCTTTTATATGGAGTTTAACAGTTGTTCATGTGAAAAGCCGAATAGAGCACCAATCCTAACTTGGGCACTGTAAATAATGTTTTGAGTTAAGGTTCTGCTAAGGCGACTTTTCCCAATTTGTTCCTTTACGTACTATTTTCTAGAACTCTTTTTATTTCACGTATCACCCTGTGTAGATTATGGGGTCATATGTTATTACACACATTCATTTTTATATATACACTGGTATGGTATAAGGATATTGCTGCGGCGGCAACAAAACTATCTCTGAAATTGGTCAAAATGCAAATGCTGTGCAAAAAATGCGGCTCTGATAGTGTAGCTGCATTGGTTTTTTTAAGCAAATTTGCCATGGCCATGTATCAAAGTTGCAGTTATTGCAAATTGAACGTGAGTAAGCTTATGTGAGTTTATTTTTAAAAATGATTTTTCCATTCGTATATCTGGTTTTGCCTATCTTTTGACATCCACTCCGAATAGTTTAGCTGAACGAACGAACAAAATTTGGATATAAATTCGTTTTGTCCCCCCTCAATTTATATCAATGGCATCATCATTGTATGAGTGACAGTTACTTGCATGTGTATAAAAATTCACCCACACACACGTTCATGTGTAAGTGGTCATGCTTGTGCGTCATATTTGATTATCTAGTGAATGGGTAGGTGAACAAATGACTGACTTTCATGTTTGCCCCACCGCGATGAATGATTTACGAATTTTTGACAAAGGGCAAAAACTTTGATCAAGTCAGCGGAGGTTATCCATTAATTGGGCCGTTCATAAATGGTTGCGGAATTTTTGCCATGGCATCATTAAATGCCGTTAAGGGCGAGTTATTTTATGAAAGGCTAGGGTGACAGTGGCCATGCCACTAACTTTGAATATTAAACTAGTTTTGATTTTTGTCAAGGCACTGGTGGTGCATTTAAAATAAAGAGAGAGGGGTATGCGAATAATTTTCAATTGAAAATAAAATAATTAATAGCTTTACTTTAAGGCAGATCAATAAAAGGTGAAATCCCTCTCCACACTTTGAGGTATATGTTTAATTTGTTTGGAATTAATAAAATGCTTTGTGAATTTCCCTATCCATGTGTTTATGTGTCCTTTTGTACGAGGTTTTGATGTAGGAACCGATCACAATAGGTTAACTACTTAGGTTTGCGGGAAAAATATATTGAAATTCACTTTTCTATGCCAAAAGGTTACGAAAACATATTTTTTGCTGTAAGCATATAATAGTGGCTTGGGAAATCATAAGAAACTAGCTATTTATTTTTATACCCACCAACGAAGGATGGGGGTATATTCATTTTGTCATTCCGTTTGCAACACATCGAAATATCCATTTTCGACGATCTAGACATGTCCGTCCGTCTGTCTGTTGAAATCACGCTACAGTCTTCAAAAATTCAGATATTGAGCTGAAATTTTGCATAGATTCTTTATTTTGTAAATAAGCAGGTTAAGTTGAAAGATGGGCTATATCGGGCTATATCTTGATATAGCCCCGATATAGACCGATCCACCGATTAAGGGTCTTAAGCCAGTAAAAGCCATATTTATTATCCGATTTTGCTAAAATTTGGGACAGTGAGTTGTGTTAAGCCCCCCAACATCCTCCGTCAATTTGGCGTAGATCGGTCCAGATTTGGATACAGCTGCAATATAGACCGATCTCTTGATTTAAGGTATTGGGGCCATACAAGGCGCATTTTTTTGCCAGATTTCGCTGAAATTTGGGACAGTGAGTTGTGTTAGGCTCTTCGACATTGATCTGCAACTTGGTCGAAATCGGTCCAGATTTGGATAAAGCTGCCATATAGACCGATATCTCGATGAAAAGCCTTGGCCCAATAAAAGGCGCATTTATAATCCGATTTCACAGAAATTTGACACAGTGACGCATGTTAGGCTTTTCGCCATCCGTGTTGCTTATGGTTCAGTTCGGTTTATTTTTAGATATAGCTACTAACAAGTAAAAACGCCGTTAAGTTCGGCCGGGCCGATCTTTGGATACCCACCACCTCGGGTATATACGTAAACCACCTTTCACCAAAATTTTGTGAAAATTGCATACCTTATGTTCCATAGCAGTTACATCAAAATATGATCCGATTTGGACCAAATACTAATATATACAAGTCATTGCTCAATTGTGTATAACAAAAATATTGGTCTTTTTAGTAGCTATATCTAAAAATAAACCAATCTGAACCATATGTAACATGGATGTCGAAAAGCCTAACATAAGTCAATGTGTCAAATATCAGTTAAATCGGTTTATAAATGCGCCTTTTTTGGGGCCAAGACTTTCCGATTGGATTTAGCCATCTGTGAGTCCATGTATTCTTGTAATCAAAGTGCAGGTCCTATTTCTTGTCCGATTGTCACGAAATTTTGAACATGTCACTTTGTTGGCCCAAGGATAAACGCTATTGATTTTGAAAAAAATCGGTTCAGATTTAGATATAGCTCCTATATATATCTTTCATCCGATATGGCTTTTTAAGGCTGTATAAGCCACAATTTTCGTCCGATCTTCCCAAAATTTGGCATTGGGTATTTTATTTGAGGTCTACATATGTGTGCAAAATTTCATAAAAATCGGTTCAGATTTAGATATAGCCACCATATATATCTTTCATCCGATATGGCCTTTAAAAGGTGTTGTCCTATGGTAGGAAAATCTTACAAGGTTCTAAATTGCTGTTTCAATTGGTTTCCAAATTAAAGTCTGACTAGATTTCGAGATAAGTTCTACATGCACTAGATGGTGTAGGTTATTATATAGTCGGCACCGCCCGACTTTTGCCTTTCCTTACTGGTTTCATTTAAAAATCGTTTCCCTAGGGAATATAAGTTTGGCTCATTTGATATTGTTGGAAATGATTTATTATACCCTCCACCATAAGATGGGGGGTATACTAATTTCGTCATTCTGTTTGTAACTACTCGAAATATTCGTCTGAGACCCCATAAAGTATATATATTCTTGATCGTCGTGAAATTTTATGTCGATCTAGCCATGTCCGTCCGTCTGTCCGTCCGTCCGTCCGTCCGTCCGTCCGTCTGTCTGTCGAAAGCACGCTAACTTCCGAAGGAGTAAAGCTAGCCGCTTGAAATTTTGCACAAATACTTCTTATTAGTGTAGGTCGGTTGGTATTGTAAATGGGCCATATCGGTCCATGTTTTGATATAGCTGCCATATAAACCGATCTTGGGTCTTGACTTCTTGAGCCTCTAGAGTGCGCAATTCTTATCCGATTGGAATGAAATTTTGCACGACGTGTTTTGTTATGATATCCAACAACTGTGCCAAGTATGGTTCAAATCGGTCCATAACATGATATAGCTGCCATATAAACCGATCGTGGGTCTTGACTTCTTGAGCCTCTAGAGTGCGCAATTCTTATCCGATTTAAATGAAATTTTGCACGACGTGTTTTGTTATTATATCCAACAACTGTGCCAAGTATGGTTCAAATCGGCTCATAACCTGATATAGCTGCCATATAAACCGATCTTGGGTCTTGACTTCTTGAGCCTCTAGAGTGCGCAATTCTTATCCGATTGGGATGAAATTTTGCACGACGTGTTTTGTTATGATATCCAACAACTGTGCCAAGTATGGTTCAAATCGGTACATAACCTGATATAGCTGCCATAAAAACCGATCTTGGGTCTTGACTTCTTGAGCCTCTAGAAGGCGCAATTCTTATCCGATTTGAATGAAATTTTGCACGACGTGTTTTGTTATTATATCCAACAACTCTGCCAAGTATGGTTCAAATCGGCTCATAACCTGATATAGCTGCCATATAAACCGATCTTGGGTCTTGACTTCTTGAGCCTCTAGAGTGCGCAATTCTTATCCGATTTGCCTGAAATTTTGTACGACGGATTCTCTTATGACCATTAACATACGTGTTTGTTATGGTCTGAATCGGTCTATAGCCCGATACAGCTCCCATATTAATCGATCTCTCTATTTTACTTCTTGAGCCCCCAAGGGCGCAATTCTTATTCGAATTGGCTGACATTTTACACAGGTCTCCAACATATAATTTAATTGTGGTCCAAACCGGACCATATCTTGATAGCGCTCTAATAGCAGATCAAATCCGGAAAAAGAACTCGACAAATGCGACCATGGTGGAGGGTATATAAGATTCGGCCCGGCCGAACTTAGCACGCTTTTACTTGTTTTTTATATAAACCCATTAATTGCACAACTCTCTCTCTCTCTCTTCTAATGTCCATAAAATGTTGGACCTTTATCAGTGGCTTAAATTCATTTTGTGGATTTATGTTCCCTTTGCGTTCTAGTATTGCATTTTCAATTGAAAAAATATTCTACAGTCGTTGTGTTTTTACACATTTCTCATCTATGCCACAAAAGTCGCCATTCCGTGAATTCTCACGTCCAATGGCATGTGATGGCCGGTTTTGCTGACTTTACAAATTGCAATTTGATAATGCATTTTCGAGCATTAATAGCAGTTACATTTTATTTTATCACCAAAAAAACATAATCTTTGTTTATTTCGCATTTTGCAACCGTCTCTTCTTGTTTTTCATTCTTTTGCTTTGCCAAGTGGAAATCATTTTCGCCACGAGCTTAAATCTGTTATAAAGCTGATTTAGAAATGGTCAAATGTAAAAGGACAAAACAATTGCTTGAATTGTCTATGACACATGTCAGTACTAAGTTGATATGAAAGTTTTTTCTTTGAACTTATCTACGGGTATTAGGGTGGAATTTTGCTACTCCTGATTCAAACCAGAGAACTGTGGTTGCAAGCGGTGGTATTTTGCGGCATACTTATAAAAATGCGGTGTATGTATGTATTGCCACCGCAATTGATGCGGTGTTATGAGCCGTGATCGTATGAATATTTGTACAATTGTTTTCATATTGCGTGTACCACATCTTTAACATCGTCTTCGTATTTGGCGGTGTTGTGAGTGAATGTAAGATGACACCGCATCAATACAAATCATTGACTAGCATCTTTAATGCGGTGTCGCTTTTGTCCATTTGTTTAACAAAAATATATTTTAATATTGCAAAATTTATGCCAAGAGTTGAAGCAACCATAATTATAAATGTGTCGAGTCATCGACCATTTTCGGCAGTCCAGCAATTATGCGAATGCATTTATCGAACATACTTAGAGTCAATCAACTCAATTTAAACATCCGCACGCGTCTGCATGACTGCATTTAGTTGTTGAATTTGCCTTTACATTGTTATACCCTACACCACTACTGTGGTACAGGGTGTTATAATTCAGTGCATTTGTTTGTAAAACCCAGAAGGAAGAGAGATCGACCCATTGACAACTATACCAATCGATTCAGAATCACGTTCTGATTCGATTTCGTTATGTCCGTCTCTCCTTGTTAATTTATGTACAAAGTACGTGTTTTCACCCGATCGTCTTCGAATTTGGTACAGGCCTGTTTTTCGGCCTAGAGACGAAGATAATTGAAATTGAATAAATCGGTTCAGATTTGGATATAGCTCCCATATATATCTTCGTCCGATTTGCAGTAATAAACCAATAAAATAAACAAAATTGATTTCGACAATGACTTGAAGCGTTGCCACTAAAATTTATATTTTGCCATTTTCCTCACTATAAACAGAGTACTAATTTGTCGCCAATTTTCCGCCGACGTTTGTTTTGCATTGAGTTTGACAGCATTCTGGCTGAACACAATACTCAGCTATAGAGTGCAAAAAATGGTACTTTTGACCACAAAAAGTACCTTTTTAACTTGGTTCCAATACCACTTCGCCAACCTCATTTATCATCCCAGTGTAGAACAATACAAAAAACCAAATGATGAGCTCTCTCTAAGCGTAACAACCCGAAACATTAGTATTTCAAAATTTTTGCTTCTACATTTTTATACACCCCTCCCTATTCTCTCAACAAGTTCATATTAAAATACAGGCAAAACCAAAGCATTTATTGATACTCGAATGTACTTCTTATGGCAATAACATTGTTAAAGAAAAACAAGTAAAAGCGTGCTAAGTTCGGTCGGGCCGAATCATATATACCCTCCACCATGGATCGCATTTCTTTGGCAAAAAAGGATATTAGAAAAGATTTCCTCTGCTATTAGAGCGATATCAAGATATGGTCCGGTTTGGACCACAATTAAATTATATGTTGGAGACCTGTGTAAAATGTAAGCCAATTCGAATAAGAATTGCGCTCTTTGGGGGCTCATGAAGTAAAATAGGGAGATCGATTTATATGGGAGCTGTATCGGGCTATAGACCGATTGGCACAGTTGTTGGATATCATAACAAAACACGTCGTGTAAACTTTCATTCCAATCGGATTAGAATTGCGCACTCTAGAGCCTCAAGATGTCAAGACCCAAGATAGGTTTATATGGCAGCTATATCAAAACGTGGACCGACATGGCCCATTTACAATACCAACCGACCTACACCAATAAGAAGTATTTGTGCAAAATTTCAAGCGGCTAGCTTAACTCCTTCGGAAGTTAGCGTGCTTTCGACAGACAGACGGACGGACGGACATGACTAGATCGACATAAAATGTCGCGACGATCATGAATTTATATACTTTATGGCGTCTCAGACGAATATTTCGAGTAGTTACAAACAGAATGACGAAATTAGTATATCCCCCATCCTATGGTGGAGGGTATAAAAACAATGAGCATTACTACGAGACACTGCCAACATCATCGTCATTGTCTGCCACATAACCTATGGCTAAATGAAAGTCAGACATGTGAAAACGAAAAACAGATCCTGCTTTAGTTTTCATTTTTGCGGGATTTCTTGCGATTTGCCTCAGTGCCGAAGTGTGTGGATGTGTGCTTGTACATGTGTGATTTCTTGGGGCATATTCTTTGTGCTTTGAAATTTCTCTCCATTGTTCATCATTTTGAAAGTTGCATCAAAACATCACCGTACATTCAAGACTTCTTACTCTGCCCTGTGCTTGTGCTTCCTTGAAACACTAATGTGATGTTCAAAACATGCCCCATTGCTGTGTTGTTGCTTTTTTTCTTCTTTGCCTCTATTTTTGTTTTGTTTTCATCCTGTGATATGTGAATATTGTGCAATTTCACTTCGTGAACATTTGAAATGCTAGCTAGCTCTTTATGTGGCTTAGTTTTGGCCCCTTTTTTGCATTAGAGAGTTTGATTGTTTGCGTATGTTTCCCATTTGGAGTAGTTGCTTCATTCATTCGTGTTTTTCTGTTGTGTTCTTTGCTGTGGCAGTTGCAACATTCGAAGCTGACACGTTGCAGAACAGAACTCAGCTGTTATGTTGTATCTTATGATGAATTTGTAATGTTGTCTGGAACCAGCACTATATTTTTTGTTTCGTTCCTAGTAATCTTTTGAAGTGTTTTATATGTTTAAAAATTTCCTGCCGCATGACGAGAAGTTATGTTTAAGGGAAATATTTGAGGGACAATGAGATAAAAACAAAAAATTGCAAATTTAAAGTTAACAATCATCTGGGCTTTTTAACCAATGACTTTCTTTGTACATCTCTGGAGAATTATATTTTTATACCCTCCACCATAAGATGGGGGGTATACTAATTTCGTCATTCTGTTTGTAACTACTCGAAATATTCGTCTGGGACCCCATAAAGTATATATATTCTTGATCGTTGTGACATTTTATGTCGATCTAGCCATGTCCGTCCGTCTGTCCGTCCGTCCGTCCGTCCGTCCGTCCGTCCGTCTGTCTGTCGAAAGCACGCTAACTTCCGAAGGAGTAAAGCTAGCCTCTTGCAATTTTGCACAAATACTTCTTATTAGTGTAGGTCGGTTGGTATTGCAAATGGGCCATATCGGTCCATGTTTTGATATAGCTGCCATATAAACCGATCTTGGGTCTTGACTTCTTGAGCCTCTAGAGAGGACAATTCTTATCCGATTGGAATGAAATTTTGCACGACGTGTTTTGCTATGATATCCAAGAACTGTGCCAAGTATAGTTCAAATCGGTTCATAACCTGATATAGCTGCCATATAAACCGATCTTGGGTCTTGACTTCTTGAGCCTCTAGCGTGCGCAATTCTTATCCGATTAGAATGAAATTTTGCGCGACGTGTTTTGTTATGATATCCAACAACTGTACCAAGTATGGTTCGAATCGGTCCATAACCTGATATAGCTGCCATATAAACCGATCTAGGGTCTTGACTTCTTGAGCCTCTAGAGTGCGCAATTCTTATCCGATTGGAATGAAATTTTGCACGACGTGTTTTGTTATTATATCCAACAACTGTGCCAAGTATGGTTCAAATCGGTCCATAACCTGATATAGCTGCCCTATAAACCGATCTTGGGTCTTGACTTCTTGAGCCTCTAGGGGGCGCAATTCTTATCCGAATGGAATGGAATTTCGCACGACGTGTTTTGTTATGATACCCAACAACTATGCCAAGTATGGTTTAAATCGGTCCATAACCTGATATAGCTGCCATATAAACCGATCTTGGGTCTTGACTTCTTGAGTCTCTATAGGGCACAATTCTTATCCGATTTGAATGAATTTTTGCACGAAGTATTTCGTTATGATATCCAACAACTGTGCCAAGTATGGTTGAAATCGGTCCTTAACCTGATATAGCTGTGATATAAACAGATCTGGGGATTTGACTTCTTGAGCTTCTAGAGGGCGCAATTCCTATCAGATTTAGCTAAAATTTTGCATGACGTATTTTATTTTTACTTTCAACAACTGTGTCAAAATAAGGTTCAAATCGGTTCATAACCTGATATAGCTGTCATATAAACCGATCTAAGATCTTGACTTTTTGAGCCTCTAGAAGTCGCATTTATTATCCGAATTGCCCGAAATTTTGTACGACGGATTCTCTCATGACCATCAACTAACGTGTTTATTATGGTCTGAATCGGTCTATAGCCTGATACAGATCCCATATAAATCGTTCTCTCTATTTTACTTCGTGAGCCCCAATGGGCGCAATTCTTATACGAATTGGCTGAAATTTTACACAGGTCTCTAACATATAATTTAATTTTGGTCCGAACCGGACCATATCTTGATATCGTTTTAAATATATCCTTTTTTGCCTAAGAAGAGATGTCGGGAAAAGAACTCGACAAATGCGATTGATGGTGGAGGGTATATAAGATTCGGCCCGGCCGAACTTAGCACGCTTTTACTTGTTTTAAATAACATTTTTGTCTACTGAGGATGAATCAGCTGTTGACGTTTTGATTAAACCTTATGCTCTACATAGGCTCAAAAACAGCTGAAGAGATTTTACTGAAAAATCCATAGAATATAGATTTAAGTGTCTGAGAAGCGCCCCAACCCCAAAATTCCAACGGGACATATTAATGGGAAGATAATAAAAGGGTTCTTATATAAGTTTCTAGTCTCGGCAATCAGACTTTTCCCATTACAATCTAACTTTTCCATTGGAAAGTTTGACATTTTCTAGCATAATCGAACTTAGAATGGTTTGACGTACGACCATCATTTGTTTGTTGACAGTTCTTTGTAAAAACGTTTTTGGCAATAAAATGGCATCAACTCGTGAACATTTTTCATAACTTTCGGCGTGGATTATCACGACAAGAGCGCATTGATGTACAAGCGATCTTCTTTATAACGATATGGACCACACTTGTCGTGACTGTTAGAATTCATAGAAAAATACTCCAAATCTTCAAAAGCGCAGGAGGTCAAATTGGAGGACCAGTTTATACGACAGCTATATCAGGTTATAAACCGATTTAGACCTTACTTGGCACAGTTTTTGGTAGTCATACCAAAACGACATATAAAAATTTTAGCCCAATTGGTTAAGAATTGCGCCCTACAGAGGCTCAGAAAGTCAAATCAGGAAATAGGTTTATATGGCAGCTATATCAGGTTGTGAGCCGATTTAGACCTTACTTTGCACAGTTGTTGGTAATTGTACCAAAACGCAATATGCCAAATTGCAGCCAAATTTTATAAGAATTGCGCCGTCTGGAGACGTAAGAAGTCGAATGGGGAGATCGATGTATATGGCGGCTATATCAGGCTATGAGCTGATTTTCACCACACTGGGTGTAAAATTTCGAGGTTTCGGAATGACAAGATTAGTAACCCTAAATCCTAAGGTGGTCGGCATAAGAAATGTTAGTTATTTCATATATCACAGTCATATGAAAACCCAATTACTTTTTATTAAACCCACCACCATAGAAAGGGTGTATACTAATCTAGTTATTATTTGTAAAACCTTGAAATATTCGATTTGATGTTCTGAGTCGATCTAGCCATGTCTGTCCTACCGTCTGTCGAAAGCTTGGAATTTTGCACAAATAGTTTCTATGAGTATAGGTCAGTTGGGATTGTAAATGGGTCATATCAGTTCATATTTTGATATAACAGCCATACATACCTGGCTTGGATCTTGACTTCTTGAGCCTCTAGACGACGCAATTCTTATCCGATTTAGTTGAAATTTTGTATAAAGTGTTTCGTTACAACAACTGAGCCAAGTATGGTGTAAATCGGTTCACAACCTGATATAGCCGCCATATAAACTGATCTCCTGATATACTTCTGGAGCCTCTAGAGGGCGCAATTCTTTACCGATTTGGCTGACAATTTGTACGACGACTTCTCCTATAACCTGCAAAATTAGTTGGTGCCAGATATGGTCGGAATTGGTTCATAATCTGATATAGCTCCCATATAAACCGATCTTAGTTCTTGAGCCAAAATTTGGCTCCAATTCGATTTGGTTGAAATTTATCACAAAGACTTATACAATGGTCTTCAATGTCCAAAGCAAGTATGGTGCGAATCAGTCCATAACCTGATATAGCTTCAATAGCATACCAATTCTTATCCATTATCCTTTGTTCCCTATAGAGAGATACCAAGCAAAGATCGTGACAAATGCCATGATAGAATACAAGATTTGGCCAGGCCAAACCTAGCACGCTTTTATTTGTTCATATACTTAGTTTTGCACTTAAGTAAATTTAAAGCTAATTTTTACACCCACCACCATAGGATGGGGGTATACTAATCTAGACATTCCGTTTGTAACACCTCGAAATATTGATCTAGAACCCCATAAAGCATATATATTCTCGATCGTCTCGACATTCTGAATCAAATTAGCCATGTCCCTCCGTCCGTTCGTCTGTCGAAATCATTATCATTTGAAAATTTCCACAGATACTTAATGTAAGTCCTTGGATAGAGCAAATGGGTCCTATCGGTTCAGATTTGGATATAGCTCCCATATTAACCGATCTCCCGATTTGACAACTTAAGCTTTTGGAAGCTGCAATTATTTTATACCCTCCACCATAGGAGGTGGGTATATTATTTTGGTCATTCTGCTGGTAACTCCTCGATATATTTGTCTCAGACCCCGACAACGATCATAGTCCGTCGGTCCGAAAGCTCGAAAGCACGCTACCTTATAGCTTGGATTGTAAGTGGACCATATCGGTCCATGTTTTGATATAGTTGCCATATAAACCGACCTTGGATCTTGACTTCTTGAACCACTAGAGGGCGCAATTTTTATCCGATTTGGCTGAAATGGTGCACGACGTGTTTCGTTATAACTTCCAACAACTGTGCGAAGTATGGTTGAAATCGGTCCATAACCTGATATAGCTGCCATATAAACCGATCTGGGGTCTTGACCTTTCTTGATCCTTTAGAGGGCGCTAATCCTATCCGATTTCGCTAAAATTTTGAACGACGTGTTTCGTTATGACTTGCAACAACTGTGCCAAGTATGGTTTAAATTCCTATATTGCTAAAGTGTGGAGGTCTCACCTCCGAATGTCCTTCCCGGGTCCAGTTTCGTTTTGGGTTTTTTCATAGTCGTCCTCGATAAAACATAAGTTGGGGGCAATAATTGAGATTTCGCCTTATAAGGATTAGGTGGAAAACGTTTTGGTTTTTAAAGCTATCTGAAAGTTTTCTCATTGATTTATTTCCAGATACACATTTTTTTGTAAATTTTGTTAACTTTGTTACCACAACACTGGTAGCCATGGCATATTCCTCCCCCTCCAGTTGGTTTTAGTGATTGCATATCACATGGCCTTCAAAGAAGTCCTTCAATACAAACTGCACCAAACACAAATGCCTGGGTGCGTCCAATGGTTTTATTGAAACGCACGGTAGTTCAGAGTGCAAAACCTTGGTCTTACACTCTGAGGTAGTTATTATTCAGGCCATCATTGCTCCCCTGACCATTGGCACCGACCGACAGCCACGTTTACTTTCTTGCCTACTAAGCGGCTAGCTGGCAATTTGGCCGCCACCTTTGGTGTTACAACCGCTAGAAGTGTTGGTGTCAGTGGTGCAGGTTCTGGGTCTAAAGTTGGGGTTGGTGTTGGTGCTATTGCCGGCATTCAGGATGACAGTTCCCCAGAGGAAACATGTGTGCAATTTAGCACTACATGAGAAGTCAAACCAAATCAGCAGTTCTGTTCGTTGTACATTCCACGATTGTGTTCACTTTTCGCCGCTGTGTCTGTGAGTTGTCTGTTAGTGTGGACATATGTGTTTGCATAGGTCTGAGGTTACTGTTGTGTTGTCATGAATTTTGTTGCTTTCTTTTATGCTATGAAGACAAGACAGTTGTAATAACCAGCAGTGGCTAGGAAAAAAATACCCCTAGCTAAGTTCAAGTGAGACATGCCTTGAGCTGTTTCACAACATGCAGACAGCCAAAAACCCTACAACAAAGCCAGAATAATGTTAAGGAAGCAGGAGTTGTGTGTTAAACGGATGTGCCGCAGAGATCATCAAAACACTTCTTGTCCCCCGACATAGAGGCAAGGACCGCATGTAAACCCCTGGTTTAAGGATGTCCATGCCGTGGCCTCTTTAGTTGCCACTGAAGGCCAACCACACATGAATATGGCTATGGTGTTATTTTGTTATTTCTTGGCATAAATTATGTATAGGTGCTCCCTTTGGCTTCGTGCAGGACCAGACTGCTGGATAAGCAGTTACCAGCCACTCTTAACAATAGTGAGAGGAATTTTGCTATTCTCACATATATTTGCTATTTTCTTAGAGTGGACGTGGCGAAAAGTGTCCTTTCTCTGCATTTGTATGCGCCTCACAGAGCCACGAAATGGAGATTGCCATTTGCAGGGACTTGCAAAGTTTGGCCTCCTTTGGCTATGTTTTCCCTCTATCTTCCAACTCCCGAATTTTATGTTTTACATACGTCGTCATGCCTTTGCTTAAAGTGGGTGGTTCTAGTGGGTCATGAGTGGGGGTGGGGTGGGGGGGAGTGAATGTAAGCAATTCGGTTAATAATTAATGCGTTCCGGAGACTTTAACAGCATCCAGTGGCTGGCAGTAATGACGGTGATGTAGCTGCATTAAAGTACTCTCCAATTGTGTTCCTACCGCCCGCTTCTCCATACGACTGCCCTCGAATAGATTGAAGGCCCTAGCACTCGGTTATACATAAAAAGCGTTAGTCTATCTGCCATTAACGCTTCCTTTCGTACATCAGTTTCCCACTGTTAAGTAGTTTTCTTTATGACTACTACTGACTATTACTGACGCTATCTTACATTCTAAGTTGATACGAGGGCAGCTAGAGAATTAAGGGAGGAGGATAGCTATAATGCAGGATTTTATGTAGACACCACTCATTGCCTTAACTTCAATTTGCCCGATAGAATGTACAAATCCCCTAAAAAGTTCCAAACATATGGCAGATTTATATATGTCAGCACTCCAGGGAGTGAGAGAGTGAAGACGAAAGTGCTAACAAGTAAAAGCGTGCTAAGTTCGGCCGGGCCGAATCTTATATACCCTCCACCATCAATCGCATTTGTCGAGTTCTTTTCCCGACATCTCTTCTTAGGCAAAAAAGGATATATTTAAAACGATATCAAGATATGGTCCGGTTCGGACCAAAATTAAATTATATGTTAGAGACCTGTGTAAAATTTCAGCCAATTCGTATAATAATTGCGCCCATTGGGGCTCACGAAGTAAAATAGAGAGAACGATTTATATGGGATCTGTATCAGGCTATAGACCGATTCAGACCATAATAAACACGTTAGTTGATGGTCATGAGAGAATCCGTCGTACAAAATTTCGGGCAATTCGGATAATAAATGCGACTTCTAGAGGCTCAAGAAGTCAAGATCTTAGATCGGTTTATATGACAGCTATATCAGGTTATGAACCGATTTGAACCTTATTTTGACACAGTTGTTGAAAGTAAAAATAAAATACGTCATGCAAAATTTCAGCTAAATCTGATAGGAATTGCGCCCTCTAGAAGCTCAAGAAGTCAAATCCCCAGATCTGTTTATATCACAGCTATATCAGGTTAAGGACCGATTTCAACCATACTTGGCACAGTTGTTGGATATCATAACGAAATACTTCGTGCAAAAATTCATTCAAATCGGATAAGAATTGTGCCCTATAGAGACTCAAGAAGTCAAGACCCAAGATCGGTTTATATGGCAGCTATATCAGGTTATGGACCGATTTAAACCATACTTGGCATAGTTGTTGGGTATCATAACAAAACACGTCGTGCGAAATTCCATTCCATTCGGATAAGAATTGCGCCCCCTAGAGGCTCAAGAAGTCAAAACCCAAGATCGGTTTATAGGGCAGCTATATCAGGTTATGGACCGATTTGAACCATACTTGGCACAGTTGTTGGATATAATAACAAAACACGTCGTGCAAAATTTCATTCCAATCGGATAAGAATTGCGCACTCTAGAGGCTCATGAAGTCAAGACCCTAGATCGGTTTATATGGCAGCTATATCAGGTTATGGACCGATTCGAACCATACTTGGTACAGTTGTTGGATATCATAACAAAACACGTCGCGCAAAATTTCATTCTAATCGGATAAGAATTGCGCACGCTAGAGGCTCAAGAAGTCAAGACCCAAGATCGGTTTATATGGCAGCTATATCAGGTTATGAACCGATTTGAACTATACTTGGCACAGTTCTTGGATATCATAGCAAAACACGTCGTGCAAAATTTCATTCCAATCGGATAAGAATTGTCCACTCTAGAGGCTCAAGAAGTCAAGACCCAAGATCGGTTTATATGGCAGCTATATCAAAACATGGACCGATATGGCCCATTTGCAATACCAACCGACCTACACTAATAAGAAGTATTTGTGCAAAATTGCAAGAGGCTAGCTTTACTCCTTCGGAAGTTAGCGTGCTTTCGACAGACAGACGGACGGACGGACAGACGGACGGACATGGCTAGATCGACATAAAATGTCACAACGATCAAGAATATATATACTTTATGGGGTCCCAGACGAATATTTCGAGTAGTTACAAACAGAATGACGAAATTAGTATACCCCCCAT
Organism: Stomoxys calcitrans; assembly: GCF_963082655.1. NCBI lineage: Eukaryota > Metazoa > Arthropoda > Insecta > Diptera > Muscidae > Stomoxys > Stomoxys calcitrans. The sequence continues at coordinate 2,469,060 of NC_081552.1, forward strand.
CTTATGGTGGAGGGTATAAAAAGGGTCATGGCAGTGGGCTCCAAACAATTACATTCCAAATTGAAAAGAAAATATATACCCCAAACTTGGGTTGTTTTTGCATTTTCAAAATTGACTGCAGAACAATTTACTTCAAAGCATGCAAATGCATCCCAAAAATATATGAAATTTGCGCCCCAATATTAAAATTGAGCAAATTTCGTTTTAGAGTTTTTTTTAATACAATTTCCCTTCAAACACACAAAAACCCTCCCAAGTTTGATTCGATTACAGATTTAGATATAGCTCCCATATATATCTTTCATTCGGTGTGGCATTTTAAGTCTGTAAAAGCCACAGATTTGGTCCGATATTTACGCAATATTGCATGATCTGTTTTATTTATGTTTTTTTGCGTGTGATGTTTCGTGTGTCGTCTTAATATGTGTGCAAAATTTCATCAAAATCAAGTCAGATTTAGATATAGCTCCCATATATATCTTTCATCCGATTTGATCTATTAAGGCTGTAGAAGCCACAATTTTGGTCTGATCTTCACCTAATTCGACACAAAGTGCTTTTTTTTACTTTGCAATATATGTGCAATATTTCATCAGATTTGGATCAGATTTAAATATAGCTCTCATACATATATTTCATCCGATATGGTCTTGTAAGGCTGTGGTAGCCACAATTTTGGTCCTATCCTTACAAAATTTAACATGAGATGTTTTACTTTACGTTTCAATACCTGTGCAAAATTTCAATAAAATCGGATCCGATTTAGTTGTAGCATCCATATATATCTTTGGCTGATATGGCTTTTAATTTAATATCATTAAAATTGGGTCAGATTTAGATATTGCTCCCATATACATCTTTCAGCCAGTGTGGCATTTTAAGTCTGTAAAAGCCACAGATTTGGTCCGATATTTACGCAATTTTGCATGATCTGTTTTATTTATGTTTTTTTGTAAAAATTGGATCAATTTATGGTCTGGGTTCCATATATACCTTTCATCCCATATGGCCTTTTAAAGCTGTAGTCGCCACAATTTTGATTCGAACATTATAAAATTTAGCGTGTGTCGTTTAACTTCCTAGCACATGTGCTACATTTCATTAAAGTTCGCCAAGACTTAGATATACATTCGATATATCTTTCATCCGATATGGCCCATAGAGACTGCAATAGCTACCATTTAAGTCCAAACAAGTAAAAAGGCGTTAAGTTCGGCCGGGCCGAACTTAGGATACTCACCACCTCAAATACTCAGATACTCAAAATTCGGTAAAAAATGCATACCTTATGCCCCATAGCAGCTATATCGATATACGTTCCGATTTGAAACAAATACTAGGAAGTACAAATCATTGTTCAATAAACCGATTTGAACCGTATACGACACGGATGTCGAAAAACCTAACATAAGTCACACTGTAAAATTTCAGTGAAATCGTATTATAAATGCGCCTTTTATGTGGCCAAGACTATGTGGCAGCTAAATCCAAATCTGCACTGCTTTGAGCCAAGTTGCAGAAAAAACTCGAAGAGCCTAACACAACTCAAATTTCGATGAAATCGGATTATAAATGCGCTTTTTTGGCCCCCAAAACCTTTAATCGAGATATCGGTCTATATGACAGCTATATCCAAATCTGGACCGATCTAAGCCAAATTGAAAAAGAACGTCGAAGGGCCCAACACAACTCACTGTCCGATTTTTTGGTGACATCGGACAATCAATGTGCCTTTTATTGAACCAAAACCTTAAATCTAGAGATCACTTTATATGGCAGCTATATTCAAATCTGGACCGATTTGGGCCAAAATGAATAAGGATGTCGAAGGTCCTAACACTACTCACTGTCCCAAATTTCGGAGACATCGGATAATAAATGCGCCTTTTATGGCCCTAAAATTTAAAATCGAGAGATCGGTGCCATATAGGCAGCTATATCCAAATCTGGACCGATCTGTGCCATATTGCCATATGTCAAGAGCCTTAACTTAACTCACTGTCCCAAATTTCAAAAAAATCGGATAATAAAAGTGGCTTTTATGGGCCTAAGACCCTAAATTGGAGGATCGGTCTATATGACAGCTATATCAAAATCTGGACCGATCTAGGCCAAATTGAGGAAGGATGTCGAGTGGCCTAAGATAACTCTCTGTCCTTAATTTCAGCAAAATCAGATAATAAATGCGTCTTTTATCGGCCTTAGACCCTAAATTGGCGGATCGGTCTTTATGGGGGCTATATGAAGATATAGTCCGATATAGCCCATCTTCGAACTCAACCTGCTTATGCAAAAAAAGAATCTGTGCAAAATTTCAGCTCAATATTTCTAGTTTTAAAGACTGTAGCGTGATTTCAACAGACAGACGGACAGACGGACGGACATGGCTAGATCGTCTTAGGTTGTTACGCTGATCAAGAATATATATACTTTATAGGGTCGGAAATGGATATTTCGATGTGTTGCAAACGGAATGACAAAATGAATATACCCGCATCCTATGGTGCAGGGTGTAAAAACTAGCTTCTGGCCTTGTTATTGAGGTTTCTTCCAGTCTTGTTTTTATGTATTAATAAAAAAAACCAACTCTTATTAAAATTTTCTTTTTGGTAAGGTTATATTAAGTTCGGATTTCCTAGCTTAAAATTTTCTTTTTAGAGATTACTTTATAGTTTTTAGAGCACATAACAAGCCGATTACTGGCTTAGGTGTATGTCCATAGTGGCATGGGGCGGATTAGTATCTGCACCCTCTTTTCAACCTAACCTAAGATGTTTTTTGCTTCACCAATTATTGAGGATTCACCCTCGTAATTTTTTCATATGCCAATTTGTTGGTGCCTTTTCTAGAGACTGCTTTCCTTCCCCACATTTTCTCTCAATATTCGTCTTTGCAGTCGTGTTTCCTTTCATTTCATTGAGTATAGTTTGTTTAATATTTTATGCATGAGCCCCGCATTCATTTACAGTGGCGGAAGGGGCATTATTTAAGCGGCCAAAACTATGTGAACTGAACTCTAGTAAATAATTTATTCATTTTTATTCCTCTCGACACTATCAAAACAGAGGACCTAGCAGGAAGCAACTAACCCACCAAAATCGTATTCGCATTTATTAGAAACAAACATTGTCGCCGCCGCCATTACCACTCACAAACAGATCGGCACATGTGGCTGCGTATGTTCTTATGGTGGTCGCACGTTTTTATAGGAGTAATGGGAGTAATGGTGGCGGTCCTTGGGCTCACTCCTCACTTTTGGGGGTTTTGTATTTCTAAGGCATGCAATCTTATCAATTATGCTGGCCCCAAAAAGAAGCCCTATTTGAAGCAAATTACCAGCCAGTCAGTTAGCCTCCAACCAGGCTGAACGCTGCTCATTGCCAGGCAAATCACATTCACAGCATTTTGCCAAGGTTTACGGTACTTTTGCCTTGGCCCGGCTTGGTTGTTTTGTGTTATGTTGTGGAATTTGTGATAAATTATATTTTTGAAATTTACGAGCAATTATTCCTATCTAATACACGTACATACGTACGCACGCTAAGTGTGTTTGTGTAGTCAGCCAATGTGCGAAGTGGATAGCAGATACTGCTATTTTGTGGGCTCAGTAGGTAATAACGCCCCAAAAAAAATATATAAAATTTTATATCGGTTATATTTTATAATCCAATTACCGGGGGAAAATTAGCCACAAATAGCATCATCATATTCTCCAGCTTTAGCAGTGGCAGCAACAACAACAACAACAACAATGACGACATCGCAGACCATAAATGTACAACTGAGACAATATTTTCTCGGTTGTCTTCCGCACGGTGTCGCCCACCCACCCTAGTGGAGTGAACGTCCACACTTGGACTCATACGAATATGACAAGAGGATTCATAATTTCCTACCTGTGCGTATTATTAGCAAAACCTCATCTCCGAACTTTCGCCATGCTTGCACCATATATTGCGCCTAATTGCCTGTTAAGGTTTAGATTATTCTCCCAACAATTGCCGCAGAAAAAAAGAGCGACAGCAAAGTTTTTGTGGATATTACAAGGCAGCCCATAAACCGTGCTACAAAATGTTTCCATTAAAACTCTAATAAAATACCAATAAGCACTCACTCATTTTGTGGCATCGCCCAGTTACGAGTATAGCTCTGCTCACACTTACCTACCTACCTATCTGGCATCCGACATGCCGACCATCGTCAATCTGGTGGTTGAGCGTGGAATATGAAAACGTTCATCATTATAATGACAGCTGGTGCCACAAACCTCCTCTTCGAGTGGCATTTATCGGCCCATTCGCCTGCGTCCCCCTCCGTCCCCCACTTACTGACATTATCATTAGTTGCTGTAACCGGGAACCTCTTGGATGCCACACATTGTCCTTGCGACTTTGAAACTTTGTAATCTGTTGCAATTGCTAGCGATACGGTTTAGTTGGCCTATCTAGCTGATGGATGGAAATACGTTGGGTACAAGGACGTGCAGACGATAGAAGGGATAGACAGGCCGAATTACTCGGTCATATTAAGACTACAACTGACAGTTTTACGGTGCAATTAACTTTAGTTAAGTATGATTGGGTCTCGGTTGTTTGGCTATACGCACTACCCAACGTATTGGAATATGAGAATGTTGATGCGATTGTATTGTATGTTTGTATACTGCCTCAACGTATGTGGAATTAGCTAAGCACCACATAATCGTTTGTAAGTGTGAGTATATGTATCTGTATTGGACAATAAAACTGGTGTTGATTCTTATGGAAACGGCGTTGTGGATGGTTACTGTGACTGTAATTGTTATGGAAACTGCATTATCATTTTTGTCTAAGCCATAGTCAACGAATTAACATTTAACCGAAGAATGTTGTGAGCGGTGTTAATCATCCAAGAAGATTTCATTGCAAAACGAACACCATTCGGGGGGTATTCTAATGAACCAAAAATGGGAATACAAAGGATAGGTGGGTAAGGCTTAGTTATTATACCCAATACTCTAGAATGGGGGCATATTGATCTACACTCATAGAAAGAAGTTTGGTGAAAATACCAAACACTGTCTGATGTTGAGATCGTCATGTGACCTAACGTGAGATTGAGACAACCTTAAGCATTAGTGGGACCAGCATACATACAAAATTGCATGAATATTTGACCACCAAATAAAAATTTTTTCGCATTAGATCTCACACAATTTGTCAGCGGATCCCACACAATTTGTCAGCCGTTTAAAAATGGCTCGTGTCGATTGATCGAAAGAAATGCTCCAAAAATACGAAACAATTGAACTCAAAACATCGATTTGATGAGTCATGCGCCGTATAGTCCTGACTCTTTTTATTCCCGTACAGTAAAAAATAAAATGAGAGGCCAACGTTTTTCGACACCTGAAGAAGCGGTTGATGCGTTCAGAATCCATGTTTTGGAGATACCTCAATCAGGATGACAAAAGTGCTTCGACAATTGGTTCAAACGCATGCAAAAGTGTATAGATTTTAGTGGGGAATATTTTGAAAAACAATAAAGCGATTTTCGAAGATAAATATTTGTTTTTGTATTCTCTTATCCCAAGGTATATACCCTCTACACTCGTACAAAAAAATATCATAGGAAAAATCAAACACTGCTGAATATTAGTAGTTAATTTCGTTGCTATTATAGGAGTAGTTCTGCAATTCCAGCAGTAGTTTTGCAATTTCATTGCAGCAATCTAACTGCTAACAGACTTTTCTGTTGTTTGCTGAAAATGACTGCTGTTTATTTATGAAGGGAATGTTTAAAGAAAAAAAAAAATCAATGGTAAATGTGTGTCTCAGTGGATGTTTATAATCACCACCTTCCATAATCTTTGCATGAATATGGGAAGACTGACTTAGCCATTAACTATGAATGTGTAGAATTATACCTAAGAATAGAACTTTCTTAGAAAAATTCTAGATCGAGTTAGTTAGAAAGATGATAGGTTAGGTTAGGTTGAAAAGAGGGCGCGGATATTAATCCGTCCCATGCCACTATGGACATACACCTAAGCCAGTAATCGGTTTGTTGTGAGCTCTAAATACTAAAAAGTAATCTGGAAAAATAATATCTAAGTTAGGAATTCTGTGGTTCTTACAAAATCCTTAATTGTTTTCCATGCCACTCCCCTAAGTTGGTATGGCATTGTGTCTCCACCTAAGTATCGGTGTCTTTTAGCCGCGACAGCCGGGCAATGATATGGGAAATGCTCCAATGTCTCACCATCTTCCCCGCGTGCCCACATAACTTGCCCACCGATTTTGTATATGTAAGCTTGCAGTCCTATGTGTCCTGTTATGATACCGAAAGCTATACTGACCTCTTTCTTACTTTCAGTAATAGCCTCATCTTCTCATCATCTGGATCACCCCATAAGATTTTCGCCATCCTAGCAACCATTTCGCTATTTCACAGTATAACCTGCGCATTAGTAGCCCACGCCCTAAACTCGGACTGCGTCGACCCAAGTCGACGGGTTCGGGTTAACCAAGTTAATTGACGACACTGCTCTGGCCTTCGCTGTCAAATCGACTGCCCTTTCATTCCCCCTTACTTCGTTATGGCTCGGTACCCAAACGATGCGGATTGTAACATCCTCAGAGAAGGCGTTTATCTGCTTCTTCAATTCAAAGATTGTTCGTAAAAGAGGTAAAATCTAATGAAATGTTGATTGGCGTAAATTGAAGGAATGAAATTAATTAAAAAATTAAAAATTTTCCCGTCATACATGGTCAAGTTAAGTTTCAGACTTGTCAAACGTCGGAAATTTTTTTTTTTTGCTCAAAAAATCAAACAAAAAATGTTCTCAAAATTCTTAGGAGTGAAATTTTTGGATATGTTTTTAGAGTTTTGTTTTGATGGTTCGATGGTTTCAATATAATAAACAAGTAAAAAGGCGTTAATTTCGGCCCGGCCGAACTTTGGATACCCACCACCTCGGGTATATATGTAAACCACCCTTCATCAAAATCTGGTGAAAATTGCATACCCTTTATCCCATAGCAGTTATATTGAAATATGATCCGATTTGGACCAAATACTAATAAGTACAAGTCATTGTTTAATTATGTATAACAAAATATTGGTCTTTTTAGTAGCTATATCAAAAATAAACCGATTTGAACCATCTACAACATGGATGTCGAAATGCCTAACATAACTCAATATGTGCGCCTTTTTTGGGGCCAAGTCTTTAAATTGAGATATAGGTCTAAATGGCAGCTATATGCAAATCTTAATCGATCTAGACCAAATTGCAGAAATATGTGGAGGGGCTTAACGTAGCTCTCTGTCCCAAATTTCGGCGACATTGGACAATAAATGCGCCTTTTATGGGCCCAAAACATTAAATCGAGAGATCGGTCTAAATGGCAGCTATATGGAAATGTGGACCAATCTAAGTGAAATTGAAGAAGGATGTCGAAGGGCCTAGCACAACTCACAGTCCCAAATCGAGGCGACATTGGACAATAAATGCGCTTTTTACGGCCCAAAATCCTAAAACCGAGTGATCGGTCTATATACCAGCTATATCCAAATATGGACCGATTCGTGCCATAATGCAGAAGTATGTCAAGGGACTTGACTTAACTCACTGTCCCAAATTTCGGCGACTTCGGACAATAGACGAGCCTTTTACGGACCTAAAACTCTAAATCTCAAATTTCAGCAAAATGGAATAATAAATGTGGCTTTTATTGACCTAAGACCCTAAATCGGAGGATAGGTCTATATGGCAGCTATATCCAAATCTGGACCGATCTGGGCCAAATTGAAGAACGATGTCGACGGGCCTAACACAACTCTCTGTCCCAAATTTCAGTGGTGGGTATAAAGAAATTACTAATATGATATTTAAATTTGAGAGTTACTGACGTGCGTAAAATGTGGCATGCACATACATTGCACTTGCATGGTATTTCACTAAGATTTGCATTAAGATGGCGCAATGAAGCGGGGCCGGTTCAACTATTTCTAGCGATTTCCGGCCGCCCGTGTTGCAAAAGTACTGTAGCTTCCGAACTCACACAAATACTTTTGTTATTAAGGAGTGTAAATCAGCTAAATCAGTCCGTGCGTAGCTACAGCTGCCATATAAACTGTTCTTCCGATTTGGTTTCTTAAGGCCATAGAGGGGTCAATTGTTCAATGGGTTTGATTTTCATTTTGCTCCCATAGGAACTGCGATTTGCCTACTTGACTGCTTCACCCTTCAGAGGGTTCAATTCAGAAACAATTTTACTGAAATGTTTTCAAACTATACCGAAATTTTCATTATATCACAACAACTGCTTGAAGTATGATTCAAATCGGTGCATAATCTGGCATAGCTGTCATATAAACCGATCTTGAATCTTGATTTCTTGAGCCAAAGAGAACGCAATTCTCATCCGATTTGGCTGAAATTTTGCATGAGGGGTTTTATTATCATTTCCAATAACTGTGCAAAGTATGGCGCAAATCGGTACATAACCTGATATAGCTTCCATATAAACCGATCTGGGATCTTGACTTCTTGAGCCTCTAGAGGGCGCAATTCTCATCCGATTTGCCTGAAATTTTGTATGACAGCTTCTCTCATGGCCTTCAACAGACGTGTCTAATATGGCCTGAATCGATCAATAGCTTGATACAGCTCCCATATAAACCGATCTCCCGATGCTGCTTCTTGAGCCCCTACAAGGCGCAATTCTTATCCGAATGAACTAAAATATTACACAATGACTTCCACAATGTTCAGCATTCATTCATGGTCCGAATCGGACTATAGCTGGATATAGCTCCAATAGCATAACAGTTCTTATTAAACATTCTTTGTTTGCCTTAAGAGAGATACCGCGCCATGCATGTTGGAGGGTATATAAGATTCGGCCCGGCCGAACTTAACACACTCTTACTTGTTTTCCTATAATTTAGAGAAATTCCATAAAGTATAACCCTATTTGATAATTAAAGTTTGTTGAGCAAACCTAGGAGCACAGAGCTGTAATAGTAGATATTCATACTCTTACTGTGGCTGCGTAATATATGATTAGAATGGACATTTTACGATTTTAATATGGGATGCTGCAAGTCAATTTGGTATGCAGGAAGATAGAGCAAACATTTAAAAGCTTTATGGTCATATACATAGATAAAGTACTTCCATATATCCTTTAACATTGTTGTAGGCATATTAAGTGGAGCAGCACTTAGGCTAAACGTACTTGGCGAACGTATGGTTCATAAAAATCTCCAGCAATTTGTCTTCCAATGTTAATTTGTTTATGCCTAATTTGTCGAAATATTTAAGCCATAACCCAGACTTTGGTATTTTTTGCTTAACCCTAGGCATGGGTATTGGGACACCATGATAATAAATGAGTGCTCTTTTTTTGCGTTTGGCCTTTGTTTTTGCTTTTTTGTGAAAAGCCATTTTCCTGAATTCCAATTAAAATCTGTATGAGGTCATTCATGTTGTGCCAAATATGAATGTGTGTTATCATTGTTCGTGTGTCGCATGTGTGTGTGTCCCCGACCATGTATGCTGCCATCGTACATACATATGAAAATTTATAGTTATGGCTCCGAAACAGAAAATGTTACAAATACTGAAGCTGAAATAAATAAATATGTAACTCTGTGTCACAATTTATGGTTACAATTTTATGACACTTCTTTTGCTGCTGCTTATTTCTTCGTTTTGGCCGCCTCATCCCTCTTTCCATATCATACATTTGTGGTACACACACTTCACATTTCAGTACTCGAGGTAGGGCAAGAGGGGAGTATGAAATAAGAACTCTTATGGAAAATTTACATTTATTGGTATTTTCTAATATAAAATGACAACATCTTCGAGAAAAGCTTTGGGGTGTGGAAGTCCTTCATTGTAGTGGATGGCAGTCACTGGAATTGCCACTGCCGATAAGACTGCGATGGCGAACTGAACGTAGTGTGTGAGACATGGATGGACACACTTCCTGCGTTTCTAACATGGGCAAGGCAAAAGGTTTTCGTATGAAATTCCTTTAGTTATATTTGTAATATTAACATGTGTACGTACATATGTTTTATTTTGATTATAGTTGTCATAAACGATGAAATGTCTCTGTGTGTGTGTTATAGGTTTCAATATGTATACATGCACACATATATATTTCTTCATATTGTTGTATGTCTATGTCCATTTGTTTGCAAAAATCATACACCTCATTAAACTTGGAACTTCCAGTTAAATGAATTTCAACTCATCCCAAAACTTGCTGGCTACCATCTTTGCTCTCAGAACCTTTCTTCGCTGCAAGACACTTTCATTATCACTTTCATAACCAACATCGTCTTCATCATCATCATTTTCATTGAAACTTTATTATCGTCGACACAGAAATGACAACGTAAAACAATAATAAATGTTGAGAATAAATAAAGAATGATTGTTCACATAAACTGAAATGGCCATTTGAACATTTTCCATTTAAGCAATTAGGCAATAAAACAGTACTCTCTGCTACTTCCCTCTGTCACACATCCTTATGTGCTCTATGTAAATACTGTGCGAATCTAAGCAAAAACTTATGGATAAGATTTTTAATTTTTGGGGATTTATGGCAAATAATTTATTTAAAAGTTCAAAATTACCGATATGGAAAAAGTAAATAAAATGTTATATGTTCATTAGTTGTTCAAAAGCATAGCGTATTGTAGTCAGGCAACGAATAAGGTTCGTGAAAAATGAATCAATTAAAACAATGGGTACACAGAACAAGTAAGAGCGTGCTAAGTTCGGCCGGGCCGAATCCTATATACCCTCCACCATTGATCGCATTTGTCGAGTTCTATGAGCGGTATCTCTTTTTAGACAAACATAGAATATTTAATAAGAACTGTTATTCAATATTCTAAAGCTTGATATAGCTATAGGAGCTATATCAAGCCATAGTCCGATTCGGACCATAAATGAATGCTGAACATTGTAGAAGCCATTGTGTAATATTTCAGTTCATTCGGATAAGAATTGCGCCTTGTAGGGGCTCAAGAAGCAAAATCTGGAGATAGTTTTATATGGGAGCTGTATCAAGCTATTGATCGATTCAGACCATATAAGACACTTATGTTGAAGGTCATGAGAGAAGCCGTTGTACAAAATTGGTACAATTTCAGATGAAATTGAAGCACAAGTAGTCAAGATCCCATAACGGTTTATATGACAGCTATATCAGGTTATGGACCGATTTTAACCATACTTCGCACAAATGTTGAAAGTGATACCAAAACACCTCGTGCAAATAAGAAGTATTTGTGCAAAAATTTAAGCGGCTAGCTTTACTCCTTCAAAAGTTAGCGTGCTTTCGACAGACAGACAGACGGACAGGCGGACGGACATGACTAGTTCGACTTAAAATGGCATTACGATCAAGAATATATATATTTACTTTATGGGGCGGGGTATGGGGTATGGGGCATATTCGGCATACATGAGCGGTTTGGGGGGTTTTTTTTGGGGAATGGGGCGGCCACTCAGTGCCTTGGCTTTGAAAATATATATTAAATTCGTTTTCTACTCTAAAATACCTCTTATTTGAGGCTCATGTTGCAATAGTCAGCAAATGCTTCTAATTTGAGCGGTGTTATGGGGGGTAGGTGGCCCCTTAGACACTTTTCCCGAACATTGATATCAGACTCGTGCTCTGCTTCCAAAGACCTTTCATTTGAGCCCCATATTGGTATGGTCGTAAATTTGTCTTCTTAGGCGGATGATCTCGTGGATGGGCGGCCACCAAACACTTGGCCCGACATCTGGATATCAGATTCGTATTCTACACTCAAATACCTTTTATTTAAGTCCCATGTTGCCATGGTCAGTAAATAAGTCCTGTTTGGTGGGTGTTTTGGGGAAAGGGTGGACCCCTAGAAACATTGTCCCAAATGCGGGTATCAGATTCGTATTATACTCCTAAATACCTTCCATTTGAGTCCCATATTGCCATGGCCGGTAAATATGTCCGATTTAGGGGTGTTTTGGGGGTTGGGGTGGTCCCCCAAACACTTGGTCTGACAATTGGATATCAGATACGTTTTCTTATCCTAAATACCTTTCATTTGAGTCCCATATTGTCGTGATTGGTCTATATATATATTTGATAGGTTTTGGGGGCGAGGCGGCCCACAGGTACCCCATCCAAAATTTGGATACCAAATTTTTGTTTTTAGGTTCCTATAAGAGAGCACACAAAATTTTGCTTAAATCACACCACCAATTTCCGAGATCTGGAGTTTCTGAAAATTAGGGTAAGGGGGAGGGTCCGCTCCCCCTTTAGATATTAAACAAATTTAGAACCCTATTATCACCATGGGATCATTATGCACCACCTGTGAAAATTGCAAGAAAATCGGTTCAGCCGTTTTTGAGTCTATAAGGAACACACAAACATACAAACAAACACAAATTGATTTGTATATATAAGAAGATTTGACCGCAAGTGTCGGCGACCCACCCCCAAAAGCAGGCCCAAAAAGTATATGTATACCGAATGGGGGTATATGGATATCAAATGCAAGGTATTTGGAAGAAGAATACGAATCTTACATAAATATTTAATGTTACGTCCCAGGGGGCCTACCCCTACCCCAAAAATCACCCACAAACAAGCTTGTAGGCAGATCGGCACAATATGGGATTCAAATGAAAGGCACTTGAGGGTAGAGTACGAAACTTTTATACATACTTTGGGGTCTATTCCCTGATGGCCAGGACAAAGGGGAGCCGCAAACATTTATGGGTGTAGTGAAGCACACCGCGCCAGCTAGTGATCTATAAAAAGAAATAACCTTCGTTTTTCATTATGGCGTTTGAAAAGTCATTGAAGTACTTCGCTTTGCTTGTTGGCCATGATGCCTTATGGTCCTTAAAAAAGTTTACTCTTTATTGCTGGAAAATAACCCAATTTGTATTTTCAGTAATAATTCTTTGTCAATTACCTAATTCGTTAGTCATAACAAAAGAACTGTATTGAGTTGTATGCTTCAATGCACCTGTCCCAGGGCGTTTCAGTACATTCAATGGGTATACACTTACATACTGAAAGTGTTACGTTTGCCCTTCCCTTGGCTCTTGCAGGCAAATCTTTGCATTACAATGTACTCCACTCATAATCGTATGTAGAGCATATGAAGAAAACAGGCAAAGAAGTGAGTGAATAAACAGTGCCGTTGAAGGTGCAGCACAAGGAGGAGGAAATATGCATGCACATCTAAAGGAATTCCGTTACCGTACTTTTACAAAGGAGTCATTCTTATCGATTTACACCTTGGCCATTGTGCTTCCATTGGATGAATAAAGGATATGAAGTCTTAGGATATGCCATACCCATAACTTAGAGTGTAGGTGGGTCTTTGGTCCTATGCTTTCTTTACTTCTTTCTTGAAATGGTCGTACATGAGAATTTTCTTCAACAAACATTGGATTACTTGAGAAATTGTTGCTGCGTTTTTTTCTTCTTCCTTGCTTTGCTACTAAGGACATGTAACCTACATATGAATGCGGTTAGTTTAACTCCTTTTAAAGAAGTGCCATGGGAACTTTAACTTGTTAGAAGTATGTTAGCAGGCATGTGATCCTTTGTATTGAACATAATGCAGTTTATTTAGTTTTACCTGGCAGGCACAGCTACTTTTTGTTCTTATTCTCTGGCAATATTCTGTTCTCCCCCGACTTTGGTGGATTAAGTTCACTAACGAATCTGAATTAAATATACTCAAATACTGCAGAAATTGAAAACTAACATTGAAAGGATACAATATAGAGTGGCATTGGGGATGAAAACGAATTGGTAAAATAAAAGCATTTCAACTATTCTCTACCAGGGGATTTTGGTGGCACAGTATGGGGTCAAGTTGACGCAAAGGGCAAGCTCAACTACCACTACTCTCGTATGTCCACAAAGCAGTGACTTAACACATAATCATTGTATTGATTACTTGATGTTGACAAATGTAGTTGTTATTGAACCAAATGTTCTGCAATCAATGTGTCTGTCATCTGCCTCATAAACAATATTCTCTATAACCTACACTACAACTGTGGAACAGGGTATTATAATTTTGTGCATTCGTTTCCAACGGTGTAGTCTCGTAATCAAGGTAGAGCTTTCATTTGTATACCGATTACCATTAAATTTTGCACATACCATTTCTTTGGCTCAGGGACGAACGCTACTGATTATGAAAAAAATCGGACCAGATTTACATACAGCTCCCATATATATCTCTCATCCGATGTGAGCTATTATGGCTGTACCATACCAACTACAGTTTTGACCCGTGCATGAGGTGTTTGATTTGACGTTTCAAATTGTCCGCAAAATCTTATCAACATCGATCCTGTTTTAGATATAGCTCCCATGTATATCTTTCAACCGATATGCTTTATTACGGCTGTAGCAGCCACTAAATTAGTCCGATCTTTACAAAATTTTGCATTCATTTGACTTAAATAAGACCAGGTTTAGATATAGCTTCCCATATGTTTATCTTTCATCTGATATGCACTTTTATGGCAATAGTAGTCATATTTTGTTTTAATGCTCTCGAATTTGCTTAATAGTAGTAGGCAGACTCGTCGTATAGGGTATTATATAGTCGGCACCGCCCGACTTTTACCTTTCCTTACTGGTTTTTAATAATAACCTGCAGCAATTGTAAATTTTGTCGATGATATACCGGCTGTGAGCAAAAAGGCACAAGTAGTGAATTAGTTTGTAACACCCAAAAGGAAGAGAGAAAGACCCATTGATAAGCATACCGATTGACTGAGAATCACTTTCTGATACGATTTAGCTATGTCCGTCTGTCTGTCTGTCCATGTAAATTTGTGTACAAAGTACAGGTCGCAGTGTTCATCCGATCGTCTTCAAATTTGGTACAGGCATGTTTTTCGGCCTAGAGACGAAGCCTATTTAAATTTGGAAAAATAGGTTCAGATCTGGATATAGCTACCATATATGCGTTCGTCCGATTATCAGTAATAATGCAATAAAATGGTCATCTGTTAACCGATTCTCTCGAAATTTGGCAGGAAGGATTTTTTTACAACTGTCGACATTACGGGTGAATTTCATGGAAATCGGTTCAGATTTAGATATAACTTTCATATGTATATATCGCCCGATTTTCACTCCTGGAGCCACTGCAAGCACATTTATTGACCAATCTTGCCAAAATATTGCACAACGCTTTCCTCGGCGCCTACCATATTATCTGAGAAGTTTGCTCGAAATCGGTTCAGAATTAGATATATATGGGATATATATGTTCGTCAGATTTTGGATAATTTGCAATAATGTTGTAATTTATCAACCGTAGTTATTACAGTTTTAACATACGACGCTTGCCCTTCCTTACTGTTTTTTAGACAGTATCCGTTTTCTTTAACGCTATCAAAACGACTATCGTTACTAGTCTTATAGAGTTAACGTTTATTCTACACTTACCTTTTGGAAGAACCGAGATGTACGTCTGCCTGTCTGTTGAATTCGCGCTACAGTCTATGACAATTTAGATATTGAGCTTAAACTTTGCACAGATATGATGGGCTATATCAAACTATATTTTGATATTTCCCCCCTTTAAATCGATATATCGTTTGAATTTCTTTAGCTCATAAAAGCCGTATTTTGATGCCATTTCGCTAAAGGTCGTGGGGCCATCTTCCGGTTTCAGGTATAAGGCCCACAAAAGGTGTATTTGTACTGAGATGTTGAACTGAAATTTGGTACAGTTCCACAGTTTTCCCTACGCGGCTTAAGTTCCTTACACGGAAAAAAAAATTCGTTTCACATAAAGGAAATTTTCGGCAAGTAAATTTCTTTTGTGAAAAATCTTGGACTTTCAACATTTTCGCATTCAAAATTCACCATCCGCATTCGACCAAACTGCTCGGTACGCTGACAGATCGTTGGTCAAATTTAGAAAAGTGAGTTGGGCTCCCTCCCATATCCGAACCGAATATGGTCCATTTTCGAATATATTAGATATAGCTGCTATACTGACCGATATACCAACTTAGGGTCTTAAAGCCGCATTTATTATCAGATTTCACTGATAAGGAAAAGTGAGTTGCACTACGCCTTCCTATCTCCGCACAGATAGTGGTTCAGATCGAATCACACACAGAAAAAGGTTGGCCCAAAATTTAAGGTTATTATAAAACACCTCATGCAAAATTTCAGCCAAATCGGTCGAGAATTGCGCTCTCTATTGGCTCACGAAGTCAAGATCCAAGATCGGTGTACATGACAGCTATACCAGATAATAAACCGATTTGAATCATACTAAACACAGTTGTTGGAAGTGATACCAAAACACTACGTGCAAAATTTCAGTTAAATCGGACGAGAATTGCGCCCTCTAGACGCTCAAGAAATCAAGACCCAAGATCGATTTATATGGCAGCTATATCAAAACATGGACCGATTTGGCCCATTTATAATCCCAACCGACCTACACTAATGAGAAGTATTTTTGCAAAATTTCAAGAGGCGAGCTGTACTCCTTCGAATGTTAGCGTGCTTTCGATAGACAGACGGACGGATGGACGGACGGACGGACATGGCTAGATCGACTTAAAATGACGATCAAGAATATATACACTTTATGGGGTCTCAGGCGCATATTTCGAGGTGTTACCAATAGAATGACGAATTTAGTATACCCCCATCGTATTGTGGAGGGTATAAAAGCTGGTGAGCCAAACCTTAAGGCCCTGATTTCGTGAAACTTTCGCATATGGCCCTTACCCTAATACTGCCCTCTCTGCTGGTTAACTATTGAACTGTAGTTAACATCAGGGACAAAGGGAAATCGACGCAATGTTGTCATGTCCTGCTGATATGTTTACAAATGTTAACACAAAACTTTGTAGAACACACAATGCCGATTGTATATTGGTGGCACAATACTTGCTTGGCCAACACCTCATCATCATCATCGCCTCCATTCAAACCAAAAAGCTGCTTCATTCCTACTATCATTCAGATGGCCACCAGTATCTGTGACATCAAACAAAAATATCCTTAGAACCTTTTTTATTATTGTCTTTGTCTTTTTTTGGGAGCTGCCGCAGCAGCAGCGGCGGTGAAAAAAGTCACTTGGATGTTTTCGTTCGAAGGAAACAACACTTTTTTGAGGGTCTATAAAAGTCATCATAAATGTTGACAATACCCAAAGATTTGTCTTTGATCCAAGTTATTGTGAGTGTGTTTTGGTGTGCATGGATAAGTGGAGAAGTAAAGACATTTTTCTGCTGCTTACTTACAACTCCAATCCACCCTAAAATGAAAAAGAATAGGAAAACTTTTATAATATTTTATGAGCTTTACTACAGCTACCACCATCACCAAACGGACTGGCTCTCGCTGGCGATGTCAGGCTGACTAGATGTTGTTGGCCATTTACAGAGTATAATACACAATGACTTATTGTTGTTGCCCCATAAGTTTTGCAGAGAAGAATTAGGAAGATTTTAAAGGACCAGCATATCAAACCACATATCACACATCATTCGATGGAGCACCAGGAGTTTTATGATTTCAATCTTGTTGGGCCAAACGTAACAAAACGCAACGATACGAAACGAAACGGGGCGAGGTAGAGAATGAACAAACACACATACACCCAACGAAGTTGATGATTTTTTATAACCCGGTTATAATAAAGCATGACAAAAACATTAATCAGGATTATTTACTAACCACTTTGTGTCACATGCTGTTGTTTATTAAAGTCGAGGCAGAGCGAAGTGGAGCAAAAATCCAATGATAAACTCACAGGGCCATAATGGAAACTCGTGCAACATCCGTAACCACCACCTTGCCAAGCCAGTTGCCACCATTCAGAATGTAATGGTTCAGCAACACATATCCTCCTATTAACAAAAACAACAATACCTGTCACCGACAGGCAAGAACGTCATAGGAATACAACCTCACCATACCTGTAGGGTGGAAAGGTAACAGTATGTGCCAGAGATGGAAAAGTTAATATTTAAGTAAAGTACTTAAGTATTGACTTTCAGTACTATTTCCATCCGAGAAGTACCGTAGTACCCCCGCGTCCGATTTGTTACCTTTTCAAGCACTAAGAATTTTTCGGACGTTTTCGAACCTTTTTTATACTTTGCAACAGTATAAAAAAACAAACAGGCCACGATAAAATAGTGATATTCACTTTTCAGTCGCTCGAATCATATCTGTCCGACTCATTGTGGGCGAAATTACCGATATAGCGCCTCAAAACTTGTGGACTTGTGAACTTTTGTCATTCAGTTTGCAACACATCGAAATATCCACTTCCGACCCTATAAAGTATATATATTCTAAGACAATCTAGCCATGTCCGTCCGTCTGTCTGTTGATATCAAGTTGCAGTCTCTAACAAGTAAAGCGTGCTAAGTTCGGCCGGGCCGAATCATATATACCACAATTACACACCACCACAATTAAATTATATGTTGAAGACCTGTGTAAAATGTCAGCCAAATCGGATAGGAATTGCGCCCTCTAGAAGCTCAAGAAGTCAAGTCCCCAGATCTGTTTATATGACAGCTATATCAGGTTGTGAACCGAATCCAATTCATACTTGCCACAGTTGTTGGATATCACAACAAACCACTTCGTGCAAAATTTCTTTCCAATCGGTTGAGAATTGCGCACTCTAGAGGCTCAAGAAGTCAAGACCCAAGATCGGTTTATATGGCAGCTATATCAGGTTATGGACCGATTTGAACCATACTTGGCACAGTTTTTGGATATCATAACAAAACACGTCGTATTTTCGGGTAACTGTTCAATCGAAAACTCCATCGCTGATAACATCTCTGTAATTACTTGCAATATCCTACTCATCAAATTGGCTATAGTACTTTTTATTAAGCTCGTCTCGAACTCGAAAGAAATGAAAATAACATGAACAAATTATCCCCTCTCAAACAGGCAAATATAAATGTAGATTTTTTTTAAATCTCTTTCGGCCCAAAGTGTTCCTTTTTAGTACCATTTCAAAAATAATATTTTCCATCACTCGTATGTCCGCTTAGGTCCAGCCAAAGTCCTCTTCGCCAGTTGCGCAATGTGTGATTTGATTTTGTTTTTTGTCAACTGTGTCACCAAACACAAAAGGTAACAATAAGAAAGGTAGTTGTGTGTATGTGCGAGTGAGTGCGTACATGTATGGACATTCGAAATGTTATCCATTTCCCAAGACACCGGAAACTATCGGCATCCAAAGGACCTACCAGCAAACAAATAAAAACTGAAAAAGAGTTCACCACTTGGGTGTCCATCGTAATTCTATTGATCAGGACAAATAATGCCCTTTGCCCGAATGCAGTGTAAGCGTCGATTTATGTAAAACGGAAGCAAACACTGACAGGAATTTCCAAACACACGTACTTAACTGATTTCCAAAGCCATATTAATGATGGTGATGACGATGATAATGATCTGGCCAGTATCAGGGTGGGCTCACCCTCTATTCAATTGTGCCTTTGCCGGCAGTGACACTTTCACTGCTCCACTCTGAGTTGAGCTGAGTAACTTCCTGTTTTCATGAAAGATTTCTTCCTGCTTAGTATTTAATCTAATTTGAGAATGTCCTTCTTTCAATCTTACTTATTGACTTCCTATTGCTGCATGGTTCCTCTCGCTCTCTCCCTCTGTCCTGTGCTATCCTCTCAAGTTGTTTCCATTAATAATGGAAACACCCAGCCAGCCAAACACCAGCTTCCCGAACCCCATTAGATAAGACAAGTTGAAACGTCTTTTTTCCTCGTTTCTGAATGCCTGTAAACATTGTTTGTTTGTTGCTTACTCATTGGACATGATTACACATGTTTCTCGATTGTTTAAGCTGCCTGCGGAGTTTTTGTGAGGCGGCTTGAGTCATTCCAGTAACCGAAACCGTCTCCCATCCAGGAATGACTTGTAAACGCTTGACTGGTTTCTTGCTTTTTTCCTATTTTTCTTCATCATCGTCTCTCGCATGGCTGCTAAACTTGTTTGCTATTATATAGTTGTTTTTTTTTTTTTGGTTTTTTTTACTGCCTTCTTGCATTTCTGTATTCCTTTCAAGCTTGCCAGAGTCATGGTTTTCTTATATACAACTTTTCCATAAACTTGGAGAACTTTCGTGTATTCCTTTCATAGATATGTCCTTGGCATTACTTACAAAAATTGAATATAATTCAATTGATTGCTAGCATTATTTTTTTTTTCTTTCTTGTTGCTCCTTGTTCCCCTTCTTATTTTGTCCACGATGATCATGGGGAAATATATACCAAAATCACTGAGGTTTGTTTGTTTTCATCGTACATGACCCAATCTGTTGGGAAACATGCATCACCACTACTGCCACTCGCTCGCTCGCTCTCTGGAGAATGAAGTGTCTGATAAGAACAACAGTAGGGAAAAAGCAAAATATCATCTAAGAAAATCACGGTGTAAATGACATGGCTTTAACCCTTTCGCCAGCCAACTGTGCGAAATGGAGAACGAATGAGGAAGGGTTGGTGATAGTTTCAGTCAGGGTCCCCAACCAATTGACCTAATGGAAGAGATAGATTAGTGGCTCGCAATCATTTATATGTAACTTGCCAAAAGAGAATTCTGGAAGGAGGTCATGAGTTTGCCATTGTGCCATACAATTCGATTTGGTAGAGTAGTTTGAATGTGACTTGTTTTGTGTAATTTTTCGATTGAATTTTTCGGCATAATATTTAACGGCCTTATTCACAAAACTTAATGCACATTTGATATACACATTTCCTTTATAAATGGTGATTTTTTAAGCGATATAGGAAAGTTTTTCAAAAACAAAACACATAAAATTCAGAAAAATACATGACATCTTTATTTCAATCGTTAATACGGTCCATACAATTTAATATTGGAAGACTATAACATGCAAATGTCGACCGTGACTGCACCTCAAATGGTCCATCTGCTAAGTCCATCTCACGAATAAATGCTTCACTGTTGTCTTCCAATGCGTCCATGGAAGCGGGCTTGTCTGTATAGACATGAGCTTTAACATAGCCCCACAAAAATAGTCTAAAGGTCTCGAAGTCAAATAAAATGTTCCCCGAATTCGCCTCTCAATCCATTGTCCATTGTTACGCGTACTGAAACAGCCCTTCACGAACTAGTCGACTACATAGAGGGTTCTCCCGCTGTCAAGGAATATACAATGGTAGCATTTCTTTATCTTGCTTTCAATAATGTAAAACCGACATCAATCATGAAGGAATTGGAGTTTCTAGGCATCAACTCTACCGTAAGAAAGTTTATTATTGTAATAACTTACTAAAAGTTGCATTACGGCAGGCTGGGAATCTGTGGATCTTAAATTATAGGTCAGCAGAGGAACTCCTCAAGGAGGTGTACTGACTCCGCTAATTTGGAATATAGCCATTAACAATATATTATTGTCTTTGGAAGAAAAAGGTGCAAAAGTGGTATGCGTATGCTGATGACAATTGCGGTTAGGGGAAAGTTTCCCAGCACTCTAAGATATATTCTTCAGGAAGCGGTACGTGCAAAAGGAAAGTGGGCTACCGAAAGTGGTCTAGGCGTAAATCCGGCCAAGGCAGAAGTAGTTCTTTTTAGCAGGAGATACAAGTTGCCTACAGTGGCACCTGTTTCCTTGGGAGGAGAGAATGTTCCATTTACAGAAAGCGCAAAATACCTGGTTGTTTTGCTAGACAGAAAATTGAACTTCAAATCCAACATTTTGGAAAGGGTAAGAAAGGCAACTCTTGCCCTATACACCTGCAAGAGAGCCATTGGCAAATGTTGGGGGTTTGGACTTAGTGTCATGCATTGGGTATTACTGCATATGGTGTTGTGGTTTGGTGGACGGCGCTTCAAAAGTCCACCTACTGCTCAATATTTAACCGGATCCAAAGGGTGGCTTGTTTATGCATCATAGCCGCATTGAGGACGACACCACCTGATGCACTGAATTTAATGCTACATCTTATGCCTCTGGACATTGTGACTACCCAAATTGAAGCGACAACTGCTGTGAGGTAAGGGGAGCTTTCTCATTGGTCATGTGGCTGCTACGAACACTGTGTTATCCTTAATACAATATCCGATGTTCCAGGCAGTGTGTTTTACACCCTACCTGAGCCCCTTTTAGATAAAAAGTGCTGTACCACTTTTCCTGATACAACCGATATCCTTGGTAACAGAAGTTACATAGACTTTCACAAGGATGGTTCCAAACTAAACTTCCAGGTGGGTTGAAGATCTAGAACTGGTCATATCGAAAACGTTACCCGACCAATGCAGTGTATATCAAGCGGAGATTTTTGCAATTAAGGAAGTGATGGAATGGCTAAGATATAATGTCATTACGACAATTGGCATTGATATCTTCTCAGACAGCCATTAAATCCCTTCTGAACACAAAAACCGCCCTCGACTGTCGCAGATCACTCAACGAGATGGCTGAACAGTTAAAAATTCACCTGCTCTGGGTGCCGGGCCACAGAGATATCCCAGGGAATTGTCAAGCGGGCGAGCTTTCGTGACTAGTAACTACCCTACACATTCCAGGGATACTGGAATCTGTGAGTATGCCTTCAGGACTAGGCCCGAAGGACAACGAATGATAGATTGTCACAAAGAGAGGATTGTGAGCATTCCAAAACTATGTGGCCTAATCTAGATTTGAAGAGGTGTACCGCTTTGCCGTCATTGGCTAGAATAGACGTCTCAGTCATTGTGTTCGTCGTGACAGGTCACTGTCTAATCTGATTTTTTGTTTGTGAAAGCATTTTTAAACCAATTGTAATTTTTATACCCTCCACCATAAGATGGGGGGTATACTAATTTCGTCATTCTGTTTGTAACTTCTCGAAATATTCGTCTCAGACCCCATAAAGTATATATATTATTGATCGTCGCGACAGTTTATGTAGATCTAGCCATGTCCGTCCGCCCGTCCGTCCATCTGTCTGTCGAAAGCACGCTAACTTCCGAAGGAGTAAAGCAAGCCGCTTGAAATTTTGCACAAATACTTCTTATTAGGGTAGGTCGGTTGGTATTGTAAATTGGCCATAGCGGTCCATGTTTTGATATAGCTGCCATATAAACCGATCTGGGTCTTGACTTCTTGAGCCTCTAGAGGTCGCAAGTATTATCCGATTTGCCAGAAATTTTGTACGACGGATTCTCTCATGACCATCAACATACTTGTTTATTATGGTCTGAATGAAAAACAGCTCCCATATAAATCCATCTCTCTATTTTACTTCTTGAGCCCCCAAAGAGCCCAATTCTTATTCGAATTGGCTGATATTTTACACAGGTCTCAACATATAATTTAATTGTGGTCCAAACCGGACCATATCTTGATATCGCTCCAATAGCAGAGCAAATCTTTTCTTATATCCTTTTTTGCCTAAGGAGAGATGCCGGGAAAAGAGCTCGACAAATGCGATCCATGGTGGAGGGTATATAAAATTCGGCCCGGCCGAACTTAGCACGCTCGTACTTGTTATTACTCGTTTATCAGGTTATGACATGGATCCTCCTCTATGCCAATGTATGCAACAATATTGCGGGTAAATTAATGACATATCTCTGCCCTGTAGGTTCATATATGTGTTTGTTTCCTTGTAAGTCTCTTCTATCAAATTATTTCTTTAGTCAGTTCAACCATAACTAAATGTAGTATCATTAATTAATTTATATATATGCTCAGCGAACGAGATCACCGAAATTGGCTATCCTCCGTATGGATTTCTTTTTACGATTCATTACCAATTTGTTCTACCATCCAATGTGGTATCTCGCAGTAAAACTGCAATAATGTAATAAAGTAAATTTGACTATATATATATTTGTTATACCCACCACCGACGAAAGGGGGTATATTCAATTAGTCATTTCGTTTGCAACACATCGAAATATCAATTTCCGACCCTACAAAGTATATATATTTTGGATCGTCGTAAGGTTCTAAGACGATTTAACGATGTCCGTGTGTCTGTCCGTCCGTCTGTTGCAATCACTCACACACACATTGAGATATTGAGCTGAAATTTGGCACAGATACGTATTTTTGATGTACGCTGGTTAAGTTCTTGAACGGGCCAAATTGGACCACATTTGGATATAGCTGCTATATAGATAGATTTTCCGATATAGGGTCTAATGGCTATAAAAATTTTCATTTTACATCCCATTTTGCTGAAATTTGAAACAGTGGGTTATTTTAAGCCTCCCGACACCTGACCTAAATATGGATTAGATCGGTGCATATTTAGATATAGCTGCCATATAGACCGATCTCCCGATAAAGGGTCTGAAGAAAAAGCTTTATTCATCACCCGATTTCGCTGAAATTTGCAACAGTTAGTTATTTTAAGCCTCCCGACATCTGACCTAAATATGGATTAAATCGGTGCATATTTAGATATAGCTACCATATAGACCGATCTTCCGATAAAGGGTCTGAAGACCATAAAAGATTTATTTTTTAACCGATTTCGCTGAAATTTTAAACAGTGGGTAGTTTTAGGTCTCCCGACATCCGCCCCAAATATGGTTTGGATTGGACTATATTTAGATATATCTGCCATATAGACCGATCTCCCGATAAAGGGTCTGAAGCCCATAAAATCTTTATTTTTTGTTCAATTTCACTGAAATTTTAAACAGTGAGTAGTTTTAGGCCACCCTCCATCCTAACCAAATATAAAATAAAAATAAGACTGTGTTTAGATATAACTGTCATATAGACCGTAATGCTGGTTAAGGGTCTGAAGCTCATAAAATCTTTATTTAATCCCGGATTTTGTTGAAATTTGAAATGCAAAAATTCAACAGTGGCTTATATTTATAAGACCACTCAATGTCCATCCCTAATTTGGGTGCATAAGTTAACCAATTTTCATCGGATTGTGACGAAAGGTTTACATATATACCCGAGGTGGTGGGTATCCAAAGTTCGACCCGGCCGAACTTAATGCCTTTTTACTTGTTCTCTTTTTTTTTACAAAAGTCATGGGTCAACAATGCTCTTGCGCATAACAAATGTATTCAAATAATGTTTATGGGACCTTATTATTTTCGTATTTCATGCAGAATATATAATGTGTCGTTTTCCCCCACCCTTCATTCTGACTGAATAGTATTTTTTTGCTGCTGTCTTTAATTATCTTGGAAGGTTATAATGCAAAAGTATAGGCAATTAATTTATACTTAATATTCTTGGCACATTTTGGAC
This sequence comes from Stomoxys calcitrans, assembly GCF_963082655.1. Classification (NCBI taxonomy): domain Eukaryota; kingdom Metazoa; phylum Arthropoda; class Insecta; order Diptera; family Muscidae; genus Stomoxys; species Stomoxys calcitrans. The sequence continues at coordinate 2,494,347 of NC_081552.1, forward strand.
CCAGTAACAATAATCTACGAAAGTGTGACCTTTGTCAAATTTAAGTATCTCAATATCCATGTGGGTAGCAAAAAGATATGTAGAAACAGAAAACAAGGTGTCGTCAAAGTATAAGAAGTCTTTAAAAGTAAACAAGAAGTCCTTGAAAGGATGGACTTGATGATTCTTGTTTTATTTTATTTCGGATAAAAATTGTATTGAATGAATACATTTCCTAAGAAAATGGCACTATGATGCAGCCAAATTTGTCCCACATCAATTTTAGGTCATATTGTGGCTTTCGATAAGAGCGTTTTTAAAGCAATTTCGAGTTCGATATTCTTACGAAGTTCATCAATCGTCACTGGCTTGTTGGCGTAGACCATAGATTTGATGTATCCCCACAGGAAATAGTCTAACGACGTCAAATCGATCGACCGAGGCGGCCAATCTAATGAACCACCTTCTTCAAACTTGGTTTCCAATAGATTGATTGTGACATGCGCTGTTTAGCTTGTGGCTCCATCCTGTTGGAACCACATGTCCTCCAAGTCCATACCATACCAATTGGGGCCAAAAATATTGTGATATCATTTAACGGAAGCGATTCCCATTCACAGTAACAAACCGGTTTTTATCATCATTGAAGAAGTATGGCCCAATGACGCCGCCGGCCCATAAACCGCAATAGCCGTATTTGTTTTTGGGATGCAATGATGACTCATGGAGTACGTGTGGATTGCTGCCTGACCAACAACGCATATTTTGCTTATTGACGAAGCCATTCAGATAGAAATGAGCCTCATCATTGAAGATGATTTTTCGATGAATACGCTGAGGCCACAACTCCGAATTTCGGTATTAAAATGTAATAATTTCGACTCGTTGTTGGCTCGTATATCTTTCCATCATTGCCAAACTTTACTGAAGAGAAATGTTGAGAGAGCGGCCAAAGATATGGCGTCGTTTTCTGTCCCTATCGGTCTACTTTTGTAGCGTTTCTGAAATAAAATACTTAAAGGAGTGGTTAAATTTTAAGGGGCGATGTTGATTTTGAATGACTTCAAAGTATTTCTCGATGGTATGTCTTTCGGGAGTTGTATTGAGAAGTATCAAATGAAAGGTAGAAAAAAAACCTGACGTTAAGGTGTGGTTCGAATTCAACATTGCCTTTTAAAATTTTACCACGCTTTATACAACCTAAAATTGATACGCTCCCATATAAACCGATCTCCGGATTTGACTTCTTGAGCCCTTACAAACCGCATTTTTTGTCCGATTTCGCTACGATCTCCGATCTCCCGATTTGGCTTCTTGAGTCCTTCAAGCCCCAATTTTTTGTGAAATTTTGCATGCGGTGTTCTACTATACGGTCCAAATCAGTTTATAACCTGGTATAGCTCCCATTTAAACCGGTTTCTCGATCATCCTTATTCGGTTCCTAGTAGCTTTAATTTTTGCTGGTTTGACAGAAGTTTGGTATGTACAATAGAATAAAATTATGGCCTAAATTTATTTTGTAAAAATGTTTAGCAGAATCAATGGTGGTGGTTTCGCAAGATTTGGTCCGGCCGAACTTGTACGCTTTTGTTTTTGAGTTGCCCAAAAAGTATTTGCGGATTTTTCATATAGCCGGCGTTGACAAATTTTTTCACAGCTTGTGACTCTGTAATTGCATTCTTTCTTCTGTCAGTTATCAGCTGTTACTTTTAGCTTGCTTTAGAAAAAAAGTTCATTCTAAGTTTAATTAAAAATGCATTTACTTTCTTTTAAAAAATCCGCAATTACTTTTTGGGCAACCATAGAAAGCTTTCTATTATTTTAAGATCATATTTTAATTGCTTGTCTAATTAAGGGGTTTTACTCTATATTACAATCATCCATCTATGCAACCCCTTTTAATATACACAAGCAACACACATACACACAATATTATTGTGGGTGTGTTCATGTATTTGTAGATAAATGATGGATATATCGCTGATGCTTAGTGATGTGGTGACATAGGGTTTAGTGGCAGCAATAATGCCGCCATTTCATCATTTAGCGTCTCTTTAATTATGTGGCCACAGCAACCACTCGCACGCTCGCTCGCTCAGGCATTAAGCATTTTGTTCGAAATCAAATGAAACATATTGCCAACTGTTTGTTAGTGGAGAGCACGAACTACATACAACAACTCATCAGTTCACTCAATCAATCATTTGCTACTGTTTATATATGGCATACCAACGAGGGTGGTGAACGAGGGGAGGTAAAGCTTTTTTCTTACAAAAGTTAAAGGAAAAGAAAGTTAAAAATACCATGGACAACTTGCAGATAAACAAAGAAAAGCGTATTAAGATACACACCATCGCGGTATATATATAAACCACTTTTCGTAAACATCCGTTTAAAAATGCTCATTTAATGAACCCAGCAGCATTTGGACTAAACCCGCTTCGAATGTCGAGGGGCCTAACCATTGCAAATCGAGTAAATATTCGCTAGTTATGGGTGAAAGGCCTTCCATCGACCCTTATGGGGGCTATACCAAAAATGGTCTGACCTAAACCATACCCAGCATGGCTCCGATTTGGACCGTATCGAGGATCATCATTTCCTCGTATTGTATAATAATATTTCCTAATTGTATAATAAATTTAGATTTTATGGACCTAAGATCTTAAATCAAAGAATCGGTCCATATGGGGGCTGTATTAAGATGTTATCCGATTTGGACCAAATGTTAATAGCAAAAATTGTGTCAAATTCCATCCAAATCGGGTAATGAATACAGCTTATGTCAGCCTAAGACCCCAAATCGGGAGATCGGCCTATATGGGGGCTATGTGAAGATAAAGTCCGTTGTAGCCATAGTCTTAATTAACCTGCCTGTGGAAAATAAAATAATCTATGGTCCTACATATTTCCGACGACCAAGAATATACATTAGAATGTCCCACGTATTTTGCTATTGATCCCATCTTAAGAGAGTCCAGTTGAGAATTTTCAGCCCTTGCCAAAATTGCCAAATAAAGGAATTTTCATGTGACATTTATTATAAAAAAAAACATACTGTATCCTACCCTACACCCTGGCTGTGATAATAAAAATGTAATAAAAGTCATATTCGTCTGTCCTCGTATCCATTTTATACCCACCACCATAAGCTGGGGGTAGTCATTCCGTTTGTAACACCTTGAAATATTGATCTGGGACCCCATAAAGTATATACATTCTTGATCGTCTCGATATTCTGAGTCGAACTTGCCATATTCGTCTGTCGAAATCACGGTCGAACTTTTAGCTAGCTGCTTGCAATTTTACACAGATTCTTTATATTGGTGTAGGTCATTCGTGATTTCAAATGGACCATAACGGTTCAGATTAGTATAAACCGATCCCCCGGTTTTACTTCGGGAGACCCTGGAAGCTGCAATTTTGTTCGATTTGGTTGAAATTTTGCACATAGTGTTCTGTTATGACTCTTAACAACTGTGTTAAGTACGGTCCAAATGGGTCGAGAACCTAATATGGCTTCCATATAAATCGATCTCCCGATTTGACTTCTTGAGTCCGTACAAGCTGCAATTAGCATGAAATGTTCTGTTATGACTTTCAACAACTGTGTTAAGTACGGTCCAAATCGGCCAAGAACCTAATATAGCTTCCATATAAATCGATCTCCCGATTTCACTTTTTGAGCCCCTGGAAGCCTCAATTGTTGTCCGATTTAGCTAAAATTTTGCACATAGTGTTGTGTTATGACTTTCAACAACTGCGCCAAGTACAGTCTAAATCGGTTAAGAACCTGATGTAGCTCCCATATAAACCGATTCGCCGATTTGACTTCTTGAGTCCGTACAAGCCGCAATTTGCATGAAATGTTCTGTTATGACTTTCAACAACTGTGCCAAGTACGGTCCAAATCGGTCAAAAACCTGACGTAGCTCCCATATAAACTGATCTCCCGATTTGACTTCTTGAGCCCCTGGAAGCCGTAATTTGGCGATTTGGATGAAATTTTGCACATAGGGCAACTCACTGTGCAAGGTTTTAGAAAAATCGGGTAATAAATGCGGCTTTTATGAGCCCAAGACCTTAAATGGGAAGATCGGTCTGTATGGGGACTATATCAAAATGTAGTCAGATATAGACCATTCTCGATACGAATTTTGTGGGATCCAAACAACTCTCTGACATTTGTGGATCCAAGACATTAAATCGTGAGATATATATGCCAGTTTTATCCATATATGGTCCCATCTGGATCTTAGTCGGTATGGATATTTATAAGGGGACCATATCTACTTACGAATAACTTTTTTGAATGAGGGCTTTATAAGTCTATGGATATGTGTAAGTTGTATTCGGTGTGAATGCTGAGGGTATAACCGTTTTATGTACCAAATTTTAGGCCAATCGGAAAATGTTAAGGTAACTATAGGATATTCCTGAACAAATTGTTCGATCGGCTTATGTAGTGGCTGTATCGAAAATAAACCCCTTAGACACATTTACGACCCACATTAATAGGAAGTTTCTGTGAAAAATGTCCAGCGGACAGTCCCATTCGTTGGAAAGCTATAAAGAGCGGCTGACGGACATAGAAAGGTAGACTAAGATTGCCACAACGAACAAGAACATATATACGAGTATATTTAATAAAGTCGTAGATCGATGTTTCCATGTTTGCAAAGTTCAGGGGCTTCTTTTTCATTTGAAAGTATCACCTATGTGAACCCTCCTCGTTTCACAAACATGGCTTTGTTATGGGCTGTAAGGCTTGGCATATGTGTTGTCAGGCAGTTCTCGCCTAATGATGGGCTGGCGCTTGCCGCCAGAGCAACAGACAACTTTTGCTCCCGCATTTTAACGCTTATTTGATTTCTCTTCCAAGGGAATTAACATTAAACGCAACAAAATGAATTAAGTTGTTAATTTTGCCAGCGATGTTCAGTTACTGCTAAGCGTTGGGGGATATTTTAGGCTACTGCCGCTGACTATGCTGCTTGTAAACCAGACGGCTCGAATGTATTTGTTTGTTTTTCATTATGTGAACATCTATGTGGGTATAGGTGTGTGTCGGTATGTGTGCAAGTGTATGTGAGTATGGCTGTTTGTTTTTGTGTGTGTGAGTGTTTCCCTTTTTGGCTGGGTTTCGTATTAAAAGCAAATTAATTTCTAATTTTAATGGTTTGACAATGATGGATGTGATTTTTCAATTAAATACGAATACAACACGGAATCTCACACGCACATAGCCATACATACGAATTTAGATTAACTGTGTTCAAATTCAATTTGTGCTGAAAGCAAATAGTCAGTCAGTCAGAAACCCTAAACTACAGTCAACAGCTAAAAATAATGGCACCAAAATAATCTAACGTTTGAAGGGAGTATGGTGTTGGGACGAAAGTTGAGTTGAAACTTTCACCCATTTACGACCTTACCCATTGAAATGAGTAAAAATTCAAACGCAAGATATTGTAGCATTGATGTTTTCGATCGAGGATTCAGTTTTAACGTGGACCTTAATATTAACATAGACCCCAAGAAGTCAAAGCAAGCTATATCAGGTTATAGACCGATTTGGACCGTACTAGACACAGCTGTTTGAAGTCATAATAGAACACCGCATGCAAAATTTCAGCCGAATCGGACAAAAATTGTGGCTTGTAAGGGTTTAAGAAATCAAATCTGGAGACCGGTTTATAGGGGAGCTATATCAGGTTATAGACTGATTTAGACCATACATTGCACAGTTGTTGGAAGACATAACAGAGCACTTTGTGTTAAATTTTAGCCGAATTTGATGAACATTTAGGCTTCCAGGGGCTCGAAAAGTCAAATCGGGAGATTGGTTTGTATGGGAGCTATATCCAAATCTGAACCGATACGCCCCATTTGAAATCACAAACGACCTATATCAATGTTAAAATATCTGTGCAAAATGTCAAGCAGTTAGCTCTACGCATTCGACCGCTATAGTGATTTCGACAGACGGACGGATGGACATTGCTAGATCGACTCAGAATGTCGAGGCGATCATGAATAAATATACTTAATGGGGTCTTAGATCAAGGTGTTACAAACGGAATGACTAGATTAGTATATCCCCCTTTCTATGGTGATGGGTATAAAAATGCATATTAAGATTAGTTGCTCATCGAAAACTTAACAACTACGAAAAACTTAATAAAAAGTTATTTGTTTTACTCGACACATAAGTACCAAGCGTCAAGTGAGAATTCTGTTTGGCGTTGTGGATTTTGTGTACACAAAACCAAACATGATTCAATCCAAGTCCTTAACGCACCTGGCATGAAATTGAAAGCAATCACGAAAAGTTAACTCAGACGATTTATAAGGAAATCTTCTGGACGATTATAACGCAGTGGGTTAGGTTTTAGTCATCGGAAAGAGTTGCTACAACTTCCGCACACCCAATGGATTGTCCAATTATATCCTCAAAAAGTGTTTCACGACCCATTAGGACGATTCTAACGCAATGAGTTGCAAGATAATCATCGCGAAGAGTTGCTTAAACATCCGCACACGCAATGGTTTGCCCAATGTTAAAATAGAAGAGTGTTTCGCTTCGCATACGGAAGAACAAATGCGTAAAAATCTTCCAGAAGATTGTTTTATTAATCGCGGGGATAAACGCTCTTCCAAAATTATGAACACCTTTTGTAGTGGCAACGACAACAAACACCAAGCATCAAGCAAAAACACTTCACGCAAATGGCAACAAGCCTCAAGCAAATTAAGTTGCTGCAGTTGAAGCAACGCACTTGTTTGGACGCACCCATAGTTTTTTTTTCGAAAATTCATACCGCGTACACGGTTAGTCTGATCGGTACGAAATGTTCTAGACATTTGTAGAGGAGGACATAAGCTAAAACAGGGTGATATATGGAGTGTTGGAGTTGAGCACTTTTAATCTACTTTCTGGAGGATATAACTCTAAAAATACATAACCAATTTAAATGAATTATTTTGCAAAATAATTCAAACAAGTAAAAGCGAGCCAAGTTCGGACGGGCCGAATCTTACATACCCTCCATCATGGTTAGCAATTGTCGAGTTCTTTTCCCGGCATCTCTTCTTTGGCAAAAAAAAAGGATATAAGAAAAGATTTGCTCTGCTATTAGAGCGATATCAAGATATGATCCGGTTTGGACCACAATTAAATTAAATGTTGGAGACCTGTGTAAAATGTCAGCCAATTCGAATAAGAATTGCGCCCTTTGGGGGCTCAAGAAGTAAAATAGAGAGATCGATTTATATGGGAGCTGTATCGGGCTATAGACCGATTCAGACCATAATAAACACGTATGTTGAAGGTCATGAGAGGGTCCGTCGTACAAAATTTCAGGCAAATCGGATAATAATTGCGACCTCTAGAGGCTCAAGAAGTCAAGAACCCAGATCAGTTTATATGGCAGCTATGTCAGGTTATGAACCGATTTAAACCTTATTTAACACAGTTGTTGAAAGTAAAAATAAAGTACGTCATGCAAAATTTCAGCCAAATCGGATAGGAATTGAGCCCTCTAGAAGCTCAAGAAGTCAAGTCCCCAGATCTGTTTATATGACAGCTATATCAGGTTATGAACCGATTTGAATCATACTTGGCACAGTTTTTGTGTATCACAATAAAATACTTCGTGCAAAATTTCATCCCAATCGGATAAGAATCGCGCCCTCTGGAGGCTCAAGAAGTCAAGACCCAAGATCGGTGTATATGACAGCTATATCAGGTTATAGACCGATTTGAACCGTACTTCGCACTGTTGTTGGATATCTTAACAAAACACGTCGTGCAAAATTTCATTCCAATCGGATAAGAATTGCGCACTCTAGGGGCTCAAGAAGTCAAGACCCAAGATCGGTTTATATGGCTATATCAAAACGTGGACCGATATGGCCCATTTACAATACCGATGGACCTAAACTAATAAGAAGTATTTGTGCAAAATTTCAAGCGGCTAGCTTTACTCCTTCGGAAGTTAGGATGCTTTCGACAGACGGACGGACGGACAGACGGACGGACATGGCTAGATCGACATAAAATGTCGCGACGATCAAGAATATATATACTTTATGGGGTCTCAGACGAATATTTCGAGTAGTTACAAACAGAATGACTAAATTAGTAAACCCCCCATCTTATGGTGGAGGGTATAAAAATGGAGAAAGCGATGTGAGCATTGTTCAGCGTTCTGAGTGTGGCTCAAAATCCCTCACTCAATAATTTTAATTGTAAACTGAAAGTCCTTATATTACGAATCTCTTTATCTTAGGCAAAATTATTCGTTGTAATCCTAGATGCCGAATTTTACTTTTTGCTTTTATTTTACTTTTTATAAATAAGAGGTATGTGTGTGTGTGTGATTATGCCATTCGAAAAGAAGGACCTTTACGCTTTGACCCCTAAAGGGAAATTTTCAACACATTTCTCCCCCAATCATTTATTTTTAAGTGGTGCTAATACTTCGTCAGGTCACTGTGGATAATGGTGTTACTATCCTTAACACGTTTTTGCTTAACTGCTGCTGTTACTGATGCCGCTCATGCTGCTGAATGCTGGCGCTCACTTGCCTATATTGGCTGCTCACAATGAATGATGACTTCATTTATTAACGCTCAGCAGCAGCTATTTTGTTGACACTGGGCGCTTGTTTTGTTGTTTGTTTTTGCGTATACAAAGTGTTTATTGGAAAAATTAAAAACAATTTGTCGTTTAATGATTTCTTTGAAATTGATGTGGGTGCATAATGAAAGAGAAAATGAAGATGACGATGACGATGGTGATGGTGATGGTGATGGTGATGGAAGATGAGCACAATGGGCAAATGGGTGATGGTGTGATGGTGTGACGGTGGCGACTGCAGAATTTGACAAAATGTTTCACATTTGTCTAGAACTGTCGCCCAGATAATTTATGAATAGGGGATTGAGAGCTGTTTGGCTGCCCATCCTACCCGTCATAGACATTGATTGAAACCCCTTTTTTCGCTGGCAAACAGCTAAGAACCTTTGGCTATGAACGGCTTTAAATTTTTGGGTTTTATTTGGCCAAGGCTTTAATAAAATTTGTCCGATTGTTTTTTTTTCGTTTTTAGCTCAGAGAACATTCCAATGGAAAATGTGACGACTTGGTTTTTGCCTTTTAAGTGAGTTTTTCTTATTAAAAACTTAAAACTGTAAAAGTTTGTGACGTCCTTTTTGTTGGTGCCGCTGACGTTGTTCTTGGGCTAGAAAAGTTTTCCTCATAGTTTTACACAATGCGGTTTCTTCTTATGCTGTAAAGTCGAAAACTTTTTTTTTATCTTCCAAAGGCGCGTGTCTAGGTCTACTTACACTGCCACTTGTGCTCCTTGAGTTTCCAAGGATACCCGCTCTCTTTACCGTTCTGCAACTGTTGCTGGCAAACTAAGAATGACTAGTGGTTGTGCCTGTCTGTCGCTCTGCTCTCGAAATGAAGGATACATTTAATGCATTGTAGCCTTCATTTTGTTTTATAATTCTTGTTAAAGAATTTTCCACTTTCCTTCTTGGTGCTTTTGTGTCTTTCCCTTTTTTTTTTTTTTAGGGTCCTGTGCTGTTGTGTCTTTGCATGTTTGACGTTTCGTTTAGTCGTAGTTTTTATGATGACGTTGACGTTGAAGTTGCTCATGGCTTGCAACTGAATGCATGCTCGACTAGGTGTATGTGCTGGTGTGGGTGGGGAAGGAAAAAATTTCCTTTTCTGTCTTAGCTTGACAGTTGCCTGCTCGAGATTAAAAGCATGTTTGGTTTTTATCTCACAATCATCCAAGAGTAAAGAAACAGTCTGCAAATAATGAATAAAGAGTAAAGTAGGCAAACACAACAAACGACGAAAAACTTCTATTCAATTCATTCAAAAGGTGCGACAAAAAGTCCAGCATTATTTCCAATTATAAAACTGTGAAAGACAAAACTATTAGTGTGGCAGGAAGATGAAAAATTGCTAAAAATGAAAAGGAGAATAACGATTACAGTTCTTAAAAAATACAAAAAAAACTAAAGAAATTAAACATTTTAAATTACTAAGGAACATTTTTGGTGATGGCATTTCTTGCAAGAGTCTTCACAGAAACCCAACCACGACCCACTTTTAAACGTTCAATAAACATGTAAAAGAGTACTATATAAACGATTTGTAGCTAAAATAAGCATGATACGTAGAACTGAATGTCTTTAAACTGATGGAAGCTGCACAATGTTCCATATGCACTTCCACCCTTGCTCTTAAATGTCGCATAAGTATTGGCTGCAAAGTCGAAACTGTATTTTTAAGAACAAGCTCTTATCCTGAACAGATTCTTGAACCCATCGTACTGCGGAAGAGGAGCTTAAGGTAAAATCTTCATAGAACCAAATCATAGTTACTCCAGTAAACTGCAGGTACACAAAAGGCTGCCGAAAGCAATTGTTAAGCAGCGTAAAAAGTATGGACATTTAATACCCACTATCAATGGATGAGGGTTATATGTGAGTCATTTCGGGCGCCCAAGGACTTTTTTAGCCGACATTTAGTACACTTGTGATCTATAAATAAGTATAGCCCCCACTGCGTCGTAGGCTTTCACAAGTACCCATGCCTCGGAACCATATGAAAACACGGATGTTTTGTATAGTGTCTTTTCGTTTGTTGGAGAGCGTCACTATTGTATTTATAATTAGACCTGCCAGCTACGAAACTTCAACAAGTGGTATGTTGCCTGTGATCAAATCCATCGGTTGCCCGCCAATTTAATTTCAGTAATTATTCAAAAATCCTTCATTTCTTGGGATAGTTATTGCCTTGTACCATATACCATAATGGAACCGACAACCCCCCCATGACGACCTATGGATTCAGAACACGGTTTATGATTGGAACATGTAATGTCAGAACTCTCTGTGAAGCATCGAGACTTTACAAACACCAGAAGTGAAGTACGATGACCGAAATCCGGAACTATGTATCTTCAAGGTGGCTACCATTTCTTCAGGCAATTAAATCCACCGAATAAATGGGGTCGGTCTTACCATCATACAATGTTTTATCTGAACGCATCGTGACGGCAAGATTTAATTCAAAATTCCGCAAAATATCCATTGTACAATGCTACGGGCCAACCGAACCCGATGACGGCGAAACAAAAGATCAATTCTGTTCCCAACTCGACTGAGTGAAACGTTCTCCACCAAAAGAAGAAATTCATCTGGTTATGAGAGATTTTAATGCCAATGTGGACAATAACAACAATCATTCATGGGAATTCAAGGACTTGGCGATACCAGGAATGACAATGGCGACAGATTGGTTGATTTCGGGACAAGAAATGGTCTCTTTATTAAAGGCACAAAACTCCCCCATAAAAATATACACAAATATTCCTGGGAACCACCATACGGAAGCAACCGTAATCAAAATAATCAATAACATCCATCCATGGGCCAACATAACAGCAGCATGTACGGAGACGGCCACGTCTATCGTAGGCACTACTAGACGATCCCAAGAACCATGTATAAGCAACGAAACCACAGAGGAAATAAAACACCGGAAACATATCAAGTGTAACAAAATCCGCAGCTAGGACTGAATATCGCGCCTCCGTCTCGCTGGTCAAATGCCTAGTTTGCAGAGATAAGCGAATGTATTTTAATATGCTAGCAGAGCAAGCCGAAAATGCAGACAATATTAGAAAAAAGCGTGGTGTCTACGAGTCAGTAAAACAAATGAGCGGCAACAATATAAGGCCATCGGCAACAACTAAATATGAGGACGGATCGGAATTTAGAATAGCCGAACAACAATTAAAGCAATGGCGCGGTTTCGCCAGCAACCAAGGACGTAAGCTCCGATCCTCTTAATCCCCCAGTGCGCAGAAAAACTCACTTAGGGATATATCTACGGCCCCAGAGAAGAAATTGAGGCCATTCTGATCTCAATCAAAAACGGCAAATCAGCCGAATCACTCCAAAAATCAGGGAGGCCTGGGATATAAATACTGTCCCCACGAAATGAAAGAAGGGGATCATGGTCACAATCCCAAAGAAGGGTGACCTAACCCAGTGTAACAACTGAATGGGGACTACATTGATAAACGCAATAAATATAGTGATGGCAAGTCTTCTTATGCATCGTATTTCGCCTGTACTTGACAGCATTTTGAGGAAAGAACAGGAAGGTTTTCGCCCAGGACGTTCTTCCGTCGACCACATTAACTCCCTGCGCATAATCATCGAACAGTCTGCAGAACTTAATACCTATAGCTATATATTCGAGAGTGCCTTTGACACCCTTTTGAGAACTTCAATGTGGAGCACGCTGTTGAAAGATGGCATCCCTGAAAATTTCAGTCAGTTTCAATTGAAAATACAGCCGAACTTTCGGAATCAAAAAAGGAGTGAAGCAGGGTTGCATCCTATCCCCGACGATGTTTTTAATTTTATTGGACTCCGTTTTAGAAGCAATTAATGGCATACACTGGGGTATTAACGACTTCCTCGAAGACATCGACTACGCATACAAAGCCGAAACTGGAACGATTGAATGAAAATGCTGCCAAAGTAGGCCTGAGAATAAAAATAGCAAAGAACAAATTGATGAGGATAGTGAACATATTCACGGACAGTAAACTGTCCATCATGGCAATAACAACCAGAACGGTAAGATCGCGAATAGCCTTGGGTGTAAGAAGGAGATCTTTGGGTGCCGGGCCATAGCAGAGTAAGTGAGAGTGAAAGAAGACGATTTGGCAGATTACTACCATCAATAAACTTGGTTAACCCGAAGGCTTTCGAGTCTGAGTTAAGGGCGTGGGTGACCGTCGGTGGAACGACGAAAATCCAATGGGGGATCCGGTTCGTGAGAAGGCTAAGGTTTTTTGCCATCCGATTGAATGAAAATGCTGCCAAAATAGGCCTGAGAATAAACATAGCAAAGACCAAATTAATGAGGATAGTGAACATCTTCATGGACAGTAAACTGTTCGTCAGGCCAATAACAACCAGAACGGTAAGATCACGAATAGCCTTGGGTGTAAGAAGGAGATCTTTGGGTGCCGGGCCATAGCAGAGCAAGGGAGAGTGAAAAAGACGATTTGGCAGAGGACTACCATCAATAAACTTGATTAACCCGAAGCCTTTCGAGTCTGAGTTAAGGGCGTGGGCGACCGTCGGTGGAACGACGAAAACTTAATGGGGAATCCGGATCGTGAGAAGGCTAAGCTTTTACTGAATGGGAGTACAGCTTTTGGTATCATTACGGGACACATAGGACTATTAGCTCACTTATGCAGAAAAGGTGCGGCAAGTCATAGCATGTGTGGGGCCTGTGGGAAAGATGATGAGACGTTGGGGCATTTCCAATGTCATTGTCTGGTTTTCGCGGCTAACAATCACCAGCATTTAGCCACTTAAGATATGACTTGAAATATCTTTTAGCACATAGGCTGCCGAAGGAGGCTTTGTAAACAACGAAGAGATGGTATGCGTTGATTTGTCCTTCTCCAATCTTATCCAGGGTTCGTCGCAGTGTAAATATCTGGTCTATGGTTAATTTACCTGGCCCCAATTATCTCACTGGCTTTTGGTTTTATTCTTTCACACAGTACGCACAGGAGTATCTTGTATGCGATGTGGAGGAATCTTAATCCAGTGTATTTGCCACATTCTGTCTTGACATCTCTCTTGTGTACAGGACATAGAATGCTGAGGTTTAAGTCATCGGATATGCGTTCTTCTAGTCAGATCGCAAAGATGAGCAGATACATACGCCTTATCAGCGTGTCGCCTCAGGTCTAAAGCTGGAAACCCATCGGCTGCTGCTGCCTTGTTGTTCTTCACTCGGATCACTGCTACTTGGACCTCACCCCGACTAGCCTCTCTGCCTCCGACCTCTTGGGTCAGGGGACTCAAGATTAATGGAAGTGTTTTTATTCGGGCTATATTCGAAATATCCCCTCTTCCTTAACGGAATCTTCATTGTTAAAATAGTGCTTAAAAAATTCATAAAACTACTAATGCCATATTTGTCCAATTTATGTTGAAACTATACAAATCAGTCAGTCAGTCAAATCAGATAGGAATTGTAACCGATTTGTACAATAGTTGAAGGAAACCATTCAGCAAATCAGTTTATTAGAAAGCTTTTTCTTAGCAACTGAATATGGCTTATTTTCGATTGACAAACTATGTCTCCGGATCGACCTAGAATGTCTTGGTGATTAAGGATTCTGAAAGCGAAGTACTAATCCATACAAAATGGTGAAATAGAGATAAACGCTAAATCCTCATAATAAGCTTCGCTGAAATAATGCTTCTTCAATGCAATGCAATCTTTTGCATATAATTTCTACTCGATGGCTCCTGACCTAAACCATGAATACTATACACTGAAAAAATCATTATCTTACCTTTACAGATTTCTGCCAAGGATAAGCAAACTTAAGATGATAAATTTTCCAACTTTTTCAGGCGACATTCCCTTTGGAGAAAGATATTCACCTTGACATTAAGGACTTTTTATTTTAAATGTTAGGTTAATAAATTCTTAACTTTTCGTCTTGTTATTAAATACAAAAATCTGAAATGAAGGTCAAAATATCGTTGAATTTTAGGAAATTAACTTTGGCACAAGCATCAAAAATTAGAAACGGATGGTCATGTTCGTTGGTAAATAGGAAATAAAATTTAAAGATGGCTTCTTTTTATTAAAGTTCTGTTTCTTTGGCTCCTTTTCATTGCTAAAGTCCTACGAATAAAGAAATATCTTATATATTCGGCAAACTTTTTTTTTTCAGTGTACGTATGAGTTGAGTCATTAAATCATTAATTTTCCAGCAATGCTATTCAAATATTTGTAGAATTATTCCTTAATGGTCTATAGCCTGAATGCTTAGGGTGGTGGCAAGTGGCTCTGCATGTAAAATGTATTCAAATAAAGACTGAATAACGATGAACGAATGAAAGAGGAAAATGGCATAAAAAGCAACAACTATGACACTAAAGCAACAGGAAAATTGCACATAAAAACTGGCAACAGCGAGATGGTATAGTGGAGTAAAGACGCTATTCTACTCCCCAATGACTGGCGTTGGGTGAAAGGTGAAAACTTATCGGGTACAACAAATCAAGAAAATCACTTCAAGTTTAGTTAAACAAGCAAAAGTATAAGCGAACTAAGTACAACACTTGATTACTGTAATTGTCTGGCGGCAAAATGCCAGGTAAAGGCTTCGAAACAGCCAGACAGAGAGGGAAGTTAGATGAAACAAACAAAAAACGAAATCAAAACTCTATTCAACCCGAAATGATTTCGTTTGGAATGCATTTGAATTGAAGGCTCTTAGCCCCCTCCCTGGCTCTGCCTCTGAGGATAATTGTAATGGTGAATTGCTCAACGTGAGCGAATTCCCCATCAAGGCGAGAATCCAGTCTGTATTTGTTCGGGTCTCTCTACTATCTTGGTAGAAAAATAAATATTTATTGATTGCAGTTCTATTGATGGCAATGATGAGTCGGCAATTAAAATTGATTGCCAAACGATTTAACAAACCGCCTTTGTCTAAGGCTAAAAACACACAAAAGAAACAGATAATCAACAGTAATGCCTGCATTCCTCTATCTTCAAGGCAAATTGCTGAAGCAATTGTCTTCTGAGTTATTGTATGGCGAGCGAAGAAATCCTTTTCCCATACCTTCCGATTCCACAGACAAATATGTTCCATGTTCTTTGCTAATCAATTAACTGAAGCGTAACACACTCACACAAAAGGTAAATGAACCCTACTTTCGCCACATCAATCAGGCACAGATCATGGTCTTGATCGCCTCTTTCTTCTGTCTGAAACAATGGGAAAAGCAAAAGTTGAGTATGTAATAATTACTGGTTGCAGGGATCGCTGCATCCAACAGGCACCAGGTAGGCAACGAAGGCAGTTAAAATTCATGGCGAATAAAGGGATCACTTTGTTTACCTCTTTAAAGCCCTCCCCAAGGGATACAAATATGGTAAGGGTTAATCCCTTGCGCGCATTTTATAATCTTTCATCCCAGAGTCTCGGTTTATTGCTGAGACAGCTGCTCGCAATTACCAAAGGGATTTGGAAATTTCTTTTGAAGCCATTGAAAAACCTCTTAACAGCGAATTAAAAAGCCAGATATTAATGATTGTGTTAGTGCTTGCATCCAGGCAAATCAAACAATAATAATAATTTCCTCACAATTCATCTCTATGTCCATCTCTCAAACTCACACTCATTCAGTTCTGCATTGGCCTTGTTTCAGAAAAAAGGATTAAGGGATGACTCTGAATGGTTTAAGTTATTTAAAATTTCTCTCTCTCTCTCTGTCTCTAACATTTATCAATTCGTAACCATCGCAGCTCTTTAATTTAGAACTTCCTCTCACATTTTATTGGCCGGAATTGCAAACGGAAAAGGATAAGTAAGTGGATTTCAGTCTGTAACTTGATACACTTGCTGGTGCTGTTGGTTGCCGCTATTCATTAAAAATACTGCCAGCTTTTTACGAATCTCTGCCCAAATATGACAGACTCTCTGGGTTTAGCCTGTGAGTCTTTGAAAAGCTTTTTGTTCAGTGAGTGGGCAAGTGGGTAAGTAAATTCTATGAGCAGATCTTTGCTTATTCGCAAAACATTACTTTTTTATTCAACTGTTGGTGTTATAGTATACAGGGACAAGTAACTCGAGGCCTTGAACCAGAGGCATTTTAACCTTAAAGTTTAATTAATACGATGGATTTTTGTTCTCATAAATATCAATAATTTTAATATTTGTGACAAATTAAAAAAAAAAAAAAACAAGTAAAAGCGTGCTAAGTTCGGCCGGGCCGAATCTTATATACCCTCCACCATGGATCGCATTTGTCGAGTTCTTTTCCGGCATCTCTTCTTAGGCAAAAAAGGATATAAGAAAAGAGTTGCTCTGCTATTAAAACGATATCAAGATATGGTTCGGTACGGACCACAATTAAATTATATGTTGGAGACCTGTGTAAAATTTCAGCCAATTCGTATAAGAATTGCGCCCATTGGGGCTCACGAAGTAAAATAGAGAGAACGATTTATATGGGAGCTGTATCGGGCTATAGACCGATGCAGACCATAATAAACACGTATGTTGATGGTCATGAGAGAATCCGTCGTACAAAATTTCTGGCAAATCGGATAATAATTGCGACCTCTACAGGCTCAAGAAGTCAAGATCTCAGATCGGTTTATATGGCAGCTACATCAGGTTATGAACCGAGCTGAACCTTATTTGACACAGTTGTCAAATCCAAATCCATTCATCCCAATCGGATAGGATTTGCGCCCTCTAGAGGCTCAAGGAGTCAGATCCCAAATCGGTTTATGTGGCAGCTATATCAGGTTATGGACCGTTTTGAACCATACTTGGCACAGTTGGTGGATATCATAACAAAACACGTCGTGCAAAATTCATTCAAATCGGATAAGAATTGCGCCCTCTAGAGGCTCAAGAATTCAAGACCCAAGATCGGTTTATATGGCATTAGGTTATGGACCGATATGGCCCATTTACAATACCAACCGACCTATACTAATTAGAAGTATTTGTGCAAAATTTGAAGCGGCTAGCTTCACTGCTTCGGAAGTTGGCGTGCTTTCGACAGACAAACGGACGGACAGATAGACGGACATGGCTAGATCGACATAAAATGTCGCGACGAACAAGAATATATATACTTTATGGGGTCTCAGACGAATATTTCGAGTAGTTACAAACAGAATGGCGAAATTAAATTAGTATACCCCCCATCCTATGGTGGAGAGTATAAAAAATCTTAATCTTAATACAAAAGATTCTATCTTAAGAAAAGAAGAAAACTTATGATAAACTTTCGACAATAATTGGTATTAAAACCCTTAATTTGATGAAATTTAAATAAAAAGATTTCTACAAACTAAATTTTAATGAAAATTTTTAGAAACAGTATTTCAGTAAAATTCTTTCTGAAAGCGAAATTTAAATGACATTTTCTTTTAAGTCAAATGTGTAAAATATGTGTTTTTTACAGAAAAAAAGGTTTGAGAATTTTTAAACAAAATATTATTTGACTTTGAAGTTAATATTTTCATGAAAATTATTCGATAGACATGCAAGAAATTAAAGAAATACAGTTGAACCTCGATTATCCGGGTCTGTATTCATCGGTTGCCCCTGTTAGCCGGCATGATGTGCTTTTGGTTTTGTATCCCTATTAACAGTGGTTTCCTCTATTGTCCCTGCACCATTCACATGTTTTGATGTAAAATTCTGTGTTTCCTATTTTTAATTTGAGTTAAAGTTGAGTATACATACATTCGATCTGTAATTGAAAGTTAACCGGTCAAAGTGTTTGTTCGAAAAGGCTCCAACTTCAAATGAAAGAGAACGTAACGTTCTATTAATGCAGGAAAAATTAGAACTGAATAAATACCACAGTAAGTACACATCTCTGTTGGTTTAATTTTAATACAAAAGAAAACACCATTTTCAAAGATGCCTCTAGAAATTCTACAAAACATTTTTTGTTTTTGCTTCTTGATATATGTTATGTAACATAAAGTTATGGTAACATTTCTTCCACATGCTTAATTCAACCTATTGTTCAGGGGACAATCCGAAACTTAAACCACCGTAAATGATTAATCCAAAAACTTTTGGTTTCAAACAGCAGACATGATTTCGCCAAATCTTTGAATATCAAGACAGCTGCTATATTTTGGGAAATGTAACGCCACAAGTTTAACACAATGTTGGGAACAACCTGCTGTCCCACGATAACGAAAAGGTGAATTATTCTGCTGTTATACAATAAAACATTGCAATAACGCCTGGATGTTCAACTAATAACCTCTCAAAGTAGATGGAGTTCGATGGTGATGGTGGTCCTCCGCTATTGTTTCTGATGGCATAATACATATGGCTAACCAAAGCGAGGAATACGAGTCTAATGGGGATTCTGAAGAATCTGACGAAGGAACCTTAAAAAATCAGAAATCCTCAATTAGCTTATCATGGATGTTGGAAGTCATAACAATACACTCCGTAAGATTCCAAATCGGGAGATCAGTTTATATGATTTGATTATATGATATGACTATATGATTTACAACAGTTTAAAGACCCATTTGAAACGCACTTGGCACTGTTATTAGAAGTCCTTAAAGAATATTCTGAGCAAAATTTCTGCCAAATCAGACAACAACGGCGGCTTCTGGAAGCTCAAGAAATCACATGGGGAGACCGGTTTATATGGGGCTTCATCCAAATCTGAACCGAATCCTTTGTTTGCCTATAAAGAGATATCGGGCAAAAAATGACAAATGAGATCCATGGTAGAGGGTATGTAAGATTCGGCCCGGCCGAACTTTTCATGCTTTTACTTGTTGTGACTCGATTCGTTCGCCAAGTCATTGATAACAGCTGTTTTCCCTTAATAAAATCAGCTTTTTTCTATGACTTGGCGAACGAATCGAGTGACAAAACGAAAAAAATGTCTGCTTATCGGCACGCCACTTGGCGGCAAACTTATATATGGGAGCTATATCCAAATCTGGGGTCCACCGTAGCGCAGAGGTTAGCATGTCCGCCTGTGACGCCGAAAGCCTGGCGTGAAAATCAGAAAAATTTTCAGCGATGGTTATCCCCTTAGCCAGCATTAGCTACATTTGTGAGGTACTTTGCCATGTAAAAACTTCTCCCCAAAGAGATGTCGCACTAAAAAGTAAACCCCTTATCATTGAACTTAAAATTGAATCGGACAGCACTCATTGAGAAGTTCGCCCTGTTCCTTAGTGGAATGTTCATGGACATTCCACTAAGGATTCCCGTGAACATCAGACAAATTTTTAGCGGTGGTTATCCCCTCACTAATGCTGGCTGCATTTGTGAGGTACTTTGCCATGTAAAAACTGTCGCGCTGCGGCACGCCGTTTGGAGTCGGCTATAAATAGAAGGCCCCTTATCATTGAGCTTAAAATTGAATCGGACACCACTCGTTGATATGTGAGAAGTTCGCCCCTGTTCCTTAGTGGAATGTTCATGAGCAAATTTGCATTTCAAAATCTGAACTGATTTCTATGAAATTCATTAGTAATGTCGAGAGTCGTAAGAAAATCCTTCCTTCCAAATTTCAAGATAATCGGTTAACAATTGGCCATTTTAAAGACGATCGCATGAATATTGTGACCTGTAGTTTGTACACAAATGAACAGGGACAGACAGACAGACAGATTTCTAAAGGCAAATTGGTCTTAAATTTCTGTAATAAATAATACTAAAATTTTTAATTGAGACCAAGTTGCCGTAATTGGTCCCAAAGAACAATATCAGAATCATAATCTACTCCCTAGCACCTTTTATTTGATACCGATAAACGTGCCCCAATTTTATACCATACGCCACTACTGTGGTACATTGATAAGTACACTGATTGACTCAGAATCACTTTCTGATTCGATTTTGCTATATCCGTCTGTCTGTCTGTCCGTCTGTCTGTCTGTCTGTCCGTCTGTCTGTCTGTCCATGTTAATTTCTGTACAATGTACAGGTCGTAGTTTTCATCCGATCGGCCCAGAGAGGAAGCGTATTGAAATTGGAAAAAATCGGTTCAGATTTAGATATAGCTCATATATATATACTACCACAATATCTGAGAAGTTTGGTCGAAATCGGTTTATATTTGGATAAAGCTTCCATACATATGTTCGTCAGATTTTGGTTAATTTCCAAAAAGGTTGTCATTTGTCAACCGTGTTATTACAGTTTGAACATATTTTTCTCGAAATTTTATATGGATTGTTTAATAACCCATCTCAAAACATCCGCATAAGTCCATCAAAATTGGTTCAGAATTAGATATAGCTCAGAATTAGATATATGGGACAAAAGTCGGGAGGTGGCGCCCCTTCCCCTTCCTTACTGGTTTGGTTGGTAGTTGGACCTCCGCCAAAACATATTGTCCCAAATTTGAACTTCAGACTCGAACTGTACTCCAACATACCTTTCATTCGATACCTTTCATTTCATTTTGATACCTCATCGTCATATATGTCAGATTTTGAGTGAGACGTTTCCCAAGGTTACTTAACCTTTAACTTTAAAGGTGCTGACGAAAATATCACTGTTATCGGTTCACCTATCTCCCTGATCTGGAAGAGGTTCCTCCTCCCTCAAAGTCCCTTCTAGACTGCGTCATCTATGATAGCGGTTCAGCTGTACTTGAGGCTTATTGCAACAAAGAACTTTGACTGACCTTTTTATAACACGAAATTTTCTCACCATTAATTCAAAAGTTACTTCTCTTTGTTTCATTCAGTTAGGCCCTTTCCTTCCAAGTATAATACCTCAGTTCGCCCCTTTAAAACACTCAAATCTGTATGGAGATGTCCCCTCAAATGGTGACATTTGAATTTGCTTTCGTCTGTACTTTCTGTGTGTGTAAGTTTGGATTCATTCATTCGTATGTGTGGCTGCCTCCTTGTCTGGTGTAATTGTAAATATTTTATAAGTTTCAACCCTGATGTGACAAATCTCACGTGTCCGTTTGTTTTTCGTCTGTCTGAATGTTTCTGTAAATTTGAGTTTTTCTTTGACGAAGTTTCCCCACTCTGTTATAGTCTTAAATTAAATTTGTCTCAAATTTCAGTTAACAACAGGACCTAGTCAGTAAAAACAAATTATAAAAAAAAACTAAAAACTGGTGAATAAAGTCACAGACTACATCGTTGGAAATAGGCAAAATGCTGTTTCTGCTGGTGTCAGAAGCGCAAATGTCAGTGTCACTCATTCTATCAAAAATCTCTTCCTACTTCTCGTTGAGCCAAATGACAAGGGTGATGCGAATGGCGATGGCATTGGTGTTAGCACTGATAAGCTGCCGCACCCAGTTCCTGAGTCTCATGTCACCCATACTGCCGGCCATTCAGGCAACCAGTCAACCAGTCGACCAGCCAACATCTCAACTTCCTGTTACAGTTACAGTTACTTTCTTTTCAAAGGGCAATGGTTCGAGAACTCTTAGTTTTGTGGAACATGGCAATTTTTACTAAGGCAAAATATTTACATTGCATGGACAATAGACCAAGCCACCACCAGCCAGAAGACTGTTGCGAATGTAAGAAAATCTGAGGGCGATACCATCGCCAAATTCTTGTCAACATAGACATCGTCTATGTGACATGGTCTATACCGAACGACATCATTTTAAAAGATTATGTTGTCGGTGATGAGGATACAGAGATTAAAAGTAATTTTACACCTTCAACAAGACTTAACATTTCAAGGGAATTGAGACCTTTTAATTCCCTTCATATTCCTTGTGCCTTTATTTTCCTTCTCAATGAAATCAGGGATTTCGCTTTTGAAACCAATACTCCCCATAGCATTCCATTTAATTATACACAGTTGAAATGTCAATTCAAATTTATTGAGAAATGATAATTTCCATAGGGACGGTCATTGTTGTTTTGGGAAGTGTTCATTGTGAAGGTGTCCCCATGAAATATGAAACCCATACAAACTACGGGTGCAAAGGTGCGAAATTTCAATGATTTTGCAATTCAAGTTTTTATTGACAAGCGTTGTCTTTTAATCTCTCAACTCACTGAGTGAAATTTAATATATTTTCCTGCAGATCAACCAAACAAAGGATTTTTGATGTTTTCACCTCAAAAAGGTCAAGAAAGCCTAGCAACAAACACATAGTACAGGTAAGTCGAAAAAAACAAAACAAGTAAAAAGGCGTTCAGTTCGGTCGGGCCGAACTTTGTATACCTACCACCCTGGGGTATATATGTAAACCACTTTCCATTTAAATCCGGTGAAAATTGCATAACTTATGTCCCATAGCAGTTATATCGAAATATGTTCCGATTTGGACCAAATAGTAATAAGTACAAGTCATTGTTCAGTTGTGTATAACAAAATATCGGTTTTTTAGTAGCTATATCTAAAAATAAACCGATCTGAACCGTAAACGACACAGATGTCGAAAAGCCTAACATAAGTCACAGTGTCAATTTTCAGTGAAATCGGATTATAAATGTGCCTTTTATGGGGCCAAGACATCCAAACTGCACCGTTTTGGGCTAAGATGCAGAAAAATGTCGAAGAGTCCAACACAACGAACTGTCTGAAATTTCAGCGAAATCGGACAATAAATGCGCCTTTTATAGCCCCAAAACCTAAAACCGAGAGTTTGGTCTATATGGCAGCTATATCCAAATGTGGACCGATCTGGGGCAAATTGACGAAGGATATCGAAGGGCCTAACACAACTCGCTGTCCCAAATTTCAGCAAAATCGGATAATAAATGTGGCTTTTATGGGCCCAAGACCCTAAATCAGAGGATCGGTCTATATGGGAGCTATATCCAATTCTGGACCGATCTGAGGCAAATTGAAGAAGAATGTTGAAGGGCCTAACACAACTCACTATCCCAAATTTCGGCGAAATCGAACAATAAATCCGTCTTTTATGGGTCCAATACCATAAATCGAGAGATCGGTCTACATGACAGCTATATCCAAATCTGAACCGATCTGAGGCAAATTAAAGAAGAATATTGAAGGGCCTAACACAATTCACCGTCCCAAATTTCGGCGAAATTGGACAATAAATGCGCCTTTTATGGGCCCTAGACCCTAAATCGGCCGATCGGTCTATATGGGGGCTATATCAAGATATAGTCCGATATAGCCCATCTTCGAACTTATTCTGCTCATAGACAAAAAAAATCTGTGCAAAGTTTAAGCTCAATATCTCTATTCTGAAAGACTGTAGCGTGATTTCAACAGACATACGGACAGACGGACGGACATGTCTAGATCGTCTTAGATTTTTATGCTGATCAAGAATATATATACTTTATAGGGTCGCAAATGGATATTTCGATGTGTTGCAAATGGAATGACAAAATCAATATACCCCCATCCTTTTATTGCACACTTCCAAATCGTTGAGTCTTAAAATTTTAATCGCATTATCAAGGCCAAATACTGTCCCAGAAATTTCGAAATAATCACACGAACATACTACTCCGAATTTGATGCTATTACAAATTCGCTCCCTAATATCTGTACAATGACAATCTAAGCCTAAATTTTAGCTAAATTTTATGGAGTTCTTACGCCTGGTACGAAGGTATTGGCGTATAAAATACGACGCCAGCAAATGGCATGTTTAATATGAAAATATTTAACGACAGCCTATGTCAAAGCCCGTCACATTTGATGATGAGAATAAGCCACAGAGAATGTATCATCCTGTGTATGTAGTGACACACAGTAGGATAAAATATAAATTGAAGGGGGTTTTATTAAAAACAAATTTTGATAAAAATAATTTGTGGCTAAGGATACAATTGAAGATTGTAAAAAAAGGTGTTAGCAAAAAATTGCCAAAAAAATCATTACAAAAAATCTTTTCTCAAAGTTTGTAATGTCGGAACATACAAAAAATATTTTACATAATTAAATTTCCATGAACTTCCTTTGAAAAGAATGTGATTTTTAAAAATTTTTGAATCTTAAACCTGTGCTCCTGTTTTTCCTTCCTCCACTGTGTGATGTGCACATCCACTGTATTAACTACACTGGCTGTCATTGGAAAATATTCCCATTTTAAAGCTATCATCCATAGGCACATATCACAGAGACGGTATTCGGGATTTGATGCAAGCGATCCAATCAGCCATCCGGCACCGTAGAAAAAATAGCGATAGTATATGAATATCGGTGACTTTTCTGAGTGAGTACGTGTGCACACTCAGAAAACTTATATCGAAAGTCTTCAGCACGCGGCTTAGATACCTTCATAAGAGATTTTCGTTTCATTTGTCTTCATCTTCGTAACAATTTCGCTCCATGTAGCTTTTATGGCTGAACTTTTCAAATTTGGTGTCTATTCATTCTGTCGATGATGTTTGTCTCATTTCCATCTGGCAAGATTTTTGGTGGTAAAAACGTCTTTTGTCTGTGCCTGTAGCCCTATGTGGCTTACATACACACATTCATTCGTGGGTTTATTTATTTTATTTAACCTTCCTTCAGTTTTTCTGTTTTTTTTTTTGGCGTTGTTGTTGGTTGCACAGAAAAATTATGATTAGCTCTCGTTAATAGCATTCCCAAATGTGTGATTACGCTTGATTTTCAGCGTGATGGGACTGTCTAAACTGACTGACTGACTAACTGGTTTCCTAGTGTGTGTTTGTGTGAGTGTGGTTGGGTGATGAACAAGCGTCTGAATGCGCCTCGTAGAGCGAAGATTAAAGTTAACAGCGGGATGTGCATGAATGTATAATCAGTAATAATTTTTCTCTTTCGGTCGCTCACTGGGACGTCCTTTGGGTTGGCTGGAGTTGGGATGATTTGGGGCAGGGGGGGAGGGGGTTAGGTATATTTCGCCTCACCTTCCCATATGCCTTACTGTGCTGTTGCTGCTCCTTTGTCGCGTTTGAGTGACACTTATTCCAGAGGTAACGACGAAATGTTGTTAGCATTGTGATAATAAGGGTGATAAGTGTTTTTGCCTTTTTGGTTTTTGCTCTCGATGCCATTGCCATTGGTATTGGCACTGCCTTTGCCTTTACCTTTGTCGCTGCCATTGGCTTTTGTGTTCGCTGAGCGCTGGGTTATTATTGTACCTGAAGCTAATTTAGCATAATTTTTCAAAGCGAACGCGCTCCAGGGGAAAAGTGAAAGAACTTGACATCGAAGCGTCAACATCTCGGTATTTATATTCATATTTATTTGTTTGTCTATCTTCATTTTTGGGGCGAAATTGTTTTTTTGTTGGCAGTTTTTATGGCATCGTTTTAGCTTTTTTTTTCTTGCCTTTAGTGTTTTGGCGGAAGAACGTTTGATGCTGCGTTCGTTGGTGGCGCTGTCGTTTCTGAAAATGCAATCAAGCTTTATCATGCTTATCTCAATGAAGCCATCACACAGACAAAATATATTTTTCTCTGCTCTGCTAAAAGCAGAGCCAAATAAAAAAAAAACAGCGTTCCGAAGCGTCCATGCATATTTCAGTGCACAAAGGCAGTAAATATGTCTGAAACGAGATACCATTTAAAAATGTTTGCATGCCGCCCTTGCATCCGAACAAAATACCAAAAAACAGGAACTGCCAATTTTGCTATGTCTGAAATGTATTTTAAAATTTTGTACTGCACATTCAAACAGGATCATTAGGGGGCTTCGCGATGTATGCAAATATCAACTTCCATTGATATTTTCTTGAAATTTCAATTCTAGAAAAAAAATCTTTGAAATATGACTTCGTTGATCATGATAAATTACATGAAAACTTGATTTTCCAAAATATATTTTCAACTTGACGTTCAAAAAATTTCATATGTGTTTTGGGAGTGGGACGGCTCCAAGTCCTTTCACCCTGGATGTGTGCATCACATGATATAGCTGCCATAGAAACCGATCTGGGATCTTGACTTCTTGAGCCTCTAGAGGTCGCAATTATTATCCGATTTGCCTGATATTTTGTACGACGGTTTCTCTTATGACCATCAACATACATGTTTATCATGGTCTGAATCGGTCTATAGCCCGATACAGCTCCCATATAAATCGATCTCTCTATTTTACTTCTTGAGCCCCCAAAGGGTGCAATTCTTATTCGAATTGGCTGACATTTTACACAGGTCTCCAACATATAATTTAATTGTGGCCCAAACCGGACCATATCTTTTCTCATATCTTTTTTGCCTAAGAAAAGATGACGGAAAAGAACTCTACAAATGCGATCCATGGTGGAGGGTATATAAGATTCGGGCCGGCCGAACTTAGCACGCTTTTACTTGTTCGATTCTTGAATGGGGGGCGGACCCTCCCCCTTACCCTAATTTTCAGAAACGCCAGATCTCGGAGATGGGTGGTGCGATTTAAGCGAAATTTTGTGTGCTCTCATATAGTACCCTAAAAATAAAAATTTAGTATCCAAATTTCGGATGGGGTACCTAGGGGGGCCGCCCCACCCTAAAACCTACCAAACATATATTTAGACCAATCACGACAATATGGGACTCAAATGAAAGGTATTTACGAGTAGAATACGAATCTGATATCCAAATGTGGAACCACGTTTCTGGGGGTCCACCCCTTCACCAAAACACAAAACAGGACTTATTTACTGACCATGGGAATATGGGGCTTAAATAAAAGGTATTTGAGGGTAGAATTAGAATCTGATATCCAAATGTGGGACCACGTTTCTGGGGGTCCACCCCTTCACCAAAACACCCCCCACACAGGACTTATTTACTGACCATGGGAATATGGGGCTTAAATAAAAGGTATTTGAGTGTAGAATTAGAATCCGATATCCAAATATGAGACCAAGTGTTTGGGGGGCCGCCTATCTCCAAAAACCTTCCCCAAAGGTGACAAATTGACGACCATAGCCATATGGGACTCAAAATAAAGGTTATTGGGAGTAAAGCACGAATTTGATATCAATATTTGGGAAAAGTGTCTATGGGGCCACCCCACCCCCACAACACCACCCAAATAGTAAGTATTAGCTGACTTTTGCAATATGTGGCTCAAATACGAGGGTTTTTAGAGTGGAACACGAATCCGATATATATTTTCAAGGGCAACTCACTGAGTGGCCGCCCATCCCCAAAAACGCTTCCCAAGCCGGTCACGTTTGCCGACTGTGGAAATATGGGGCTCAAATTAAAGGTATTTTGGAGTATTAGGTACCAACTGTCTATGGGACGTCCCACCACCATAACAACCCCACAAATAGGACGTATTTGCTCACCAAGACAATTTGGGTCGTAAAGAGAGTGGAACTAAATATTTATAGTATTAAGGGCCAACAACCCAAACCAGATATATTTGCTGACTTTTGCAATAAGGAGTTTAAATGAGATTTGAAAACTAATTTGATATCCAATTTTGAGGGCAATGGCAACATGGGGTTCAAATACATGATATACAGATATATGAGAATAGAGCACGTGGCTGATATATTTTCCGGGCTTATTGTTTGGGTGACCACTCTTATCCCCAAAACACCCCTAAATCGGCCATATATACCCCATGTCAATGTGAAGCTTAAAAAAAAAGGTATTGGAGGGTAGAGCAAGAATTAATACCCACTTTCAGGACCAATTTTCTGGGGGTCAACCCCTCTCCCAAAATACCCCACAAGCAGCAATTTTTTAATGACCATCGCAAATGGGGCTCAAATAAAGGTATTTGGGAGTAGAATACGAATTTGGTATCCAAATTTAGGACCATGTATTTGGGGAAGCACCCCTTCCCCAAAACCCCGCAAAGGGCAAACAATTTTCGACCATTCCAATATGTGGTATTTAAGATTAGAAAACGAATTTGATAACCTATTTTGGGCCATGTGTTTGGGGGACGCCTCATCGTGTAAACTCCCCTAAACCAAAGGCAATATGGGGTTTAAATAAATGGTTTTTGAAAGAAGAGCACGATGCTGATATTTTTTCAGGGCCAAGTGCCTGGGAGACCACCTCACCCTCGAAAACACCCCTAAATCAGATATCATAAGAGGGCTGAAATAAAGTATTTAAAGAATGGAGTACACCTTACATCCAAACTTCAATTCGTAGACCAATAAAAATCATATGGGATTCGGACAAAGGCACTTTAATTGTTAGTCAAGCGATATACTATTTTCGTAGCATGGTATTTCACTAAAAGCTCTTTAATTGCCGAAAATAAATATTCCACGGAAACTTTTGTTCCATATAAAGTAAAAGAAGGCGCAGCGGAGCGGGTCCGGGTCAGCTAGTTATTGAATAAAGTTAAATTGACAAAAAACAAGACTTTAGTAACGAGATTGCTTTTTATATTTCGGGACTAGTGAAGAGTAGCGAATATTAATCATCGAAAATCGCTTTATTGTTTTTCAGAATATTCCCCATTAAGATCTAGACACTTTTGCATGAGTTTGAACCAATTGTCGAAGCACTTTTGCCACTCTGATTGAGGTATCTCCAAAACATGCATACTGAACGCATCAACCGCTTCTTCAGGTGTCGATAAAAAGAAGTCATTCGCAGCCAAGTCAGGACTATACGGCGGACGACTCATCAAATCGATGTTTTGAGTGCTCAAAAATGCAGTTGTTTGACCCGATGTGTGAGAGCTCGCATTGTCGTGGTGAAGAGTGATCCGACTTCGGCGGTTAGTTTTTGTTATTTCTTGGAAGACAACTGGCAAACAAATGGTTGCGTTCTTCGTTTTTCTAGTGGTACAATTGCGACATGTCCAGTTTTTCCTAAAATGCTGGCGATTATTTGCTTCGAAGTGCTTCGTGAGCGAGCAATTTTTGTTAAATTTAGGTCATCTTGAAACACCCATACATTCGACTGCAGCTTACTTTCGGGTTCATACGCGTAAATCCAGGATTCATCACCTGTCACTATGTCATTGATGTGTTTCGAAACAACGCGATCGTATTTATGGAGCATTTCTTTCGACCAATCGACACGCGCCTTCTTTTGAGCGATTTGCAAATTGTGTGGAATCCAACACAAGCAAATTTTTTTGACGGGGGTCTTAGGCGAATATTTCTAAGTGTTACAAAGGGAATGACTAGATTTGTGTACGCCCATCCTATGGTGGTGGGTATAAAAATGTGAATTTGACTCCTTATACTGTGAATTTGATGTCAAAGAAATTTAAAATAAAATAGGAACATCCCTAATTTAAAATTTCTAAGTGAGAAGCACTTCTTTTTTACACCATAACACCAGTGTTGGTGTCCATTGGAAAAAAAAGCTCAATACTGCATCGATAGAAAACGACTTAATCTATCCATTCGCAGTATATATGGAATGCTGTTGAGTCAGTTAAGCTACACCTCCGTTATTTATTTGCTCCAGTATACGATTGAAGCCCACTGTGGGCTGAACGGCCATATCCAGGCGGAAGCCGTTGCAAAAGCAAGAAAGCGAAGAAGAGGCCATTGCTTATGGTAGAAGTAATGGCAGAGATTTATGCGTAACACCGAAATATTTAAGCGTTTTATAAGAAGCTTTCAAGGCAAACAATCAAATACATTCGCCACTTTACCCCATTCCTCCCAGAATGAACCAGCAAGTCGTCTCTGGCAGATTTCCTGGGTTCATCGTATGTCAGTGAATCTTTTGCCCAAACAAATATCTTCTGTGTATTTGCCTTCGAATTGTAGGAAATTGTATCTCCAATGTTTGAACTTTCATTTCATATATGAACTGACAAGAAGTGGCATGGCAATGAAGCCAAGGGAGCCGCAGGACCCCTACGAAACGTTAAAATGAAAATGTTCTTAAGAAAAGCAAATAAATGCCAACCAAAGCTGTCGAATGCCAGCTCACCGACGCTTCTAGTCCATAGCTCAGTATGTGAACATTCTGTGACAATTTCAACGAGATTTCAACAAGGATGCGAATATCGAGAGTCTGTTTGTTTGGCTTGGAGGGGAGAACATAGCATTGCATAAGTGTCTGTTGGGTCGAAATCAAATTCCTCTTTCTCATATGCACTTCGTAAATAATTTGTCAAAAGATTTCATTTTTACAAGCGAGATGAATGGAAGTTTTTCAAAATCTCTTGGATATTTCTCATAAAAGAAACTAAACAGACATTTAGGACTGATGCTTACACTGATAAAATAAAGTTAAAAAAACACATTTGAAAGAAAGGTAAATATATTGGCATAAATAAAAGTTTTGGTAGTGCTTAATAAAAAAAAATATTGAAAAAAGAACGAAAGTATATAGGGTGATTTTTTTTCAGAGCTATAGGAAAGTTTTTCAAAAAAATAAAAATCGAAAAATGCATGAAATCTTTATTTAAATCAATAGTACGGTCCACATAATTTTATGTTTCCAGATTATTTCATGCAAATGGTGACGGTGACTGCGCTTCAAATGGTCTTTCCAACATTTCGGCCGGCATCTCACGAATAAATGCTTTAATGTTGTCTTCCAATACGTCAATTGAAGTGGGCTTGTCTGTATAGACATGAGCTTTAACATAGCTCCACAAAAAAATAGTCTAAAGGCGTTAAATCGTACGAACTAGGCAGCCAATTGATCGGTCCCGTAGGTGAAATAAAATGTTCACCGAACTCGAAGTCCATTGTTATGCGTGATGTGTGGTACGTAGCACCGTCTTGTTGACAGCACATGTCATGCAAGGCAAGCTTTTGCATTTTGGGCAAAAAGAAGTGGGGTATCATCTCGCGATAGCGCTTACCTTTCACAGTTACGTAACGATTCACATCATCTTTGTGAACCACGGTCCAAGATGTCACCAGCCCATAAACAGCACCAAACTGTGAGCTTTTCTGGATGCATTGGTAGCTCTTGCAATGCTTCTGACTTATCTTTACTACATAACCGACAATTCTGCTTATTTACGTACCCATTGAGCCAAAAAGCTCATTTTTGGCGTCCCTAAATACAAGAAGAGTGCAAAGAACTTTCTTAACAGAGTACGCATTTTGATAATAAAATTCAATAACATTTAAGCGTTGTTCGTTTGTAAGACCAAACTGAAGAAGTTTGACGGTGAAACAACACACAAAATGTACGTGAGCTGTTTAAACTAGTGTTGCCAAAAAGATATTAGCTAAAAAATCACCCATTAATTAATTTTATATATATTTGTTATACTAGCTGAACTGGGCCCGCTACGCTGCTCCTTCTTTTACATGAACCAAAATTATCTTTTGAATACTTATTTTCGACAATTAAAGTGACGTACCATGCTATGAAAATAGGATATGTATATCGCTTGACTAACCTTTATCTGAATCCCATATGTCATTTATTGGTCTATGAATTCGCTCGGAGGGTTTAGGCTCATTAACGTTTGGATGCTAGATACACTCTATTCTTAAAAGTCTTTATTTCAGCCCGATGTTGTCATGATGTCCGATTTAGGGGTGTTTTCGGGAGTGAGGTGGTCCCCTAGACACTTGGCCCTGAAAAAAATTACAGCATCGTGCTCTTCTCTCAAATACCATTTATTTTAACCCCATATTGCCATTTGGTTTAAGGGGAGTCTATGGGATGAGGCATCCCCCAAACACATGGCCCCAAAATGTTTACTCTTTGGGCGTGTTTTGAGAAAGGGGCGGCGCCCCAAATACATGGTCCCACATTTGGATATCAGATTCATATTCTACTCCCAACTGCCTTTATTTGAGCCCCATATTACTATTGTCAGTAAATAATTGCTGTTTTTGGGATGGTTTGAGGAAGGGGTTAACCCCCAGAAAATTGTTTCCGAAATTGGGTACTTGGATCTCATTTTTTATGTCATATTCGTAGTTTAGGTTAGGTTAGGTTGAAAAAAGGGTGCAGATATTAATCCGCCCCATGCCGTTATGGACATAAACCTAAGCCGGTAACAGGCTTGTTGTACCTATAAAGTAACCTCTAAAAAAAAAAACCTCCCCTAAGATGGTTCATGTCCGGTATTGTGTCTCCACCTATGTGCCGGTATCTGTAAGACGCGAAAGCCGGGCAATGACAAAGGAAATGCTCCAACGTATCATCATCTTCCCCGCATGCCCTATACATGCTATCACTTGCCGCACCGATTTTACATAAGTGAGCTCGATAGCTATACTGACCACCTTCTTGCGTCATTTCAGTAATAGCCTTGTCTTCTCACGATTTGGATTCGCCATAGGATTTTCGCCGTCCTACCAACCGTTTCGCTGTTCCTTAATGTTGTATGCGCATTCGCTGCCCACTCCCTTAACTCGGAGTGCGTCGACCCGAAAGGGTTCGGGTTAAACAAGTTTATTGACGGCAGTCCTCTGGCCTTCACCGCAGACGATATTCGTAGTATAGTCCCAAAAACCTTTCATTTCAGTCACATATTGATCCACCAAATATGTTTTTTTAATGGAGTTTTTGGGGTTGGACGACCCCTCGCATACTTCATCTGCAATATCATTAATACCATGTTCGTATTCTACTCCCAATACGTATCATTTGATACCTATATTGTCCCTATCGGTCCACTTTTGATTTTAGTTGGTGTTTTTGGAGTAACGGGAGAGGGTCCACTCCCTTCCAATATAAACAAACTAAAAAGCCTTTTTCTCTCTTCTGACCATTTTCGTAATCTACTCCCGAATACCTTTCATTCGAGTCCCATATTGTCATTATTGTCCAATAAAACTATTTAAGGGGGCGGCCTACCAAATACTTGGATCCAATTCAAGCGAAAATTTGTTTGAATTCTTATATCAACCTAAAAACAGAAATTATGTATCCAAATTCAAGGTGCGGAGGCTATGGAAACCACTCCACTCTAAGACCCGCTAAATGGGAGCAAAAATGAAACGTATTTGACAGAAGAAATTGAATCTAATATCCAATTTTGGGGTTATATTTACCCCAAAGTCGGTATATGGGACTCAAATTAAAGCTATTTGAGAGTAGTGCATGATATTAATATCCACATTCAGGATATTTATGTCTTTATTGCTGTCCCACCCTCAAAATACCCCCAAGCAGAACTTGGTAATGTAGGGCTCAATTTAATGTTTTTTGTTTTTTTTTTAATCTCAATCTGATTTGTCTTCCATTTATATGTGGTGAACGAGGCCTAGATGTAATTGACACATCGTTATTCGTACGCATCAACAAAGTACATCTAAGTGTTGTGTAAATTTTCTTCTTACTTTCGTGTATAAATTTCCTTCGTACATCCGTATATGTCTCTCAATTCAAAATCTTAAACTTATGGTCGTATCGTAGTTCATAGTGGTGAATGTATCCAAATTTTCGTACGTGAATGTCCATATGGAGATGTATGCAAGAGTGTGTGTGCATGTGCTTGAAGTTTCCGTTCCCTTTAGGAATGCTTTGACAGATTCAAGTGTATTTTATCATATGGTTGTGTTGGGGCATTTTTGTTGTGTATTGCTGTAAGGGGAAAATTATACTCATACTTACTAGGAGTACTGCATTTGCCACAGTGTACTGTGCATAGCCGCACTCTAAGCGTAAATCTTTGTTTACTCAGTTTATTCTCATCTTTCTCTTGGCAAATTTCATCTTTTTGTGTTCGCCAGAGATATAAAACGACAAGAGTGTAGTTTGTGCAAGAAAAAAGGACCCTCAGGATAAGCATGCAGTGCAGCGAAGAATTCAACGTGATGAAGTGCATCACAAAGTAGACATTTTCGGGTTTTTAATAGATTGGCAAACACACAGTGACATTTCCATTGAAGAACAACAAGACAACATAGCGATGAGCTCTGGAGCCAGATGGAGTTGGTGGGGGAGAATGCCAGAGGGAATAGTTGAGGACTTAATATTATTAACACCATCCAGACAACGCACATCGAGTCCGCTCTGTACCACTCGGACGCCCCATGGCATGGAATTTGAAGGGAATTGTCAAAAGCGTCTACGGCAGCAGTCATGTGCAAAGTAGAGGAAGTGAGCTTTACAGTTAAATAAATTTAATGAATTTATAAATAAAATCCACTCTGGCGCTGAGCAAACATTATAAATGTTGAAATAGCTTTTACTCACACTTGCTTACGTGCATGCTAGCACTTAAGTGGGGAAGTGGCCAGGATAAGTCTATGCGAATGTGTGTGATGTGCTGTGCAGCACATCTATTGAAATCCTTTGTCAAATACAAGAATCTAATTGAATTTGTACTGCAACTGCTTGCGGCAGTGATGACATGGTCGGTGTGCCCACTCTTGTCCAGGATGTTGTTTACAATTTTTGGGTTTTTATCAACATCCATTGTCGAGATTATTATTAAAATTTAGCATATGCCACATAGTGTGGGAACGGGCAAACGGCAACAGCAAAATGAGCATGCAAAACAACCAGTCGTAGCCCATCACCCGTTGGGAAGGACGGACGGACGGAGATATGCCTGGCTGTTGGTGTTGGAAACTTGAGTTGTTGCTTCGGCTACTGCTGGTAGCCAAGATATCCGTAGTACCTTACAAGATGTTGATGTTGATGTTCTCTTCTCGGCCAGACCAAATGATTGTTGTAGTTGTTAGCAGCCACTAAACGAACACAACGCCATCCAACCAACAATTTATGTCCCACTGACATTTACTTCCTTTACTAAACACTCTGCAAAACAGCAAAATAAATAGGAAAACAAATGCAAAACATCACTCTGGCAAAGCTGAGAGGGAAAAATAGAATAACTGCGATGGCGAATGGCCACACAATGGTAGGATGCACAGAAAAATAAAAAAAATAATCCCGGCTTGACACTTGAGTGCGTTTCGCCAACAGGCAAATGATTCTGTCACTCATCGCAGAGACTAAACAGACAGCCAGTCGGGGAGACACTTGTTTCTGCAACGACCTTCTAACAGCCATTTAGCTTTGTGCTTCTGTTATGATTGCACAACAACAGCACAGTGTCAGGACGTGAGGGATCCCACCACCACCTAGTACTTGTATATGGTTATGCAACCATCAGCATTTGCCATCATCATAATCATCATCAGTGCTGCATAGACATTGTGAGATGCGACGCGGATGACGATGATGACAATGACAGAATGTTTATTAAACAACACACCATGGACGACATGGTGTGTTGTTTGGCCCGCTCACCAAAAAAAAAAAAAAACTCGTGTTAAATAAGCGCATAGTGCAAACTCAATTTTAGCTTTTTTGTCATTTGCGTTTTTTTAAGCTATGGTCACCCGCACAAAGACCTCGTCCATTTGTCGTGACCACAATGAAAAAAAAAAAAAACTAAATTTTCATCATGGTCAACATATCATTTCATATCAGCTTCAGCAACACTGCCATCATCTCGCCAAGAATTCTGTATAATAGAGGTTTTCATTCTCACTCTCAACGACAAATTCAAACTTCCGTGTATTTAACAGCCACAGAGTGACAAAGTAATTTGTTCAAGTCTGCTAAAGTTTTCGTTTTCCTTGTTTCCGTCCTCTGTGCTATGCTGTTGTTGTTTTTTTTTCTGCCTTGTTTGGAATATATTTTCTTGGTTTTCGCTTGCACAATGGGCAGCACATTTAAAACTTAAATGTTCGTACTTTTGAGTTCGAACAAATGTACTTAATATCCCTTGAGACATCAAAAAGGAAATTTTAAAAGCCAACCATGTTGTAAATGCTTTACACTTGCCCCTAAGTAAAGATGAGCACGCGATTTTGGCAGCAGCGATTGTTATTGGTCCCTACATTATGTGGACCTATGGTGGAATGGTTTTGTTCTACCCACCACCGTGGTAGGATAGAGGGTATAGTCATTTAGTCATTCCGTTTGCAACACATCGAAATATCAATTTCCGAGCCTACAAAGTAAAATTCTAAGACGATTTAACAATGTCCGTGTGTCTGTCTGTCCATCCATCTGTCTATCTATTGTAATCACTCTACAGCCTTCAAGAATTGGGATATTGAGCTAAAATTTGGCACAGATACTTCTTTTTGATGTACGCTGGTTAAGTTCTTGAACGGGCCAAATCGGAACATATTTGGATATAGCTGGTACATAGACCGATTTTCCGATAAAGGGTCTAATGCCCATAAACGCTTTACTTTTCATCCCATTTCGCTGAAATTTGAAAAAGTGAGTAGTTTTAGACCTCCCGATATCTGAGCCAAATATGGTACATATCGGTATATATTTATATATAGCTGCCATATATACCGATCTGCCGATAAAGGGTCTGAAGCCCATAAAATTTATTACCCGATTTCGCTGAAATTTGAAACAGTGAGTAGTCTAAGGCCTCCCGATATCTGACCTAAATATGGATCAAATCGGACTATATTAAGGTATAGCTGCCATAAAGACCGATCTCTCGATTAGGGGTCTGAAGCCCATTAAAGCCTAATTTTTTAACCGATTTCGCTGAAATTTTGAACGGTAAATAGTTTTACGCCTCCTAACATAGAACTCAAATATGCGTTAGATCGGACTACATTTAGATATAGACAGATCTGCCGATAATGGGTCTGAAGCCCATAAAAGTTTTAGTTATTACCCTTTACTTTACTTTAATTGGCTATGACAGAATATTTGTTTCACTAGCCGCACGCAGAATAGCGGTCCAGCGGCGATGAGGTACCGGTGAGTCAGCCTTTTGAATGAATATATTGAGCTGAAATGTTCCACAGTTCCCTGTTTTTAAAGTCCTTGAACGAGCCAAATCAAACCGTATTTGTATGTCGCTGTAATATTGACAATCAATTGATTTAATGTGGTGTGCTCAAAGAAGGCGTATTTATTGCCTGATTTCGTTGAAACTTGGTTCAGTCAACTGAAATATAGCCCACGAAAACACTGGCAAATATTGTGCGATAAGGTTTTGGCCTCACAAATGACGGTGAGAAATGCGTTTCTGTGAAATTGGGAAGATGTTTTTCCTAGTTTAGCTTAATGACCATGAAAGTTATGTTAAATTAACTTGTTCACTAGCATCGCGATGAAACTGAATGTCTAGCCACCTTTCGTAGCGGAACATATACCAATGGCTGCTATGTCTAAGAATCTGTGGATTAGGCGATTTTTTCAGTAACTTCTCAATAATCAAATCTCTCCACAAGATAATTCTCATGGTCATTAAGCTCGACTGCACTTTGGAGAATGAACAAATGAAGTTACATTGTATCCCTCTAAACCCCTGCTATTTATATTTGGCCTAGGTTGATCTCACTATTTAGAGATTTTGTGCAGATGTACGGAGAATTTGGTTTCAATCCAGGGACGGAGAAAAAAAAATAAATAAGGGTTAAAGTCGGGCGATGCAGACCTTTTGATACCCTACACCGCATTGGATTTGACGAATTTAAAATTTGCTTAAATTTTATAAGTAGAATTTCGATCGAAATCCGTGCATATTGTAGGAGCCATAGAGTTGTGGAAATATTTGAGAAGATCAATTGATAAATGTGTTAGCAAAGGCATTAAATTAGAAAATCGGGAGATGCATATACGGGTGTTATATCTAAAACTGAAAAAATTTCTATGAAATTTTTTAGTCATCAGAAGAGTTATAAGCGAAACCTTCTCTTTAAATTTTGTCAAGATCGGTTAACAAATTTCAAAATTAACGAGTATTACTCAAAATCGGACGAAACTATATTTGAGGGCCATATCTAAATCTGAATTAACTTCTATTATATTCAATAGCAATACCGGGAGCCAATTTTCTTGTAAATCGGTTAACAAATGACCAAATTATTGCAATACTAGTCTAAACCGATTTTCTGAAGCTCACCAATAATATCGAGACTTATATTTCAAATTTCAACGAAATCGGTTAATAAATATAGCTCTTATGGACTTCAGAACCTTAATCGGCAGATCGTTCTACATGGCAGCTATATCTTAATATCGTCCGATCTGAACCATTCTAAGTTGGGCGTCGGGAAGCTCACAACAATTTATAAGCTAGTTCTAACTACATTTATTATCCGTTTTCGCCGAAATTTGGGATAGTGAGTTGTGTTAGGCCTCTAGACCCATAAAAGCTAAATTTATTAATCAATTTTGTTGAAATTAAGCACAATGATTTGCGTAAGGACCCTTGACATGGGTACCAAGTATGATCAAGATCGGGCTATATTTGAATATAATCTTTATGTGTATCGATCTCATGATTTGGATTCGTGCGACAATAAAATCGCGTTAGTTACTCAATTTCGCTGAAATTGGACTCACAG
This sequence comes from Stomoxys calcitrans, assembly GCF_963082655.1. Taxonomy (NCBI): domain Eukaryota; kingdom Metazoa; phylum Arthropoda; class Insecta; order Diptera; family Muscidae; genus Stomoxys; species Stomoxys calcitrans. The sequence goes on from NC_081552.1 coordinate 2,533,056, forward strand.
TGGACTGTGTTAAACTCCTCGACATTTGTGTTCTATATGGTTCAGATCGGTCTATATTTGGATATAGCCGTCATCTACATATACCGATTTTCCGATTTAAGTTCTTAAGTCAATAAAAAGGGAATTTTTTAACCCATGAATGTGGTACAATGAGTTGTGTTAGACCCTTACACAAACTTCTTGAATGTGTTGGAGATCAGCCTATGTAGATGTAGCTGCTATGGGTTCATAAATGATACATTTTTCACTGTATTATGACGAAAGGTTTTTATCCAAAATTCGGTCCGGCCGAACTTGATGTCTCTTACTTATTGCTGTAATGGTTAGCTTCATTATGATCGGCACAGAAAAATAGAGTTTGCTTTTTATATGAAAACAACAAAAAACCCACGTTACATCAAAGGTTTGGCAAATCTAGAGGTGTTTGCGATTTGTATGAAAACTTGATGTTCAAGAGAGGCATTTTCATGCATACATTCATATTAAACCAAATTTTTGTCAGTTTCTCTATAACTTTGTATTTCGTCGGTCCCCAACTGCAACGTTATAGAGAACTTCGACTTTATTTTATTTTCTCGGTTGTCTGTGTATCCCTGTGATCGTGAATTATGTTTTCAACGCTAAAGTTTCCGGCCTCGAAAGTAGTCTTCAACAATTCCTTCATTTTTCCTATTATTAATTGTTCGATTGCTTCAGCAGCCAAACTGCTAATGTATGAAGTATACTCGTACACTCTCATCCCGTGTAGGGTGTCCATATAATTCTTAAAATTTGTTAACTTTTTATCTCCGCCCAAAATATTAGTGAGAAATAATATTTTGTTTTTTACATTGGTTTATAAAAATATGCAAATAAATGGGAAATATTTAAAAATACTACTCAGAAATCCTGGAAGATGTTGACAAGTCTTTTTATGGACTTAAATGCTCTTGTAACAGCAACAGCGAATGCGACCAAAGTGTTTGTCAAAGTTTTTGACAAAGGAAGCATTTCAATATTTCAGCCGTAGACTTAGCACCCACACACCAACGCACTCGCACACCCTAGCACAAATGCATAGTGAGTTCAAGCAACAAAATCAGCAAATGATTCATAAATATTTATGAGCAAAAGGAATACCTCACCAGAGGCGATATTCAAAGCATACGCCTTGGCGCATAAAACACTCAATTAAACATCAAGGAGAGTGGCAAAAAATTAACTATCTTGGTTATTTAGTAAGTTGGTGTGAAATTAATGCGAGCCCCATTGAAATACATGCAACCAACTATTCCAGTTATGCAGCCACCACTCAACCGTCCCTGTTGCGTCCATCCATTCGGCTGTAAAGCTGCGCCATCTGGAATACTGATGGCATTGGAGAGGCGATGGGAATGATGTGCGAGACATAAAATATTAACAAATTCGTATGGCTCCTCACATATGATGTCTGTGTGTGTTGTCTTGGCAAACTAATTTTATAGACAGAGCTCTGCTTGTATGCGATCACGTATCGTCGTTGTGTTGGTGTGTTTTATGTCGACAATTTTAAATACTTTTCAATTATTAATGAAGGTGTTAAATTGACGAAATCTGTTTCATCTTCCAAATTTCACATGGCTGCTGCCTGCAGTTGCCTCAGCCAAAGGAATTCACGTAGATAAGGACTAGCTAAAGGAAGCTAAAAGCCACAGCCACAGTAGATGCACAGCCAACTTCCTGCTTGTTAGCATAGAATTAGCTTGGCTTTTAACCCTTAGCCTCCATATGGCATATCCATTCTACATTGCTTTCCCGTTGGCGCGCTTTTGATTTTTTTTTTTTTTTTTATTTATAATTCGCTCGTCCCTGTAAGTTTTACATTTCATGGCATTATGACTACACATTATAAAATTAATGAAAGAGCATGGAAAAGTACTTAAGCTAGGATGATAGTAGTTGCCATGTCGAGAGAGACCATCAGGAAAGATTAGAGTTATAAAACACAGAACCGCAACCCGATCTTAAAGCCAGGTCTTGGAATATGGATTCATACGACAGTGCTATACAAAGGTCCATCTTGAGTCTAGAGATTAAGCCCTGTAGTAGGAGATTGTAAGGCCCTTTGTTAGAGGCAACACTTCTCACTTAGATTTATACAAAGAAATCTGTGATACAACGTAAGGCAAGTTACATATCAAAAATGTTCTTTAAAAGTTCTATTCACAAAACTTCACTGATAATAAAACTTGATGAGAAGTTATGGACGAATGGGTTCTATACCCATAATCAGCGGGCATGGTTGAAAAACAATATTTAAGAAAAAATATAACGATTACCTCTTTACATGTCGTCAGCTAGAGCGCATGTTGTGCTAATTACCTCAAAGCTAAAATTGAATTATTGACTGAATGTATTATTCCATGTTCCGTTTCCATTGTACCCGGTTTTCCTCATCCTTGCTTAACGCGAAGCTCTGAAAAAAAAAAACACACAACACTAACCCTAATAATGACAACTAAATAGAGGCCAACCTTGGGGAAAATGTAACAAGTTAAAGAAAGTGATGGCTGAGAACAACCAACATCCAACTGTGTATGTTTGTGTTTTTTGCAGCAAACTTTAATTAATGCGCGCTTTTAAATAATTATAAGCTATTTGAATAGTTCAGTTTATGGAGAAGAGAAACTAACAAAACCCCTCTACCGGGAGCTTTCATTTCCCCAGTTACAGAGCGACTGAGAAAAAAAAAATACTGGAAAACATTACGGCACTTTCGGAGGAAATGCAGCTAACTAAACTGAAATGCCAACTTGGCAGAACATATAAAATGCTTGAAATTACCCCAACCAAGGGGAAAGTTATGCCTATGGGTATAGGCAATAGTATAAGCGGCCATAGCAACTCATAATAGGGCAGCATTAGCTTTCCCCCTCCATTCTGCAGTTTATTTAAATAATTTAGGGAAATGCATCTGGAAACTAAGCATAATTGACAGAATAACAAAATGTTCTAAATAAGCACTTAAGCCAATAACAGCATTTATCAATACAATAATGAACAGCAAAGCCCCTCTGTGGCATGTTTTTTACATTTGTTTTATTTTGATGTCATCTATTATAAACAGCACTAATCTGAGTGGTTCGTAAAAGGTAAAAACTAGGACATTTTGCTAAGTAAAGCACTGAGTATGATAAGAAACAAGTAAAAAGGCGTTAAGTTCGGCCGGGCCGAACTTTGGATACCCACCACCTCGGGTATATATGTAAACCACCTTTCATCAAAATTCGGTGAAAATTTTATACCTTATACTTATATACCTCATACCGATCTGAACTATATACGACACGGTAGTCGAAAAGCCAAACATAAGTCACTGTGTCAAATTTCAGTGAAATCGGATTATAAATGCGCCTTTTATGGGGCCAAGACTTTAAATAGAGATATCGGTCTACATGGCAGCTATATCCAAATCTGGACCGATTTGGGCCAAGTTGCATAAACATGTCGAAGAGCCTAACACTAAGAACTGTCCCAAATTTCGGCGAAATCGGACAATATGTGCCTCTTTTATGGGCCCTAAACCTTAAATCCAGAGATCGGTCTATATGGCAGCTATATTCAAATCTGGACCGATCTGGGCAAAATTGAAGAAGGACGTCGAAGAGCCTAACCAAACTCACTGTCTCAAATTTCAGCGACATCGGACAATAAATGCGTCTTTTATGGCCCCAAAACCTAAAACCTAGATATCGATCTATATGGCAGCTATATCCAAATCTGGACCGATCTGTGCGATATTGCAGAAGTATGTCAAGGGGCTTAACTTAACTCACTGTTCCAAATTCTGGGGACATCGGGCAATAAATGAGCATTTTATGGGCCCAAAACCATAAATCAAGAAATCGGTCTATATGGCAGCTATATCCAAATTTGAACCGATCTGGACCAAATTTAAGAAATATGTCAAAGGGCCTAACACATCTCACTGTCCCAAATTTCAGCAAAATCGGATAATGAATGTGGCTATTATGGGCCTTAGACCCTAAATCGGAGGATCGATCTATATGGCAGCTATATCCAAATCTGAACCGATCTGGACCAAATTAAAGAAACATGTCAAAGGGCCTAAGACAACTCACTGTCCCAAATTTCAGCGAAATTATGGGCCTTAGACCCTAAATCGGAGGATCGGTCTATATGGCAGCTATATCCAAATCTGGACCGATCTGAGCCATATTGACAAAGGATGTCGAAGGGCCTAACACAACTCACTGTCCTAAATTTCAACAAAATCGGATAATAAATGTGGCTTTTATGGGCCTAAGACCCTAAATCGGCGGATCGGTCTATATGGGGGCTATATCAAGATATAGTCCGATATAGCCCATCTTCGAACTTAACCTGCTTATGGACAAAAAAAGAAAAGAATCTGTGCAAAATTTCAGCTTAATATCTCTATTTTTAAAGACTGTAGCGTGATTTCAACAGACAGACGGACGGACATGGCTAGATCGTCTTAGATTTTTACGCTGATCAAGAATATATATACTTTATAGGGTCGGAAATGGATATTTTGATGTGTTGCAAACGGAATGACAAAATGAATTTACCCCCATCCTTCGGTAGTGGGTATAAAAATAAAACAACAGAAATCAATACCTTGGATTCTGTTTAAATGTATACAAATGAACTTCATAGAAGGATGTATGTGCACTGTATGCACCAAATTTCTTCAGAATCATTCAAAAATGTTAGCTTCTAGGGCTAACCCATTAGGGCCATTAAGTCCCTAATGGGTTATAAACTTATACAGGTTAAGTTCCACGCACCGAAAAAATATAGTAAAAGATATGCACTGAGAAAATAGTTAGATCTGACGTGTTGGCGACATCGTGTACAATAATAAGGGAGAAATTGCCATTTTCTGAAAACGGAAATTCAAAGTGAAAATATTGTAACGGACATCTTTATAATAATATAAAATTTTCACAGATATATCCAAACTATCCGATTTCGGGGAAAAAAAATTTACTGAAATTTGAGACAGTGAGTTGCGTAAGGCCCCTCGACATCCTTCATCAATTTGGTCCAGATCGGTTCAGATTTGGATATAGCTGCCATATAGACCGATCCGCCGATTTAGGGTCTTAGGCCCATAAAAGCCACATTTGTTATCCGATTTTGCTGAAATTTGGGACAGTGAGTTATGTTAGGCTTCTCGACATCCTTCGTCAATTTGGTCCAGATCGGTCCAGATTTGGATATAGCTGCCATATAGACCGACCTGCCGATTTACGGTCTTAGGCCCATAAAAGCCACATTTATTATCCGATTTTGCTGAAATTTGGGACAGTGAGTTGTGTTAGGCCCTTCGACATCCTTTGTCAATTTGGCTCAGATCGGTTCAGATTTGGATATAGCTGCCATATAGACCGATCCGCCGATTTAGAATCTGAGGCCCATAAAAAGAGCATTTATTGTCCGATGTCGCCGAAATTTGGGACAGTGGGTTAGGTTAAACCTCTTGACATAGTTCTGCATTAAGGCACAGATCGGTCAAGATTTGGATATAGCTGCCATATAGACCGATCTCTCGGTTTTATAAAAAGAGCATTTATTGTCCGATGTCGCTACAATTTGTTGGGCTCTTCGACATCCTTTTTCAATTTCACTCAGGTCGATCAATATTTGGATATAGCTGCCATATAGACCGATATCTCGATTTAAAGTCTTGGCCCCAAAAAGACGCATTTATAATCCCATTTAACTGAAATTTGACACATTGACTTATGTGAGGCTTTTCGACATCCATATTGTATATGGTTCAGATCGGTTTATTTTTAGATATAGCTAAAAGGACCAACATTTTGTTATAAAGGGTGATTTTTTTGAGGTTAGGATTTTCATGCATTAGTATTTGACAGATCACGTGGGATTTCAGACATGGTGTCAAAGAGAAAGATGCTCAGTATGCTTTGACATTTCATCATGAATAGACTTACTAACGAGCAACGCTTGCAAATCATTGAATTTTATTACCAAAATCAGTGTTCGGTTCGAAATGTGTTCATTCACCGTAACGTTGCGTCCAACAGCATCTTTGAAAAAATACGGTCCAATGATTTCACCAGCGTACAAACCACACCAAACAGTGCATTTTTCGGGATGCATGGGCAGTTCTTGAACGGCTTCTGGTTGCTCTTCACTCCAAATGCGGCAATTTTTCTTATTTACGTAGCCATTCAACCAGAAATGAGCCTCATCGCTGAACGGTGAATGAACACATTTCGAACCGAACACTGATTTTGGTAATAAAATTCAATGATTTGCAAGCGTTGCTCGTTAGTAAGTCTATTCATGATGAAATGTCAAAGCATACTGAGCATCTTTCTCTTTGACACCATGTCTGAAATCCCACGTGATCTGTCAAATACTAATGCATGAAAATCCTAACCTCAAAAAAATCACCCTTTATATAAGATAAATAAAAATTGCAAAGCTATTGGAGCTATGTCAGGTTATCAACTAATTCGGATCATTCTTGGTTTAGCTGTTGAAGGCCATAGTAGATGTCATTGTATAAAATGCCAACAAAAATTAGCCTAATAGTGGCTTAAGAATTAAAATCAGGAGATAGGTTCATATGGGAGCTATATCAGGTTATGAACCCTAGCAGACCATATTTGGCACGTATATGGAAGGTCATAGGAGCCTTTAAAATAATGTTTAGCCAAAGCGCATAAGAATTGCGCCCTCTAGAGGCTCAAAGCGTCAAATTGAGAGATCGGTTTATGGGAGCTACATCAAGTTTTAAACCTGTTTGAACCATAGTTAGCACAGATGTTGGAAGTCGTAACAAAATATCTTATATAAAATTTGAGACAAATCGGATAAGAATTGCGGCGTTTAGGGGCTCAAGACATCAAAATCGGTTTATATGGCAGCTATATCAAAGCATAGACCAATATGACCCATTTAAAATTCCAAATGACCTACACTAATAGGAAGTATTTGAGCAAAATTTCATGCTATAACAGATAATAGATAATTATTTTATAATAATAGATAATTATTGTCGCAACTATTAGTGCTGACATTTTTTTCTGATATTTTTGGCATGGGTAAGCCGATGATGCTTACCCGTGCGCAACGGTGATATTAAATAGGCCGACAAAAGTGGAAATTCGATTGAATTTAAAAATAGACAAAATGATGACAATGTGGAGGGAATCAACAACTGTTTCCAGTATTATTTTTTTAACCCTCTTACCCTGGGACAAGCTTCCACAATAGTCTGAAAGTTCTATAAAAACACGACCGCAAAATATATACGTAACTTAGTGAATACAAAGAAGAGTAATTGAAAAGAAAGTTATAATTCATATGATGTAAAAGGAAGCACAGCGAAGCGGGCCGGGTTCAGCTAGTCTTATATATAAAATTCAATTTGTGTTTGTTTGTTTGTTTGTGTGTTCCTTCTAGACTCAGAAAAGGCTGAACCGATTTTCTTGAAATTTTCATAGATGGTGCATAATGACCCCGTGGTGAAAATAGGGTACTACATTTTTTGATATCTGAAGGGGGGAGGGGGGGGGGTGGACCCTCCCCCTTACCCTAATTCTCAGAAACTCCAGATCTCGGAGATTGGTAGTGCGATTTAAGCTAAATTTTAAGTGATCTCTTATAGTAACGTAAAAAAAAATTTGGTATCCGATTTTCGGATGGCATACCTAGGGGAGCGCCCCAACCCCTAATAAATATATGTATATATACACCAATTACGACAATATGGGACTCAAATGAAAGCTATTTTAGATTAGAATCTAAAATAGCTTTCCGACCATGGCAATATGGGACTCAAATGAAAGGTATTTGCGAGTAAAATACGAATCCGATATCCAAATGTGGGACCAAGTTTCTGCTGGTCTAACCCTCCCCCCAAACACCCCCAAACCAGGACTTATTTACTGACCATGGCAATATGGGGCTTAAATAAAAGGTATTTGAGTGTAGAATACAAATCTAGATGTGGTACCAAGTGTTTGGGGGCCGCCCATCCCCGAGAACATCCCCCAAAGAGGAAAAATCTCAGAAACTCCAGATCTCGGAGATTGGTTGTGCGATTTAAGCTAAATTTTGAGTGATCTCTTATAGTAACCTAAAAAAAATTTGGTATCCGATTTTCGGATGGCATACCCGATATCGAAATGTGGGACCAAGTTTCTGCTGGTCTAACCCTCCCCCTAAACACCCCCAAAACAGGACTTATTTACTGACCATGGCAATATGGGGCTTAAATAAAAGGTATTTGAGTGTAGAATGCGAATCTAGATGTGGTACCAACTGTTTGGGGGCCGCCCATCCCCAAGAACATCCCCCAAAGAGGAAAAATTTACGACCATCGCAATATGGGGCTCAAATGAAAGGTCTTTGGAAGTAAAGCACGATGCTGATATTTTTTCGGGGCCAAGTGTACAGGGGACCTCATCCCCGAAAACAACCCTTAATCAGATACCATGAGAATATCGGGCTGAAATTAAGCATTTTAAGAATGGAGTAAACCTTACATCCAAACTTAAATTCGTAGACCAATTCAGATCATACGGGATTCAGATAGAGGCATATATTGTTAAACTGTTAGTCAAGCGATATACAATTTTCGTAGCATGGTATTTCACTTAAAGCTCTTTAATTGTCGAAAATAAATATTCCAAGGAAACATCAGTTTACAACGTTAATTTGTTGACTATGAAATTTTAATTTAAGTTCAACAAGGTGAGAATCGAAAATTTGGAAAAAAATGTTATCGAAACTTTAAATTATGGCCGTTGAAAAACTTAAATCCATATACAGCCACTTCATTTCCTAACTAAATGCTCCAATTTATGCCAAACATGAGTCAATGCTAGTCGATTTACACTGAAACCCCTTTCTTCCGTTGTTTCCATATGGAATGGTAAATTTGATGTAATTTCCCACATCATTGCCAACGTAAATCCACTTCCTATTAGATTGATGATTCGAAAGTTTCATCGCCTGTGAATTTTTCGCATATGTCGTAAATATTCTGAAAAATTTGTTTACATTCCTTGAAATACCACAAACAATGTAGCAACAAAGCTGCAACAAAAAAACGCCCGCATTTCAATTTTTAGCGCAAACAAGCACCATATTGCCGAAAAATTGCTATTTCCCTCTGAAGTATTTCGCCATGGCCAAATTAAGCGTCGTCATAGATTGTGCGACAGCGCCCTAACACCGGTAAGGGGGAGACCCCAGCAAAGCCAACACAGATCGTATGTATTGTGCTGTTAACAAGCACAAGAAAAAGCGCAGCAGCAGAACCACAGTACCTTCAAGAGTATGTGAGCGGAGCACATGGGTATTTGGAAAACTGCGGGCATTGGGGCCCGGCAAAGGAAGGGTAGCTGTTTAAGTCTGCTAACAAACAAATGAAACCGCACACAAGTATTTCTGTTGCTGATGTTGCTCTAGTGCTTCACGAAGAGAACGCATACCAACCGAAAGGGAAAAAGTAAACATGAATCGAAGAAGTAGCGGCAAAACTTTTGATGTAACAATTTGTAATTCAAGCAGAAAATGAAACCAGTTTCTCGTAGTAACAAAACTTCAATACGCAAGCATCCATCACACACACACACATGCACACATGCACCAAAGGCCCTTTAGCTCAACACAGCTACACACGTGCGCCATATACATTAAACATTTGAAAGAAACTTCAACAATCATACTTTTAAGTATCGCATACACCACACACGAACATTCATCCCCCGCAAACGCGTTTGCTATGCGAACACTCAAAAGTATTTAACAATGCATGTTCTCGGTGTGTGGAAATTTCGGTACAAATTTCTAGCTTTCCAAGTACCCAACATTTCATATTTGCTTAAAAGAATACTAAATACATGTGTAACGAGGATGGGACGATTTCTTGCAATGCAAGATAGCTGACGAACAATTTTAAGAAAATTCAATGTCGATTAAAGCAAAAAACATTCACTGCCCTTCGAGGGTGTTTACGGTTATTTTCCTATTTTATGATAAAGAGCCTGAATTTCTACATTATCCCTCGTACATTTACTTTAAGAAAAACGTTTCGTTGTTAGTATCAAACTTTGCATATCAGAAAAGATATTAGTTGAATACCTGTAACAATATTTTTAATTCATGGTTCACAAACTTTCGATGTTTATGAATTTCTTTATTCCAACATAATGATCGAGCGCATAATTATAATTCATTTGGGTTCATTTAGTATAAAATGTGAGAACGTTTAAAAAATATAATAATATTTAGATGGCAGAGTCGATATTTTAGACGGCATTGTATTGGTTTTATTATTTCAGACAGAACAAAAGTGTTTATTGGAAAAAATATGTATCGATAGATAAATTAAAATGTATGCCAACTAAGTTTCTATATTTCATATTATAAGGCAAAGTAGTATTTCAACGCCCCCACTTGAAACGTTTTTAATATAAACCCAAAAGTTTCGAAAATTTAGTTAGTTTTTCCTTGGAAAGGAGTTTCGTCAAAAAGTCTCCAACTTGATCTTCAGATGAAATTGGACAAAATACAACTTCGTTCGATTTCTTCTTCTCGCGGATGAAGTGATGTCGTATATCAATGTGATTTGTTCTTGGGTGATACGCTTCATTGGAAGCCAGATAAACTACGCTTCGTCACAAAAAATAGTTGTGGGATCTTGATCATTGAAATTTGGATTTAAATCATTCTGCAATGTTCGTATCTATACAACTTCTTGTGTAGCACTGGTTAAGGCCATATATTCAGCCTCTGTTTTTGATAAGGCCACAGTTTGCTTGCCCAAGATATTGCATCATTTTGAGTTATATTTGCATATCCAGTTACTGATCTTTGATCGTCCATGTCGTTTCCCCAATCAGAATCTGAGTATGAAATAAGTTTATGATTACCATCTGATCGAAAGTGTAGTTTGCACTGCAAAGTTCCTTGTAAATAACAAAGAATACGTTTCACAGCATTACAGTGAACTCTTGAGGGATTGTTGTTGAATTCACAGCCCAACATGTGTCAGGACGAGTACATTGAGCTGCAAATAGTAAGCTTCCAATAGCTTGCTGATATGGAACATTTTGCATAGTTTCGTCTTTGTCATTTGATTTTGATAGCTTTTTCGATGAATCGAACGGGGTTGATATAGGATTGCAATGTTCTTGTTATTATAAACATTTAGTATGTACAAAATAAACTCTTCTTGGTCCAAAGATATTTAATTGTCGTTCTTGTCTATTCCCATTCCTAGATAAAGCTTCGCTTCACCAAAAAATTTCATTTTAAAAATATTTATTATATTCGGTTTCGATAACATGTCATCTACGTATAATGCCATATAGGTCAATTTATTTCCATTGAAATGATAATAAATGCAGGCAACTTGAACAGAACGAAATACAAAATTTATGAAGTGCTTCATTTAACTTATTATTGTTCCAAACATGTATTGGCTGTTTTAATCCATATAAAGCTTTCTTCAGTTTTAAGACATGATTTTCGGGTACTGCTACAATTTTAGCCGGTTTTATATACACGTCTTCCATCAGTTCTCCTTGTAAAAAATGCTGTGATTGCTTCTTATTGTTCTATATTCAGAGAATATCTACCGGATAGACCAATTACAAATCGGACAGATGTATACCGCACAACAGGGGAATAATTTTCTTCATAGTACCTTTACCTTTCTCTTGTGTATACCCTTTGACGACCAATCTTGATTTATGGCGCATTGATCCATCCGGCTTGACTTTCTTTTTGAAAATCCACTTAGTTTTTGTTATGTTGCAGTTACTTGGCTTTTGGACAACTTCCAATGCTTGGTCTTCCATCAAGAATGAATTTTCACTTCGAATCGCATCTTCCCATTTAGCTCTATCCTCACAAGGTAGAGCTTCTTCAATTGTGTTGGGTTCAATGAATTGAGCCATATATTCCAACCAATTTATTTGGGATTTGCAGCCAATCGTTTGCTTTGCGGTACAACGTTTTGCGCCAAATTTTGGCAGACTACGGGTAGAGCGACATTGTCCTGGTTAATTGTCTGTACCACATCGTCATGGTTTATTGTCTCTACCACATCATCGGATAATTCCTATCTAAGTTAGAACTGATTTCGGCAGTTGGGTAAAAAATCGCTACCAAATTTTGGTAAGGCACGTACAAAATTGATTTATGGTTCTAAACGTGAAAATCAGGCAACGAGCAAACACGAGCACACAAGAAAATTAAAAAATGATCAAAACCTGTTTACGTTTTGTATGGTATTTTCTTTCATTTAAAAAAATTACTATCAAATAAACTAGTAAGGAAAGCCAAAAGTCGGGCGGAACCGATTATATAATACCCTACACTACCGAGTCTACGTAATGCTTTTAATATATAGCACTTATATCCAAATTTAGAGAGCCATTAATTTTGCATAACTATTGAATTATCGAATAGAACCTTGGTCGATTTTCTTACGATGCTACGAAAATTGTAGCTTCTAAAAGCCGAAATGCATAAAAGATATAAATGGGAGTTTTGTCTGAATCTGATTCGATTTTGATGAAATTTTCCACACATATTCGGATGTCAGTAAAACATCTCATGAAAAATTTTGTAGAGATCACACCAAAATTGTACATACTACAGCCTTTTAAGTCGAAACGATTAAAAGATATATATGGGAACTTCACCTAAATCTTGTTCGATTTTGATGACATTTTTTCATGTAGTGCGACATCAAATAAAACATCTCCAGCAAAATTTTGGAAGGATGGAACCATAATTGTGGCTACTACAGCTTTAAAAGGGCACATCGGATAAAAGATATATATGGGAGCTATATATAAATCTGATCCGATTCTGATGAAATTTTGCATACATACTAGGACGTCAAAAAAGCACTTCGTGCCAAACTTAGTAAAGATCGGATCAAAATGTTACCTTCTACAGCCTTTAAAGACCATATCGAATGAAAGTTATGTATGGGAGCTATATATAAATCTGATCCGATTCTATTGAAATTTTGCGCACATATTGCGCCGACACAAAAAGCACTTCATGCGCCATTTGGCAAAGATTGGACCAAAATTGTGCCTTCTACAGCCTAAATAGTTCAAATCGGATAAAAGTTATATATGGGAGCTATATTTAAATCTGGACCGCTTTCTTTCAAAATCAATAGCGTTTGTCCTTGGACCAAAAAAACACCTATGCAAAATTTTGCGAAAATCCGACAACAATTGCGACCTGTAACTTGATAACAAAAATACATGGACAGACAGACATAGCAAAATCGATTCAGGAAGTGACTCTAAGTCGATCGGTATACTTATCGATGGGTCTAGCTCTTCTCCTTCTTAGCGTTGCAAACAAATGCACAAATCGGATGAGAATTGCGCCCTTTAGAGGTTCAAGAAGTCAAAATCCCAGATCGGTTTATATGGCAGCTACATCAGGTTATGAACTGATTTGCGCCATACTTAGCACAATTATTGGAAGTCATAACAAAACACCTCATGCAAAATTTCAGCCAAATCGGATGAGAATTGCGCGCTCTACTGGCTCAAGAAGTCAAGATCCAAGATCGGTTTATATGAACGCTATACCATATTATGAACCGATTTGAATCATACTTAGCACAGTTGTTGAAAGTGATACCAAAACACTACGTGCAAAATTTCAATAAAATCGGATGAGAATTGTGCCCTCTAGAGGCTCAAGAAGTCAAGACCCAAGATCATTTTATATGGCAGCTATATCAAAACATGGACCGATTAAAACCATACTTAGCGCAGTTGTTGGAAGTGATACCAAAACACTACGTGCAAAATTTCAAAAAAATCGGATAAGAATTGCGCACTTTAGAGGCTCAAGAAGTCAAGACCCAAGATCCGTTTATATGGCCTCTATATCAAAACATGGACCGATTTGCCCCATTTATAATACCAACTGACCCACACTAATAGAAAGTATTTGTGCAAAATTTCAAGCGGCTAGCTTTACTCCTTCGAAAGTTAGAGTGCTTTCGACAGGCAGACGGACGGACATGGCTAGATCGACTTAAAATGACATGACGATCAAGAATATATATACTTTATGGGGTCTTAGACGCATATTTCGAGGTGTTACAAACAGAATGACGAAATTAGTATACCCCCATCCTATGGTGGAGGGTATAATAAATGTCGCATACATCCAGTTCTGCACGTTTCGCATAATTATAGAAAATCGTTTGTTTTTGATATTTTATTCCCTTACCATTATTTTCTAAAAATAAGTAAAAGAGTATTGGCATGTCTTCATGTCAATTCCAGAGTTGTTTTAAATGAAACAAGTAAAAGCGTGCTAAGTTCAGCCGAGCCGAATCTTATGGACCCACCACCATGAATTCTGCTAAAAATTCATGCACATAAATTAAGTTGTATTAAACGAACAAGGATGATCGAGAGACCGGTTAACATGGGAGCTATATCAGGTTTTAGACTGATTTTGGCCGTCGTCGGTACAGTTGTTGGATGTCGTAACAAAACATCGAATGCGAAGTGTAAGCTTGATCGGACAAAAATTGGGGCTTGTAAGAACTCAAACAGGGAGATCGGTTTATATGGGAGCTATATCGGGTTAAAGACCGCTTTGGACAATACTTAGCGCAGTTGTGGGAAGTCATAGCAAAACAAAACATGCAAAATTTCAGCCAAATCGAACAAAAATTGTAGCTTGTAAGGCCTCAAGAAGTCAAATTGGCCTATCGGTTTATTTGGGAGCAGTATCAGATCCTATACCGATTGGAACCGTACATAAAATAGTTGTTGAAAGTCATGACAGAACACAATCTGCTCAATTTCAGCCAAATGGGACAAAAATTGAGGCTTGTAAGGGCTCATGAAGTCAAATCAGAAGATCGGCTTATATGGGAGCTATATCAGGTTATAGACCGACTTGGACCGCACTTGGCACAGTTGTTGAAAGTCATAAGAGAACACCAAATCGAATAAAATTTGCGGTTTCCAGAGGCTCAAGAAGTCAAAGAGGCTCAAGAAGTCAAATCGGGAGATCGGTTATATGGGAGCTTTATCAAATCTCAACCGATATGGTCCATTTGCAATCCCCAACAAAATTACTAGCTTTACGCGTTCGACTGATTTCGACAGACGGACGGACGGACAGGGCTAGAACGACCTCCTTCCTAACAAATTTCAAGAGAGTCAGCTAATAAATGACCATTTTTTGCAATATTACTGCAAACCGGGCGAATATATATATGGGAGCTATGTCTAAATCTGAACCGATTTGGACAGATATGTGGATGTCGTCGAGAAAAGCGTTGTGCAATATTTTGATAAGATTGGTCAATAAATGCGCTTGCAGTGGCTCTAGGAGTAAAAATCGGGCGATATATATATATATGTGTATATGAGAGCTATATCTAAATCTGAACTGATTTCCATGAAATTGAACCAGTCAAGAGAAAATCCTGCCTAACAAATTTCATGACCATTTTATTGCATCATTACTGCAAATCGGACAAATATATATATATAAGGTAGCTATATCCAAATCTGAACCGATATCTATGAAAATCAATCGTAATGTCGAAAATCATAAAAAAAAATTCTTCCTGCCAACTTTCGTGAGAATCGGTTAATAAATCACCATTTTATTGCAGTATTACTGCAAATCGAACGAACATATAAAGGGTGATTTTTTTGAGGTTAGGATTTTCATGCATTAGTATTTGACAGATCACGTGGGATTTCAGACATGGTGTCAAAGAGAAAGATGCTCAGTATGCTTTGACATTTCATCATGAATAGACTTACTAACGAGCAACGCTTGCAAATCATTTTCAGTGAATGGGCCCTAGAAAAGTTTGCAGAAAATCCGCTTTTTTATCGACAAATTTTGTTCAGCGATGAGGCTCATTTCTGGTTGAATGGCTACGTAAATAAGCAAAATTGCCGCATTTGGAGTGAAGAGCAACCAGAAGCCGTTCAAAAACTGCCCATGCATCCCGAAAAATGCACTGTTTGGTGTGGTTTGTACGCTGGTGGAATCATTGGACCGTATTTTTTCAAAGATGCTGTTGGACGCAACGTTACGGTGAATGAACACATTTCGAACCGAACACTGATTTTGGTAATAAAATTCTATGATTTGCAAGCGTTGCTCGTTAGTAAGTCTATTCATGATGAAATGTCAAAGCATACTGAGCATCTTTCTCTTTGACACCATGTCTGAAATCCCACGTGATCTGTCAAATACTAATGCATGAAAATCCTAACCTCAAAAAAATCACCCTTTATATGGGAGCTCTATCCAAATCTGAACCGGTTTTTTCCAATTTCAATAGGCTTCGTCTGTAGGCCGAAAAACATGCCATACCAAATTTGAAGACGATCGGACGAAAATTGCGACCTGTAGTTTGTACGCAAATTAACATGCACAGACGGACAGAGAGACAGACGGACATAGCTAAATCGAATCAGAAAGTGATTCTAAGTCGATCGGCATACTTATCAATGGTTCTATCTCTCTTCCTTTTGGGTGTTACACACTATATCACTAAGTTATAATACCCTGTACCACAGTAGTGGTGTAGGGTATGAAAACGGAATGGCTAGATTAGTATACTCCCATCTGAAGGTGGTGAGTATAAAAAGGAGACGGTTTTTATTGAATAATTTTTGATATATTCAAGATTGGCCATTACTATTTGGTATTGGGCGGCTTCTAAAGCATGATATATATGGGAGCTATATTCTACACTGATTTTGAATTGTTGTGTACATATTGCGAAGTCAAAGAGAACTCCTCGTGCTCAATTTTGTTAAGATCGGATCAAAATTGTGGCGAATGCAGCCCTGGAAATCCATATCGAATGAAAGTTATAGTGGGAGCTATATCTAAATCTAATCCAATTTTAATCAATAATAGCATTCGTTGTTGGACCAAAAATATGACTTGTACGAAATTTTACTACATTCGGACAAAAAATGCGACCTGTACCTTGCTCATAAGAATAAATGGACAGACAGATAGACATGCGGACATAGCTGAATCGAATCAGTGTTAGTATACCCCCATCTTATGGTGAAGGGATAAGAGCATGTCAAGCAAGGTCTTAATATTTAAGCTAATAGTGCAATATACATGACTTGGAAAAACTTTCTTCAAAAGAAAGAAATAACATTGAGCCAAAAATTTAATTTATGTCTAGCGTTATGCAGACCCATACTGTGGTACTCCACGCAAGTCTGGGGATTTGGAAATTTCGAAGACCTAGTTAAGCTACCTCCAATATACCAATACCATTTCATTTATTCAGGCAATGATTTTCACCACCAAATAGATGGGGTCGGTTTTTTACTGTCGCCAAAAGCAAAGTGAGCTCTTCTAACATACAATGTTATATTCTAACTACAACTCGACTCAGTGACACGTTATCTACCAAAAAAAGACATCCACTTTGTTTTGGAAGATTTTAATGCCAAGGCGGGCAATAACAACAATAATCTACAATCATTCTTGGGAATGCAAGAACTTGGCGATTCCAGGAAAGACAATGGCAACATATTGGTTAATTTCTGTGCAAGAACCGGCTCTTTATTTAAGGCACAAAATTCCCCCATAAAAATATACACAAAAATATTTTTCGGAACCATCATATGGAAGCAATCGTATTCAAATCGACCGAGTACGTGGATCAGCAAATTCTTTCTGAGGTCGCAGATGGATGTGAAAACTAGACGAGGAGCCGACATCGATAATGTGGTCATTTATTGCTCTTAGTGGCCACTCTACGTGTACGCCCAGCCGTAGTGCGAAGGACTGAAACAAAAACACAAAATTCAATTTCTTATACCTAAAAGAAGAAGAAACAGCGAGCGACTATAAGGCAGAAGTAGCAAAATAACACCCATCCATGGGCATGGACATAACAGCAGCATGTACGGAGACGGCCAATAGGCATTGCTCGACGATCCCAAAAACCATGGATAAGCAACAAAACTATAGAGGAAATAAAACACCGGAAACGTCTACGCAACGCTCTGTTACGGGCAAAATTAAGTGTAACTAAAATCGCGGTCAGGACTGAATGTCGCGCCTCCGCCTTGTTGGTCAAGCGCCTAGTCCGCAGAGATAAGCGACTATATTGCGTGGTGGTACGAGTCAATAAAACAAACGAGCGGCAACAATATAGCGCGGTTTTTTCAGCTACAAAGGAGCAGCAATCGAGGACGTAAGCACCGACCTTCTTAATCCTCCTGTGCGCCGAAACCTACGCATCTAGGGCCCTGCTAAACTGTTGCGGTATGGGCATACGCCATAGCTCAAACGATTAACCCAATAATCAGGGAGGCGATCAACTTAATAAATGAAGTGATATCCAGTCTTCTTCTACATCATATTTCTCCTGCACTTGACAGCATATTGAGGAAGGAGCCGACAGGCTTTCGGTCAGGACATTCGTGCGCCGACCACATAACCATTGAACAGTCTGAGGAACTTAATACTCACCTATAACTTTTATCCGTCGACTTCGAGAGTGCTTTTGACACAGTTTCGCGAAGTTCAACGCGAAAAGATCGTAACACAAATTAGGAAGATATATAGGGATGATGAAGTTCCAGTCCGTTTCAACAGAAAAGAGAGCCAATCTTTTGGTGTCGACAAAGGAGTGAAGCAGGGTTGCATTCTGTCCCCCACGCTATTTATGATTTTATTAGACCCCGTATTGGAAGCAACTAATGCTGAGGCACCCTATAGCATACGCTACCGTATTAACTATTTCCTCGGATATATCGACTACGCGAGTGATATATGCTTCTTTGCGCATCGCATAAAGCGAAACTGGAACAACTGCCAAAGTAGGCCTGGGGATAAACATAGCAAAGACCTAATTGATAAGGATTAGAACATCAAATCTGACACCGTCGACTATAAACGACAATATCATTTATATATATACGCTGCGATTGCATTTGAAATAAGTGGGCAGAGCTATGTTTTAAAATAATCGAGAGCGACTACCACATCAGCTATCTAAAATGCTATTTAAAAAACAAATGTTCTGGGTTTCAGAATTCGATGAAATCGACATACATGTAGATGCAAACGTCAATGTCCATCGCTCACTGACCATCTAAATTCATTCGGAATATTATTCATTCATACAAAATATTAACAAAAAGCATTACAAAGTAAAGAAGGAATTTATAAACACCTAGACTACACGGGGCGCTCTGAATATATATCACATCGCTACAGTGAGGATGATATATCACAAGTTTTAACTATGATTTTATTACTATACACAGATTTTTACTTATAGCTAAACTATCGGATCCGTTTGGCAAAGCTTAACATTTCCATTATTTTCTATTCGTGTTTCCCTTCACTTCCCACAAATAACTTGAGCAATGTCGCAGCAGCCCGTTATCATTGTATAGTGAGGACTTTGATTTTAATTATTTAAATGACATCGAATTGAAACATAACATGGCTTAGTGTCCACCTGCCATTGGTAAAAAAAAAAACGAATATAAGTTCTCTTATCGAAAATCTAAACAGTTATTAGTTAAGTCAACAGAAGAAAAACTTTTTTGACTGAAGGCTCACTCGCACACCACATACACACATGTTTTAGGTCACACTAACGAAGTTCATACTCTGGGACACATACATACATATTTAAAATTTATAGCTTTCAATTTCCATTTATTGAGCAATTCAAAGAACGAACCAATATTTACAGTTTTCATTAAAGGCAGCATAGCTGCACTTGCACACAAATAAACAAACACCAACTTTAGCATAGCACCAATGGACAAGTTTACGGTTCATGAAATATTTTAATTTCCTATCTAAGTAACGGAATGCTATACAAAAAAGGTCTATTCTCGATATACAATACATTCGCACAAGGACAGACAATTGGAGAAATGCATTTGATGTCTGCACTCGAGACTGGCCATAAATCTTAATAAAACAATAATTAAAACAATAAATTTACATAAACAAACGATAGTCATACTTGTGCACATTACACAAATATGCTGTGTGGGTGATATCACAAGGCTTGGCAATGTGTGCAATATGTGTGTGTGTGTGTGTGTGTCGTTTAGTTTGTTGCCCTGTGATGTGAGCAAACTCAAGGAGCTTCGTGCGTATGTGGCATATTTAGATATGGCTCGGTGATGTTGATCATACGCTCCCTGGGCTGCATATTTTCACAATGTGTGCCTTTGGCTGCTCGGTCATGAACTGCAAATAGTTTCTAAACACATATTTATCGAATTTGCAAGCAAAAAAATGCAATGAAGTTTGTCGTTAGACTTGGCAAACATATAAATTCAAATTGATGAAATATTTTTCAAACGAACATGCAAATCATACAATAAAGCCAGAGCTATTTTAATAAATTTTGTAATAGTAGTAGACTACATATTGCAAATTTGCGCCCACGCACATTCCACTAAGGAACAGGGGCAAACTTTCTACATATTGAGATGTGATATTTCTATTATAAAAGTAGATAACAAATAATTGGTATAGAATTTCAATGCCCATAAATAAGATAAAATTGTTAAATGTGGAAATTTTTTTCATTTTGAAAAAGGATTATTACTGTCAACATTTTCTGTTCAAATTAATTAAATTCTCTAAAAAATAGTTTTTAAGCGCTTTTTATTAAAATTGTCAAAAATGGGTCAATCATTCAAGCATTTATTTTGATCCCGCGATTTCAACTTGTTTGTTTAAAATTTTGGCATGTAGTGTTCTGCTACGACTTCCAACCACTGTTGTACATATGGCTGGCATCGATTTATTGCTTAATTTAGCTCCCACAAAAATTGGGCCTACCGATTTAACTTTTTGAGCATCTAGCAAGGGTGTTGAAAACTTCTATGTGCTGATACGATTCATAACTTCGTATAGTTTCTATATGAATTGAATACCACATTCGAGAATCTGCAGTGCGCGATTCTTTACCGATTTTTTTGTGCCACATAAGGCATGAACTGTGCTCTTCCATACTGTGTATATAACAGGTCTTCCGATTGCTTTCTTATGCGCCTGAAAACACAACATTTGCCTAATTTTGCATGTGGTGGTCTGATTTGATCTATAAGCGGATATAGCTGCCACTGAAACCAATCTCTCGATTTGACTCCTCTAGCAAGAGAAGCGCACAATTCTGAGCCTATTCCGTTGAATTCCTTAGCATTTCCAATGTTGCATTTTTTTCCTTTGCCCTAAATTGAAGCATTTTTTGTTTACCCAAAATAATGCCTTTGGCTTCACAAAAGATTATGTTCACAGTTATTTCCACTTATCTTTAACAAAAATCGAAAAAATTCAGTTGTATTGTTGCAATTTGACTTTAATATGCATTATCTTGCATTTTGACATTATCAATTTAAGAGCTTACATGCATGGAATGCTATTACATTTTGAGTAGCTGCTTTTGGTAAGCTTTTGTATTCCACTTGCACAGCAGCATTGTTGCATTCCCCAGGTTTCTGCGTTCTGTTTTCCCATTTCGACATTCGGTCGTTCTATTATTTTTTACGTTTATGCTAAATTGCGTACTTATGTGCATATTAAACTAAATTTTATTGTGGCCTTTCTGAAGTTGTTCCCATTTTCCTTTTGAATTTTGGTTTGAATGCATTTCTGGGGCCAACCCAAAGCAACGCGGGCGAATGTGTGTGTGTGTGGATGAGCATGGAAACCGAAAAGTGGTTAGAACAAACGTTCCGAGAAACGTTTATTTTTACAACATGCCACATGTGTATGCACGTGTGCAACATGTAGCAAAGATAAACACAAAATTGCAAAAATTTTGTGGAAACATTTTTATATGCGAACGAATATATGGACACGAACCTAATACCATAGAGACACCCACTTATATAATACTCACCCACACAAGAGTACAATAGAGAGGGTCGTATGGAAAAAAATTATCGCACGAGACATTTTAGTGGCATGAATTAGACAACAGAATGTAACCATTTGCTTTTGCAACGCATTTACATTTTTGTTGCCTTTGCCACCCCATCCCCACAACACCACCCAAATAGTAAGTATTTTCTAATTATTGCAAAATGTGGCTCAAATAAGAGGGTTTTTAAGGTGGAACACGAATCCGATATATATTTTCAAGGCCAACTCACTGAGAGGCCGCTCTTTCCCCAAGCCAGTCATGTTTGCCGACTATGGAAATATGAGGCTCAAATTAAAGGTATGTGGGAGTAGACCACGTATTTGATATCAACATTAAGGGCCAACTGTCTAGCTGATGTCCCACCACCATAGCAACCCCTAAATAGGACGTATTTACTCACCAAGACAATTTGGGTCTTAAAGAGAGTGGAACTAAATACCCAACCAATACCCCAAACCGGACATATTTGCTGACCTTTGCAATAAGGAGTTTAAATGAGATTAGATAACGAATTTGATATCCAGTTTTGAGGCCAATGGCAATATGGGGTTCAAATAAATCATACCTAAGACGATCTAGCCATGTCACTCCGTCTGTCCGTCTATCTGTTGAAATCACGCTACAGTCAGGATATCGATCTGAAACTTTACACACTTTTGATTTTGGTTGGTGCTTTTCGGTAAGGAGGAGGGTGGGACCACTTTCCGATACCAAAAGACATGCACTGCACTGCTCTCGTCATATGCTCTTTCTATGAATTGTGTTGAATGTTGTTGTTTTGAAATGAAGTGCGAATGGATTCAAAGGCAATAAAAAGACGTTCAAATCGTTCTCTGATAGATATATAATTTAAGAGTCAGTGAAATCAACTTGTCGGTCGGCGAAAATACATTAGGGAGGATTGATTTTTTTAATCGTTTAGCAACAACGTTGTCTATATAATGTTCCAAACAAATTCTCTAAACCGCGCTTCTAGACTTGAAAAAAGATATTATTTTGAGTATTTATTTTTTGCAATCAAGGTACAGGTCGCATTTGTTATGCAATCATAACGAAATTTGCAAATATCACTTTTTAGCCTAAAATCGGTTCAGGTCTAGATAGAGCTTTCATACCAACCAATTCGTGAGGTAACACGTTTCACAAACTTGGTTTCCAATAAATTGGGTGTGACATTCGCTGTGTAGCTTGTGGCGCCGTCCTGTTGGTACCACATGCCCTCCAAGTCCATATCATCCAATTGGGGTAAAAAATACTGTGTTATCATTGAACTGCCTTCACAGTAACGTGCCGGTCTTGATCATCATGATCATCAAGAAGTACGGCCCAACGACGCCATCGGCCAATAAACCACACCAAACCGTTATTTTTCCGGGATGCAATGATGACTCATGGAGTACGTGTAGATTGCTGTCGGACCAAAAACGCATGTTTTGCTTTTGGACGAAGCCATTCAACCAGAAATGAGCCTCATCGAAGAGGCTCATTTCCTCACGAAGATGATTTTTCGATGAAAACGATGAGGCGACTGACTTTGAACTTCGGAAGTAAATTTGAATAATTTCGACTCGTTGTTGGCCTATATCTTTTCATCATGAAATGGCAAAGTTAAATGAAGAGAAATGTTAAAAAGAGGTTGAAAATATGGCGTCGTTTTAAGTCACTCAGGGATAGCGGCGGTAGAGGTATCCATTAGGCTGATGATCTGCGTCTGTTGATGATCTGCGTCTGTTTCCTATATATAGCCCGGGAGTAGGCTTATAATGGACTCCCTAGACCCAACAGCTGCGGTAGTGCTATGAGGCCGAAGCATGTTGTCTGCTACTGAAACCTCGACTGGTGACGAAGACACCTGGTTCGAGTCTAAAGGCCAAGGCCAAACCTATTCCTTCTTCGCATGCCTATAATTTGCCTAGGCTATCGGCCTTCCCCGACAAACCAAAACGCTCTTTAAGAGGTTGGAATAATAGAAGACGCATCGCTCTCAGGTTTGTGGAGAGGCTTGGTGCGAATGATCCTAAGACTCTCACTGATAGGGAGAGAGATTCCCTAAATTGGGCTCGGGAATTCGCTGCACAAGCTACACCAAAGACTACACGTCTAGATTCAAAAACTGCACCAGTCAGCCAAAAGGCTGCGGTCACTTGGAGGGCATCTCACGCCTAAAAGAACTAGTGTACTCCGATGTACCAGTGTACTCCGATGTCCTTGCGGAATTTCCTGGGTCTCCTCTAGTTTGTGACGATGCAGGTTGGTATCGAGGCCAACACAGACTACTTGCCTTCGGCGATCAAAGCTCAATTCAAATGTATCGTTGTGCGCTAAAAAAGATTGGTGAGATCTGGCCAGGTGCAGCGCTGGATTTAGTCAAGGAAGGAGACGACTCAGTAGTTGTTGCTGAACACTTGCCTTAGGAACTATCGACCACATCGCTAAAGTCTGGCGGATTGTAGAAAACTGAAAATACCCCTGCCACAATCGAGACAGGAGGGGATGGCATCGAAACGGGACCTGAAGAGCCCTGTGTGGGTGGGTCACAAAGCGGGGAAGCATGGAACTCAGATAGTACTTCCCCAGCAGCAGTTAGTGTGGAATCTAAACAGAAATCGTCCACACCTCAAGTGCCCAGTGTCCTGAGGAAGAGTGGTTCCGCAGCTTTCTCACCTGCCCCTGGATGCGTACGGAAGGTCATCATGACAAGCTCTCACGAATCTTGTGAGGATCAGGAGATCATCCTCACAAGATTCGTTAGAACTGGAGCCAGAATATGAGGCTAGTGGAGTCAGAAGGCGCGGTTAACACAACAGTGGTGGAAGTTCTGGATCCTGACTATGGTCCGGTTTCTACAGATAAATCTCCACCATTGCAAGACCGCTTCGTCGGCACTTAAAGTCCTCCTGATGGCTGTAGGATTTGATGTGGTTCTTATCCAGGAACCATGGGTGTGTGGAGGAATGGTAAGTGGACTAAGAATTTCGGGACCCCAGAGCTGGTTGCTATAAAACAAGGACTGCAGAAAATTCTTCAACAGAGCAAAAGCCACAAGAGCATCACACGATTGGGACATCTATATGGCTGAGCCAAGAAAATATAAGGGCGAGCTTAGAAAGGCTCAGAACAAATACTGGGCAGAATTCTGCAGCTCCGTGGAGGATACACCTGAGGCCTCTAGGCTAAGGAAAATTCTGTCCTTGAGATCCATTACGGTGGGTTATATCCAGAAGTCAGAGAATGTATGGACAATGTCTAGTGAGAAAACACTACTCGTTGATACACATTTCCCGGGAAACTCTCCAACGGACAAAGTGGCACCAGAAGAGGTTGTCACTGATATGCATTCGTCGGAGGCCATTAGGGAAATTTTGTCTTAGCCGAAAACCCTTGAGGCGATAAGAAGTTTCGACTCCTTTAAATCGCCAGGCCCTGATGATGCAATACCGGTCAAATTATAAGCTGAGTCTGATAGACTGGTTCCCTGGCTTTGGGAGATATACTCTGGTTGTATCAGAATGTCATATAAACCTCTGTGATGGAGGGACTTTTTCATTCCGAATGCAGCAAACCCTACCACACGAAGGAGAAAGATTTTCGTCCTATTAGTCTGTCATTCTTTATGCTGAAGACTCTTGAGAGGTTGATAGAGACAAATCTTAGGGCAAAGATCGCCTGTCGCGGCAGCAGCGTGAATATAGTACAGGCTAATCCACTGAAACAGCCCTTCACGACTTAGTCGGCTGTCAAGGAATATACAATTGTTGCATTTCTTGACATTGAAGGTGCTTTCAATAATGTAAAACGGACGTCAATCATGAAGGAGTTGGAGTTTCTAGGCATCAACTCTACCGTAAGAAAGTTTATTAATAACTTACTTACTAAAAGATGCATTACGGCAGGCTTGGGATCTGTGGATCTAAAGAGATGGGTCAGCAGAGGAACTCCTCAAGAAGGTGTACTCTGTCCTCTACTTTGGAAAATAGCCATTAACAATATATTATTGTCACTGGAAGAAAAAGGCGTCACGTTGCAAATGCGGTTAGGGGAAAGTTTCCCAGCACTCTAAGAAATATACTTCAGGAAGCTCTACGTGTAACAACAAAGTGGGCTACCGAAAGAAGTCTAGGTATAAATCCGTGCAAGACAGAAGTAGTTCTCTTCAGCACGAGTTACAAGTTGCCTACAGTGGAACCTGTCTCATCGGGTGTTTTGCTGGACAGGAAACTAAACTTCAAATCCAATATTTTATAAAGGGCAAGAAAGGCCACTCTTGCCACACCTGCAAGAGAGCCATAGGCAAAAGTTGGGGATTTAGACCGCATGTCATGCATAATATATGGTGTTGTGGTCTGGTGGACGGCGCTTCAAAAATCCACCTACTGCTCAATTCTTTACCGCATCCAGAGAATGGCTTATTTGTGCATCACAGCCGCACTGAGGACGACACCATCTGATGCACTGAATTTAATGCTACATCTGGACATTGTGGCTACCCAAATTGCAGCGACCATAGCCGTGAGGTTAAGAGAGCTTTCTCATTGGCCATGTGGCAGCTACGGACACTGGGTTATCCTTGATACAATATCCGATGTTCTAGACAGTGTGTATTACACCCTACCTGAGACGCTTTTTGATAAAAATTTCTGTACCACTATTGCTGATAGGTAACAGAAGTTACATAGACTTCTATACGGATGGATCCAAACTAAACGACCAGGTAGGCTTTGGGGTGTACTCTAAAGATCTAGAACTGGCCATATCGAAGAGGTTACCCGACAGTGCAGTGTGTATCAAGGAAAGATCTTTGCAATTAAGGAAGTGGTGGAATGGCTAAGACAAAATGTCATTACGACGATTGGCATAAATATCTTTTCAGACAGCCAGGCAGCCATTTAATCCCTGGAGAACGTGTTTTTGAACACAAAAACCGCCCTCGACTGTCGCAGATCTCTCAATGATATGGCTGAACAGTTCAAAATTCACCTGTTCTGGGTGCCAGGCCACAGAGATATGACAGGGAATTCTAAAGCGGACGAACTTGCGAGACTAGGAACTACCTTACACACTCCAGTGACACTGGAATCTGTGGGTATGCCTCTAGCGACATTCAGGACCAGACCGGAAGGTCAACGATTGATAGATGGTCACAAAGAGGGGGCTGTGAGCATTCCAAAACTATGTGACCTCTGTGTTCCACTGCTTTGCCGTCATTGGCTAGAACAGAAGTCTCAGTCATTGTGTCCGTCATGACAGGTCACTGTCTAATCGGAAAACATGCTGACAGACTGAAGGTTGCCAGCAACGACTTTTGCAGAAGCTGAAGGGACATCGAGGAAGAAGAGATTATAGAACACCTTCTGTGTGTGTGTCCCGCACTAGCAGTTAGAAGGACTTGCACTTTAGGTTTTCATTTCTTTGAGAACCTGTCTGATTTAGCGTTTGTGAACATTCGCAAGATATTGGGCTTTTTAAAGGGATCTGGATGGTTCAACGGTAGGAACCAAAAGGCATCTTCTTCTTCGGTTCCTGTGGTATCACATTGGACGAAAACGTCTAAGTGAGTCTGATGGCAGACTGCCACTTAAACCTAACCTTGCTGTTCCTATGGGTCTACTTTTGTAGCGTCCCCGAAAAAAAATCCTGCATATAGACAGACACTTGCTTAAATAATAATAGTGTTTTTTTTTCATACTTCTTGTTTGGTCATACAATCCGACCCCTGCTTATGTTCCTTTATGTGTGTACGTGCATGTTGGCTGCCCTACTCATCGTTGGACTAGCAACAACTACAATGGGCCATAAACGTTCCCTTTTGCTTTTTTTCTCTCTGCATGTTGAACGTGGCCACACATTCACCTGTTGTAGTTTGAAATTATGATTTTAGGGTGTTTCTTCACAAACTACAGCAAAAAAAAAAAATGCAGGAACTTTCAATATTTCCAAAGCCATTAAATGTCACATACGAACACACAACTACATGGAACAATGGTACAGGGAAAGGACATAACATTCCAATAAAAATATATTAGTTGCCATAAAATTTTCTGCGAGATCAATTTGTCAGATCTGTGTTAGAGTGCTTGTTTGCTTCAAACAAATTGGGCTTTTTTTGAGACTATCATTGGACTTTCATTTGGAATGAGAATAAACGCAAGAACAAAACTAAATTTATGTAAAATATACACATATATAAATATTGAAAATGTTACAAATTTTGTAAGGTAACGTTTTACTCTAGGTAGCAAGTTGAGTAATTGAAGCTTGCTAAAAAACTAATAATTTTTTATTTATGAACTTGGGTAGTTAATGAAAAGGAGTTCAGTTGTTGATGACATTTCAGCAATTCACGACCAGGGATTCGGACCTTTAAAAAAAAAATTTTTTCGGTTAACGAACTTGTTATATTGGCGAATTGGAACAAAAATAACTTTAGAGTTAACTTTCGTAAAATCGTTATCGAAAACATATAAGCGAACCGATTTCTACCTATTTTAAATGGTTTCGTCTTTAAGTCAAAACACGAGCTAAGTTCGGTCGGGCCGAATCTTGTATATCATCTCCAATTGACCGCATTTGTCAAGTTCTTTGCACAGTTTCTCTTTATAGGCAGAAACTAAAAAGGATCAAGCAACCAACTCCATGAATTTGTATACCCACCTCTCTATGATAAGGCGTAGTCATTCTGTTTGCAACACATCGAAATACCCTTTTCTGACCTCACAAAGCAGATATGTAAATTCTGGATCATAGTAAAATTCGAAGAATTCCGTATGTCTGTCCGTCTGTTGTTAACTCGCTATGTCAATCAAAAATTGAGATAAAGTTTGGCACAGATTTGTATTTTGTCTATACCTTGGTTACGTTTTTGAATGAGCAAAATCGATCTCCTGGTTCAGTGTCGTAAGCACAAAAATACCGCTTTTATTGTCCGATTTTGCTGAAATTTGAAACCGCGAGTTGTACGAGGTCCCCCGATAACTGAACGGAATATGGCCTATATCGGGCCATAATTAGATATAGCTGCCCGATCTAAGCCCATAACAAGTGCTTTAACCACCCATTTCTATTTAAATTTAGAACAGTGAGTTTTATTTGGCCTATATACGTAAGGAACGAGTCCCAGATCGGACTGTTTATGGATATAGTTGGCTATTAAGCGCCTTAAGACCCTATTAAGGGCCTTAAGTCCATTTATTACCAGCTTTCGATAAAATTTGCAACAATTAATTTTTTTATGACCATTGACATTCAAACTGAATATGGTCCAGGTCGGTACATGTAAGGATATAGTTGTTTCAAACGATTTGTTGAATTAGGGTTGTAAGCCCATAAAAGTCCCATTTATTACGCAATTTCGCTGAAATTTCAGGCTGTGATTTGGACTAGGTCTTTTGTTGCCCGAACTGAACATGGCCCAAATCGAACTATATTTAGATAAAGCTGTCATTAGGGACGTAGCCAGGATTTTATTATGGGGGGGTCCACCCCTCATTTTTTCAAAATCGAAAATGGCCAAAATACTTGTTACTGGGAAATTGGTAAAGATACCTCAATTTTTATTTTTATACCCTCCACCATAGGATGGGGGTATACTAATTTCGTCATTCTATTTGTAACAGCTCGAAATATGCGTCTAGACCCCAAAAAGTATAGACTTTCTTGATCGTCATGTCATTTTAAGTCGATCTAGCCATGTCCGTCCGTCTGTCTGTCGAAAGCAAGCTAATTTTCGAAGGAATAAAGCTAGCCGCTTGAAATTTTGCACAAATACTTTTTATTAGTGTAGGTCGGTTGGTAGTGCAAATAGGCTAAATCGGTCCATGTTTTGATATAGCTGCGCCCTCTAGAGGCTCTTGACTTCTTGATCCTCTAGAGGGCGCAATTTTGTACAACGGTTACTCACATGACCTTCAATATACGTGTCTAAAATGATCTAAATCGATCAATAGCATGATACGGCTCCCATATAAACCGATCTCCCGATGTTGCTTCTTGAGCCCCTACAAGGCGCAATTCTTATCCGAATGAACTGAAATATTACACAATGACTTCTACGATGTTCAGCATTTATTTATGTTTCGAATCGGACTATAACTTGATATAGCTCCGGTAGCATAACAGTTCTTATTCAATATTCTTTGTTTGTCTCAAAAGAGATACCGCGCATAGAACTCGACAAATGCGATCAATGGTGTAGTGTATATAAGATTCGGCCCTGCCGAACTTAGCACGCTCATACTTGTTGCTGTTCTATGTGCCCAGGTTACCCAAGATAATAGCTGCCTTAGAAAAATTCTAGCTCAAATTAGGAAAGAGGTATCGTAATGAAATTAAGATAAATACTGTCAAGGTGTAACTGTATCGCAATTTTAAGATCTTTGGCTCAATCCGTAAATAAAGTTAAATTTTTTATGTTTTAGTACCTAAATGTACACATATCAAAACAATCTTCTATTGTAGTTATCCATTGGATACTGTCAAGATGTACCTGTATCCCTAATTTCGCAGATGTAGCTCAGTCTGTGAATAAAGTACCACTTTGTACGCTTTAGTACCAATAAACTTCAACACAATCTTTTAATCGTCCGGTACATACTGCCAAGATGTGCCTGTATCCCAAATTTCATATATTGGGTTGCCCAAAAAGTAATTGCGGATTTTTTAAAAGAAAGTAAATACATGTTTAATAAAACTTTGAATGAACTTTAATCAAATATATAATTGCCATTTTGTTCGATAACCTTTTGCCATCTTCCTGGCAAATTTAGTATTCCACGCTCATAGAACTTCTGGCCTGTATCTGCAAAAAACTGAACCAAGTTCGATTTTATAGCCTCATCATTGCCGATTTTATAGCCTCATCATTTAAGGAGTTCTGCAAAGATCAAAATAAATGGTAGTCTGATGGTGCAAGGTCAGGGCTATATGGTGGATGCATCAAAAGTTCCCAGCCAAGCTCACTCAGTTTTTGGCGAGTGACCAAAGATGTGTGCGATCTAGCGTTGTCCTGGTGGAATATGACACCTTTACGATTGACCAATTCTGGTCGCTTCTCCTTGATGGCTGTATTCAATTTGTCCAATTGTTGACAGTAAATATCCGAATTAATCGTTTGGTTCCTTGGAAGCAGCTCAAAATATACCACATCCTTCCAATCCCACCAAACAGACAGCATAACCTTCTTTTGGTGGATATCAGCCTTTGAAGTGGTTTGACCTGGTTCATCATGCTTGGACCATGATCGTTTTCGACTAACGTTGTTGTAAACAATCCTTTTTTCATCTCCAGTTATGATTCGTTTTAAAAACGGATCGAATTCAGTTTGTTAAATGGATTTCTTTCAATACATGTGGTACCCAAATATCAAGCTCTTTCACCAGTCCAAGACTTTTTATGTGATAATGAACGGTTGATTTTGGTATATTTACCGTCTCTCCTATCTCACGCTCAGTTACATGACGATCCAATTCGATTAATGCTTTGATTTGGTCATCATCAACTTCATTTGGCCGACCTGAAAAATCCGCAATTATTTTTTGGGCAACCTAATATGTAGTTCAGTCTATAAAGAAAGTACTAAATAGTACCAATTGCAGCACTTAGGTACTTTTAATTGCACTCCTGAGACGATTCCAAGCTTTCATATTTGGTACAACTCATCATATCAACTCATCTCATCAAGAAATCTATAAATTTTAACAATTTTTCTTTAAATGTTACCTTTCTCCGTTCACTGTAAAGGTAAATGAGCTATTTCGTACTTTTTGGTACCAAAATGTATGATTTGTTAAAAACAACTTAGTCAGCCAACATATATTTTTTAGTAAAATCTACATGCTAATTTTCAGAGCTCAAGTTTAATCCATAAAGAAAGTATGAGATAGTACCAAATACGGTACTAAGCGCAGATTTCTTCCGTTTCCATTATTTTTTTTCATATTTCGTGTTTACACTCCCTTTATTTCGTAGCAACAATCAAAGATACGAACTTTTTTGGTACTTTTTTGTTTCTAAATGTCCAAAAACTCTTTTGGTATCCCAATTTAGCTTCCCATAGAGTACCCAAAATTCCAAAATTCAAAGTTCTAGCTCAACTAACAAACAAGTTACCAAAAAGTACCAATTGCGGTACTAAACGTACCATTTTCCCACTTCCGGTACTATTTTGGGAAATTTATAGCCAAATCTTGTTTTTTCGAGACGTTCTTTAATTTGAGCCCAAAATCATAATTCTCCCCATCCCATCCATTCGCGCCGTGTAAAAAGTCACCACTTCGTACTATTAGTACCTAAACGTACGAATATCACAAACCCTGTGTTATTGCGTGCCTTCGACCCAAGACCCACATTTGTGTCAAATTTCATGGCTATAGCTTTAGCCGCTTGGGCTGGGCGTTAATCATTCAATCAGTCAGTCAGCCAATCAGTTAATTAAAACGTGTCTATTTTATACAAAGAGATAAAATTTCATCAAAATCAGACAACGGAACCGAGGATCAGGGGTATTTGTCTTTAAAAATATTTATTGAAATTTGTGTGTAGAAAAAATTTTAGGAAAATGTTGTTTGGGACAGATAAGCATAATAAAAAAGACATTACAAATGTTTATTGAAATGAAATTTTGCACAAATACTTCCTATTAGTGTAGGTCAGTTGGGATTGTAAATGGACTAAATCGGTTAATGATTTGATATAGCTGCTATATAATTCGATCTTGGGTCTTGATTTCTTTAGCCTCGAAAGGCCGCAATTATTATCCGATTTGGCTGAAATTTTTCACATGGTGTTTTGGTATCACTTCCTACAACTTTACTAAGTGTGGTTTAAATCGATTCATAACTTGATATAGCTGCCATATAAACCGAACTTGGGCTTCTAGAGGGCGCTATTCTTATCCGATTTCGCTTAAATCTTGCACATATCGTTAAGGATTGACTTCTAATACGGTCGAAATCAGTCCATAACCTAATATAGCCGTCATATAAACCGATCTCCCTCTTAAAGCTCTTGAGCATACGTCGATTTGATATGACTTCCAACAACTGTGCCAAGTATGGTCTAAATCCGTTGATAACCTGATATAGCTCCCGTATAAACCGATCTCCTTATCCGATTTGGCTAATATTTTTCATGTGGTCTTTTGGTATGACTTCCAACAACGGTGGTAAGAATGGTTTCAATCGGTTCAAAACCCGATATAGCTGCCATAGAAACCGATCTCCTGATTCGACTTCTTGAACTTCTAGAGGGCGTAATTCTTATCTTATTTAGCCTAATTTTGCACATGTCGTTAGGCAATGACTTCCAACAACTGTGCCAAGTATGGTTGAAATCAGTCCATAACCTGATATAGCCACCTTATAAACCGTTCTCTCGATTAGACTTCTTGAGCTTCTAGAGGGCTCAATTTTTATCTGATTTGTTTGCAATTTTGCATACGTCGTTTTGGTATGGCTTCCAACAACTGTGTCAAGTATGGTCTATCGGTTGATAACTTCACATAGCTCCCGTATAAACCGATCTCCCTATATGACACTCTCAGCAACTGGAGGTCGCGATTTTTACTCGATATTACGATTACAGAAGTGTTGTTGAGCTTTGTACTTAAAATATTGACGCCTTTATAAAATATTTGTTAAACAAATAAATAAAATGTTTAAATGAAATTTGAGTGCGTAAAAACCTGGTCAAATTCTCTAAAATGGAAATAATACAAATTCGAAGGACATCATCTATATCAAAAACATGATAGTCTTTTGTGTGGAAAACAATGCTGTGTTGGTGTATTCACTTCCATTCCCACTTCTGGGAGTCAATGGATATGGAATCAATTGCTGAATACAAAAAATTGAGGTTGGTCACTGGGTAACATTACTTTTTGTAATTAACAATTTAAATAATCGACATAAAATTGGATTAAAATTATTTTGAATGGCTTTTCTTGGATCAAAAGGGGTGGAATAATCAATAACGGTTTGATACTAGAACCTATAACAGTCGTGTGCTAAAACCTATTACAGGTTGGTATTAAAACTAATACCAGTTCGGTAATAAGGCTAGTTCGTAACGGTACTAATCATTTAATGTTTGATCCATACCATCCGGTATTGTTTTGTACCATACGGTGTTGCTTTACTATCAATACCGTAGGGTACTGAAATGAGCACGTTTGGTCTCAACTTTTCTCTGGGTGTACTTCTTCCATGATGATCAAGACCGGCACGTTACTGTGAATGCGAATCGCTACCGTTAAATGAAAACACAATTTTCCCGCCCCAATTGGATGATGTGGACTTGGAGGACATGTGGTCCCAACAGGACGGCGCCACAAGCCACACAGCGAATGTCACAATTTGAGTTACTCAATGGCCATTTGAGTTACTCCATGAACTAAACAACTCAAAATAGATTTCCACTCTACTCTAACCAACTCCATGGCATTGGAATTTTGATATGTAACAAAATTTGAAAAAAATTTTTTTTTTTTTAATTTTGATCTCAAAAAATGTCATTAGAGCTTTTGTTAAAAAAGAAATCAGAAAACCATTCATCCCTAAAGCTTAGTACCAAAAGTGAGCAAAATTGTAGCCACAAATTCGCCGAGTCAATAAAAATTTCACTTCATTTAATTGCAAGCTCGGTGCTCGCGCACTGGCAAACAAGTAACTCTGTTTCATAGTAGTTCCCCTTTTTGTGTGTCGTTGCATGAATTTCGTTTGTGATATATCTTCCATTAGATTGCGCCATATTTTGCAATCAGTTAATAGACAATTTTCGTGCGAATCATCTTGGTACTAGGCTTAAGAGAAATTGCATTGATATTTGTGGTGCGATAAAAATCGTTGAAAATATTTCCCATTTTCAACAAAAAATTTAAGATTTTTGTCTGTCTCAAATCTCCTTGCCATTAGAACCCCAATTAACGTCGTTCTCCCACATCCAAAGATCAATTGATTTTCAAGGCAATTGGCATTTACTCAATTAAGTCATGAAATATCTTTACCTCATTGGGGAATGTTTTACTTGGAAAAAAAAATGGAAAACAATTCGGAACTTTTCAATAGCTTTTGTTTCCAAGTTGATTTGTGTTTTGTTCTTTTCGGCATAGTGAATAACTGTTGGAGGAGTCCTTTTTCACTTTTACCTTAGCCAGACGTCTTGGGGCGGCAACAAAACAACAAGACAAGTAGTAAAAGGACCCTTTGAAGGGTTGCGCTCTGCTTTGTTATCGTCCCAGCAACATTAATTTCTACTAATTCAAGTTTATTGAAGTTGATTTTGGGCAGACGGCAGAAGCAAAAAACGACCATTCGCATCGCATCGCATTATTGATGATTGGTCAGTAATTTAGTTTTGAGTTTAATTTGTCGGAAATGCGATTAGCAACTTTTCATTGTTCCGTTCTTGGATGGAATGGAAATTAAATCAAACTTTCAACTTTTCGCTTCACGGACCCACACAGAACAACAGCACAGCATCGAAAGTAAACACTAGGAAGGCAAATGCCAATAATTTTGTTGGCCAACCAGCCTCTCAAAGTCGGCAAAAGGTAGTTGGGCTTCGAATGGAAAGAAAACAAAAATCCAGCAAAACCCAACGAAAAGTTAACTGAAAAAGGCAAATGTTTTTCTTTTGCTGGCATTTATTCTAATATGAGGTCCAGAGCCTTTCGAAAAATATACGCATAAAGTAAATTATGTGGAGAAGAGCAAAAATTAATGCACAGCACAGGACCGTCGAAGGAGGAGAAGAAGAGCAAAACTTTTCTATTCAATGTCCTTTTACGACAAAACAGCACAACAATAAAAGCTGCTTTGATTGCAGTCATTTGTTAAAAAAGCAACAATAAAATACTTTTTCAGTTCACTATTAAATCCGCACTTAAAAGTCAAAGTCACAGTCATAGCCAAATAAAATCCCACCACCCAGCCCCAAAAGCCGCAGGCGGGGGGAAATGCAGAAGTCAAGGAATTTCTGTCAGTAAATAAGTATGACAACAATTTGCACAATATCCTTGCCCTGGTACAACAACCATGGCCATAGCGTATTGAAATTGTAACAGAACCCTCATTAAGCTCAAATTCACTCACGATGTCCCGGCCATTAGTCAAGGAATAAAATTGGGACTTGGTGGCTGGGATGGCTCCTACAAATTATAGCCCAATTTGTAATTTTCAATTTTTATGGCAAATAAATGAGTTTCCCCCCTTCCACCCACCCCCAATGCAGCAATGGCCTTCGCTTTTATTTTTGGGCAAACTTTTGTTAATTATTTACCGAATTTGTTAAGCTGCCAATAATATAATTATCGATAGTAAAATTAAATATAGCCTTTATGGCTTGAAACGCCCATTTTCCACTCTCTCTCTCTCTCTCCCTCTCTCTCTCATCCTGCGTCTCCTGGCTGTGGCGAAAATTGGCTTAGATGGTTAACTTGTTGTTAGTGGCTGGGGGGAGGGGAGGAGCACACGCCAATGGCAATCGCTAATAATCCATATTTTAAGAGAATTTTATGCCGGAACACAGACTTCGATGTTATAAAATAATGATTGCTGACTGTTGAGCGCTGAGAGCTGCAAAACTTTTCAGTTTAATAATGTGGCAGCAGATTGTGCCACAATAACTTCCATCTTCTCCTTTGGCTGCTCTCCCCCTCATACTCATACTCAGCCTTACCACACTCTCGCCAGAATGTGGCTGAAAAACCATGAAACTTTCCCACCTACATTTTATACATTTTCGTTTTGTTCGTTCTCTAGTTTGCTTGCTCGCTTTGGCTTTTGCAATTTTCCATCATAAACATCGCCCTCTAAATGATCACCAAAGTGGCGGAAGTATTTATTATTGTTGAATATAAATGCCAAAAATAGTTTAAAACTCAATTACGGCGCAACACTTTGGGTGTGTTAAACGGAAAAACTGCAGTCGCACTGAAATATTCAAAATACTCGTAATCAAAGTAATACTGGTCTTCAAAGTAATTGGGCCGCCGAAAGGACTTCAACTCAAGTTAAGTGAAATGTGTGGGTGTGGGTTTCGAACGCCTTTTTCATATTTCGAGAATGTAGTGACCAGAAACTTATTAAAGTTTGTTACTGGTTTGATTGAGGAGGGCAAAAGCTATAGGATATGTATAGCAGAAATAAAATCAACTATTGCGAGTCGGTTTTATTGCTTTTCCTTGAATTTTAATTAGAAATTGTCTTGTACTTCAAGTTGATGGAAAACAGACTGAATGTAGGTTCAGGTTAGTCATATATTTGACCCAACTTTTATCATTTTTGCCCGAAATATGTCAAACTCGTATATTCTTGATTTCGTATTCACATTAGACACATTTATATGACATATTTTGGTTGTCCAAAAACAAATAAAATATTGTTAACCACACAGAAATAATACAGACTTAAATTTGATTAAACATGGTATTGACCTTTAAAAAACTTTTCAAATAAGCCAATAATTACTTTAATTTTTTTTTGACATTGAAATCCGTTTTTAATGTCATATTGGTAATCTGCTCTCAAATGCCTATCATTTTAGTTTCATCAAGCTATGATTGAGTAGTATTCCCATTTGGGGAGCTTATCGGGGATGGGGCGACTATCAATTATTTGGACCTCGTTTTTTATTCGTAGTCTACTCCCGAATACCTTTAATTTGAGTTCTATATTGATATATACATCCAATATGTCTATTTGGAGCAGTTTTCGGGCTTAGGCTTCCCCTTGGACACATGAACCCAAGTTTTTATACCACATTCGCTTTCTGCTCTCCAATATCTTTTATTTGATACCCATATTGTCCCCATCGGTTAACTTTTGATTTTGGGTGGCGTTTTTGTGGTAACGGAGGAGGATTCGCCCCCTTCCAACATTAACAAATTACATAGCCTATACCTCCTTCCTGACCATATTCGTAATCAACTCGCGAATACCTTTCATTCGAGCCCCATATTGTCATTATCGTCCATTAAACCAATTTGGGGGGTTTTAGGGTCGGGGCGGCCCCCCAATTACTTCGACTCAATTTTTAATATGGAAATCGTACTCTACTCTTGAATACCTTTCATTGAAGTCCCATATTATCCCAATCGGTCCACTTTCAGTTTTGGGTGGTACTTTTGGGTACTTCCGCCCCCCTTGCGATATCAAAAACTTATATAGCCTATTGGTCCTTCCGGACCATATTCGTAATCTACTCCCGAATACCTTTTATTCGATTCCCATTTTGTCATTATCGTCCAATAAACCTATTTTGGGGGTTTTTTGGGGTCGGGGCGGGCCCCCAATTATTTGGACCCAATTTTTAATATAAAATTTGTACTCTACTCTTGAATACCTTTTATTTAAGTCCCATATTGTCCCAATCGGTCCACTTTTATTTTTGGCAGGTACTTTTGGGGTAAGGGGGAGTATCCGCCCCCAATGCGATATCAAAAAATTATTCTCGTCAGATTTGCAGTAATATTGCAATCAAATGGTCATTTTTTAATCGATTCTCTCGAAATATGGCAGGACACACAAACTCGTAATAGGTCATTATTTTTGGAAGAAAAATTTAAGTCACTCATAGCATTGCTGCAATACCTCTGTATCCATTAGGCGGTTGATGATCTGCTCCCTACCCGGGATAAGGCTTAGAATGGACTCCACATACCGAACAGCTGCGGTGGTGGTATCAGGCCGTAGGATGTTGTCTGCTACTGAAACCTCGACTGGTGGAGCGGCTGCTCCAGGCTCCACTAGCCGGCAGACGATTGGTCAGAAGAGGCATTTGACGAAGTCACCTGGTTCGAGTCTCAAGGACAAGGCCGAACCAATTCTTTCTTCGGATCGGCCATCGGCCTTCCCCGGCTAACTAACATGCTCTTTAATAGGTTGGAATAATTGAAGACGCATCGATCTCAGGTTTATGGAGAGGCTTGGTGCGAATGATCCTAAGACTCTCACTAATAGGGAGAGCTCGGGAATTCGCTGCACAAGATACCCCAAATAAAGGGTGATTTTTTTGAGGTTAGGATTTTCATGCATTAGTATTTGACAGATCACGTGGGATTTCAGACATGGTGTCAAAGAGAAAGATGCTCAGTATGCTTTGACATTTCATCATGAATAGACTTACTAACGAGCAACGCTTGCAAATCATTGAATTTTATTACCAAAATCAGTGTTCGGTTCGAAATAGATTCGGAAACTGCACCGCAGTCAGCCAAAAGAGTTCAAGAATCTTTGCTAATGTCGCTAGGGACAGTTTGGTTGATGGAAGTTGTCGACAAGGGAGAAGAAGAGGGCTACAGACCTCAACAAGTCTGAAGGGGTTGTATCCTAAGGATGCAACAAGTTGAAATTGACGGTCTATATAAGTGGTGGGGTTAGGAAATCAGGAGACGACTCAGCAGTTGTTGATGAACACTTGCCTAAGGAACTATCGACCACATCGCTAAGTCTGGCAGGATGGCATCAATGTGATTGGGTCACAAAGCGGGAAGCATGGAACTCAGAAAATACTTCGACAGCAGCAGTAAGTGAAGCAGGACAAGGGAAATCGTCCACACCTCAAGTATCCAGTGTCCTGAGTAATAATGGTTCCACAGCTTTCTCGACTGCCCCTGGATGCGTACGGAAGTTCATTATGACAAGTTTTAACGAATCTTGTCAGGATGAACTCCTGGTGAAACCAGAAGACTAGGCTAACACGACAGTGGTGGAAGTTCTGAATCCTGACTATGGTCCGGTTTCTACAGATAAGTCTCCACTAATGTAAGGCCGCTTCGGCGGCACTAAAGGCTGGGGGATTTGATGTGGTTCTTATCCAGGAACCATAGTAGTGAAGAGGAATGGTACGTGGACTAAGAATTTCGGGATTTAAAATTCTCAAGGGTACGGGGAATGGCAGATACAGAGCCTGTATTCTTGCAGAGGGTAGTCCAAATGTTTTTTTTTCTTCCGTCGCTTAGCACTGAAAATTTAGTAGTAGCCAGCCTTGACATAAACATGTCTCATTACTGGCTGGCTTCCCTATACATGGCACACAGGATTCAGAGATGCCGCCTTCAAACCTTCTGTAGGAAAGAAAAGCCTCATTGTGATGCTAATGCACATCACCAGATATGGAGAAGTTTGGATGTCAACGAAAGGGGTGAGCTGCTTATTGAATATATTATAACTTGCAATGGCGATTTGTAATAAAGGGTATAAACCGACCTTTATTACCAGGAACAGGCAGGAGGTACCAGATATTACCTTTGTATCGGAAAATATAAGTGGATGAATATGCGACTGGGAAGTGTTGGCACAGTTGTTGGAAGTCGTAACAGAACACCGCATGCAATTTCAGCAAAATCGGACAAAAATTGCGACTTGTAAGGTCTCAATGTTGAAATTCTGTTGAAATTTTACACAGACTTGTATATCTACTACGCGAAGGTAAAACTTTTGAATAGGGAAAATCGAACTATATTTGGATATAGCTGCTATATAAACCGATCTGGCGATTTAGGGCCTTAAGTCCGTAAAACCCGCATTTTTTTATCAGATTTCGTTGAAATTTTAAACAAAAAGTTGTACAAGGGACCCCGATATTCAAACTGACTATGGCCGATATCGGATCATATTTACACATAGCTGCTATATATACCGATATGCCGGTTTAGGGTCTAAAGCCCTTAACATTCGCATTTATTATCCTATTTCGATGAAATTAAAAACAGTGAGTTGTTTTAAGCCTGCCGACATCCGACTCAAATATGGTTGAGATCGCACCACCTTTAGATATCAGCCATATTCACCGATATGCCGATTTAGGTTCTTAAGCCCATTGAAGCTGCAATTTTTATCCGATTTCGCTTACATTTGAAATAGTGAGTTGTATAAAACTTCCCGATATCCGACTCAAACTTGTATTCAGCTTCCCCTCATCCGATCAGCATATGGATCAAATGTTATTTAGATATAGCTGGCACATAGACCGATCTTAGAATTTAAGGTCTCAATCCCATAAAAAGAGGAATTGTTGCCCGATTTCGCTGAAATTCTAACTTGTATAACAGTTCTCGGAACCTGCATCAAATATGATCCAGAATATGACAACCATAAAAGGTAGTAAAAAAACGATGGATATTTTTCACATTGTCACAGAGGATGAATTTTGATAATAAATTTCAACGATTTGCAGTCGTTGCTGGTTTGTGAGTTTCTCCATGATGGAATCACAGTCGTAGTTGGCAACCATGTTTTCCGTTCAGAAAGTGACCTGTTATGACGGACACAATGACTGATACGTCTGTTCTAGCCAGTGACAGCAAAGTGGTAGACCTCTTCAAGTCTAGATTAGGCCACATAGTTTTTGGAATGGCCACTGCCTCCCTTTGTGACCATCTATCATTCGTTGTCCTTTGGGCCTGGTCCTGAAAACTTAGCTTACATGTCACTAGAGGCATACCCGCAGATTCCAGTTTCCCTGGAATGTGTAAGATAGTTCCGCTGTGGCCCAACACCCAGAATGGCTGAATTTTGAACTGTTTAGCCGTTAAGAGATCCGCGATAGCCGAGGGTGATTTTTGCGTTCAGAAATGCGTTCTCCAGGAATTTAATGACTGCCTGGCTGTCTGAGAAGATATTTATGCCAATCGTCGTTTTGACATTATATCTTAGCCATTCCATCACTTCCTTGATTGCAAGGATCTGCGCTTCATACACACTGCAGTGATCGGGTAACCATTTCGATATGACCAGTTCTAGATCTTTAGAATACAATCTAAAACCCACGTGGTCGTCTAGTTTGGAACCATCCCTATAGAAGTCTATGTAACTTCTATTACAAGGGATATCGTAGTTCCAATCGGTTCTATCAAGAAAAGTGGTACAGTACTTTTTATTGAAAAGCGGCTCAGGTAGGTTGTAGTCCACACTGCCTAGAAAATCGGACATTGTATCAAGGATAACACTATCTCCGTAGCCGCCCCATGACCAATGAAAAAGCCACAATGTCCAGAGACATTAGATGTTGCATTAAATTCAGTACATCAGATGGTGTCGTCATCGGTGCGGCTGTGATACACAAACAAGCTACCTTTTGCATCCGGTTGAGTATTGAACAGTAGGTGGACGTTTGAAGCGCCATCCACTAGACCACAACACCATAAAGCATTATAGGTCTGACAACTTCAGTATATACCCAATGCATGACACGCGGTCTAAGGCCCCAACTATTGACAATGGCTCTTGAATTCCAAAATGTTGGATTTCAAATCCACATTAGATATGGCTCACATATAAATGTTTCGGCTGAGTTTCACTTCTAGAACCTTTGCATTTGAATTTGTCAACCGCTCTTCATATCAATTTGCACAAAGTTTCTTTGTGACTGCTTTTATGAGAATGGAATTCGGTTATGATTTCGATATAGCTCTTCATTTTCATGTTTGTCCGATTTTGACAAGCATTGCTATAATGTGGTTATTTGTCCAATGAAGTCCAATGAAGTTGACTTGTAGAATTTTCTTACAACACTTGAAATTTCTGCAAAAATTCCATAGAAATCGAGTCAGATTAAGATGTAGCACCCATAGCATTTTTATACCCTCCACCATATGATGGGGGGTGTACTAATTTCGTCATTTTGTTTGTAACTACTCGAAATATTCGTCTGAGAACCCATAAAGTTTATATATTCTTGATCGTCGTGACATTTTAAGTCGATCTAGCCATGTCCGTCCGTCTGTCTATCGAAAGCACGCTAACTTTTGAAGGAGTAGAGCTAGCCACTTGAAATTTTGCACAAGTACTTCTTATCAGTGTAGGTCGGTTGGTATTGTAAGTGGGCCAAATCGGTCCTCTAGAAGGCGCAATTATTATCCAATTTGAGTGAGATTTTGCACACTTCCAACTACTGTGTGAAATATGGTTCAAATCGGTCCATAACCTGATATAGCTGCCATATAAACCGATCTTGGGTCTTGAGTTCTTGAGCCTCTAGAGAGCGCAATTCTCATCCGAGTTGGCACAAATTTTGTACAACCGCTTCTCCCATGGCCTTTAACATAGGTGTGCAATGTGGTCTCAATTGATCTATAGCTTGACACAGCTCCCATATAAACGGATCTCCCGATTTTGCTTCTTGAAACCCGAATGGGACTATAACTTGATATAGCTCCTCCTCGTCCTCCGTCCGTATTCACTATTCTATGTTTGCAAAGAACTCGACAGATGCGATCCATGTTGGAGGGTATATAAGATTCGGCCCGGCCGAACTTAGCGCGCTCTTACTTGTTTTCAGTTTCAGAGCCTTTACAACCGCTTTTATTAACAGATTTCAAAATTTTGCACAATATTTTCTTCTATCCCTGTTTTCTTCTTGATGAAATCGGATCAGTTTAGGATATAAATTCAAAATTAACGTATCACCCGGTTTTCACTTATAAGGTCATACAATTTACGACCGATCTGCACGAAATTTTGTGAGGAGGAGGATTTTAGACGGTTCAGACTAGAATTGCAAATGTCTAGCCCTTCACAAAAATTATACTTCCATAATCACTTCATCACTTCTTCTCAATAACTCCACAAAAGTCAATCAAAATTGGTTTAGATTAAGCCATAATTTTATAATAATTTAAACATATAGTGTAGGTGTTAGATATTATTTCCCTTGTTGTATACTTTGATGTCGTCTGACTACGATATCGCAGTGTGTTGTACTTTTCCCACATTGCCGACATCCACCAGCGCAAATTTGCTCCATAAAACTTCTGCGCAGGGGGTTAACTTAAAGGGGCCAATTTCTTACCATTTCTTCAAAGATTTGTTTTTTGTTAAGACACAGGGTTTTATCGGACATCTTCATAGGAACTTTCTGAGGCGTAATGCTCAATTTCGGTGGCAACATCAACCTTCGTAACGAACATTTTTGCAAATTTGTTCTCTTTTATGTATATCCAAATGTTCTTGTTACTAATAACAATTGCTTTGTTCTGTTGAATTTTCAAATGCCTAGGTATTATTATGCCAGTGCCAGATATTTTTAATGCAAAAACTCCCATTCTATTTCGGTTAAGGTAAACTACTATGCAAGCCCAAATTTAAACCTAACATATTTTGTTCTCACAATACGCTTTCCTTAGTCTACGCAAATTCAATGTTTGATTATACCAATATCCCCATGTATGGTTGAATGAATTCTGATTGGTAGCTCATAAATTATTTTGTCAATATGACTTAGGATGATCATAACTTTTAAAGTTGCAAGATTTTTCTTTATCTTTGTCTAATGAAGCTGCTTTTGGAGAAAGGTAAAACACAATTCACTCCACTT
Organism: Stomoxys calcitrans; assembly: GCF_963082655.1. Taxonomy (NCBI): domain Eukaryota; kingdom Metazoa; phylum Arthropoda; class Insecta; order Diptera; family Muscidae; genus Stomoxys; species Stomoxys calcitrans. The sequence goes on from NC_081552.1 coordinate 2,577,325, forward strand.
CTGCAGAGTCGACCACAATAAATTTTCCTGCTGTGCGGCACAAAATTCCTTCGTTTTAGGAAAGAGAACATATTTACATGATTCATTTTGAAGAGATAAAGCATCTCTTCTTGTTGGTTGCTGCTGTTGCGGTTGTTGGATGTGTCCTTGTGCATGATGTATACCTCCTGTTTCTGGGAAATTGGTTTACCACAAAAGTTTGTCATTACTTGAGTAAATTATTCGACTCCAGTGCCGTTATTGTTTCTCCTTCCCACGCACATGCACACAAAGTTGCATTTCAATTTTGGCCAAAGACAAAGACACAACCGACAAGGCACCCGAAGAAATGCAAAATAGGAAGGAAACACCACCACCAATCCATTTTCCAAAGTCATTTTGTAAAAGTTGAAATTTCTCACATTTTTTCCATGCAGCAGAATAGATTGAGATTTTTCCTGATTATGCCAAGACAAACCACAATAGCATTGTTGTTGTGAAAACACTACAACAACAACACATGCAAATGAAAATGAGGTTTATTTAACAAGTTCAGGGGAAACTATTAAGAACGTACACATGCATGCATACGAAGCTGCATGTGCCATGTAACATTTTTCTATTTTCCGATCAAACAACAAAGCCAATGAAATCGAACTCATTTGGCTCAGAAACTATTTTAAATATTCCATCAAATTTGATGAGATTTCCTTTATGTTACTTGGACAAATGGAACTTTGACCAGAGGCCCAGTTCAGAAGTCCACAACCCAGGGTTGAAGACACAACCCGTCCTCAACAGCCACTCGATATGAACTACGGGGGCTCTATATTGAAAACTTGCAACATCTTTGTCAGTACTACGTGGCAACTAGTTAAGATTTTGTCATATAGCAGAGGTGTCCTTCTTCTTCGTCGCTGCCTCTCTCTCTCTCTCTCTATGCTTGCCATACAATTTTCTTGTTGGCACTTTAAAAGCTGTTTGCAAGCAATAGCAGTGAAATTGTTTTGCCATTTTCACATGCAAACAGTTTTTTGTTTGGTTTTTTTTTTCGTAAAGTTTTTATAGTTCAACTATTCAACTTCCTTCATCAAGTTGGGATATTTTCCAATTTCATGTGGATGACATGATAAAATTTCGAATTTTCTACTGCACAGCCAATGACAGAACCAAGAAAGTAAGCGAACTTTGTTGCAAGAAATAGTTTTGTTTTGGATATATTATGGCATTTCTTGCATACTTTTGCTTTTATTGATGGCACTTTGTCTCCAAAGTTTTCCACCATTTACCGCTTACTAAACAAGAATAGAATGAAGCAGCACATGTACGTCGGTTCCTTTTCCAATTGAACGATGATGTGTGGTGGTGAATAGATAATTCGTAAATGAAAGGAAGGAAATAAAGGTCTAATATTCTTAAACAATTATCAAAATTTTGTATGCATCAATGGATGAAGAACCAGGGATTCAAAAAGTCCAAAAAGGAGACCGGGGTCGAGCGGCTAATCTTTTTTCCTTTAAATATTTGCATGCTTTCGACAGACAGACGGACGAATGGATTGAACGCTAGTGAACGTTTGCTCAAAGATGAAAAATGACCTATTGTGCTCAGAACTCAAAAAAAAAAATGCTAGTGCTCCAAATTTTTATACCCTACACCACTACTGTGGTACAGGGTATTATAACTTAGTGAATTAGTTTGTAACACCCAAAAGGAAGAGAGATAAGTATACCGATCGACTCAGAATCACTTTCTGATTCGATTTAGCTATGTCCGTCTGTCTGTCTGCCAATGTTAATTTGTGTCGAAATTTTCGTCCGATCGTCTTCAAATTTGGTATTGGCACGTTTTTCGGCCTAGAGACGAAGCCTATTGAAATTGGAAAAAATCCGTTCACATTTATATATAGCTCCCACATATATGCAATGACATACAAGGCAAATTCATCTTCAAAAGACTTCGTTAACGAAAATTTTTGGAAAAAGACAAAAAATGCTGACTGTTATATCTAATACAAGATGCTTTTAAGAATGTCTTAAAAGTGCATTTAGATATTGTAAGGATCATGTATGCCATATTTCATTCCCCACTAACTAAAAAATTTTATAACAAGTAAAAGCGTTCTAAGTTCGGGCGGGCCGAATCTTGGGAACTCCACCACCATGATTTCTGCTAAAATATGGGAGCTATATCTGGTTTGAGACCGATTTGCGCCGTTCTTGACACAGTGGTTCAGAGTCATAACAGAACATCATGTGCAAAATTTCAGCCAAATCAGATAAAAATCGCGGCTGGTAAGGGCTCAAGAAGTCAAATCGGGAGATCGGCTTATATGGGAACTGTATCATGTTCTTGACCGATATGAACCGTACTTGGCTTAGTTGTTGGGAGTCATAACAGAACACCATGTATAAAATTTCGTGCAAATCGGATGAAAATTGCGGCTTCCAGGTGCTCAAGAAGTCAAATCGGAGATCGGTTTATATGGGAGCTACATCAGGTTATAGACCGATTTGGACCGTACTTGGCACAGTTGTTGGAAGTCATAACAGAACACCACATACAAATATTCAGCCAAATCGGAAAAAAATTGTGGCTTCCACGGGCTTCTATCTGTGCAAAATTTCAAGCGGCTAGCTTTACGCGTTCGACCTCTATCGTGCTTTCAACAGACAGACGGACGGACGGACATGAATATATACACTTTATGGGGTCCTAGATCAATATTTCGAGGTGTTACAAACAGAATGACTAGATTTGTATCCCCCATCCTATGGTGATGGGTATAGTAAACTTGCACTAATGCACTACTTCATACTCACATATTCTCAAAATATGTGGTAATAGGTAATAGTTTGCTACAAAATTTGTTTTTCCATACAAACATTTTTTTGGTATGTCACAGACTAAAATTAAGGATGTCATTTTCCCTTCTACGAGTATTTTTGAACGAGAATTTAAGTTTTCAAACTCGTTATAAAGAACAAGTAAAAGCGTGTTAAGTTCGGCCGGGCCGAATCCTATATACCCTCCACCATAGATCGCATTTGTCGAGTTCTTTTCGCGATATCTCTTTTTAGGCAAACAAAGGATGAAAGAAAAGAATTTGAGCTATATCAAGTTATTGTCCGATTCGGAACATAATTGAATTGAATGTTGGAGACCATAGTAGAAGTCATTGTGTTAAATTTCAGCGAGTACAAATTGCGCCCTTTAGGGGCTCAAGAAATAAAACAGAGAGATCGGTTTATATAGGAGCTGTATCAGGTTATATACTGATTCGAACCATATTTGACACGTATGTTGAAAGTCATGGCAAAAGCCGTTGTACAAAATTTCAGCCAAATCGGATAATAATTACGCCCTTTGGAGGCTCATGAAGGCAAGATCCCAGATCGGTTTATATGGCAGCTATATCAGGATATGAACCGATTTGAACCATACTTAAATGATTTAACGATGTCCGTGTGTCTGTCCGTCCGTCTGTTGCAATCACTCTACAGCCTTCAAAAATTAAGATATTGCGCTGAAACTTGGCACAGATACGTCTTTGGACGGGCTTAAAACGGGCGATATTTGGATATAGCTGCTATATAGTCCGATCTGTCGGTAAAGGGTCTAATGCCCAGTAATGCTTTATTTTTTATACGATTTCGATGAAAATTAGCACAGCGAGTAGGCCTCCTGATATTTGGTCCAAACATGGTTTGAATCGGACTATATTTAGATATAGCTGCCATATAGACCGATCTGCCGGTTGAGAGTCAAAGGTCCATAAAAACTGCATTTATTACCTGATTTCGCTGAAATTTGAAACAGTGCGTGGTTTTAAGTCTCCCGTCATCCGAACCAAATATGAGTCAGATAAGACTATATAGATATAGCTGTCATATAGACCGATTTTCCAATTGAGAGTTTTTATCTCATGAAAAACAGATTTAATGTCTGAAAATGTCACTTGTATATGTGTTTTCGGGACCTGAATAAGATATGATCGAGACCAGACCCTATTAAGATATAACTACGGATATAGTAGTGGAGTTGTAACAAAATAAGATGATCACTATATCCTTGTTTACTTTGGTCCAGATCGGTCCACATTTGGTTATAGGTGCCACATAGAACGATTTTTCGATTTAAAATCTTGGCCCTAAAAATAGGCCCATTTATAATCCGATTACTTTGAAATTTGACGCAGTGACTTATGGTAGTCTTGTCGACATTCATGTAATATATGGTACCGATCGGTTTATATTTGGATATAGCTGCCATAAAGATTAATATTTTATTCTACAAAATTGAACATTGACTTGTATTTATTAGACCATTCAATGTCCGTGCCGAATTTGAGTGTATAAGTTATCAAATTTTCCCCGGATTGTGACGAAAGGGGATTTACATATATACTCGAGATGGTGGGTATCCAAAGTTCGATCCCCCGATTTAAATTCTTGATTTTCTAGGGGGAGCAATTATTATTCGATTTTGCTAAAAATTTTAACATGGTATGGTTCGAACCGGTGCATAACTCGATAAAGCTCCAATGGCATAGCAATTCTTATGCACTATCTTTTGTTTGCCCATAAAGAGATGTCGGGCAAAAAACTTGACAAATGCGATCCATGGTGATTTTTAATTGATATCAAAGGCCTGCACAAAACTATTCATTGGTGACTGTTTTAGCTGAACTTGTAAATGCTGAACCCACATGTTGTTGTATTTCTAGATTACTGAAGAACGAGACACTGAAGATGTAGTAAAACAAACAAGTTGCTGTTTAGTATTTAATTTTGAAAAACAAGCATTATTCACAGCTTGGGAGTATTTCTTTCTCGAATTCATCGCCGCTACATCGCTGCACACTGAGTCATGAAATCATTTTCAAAAGATAAACTGATCACATAAATCGTTGCCAAACTGTTTGTTTTCTAATATAAAAAATTGAGTGTTTACCCATGCTGTTGTCAAATCAAAGTACGTTGCCTTCGTACGAATTTCGTGCTGCGAAAGCAGACGACGAGAAAAATACTTAATCTGAAGCACAATGTACCCGAGTACATGCATTGAACTACGTGCACTAACTGAAATCTGAATCAATCTTTTTCTTGCTGAAGTGCTGTTTTTTTTTTTTTTGCATTCACTCATCTCGCTGTCTTGGTGTCTCGTTATCTCATTTACTCAGTTCCCTATTGGCTCATACAAGGTTGTATTTTTAAACGAGGAGTTCAGTTTTTGAAATACTCTTTGATTGTTAGTGTGTCTTTAAAGCAGATATGAATGGTCTTTCGCAGGCCCTGGGTAGATATCATACACAACAGTTCAACCCGTTCCACCGACATAACAATTTATGGAATTGGATAAAAAATTCCCCCCCTTGCGCTAGACCAATTATTATCCAAAAATTATTGTCCTACATTTTAAACGATGAAATTCTGAGCATCCTTCATGGTAATTAATGACTGCATCATTTCATGTCTGGTCTCAACTTTTCAATTTCCTATAGTGCCACATTAGTTGTTGAACATTGAAACATTTCCATTTGCAGTAGTTGCTGAAGCCGGGGGTCTTTTGTTCTTCTTGCTGCTCCACAATTGTCGTCGATTTGCCATTGTTTGGCCTATAACCACTGCAATAATTTACATGTTAAGCCAATTTTAAATTACTAAAATTACCATTTTACAGTGTTAAATAAAAATTAATTACAGCAATTTATTGTTTCGCCAAAACTCATCCACATTTCCTCGGCTGTCCGTCACACAGCCGCCAGCTCTCGGCGCCCAGCTCCCCTTAAACTTGTCATTCATTTAAATGCCATCTATTCTGCCATGATGTGTGCTGGGTGAAATGGTGGGAGTTGCTGTATAAAAATTTAATGAATTACGAGGTGTGTAATTGGATCAGAGGCGTATGCCATTCTAGCGGGATATGCCCCTATATGTAGGCTAATTTGAGGAAACTTCTGCCACCCTGTTCACTTTTTTGTGTTGTTGGGGGAGGCAATAAAGTGAATGACAGAAAATGAGTTGCTCGCCTGTCCCTTTTTAATTTGCTAAGTCAACGTGGCGATACCCGGGGCCCCAGAGTTGGCAGTCAAACGCAACTAATGTGTCATAATTACACCGAAAATGAAACTAGAGCAAATACAAATTTCTAGACCACAATCAGCACAACTAACCAGCGAAGCAAATAACCCTCTCTACCCTTTCGAGAGTTTCCGGTGGGCAGTAACCTGCCATCAAGCCACCCATTTTGCTTTAGCATTGAGCCAAAACTTACCAACGCACAATAGTGGCATCACCAGCTCTCCGGGCCAGCTACATTCAATGTTTTTTTCTCCCAACCACCCTCTCTAGTACAGGGAAGGCAGTGGCATGCAGCAGCGGACAACCTGGACTTTGGGTTTTCAGCTAATTTAACAGTTTGGGAATTGTAAAAAGTGCTTTGTCATAATCAGCTCGAGGCAAGGTGGCGGTTAGCGACGACAACAGCAAACAGCAAACGGCAACCACAAGGAATGGTCAGTGGAGTACTGAGGCAGAAACTTCTTCTTTTGTACATTTGTTGACTTGATAATAGGCTGTCACATAATTAGGTTGTAAATTTTCGTCAGGGCAGTAAGTTGGTCGGTGCAGTAGGCCGTCCCCTCCGGTTGTTACTGCGGCCCATGGTATTTCCTTCTGTGCTCGTTTTTTTTTTTTTTTTTGTTTGTATTTTGCTTTTGTAGCCTTCACAATGGAAATTGAAAAAAATCATTCTAATTTAGCAAACAATAGATATAAGCGCCATTAAACTTAACAAAGATAATCCTGCTCGAAACGGACCAAAAGTATGTTTCCCAAGTCCATTTGGACAAACCGAAATGATAAAAAGTTTTGTTCAACTCGCCCTGAACAAAAACAAAAGCTAAGCAACTGAATTTATTACTATCCTCGGCCCGGGAAAAACGGAAAAAATAATTGGAAGACATTATCGGATGCGTTATCTTTGAGGCCATTTTATTTTAGGACATAATTAACACAAAAAACAAACTGTAGAAAAAAGTGAAACGAAGGGACGAGCGAGCGAACCAACAAACAACGGCTTGCCACAAGGGCGACCAGCACGAAACGAACCCACAAAAATGCTTCATAAAACAACACAAGTAATTCTTGATTAACATTTACCACATTCTTGGCAGACTTGATGACGCCCTCATCCTCATTCCGAAAGAGGCAGCAGAGGGTGTCTCCAATTCAAGTCTGCCAAGTACTTTCTGGGAAACACTTCAATGAGAACAACAGCCAAGATACACTCTCTAGTATATCTATGGCAAAAGTGCTGACAGTTAACCACAAGATAAAGCTGTGGCGGCTGCAGCTGTTTCCACTGCTACTTGCTAGACCAATCAAAGCTGCAAGGCAGCTACCAAGTGGTTGACATGTTGGGGTCAAGCTGAATGAATTGGACTATACACACAGAGAAATTTCGGTAGGCTTCTGATGTGGCCTCCAGCCATATCCACATCGAAGATTGTTCCCGGCAAAACCTGACGCGTCTTTATAACTCCCGCCATAAGATGGGGCTAAACTAACTTTGTCATTTCCTTTGAAACTCGTCGAAATTTTGACGTTCCGTACGTCTGTCTGCCGAAAGCATACTAACTTTGTCACGAATAAAGCTTCACGCTCGAAAAGAGGGTGTGGAATCTAATCCGTGCCATGTCACTGTTAATATACACCAAAGCCACCAATAAGCTGGTTGTGCGCTCTAAATCCTAAAGGTAACCCTGAATAGATAATTCCTATTGTAGGTCAGATAAGATTGTAACCAATTGACTTCCATAGCATGGTCGGCGCAAGCTTGACTTTCTGTTCCTTAATTTTTACATTTTTTTTTTGTACCCATTTAGGCTCAATTTTTTTCGGTTCAACAGAAGCCTAAGAACCCCATAAAAGAAATTATTTATTTAGATGCCATTGCAAGAATTTTCCGCCTATACACCATTTCGTTCAATGCTTTCTCTTCAAGAATAACACAGCAAAGAACAACAAGATGTGTGATGTTGCTTATAAGCATTTGACCAGCTATCTGTATCGCGATTTCCGATGCGTCTGAATCGTCACCAGAAGAATTTGTCCAATGGATCATTGTGATTTATATATCAACCCAACTAGAGTTGGGTTGATTTGAGTGAAATCGAATTATAAATGCGGCTTTTAAGGGACCAAGACTTTAAATCGAGCGATCGGTCCATATGGCAACTATATCCAAATCTGGACCGATTTGGGCCACGTTGCAGAAAAATGTCGAAGAGCCTAACACAACTCACTATCCCAACCTTTCGGCGAAATCGGACAATAAATGCGCTTTTTATGGCCCCAAAACCTTACATCGAGAGAACGGTCTATATGACAGCTGTACCCAATTCTGCGCCGTTCTGTGCGTTATTTCAGAAGTATATCGAGGGGCTTAACTTGACTCACTGTCCCAAATTTCGGCCACATCGGACAATGAATGCGCCTTATATGGGCGCATTACTTTAAATCGAGAGATCAGTCCATATGGCAGCTATATCCAAATCTAGACCGATCTGGACCAAATTGACGAAGGATGTCGAAGGGCCCAACACAACTCACTGTCCCAAATTTCAGAAAAACCGGATAATAAATGTGGCTTTTATGGGCCTAAGACCCTTAATCGGCGAATCGGTCTTGATATAGGGGCTATATCAAGATATAGTCCGATATAGTCGATCTTCGAACTTGCCTGCTTATGAACAAAAAAAAAAGGATTTGTGCAAAATTTCATCTCAATATCTCTATTTTTAAAGACTGTAGCTTGTTTTCAACAGACAGACGGACGGACCTGACTAGATCGTATTAGATTTTTACGCTGATCAAGAATATATATACTTTAAAGGACGGATGTCGGGAAGCCTAACGAAGGACACTGTGTCAAATTTCAACGAAATCGAATAGCAAATGCGCTTTTAATTAAAAAAAGCTTTTATAGGCTTCAAGCCCTTTATCGGGAGATCGGTCTATATTGCATCTGTATCCGAATATAGTCCGATCTGAACCATATTTGTGTCCGATGTTGGGAGTCCTAAAACTGCTCACTGTTTAAAATTTCAGCGAAATATCTCTATTTTTGAAGGCTGTAGACTGATTACAACAGAAGGACGGACAGACACACGGACATCTTTAAATCGTCTTAAAATTTCACGATGATCTGAAATATATATTCTTTGTAGGGTCGGAATTTGATATTTCGATGTGTTGCAAATGAAATGACCAAATGAATATACCCCCTATCTTATTGTGGTGGGTATAACAACGCACAGTGGGATGGGGAAAAAAATAAGTGGAAATAAGTCTGCCATTTTGGAGCGGAGAGATGTCTTCATGAAATTTTACATGGTTATATGTGCAAAATTTTGGGGCCCATCAAAGTTGGTCACCTCGGCTCTACAAAATTTTGTTCGTTTTGTAAAAAGTGCACAAAAAAGGCCTATATGTGCGGGATTTCTTTTGTAGTGTCCAAGAAATTTGACTAACAAATTCTTATTTGGAATCCCCGCGGACTTGCTGTCGTTATTACTGCAGACGGGCGGACTATGCAAATGTTAATAAAGGACTGCTCCTTACGAAAAATAACGCTTAACGATTCCTTTTAAATCCTGCCTTGGCAATATTTTTGGTGATGATTATATATATATATTTTTTTATACCCTCCACCATAAGATGGGGGGTATACTAATTTCGTCATTCTGTTTGTAACTACTCGAAATATTCGTCTGAGACCCCATAAAGTATATATATTCTTGATCGTCGTGAAATTTTATGTCGATCTAGCCATGTCCGTCCGTCTGTCCGTCCGTCCGTCTGTCCGTCCGTCCGTCCGTCCGTCTGTCTGTCGAAAGCACGCTAACTTCCGAAGGAGTAAAGCTAGCCGCTTGAAATTTTGCACAAATACTTCTTATTAGTGTAGGTCGGTTGGTATTGTAAATGGGCCATATCGGTCCATGTTTTGATATAGCTGCCATATAAACCGATCTTGGGTCTTGACTTCTTGAGCCTCTAGAGTGCGCAATTCTTATCCGATTGGGATGAAATTTTGCACGACGTATTTTGTTATGACATCCAACAACTGTGCCAAGTATGGTTCAAATCGGTCCATAACCTGATACAGCTGCCATATAAACCGATCTTGGGTCTTGACTTCTTGAGCCTCTAGAGTGCGCAATTCTTATCCGATTGGAATGAAATTTTGCACGACATATTTTTTAAATTTTGTTACGATATCCAACAACTGTGCCAAGTATGGTTCAAATCGGTCCATAACCTGATATATCTGTCATATAAACCGATCTTGGGTCTTGACTTCTTGAGCCTCTAGAGGGCGCAATTCTTATCCAATTTGAATGAATTTTGGCACGTAGTATTTTGTTATGATATCCAACAACTGTGCCAAATATGGTTCAAATCGGTTCATAACCTGATATAGCTGCCATATAAACCGATCTGGGATCTTGACTTCTTGAGCCTCTAGAGGTCGCAATTATTATCCGATTTGCCTGAAATTTTGTACGACAGATTCTCTCATGACCATTAACATACGTGTTTATTATGGTCTGAATCGGTTTATAGCCTGATATAGCTCCCATATAAATCGATCTCTCTATTTAACTTCTTGAGCCCACAAAGGGCGCAATTCTTATTCGAATTGGCTGACATTTTACACAGGTCTCCAACATATAATTTAATTGTGGTCCAAACCGGACCATATCTTGATATCGCTCTAAAAGCAGAGCAAATCTTTTCTTATATCCTTTTTTTGCCTAAGAAGAGATGCCGGGAAAAGAACTCGACATATGCGATCCATGGTGGAGGGTATATAAGATTCGGCCCGGCCGAACTTAGCACGCTTTTACTTGTTTTAATTATTCTCTATATCAAAGTCTATAAATTTGAACACTTTTCTCTCACTGTACTTTGACAATATTAACAAAAGCCAAAAACTACATCAGATAACACTCAATCACCGAATCATTGTTAATTTGTGTTTGTGCTTAGCTCCATTGTTGTCGCAAAGGATAAATCATTTTGGTTTAAGATTAGCTTTTTCTCTAAGTGTTCAGAGTAAATCCTCTACTTGCTTGCGAAGGGGAGCACATCGGACTAGTAATCACATCATGGTATCCCCAAAGTCTAATTTGGTTGAGAGTCGTCTTTATGTGCACGGTCTCTGGTTGTTGTTGTACCACATAAACGTCATGCACGCGCATAAGACTGTGAAAGGTAACGAAGACATTGTCACTGGCTGTAGCATTATTCAGTTCCGTTGCTCACCAGTCGATTTGCAAGTAAATAAAGAGATTAGCATAGTGGTGATGGTGATTGTATGGGGCGACAGACGACAATTTGTAAAGTGGCCATGGAAGTGGGTGAACATACAATATATACAACTACAATGCATGCAAGTTGAACTTGTGTGTTGGGTAGTGAAGTCTACGGTAGACAGGCCCCACCAAACATTTGTCCAAGTCAAATGTTATGAGACTTAATGAAGAGTGATATTGGCTTGAGATTTGAAAAAAAAAAAATGATTTAAAACTAATGATGATTAATTCAATACGGTTCAGACTCGCCCGCACGGCATCCTCGCCCTCCCCAACTGCGCTGCTAATTTTGTTTTTTATTCCTCACCTCGATGGCATCCTCCGTTAGTCCAGTGTTGATGAAATTTAATTTTCATTCCGTTTCAAGTCATTTAGCTCAACAGCATTCCTGCTTCATTGTGCGTAATGGTACTTGCAGTTCTGTTCGCAGTTGGTCTAAACTCCAGGATTACACCAAAATTACAAACAAACTTTGCTTTCCTTTTGTCACTTTTGATTCCAAACTCACAGGAGTCGTCGCAGCCGCTCGGCTTGGTCGTAGTGCTTTAGCCTGGGCCCATAATCGCTGCAAACATGTTGACAACTGTGATTTATGCTCATCGTCGGCATTTAAATTGTTATGTTGCCCGAAATAAATGTTCACACTCCAAACTCGTTGTGGCACGCGTTTATTTTATGCTGCCTGCCGGTGCGATGGTAGGCGACGGACAATTTAGCTGTTGCATGCCTTCTTGAACTCCTGCCGTAGTCCATTTTGGCCAACACCCCCACACCCTTCAAGGGAATGGCAACAAAAAAACGGAAAATCCACTTTCAAACTCACCTGCTGCAGCGGCCAGGACACGGCGAGTTGACAATGACAATGTGTTCCAGTTGGCTTCAACGGGAGCGTTTATTTTAATAGCATTGCGTGTGTCGGTCAGCTATGAGTATGATTTAGGGTGCGCACAGTGTGTTCTGATTAGAGGAAAATTAGAATTTTCTAACCACTTGGCTTCTTAGACTTATCACAGATGGTGTGTGTGTGCCAAATAAAATCCTTTGTTGCACGCAATGCTTTCAAGTTACCCTTTAAGTGCGATTGCTTGTAGCAAATAATCTGAAATGAAACTGTGGAAAAATAATTTCAGATAACCCTTTTAAGTTGAGGCATTAGCAATAACAACAATAAAATTGCATTTCACCACATTAAAAAAAAACAGTTTGTTAATGCTCGCTAGAGTCACTATATGGAGGATACGATTGTTGTAAATTCGTATGTATCACGCGTATGCATGTTGATAACATTTATGGAAATAGGAACAGCAATTTGCACTTAATATAAGAATAAATTCTGGAATTGTTTGTGTAATTTCAATGTTATTAAGGCAAAATCGAATGTTTGTTAAAAAGGAAAGCTCTATTACTTTAGTTGTTTTCTCTCCAAAGTGCAGTCGAGATTAATGACCATTAGAATTTTGTTAAGCAGAAAGATTTAATTATTGAAAGGTTACTGAAAAGTAATTGCCCGATCCTCAGATCCTTGGGCATAGACATAGCAGCTGCTGGTAGACAAAAGCGGCTAGACATTCTTGTTCACTACCATCGCTTTGCTCATACACACATGACTGTTGAGGCGCCCGGCTATGCAGCTAATTGTTGTGATACTTAAACAAATTCTAAATTTAAACAGGAGATACTTCTCTCATATCAATGAGTGCAGTCCGATTAAAGTTTAAACTGAATGATAGGGGGCCTCCTTTTTTCTGCCGAGTCCGAAGGGCGTGCCGCATAGCGGCCCCACTTGAATGAGAAGTTTCAACATGGCAGGATACCTTAGAAATGTAGCCAGTACTAGTAAGGGGATTACCACAGCTGAAAATGTTGTCGATGTTCAAGCCGGGATTTGATTTAAAAGCGTGCTAAGTTAGGCCAGGACGAATCTTATATACCCTCCACCATGGAACACACTTGTCGAGTTCTTTTCCCGGCATCATTTTTTAAGACAAACAAAGGATAAAAGAGAAGAATTGATATGCTATTGAAGGTGTTTTAAGTAATGTAACACGAATATTTCATTAAGGACAGCGACGATACTTCTCTCATATCATTGAGCTCAATACGAATTTAAGCTCAATGATAATTGACCTCCTTTTATTGTCGAGTCCGAACGGATTGCCGTAGAGCGACACCACTTATTAGAGAAGTTTACTAAACAACAGTTGAAGCACTTGTTACATATTATTATAAATTTTTCTCAATGTTAGACGTCCGTTTCTTGCTGTCTTATTTTCAGCAGACTCTGTTAGATGTTACATCAAACATTTGTAATGATTTTATCAACACACATCTTTGAGTGTAAGATAAAAAACCCACAATGATCGCCAGCACTAGGAGGGAATAACTACTTCTGAAATAGTTTTTTCTGATGTTCTCCCGGGATTTGAACACAGAAACTTGCTCTGAAACTTTGCACAGATAGTTTATTTACCATAAGCAGGTTAAGCTCGAAATGGGCTTAATAGCTTAACTGATAATGCGTATAATACTCTAGCCATCCTTTTCGATTATAGTCCGGATGGGAATATATTTGAATAAGGGTTTGAAGTTAAAGTTGGTTTGGAATCAGGAATGGGTGAGATTGAAACATAAAATTAAAATCAATATATCTCAGGGAATTTTGGCCGGATTTTGGAAAATTTGACATCCAAAGAAAGCTTAAAGCGATAAGAATCCGTTTGTTGTTTTCACTTCTGTATCATCATTTGTGAATTCATCGTCAGCTGTGAATTGACATACAATTCTGGTAAAACACTTGATAGACGTTTTCGGGCATTTCTAGAAAAGATTAAAACAGGAAAGTGGCTTTCAAAAGATATCTCTAAGGGAGCAGAATGCCCTAAAGTACTCCCCCTTAACCTTTCACTAATATCAAAATTTTTAAAAAATTCCGTATGACCAACCTTAAAAACAAAATATCTCGATTTCTATAACGATTTCAGATTTTTTTTTTTTCTTTTGAAAAACACTTTTCCGTTTTAATCTTTCTACAAATGCCCGAAAAACGCCTTTCAAGTTCTTTGCCAGAATTGTATGTCAATTCACAGCAGTACAAATTAAGATGTACAAGTGAAGCCAAATGAAACGGATTCATCTCTCTTTAACCTTTCTATGGATGTTAAATTTTCCAAAATCCACCAAGATACCCTGAAATATATTGGTTTTAATTTTGGGTTTCAATCTCAGCCATTCCTGGTTCAAAATAACTTTAACTAATAACTTAAACTTCACACCCTTATCCAATATATTCCGATCCGGATCGACACGGATGGCTAGGATGGATGGGAGTATACTAATCTAGTCATTCCGTTTGTAACAACTCGAAATATTCGTCTAAGACCACTTTATGATCGTCTCAAAGTTCTGAGTCGATTTAGCCATGTCCGTCCGTCTATCGAAATCACAATGACGCTCGAACGCGTAAGCTGGCCGCTTGAAATTTTGCACAGATACTTAATATTGATGTAGGTCGGGATTGCAAATGGGCCATATCGGTTCAGATTTACATATAGCTCCCATATAAACCGATCTCCCGATTTGACTTCCTAAGCCCTTACAAGCCGCAATTTTTGTCCGATTTGGCTGATTTTTTTCAGAAGCCAAGTACGGTTTTAATCGCTCTATAACCTGATACAGCTCCCATACAAACCGATCTCGTGATTTGACTTCTTGAGTCCTTACAAGCCTCAAATTTTCACCGATTTGGCTGAAATTTTTCAGAAGCCAAGTATGGTTTTAATCGCTCTATAACCTTATACAGCTCCCAAATAAACCGATCTCGTGATTTGACTTCTTGAGTCCTTACAAGCCGCAATTTTTCACCGATTTGGCTGAAATTTCGCATCTGGTGTTTCGTTATGACTTCTAGCAATAGTGACAAGTCTATAACCTGATATAGCTCCCATATTAACAGATCTCCCGATTTGACTTCCTAAGGCCGCAATTTTTGTCCGATTTGGCTGAAATTTTGCATGCATTGGCTGAAATTGAACGTGTAGTATTTTTTTATGACTTTCAAAAACTGTACCAAGGACGGTTGAAATCGAAATCAAGAACCTGATACAGCTTCCATATAACCCGATCTCCTGATTTGAATTCTTGAGTCCTTGGAAACCGTAGTTTTTGACCGATTTGGTCGACATTTTGCATGCATTGCTCTGTCGTAAGACTTTCAATAAGTGTGCCAAATACGGTTCAAATCAGTCTATAACCATGTAAACCGGTCTGAAAATTATGCCCTACAACTAAATTTATTTTGTATACATTTTGTAGCAGAATTCATGGTGGTGAGTTCCCAAGATTCGGCTCGGCCGAACTTAGAACGCATTTACTTGTTTGGACTTACGTAGCTCGCATTCAAACCGATCTCCCAATTGAAGGTCCATTGGCCATTAAAGAACGTATCTATTACCTGATTTCGTTGAAAATTGGTTCTGTGTGATATATTAGACCACTTCGCCTCCTTCCCGGATATGGTGCACATCGAACCATATATGACTATGCCATGTGGACCAATCACCTAATAAACGTCCTAAGGATCTACAAAAGGCTCATTTATTCAAGACATCCGTGGATGATATGGTCCAATTTTTCTCAGACCGACGTGACACACATAATATCGATGATTTCGGCAAAGGTGATGGTAAATGTCGAACTGGTTCTCTAAGATCTTGTCCAGGATTTTGCGTAGCTTGAATATCTGGTTATGTAGCATTTACCAGGCCTAAAGTCGATGAAACATAATTATCTCATTGACTTTAGTTTTTAATCTCTTACAAGGTCGAATACATCTTACATCGCATTCACATCCCCGTTGCCATCAGCATATTATCTGTAACTTACCAAATTCTTTTTTTTTGTAGATGCAGGAAAACTAAAGCCATCTGTTTGGTGTTTAGTTTTTTAGTAGAAGTTTCGGAGTATGGGCAAAACTATTTAAGAGTTCCCGAGGTTTAAACAGTAAGATGGGTTTCAAATCAATACCATAATTTTTAAAAACTATAGAGTGTTAGTAATAAGTAACAAGTAAAAGCGTGCTAAGTTCGGCCGGGCCGAATCTTATATACCCTCCACCATGGATCGCATATGTCGAGTTCTTTTCCCGGCATCTCTTCTTAGGCAAAAAAAGGATATAAGAAAAGATTTGCTCTGCTATTAGAGCGATATCAAGATATGGTCCGGTTTGGACCACAATTAAATTATATGTTGGAGACCTGTGTAAAATGTCAGCCAATTCGAATAAGAATTGCGCCCTTTGTGGGCTCAAGAAGTAAAATAGAGAGATCGATTTATATGGGAGCTATATCAGGCTATAAACCGATTCAGACCATAATAAACACGTATGTTAATGGTCATGAGAGAATCCGTCGTACAAAATTTCAGGCAAATCGGATAATAATTGCGACCTCTACAGGCTCAAGAAGTCAAGATCCCAGATCGGTTTATATGGCAGCTATATCAGGTTATGAACCGATTTGAACCATATTTGGCACAGTTGTTGGATATCATAACAAAATACTACGTGCCAAAATTCATTCAAATTGGATAAGAATTGCACCCTCTAGAGGCTCAAGAAGTCAAGACCCAAGATCGGTTTATATGACAGCTATATCAGGTTATGGACCGATTTGAACCATACTTGGCACAGTTGTTGGATATCGTAACAAAACACGTCGTGCAAAATTTCATTCCAATCGGATAAGAATTGCGCACTCTAGAGGCTCAAGAAGTCAAGACCCAAGATCGGTTTATATGGCAGCTGTATCAGGTTATGGACCGATTTGAACCATACTTGGCATAGTTGTTGGATGTCATAACAAAACACGTCGTGCAAAATTTCATTCCAATCGGATAAGAATTGGGCACTCTAGAGGCTCAAGAAGTCAAGACCCAAGATCGGTTTATATGGCAGCTATATCAGGTTATGGACCGATTTGAACAATACTTATCACAGTTGTTGGATGTCACAACAAAACACGTCTTGCAAAATTTCATTTCAATCGGATAAGAATTGCGCACTCTACAGGCTCAAGAAATCAAGACCCAAGATCGGTTTATATGGCAGCTATATCAAAACATGGACCGATATGGCCCATTTACAATACCAACCGACCTACACTAATAAGAAGTATTTGTGCAAAATTTGAGGCGGCTAGCTTTACTCCTTCGGAAGTTAGCGTGCTTTCGACAGACAGACGGACGGACGGACAGACGGACGGACATGGCTAGATCGACATAAAATTTCACGACGATCAAGAATATATATACTTTATGGGGTCTCAGACGAATATTTCGAGTAGTTACAAACAGAATGACGAAATTAGTATACCCCCCATCTTATGGTGGAGGGTATAAAAAGGCGTTAAGTTCGGCCAGGTCGAACTTTGGATACCCACCATCTCGGGTATTTATGTTATCCACCTTTCGTCATAATACGGCGAAAAATGCTCCCATAGCAGCTTTATCGAAATATGGTCCGATACTGACCAAATTCGACACGGATATTGATTGGTCTCATAAGTACGAGTCATTGTTCAATTTTGTAGAGCAAAATATTGGTCTTTTTGGTAGCCATATCCAAATAGAGACGGATCTAAACCATATACAAAAGAGATGTCGAAAAGCCTTACAAAAGTCACTGTGTCAAATTTCAGCGAAATCGGATTATAAATATGCCTTTTTTTGGGGCCAAGACTTTAAATTGAGAGATCGGTCTATATGGTAGCTATATCCAAATCTGAACCGATCTGGGCCAAATCTGAAGAGTGGGCCAAATAGCACTACTCCCCGTCACAAATGTTGGCAAAATCGGACGATAAATGCGACTTTTATGGGTCCAAAACCTTAAATCGAGAGATCGGTCTATATGGCAGCTATATCCAAATCTGAACCGATTGCAGAAAGTTGTTGAAGAGACTAACACAACTCACTGTCCCAAATTTTGGCGACATCGGGCAATAAATGCGACTTTTATGGGTCCAAAACCTTAAATCGAGAGATCGGTCTATATGGCAGCTATGATCTGAAGCATCCAAATCTGAACCGATCTGAGCCAAATTGAAGAAAGTTTTTAAAGAGACTAACACTACTCACTGTCCCA
Source organism: Stomoxys calcitrans (assembly GCF_963082655.1). NCBI lineage: Eukaryota > Metazoa > Arthropoda > Insecta > Diptera > Muscidae > Stomoxys > Stomoxys calcitrans. The sequence goes on from NC_081552.1 coordinate 2,595,822, forward strand.
AATTTTGGCAAAATCGTACAATAAATGCGATGTTTAAAGACTGTAGCGTAATTTCAACAGACAGATGGATATGGCTAGATTGTCTTAGATTTTTACGCTGATCAAGAATATATATATATACTTTATAGAGTCGCAAATGGATATTTCGATGTGTTGCAAATGGAATGACAAAATGAATACACCCCCATCCTTCGGTGGTGCGTATAAAAATGAAAGGATAGAAAGACGGAAGTTGGTACATATATTCCTTGCAAATTGGGTAACATAATTTCAAATTTTTATTCCAACCACATCCAGGCATAACGTTGAGAAAAGTTAAAATAAAGCCATTTGTACAATTTTCCCGTACTTAAACACTGTGCCACATTTGGGGACTGACAATGGTGATTTTATTTATTTTCGTTGTTGCTGTTGCTAGGTTGTCGTTGTTTTGCACCTAATTTGGTAACGAAAAAGCAGTAGGGAAAAGTTGTACGTGAAAAACACATGTTAAGTGTCACAGATTGAGATTGGTTTACTCTGTTAGGCATTGTGTTGCACTGCGTTTGTGACGTCCATTCAGTAGAAAACAAAAAAAAAGAGGGAAGGCAACAAGGCAGGCAGCATCTTTTCTGCCCTAAGCCCAGAGATAAACTTTTGCGCTCTGCCCAAGTAACACAAACAAAAAACTTTGTCCTAAGGTAATTTTTCATGGGAAATCATAAAGTTTACCAACGGATATTTTCATAATTTTATGAGTTCTTAAAGCTAGCATCATCATCCTCGTGTAAATTTGGCTTTGATTCAAAAATAAACAGCTGCAAGAGCACCAGCTCCTTCGTCATTGTCGTCAGCTAATACAGTCGCGATACACCATGCTCTATTTACATTGCTAGGACATTTGAAAGAAGATAAAGTTTGGCAATGTTCATTTGCTCATCGATATTATTATGACTGGCAATGGAATTGGCAATATTAAATAAATGTGTTTTGAAAGTAATGCGTCATTTGTGATTAGATTTACAGGACTCGCCGTATTGTCATCATAGGACATAAATTCTCTCAAAAGCCAATAAAATTCTCACGGATGACGGAACTTTGTTTCAATTTTTAATCTGTATGCAAGTACATTTCTGCTGAATGGCTTGAAGCTGGAAAAATGCATGCAGGGCAAGGTTTAAAATAATGTCTGCCGAATTCATAATCCTAAAAAATTTTCAATAAACGAAATACTGAAACACCAATCCGATACTCTTTGTGTTCACAATGAAAGTTTCAACTTAAACACTAATCTTTAACCTAGTTCGGTGGTGTACAAAATGAAAATTTCCTTTACGCTAGTGATCAAATGTACACCTATGCTCTTAGTTTCTGTCGTTGTTGAGACAGAACAGAGAAAAACCGGAAATCTTGATTTATTTAAGAAATTTGTATAATCAATTAAAAATTTTGCTGAAATCGGACCAATAAACAAATTTGTATTCCTAATATACTTTTTTGCCATTTGCATTTTTTTTTCAATTAAAGCGGTAATAAACTCAATAAAACAATTTATTAGAAAATTGTTTATTCTTTCTAAAGCATATTTAATTGACCTAATTAAAGTAAATAATTGGTATTTGTCCCATAAATAAAACACTTTTTACTTCAGTCGATTAATTGCAAACACAAAATGGAATGTATTGCATTAAAATATTTTTTCTTTTTACTAAAACCAAAAAACTAATTCATTTTACAAGCGGAGAAGGTCTTAATGGTACAACTAAAAAAAACTTTTAGTTGCGTGGACACTATGTAAGGAAAAAATCCAAGCCAACTTTTTCAACCGTGATTGCATGTTTTACTGCTTCTTCTGAGGCTTCAAACAAAATCATTGAAATAGCAATATGTGCCATACCCCATATCCCATACATTCCTCACCGCCCGCGCCATATCCGTAAAGTGTAAAACAAAGAAACTAATTTTATATTGAAATAATTCGTAATGCATACCAATCTTAGAGTTTCCTATATAATATATTTGAGCATTGTCAATATGAAGAAGCCTAATTCATATATGAAAAATTTAATATTGCAATAGAATACTGTAGTATTGTATTAATATTGCAATACAGTATTGTAACATTAATGCACATAAATATCTATTAAATTTCTACCACTTTCTTCATTTTAAGGTGCGTTTCGCATGTATAATCATTCCATTTATATTGTCACTTCATCGAATTTTCTGCTTTGCACTCCTTCAATTCAATTTATTTGAAGATTCACTTTCTCGATGGTCCAGCAACCAAGTGCACCGGTGTATAATAAATGCGGCTTTTATTGGGGGTATATTCCAATAAAAGCCGCATTTATTATTATCCGATTTTGCTGAAATTTGGGACAGTGAGTTGTGTTAGGCCCTTCGACATCCTTCTTCAATTTGCCCCTGATCGGTCCAGATTTATATATAGCTCCCATATAGATCGATATCTCGATTTAAAATCTTGGTCCCAAAAACGCGCATTTATAATCCGATTTAACAGAAATTTGACACATTGACTTATGTCAGGCTTTACGACATCCATATTGTATATGATGCAGATCGGTTTATTTTTGGATATATTGATATATACAAAGACCAATATTTTGTTATACGCAATTGAACAATGACTTGTACTTATTAGAATTTGGTCCAAATCGGATCATATATCGATATAACTGCTATGGGACATAAGGTATGCAATTTTAACCGGATTTTGATGAAAGGTGATTTACATATATAGTCGAGGTGGTGGGTATCCAAAGTTCGTCCCGGCCGAACTTAGCGCCTTCTTACTTTTTTATACCCTCCACCATAGGATGGGGGGTATACTAATTTCGTCATTCTGTTTGTATCTACTCGAAATATTCGTCTGAGACCCCATAAAGTATATATATTCATGATCGTCGCAACATTTTATGTCGAACTAGCCATGTCCGTCCGTCTGTCCGTCCGTCCGTTTGTCTGTCTGTCTGTCGAAAGCACGCTAACTTCCGAAGGAGTAAAGCTAGCCGCTTGATTTGCACAAATACTTGTTATTAGTGTAGGTCGGTTGGTATTGTAAATGGGCCATATCGGTTCATAACCTGATATAGCTGCCATATAAACCAATCTTGGGTCTTTATTTCTTGAGCCTCTAGAGTGCGCAATTCTTATCCTATTGGAATGAAATTTTGCACGACGTAATTTGTTACGATATCCAACAACCGTGCCTTGACAACTGTATGATTCAAATCGGTCAATAACCTGATATAGCTGCCATGTAAACCGATCTTGGGTCTTGACTTTTTCAGCCTCTAGAGTGCGCAATTCTTATCCGATTGGAATGAAGTTTTGCACGACGTGTTTTGTTATGATATCCAACAACTGTGCCAAGTATGGCTCAAATCGGTCCATAACCTGATATAGCTGCCATATAAACCGATCTTGGGTCTTGACCGATTGAAATGAAATTTTGCACGACGTGTTTTGTTATGATATCCAACAACTGTGCCAAGTATGGTTCAAATCGGTCCATGACCTGATATAGCTGTCATATAAACAGACCTGGGGACTTGACTTCTTGAGCTTCTAGACGGCTCAACTCTTATCCGATTTGGCTGAAATTTTGCATGACGTATTCTATTCTTACTTTCAACAACTGTGTCAAATAAGGTTCAAATCGGTTAATTACCTGATATAGCTGCCATATGAACCGATCTGGGATCTTGACTTCTTGAGCCTCTTGAGGTCGCAATTATCCGATTTGTCTGAAATTTTGTACGACGTATCCTCTCATGACCATCAACATACCTGTTTATTATGATCTGAATCGGTCTATAGCCCGATACAGCTCCCATATAAATCGATCTCTCTATTTTACTTCTTGAGCCCCCAAAGGGCGCAATTCATATTAGAATTGGCTGACATTATACACAGGTCTCCATCATATAATTTAATTGTGGTCCAAACCGGACCATATCTTGATATCGTTCTAATAGCAGAGAAAATCTTTTCTTATATCCTTTTTTGCCAAAGAAAAGATGCCGGGAAAAGAACTCGAAAAATGCGATCCATGGTGGAGGGTATATAAGATTCGGCCCGGCCGAACTTAGTATGCTCTTACTTGTTTTTTTTTTTGTTTGTTTATTTATTGTATCAATTTTGAAAATTTAAAGTTTTTGAAAATAAACAATAACAAATAATAATAAATAAACAACAATTGTCTAGTGCCACAGGTTTAAGTGGATTTTCTGTGATTCCGGAATAGCGGGAATGTGCCCCGGCTATGGAAAAAATTCAAACATATGGTATCGAAACCACAACGGGGACTTTGGTAGAATAGATTTTCCACCTTCGATACTTCTGCAGGTTTAGATAGTTAAATAAAGACATTCGGAGATTATAAGATATTATATACGTGTACCATTTACTCTACAGGCTACGATTACCATTAAAATTGACTTTTGAAACGACACCCTGTACTGGTGAAAACAGAACATCCTGTACCACACTCATTTAACAATAAATATGTAATCTTTCTGCTGCACCCAGTCCTTATTTCTCAAACTTTGCGGAAACTAAAGATAACGGAGCTCAAAATACCCCAGGAAGGAAACAACAGAGCAAAATAGCTACACCAATGTACTTGCTCTCATTGCGGCGAAGCCCATAAAAGACATCATGGTGGGCATTGCATAAAAAAACTAAAACCATTTGAAGTAATTTTTATTTTCTTTTGCGATATTAATTTGAATTTAGATTTCCCGCGTGTAAGTTGCTCTACGTTTCGAAATTGCGTACAGACAACGGACGCTATCTTCTATCTTTGAAGCGTCGACTAATGTCGTCTACCGCCGGACTGCTGGCTTGCTGCTGGTGGTGTTTACTACTGCAAGGATATAATCAAAATGTACACCCCACAGATGACAATACATGCGATGCGGAGAAACCAGACACGGACTTCCGACAGAGGAAAAATGTTAAAAGTACAACGACACCGTGGGGACAATTTTTGTCAGCACCAGCCGTTTTGCAATTCACAAACTTTAAAGCAATTGCCACAAATTCTTATTACATTGAGCTGAGGTGAGGTGAGGTGAGCAGGAGTCATGGTGTCCTACTTACTGCCCATTGCCAAACCCACCTATTACATTGAAGTTTCTTGTGGTTGTCGTAGTAGCGAAATTTCACACAATACACGGGAAAAAATAAAATTTTAAGACGACTGAATATACAGGGTGGCTGATGAATATTGCTACAATGATGAATATTGCTACATTTTTTTTTCGGTGTATGGAATACATTTTTCTTTTATTCATGTTAAATTAAATTATTAAATTAATTATTAAATTATTATTAATTAAATTAATTAATTAATTAATTAAATTAATTATTAAATTATTATTATTAAATAGAAAAAAAGTTATTACATTTTTTTTTGGTAGCGGCTTTCATCAGCCACCCTGTATGTTTCATTGAACGTTTTCCTATTCCGTTTAGTATTAGTAAAAATGCTTTAAATTCAACCGGGCAACACTCCCATCCGCCACCGTTATACCCTACACCACTACTGTGGTACAGACTATTACAACTTTCTGACATTGTTTGCAACACCCTGAAGAAAGAAAGATAGACCCATTGATAAGTATACCGATCGAGTCAGAATCGCTTTCTGATTCGATTTAGCTATGTCCGTCTGCCCATCTATCTGTCCGTCTGTCTATGTCAATTTGTGTACAAAGTACAGGTCGCAATTTTCATTCGATTGACTTCAAATTTGGCACAAGTATTTCCTTGGGCCCAGAGACAAAGCCTTATGAAATTGGAAAAATCGGTTTAGATTTGGATAAAGCTCCCATCTGGGACGTAGCCAGGATTAGTACAGGTCGCAATTTTCATTCGATCGTCTTCAAATTTGGCACAATTATTTTATTATTATGATTCGAACCCAGGCGTTCAGGGTTATAGGAGGATATGCTGACCTCTGCACTACGGTGACCTCCATTTGAAGTAACCTTTTATCTACTGTTATCTAAGAGATTTACATACAGGATAGCAGGCATGAAGTGATACCACATCAAAAGACCACATACTTTTGTGTGTAAAAATTTTTATTGATTCAAGTGACAAAAAATTGTGAAAGTAACCTAAATTTCAAAATCCCTTCACTTTTGCTCGATAAGAGCACCTTTATGTCTTGACTCTTGCTCTCAGTCAAAGGCCAAATTTGCAAGCTGCACCAAAGCCGTCCTGCCGTTAATTTGGCCCATTCCCGTTCAATGGCTTTCTTCAGCGCATCCAAACTGGCATAATTTTTAGTTCGTACCTTGTTGTCTAAAATGGCCTAAATAAAAAGTCAAACGGTCAAAGTCAAATTTAATAGCCTCTGTGTGGACGAAGTGAAGTGCGGAACATGTTTTTTGCCATTTTGGTTTACTCGTGCTTTTTGTGACGGTGCCGGTACGTCCATGGTCTACGACCGAAATGTTCTCGTATACACCGTTTTAAAGCAGATTCCAACTTTTTTCCCCTTTAGTGTGCCGCATTTAATTTAACACCAGGCTCGCATATAAACGATTCTACCGATTAGACAGCTTGAGCCCTTTGTCTTATTTGATTTGGAATTTCTAATATTGAGTTCTATTGAGATTTTTTACTCCGATCCCAATTTAGTACAGCTCCCTTATAAGCGGACCTTCCAATTTTAGATTTTGACTTTCCACAGAACGGTGTTCCTATGTGAAATGGATCAGAACTTCTCTCTTTCGTTGTAACTTCTTTTGCACGTGGTTTGAATTAGTCCAGAAATCGTCCCAGTACACGTCGAACACAATCCCTGATGGTGGCAATGTGTCTGCAGACTGTTTTTTAGAAAAATTTTTATGTCTGCATATCATCTTTTTTTATACCCTCCACCATAGGATGGGGGTATGCAAATTTTGTCATTCCCATTGTAACACATGGAAATGTTGAACGGAGGTGCAACAAAACATTGTCTCGACATTCTAGGCTCATTCAGGCATGTCCGTTCGTCCATCTGTCCGTCAGCCGGAAGCACGCAAACTGTCGAAGGTATAAAGCTAGGCGCTTGAAATGTTGCACAAATACTTCTCATAAGTGTAGGTCGGATAGGATTGTAAATGGTCCAAATACGTCAATGTTTTGATATAGCTTGACTTTTTAAGCCTCTAGAATGCGCAATTATTATCCGATTTAGCTGAATTTTTGCATTAAGCGTTTTGTTTTAACTTTCAACAACTATGTCATGTATGGTCTAGATCGTTTTAACCTGTTATAGCACCCGTATAAAACGATTTACCTATTTTAGCTTCTGGAGGACTTATACAAGGACTTCTACCAAGATCCAAACCAAGTATGGTTCGAATCGGTCCACAACCTGATATAGCTCTAATAACAATTCTATCCATCCCTTAAAGAGATACCGGACATAGAACATGACATATGCGAGCCCTGGTGGAGGGTATATGGGATTCGGCCCGGCTGAACTTGGCCCGCTTTTACTTGGTTGTTCTTATTTTCGTGCAAAGGACTCTCCAATGAGATTATTGTTGCATTTGTATGTGTACTTTGCGGAATTATGTGTTTTGATCTCTTCGAGTTTTAGCAGCTCCACATCTCTTCTTGTGTTGTCAAATTCACAGGTCACAGGATGATTTTGTAGTCGACATTGCCTTGGCCAATGATGTCACCGTCGTCGTCATCATTGTCGTTGTTAAAAGTGTGCTGCGAATTCCTTTGGTAACTCCTCAGCGGTTGCCACGCGACTGCCTCCATCGTCATTTGCTGCTTTTGTTGAGAGTTGGAAATATTTTCATAACTTCCGCAATTTAGCTGCGAATTTGTATTTTTTCCTTTTCCATTTTTTTCTCTTTTTTTGTAGATATAAATGAATGCAGCATAATAAGAAACTTTTTATATCTATGCCTCTAGGGTTAAATTGGTCGTATTATATAATCTGGGGATAGTGCGCTATTTAGCATTTGTGTTAAGCCCCAGTAAGTTGGCAGAGTTTTGCAATAATGGGTTATAAAGTCCCTCAGTTAACTGGCGAAAACTTTGTTTTGCCACTCTTGTTTTTGGTTTTTTATTTTTTTTTTTATTTTGCTTTGTGGCCTGATTGTTGTTGGCTTTTAGTAGCGCATATAATTGGAGCATAGAAATGTTGTATGCAAAATTTTTATTTGTGGCAGCAAATGAAAAACCGGTGGTATCATACTTATTTTCATTCATTACGGTAAATTAATAAATTTTACATCATCTCCACCGTCAAGAACTGGAAATGAGTACGCATTTTCAGTATAAACATTAACATTTCGAAACCAGTTTTAGTGATTTAACTGACGAAACAGAGTCAAAATTAAAAACTTGTTCATATAACTTATGAAGTAACTCGAATGTTGGAATAAAGTTTTCTAGCTAACCAGATATAAAGAGTAGAGAGGCCATAAGGGTGGGGTTCTTCACCATCAGAAATTGAGTTAGTTTATTGTCGGATGATTTGTATCTGATCCAATGCATAAAATGTTTCCTTTAATAAGGAAGATTATGTCCATGAGGACCACCATGGTTCATGTTAACCCATGTCTGCAATTAACACTGAACACCTAGGTTTGAATCCACAGCTAGTCAATCAATGATTCTGGTGACACTTGTGCTGTCTTTACCAGCTATTATGGCTTAGCAACAAACTTTAATCGAATAGACTTGGTCTTATATTCGAAATATTCTCCAGCTATGTAAAGGATGTAGGTACGTACATTTGCCATTTCTATTGGGTTGCCCAAAAAGTAATTGCGGATTTTTTAAAAGAAAGTAAATGCATTTTTAATAAAACTTAGAATGAACTTTAATCAAATATACTTTTTTAACACTTTTTTTCTAAAGCTGATAACTGACAGAAGAAAGAATACAATTACAGAGTCACAAGCTGTGAAAAAATTTGTCAACGCCGACTATATGAAAAATCCGCAATTACTTTTTGGGCAACCCAATATTCCTATTTTATAATTCCTTCAATAAATATTTCCACAGCCGTTATTTGTTCACATTGGCAGTTTACAAGCGTTTTTAATGGCAATCAAAATAACTTAACATGTAGTTTCTCTCGTTGCCTGTCCAATTCGGCGCTTAATTAAGGGCCTTGTCCGTTGGCATCTTTCTCGTTGCCAATTAATGCATTTCTACCAAATTGGCATTCAATTATAGCTAAAATGGTATCATATGACAACATATGTATGTATGTGTATACGTTTTTCGCTGAAATTAAACAATGAGTAATACGTTTTTAGTTCCATGTTTTCATTTTGGTTTAAATTTTTTATACGAGCAACTACATCTACTAATGTGACAAATACACGTCAGACACACACACACACATGTATACAGACAGATTGATATGTTTTAACATTTGTTGTAGGGGAAAATGCATTTCATTAAACATCATAAACAGCAGTAATTGGTTTCAACACCATCACTGTCAGGATCAGAAACTGCAACAGAATGAAGATCCGCATCATCGCCATCATCATGGCGTTGGTGCGCTACAAACCAACCTCATCGGTTGTTCTGAAAATATTTACGTTGCCCCGAACAACAAGTAAATAAAACAAAAAAACTCTTTTGGAATTTCTGATTGTCGCTTGAATAATTTTGCCAATTTGGATTTTAATAACAAGAACCGGTGGTGGTCACTTTGATTGGTCAGCAACCAGAGTCAGTGAAGCGATCATAAAACCGACGCCAACACAGTCATCTGCCATCGCCGGCACATCCGCAGCCACATATCGCCACGGTTGTGGACATAGGCGGCAAATATGATTTGATGGACTCGCCAGGTCTTTATGAGACGAATTTGGTACACATTTGGTCATCGGAAAAGTTGGCAAAGGCAGGTTTCGCACCGCCCGCCCTGGAAGTCCGCCTTTGATGATGCTGTTGTAGAATTGCCGCTCGTGTAGTGATTGTGGACACGGTTTATTTTATGATTGACTGGTGTTGTGTTGGACTTACATGTTTAAATTGGCAATAACTCCACTCCAGTGGCGGTAATGGCAATGCGATACACTCACACAGCCAACAAAGAGCTCTGGCGTATGGTGTATGTGTGTTGTCATCAATCATCAAAGCATTACGAGGAAAAAGTGTTAATTGCCAATTACGTAGAAATTTATTCAGGCAAAAATATAATCAATCCAATCAAATGCATAACATCGTTTAACATTTCCTCCATGGACATGTGCATGCGTGTATTACCCGGCCACTACCTTTCCTACTACTACTGCAAACAAAGCCCATGCAACTGTAATTGTAATCTGAGCGGAAGCATTTTCATTTCTGAGTTTAATTTACTTAGCAACAACTGCAACTGGCAGTGGTCAGACAGCTGTGAGCATTCGAGAAAGTGCAGCAGGAACGCAAACAAGAACAAGTAAAAAGGCGTTAAGTTCGGCCGGGCCGATCTTTGGATACCCACCACCTCGGGTATATATCTAAACCACCTTTCATTAAAATCCGGTGAAAATTGCATACCCTATGTCCCATAGCAGTTATATCGAAATATGTTCCGATTTGGACCAAATACTAATAAATAAAAGTCATTGTTCAATTGTGTATAACAAAATATTGGTCTTTTTAGTAGCTATATCTAAAAATAAACCGATCTGAACCATATACAACATGGATGTCGAAAAGCCTAACATGAGTCCATGTGTCAAATTTCAGTTAAATCGGATTATAAATGCGCCTTTTTTGGGACCAAGACTTTAAATCGAGATATCGGTCGATTTGGGCCAAGTTGTAGAAAAATTTCGAAAAGCCTACCACAAATCACTGTCCCAAATTTTGGCAACATCGGAAAATAAATGCCAATGGGCCAAATTGAAGAAAGGTGTCGACGGGCCTTACATAACTCGCTGTCCCGAATTTCTGCAAAATCGGATAATAAATGTGGATTTTATGGGCTTAAGACCAAAAATCGGCGGATCGGTCTAAATGGTAGCTATAACCTAATCTAGACTGATCCAGGCCAAATTAACGAAGGATGTCAAAGGGCCTAACACAACTCATTGTCCCAAATTCCAGCGATATCGAAAAATAAATGTGGCTTTTAAGGGCCTATGACCCAAAATCAGAGTACCGGCCTATATGGCAGCTATATCCAAATCTGGACCGATCTGAGCCAAATCGACATCCATGTTGTACATGGTTCAGATTGGTTTATTTTTAGATATAGCTACTAAAAAGACCAATATTTTAATATACACAAGTGAACAGTGACTTGTACTCATTAGTACTTGGTGCAAATCGAAACATGTTTCGATATAACTGCTATAGGACATAAGTTGTGCAATTTTCACCGGATTTTGATGAAATGTGGTTTACATATATTCCCGAGGTGGTGGGTATCCAAAGTTCGGCCCGGCTGAACTTAACGCCTTTTTACTTGTTTCTATCTACCCCCTTTAGTTCGCAACAACAATCATTTAAACCAAATTTCGAAGTTCTAGCTTTACCCGTTCGTCCTATGCAAAGTTCACCTTTTTCGTACCTTTTTTGGTACTTTTTTGTTCCTAAATATCCAAAATCCCAAAAACTATTTTGGTATTCCAAGTAAGGTTGACATAGTGCATATAAATTGTAAAATTCAAAGCTCCAGCTCAATTAACAAACAAGGTACCAAAAAGTACCAATTACGGTACTAACGGTACCATTTTTGCCACTTCCGGTACTATTTTCGGAAATTTTTGTCACCAAATCTTAATTTTTGGAGACGTTTTGTAATATTAATTTTAGCCCCATCCGTTCGCACTGTGTAAAACGTCACCATACGAAATTCACAAAACCCCGTCTTATCGTACCTACGACCCAAGACGAACATTCTTGCCAAATTTCAGTGTTGTTTGGGACAGATAAGCATAATAAAAAGACTAAAAATGTTTATGCAAAATTTAAATTTTGGTTTTAGAAAATAATTTCGATATTTGGCTGCCTTTAGAGAGTTTTTCGCTGAAAATTAGTCCTGAAAAAAATCATTAAAATGTAGTCTTAAGAAAAAATTTTATAATTTTTTTTATAAAAATTTGGTCTTTGGAAATAATTTTAAAGAAATTTTGTCTTAAAAACATAATTTCGAGGGGTCCGGCTCGTGCTGCAGTTTTGTCATAAGAGAATATTACGCTGAAATTTTGTCTCGAGAAAAACAATATATAAAAATGTAAAAGACTTATAAAATAAACCCTTGTTCTGAATTTTTTGAAAATCGGTTAACAAATTAGTAAATTATTGAGTATTATTCAAAATCGGTTTAAAATCTATATGGGAGCTATATCTTATTCTGAACCGATTTCGATTTAATTCATCCTTCGGTGGTGGGTATAAAAACTACTCAATTACATAAGTTAAAAAACTACTCATTTTTGATGTTTTAAATACCAGATTTGGTTGAGTGTGGCTAGAAAGCAATATGGCAGCAGGAGCCGATGGATTGTTGGCTGAACTCTTTAAGGGCGGTGGCGACACACTGATAAGGCATATGAATAAGCTTGTCTGAGTTATCCGGCTACAAGAACGCATATCAGATAATTGGAACCTCAGCATACTAATTCTCGTACACACAAAAGGATAAAAGACAGTATGTGCTAACTGCAGAGGAATAAATGTCCTCCCCATCGCATACGACATACGTACGTACTGTGTGAAAAATTTAACTCTAAATTCAACGAAATGATTTAACCCTATCAGTTCTGCTCTAGACCTGCTAAATCCACCATAGACCAGATATATGCACTGCGCCAACTACCTACCATATTTTTATACCCACCACCGAAGGATGGGGGTATATTCATTTTGTCATTCCGTTTGCAACACATCGAAATATCCATTTCCGACCCTATAAAGTATATATATTCTTGATCAGCGTAAAAATCTAAGACGATCTAGACATGTCCGTCCGTCTGTCCGTCTGTCTGTTGAAATCACGCTACAGCCTTTAAAAATAGAGATATTGAGCTGAAACTTTGCACAGATTCTTTTTTCGTCCATAAGCAGGTTAAGTTAGAAGATGGGCTATATCGGACTATATCTTGATATAGCCCCCATATAGACCGATCGGCCGATTTAGGGTCTTAGGCCCATAAAAGCCACATTTATTATCCGATTTCGCTGAAATTTGCGACTGTGAATTGTGTTAAGCCCTTCGACATCCTCCGTGAATTTAGCTCAGATCGGTCCAGATTTGGATATAGCTGCCATATAGACCGATCATCCGATTTAGGGTCTAAGTCCCATAAAAGCCACATTTATTATCCGATTTCGCTGAAATTTGCGACTGTGAGTTGTGTTAGGCCCTTTGACATCCTCCGTGAATTTGGCTCAGATCGGTCCAGATTTGGATATAGCTGCCATATAGACCGATCATCCGATTTAGGGTCTAAGTCCCATAAAAGCCAGATTTATTATCCGATCTTGCTGAAACTGGGACAGTGAGTTGTGTTATTCCTTTCGACATCTTTCTTCAATTTGGCCCAGATCGGTTCAGATTTGGATATATCTGCCATATAGACCGATTTCTTGATTTATGGTTTTGGGCCCATAAAATGCTTATTTATTATCCGATGTCGCCAAAATTTGGGACAGTGAGTTAAGTTAAACCCCTTGACATACTTCTGCAATATCGCACAGATCGGTTCAGATTTGGATATAGCTGCCATATTGACCGATATCTACGTTTTAGGTTTTGGGGCCATAAAAGACGCATTTATTGTCCGATGTCGCTGAAATTTAAGACAGTGAGTTTGGTTAGGCTCTTCGAAGTCCTTCTTCAATTTGGCCCAGATCGGTCGAGATTTGAATATAGCTGCCATATAGACCGATATCGCGATTTAAGGTCTTGGCCCCATAAAAGGCGCATTTATAATCCGATTTCACTGAAATTTGACACAGTGACTTATGTTAGGCTTTTCGACATCCGTCTCGTATATGGTTCAGATCGGTTTATTTTTAGATATAGCTAGTGTACTTTTAGTATTTGGTCCAAATCGGAACATATTTTGATATAACTGATATGGGACATAAGGTATGAAATTTCCACCGAATTTTGATGAAAGGTGGTTTACCTATATTCCCGAGGTGGTGGGTATTCAAAGTTCGGCCCGGCCGAACTTAACGCCTTTTTACTTGTTGTTGATATATTCAATAGATTCGACAAACATAAACAGTTCAAATAGCAGAGAGCCTCTGCGAACCGTTCAATACCAAACGAGCTTCAGACAAGGAGGCAGCCAATCGTGGTGTGACGATGTTGGCATAGTTCTATCAAAATACAACGGTTCGTTGGCTACGTCATGTTGTCAGAATGAATGAAGAAGCTCCAGCGACGAAGTGTTTTGAAGGCGACCATAGGGGAAGACCAAAATTCCGATGGAGTGATCAAGTAACGTCATCTCGAAACAGGGTGTCAGAGATTGCAGAAGGAAGAACAAATGTTCTGTAACGGCCAACTAAAGTAAAGTAATAACTTCTGTTCTACCATGTCAGATATGATCCAAATGAGTTTATATGCACATGAAATCTGAACCAAAAAACTACCTGAACGCGATCCATGATGGAGGTCCAATTAGATTCGGCCCGGCCGAAACTATTCTTAAATGGTTAACTACATTCAGTTTTTATATATCAAATGTTGTACCTAATCGAGTGGTCATTAGTGTTCGAAGTGGGCGAGAAATAGAAGGAAGACATTTGTTCAAATATTTCTAAATGAAACATTTGATTACAATGGTAACAAATTACACACAATCAAAGAAACATCGAACTTACATTCCATAAAACTAAATTATTGAAATTTCTATTTTATTTAGAAAATGTTGGTAATTTTTTACGGAATTCAATTTAATACAATCAAAAACTCATGTAAATGTAACCAATTTCAGGAAAACACAGTAAAATTTTTATTGAATGTGACCACAACAATTTCACATAAAATATTTTACACACAAAAAATCAACGGCAGTGGTCATGTGAGTGCGGTCCAGACTTTTGTTGGTTTTCTCTGCTGTGTTTTTTTTTCGTAGCTCATGGGCTTTTTTTATTTTTATACCCTCCACCATAGGATGGAGGTATACTTATTACGTCATTCCGTTCGTAACACCTCGAAATATTCGTCGGAGACCCCAGAAAGTACATATATTCTTGATCGATCTGGGATCTTGACTTCTTGAGCCTCTAGAGGGCGTAAATCTTCTCCAATTTGGCCGAAATTTTGTGCGACGCCTTCTTCCGTGACCTTCAACATACCTGTCAAATCGGTCTATATCCGGATACAGCTCTTATAAAAACCGATCTCCCAATTACACTTCTTAATCCCCTAAAGGGCGCAATTCATATCCCAATTGGCGAAGATACTATGGTCTCCAACATTCAATTCAATAATGGTCCGAATCGAACCGTAACGTTATATAGCTCCAATAGCATAGCAATTCTTATCCATTATCCTTTGTTTGCCTCAAAAGAGATACCGGTCAAAGAACTCGACAAATACGATCCATGGTGGAGGGAATATAAGATTCGTCCCGGACGAACTTAACCAACTTTTTGTTGTTTAATTATAAATATTGTGTAAAGTTATTTCACGGCTACAAACGAGCTGAGTAAAGCGTTGGTTTAAAGTAAACTTCACTCTTTGTGGTATCGTATCCTGCTCAAAGGACCACAGTCACATATATAAATAGGCGCCACAGCGAACGATATCCCAGCCAGAGACTTCATTTGGCTTTGGTCTCGCCCTTAATTGACATAATGGCAAAGGAATTTGGAAAATCATTTCCGTTCCATAAACAGGAACACACTCTCGTCCACACGCACAGAGAGAGAGAGAGAGAGAGAGATGAAGGGTCCATGTGAAATTCCCAGGAAACAAAGAAAAATCGTAATTCATTTTGATAACATTATTTTGATTTTAAGTTTGCTTTTTGGCTCGCTTTTGTTGTCATTGGCCCCGGTTGATAGATTCCTCATGAGGCTGTCATCATTATTATTATTGTATATGGATGTGGGCACATGTGCACACATACAAACGTATCTATAAACGTAAACATTGGCATTGAGATAAGGAACGACCTAAAGAAATTAAATTGAACAGTTTGAAACAAGGCGAAGTTATAAACATTGTTCAATACATGTTATCTAACCGGTTTTATATCAAATATTTAAGGAAACTTTATGAAATTGACTTCTAACAAATACATTCTTTTATATTGAAAGTAGCGCAGATGTTAGCATGTCCGCCTTTGACGTTGAACGCATGGGTTCGAATCCTGGCAGGAACATCAGAAAAATTTTCAGCGGTGGTTATACCCTCCCAATGCTGGCAACATTTGTGAGGTACTATGCCATGTAAAAACTTCTCCCCAAAGAGGTGTCGCTCTGCGGCACGCAGTCCGGACTCGGTTATAAAAAGGACGTCCCTGATCATTGAGCTTAAGATTGAATCGGACAGCACTCATTGATTTGTGAGAAGTTTGCCCCTGTTCCTTAATGGAATGTTCATGGACAAATTTGCATTTGCATATGAAAAGTCAAATGTATTCAAAATATGTCGCTGGAAAAATACAGCTTAATTGTCTACGAAATGTATATTTTGATTTAAAACAAGTAAAAAGGCGTTAAGTTCGGCCGGGCCGAACTTTGGATACCCACCACCTCGGGTGTTTATGTAAGCCACCTTTCATCAAAATTCGGTGAACATTTCGTACCTTATGTCCCATATCTGTTTCATCAAAATATGTTCCGATTTGGACCAATTACTAATAAGTACACTAGCTATATCTAAAAATAAACCGATCGGAACTATATACGACACGGATATCAAAAAGCCTAATATAAGTCACTGTGTCAAATTTCAGTGAAATCGGATTATAAATGCGCCTTTTATGGGGCCAAGATTTTAAATCGAGATATCGGTCTACATGGCAGCTATATCCAAATCTGGACCGATTTGGGCCAAGTTGCATAAAAAATGTCGAAGAGCCTAACACAAAGCACTGTCCTAAATATTGGCGAAATCGGACAATAAATGCCTGTTTTATGGGCCCAAAACCTTAAATCGAGAGATCGGTCTATATGGCAGCTATATTCAAATCAGGACCGATCTGGGCAAAATTGAAGAAGGACGTCGAAGAGCCTAGCCAAACTCACTGTCTCAAATCTCAGCGACATCGGACAATAAATGCGTCTTTTATGGCCCCAAAACCTAAAACCTAGATATCGGTCTATATGGCAGCAGTATCCAAATCTGGACCGATCTGTGCGATATTGCAGAAGTATTTCAAGGAGCTTAACTTAACACACTGTCCCAAATTTCGGCGACATCGGATAATAAATGAGAATTTTATGGGCCCAAAACCATAAATCAAGAAATCGGTAAATATGGCAGCTATATCCAAATCTGAACCGATATGGACCAAACTGAAGAAATATGTTGAAGGGCCTAACACAACTCACTGTCCCAAATTTCAGCAAAATCGGATAATAAATGTGGCTTTTATGGGCCTAACACCATAAATCGGAGGATCGATTTATATGGCAGCTATATCCAAATCTGAACCGATCTGAGCCAAATTAACGAAGGATGTCGATGGGCCTTACACAATTCACTGTCCCGAATTTCATCAAAATCGGATAATAAATGTGGCTTTTGTGGGCCTAAGACCCTTAACCGGAGGATCGGTCTATATAGCAGCTATATCCAAATATGAACCGATCTGAGCCAATTTAACGAAGGATGTCGAAAGTCCTAACACAACTCACAGTCGCAAATTTCAGCGAAATCGGATAATAAATGTGGCTTTTATGGGCCCTAGACCCTAAATCGGAGGATCGGCCAATATGGCAGCTATACCCAAATCTGGACCGATCTGAGCCAAATTGACGAAGGATGTCGAAGGGCCTAACACAACTCACTGTCCCAAATTTCGGCAAAATCGGATAATAAATGTGGCTTTTATGGGCCTAAGACCCTAAATCGGCGGATCGGTCTATATGGGGGCTATATCAAGATATAGTCCGATATAGCCCATCTTCGAACTTAACCTGCTTATGGACAAAAAAGAATCTCTGCAAAATTTCAGCTCAATATCTCTATTTTTAAAGACTGTAGCGTGATTTCAACAGACAGACGGACGGACATGTCTAGATCGTCTTAGATTTTTACGCTGATCAAGAATATATATACTTTATAGGGTCGGAAATGGATATTTCGATGTGTTGCAAACGGAATGACAAAATGAATATACCCCCATCCTTCGGTGGTGGGTATAAAAATCTCTATGAGATTCCTGAGTTTTTTACATTTGAAAAAATTTAAATTTACTATTGCTCCCCAGATAAACTGCATGCATATCAATTATTTGTAGTTAGTTCATTGTTACGCTCACTGGCTCCTTTATTTTGTTCATCATATCCGGGTTTCGTCTGCTTGACTGAATGTCTGGAGTCATGTTGATGTGTGTGGTGGTGTCGCATGGTTGCTTGGTAATTTCCATAAAAACAATAAGAAAACTCTGCGACGCGTTAAATAGCAATAATAGTACGCATCGCAAAAGGAATGAATCTCTCTTCTCATATGCATACATGCATATGAATGTATGTGTGGGGGTACTAATATGCCCAGCAAACCAAATGTCTGATGTCAGTCAAATCTGAACAAATTCTGAAGTCTTCCGACAAGTTCTTACCGAATTATGTTCGAAATTCTGAAGGAATTTTTGTGGCGACAGTTTTGAAAGAACTCTGAACGATTTTTCTTCAGACAGTTCGAAAGGAATTCTGAACGATTTCTGCACTGTTTGTCTAAAGGAATTTTTGTTCCGACAGATCTATAGAAGTCGTAACGAATTCTGAACTTTAACGGACTTTATTTGGGTTTTTTGGGCTTGGCTTGCTTTTTTGTGGCACATGTTTTTAATACCTGCAGAAATTTTTTCCCAACAGTTTGGAAGTAATTGTGAATGATACCCGAACTCGGTGTTAAATGTTTTTGTCATTTTTGTGCTTTCTTGTTTGCACATTTTTGTGTTTTGTTGTGAACCATTGAAGGCCACCGTAGCATAGAGGCTAGCATGCCCGTCTATTATGCAGAGTGTCTGGGTTCGAAACCAGGCGACAGTATGCATTCAGCATATGATACATATTTTTATAACCTGTATTTACATATTTATTTTTTATGGTACATTGAAATTATCTTTTTATACCCACCACTGTAGGATAGGGGGGTACTCATTAAGTCATTTCGTTTGCAACACATCGAAATGTCAATTTCCGACCCTTAAAAGTACATATATTTCGGATCGTTGTAAAATTCTAAGATGGTTTAACGATGTCCGTGTGTCTGTCCGTCAGTCTGTTGTTCAGAGTTCTTTACGAAGATTCGAAAGGAACTTCCGATTTCTATACGAAATTACTTCCGAAATCGTTCAGAATTCGAAGAAATGATGTTTCGGGACGAACATCCGATTTCTATACGAAATTATTTCAGAAAACGATTTCTATACGAAATTATTTCCGAAATCGTTCAAAATTCTTTACGAAGTTTCGGCAAGAAATTCCTCTTTCTGAATTCCCAAAGATTTTTTTTTCAGATTTTTTTCCGAAGCCGGAACGAATTCGTTCGAATTTCTCTCCAAAACCTCAACAATTCATTCCGAAATCGTGTCAACCACTCCATACAACTTGCGTAAAGATTTCGTTACGATTTCGAATCCGAAGTCGGAAGAATCATCCGAAGTTCGTTCAGATTTCCCTACGATTTCGTAACGATGGGTTTGCTGGGTATATAGTGTACATTCACATATGTATGCAAGTAGGTAACTGCGTATACATCCGTACATATATTTGCATGAATAAGTCGTCGTGTTTGTCTGTCATGTAAATACACGTCACGCAAGCACTGAATCAAATCCATACATATACATATATGCATAAATATTGTGATATGTCTGCGGAAAAATTAAATAAACCGCCTCACATGGCAACATTAATAAAATTTATTTTATAACTTAATGTAGGAGCAAATAAAATATTCCGCAGTAGTGGGTTCTGTTAATTTGATAAAAAGAATGCGAATTTCAATTCGCCCTTTGCCACTATGGTATCCTCGAAATATGTATACCTTGCTTTCTTCTCACGTTATCCCTAAATGTTGTCCATTCTATGTCCCTGAGTTTGCGAAGATCGTGTGCAAAATTTCAAGGCCTTAGAGTGTCCGGATGCTTTTGAGAGGCTTTTTTGTCCACAAGCAGGTTAAGTTCGAAGATGGGCTATATCGAACTATATCTTCATATAGTCCCCATATAGACCGATTCGCTTATTAGGGTCTTAGGCCAATAAAAGCTACATTTAATATCCGATTTTGCTGAAATTTGGGACACTGGGTTGTGTTAGGCCCATCGACATCGTCCTCCAATTTGGCACAGATCGGTCCAGATTTGGATACAGCTGTCATACATACCGATCTCTCAATTTGAGGTTTTGGGCTCATAAAAGGAGCATTGATTGCTCCGCTGATCCGCCGATTTATGGTCTTAGGCCCATAAAATCCCCATTTATTAACCGATTTTCTTGAAATTCGGGACAGCGAGTTATGTTAGGCCCTTCGATATCTTTCTCCAATTTGGCCCATATTGTCGGACCAATTGTTAGGGGGTCCACCCCAACCCCCAAAACACACCTAATTCGGACATATTTACCGACCATGGCAATATGGGACTAAAATGAAAGGTATTTGCGAGTAGAATACGAATCTAATATCCAAATGTAGGACCATGTTTCTGGGTGTCCACTCCTTCCCCAGAACACCTTCCAAACAGGACTTATTTACTGATCATGGGAATATGGGGCTTAAATAAGAGGTATTACAATGTAGAATTCGAATCTGATATCTAAATATGGGACCAAGTATTTGGGGGGCCGCCTCTCCCCAAAAGCATCCCACCAAGGGGACAATTTTACGACCATAGCAATATGGGACTCAAATGAAAGGTTTTGGGAGTAAAGCACGAATATGATATCAATATTCGGGAAAAGTGTCTATGGGGCCACCCCTACAACACCACCCAAATAGTAAGTATTTGCTGACTACTGCAATATGAGGCTCAAATAAGAGGAATTTTAGAGTAGAACACGAATCCGATATATATTTTCAAGCCAATGGCAATATGGGGTTCAAATAAATGATTTATAGTAATATGAGAAAAGAGTATGTTGCTGATATATTTTCCGGGCTTAGTGTTTGAGGGACCGCCCCATTCCCCAAAACACCCCTTAATCGGACATATTTACCGACCATGTCAATGTGGAGCCTAAATGAAAGGTATTGGGGAGTAGAGTAAGAATTGATACCCCATTTCGGGACCAATTTTCCGGGGGTCTTTCCCAAAATAGACCACAAACAGCAATTTTTTACTGACCATCGTCATATGGGGCGCAAATAAAGGTATTTGGGAGTAGAATACGAATTTGATATCCAAATATAGGACCATATATTTAGGGCTTCACACCTTCCCCAAAACACCACCCAAGGGCTAAAAATTTTTCGACCATGCCAATATGTGGCTCAAATGAAAGGTATTTGAGATCAGAAAACGATTTTGATAACCTATTTTTGGCCCCAATGACACTATGGGGTTTAAATAAATGGTATTTGGGAGAAGAGCACTATGATTTTTTTTCAGGGCCAAGTGTCTGGGGGACCACCTCACCCCCGAAAACACCCCTAAATGAGATATCATGAGAATCAGAAGAATTGCAAGGAAAAGTTTGTTACATATAAAGTAAAAGAAGGCGCAGTGGAACGAACCCGGGTCAGCTAGTAAATATATATAGCCTTGAATCCCAAACCTAGACATCTGTCAGGCCCTGGTGACTTACGCGGCCTGTTCTTCAAAAGCTTTTTACACATCCTGGTAGTTGCGCTGTTTGATAAGGTTTTTCACGATTAAAATCAAAGCTTTACAACTTTGAAGAGGTTGAATTCACCTTGATCCCTTATGTAGGTAAATTTTGCCCTTATTCACCATAAGAGCTCACTTAAAGGCGGTCTAATGTCAACGGATACAGACATAATTTTACACCGAGAATGTTTCAGTGTCTGTGATGCCTCATTTCCGTATACATTTCTGACATATGCAGTACATTGATGATTGTGGAGGTTATGGCAGAACTTTGTAAATATATTGTAATTATGGTGACTTTTAAAGATGCTTAAGAAAAGCTTTAAACATAAACCCAAATTCCGAATTGGCTATGGACTCAAAATAAACTAAACAAGTAAAAAGGCGTTAAGTTCGGCCGGGCCGAACTTTGGATACCCACCACCTCGGGAATATATGTAAACCACCTTTCATCAAAATTCGGTGGAAATTTCATACCTTATGTCCCATATCAGTTATATCAAAATATGTTCCGATTTGGACCAAATACTAAAAGTACACTAGCTATATCTAAAAATAAACCGATCTGAACCATATACGAGACGGATGTCGAAAAGCCTAACATAAGTCACTGTGTCAAATTTCAGTGAAATCGGATTATAAATGCGCCTTTTATGGGGCCAAGACCTTAAATCGCGATATCGGTCTATATGGCAGCTATATTCAAATCTCGACCGATCTGGGCCAAATTGAAGAAGGATTTCGAAGAGCCTAACCACACTCACGGTCTCAAATTTCAGCGACATCGGACAATAAATGCGTCTTTTATGGCCCCAAAACCTAAAACGTAGATATCGGTCAATATGGCAGCTATATCCAAATCTGAACCGATCTGTGCGATATTGCAGAAGTATGTCAAGGGGTTTAACTTAACTCACTGTCCCAAATTTTGGCGACATCGGATAATAAATAAGCATTTTATGGGCCCAAAACCATAAATCAAGAAATCGGTCTATATGGCAGCTATATCCAAATCTGAACCGATCTGGGCCAAATTGAAGAAATATATCGAAAGGAATAACACAATTCACTGTCCCAAATTTCCGCAAGATCGGATAATAATTGTGGCTTTTATGGGACTTAGACCCTAATTCGGATGATCGGTCTATATGGCAGCTATATCCAAATCTGGACTGATCTGAGCCAAATTCACGGAGGATGTCGAAGGGCCTAACACAACTCACTGTACCAAATTTCAGCAAAATCGGATAATAAATGTGGCTTTTATGGGCCTAAGACCCTAAATTGGCATATCGGTCTATATGGCAGCTATATCCAAATCTGGACCGATCTGAGCCAAATTCACGGAGGATGTCGAAGGGCCTAACACAACTCACTGTCCCAAATTTCAGCAAAATCGGATAATAAATATGGCTTTTATGGGACTTAGACCCTAAATCGGATGATCGGTCTATATGGCAGCTATATCCAAATCTGGACCGATCTGAGCCAAATTCACGGAGGATGTCGAAAGGCCTAACACAACTCACTGTCCCAAATTTCAGCAAAATCGGATAATAAATGTGGCTTTTATGGGCCTAAGACCCTAAATCGGCCGATCGGTCTATATGGGGCTATATCAAGATATAGTCCGATATAGCCCATCTTCGAACTTAACCTGCTTATGGACAAAAAAAGAATCTGTGCAAAGTTTCAGCTCAATATCTCTATTTTTAAAGGCTGTAGCGTGATTTCAACAGACAGACGGACAGACGGACGGACATGTCTAGATCGTCTTTGATTTTTACGCTGATCAAGAATATACATACTTTATAGGGTCGGAAATGGATATTTCGATGTGTTGCAAACGGAATGACAAAATGAATATACCCCCATCCTTCGGTGGTGGGTATATTTGACATAGGCATATAGGTTACTGGGTAGCAAGGATATCCATTGACCATACATTGGCGTCAATTTTGTGTTTGCTTAATTTTGGTTATGTTTCTTTGATTCCTTTGCAAAAAAGTGTTAATTTTTATACCCTCCACCATAAGATGGGGGGTATACTAATTTCGTCATTCTGTTTGTAACTACTCGAAATATTCGTCTGAGACCCCATAAAGTATATATATTCTTGATCGTCGCGACATTTTATGTCGATCTAGCCATGTCCGTCCGTCTGTCCGTCCGTCCGTCCGTCCGTCCGTCCGTCCGTCCGTCCGTCCGTCCGTCCGTCCGTCCGTCCGTCTGTCTGTCGAAAGCACGCTAACTTCCGAAGGAGTAAAGCTAGCCGCTTGAAATTTTGCACAAATACTTCTTATTAGTGTAGGTCGGTTGGTATTGTAAATGGGCCATATCGGTCCATGTTTTAATATAGCTGCCATATAAACCGATCTTGGGTCTTGACTTCTTGAGCCTGTAGAGTGCGCAATTCTTATCCGATTGGAATGAAATTTCGCATGACGTGTTTTGCTATGATATCCAACAACTGTGCCTAGTATGGTTTAAATCGGTCCATAACCTGATATAGCTGCCATATAAACCGATCTGGGGTCTTGACTTCTTGAGCTTCTAGCGTGCGCAATTCTTATCCGATCAGAATGAAATTTTGCACGACGTGTTTTGTTATGATATCCAACAACTGTGCCAAGTATGGTTCAACTCGGTCCATAACCTGATATAGCTGCCATATAAACCGATCTTGGGTCTTGACTTCTTGAGCCTGTAGAGTGCGCAATTCTTATCCGATTGGAATGAAATTTCGCATGACGTGTTTTGCTATGATATCCAACAACTGTGCCAAGTATGGTTCAAATCGGTCCATAACCTGATATAGCTGCCATATTAACCGATCTGGGGTCTTGACTTCTTGAGCCTCTAGAGTGCGCAATTCTTATCCGATTGAAATGAAATTTTGCACGACGCGTTTTCTTAATATATCCAACAACAGTGCTAAGTATGGTTCAAATCGGTCCATAACCTGATATAGCTACCATATAAACCGATCTTGGGTCTTGACTTCTTGAGCCTCTAGAGGGCACAATTCTTATCCGATTTGAATGAATTTTTGCACGAAGTATTTCGTTATGATATCCAACAACTGTGCCAAGTATGGTTCAAATCGGTTCATAACCTGATATAGCTGTCATATAAACAGATCTGGGGATTTGATTTCTTGAGCTTCTAGAGGGCGCAATTCCTATCCGATTTGGCTGAAATTTTGCATGACGTATTTTATTTTTACTTTCAACAACTGTGTCAAATAAGGTTCAAATCGGTTCATAACCTGATATAACTGCCATATAAACCGATCTGGGATCTTGACTTCTTGACCCCTAGAGGTCGCAATTATTATCCGATATGCCTGAAATTTTGTACGATGGATCCTCTCATGACCATCAACATACGTGTTTATTATGGTCTGAATCGGTCTATTGCCTGATACAGCTCCCATATAAATCAATCTCTCTATTTTACTTTTTGAGCGCCTAAAGAG
Organism: Stomoxys calcitrans; assembly: GCF_963082655.1. Lineage (NCBI taxonomy): Eukaryota > Metazoa > Arthropoda > Insecta > Diptera > Muscidae > Stomoxys > Stomoxys calcitrans. The sequence goes on from NC_081552.1 coordinate 2,621,244, forward strand.
CGCAATTCTTATCCGAATGGGCTGACATTTTACACAGGCCTCCAACATGTAATTTAATTGTGGTCCGAACCGGACCATATCTTGATATCGCTCTAATAGCAGAGCAAATCTCTTCTTGTATCCTTTTTTTGCCTAAGAAGAGATGCCGGGAAAAGAACTCGACAAATGCGATCCATGGTGGAGGGTATATAAGATTCGGCCCGGCCGAACTTAGCACGCTTTTACTTGTTTTTTTTAATTTTTAATTGATTTTTAGAATATGTCTAATAAATTATTTCGTTGTTAAGCATCTGTTGTTCATGGACCGGGGAATGTCTCTCCCGCCTGCTTGATATAACTCTACCATACGCACTTCCATTTTTGCCTACATAATATTTTGCATTTTCATCGGATTTATCATCCATTTCTCTGTGTTGTGGCCCTCATAATTCTGCATTGCCATTAGTATCATTTGACTTCCAGAACTACTTCTCGGGGTTTTGACAAATGGCTACGCAGTCACACGAACTCTTATAAATGTGGACTTAAGTCCTTCCAATGTTCGGTAGGCAAACAAGCGAAAGGGTGTTTAAATTTATTTAGTTGGCTTTGCAGGATGCGAAGGATTTCACATTAGTTAGAATGTGAGTAGTAGTAGGACTTGGGTGACCTTCAGTGGCTCTTGATAGGAAGCAAGTGGAGGGAGCCTAGTCTCCCTCTCTCGCTCTCTAAACTATAAATATAAATGTCATTTGGGTGCGTAGCATTGTACTTTAAGACCATTTGGCTGCAACAATTTATGGCTTGCCACATAAATCGACTTAATGAGCTTTCGAGTGTATAGCATTTTCATATTTTCATATCCTGAGCCTCAGCCTCTCTAACAGCAATGATATATGAGTGTTCATTTTGGGTAGTGGATACCTCCTGGATGTTCTCACTCAGCCCCATCACAAATGCCAATGTATGCATATGTCCTCATATCCTTTGGAGTATGGGTAACCGAAAATGCTTCCATGTTAACCGAAAATGTTTGCGAAAATTTTATATCAACGCTTTTTCAAAAGGCCAATGATATTAAATGTTATTTATTTGACTTCCACATGAGATTCTCGTGTCCGGGCAAGGGCATGGCATAGAAAAAACCAAGAAATCATGTGATGCAATAACTAGAACCTCAAGAATGTTCATTTCAAATGCAAATCGCTTTCATAAAGGCTTCAAATGTACAAAGATGGATTGTTTTTAATAACATTTATGTTTCCCTTGAATACGTTTTAACAATAAACTTAAATTATTTTCGGGGAGAAAAGATGGAAGAACTAATAAAATTCGACTAATATTTCTTCCAGACCATTTGTCTCCACCAAAAAAGGGGTCACCTTCAATGGTACACTGGAGCCAGTAGTTGGATCATACGCTCTTCACCATTACTTGTGTCATGACAACCTTCAAGCCTTCAAGTAAATGTAAAAGGCAGTAAGTTACCTACTACCATTCACAATGTCTTAGTATACCCTCCACCATAGGATGGGGGTATACTAATTTCGTTATTCTGTTTATAATATTGATCTAAGACCCCATGAAGTGCATATACAATCGAACCGAAATTTCGTTTCACTTATCCGTTATTTTCAGTATAATCGTAGCTGGATAAGTGAAATTAAACAAGCGAAAGCGTGCTAAGTTCGGCCGGGCCGAATCTTGGGAACCCACCACAATGGATTCTGCTAAACATGTATACAAATTATGCCCTACAAAGTTGTAGGGCATTATTTTATTCTATATACCAAACTTCTGTCAGAACAGCAAAAATTAAAGCTTCTACGAACCGAACAAGGATGATCGCGAGACCGGTACACAGGGGAGCTATATCAGGTTGGAAGTCATAACAGAACACTGGGCAAAATTTCAGCCAAATCGGACAAAAATTGCGGCTTCCAGGGGCTCAAGAAGTTAAATCGGGCGATCGGTTTATATGGGAGCTATACCAGGTTATAGATCGATTTGAACTGTACTTAGCACAGGTGTTGGAAGTCATAAAAGAACACTTCACGCAAAATTTCAAACAGATCGGACAAAATTGCGGTTTCGAGGAGCTCAAGAAATCAAATCTAGAGATCGGTTTATATGGGAGCTGTGTTTAAATCTGAACCGGTATGGCCCATTTGCAATCCTTAACGATCTACATCGATACTAAGTATCTGTGCAAAATTTCAAGTGGCTAGTTTTACGCGTTCGACCTCTATCGTGATTTCGACAGACGGACGGACGAACATGGCCTTATGGGGTCTAACACGAATATTTCGAGGTGTTACAAACGCAATGAGTAGATTAGATCCTATGGTGGTGGGTTAAGCGACAGTTAAGTGAATTTTTACGTTAACATATTAATTATTTATGAAACTACTTGAGTTCAAACAAGTATAAGGGTGCTAAGTTCGGCCAGGCCGAATCTTATATGCCCTCCATCATGGATCGCATTTGTCGAGTTCTTTTCCCGGCATCTCTTCTTACACAAGAAATAATATAAGAAAAGATTTGCTCTGCTATTAGAGCGATTTCAAGTTGTGGTCCGGTTTGGACCACAATTAAATTATATATATTATATATATGTTGGAGGCCTGTGTAAAATCTCTGCCAATACGAATAAGAATTGCGCCCTTTGGGAGGCGAAAGTTTGCGTGCTTTCGACAGACAGACGGACGGGCGGACAGACGGAGGGGCGGACAGACGGACGGGCGGACAGACGGACGGGCGGACAGACGGACGGGCGGACAGACGGACGGGCGGACAGACGGACGGGCGGACAGACGGACGGGCGGACAGACGGACGGGCGGACAGACGGACGGGCGGACAGACGGACGGACATGGCTTGATGGGATCTCAGACGAATATTTCGATTAGATACAACTAGAATGACGAAATTAGTATACCCGTATCCTATGGTGGGGGTATAAAAAAGCAATGCTCAGAATAGCTGTATTAAAGTCAAACACAATTTTATTGATTTTTATACCCTCCACCATAGGATGGGGGTATACAAATTTCGTCATTCTGTTTGTAATTCCCCCAAATATTCATCTAGCACCCCATAAAGTTTACATATTCATGATCGTCATGACATTTTAATTCGGTCTAGCCATGTACGTCCATCTGTCCGTCCGTCTGTCTGTCAAAAACATGCTAACTTTCGAAGGAGTAAAGCCGCTTGAAATTTTGCACAAACACTTATTTGTGCTGGTCGGTTGGGCCATTTCAGTCCATGTTTTGATATAGGCATAAGGCATGCATTTTTCACCCGATTTTTACGAAAGGTGGTTTACATATATACCAGAGGTGGTGGGTTTCCAAAGTTCAGCCCGGCCGAACTTTCGCCTTTTTACTTGTTTTTATACCCTCCACCATAGAATGGGGGTATACTAAATTCGTCATTCTGTTTGTAACACCTCGAAATATGCATCTAAGACCCCATAAAGTATATACCTTCTTGATTGAATTTTGCACAAAAACTTTTTATTAGTGTAAGTTGGTTAGGATTGTAAATGGGCCAAATCGGTACATGTTTTGATATAGCATACAAACCGATCTTGGGTCTTGACTTCTTGAGCCTCTAGAGGGCGCAATTCTCGACCGATTTGATTGAAATTTCGCACATAGTGTTTTGATATCACTTGCAACAATTGCGCTACGTATGGTTCACATCGGTCTATAACCTGATAAAACTGCCATACAAACCGATCTTGGGTCTTGACTTCTTGAGCCTCTAGAGGGCGCAATTCTCGTCCGATTTGCACGTAGTATTTTGTTATGATATCCAAAAACTGTACCAAGTATGTTTCAAATCGGTTCATAACCTGATATAGTTGTCATATAAACAGATCTGGGGACTTGACTTCTTGAGCTTCTAGAGGGCGCAATTCCTATCCGATTTGGCTGAAATTTTGCAAAACGTATTTTATTCATAAATTCAACAACTGTGTCAAATAAGGCTCAAATCGGTTCATAACCTGATATAGCTGCCATATAAACCGATCTGGGATCTTGACTTCTTGAGCCTCTAGAGGTCGCAATTATTATCCGATTTGCCTGAAATTTTGTACGACGGATTCTCTCATGACCATCAACATACGGTCTTTATCCCGATACAGCTCCCATATAAATCGATCTCTCTAGTTTACTTCTTGAGCCCCTAAAAGGTGCAATTCTAATTCGAATTGGCTGACATTTTACACAGATCTCCAACATATAATTTAATTGTGTTCCAAACCGGACCATATCTTGATATCGCTCTAATAGCAGAGCAAATCTTTTCTTATATCCTTTTTCGCCTAAGAAGAGATGCCGGGAAAAGAACTCGGCAAATGCGATCCATTGTGGAGGACATATAAGATTCGGTCCGGCCGAACTTAGCACACTTTTACTTGTTTCTATAAATTTACATACAAAAGACCATGCCAGTCATGTGCACATTAGTAGTAGCCCAGCCACATTTCGCATGTATACCAATGGATGGATCAGAAAACTGCTTTACAGTAGTATGGCCACAAATAAGAATCATCTCTTCCATCAAAATTTCTATAAAAAATTCTTAAAAATGCCTAAAGTAATCGATACAAGTAACAAGCAACCATAAAAATTAGCATAGAATTTTTTTTTCCAGCAAACTTGCGTACTCAACACAGAAGATTTTGTTAGTTGTAATAGCAGTAAGAAATATTTGCTAATACAGCAGTCCTATGTTGGCTAAAAGGCGTACTCAACACGCCTTTTCTTGTTACTTGCTTTGGCTTCTTAAGCCTCTAAAGGGCGCAACTCTATACGATTTTGATAAATTTTTGCTTAAAGACTTTTCCTACGACTCCTCCCATAAAATCCGATTTTCCTTCACTGAACAAAAAATTTATGGAAATTTTAGGGATACACCCAAAGAAATTAGTCTGCTGATGCTAAATTGAAAATTTTAAACTTTTGAATGAATCCCTACAAAATTTTTAAACTTCTAAACAACAATTGGGGCATTTGCTTTATTGCAATAAAAAAAAATGACAATTTTTTGTTTAAAAGCATAAGCATATTTGCAGGAGTTATTTTGTTTGCTGTGTTTTAAATTCGTTAAAAAATTAGCAAATTGTAGAAAATTGAAAAAAAATTATGTTACACATAACATTGAAAGATGAAATAGAATAAAAATTTTTTTTAAATATTTATAAAATCTTTGAGATTTGTATAACTTTTTATCAGAAAGAAGTTAGTTAGTTAGTTAGTTAGAAGTTAGAAGAAGTTTGCTGTTTTAGCAAAGAATTACTGCCATCCCATTTTCAGCAGACTTTCTGCTGCTACAGCAAACATTTTTGCTGTTTTTAATAATTGGTAAACAATTTCGTGCAATATGGAAGATGTAAAACGTGTTACAAATCATACCGTATTGTTTTTTTATTAATTAACGGTATTTCTTCACTATCAATGCCATTGATTCAGTACGGTATCAATTTTTCTTTCGATGCATTTGGCTTCTTGAGCCTCTGGAGGGCACATTTTTGTAGGATTTGATTGCCATTTTGTTCGATTAACATCTAAAGCAAATATGGTCCCATAACCTTCTATACACAGGAAAAAAAGTTGGATGAAAATTTTAGATTTTTCCATATACGTAGGATTTTAGCAATGAAAACAAGCCAAACAACCAAAACTTGAATATAAAATTGCTATCTTTAAACTTAATATCCTATTTTCTAACGGCCAGGACCATTCGTTTTAAATTTTGATTCTTACTTTACTTCACCAGTCATCCGTGAAATTATTTTATTTTAAAAAATTCTTTTTTCAAGTTTAGCATCTTAAGCTCAAAAAGCTAAACTTTTCAAGACGCTTCAATTTGTAAGGTTATTTGGCTATTTTCTCCTAAAGTAAATTTCCTTTTTATGCTTTTTTGACCTTCATTTAAAATTTTTGACGCAAAGTTAACAATCTATTAACCCACCATTTAAAATATAAAATCCTGAATATCAAGGAAAGTGTATTTCACCAAAGGAAATAATTCCTTAAAAACAGGGAAAAATTATCATCTTTAAATTGAAATTGCTTATCTTTGGCTCAAATCTATAAAATTGAGAACAATTTTTTGTAGTGTACAAAGCAGTCTCTCGATCTCTTGAGCATCAACAAAAAACATTCCTTACTCATATATATAAAAAAAATAAGCAATGGGATCTCTTATCATGACCTCCAATTGTCCTTTTAAGTGTCTACCCATAGAAAGGAACTTTGCAAGGAACTTCACAAATCCGGTCCATGGTGAAAGCTGATAAGATTCGGCCCAGACGAGCATAACACGTTTTTACTTATTTGAGTTGAAAATACCTTATCCGCTTATAAGCGGAAATATGTTATGTGATAAATATCTTAATGTGAACGCTCTCGAACTATGTGTACGAATGGTTATTTAGAAGGACTAACTCAGGTATATTTATCACATGAAAAAAAAAAAACGCAAGTTAATTTTTGGTGTTAAACACTTCAGCTCTTATTTTATAAAAAGAGTCTCACTATAATATTTTTTTGAAATTTTGACACTTCATACACGTGATTATAAGAAATTAATTTGAGGGGAAATGTGAAAGTGATACTCGAAACACTGCCCACTGCCTTGCTCTCGTTTATAGGAAAAATGCCAAATTTGAAGTGTACCTCATGACAGGTCCTGCTTTCATTCGAATATACGATAAGGCATTGAAGCACAAGTAACAATTTTTGTTAAAGCTGGAAAATTTTCGAAGACTTCAAGGTGTTTCTTTTATTATTGTTTCGTTTCAAAATACAAAAAATTTGAAAACAAATTTCAAATATTATTCTATGAAATTTGAACATCGCCAATTTAAACATTCTTCTTGCTATCCTCTTGTGGTGTTTTAAATTCTTGCGATGATTCTGATGTTTCTTCTGATACCGAGATTTGAGAATTATTTTCAGCTGCCAATTCTTCTGTAGTTGTTGACATGGCTATTAGGTAATTCTGTCTTTGAAGTCTTTCATGGGTTCTCTGGGCCCTCAGTTGTTCGAAGACGTTCTGATCTGCACTGAGACTTGGTGCAATCTGGTCTATTTTCGTTGTCTTCAACATTTCTTTGCTCTCAACGGAATTGCTAGGTATCGCAGTCGATGATTGCTTATCGGGTTCGAAAATCACAAGCATGCTTGCACTAACTTCTTCATGATTATCCATAAGATTAGCAACAGGCATTTCAGGTTGACTACCGCGTTTACAAAAAAGATGTGAGAAAGATTCCTAGTGGCGGAGAAATGAATGATGAATTAGTTGTTTTAGATAAATGGCTTGGTTCTTACCACTAAAGGGATCTTAAAAAACGATCTCTCATTTTCTGGCACTCGTACCTCCATTTGTGCGGTTGAATGTGGTGGTGGATCATAACTGGGGAATTGGAAAATGTTACTCGCTTGAGTCGGATGCAGGCCCTTCCAAAAGTGATCTTTTAGAAGTTCGGGATGTTCGTTGTGCATTTCATCCACTATCAGATACGAAACCTGAATGCTTCTATCGATTAACCAATTCAACTGCAAAGAAAGACCATAACTATAGAAATGCTAAAGGCCTTTATATTATCCAATATAATACCTCAAAGTCGTCATCATCCTCACCAAAAGGACATATAAGGGATTCAGCCACCTTAACCCAGCCCATAAAGAACATAAATTCCAGTAGCGTAAATATGGGAAAGAAGTCCACAATATTTGTTATAGCATCTGGATCCGTAAACCCTGTCCACTGGCGTCCAAATACCGATGCCAAAAAGAATGTGTAGACCGCAATGGTTATTAGCTGAGTGTAGACCAATGGAATACTAATGCTGTCGTAGAAGGTCAACACCATACATTTTCCCCGAAAGCTATTCAAAGAGTCTATAAGAGTTTTCAATGATGAATCATCACGGATACGACCTTCTTTGCGAGCCCTGGTAACTATAGCCGCTGCCCATACTATGGGCATCCAATGTTTCGCATGCTTGGCAAACTTTTCATTCATTGCTTTTAGAATATCTTTCTCGTTCTCCATTAGCAAACCCACCTCGACCATTTGATCATATGTGGGAAAGCGTTTCTTCACTCGTGGCGAAATTCTGGTGAATACCATGGCAAGGCTAAGGCATACATAACGCATGATTGTGCGACGCATTTTGCGGCCATTTTCATCTTGGCCCTTGATCAGAGAGGAAACATATACGGCAGTGCTGTCAGGCCAAGGCAAAGTGAGATACTGCTCCCACCAGCGCTTCACCACTACGGAAACATAAAAGCCCAAGAGGAACATTAGCGGTATCAGAGAGGTGCTGCTATTGCAATATTTAACCAGCATTTCAAAGAACCTGAAAAGAATATCATCATCAATCGAGCTGAAACTTTGAAACTTTTAAAGTGGATTTACTCTTTTTGAGATTCGTTCAAATAGAATCGATAGGTCAAACTCAAGGCATAATAAAAGGTCAGATATATCAACAGATCCAGCCAAATAAGTTTGTAAATGCTGGCGCGCCATCTAAAAGCAGAGGAAAAATTGCATACCTTCTACAATTTGCTTCCTATAATTCCTTACCTGAGTAGAAGCTTGGGAAAACAACCAAAACCCCTGCACTGGGCCACTTCAGCTGTATAGGAAACTGTCATTTTCCCTATTTCTAGTTAGACTTTTGCTTTGCAGGCAAAAAAGCCTGAATTTTTTTTTCTGACAGCCAGTAAATTTTGCTACAATCTCCAGGCCTGTTATGGTAGGCAAATGAAGTGAGTGCAGGGTTGCAAGTGCTGTGCAATTAAATTTGCAACAACTTTAAATTGAATATGCAGAGTGTTGATGCGGCAAACTTTAGAACTGGAAATTGTTGTTGCTGCTGTTATTGTTTGTAATTATTTAAATTGCATCAGTTGTAGTGCCATGTTGACTTCCGCATATTATGTAGACAAGTAAACCGCACAGCACAACACACATATCCTCAGACAAAACACACAGGTGTAACACATTATGCGGCTTTCTCTCCTCAAGACATCTGTTTACCTTTATCAGGGTTGCCGTTGTTTCAGAGATTTCTAAACTCTGTGGAAGTTTTTTTTTTTTGTTTTTGAAAGAAATTGGTTGGGCCAATTTCAAAGTTGTATAAATTTGACGCAGGGGAATCCATACTTTTTGTACCCACCACAGAAGAAGGGGGTCATTCCATTTTTAATAAATCGATATACCCATTTGAATCCCTATAATGGTTGTATATATTATTGATCGCCTTAAATTCTAAGATGATCTAGCCGTATTCGTCTGTCTATCGGTCAGTATTTTGAAATCACGCAAGACATTTTCAAAATAAATATATTGAGCTTTTTGTTCGAAGACATCGGACACTATAACTTGATAGAGGCCCCATATAGACCGATCTCCTAAAAGACGTATTTTTGATATGCTTGCAATGCAATTTGGCTCAGTGGGTTGTATTAGGCCCCGAGACAACCGTGTCGAGTATGGTTCACCACAGACCATATTTGAACATAGCTGGAGCTAAATCTAAATCCCCACCGATTTTGACCCAGAATAAGTCATGAAAGAAATCATTCAAATCAGACTAGCATATGTATGTATATATGAAAGCTATATTCAAATCTTAACGGATTTTTTCAATTTCAAAAGGCTTCGGCTCTAGTCTCAAACTTGAAGATGATCGGATGAAAATAGCTATACTTTGTGCACAAATCGTTATGGAAAGACAGACGGCCCTTATACTTTTCAATGGGAGTCTTTTAGAAAAAAGGAAAATTTTCATCGTTGGTTATCCTAATGCTGGCGACATTTGCCATATAAAAACTTTTCTTTTTTGATTTGTGATAAGTTTGCCCCAGTTCCTTGATGGAATGTTCATAGGCAAATTTGCAATTTGCAGTCTCAACAACCAAAATTCTTAAAAGTTTTACTACAAACGAACTGATTTTCACATCAAATTATATTATACAGTTATGCTATAAATAATACTTCCCTAATAAAACGTTTTATTTTTTTGAGAGCAGCAAATCGAAATATGTGTCAAATATGGATAATATTTGAATTTAGCTGTTATAAAGACCGATCCATTGAATCAATTAAGAGGGAATTTTGAAGGAGAGATTTGTTTAGCATCGCCACACTTACTTCTCGAGTATGGTCCAGTAGTGAAATTCTGTAAAGTATTTAATTCGTTTAGTTAAAAGCGATAAAAGAAGAGTTAACGAATTTGTTATTCAGTAACTACTTAAACGACAATCGACATTGATAATTAAAATCAGCTGTTTTCGCTAAGGAATAGAAAATCGTCAACTAAACGACGGACAATTATTTGGTACTTTGAGGACGAGAAATAAAAAGCGTGCAAGTTCGGCCGGGCCGAATCTTGGGAACATACCACCATGGATTCTGCTAAAATATGGCAGCTATATCTAGTTATAGACCGAACTGGACCGTACTTGGCGCAATTGTTGAGAGTCATAACATAACACTATATGCAAAATTTCAGCCAAATCGAATTGTGGCTTCCATCGGCTCAAGAAGTCAAATCGGGAGATCGGTTTGTATGGAACCTATATCAGGTGCTTGACTGAATGGTCACGTACTTGACACAGTTGTTGGAAGTAATAGGGAAATCGGTTTATATGGGAGCTACATCTGAACCGATATGGCCCATTTACAACCCCCAAAGACCTACATCAATATAAAGTATCTGTGCAAAATTACAATTGGCTAGCTGTATTTCGACAGACGGGCGGCCGGACGGACGGATGCCATGGCTAGTTCGAATCAGAATCTCTAGACGATCAAGAATATATATGCTTTATGGGATCCTAGATCAATATTTTGAGGTGTTAGTATATCCCCATCCTTTGGGGGTGGGTATAAAAATCGTTAATTACAGTACACATACTTTTACACATTTGTATACGCGAACAAGAACAGACGCCCATGGGTTTGGAAATATTATGCGGACTAGCACATGTGCCCAACACGGCTTTTTTCTTTTTTTCTGAAATCATTTCAGATAACTCAGCACAATCAGTTAATAAGCCCAATAGCGTGCTTTTCGTAATATAAAACAAGTAAAAAGGCGTTAAATTCGGCAGGGCCGAACTTTGGATACCCACCACCTCGGGTATATATGTAAACCACCTTTCATCAAAATCCGGTGAAAATTGCATACCTTATGTACCATAGCAGTTATATGGAAATATGTTCCGATTTGGACCAAATACTAATAGGTATATCCATATCTAGCTATATCTGAAAATAAAAATGAACCGATCTAAACCATATACGACATGGTGGGTAAATATGCCCGATTGAGGGGTGTTTTGGGGATTGGGGTGGTCGCCCAAACACTAAGCCCGGAAAATATATGGGAAACGTACTCTATTCTCATATATCTATATAACATTTATTTGAACCCCATATTGCCATTACCCTCAAAATTGGATATCAAATTCGTTTTCTAATTTCATTTAAAATCCTTATTGCAAAAGTCAGCAAATATGTCCGGTTTGGGGTATTGACCCTAAAAACTATAAATATTTAGTTCCACTATCTTTAAGACCCAAATTGTCTTGGTGAGCAAATACGTCCTATTTGGGGGTTGTTATGGTGGTGGGACGTCTTCTAGACAGTTGGTCCCTAATGTTGATATCAGATAGGTGGTCTACTCTCACATACCTTTAATTTGAGTCCCATATTTCCATAGTTGACCGGCTTAGAGGGTGTTTTGGGGGATGGGCGGCCACTCAGTGAGTTGGTCTGAAAATATATATCGGATTCGTGTTCCCCTTTAAAAACCCTCTTATTTGAGCCTCATATTTCAGTAGTCAGCAAATACTTACTATTTGGGTGGTGTTGTGGGGGTGGGGTGGCCCCATAGACACTTAGAATTTTACGACGATCCGAAATATATATACTTTGTAGGGTCGGAAATTGATATTTCGATGTGTTGCAATCGGAATGACTATCCGCCTGGTGGTGGGTATAAAAATCAATTTGTGTTTATTTGTTTGTTTGTTTGTTCCGTGTAGACTCAAAATGGTTGAACCGGTTACTTTGAAATTTTCAAAGATTGTATAGGTTGGTCTGGAAAGAAACGTAGGTTATATAATATTTTGATTCTGGGAGGGGGGCGGACTCTCCCCCTTGCCCAAAAGTACTGTCCAAAATTAAAAGTGGACCGAGCGGGACAATATGGCAAATGGGATTCAAATGATAGGTATTCAAGAATAGAGTAGAGTAACTGGGGGCTGCCCCAGCCCCAAAATCCCTTAAAATAGTTTTATTTGACGATCATGTCAACCCCAAAACTCCTCTAAACAGATGTATTCGAAGTTCATGTCAATATGGGACTCAAATGAAAAGTATTCGGCAGTTAATTACAAATTGGCTTAAAAAATTAGGTCCAAGTAAGTTCGCCCCACCCCCAAATACCGCCAAATGGGCATATTAGCCGATTACGAATAAGACATTAAAATTTGCGTTCAAGTCTAGGTGGCGTCAAATAGGCAAATTGACCCATTATAAAAATATAGGACTCAAATGAAAAATATTTGAAAGTATTAATCGATTTTGATATCTAATTTTGGAGCCAAGTGGGCTACGCCCTGAAGCAAATTCAAAGAACAAATTTGATATCTACTTACAGGGCAAAGTGCCGGTTTCCTTCTCAGCCCCAAACACCCTCAAACGGTTCATATTTACCGATGGTTATATTTACCATGGCTATATGGGCTGAAATTAAAGGGATTTGAGACTGTAGCACGAATATGGTATCCATATTTGAGTCAAAACGTCTGAGGTGCCATCCCTCAACTAAAAAGCTCTTCTCATTACCATAATTGTTAAAAACACCAGATCTCGTAGATAAGTAATGCGATTCGTTCGAAAATTTTTTGCACTCATACAGTCACCAAAAACAAAACATATTTTCTATTTTTAGGGTCAAGTGCCTCGGGAGCCGCCCAAAATCCGCCAAATGGATATATAGACCAATCACGACAATCCAGAGCTCTAACGAAAGGTTCTTAACAGAAAACAAGTAAAAGCATGCTAAGTTCGGCGATGGCGAATCTTATATACCCTCGACCATAGATCGCATTTGTCGAACTGTTTTCCCGATATCTCTTTTTATGCAAAACAAAGGATAAAAAAAAATTGCAATAATATTGGAGCTATATCAACTTATGGTCCGATAAATACCATCATTGTGTATAATTTCAGCCAATTCGAGAAAGAATAGCGTCCTTTAGGGACTCAAAAAGTAAAATAGAGAGATCGGTTTATATGGGAGCTGTATCAGGCTATTGACCGATTCAGACCATATTTGACACGTATGTTGAAAAAAAGCCGTTGTACAAAATTTCACACAATTCGAAAATTAATTACGCCCTCTGGAGGATCAAGAAGTCAAGACCCCAGATCGGTTTATATCGCAACTATATCAGGTTATTTACCGATTTCAACCATACATAGTTGTTGGAAGTCATAACAAACAACTCATGCAAAATTTCAGTCAAATCGCATAAGAAGTGGCTCAAGAAGTCAAGATCCAAGTTCGGTTTATATGGCAGCTTTATAATGTTATGAACCGATTTAAACCATACTTAGCGTTGTTGTTGGAAGTCATAACAGAACTCGTCGTACTAAATTTCAGCCAAATCGGATAGGAATTGCGCCCACTAGACGCTCAAGAAGCCAAGACCCCAAATAGGTCTATATCTGGTTATGGACCGATTTCAACCATATTTGTCACAGTTGTTAGAAGTCCTAACAAAACACATTATGCGAAATTTTAGCCAAATCGGATAAGAATTGTGCCCTCTAGTTGCTCAAGAAGTCAAGATCCAAGATCGGTTTATATGGCAGCTATATCAAAACGTGGACCGATACACCCCAATTACAATCCCAACCGACCTACACTAATAAGAAGTATTAGTGCACAATTTCAAGCGGTTAGCTTTACTCCTTTGAAAGTTTGCGTGCTTTTATATAATAGGGAGGTATTTTGGGGTGGGGCGGCTCCCCAACCGCACACCTCTTTAATTGCATATCTTATTCGTTTTTGTACCCTCCACCATAGGATGGGGGTATACTAACACTGAAAAAACAAAATTCAGTTATATGAAGCGCAATAAATGCATTTATAAAGCCTTAGATATAAATATATCTTAGGCCATATATAACTTTATCCAAGGCCAGATATAATTATATATACCATATCTCCTTGGATATAATCAAATATAGCAGAAATAATTATATCTGGTCCCATATCCAATTATATCTACCACCAGATATAGTTATACATAGCATCAGATATAATTATATATAATGGGATATTGCAAATCCATTTGGATCTAATTAGATCCAACTTTATTTTATCCCAGATTTATTTGGATCTGACCATATGACTTTTTTTACTCGGGTTTGTTGAATTTTACATTTTTTTATAATTTGTTTTGGGTGGCTACCCTAGTTCGTACTCACCTCCTTCTCTTCTTTAACTCTCTGCTGCTGGTACAATCCTTCCTCTATCCGGTCAGGATGTTTGTCTGGAATACAACACATGTGGAAGAAACAAAAAAACAACGAACAATGAAAACAAAGCAAAAGTCAAAAGGAAGGTATTTTGTTATATTGCCGCTACGAAAGCCACAACAAAATTAATTTGGTTTTTCTTGCCATGCATACCCGCACCATGAGCCATGAACAAATCTTGGTACAATTGTCTGTCTGTCCATTTGGCAGAGTGAAGAAAGCATGAAAGATCCGTAAATACAATTTACTCCACTACATCCGACCACGTGCCTTAGCCACAAGTATGCAAGTGCTGCCGAGACGAGTATGTGGTGAGACCGGAACAAAAGGAGTGGCAAAGATTTGTTTTCCACATACGCATTCGAAACGCAAGGCTCACCTTTGAGCAAAAACGGAGGGTTCCTTGGGGAAGCTATCGCCTAAAGTCTCTCTCCCCACCAACATTGTGAAAACTAAAAACATGGAAAAAATTTTAAGTAATTACACAGTGGCAAATAATTACAGCAATTTTTAGTCAAGGGTGTTGGTTGGTGTACTCTTTTGTGAACTAGTCGTCTTCTCAGCTCAAATGGCTTTCTCACTCCCAATTCATTTTAAATTATTCCTTGCAACATAGACTAGGAGCCAGCTCTTCTTAGTACTTATTGTAGTAGGAAAGACTTGTGGTTTTTCATACATAATAAGGATTTATTTGCATTTCCTGTTTAAGGATTTCTCTAGACAATGTGATAGTGATGTATGCATGTACGTAATATGTACATAGATTACTCATGCCTAAAGTTAATTGACAAAAACCGCAATCGAAGAGTGAGTAATTGAGATTTTGTATTAACAGAATACATAATATATCCTAAAATGAAATTGACACTCATGTCTCGATACAAAATATCCATTTCCACGAGGGTTAATCGTAAAGGATATAGCTTTCTGTCTAAGCAAAAGACAACGCAATATAACGTAAACAATTTTCAGCTGTAAACAAAAATTTGGTTTTACAGAATTAGTAGAAATTTGTGAAAATTGTATTTTCTAAGTTCCCACAATTGAATCTTCATTGTTTATCTATACTACTAGCTGACCCGGGCCCACTCCGCTGCGCCTTCTTTTAATTTATATGGGAGAAAAGTTGCCTTGGAATATTTATTTTCGACAAAGATAGTGAAATACCATGCTACGAAAATAGTATATCGCTTGACTAACAGTTAAACAATATAAGTGCCTTTATCTGAATCCCATATGATCTTTATTGGTCTACGAATTTAAGTTTGGATGTAAGGTGTACTTCATTCTCAAAGTACTTCATTTCAGCCCGATATTCTCATGATGTCTGATTTAGGGGTGTTTTCGGGGGTGAGGTGATCCCCCAGACACTTGGCCCTGAAAAAAAATCATCGAGCTCTTCTCTTAAATACCCTTTATTTGAACCCCATATTGCCATTGGTTTAAGGAGAGTTTACAGGATGAGGCGTCCCCCAAACACATGGCCCCAAAATAGGCTACCAAATTCGTTTTCTAATCTCAAAAACCTTTCATTTTAGCCACATATTGGCATGGTCGAACAATTTTGGGGTGTTTTGGGAAAGGGGTGATGCCTTAAATACATGGTCCTACATTTGGATATCAAATTCGTATTCTACTCCCAAATACCTATATTTGAGCCCTATATTGTGATGGTCACTAAAAAATTGCTGTTTGTGGGATATTTTGGGAAAGGGGTAAACCCCCGAAAATTGATCCCGAAAATGGGTATCATTTATAGCTTTACTCCCCAATTCCTTTCATTTAAGCTCCACATTGACATGGTCATTTAAGCTCCACATTAACCTGGGGTGGTACCCCAAACAGTAAGCCCGGAAAATATATCAGCAACGTAGAGAAAGAATAGAGCTATTCTCATATATCCATATACCTTTTATTTAAACCCCATATTGTCATTGGTTTTGAGGGGAGTTTACACGATGGGGCGTCGCCCAAACACATGGCCCCAAAATTGGTTATCAAATTCATTTTCTAATCTGAAATACCTTCCATTTGAGGCACATATTGGCATGGTCGAAAAATTTTAACCCTTTGGGGGTGTTTTGGGGAAGGGGTGATGCCGTAAATGCATTGTCCTCCATTTGGATATCAAATTCGTATTCTACTCCCAAATACCCTTATTTGAGCCCCATATTGTGATGGTCACTAAAAAATTGCTGTTTGTGGGATATTTTGGGAAAGGGGTAAACCCCCGAAAATTGATCCCGAAAATAAGTATCATTTATAGCTTTATTCCCCAATTCCTTTCATTTAAGCTCCACATTGACATGGTCATAGCGGGAGTTGGCCCCCACATACCTTTAATTTGAGCCCCATATTTCGGCAAACATGACCGGCTTGGGGGGTGCTTTGTGGGATGTGCGGCCACTCAGTGAATTCGCCTTGAAAATATATATCGGATTCGTGTTCCACTTTAAAAACCCTTAAAACTTACTATTTGGATGGTGTTGTGGGGGTGGGGTGGCCGCATAGACACTTTTCCTGAACATCGATATCAAATTCGTGCTTTCGCTTAAATCGCACCACCCATCTCCGAGATCTGGCGTTTCTGAAAATTAGGGTAAGGGGGAGGGTCCGCCCACCCTTCAGATATCAGAAAATGTAGTACACTATTTTCACGGCGGGATCATTATGCACCATCTGTGAAAATTTCAAGAAAATCGGTTCAGCCGTTTCTGAGTCTATAAGGAACACACAAACATACAAACCTACAAACAAACACAAATTGATTTTTATATATAAGATTCGGCCCGGCCGAACTTAACACGCTTTTACTTACTTTAATTTTTACCTTATAAGTACATATACACCCCGGTAACTAAGTTGGTAAAGTGCTAAATTACTAGCACAAGCGTCATGGGTCCGATTCCCACCACAGGCTTTAATCCGTATATTTTGGTAGCTCAAACGAAAAAAATAATTCGTTTGACATAAAGATCTCGGAGATGGTGGTGATATTAATGCGAAATTTTGTGTGCTCTCTTATAGTAGGTTAGCTTGAAAAGAGGTTGCAGATATTAATCCGCCCCATGCCACTATGGACATACACCTAAGCCAGTAATTGGCTTGTGGTGAGCTCTAAAATCTAAAAAGTAACCTCGAAAAAGAAAAAATTAAGTTAGGAATTAGAGTGTTTTTCTGGTATTGTGTCCCCTCCTGAGTACCATTGTCTGTTAGCCGCGAAAGCCGGGCAATGATACAGCAAATGCTTCAACGTCTCGTCATCTTCCCCACATGCCCTACACATGCTATCACTTTCACACTGACTTTGCATAAGTGAGCTCGTAATCCTGACACCAAAAGCTATAGTGACCTCCTTCTTACTTCCATTCCGTAATAGCCTCATCCTCTCACGATCCGGAGCACCCCATAAGATTTTCGCCGTCCTACCGAGTGTTTCGTTGTTCCACAGTGTTACATGACGCCCACGCCCTTAAATCGGACTACGTCGACCCGAAAGGCTTTAGATTAACAAGGTTTATCGATGGCAGTTCTCTGACCTTCACTGTCAAATCGTCTGTCATTTCGTTCCCCCTTATTCCGATATGCACCGGCAGCCAAACTATGCGGAATGTGCCATCCTCAGAGAAGGTTAATCTCCTTTTTATACTGCAAGACTGTTCGTGACCTTACCGTCCTGGTTGTTATTGCCCTTATTGCCATTTTACTATCCGTAAAGATATTCACCCTCGGCGTCCTCGCGTTAGTACTACACCATCTCAGGCGTACCGTGATCGCTCGGATCTACGCCTGTAGGACCGTATTACGGTAAGACATCCTAAAACAGATCTCAGTCCCTGGGTTCTCAATGTAGACCCCCAGGCCTACTATGTCCCCTAGCCTTGATCCATTTTAGAATAGAACACGAATCTTGATATATATTTCCAAGTCATTGATTAGCCGCCCCATTCCCTAAAGCATCCCCAAACATGAAATGTTTGCCGACTATGGAATTATGGGGCTCAAATGAAAAATATTTGAGAGAAGAGCACAAGTCTGATATCAACATTCGGGACCAACTGTCTATGGGACGTCTCACCCCCATAGCAACCCCAAATAGGTCTTATTTGCTCACCATGACAATTTGGGGCTCAAAGAGAGTGAAGCACGATTTGATAGTTTTTAGGACCCACCCCCAATCCGGCCATATTTGCTGACTATTGTATTAAGGCGCTCACATTAAAGTTATTTGACAAATACCAAATTTGGGTTAAGTGTTTGGCCCGCTTATACCAATGGCAATATAGGGTACAAATAAATGATACTTAAAACGATCACGATGCTGATATTTTTAAGGGCTAAGTGTTTGGGAGACCACCCACTCCACAAAACACCCCGTACATATCTACCGACCATGGCAATATAGGGTTCAAATGAAAGGTAATGGGGGGTAGAGCACGAAATTAATACCCACTTTCGTGTCCAAGATTCTGGGGGTCCACCCCTTCCCGCAAAACACCCCCCAATCAGGAATTATTTACTGGATATGGAAATATGGGGATCAAATAAAAGGTATTTGGGAGTAGAATACGAATCTGATATCCAAATGTGGGATATCAGATTCGGGCCCGGTTCAGCTAGTAAATAAATAAATGAAAAAATAATGTATATCATAATTCAAAATAAAATTTTTAACAAATTGTTATTGTGTGCAAGCCCATAGTCTTGCTTGGGATTATTTTCTTGTTAATGTTATGTTTATGGTTAAAGTTTGATATGTTGAAGCGTTTGATATGTTGTTTCTAGTAAAAAAAATCCTAACGTTTTATTTTTTTTGCGTGTAATTATTTTAGGCTACCACTATAGCTTCTACGTTATTAATATATGAAACTTATTCAGCTAGGATATCGGGAGCCTAGTGGAAATCATTTTTATACCCTCCACCATAAGATGGGGGGTATACTAATTTCGTCATTCTGTTTGTAACTACTCGAAATATTCGTCTGAGACCCCATAAAGTATATATATTCTTGATCGTCGTGACATTTTATGTCGATCTAGCCATGTCCGTCCGTCTGTCCGTCCGTCCGTCCGTCCGTTTGTCTGTCGAAAGCACGCTAACTTCCGAAGGAGTAAAGCTAGCCGCTTGAAATTTTGCACAAATACTTCTTATTAGTGTAGGTCGGTTGGTATTGTAAATGGGCCATATCGGTCCATGTTTTGATATAGCTGCCATATAAACCGATCTTGGGTCTTGACTTCTTGAGCCTGTAGAGTGCGCAATTCTTATCCGATTGGAATGAAATTTTGCATGACGTGTTTTGCTATGATATCCAACAACTGTGCCAAGTATAGTTCAAATCGGTTCATAACCTGATATAGCTGCCATATAAACCGATCTTGGGTCTTGACTTCTTGAGCCTCTAGCGTGCGCAATTCTTATCCGATCAGAATGAAATTTTGCACGACGTGTTTTGTTATGATATCCAACAACTGTGCCAAGTATGGTTCAAATCGGTCCATAACCTGATATAGCTGCCATATAAACCGATCTTGGGTCTTGACTTCTTGAGCCTCTAGAGTGCGCAATTCTTATCCGATTGAAATGAAATTTTGCACGACGTGTTTTCTTGTTATATCCAACAACAGTGCCAAGTATGGTTCAAATCGGTCCATAACATGGTAAAGCTGCCATATAAACCGATCTTGGGTCTTGACTTCTTGAGCCTCTAGAGTGCGCAATTCTTATCCGATTGAAATGGAATTTCGCACGACGTGTTTTGATATGATACCCAACAACTTTGCCAAGTATGGTTCAAATCGGTCCATAACCTGATATAGCTACCATATAAACCGATCTTGGGTCTTGACTTCTTGACCCTCTAGTGGGCACAATTCTTATCCGAATTGAATGAATTTTTGCACGAAGTATTTTGTTATGATATCCAACAACTGTGCCAAGTATGGTTCAAATCGGTTCATAACCTGATATAGCTGTCATATAAACAAATCTGGGCACTTGACTTCTTGAGGTTCTAGAGGGCGCAATTCCTATCCGATTTGGCTAAAATTTTGCATGACGTGTTTTATTTTTACTTTTAACAACTGTGCTAAGAATAATTCAAATCGGTTCATAACCTGATATAGCTACCATATAAACCGAGCTTGGGTCTTGACTTCTTGACCATCTAGTGGGCACAATTCTTATCCGAATTGAATGAATTTTTGCACGAAGTATTTCGTTATGATATCCAACAACTGTGCCAAGTATGGTTCAAATCGGTTCATAACCTGATATAGCTGTCATATAAACAAATCTGGGCACTTCACTTCTTGAGGTTCTAGAGGACGCAATTCCTATCCGATTTGGCTAAAATTTTGCATGACGTATTTTATTTTTACTTTCAACAACTGTGTCAAATAAGGTTCAAATCGGTTCATTACCTGATATAGCTGCCATATAAACCGATCTGGGATCTTGACTTCTTGACCCCTAGAGGTCGCAATTATTATCCGATATGCCTGAAATTTTGTACGATGGATCCTCTCATGACCATCAACAAACGTGTTTATTATGGTCTGAATCGGTCTATAACCCGATACAGATCCCATATAAATCGTTCTCTCTATTTTACTTCGTGAGCCCCAATGGGCGCAATTCTTATACGAATTGGCTGAAATTTTACACAGGTCTCCAACATATAATTTAATTGTGGTCCGAACCGGGCCATATCTTGATATCGTTTTAATAGCAGAGCAACTCTTTTCTTATATCCTTTTATGCCTAAGAAGAGATGCCGAGAAAAGAACTCGACAAATGCGATCCATGGTGGAGGGTATATAAGATTCGGCCCGGCCGAACTTAGCACGCTTTTACTTGTTTTATCTTAGCGAAATGGGTCAATAAACGCAGCTTTTATTGGCTTAAGGCAAATTATGGACTACACGCAAAAAAAAAAATAAAATAAACGTTTGGAATATCTTAGCAAAAAAGCAAAATATTCGCGAAATACTATATTCAAAGTAAAGTAAATTTTACTCCACTGTTGAACGATAGTAGTGAATTTGCATTTTTTGATGTAAAATTTACTTCGTTTATGGTAAAATTTTTAGAAACTTAGTCTGTGGTTAAGGAAAAATTTAATCCAAAATGTTTTGTTTACAGCAAAAAAAAATTGACACTAAAAGATGATTCACTTCAAATGTTCACCTCATGTATATTTTCATGATTTTTATATCCACCACCGAAGGATAGGGGTATATTCATTTTGTCATTCCGTTTGCAACACATCGAAATATCCATTTCCGACCCTATAAAGTGTATATGTTCTTGATCAGAGTAAAAATCTAAGACGATCTAGACATGTCCGTCCGTCTCTCTGACTTTAAAATTAGAGATATTGAGCTGAAACTTTACATAGATTCTTTTTTCGTCCATAAGCAGGTTAAGTTCGAAGATGAGCTATATCGGACTACATCCTGATATAGCCCCCATATAGACCGATCCTCCGATTTAGGGTCTTAGGCCAATAAAAGCCACACTCATTATCCGATTTCGCTGAAATTTGGGATAGTGAGTTGTGCTAGGCCCTTCGCCATCCTTCGTTAATTTGGCCTAGATCGATCCAGATTTGGTTATAGCTACCATATAGACCTATCCTCCGATTTAGAGTCTTAGGGCTTTAAAAGCCACGTTCATTATCCAATTTCGCTGAAATTTTGGACAGTGAGTTGTGTTAGGTCCTTCGACATCCTTCGTCAATTTGGCCTTGATCGGATGCCATATAGACCGATCTCTCGATTTAATGTTTTGGGCTCATAAAAGGCGCATTTATTGTCCGATGTTGCCGAAATTTGGGACAGAGAGTTGAGTTACGCTCCTCCACATATAGACCGATATCTCGATTTAAAGTCTTGGCCCCAAAAAAGGCGCATTTATAATCCGACTAGCTGACCCGGGCCGCTCCGCTGCGCCTTCTTTTACTTTATATGGATCAAACGTTTCCTTGGAATATTTATTTTCGACAATTAAAGAGCTTTTAGTGAAATACCATGCTACGAAAATAGTATATCGCTTGACTAACAATTTAACAACATAAGTGCCTTTGTCCGAATCCCATATGATCTTTATTGGTCTACGAATTTAAGTTAGGATGTAAAGTGTACTCCATTCTTAAAATACTTTATTTCAGCCCGATATCTCATGATATCTGATTTAGGGGTTCTTCTTTCAAAAACCATTTATTAAACCCCATATTGCCTTTGGTTTAGGGGAGTTTACACGATGACCATGACCCAAAATAGGTTATCAAATTCGTTTTCTAATCTTTAATACCACATACTGGCATGGTCAAAAATTTTTTACCCTTTGCGGGGTGTTTTGGGGAAGGGGTGATTCCCTATATACATAGTCCTAAATTTGGACACCAAATTCGTATTCTACTTCCAAATACTTTCATTTGAGCCCCATTTTGCGATGGTCACTAAAAAATTGCTTTTTGTGGGGTATTTTGGGAAAGGGGTTGACCCCCAGGCAATTGGTCCCGAAAGTGGGTATCAATTCTTGCTCTACCCTCCAATGCCTTTTTTTAAGCTTCACATTGACATGGGGTATATATGGCCGATTTAGGGGTGTTTTGGGGATTAGGGTGGTCGCCCAAACACTAAGCCCGGAAAATATATTAGCAACGTGCTTAATTCTCATATATCTATATATCATTTATTTGAACCCCATATTGCTATTGCCCTCAAAATTGGATATCAAATTCGTTTTCAAATCTCATTTAAACTCCTTATTGCAAAAATCGGCAAATATGTCCGGTTTGAGTTATTGGCCCTTAAAACTATAAATATTTAGTTCCACTCTCTTTAAGACCCAAATTGTCTTGGTGAGCAAATACGTCCTATTTGGGGGTTGTTGTGGTGGTGGGACGTCCGCTAAACAGTTGGTCCCTAATGTTGATATCTGATCCGTGGTCTACTCCCACATACCTTTAATTTGAGCCCCATATTTCCATAGTCGGCAAACATGAGCGGCTTAGGGGGTGTTTTGGGGGATGGGCGGCCACTCAGAGTGTTGGCCTTGAAAATATATATCGAATTCGTGTTCCACTTTAAAAACCCTCGTATTTGAGCCTCATATTGCAAAAGTCAGCAAATTCTTACTATTTGGGTGGTGTTGTGGGGGTGGGGTGGCCCCATAGGCACTTTTACCAAATATTGATATCAGATTTGTGCTTTACTCCCAATGACCTTTAATTTGAGCCCCATATGGCAATGGTCGTAAATGTGTCCCCTTTGGGGAAGTTTTTAGGGACAGGCGGCCCCCCAAACACTTGGTCCCATATTTCGATATCAGATTCTAATTCTACACTCGAATACCTTTTATTTAAGCCCCATATTCCCATGGTCAGTAAATAAGTCCTGTTTGGGAGGTGTTTTGGGGAAAGGGTGGACCCGCAGAAACGTGGTTCCACATATGGATATCAAATTCGTATTCTACTCGCAAATACCTTTCATTTGAGTCCCATATTGCCATGGTCGGTAAATATGTCCGATCTGGGGGTGTTTTGGGGGTTGGGGTGGTCCCCCTAGCACTTGGTTCGACAAATGGATATCAGATACGTTTTCTTATCCTAATTACCTTTCATTTGAGTCCCATATTGTCGTGATTGGTCTAGATACATGTTTGGTAGGTTTTAGGGTGGGGGCGGCCCCCCTAGGTACCCCATCCGAAATTTGGATACCAAATTTTTATTTTTAAGGTACTATATGAGAGCACACAAAATTTCTGAAAATTAGGGTAAGGGGGAGGGTCCGCCCCCCCCTTCAGATATCAAAAAATTTAGAACCATATTTTCACCACGGGATCATTATGCACCATCTGTGAAAATTTCAAGAAAATCGGTTCAGCCGTTTCTGAGTCTATAAGGAACATACAAACAAACCTACAAACAAACACAAATTGATTTTTATATATAAGATGAGAGCTGTATCTAAATCTGAACCGACTTTTTTCTAATAGGTCGTTTGAAAATTGTTCTTACTACGGCCATTTAATTCCAAATCCGGCAATAAATAAATATGAGAGCTATATCCAAATCTTGACCGATTTTGACGAAATCTTGCAGAAATGTTAAGATCAGTAACAAAATAATCCGTGGCAAATTATGTGTAGATAGGCTGAAAATTTTAGTTACAACGGCCATTTAAGAGCAAATCGGACGATACATATATATGGGCGATAAATATATATGAGAACTATATCCCAACAAAAACTCTCATTACTAAATAACCATTATTCAAAAACTAATTACTACTAATATTAAGGCATCGTTTCTAATTACTTTTACATGGCGATGTCCTAGGAGGAAAGTTCTTCCGCACAAACATACCAATGTCTAAGCATGCAAGATGTCAATGGCATATTATCTTGTTGATGTTGCAGTGTATTGTACACGAAGGCGGTAGCCCTTGCCGATGAAGGATTCCATCGGGTCAATCCGGTACGTACAACCGGCTGCCATGGGATTGACATATTGTTGAACGTTGCTAAAAAATAATTACTTAGACTCAAACATGCTCACGCCTTCCTCCACCACCACGTTCTCAATGCTCAGTTTCAGATGGGCATATCGGACTATATCTTGATATAGCCCCCATATCCGACCGCCCATAAAAGCCACATTCATTGTTAGATTTTGATGAAATTTGGGACAATGATAAATTTGGATGTAGCTACCAAAAAGACCAATATTTTGTTCTACAAAACTGAACAATGACTTGTAATTATTAGGCCACTCAATGTCCGCGCCAAATTTGGTCCGGTCTGATTTGGACCAAATTTTGATATAGCTGCTGTGGGGTCATAAATTATGAATTTTTCACCGCATTGCGACGAAGGGTGGTTTACATATATAACCGCGGTGGTGGGTATCCAACGCCTTTTACTTGTTATCAATACCAATGTTATAATAATTTTTTTTCTATTATAACAAATAAGTGCCTATTCTTGAACTTCATCGAATGTTGTATGTAATGACATTTGTACTACCGGTAACACAGGCGGTATTCCTTTTGATTACTCTCTAAATCTAAAGCTAATGAGTTATCCATTACCAAGTTTTTGTTGGGATCCAAATCTGAACCAATATTTATGAAATCTTGCAGATATTTTACAGTCAGTCACAGAACAATACGTGCCAAATTCTGTGCAGATCTGTTGCAAATTTTAGCTACTACGGCCATTTAAGTGCAAATCGGGCGATACGGTTGGGCATATCGACTGAAAATTTCAACCGATCTGGTAGACATTTTGCAACAACATCCAAGCCAAGTATGGCTCGATTTGGGTGATATAGCTCCAATGTCATAGCAAGTCTTATTGATTATCCTTTGTTTGAGAGATACAGTAAAAGAACTAGATAAATCCGTCGATCACTCTTTTGCAATCAATTAGGAGATGGCATTTGTCATCCAGTATTGCTATCCCTTCTAATGTCACTCGTATACAAATACCTATACTAAGTACAGGTTTATTTTATGGTCACCTGAATGTGAGGTTACACCAATCACTCCGAACGAAGTATCATTGCAGAAAACCTTTTTGCCTGCCTTAAGCCTATTAATTACTATTCATTAATTTCCATTTGATTGCATTCACAAATCAATGACATAGTTAATTTTCTTTCTCAACTCCCTCAGCTTGAAGTAAAGACAAATAGCAGCTCTATAGTAGAGAAATGTCAGAATATTTTAATTGTTTTTTTTTTTTTTTTTTGTTGCTACCCCCATTTCTAGCCACTGGTAATTGTTCATTGCATGGACTTAAGTGACAACTGGAAAAGTTTTATTACTTTACCAATCCAGGCCATATCTCACTTCGGTGTTTTAACTTTTTAACGGTTTCTTATGCAAATTAATATTGACACAATTGTCGAACAAGCTGCAAACAAAAAAGCAACAAACTTCTTTTTCTTCTTCAGGATTCTACTTGTCGTTCGTTGGTCCTTGCAAAAGGAGTGAATGAACGTTGGATACATGTCAATATCCATTACGGGAAGGTATTTTTTTGTTCACAATCTTGCACAGCTTTTTTCCCGTTCAGGCAGCCGCAAAGGTCTAACTTTGAAGTGAATAATTAAAACATGCTGAGGAAATTGAAATGAATTCATTTGGATACAGTTTGTTCTTGGATTGTTGGAGTGATTTCTTAAGATTTGTCCGTATGGTAATTTCATTATTTACTCTTGGAAATTGATAAAATTTGTAAGTCTTGTTGAAATCGAGCAAAAAGGAAAGAAACCAAGAAAGGAATAAATTACCAACTCAACAAACCTGAAAGTGCTCAGTACAAGTACAAAAAACCAAATGTTCAAGGCTTAAGATAGAATAGGATTTAAAGAAGCTATTGTACATCATCGTCATCGTATCCTTCTGTAAAGGCACAATGCTGTTCTATATGCTCTAAAATATTTATGAAGCGTAAATGTATTCCCACTGCTAATCATGTGACACTTAATAACCCGAATAACCGAATTTGCATAAACTCACACCAACGCGATCATTTACAAAAGGGTGATTTTTTATGAGCTATCCGAAAGTTTTTCAAAAAAAAAACACACACATACAATTTAGAAAAATTCATGAAATCTTAATTTGAATCGATAGTACGGTCCATAAATTTTTAATGTTTGAAGATTATTGCATGCAAATGTTGACCGTGTCCACGCCTCAAATGGTCCAACCGCTTAGTCCAATTTTGGCATACTCTTTCCAACATTTCGGCCGGTATCTCACGAATTAATGTTTCAATGTTGTCTTCCAATGCGCCAACTTATGCGGGCTTGTCTTTATAGACATGAGCTTTAACATGGAACCTCATGTCAAGCTCTTGCATTTTGGGCGAAAAAAATTTAAGTTCTCACCGTTCGCAGTTACTTTACGATTCGCATCATCTTTGAAGAAGTACGGTCCAATGATGCCACCAGCCCATAAACAGCACCAAACTGTGACTTTTTCTGGATGCATTGATAGTTCTTGCAATGGTTCTGGCTGATCTTCACTCCAACATCGACACATCTGTTTATTTACGCTACCATTGAGCCAAAAATGATTTTCGTCGTAAAATAGAAGAAGCGCGCGATGTTTAAATCAGTGTTGCCAAAAAGATAATAGCTAAAAAATCACCTTTTAATACGCAGAAACATTCCATTAGTTTCACATCATTATGGATAATAGAGACACAAACGCACACCATCAATGTGTAAATACTGTCTAGTTTTTATGTATATGTGTGTGTAGGTGGATGGTTTAATTGTGTGACAGGGGAGTGTAAGCGAATGTGTGAAACATTAGAACCCTTTTATTTGCATTTGTAATTAATACATGTAAGACAACACCATAAAAACTCTAAAACAACCAAAACATTCCACCCCAAAATAGTCATACAGCCACTAAGCAACAACAACAACAACAACAACAGCAACAGCTACCACAACATTTCACTATTGCCAAAATATTAAAATAACAATATGAATGTAAAACATAATGACATCTATCCGCATGCATGGAAATTAACCCAGCAAACAATTTTTTAAAATAATAACTCATTGTAAAAATTTTCAAAGGAGCATAATATTGCAAATCATGCAAAGATCTTTGTGGAAATTTCATGTTCAGGATTGTGATTGTTAATACAATTGTGATTACCCTCATGCCCACATATCTAAAAGGTGACAGTCCAAAGTTAGCATCCTGATTTGGACAGATGGACAGCTGCTGTATATCAATCGAAATTCTCGACAACTTAACGATAAAATTGCATGATATATTATGATAAATTCATGCGAGAATTTAAGACGAATGCAAAGCTTGCCCAAATTGTACCATTTATTACTACAAAATAAATAATAAAATTAAATAAAATGACAAGATCTGGAACTTAGGTTCTGAAACAATGCTTGCAGACTATAATTGAGAACTCAGGCTCTCTTGATGTGCGATTCACTTCTCGAAAATATTCCCTCTGAGATGTAGTTATATAGCCAGGATAGTAATAACAAGTAAAAGCGTGCTAAGTTCGGACGGGCCGAATCTTAAATACCCTCCACCATGGATCGCATTTGTCAAGTTCTTTGAATGACAATTTCAAATAGGAAAAAATCATTCATAGAAAAACACCACATTCAAAATTTCAGGCAAATAGAGTAATAATTGCGCCCTCCAGGGGTTCAAAATATCAAACTGTGAGATCGGTTTATATGGCAGCTATATCAGGTTATATACTGTAGGCCATTCTTGGTCTAAATCGACATCTGCAAAATTTCAACCATATTGGATAAGAATTTCGCCCTCTAGAAGTCTAATCGGGAGATCGGTTTATCTGGCGGCTCTATCAGAATATGGACTGATTTAGACTATACTTGACATAGTTGTTGGAAGTCAAAACAAACCACTTCACGCAAAATTTCGGCCAAATTGGATAAGAATTGCGCCCTTTAGAAGCTCAAGAAGTCAAGACCCAAGAACGGTTTATATGGCAGCTATAACAAAACATGGACCGATATAGCCCATTTACAATACCAACCGACCTACACTAATAAGAAGTATTTGTGCAAAATTTCATGCGGCTAGCTTTACTCCTTCAGAAGTTAGAGTACTTTCGACAGCCAGACAGACGGACATGGCTAGATCGTCATAAAATGACGCGACGATCAAGAATATATATACTTTATGGGGTCTCAGACGATTAATTCGAGTAGTTACAAACAGAATGACGAAATTAGTATATCCCCCATCCTATGGTGGAGGGTATAAAAAATAATTGCTGTGCCAAGTATGGTTCAAATCGGTTCATAATCTGGTATAGCTGTCATATAAACCGATCTTGGATCTTGACTTCTTGAGCCTCTAGAGTGCGCAATTCTTATCCGATTGGGATGAAATTTTGCACGACATGTTTCGTTATAATATCCAACAATTGCGCTAAGTATGGTTCAAATCGGCCTATAACCTGATATAGCTGCCATATAAACCGATCTGGGTCTTGACTTCTTGAGCCTCTAGAGTGCGCAATTCTTATACGATTGGAATGAAATTTTGCACGACGTGTTTTGTTATGATATCTAACAACTGTGCCAAGTATGGTTCAAATCAGTCCATAACCTGATATAACTGTCATATAAACCGATCTTAGGTCTTGACTTCTTGAGCCTCTAGAGTGCGCAATTCATATACGATTTGAATGAATTTTTGTACGAAGTATTTTGTTATGATATCCAACAAATGTGTTAAGTATGATTCAAATCGGTTCATAACCTGATATAGCTGTCATATAAAAAGGTCTAGGGATTTGACTTCTTGAGCTTCTAGAGGGCGAAATTCCTATCGGATTTGGCTGAAATTTCGCATGACATATTTTATTCTTACTTTCAACAAATGTGTCAAATAAAGTTCAAATCGGTTCACAACCCGATATAGCTGCCATATAAACCGATCCAGGATGTTGACTTTTTGAGCCTCTAGAGGCCCCTATTATTATCCGATTTGCTGAAATTTTGTACGACGGATTCTCTCATGACCGTCAACATACGTGTTTATTATGGTTTGAATCGGTCTATTGCCTGATTCAGCTCCCATATAAATCGATCTCTCTATTTTACTTCTTATTCGAATTGGCTGACATTTTACACAGGTCTCCAGCATATAATTTAATTGTGGTCCAAACCGGACTACATCTTGATATCGCTCTAATAGCAAAGCAAATCTTTTCTTATATCCTTTTTCGCCTAAGAAGAGATGCCGGGAAAAGAACTCGACAAATGCGATTCATGGTGGAGAGTATATAAGATTCGGCCCTGCCGAACTTAGCACGCTTTTACTTGTTTGTTTTAATTTCCGCTGTATTCCTTCAGCTATAAGTAGAACAAACGTACCCTCCACGATGTATCGTTTTTGTCAAGTTCTTTGCCCGATATCTATTAATAGGCAAACAAACGATAAAGTATAAGAATTGCTATACTATTGGAGCTATACCAAGTTATGAACCGATTTGGCTGTGGGAGACCAAAGTGGAAGTCATTGTGCAAAATGTCACCCAAATCGGATAAGAATTTCGCCCTATAGTGGCTCAGGAAATAAAATCAGGAGATCGGTTTATATGGGAGCTATATCAGGTAATAAACCGATTTTGGACTATACTTGGCACAGTTGTTGGATGTTAAAACACTTCATGCTAAATTGTAGTCAAATCGGATAAGAATTGCGCCCTCTAGAGGCTCAAGAAGATCCTGAATCGGTTTATATGACAGCTATATGAAAACATGGCACAATATAGCACATTTATTATCCCAACCGACCTACACTAATGGGAAGCACCCGTTCATAATTTCAAGCGCCAGTGTTGCCATCGGAATGACGAAATTAGTACACCCCATTCTATGGTGGAGTATATAAGAATTAGTTGCATATGAAGAAGGATGGATTTTTGTATCGTAGACAGTTTTAAAGAAGACAACGTACAACAGCAGTGTTTTGTTGCCTGGGATATAGTACCAAATTTATATGTGTGCCCTGGCATGTTTAAGTACAAAATTTTCATTTCCATATTAATAATTTCACGCAAACCACAAAGGACCACCACATTTAAAAGCTCTCCCTTCGTAGGAATTTGTATATGAACGAATAACTGTTAATGTATGCGAATTTGATACACAAACACACGGACATAAAATGTGTTTTATTAACAACCTCGTAAAATATAGTTTTAATAAAATTTCTTCAAGTAATCAAAATAATACGTTTTTCTTCCCCAACGTATAAATACTAATTCACACATACACAAACATGCTTGCCAATTTACGAGGAAATATTTGCACTTAACCCATATTCTATTAGAGGGTTTTAATTATTAGGGTTTCACTTTAAAAACTGAAATTAAAATAGCAGCAATTTGCGGGTTAGACTCAAGTTATGACAAGAAACAAGTAAAAGCGTGCAAAGTTCGGCCGAGCCGAATCTTAGGAACCCACCACCATGGAATCTGCTACAATATGGAAGCTATCAGACCGTACTCGGCGCAGCTATTGAGAGCCATAACAGCACACTTTATGCAACACTTTAGCCAAATTGGATAAAAATGGCGGCTTCCAGGGGCTCAAGAAGTCAAATCGGGAGATCGGTTTATATGAGAGCTGTATCATGTTATTGACCAGCTTTGAACGTACTTGGCACAGCTATTAGCCCCCTCGGGCCCGAGCCCCCTCAAAATGATTTTGTCTATAGTAAAAATTTTAATTAAATTTATTCTATACTAGCTGGACAGGGCCCGCTCCGCTGCGCCTTCTTTTACTTTATATGGAGCAAAATTTTCCTTGGAATATCTATTTTTGACAATTAAAGAGCTTTTAGGCTACAAAAATAATAGTATATCGCTTGAAAAAAAGTTTAGCAATATAAATGCCTTTATCTGAATCCCATATGAATTTATTGGTGTACGAATTTAAGATTGGATGTAAGGTGTACTCCATTCTTAAAATACTTTATTTTAGCCCGATATTCTCATGATGTCTGATTTAGGGGTGTTTTCGGGGGTGAGGTGGTCTCCCAGACACTTGGCCCTGAAGAAATATCAGCATCGTGCTCTTCTCTCAAATACCATTTATTTAAACCCCATATTGGCATTATTATTTTATTTGATCCCCATATTGCGATGGTCAGTAAAAAATTAATGTTTGTGGCGCATTTTGGGAATGGGGTTGACCCCCAGAAAATTGGTCCTGAAAGTGGGTATCAATTCTTGCTCTACCCCCCAATTCCTTTCATTTAAGCTCCACTTTGACATGATAGGTAAATATGCCCGATTTAGGGGTGTTTAAAGTATTGGGGTGGTTCCCCAAACACTAGGCCCGGCAACATGCTCTATTCTCATATATTCAAACCCCATATTGCCATTGGCCTCAAAACTGGATATCAAATTCGTTTCCTAATCCCATTTAAACTCTTTATTGCAAAAGTTAGCAAATATGTCCGGTTTATGGTATTGGCCCTAAAAACTATGAATATTTAGTTCCACTCTCTTTAAGAACCAAATTTTCTTGGTGAGCAAATATGTCCTATTTGAGGGTTGTTATGGTGGTGGGACGTCCCCTAGACAGTTGGTTCCTAATGTTGATATCAGATCCGTGGTCTACTCCCAAATACCTTTAATTTGAGCCCCATATTTCCATAGTCGGCAAACATGACCGGCTTGGGGGTGTTTTGGGGGATGCTCAGTGAGTTGGCCTTGAAAATATATATCGAATTCGTGTTCTACTCTAAAAACCCTCGTATTTGAACCTCATATTGCAATTGTCAGCAAATACCTCATATTGCAATAGTCAGCTCCATAGACAGTTTTCCCGAATATTAATATCAGATTCGTGCATTACTCCCAAATACCATTCATTTGAGTCCCATATTGCTATGGTCGTAAATTTTTCCCCCATGTTATTATCAGATTCGAATTATACACTCAAATACCTTTTATTTAAGCCGCATATTCCAATAGTCAGTAAATAAGTCCTGTTTGGAGGATGTTTTGGGAAAGGGGTGGACCTCCAGAAACGGGGTCTCACATTTGGAGGTTAGATTCGTATTTTACTCGCAAATACCTTTCAACTGAGTCCCATATTGCCATGGTCGGTAAATATGTCCGATTTAGGGGTGTTTTGGGGCTTGGGGTGGTCCCCATACACTTGGTCCGACAATTAGGTATCGGATAAGTTTTCTTTTCTTAAATACCTTTCATTTGAGTCCCATATTGTCGTGATTGGTCTTAATATATGTTAGGTAGGTTTTAGAGTGGGGGACCCCCCTAGGTACCCCATCCGAAATTTGGATACCAAATTTTTATTTTTAGGGAACTATATGAGAGCACAAAAAATTTCGCTTAAATCGCACCACCCATATCCGAGATCTGGCGTTTCTCAAAATTAGGGTTAGGGGTGGGTCCGCCCCCTTTCAGATATCAAAAAATGTAGTACCCTATTTTCACCACGGAATCATTATGCACCATCTGTAAAAACTTCAAGAAAATCGGTTTAGCCGTTTTTGAGTCTGTAAGGAACACACAAACAAACAAACAAACCTAAAAACAAATTGAGAAACAAACACAAATTGATTTTTATACATAAGATAAAATTTCAGTAACATTTTTGAAATGACATTTATATTTATAATTTTTTACTAAGAAACATTTAACTGAGGCCAGGGCCGTCTTAAAATTATTTTTCTTCAGGACAAAATTATAGTGAAATGAATTATTGCTATACATTTATTGTTTTAATATAGAAACTATCAAATGCAATAAGACGTTAAAACGGATTCTAGAAATCTCACTCCTAAGAATTTTTGAAAGATATTACGTTTGTTTTTTGGGGTATAAAAAATTGTCGGCCTTCGGCATGCCAATTTTCTCCCAAAACATGACGGGGAAAAATTGTTGTAACTGCTTTTTCCTCGCCGCTTTACGCTTATCCAAATTTCATTACGACACCTCTTTCCTAACTCAAGAAGTCATATTAGGAGATCGCTTTATATGGGAGCTATACCATGTTATAGACCAATTCGGACCGATCTCGGCACAGTTATTGTAAGTCATGACAGAACTGTACTTGGCGTAGTTGTTGGCAATTATAACAGAACACTATGAACAAAATTTCAGGCAAATCGGATGAAAAGTCAAATCGGGGTATCAGATTATATGGCAGCTATATCATGTTCTCAACTGATTCGGACCTTACTTGGCACATTTGTTGGAAGTCATACCAGAGCACTATGTTGAAAATTTCAGCCAAATTGGAAAAAAATTGCGGCTTCCAGGGGCTCAAGAAGTGAAATCGGGAGATCGGTTGATATGGGAGTTATACTAAAAATCTTACATCAATATTGAGTATCTGTGCAAAAATTTAAGCGGCTACCTTTACGATTTCGCCCGCTATGGGGATTTCGACAGACGGACGGACGGACATGGTTAGTTCAACTCAGAAGGTATGTACTTTATGGGGTCCTAGATCAATATTTCAAGGTGTTACAAACGGAATGACTTGATTAGTATACCCCCATCCTATGGTGGTGAGTATAAAAAGGTGATTTAATGTTTATGAGACGAAAATAAGGTTAAGCCATAACCTCGAAAACGTTCCAAATAATTCATATCTGTCTTATTCAGAGAAATCTCTTTTGTTTCCGTTAAAAGCCCATTTTTCCTTGCTTCGGAATCCCTTTTTTGGGAAATCATAAACATTCACACTTTAACCCTCAAGGAGCCGAAAAACTTACACAATTTCGCATATGTTTGTAAAAGTCCTTCTAGTAGTTATTCACATACACATTCGTAGGCAAGTATGTAGGAGATAGACAACAGAGAAGGAAGTATAGGAAGGGCTACTTAGTTTGAAAACACTTGCTATGTAGGTTTTTGGCTTGAGGCACATTTGCAACACATTGTCAAAATTTACCATCCATACTCTAGACATGAGGGAAAAGTGTTCCAGGCAACATCGAAATTTCAAAATTAAATTCAACAACAATCATACACACATACACACAAAAGTAAACAAACATACTTTCATTGTGAAATTACCATATATTAGCATATTAATTGCCAAATGCTATTCTATCGTATCAACAATTTACATGACATATACTACTGCAACTAGTTGACATGGCAGCAAAGCTTAAAAGTAGTTTATTGTTTGAACAAAAATTAACAAATTCCAAAAGTCTAAGAATTTCCCAAATCATCATATAAATGGCATTTGTAGTCTATGGTAAGCGTAAACTACGAGTATTGTTCAAAAGTGCTATACACCCATCAAAATCTTAATGCAACTAAATATAAACAAGACAACTACATGAATAAGTAACGTTCTACCGCAGCATAGTATTACATTTGTCATTAAACTAACAGTCAATTTCACTAAGGCTATACCACTCAAACGAAAAACTTTCTTTTTTTTCGGATTTTTGAAATAAAAGCCAACGAAAGTTATTCCGGAGTGATGCAGCCTCAATGGACTTGCCTGTTAATGTTAAACCGTATTTTCTTGCATTGAAATATAAGCTAAATGTGGCAAGTCCGCAAACACTGTTCATCGTCTGATCTGGTACTTCTGACACTAACTAAATTATGTAGTTCTTCCGACATACATATATGTTCCTTTTACATACGTATATAAATTGATATATCTTCGAAGTGAACACGTTTAGCTCACGAAGAAGACAAATTATTTAACAAATAATTATTTTTTGTAATTGCTCAATATGTATAGATGTGTCCTTTATTTATAATTGGAATATTTGCTATCTGTTGCCATTACAATTAAACATTAAGATAACTTTTGATTTTTCTTGTTCAACGGTTAAATTTCTCTCAGTGTACATGGACATTGAAAATGCTGCCACATATTTAATTTGCAATCTTATCAGACCAAAGAAATTTAGTAGAACACTTAACATTCATTGCAAACCAAACTTGGCTAAGCTCAATCCTTCGCTTTGAGAGAAAAACCTGTAAGGAAAGGCAAAAGTCGGGCGGAGCCGACAATATATAACCCTACACCATCCAGTCTGCGTACTGCTTTTAATGCATGGAACCCATGTTGCAATATAGTCAGATTTAAATTTTGCATACCTATTGGTATATTGAATAGGAACTTGTAAGATTTTCCTACGATAGGACATAAATTGTAGCTACTAGAGCCTTAAAGGACATATGAATCATATGGGGGCTACATATATCTAAATCTGGACGAACTTTGATAAAATTTAGCACACGTCAAATAAAACACTTCACTCACAATTTTATAAAGATCAAACCAAAATTGTGGTTCTATAGATTTATAAGGCCATATCGGATGGACGATATATATGGGAGCTATATTTAAATCTGATCCGATTTTATTAAAATTTTGTACACATATTGCGACGTAAAATAAAACATCTCATGCCCAATTTTGTAGAGATCGGACAAAAATTGTGGCTTCTATACCCCTCAAAGGACATATCGGATGAAAGATATAAATGGGAGCTATATCTAAATCTGAACCGATATTAATGAGATATTGCACACGTATTGGGACGTCCAATGAAACATCTCATGCAAAATTGTGTAAAGATCGGATTAAAATTGTGGCTTCTACAGTTTTAATAGGTCATATCGGATGAAAGATATATATCGGAGCTATATCTAAATCTGAACCGATTTTGTTCAAAATCAACAGCATTCGTCCTTGAACTAAAAGAGTGGCTTGTGCAAAAGTTTGTAACAGTCGGACTACAAATGCGACCTGTACCTTGGTTACAAGAATACATGGTCAGACAGACGGTCAGGCGGACGTAGCTTAATCGAATCAGGAAGTGAATCTAAGCCGATCGGTATACTTATTAATGGGTCTAGCTTTTCTCTCTCTCAGCGTTGCAAACAAATGCACAAAATTATAATACCCGGTACCACAGTGGTGGTGTAGGGTATAAAAACTTATGAATTACCGCTATATGGTATTCTGCCCCTATGACCTGATGAAGAAAACCAAAAAACAAGTAAAAAGGCGTTAAGTTCGGCCGGGCCGAACTTAGGATACCCACCACCTCGGGTATATATGTAAACCACATTTCATAAAAATCCTGTGAAAACTGCATACTTTATGTCCCATAGCGGTTATATCGAAATATGTTTCGATTTGGACCAAATACTAATAAGTACGAGTCATTGTTCAATTGTGTATAAGAAAATATTGGTCTTTTTAGTAGCTATATCTAAAAATAAACCGATTCGAACCATATACGACACATATGTCGAAGAGCCTAACATAAGTCACTGTGTAAAATTTCAGTGATATCGGATTATAAATGCGCGTTTTATGGGGCCAAGACTTTAAATCGAGATATCGGTCTACATGGCAGCTATATCCAAATGTGGACCGATTTGGGCCATAATGCAGAAGAATTTCAAGGGGAATAACTTAACTCATTGTCCCAAATTTCAGCAAAATCGGATAATAAATGTGACTTTTATGGCCCTAAAACCCTAAATCGGAGGATCGGTCTATATGGCAGCTATATCCAAATCTGGACCGATCTGTGCCAAATTGACGAAGGATGTCGAAGGGCCTAACACAACTCTCTGTCCCGAATTTCAGCAAAATCGGATAATAAATGCGCCTTTTATGGGCCTTAGACCCTAAATCGGAGGATCGGTCTATATGGCAGCTATATCCAAATCTGGACCGATCTGTGCCGAATTGACGAAGGACGTCGAAGGGCCTAACACAACTCTCTGTCCTGAATTTCAGCAATATCGGGTAATAAGTGTGGCTTTTATGGGCCTAAGACCCTAAATCGGAGGATCGGTCTATATGGGGGCTATTTCAAGATATAGTCCGATATTACCCATCTTCGAACTTACTGCTTATGGATAAAAAAAGAATCTGTGCAAAGTTTCAGCTCCAATTTTGAAGACTGTAGCATGATTTAAACAGACAGACGGTCGGACATGTCTAGATCGTCTTAAATTTTTACGCTGATCAAGAATATATATACTTTATAGGGTCGGAAATGGACATTTCGATGTGTTGCAAACGGAATGACAAAATGAATATACCCCCATCCTTCGGTGGTGGCTATATTAATGCTTCTTATTGTTTTGTGGGCACGTGAAAGTGTTTGCCAACTCAATTTCATTGGCTCTCTAGTCACAAGGTTTGTGGGTTAGGGTGATTCAGGGTTGGGAGTGCATATATTCGAACATTTGTTTACAATTTTGTAAACAAAACTGAAAAATGTCCAAAATAACATGCATTTTTAAGTAAAAACTATTCGAGTTGTACAGCTCGTAGTGTATCCGGTATCAGTGAGACAGTGGGTGAGTGTGTAGGTGAGTATGTGTGTGGCATACGAGGCCTGAAAATGTTCAACACATGCTTAAGCCGAACGAAGGGACGGGGTGTGTCTGCTGATACTGTGAGGATATGTGAGCTATTTTACTGATGACTCTAAATTGCTTTACAAGTTGTTTTTGATTTCGTTTCCCTTTGATGCAGTTTTAGTTGCATGCCTCGTTGTTGGCTTTAATGTTGCAACAACATTAGCTTCTGCATGACCACAAAGAGCTTGGTGAGTGTAAACGAGAATATCTCTCATGCATACATTTGCATTTTGAAGTGGCATTTTGAGTTTGTTAGAATATGCATCAAACTTTAAAAGTGCTGGGGATGCTGCGCATGTAAAACTTGGGCCACCTTCGATGAAAACGATAATTGGGGCATATTTTGTTCTACTCATCATTAGAGCCACAAAACAAATGAGATTTCCTGTTACACAGGGATCACCCCAAGTGCAGTTAAAAGAGTATATTAAGTTTGATGTAATTGTTTGGCATAAGAAATGATTGCTCACAATTAAAATATTTGACATGCAGGTGAAAAAACTCTAGTTAGCCTTACTTTTTTGTTGGATTATTTACCAATGAAGTTTACAAATTTTTTGTTGGAAATCCTCATCGCCCCTTAAACTGTAGGCTTTGGGTCATTGTCAGCTGCAGCAGGGCTTCCATCATAGCCATAGTCATCATCACCAGCTATGATGCTAGTTGATGGGGCATGCAGTATAACCATAACCATTATTCTGCTTCTTCTCTGTTAGTGTGTTTAGGTTTAGTCAAAACGTTCCAATGTTGTGGCCATGGCTTGTTCGGCGGTTGCTGCCTGCGGCAAGGCTACCGCATACACTGTTCGTGCTGGTAAAGGTCATTTGTTCAATTTTTGTTGTTGTTGGTGTTCTCATTTTTGTTTTTCAATCAAAAAACAAAAACTCTCACACACAAGCGATCTACAGTAAGGATACAGCGTGTGTTTGGTTAACCCTTGTCAAATGGAAATTTGCATGAAATTTACCAAACTTAACACTTGAACTCCATATCGGTGCATTGCTACATTAGGGTGGAGAATAATGGTCAGAGTTCAGATAGGTTACAACCACAGATATTAGTCTGCTGATATCAGCCATCAGTGTCTGCTGACATTAGAGTACAAATTTTCAACTTTTTGAACAGAACCATAGAAAAATTTTTAACTTCTAAACGTCTATTGAAACATATTTTAAAATCGTTAAAAAAAATCCGCAAAATTGAAAAAACTGCCGCACTTTAGGCCCTTAGTTTATAAGAAACGATGACACACTAAAATTTTTTTAATTATTTATGAAATTTTTAGGTCATTTAAACTTTTTACCCTCTGAAAACAGCAGAAAATGTTTGCTCTTTTAGCAGAAAATTTACTGCTGTCCCATTTTCAGGAGAGTTTCTATGGTAGCGCCCTAACAATCCTCGGCAGAGCCCGGCCGGGATTCGAACCTGGGCACACGGAGCAACAGTGAGAGCCGTTGTCTAGCGTTCGAAGCCATCAATACAACATAATACAGATGAACAAAATCCTGTGCACCATTGAAACAGTGTAATTGTCGCAAAAAAGAAGTCTGTCATTACAAGCAAACATTTTTGTTGTTATACCCACCACCGACGACTGGGGGTATATTCATTTTGGCATTCCGTTTGCAACATATCGAAATATCTATTTCCGACCCTATAAAGTATATGTATTCTTGATCAGCGTAAAAATCTAAAAATCTGTCTGTTGAAATCACGATACAGTCTTTAAAAATAAGGATATTGAGCTGAAACTTTGCACAAATTCTTTTTTTGTCCATCTTCATATATAGCCCCCATATATAGACCCATCCGCCGACTTAGGGTCTTAGGCCCAAAAAAGCCATTTTGCTGAAATTTGGAAAAGTCAGTATGTTAGGCCAGTCAACATCCTTCTTCAATTTGGATCGGTCCAGATTTGGGTATAGCTGCCATATAGACCGATCTCTCGATTTAAGGTCTTGGAGCCATAAAAGACGCATTTATTGTCCGATTTCCCCGAAATTTGGGACAGTGGAATGTGTTAGGCTCTTTAATTTGGCTGAGATCGATCCAGATATGAATATAGCTGCCATGTAGACCGATCTCTTGATATAAGGTCTTAGGGTCTTAGGCCCAAAAAAGCCATTTTGCTGAAATTTGGAAAAGTCAGTATGTTAGGCCAGTCAACATCCTTCTTCAATTTGGATCGGTCCAGATTTGGGTATAGCTGCCATATAGACCGATCTCTCGATTTAAGGTCTTGGAGTCATAAAAGACGCATTTATTGTCCGATTTCCCCGAAATTTGGGACAGTGGAATGTGTTAGGCTCTTTAATTTGGCTGAGATCGATCCAGATATGAATATAGCTGCCATGTAGACCGATCTCTTGATATAAGGTATTGGGTCCATAAAAGGCGCATTTATTGTCCGCCTTCACCGAAATTAGGGACAGTGAGTTGCGGAACGCTCTTCGACAATCTTCAGCAATTTGGCCCGGTTCGGTCCAGATTTTGGTATAGCTGCCATATAGCCCGATATCTCGATTTAAAGTCTTGGCCCCATAAAAGGCGCATTTATATTCCAATTTCACTGAAATTTGACACAGTGACTTATGTTAGGCTTGTCGACATCCGTGTCGTATATGGTTCAGATGGATTTATTTTTAGATATAGCTACTTAATAGACCAATATTTTGTTATACACAGGTATTTGGTCCGAATCGTAACATATTTCGATATAGCTGCTATGGGGCATAAGGTATGCATTTTTCACCGGATTTTGACGAAAGGTGGTTTACATATATACCCGAGGTGGTCGGTATCCAAAGATCGGCCCGGCCGAACTTAACGCCTTTTTACTTGTTTCTTTTTTAATTGGACTGAAAGAGCAACTTATTTTCATTTCAATATCGTTATCCCTAGTGTACGTGCCCTTCTTTCCACTATCTCTTTACAAGTTATGGTGTGGCATAAGGACCCATGCTCTCTGCTTGTATGCGTATGGCCTCTGTGTCAACATGTGCATCAACAAAGTGTCCGTTATGTATCCATATATGCAAGCAGCAGTCCTTTTTTCCTGATGCATGTTTTGACTGATCGACTCGTATTTTAAGCAAAATATTTCGACAAAAGCCCCGTACTCTCGCATTCCCCGCAAGGTCTAGTCTTACTAGACTCCATTGGCTCTCAAGCTCTTCACAGCACCGGAGACAAAAGCCCGAAGAAGGGGTATGACTGCACAGGCAATGGCAAATGTAAACATTTTAGCAGGCATATGGAAATTTAATGCAAGCATTCTAAGTTGCAAATCATGCGTCCAGCTAGTTGGACCAACAAGAACTATGGCAAATTGTTTCGAACTTGTTGTTTGTGTTGTGTTTACAATGCTGTTTTTGAAAATGTTTACAAAAGTTGTGGCAATATTTTTTTGGTGCAACATTCTATGCACCGCATAACATTAAATACGAAAATATGAGGGAGACGCAATAGGGGATGATGGCTGCAGGCTGGGCCACCTCAACAGTATTTAGCAATGAGTGGCAGAAATGAAAATATGTTGAAACTCTGCCACTCACATCCCCTGATACTTATAAAACATGGCCGCCATTGATTAACAAATTTCTATATGGTCAAGTGCAACACCAACAGCAACAGATTGCTAAGTAAGTTCTTGCTTTGGCATATACATGAAATATTTTGGGCTATTGTTTGAGCTCCTATTCTCCAAACATGAGGCGAAGACCCACACCCATCACATCCCATCCCACGGCCAATGTTAAAAGTAAGGGAACTGTAAAAATAGTTTGTTTGCTAGGTTTGTGGCATGTTGTTGACATAAAACAACAAACCAACTGACCAGCAACAGAATTGCAGCAACAAAACATGACCAATACCTAATCACCACATGCACATTGCAGGGCACATCAGGGTTGCCTATCTACGGCACAAAAAATAAATAAAATTGGTGTCAATAAATATTAAAAAACTATTACAAAATTCACTAAAAATTAAAAAAAAAAATTTTGCTTTGCAATAACTTTAACATTTTATATAACAATTTTTTATACCCTCCACCATAGGATGGGGGGTACATTAATTTCGTGTAACTACTCGAAATATTCGTCTGAGGCCCCATAAAGTATATATATTCTTGATCGTCGTGACATTTTATGTCGATCTAGCCATGTCCGTCCTACCGTCCGTCCGTCCGTCTGTCTGTCGAAAGCACGCTAACATTCGAAGGAGTAAAGCTAGCCGCTTCAAATTTTGCACAAATACTTCTTATTAGTGTAGGTCGGTTGGTATTGTAAATGGGCCACATCGGTCCATGTTTTGATATAGCTACCATATAAACCGATCTTGGGTCTTGACTTCTTGAGCCTCTAGAGTGCGCAATTCTTATCCGATTGGAATGAAATTTTGCAAGACGTGTTTTGTTATGATATTCAACAACTGTGCCAAGTATGATTCAAATCGGTCCATAACCTGATATAGCTGCCATATAAACCGATATTGGGTCTTGACTTCTTGAGCCTCTAGAGGGCGCAATTTTTATCCGATTGGAATGAAATTTAGCACGACGTGTTTTGCTATGACTTCCAATAACTGTGCTAAATTAGGTTCAAATCGGCGAATAACCTGATATATTTAGCTACCATATAAACCGATCTTGGGTCTTGACTTATTGTGCCTCTAGTTTTTTTATAAAATTGAATAGAATTAGAAAGCTTTAACAGCTAATATAAATAATAATTAATATTATAAAGTGGTTATACAAATAAAAAAATCAATATTTTTTGCACTAAAAACTTGGTGTTAAGGAATTCTTTGTTAGAAATTTAAAAAAATATAAATCAGGAATTTCATCTATATCAGACAAGGAAAGGGGTCAACGGCTAAGCGACTTGTGATTGCAATATAATCGAGGAATTTAAGGCTTGCAATTATGAGTAATTCTCATATTCAGTATTGTAGCATGGAAATACGTTTTGCATTTGGCAATACTTGCAATTGAAGAGAGGAGTATGGCATGTGCGTTTTGGTTGGTTGGGTTTTGGCTGCTGACGTGTAGTTATGTATACGTGAAAAATGCTTCTTTTGAACAGCAGCACTAACATCATCAACACTTGCGTCCAAACCAAAAACAACGATAAGATAAGAATGTGTTCCCTGTTTAATGGCAAAGCGTGAGGCAGCAGAAGCAATGGCAATAGCAAAAGCAATTTCCATCATCAACATCAATTCTTCTTTCATGCTATGGGTTGATTCCAAGCGCATTTTCGGCCATGTCCAGCGTTGGTTTGTTTGCTTCCCCCGCCCTGTTGCCTTCTGCTCCAATCTACCATGCGTTGTGAGCCATTCAACCATGCATACATG
The DNA here is from genome assembly GCF_963082655.1 of Stomoxys calcitrans. NCBI lineage: Eukaryota > Metazoa > Arthropoda > Insecta > Diptera > Muscidae > Stomoxys > Stomoxys calcitrans. The sequence goes on from NC_081552.1 coordinate 2,665,110, forward strand.
TTGTTTCTTCAACAATCGATTTTATCACACACCACACTTTTAACGCAGTGGCATTTTAATTGAACAGACATAACGGCTGAAGAGTCACTTTTGCTTAATTGAAAGCAATTAAGTGTAATATTGCAAACTTTGATTGCAGCTGTTGCAAGTTTTTGCTTGAAATTGGTAATCTTACCTTATTTTATAGAATTTTTTGGGAAACTAAATTTTCCCCCCGGTGATCCCATCTTAGTCGAATTTTCCATGTCATTTTTATCGAAAATGTTTCGGAGGAGCAATGACTGATGGAGCTATTCAAATCCAAATGTTTAGGAATATTTATCATACTCTAGTAGAAATTGTATACAAATCTTAAATAGAGATTGATTATTTCCCGGCCAAAATATTATATATGGTCCGTCAGTACCCTCAAAAACCTTTAATTTAATTCTCATATTGTAGTGATTGGTCTATAAATACGTTTGGCACTACCCATCTCCGAGACCTGGCGTTTTCGAACATTAGAGTAAGGGTGAGGGTCCCCCTAAAATTAGGGTAATGGTGAGGGTCCCCCTCCCCCATTCACATATCAAAAAATTAAGTTCCCTATTTTCACCACGGGTCCATAATGTACCATCTGTGAAAATTTCAAGAAAATCAGTTCAGCCGCTTTGAGCCAAACAAATCGACAAACAAAAATTTATTTTTATATATATAGATAGCAGACCGAAAAATATGTTTCGTATTCTTAATTAAAATTTGTTGAATATATATCAATCTTTTTCTATGGAAAAGATTGACACTTAAACTACCTTAAACACTATCTTGGATGGGAAAGTTAAAAAATAATACCGCAACTAAATTCCAACATTTTATTTTTTTTTATTCAAAGGACCAATAGGTTGTCATAACAAGGATAAATGCTGTATGATTGATTTTGACCACTCCGCCCTCTCTCTGTTCATGTTGGCTTCTTCAAATTAGCGCCTTCTGCTTGCGTGCTGGCTGGATCAACTAAATCCAATTGAAAACAGCCAGTAGATAGCGCTTATATATTTAGTGCTTCTAGCTTGGATCCCACATTATGATCCAATGTGGTGGTTGTCTACAAGTGACTACCTATGACTACCTGTTTTAAATCAAATCAAATTGCCATATTAAACGATTTTCTGTGGTAAAGAACTGATTTACCAATCTTATATAGATCAATGCGGTGGCGATAGTTCTTACTATTATACCATGTACAACTTTTGAACAAAAGTGTTGCCTGAATAAAGACATCAGATTCGCGGTCCAAACCTGTATACCATTATTTTGAATTGCCGTTTGGTGAGGGCGTCTTTGGAAGGGCGTTATATGTGTTTGATATCGGCAAGCTTTTCTTTAGTTTACTTGTGCAAAGACAGGAGAAACTCATAGCTAAGAAATGCCCTTATAGAAAGATTTATTTTCTTCTTTTGAACGAAGTGAATTTGTAAACTGAAAAAGATTCTTTACAAGGCCTTATACAATGGTAAAATGTGGAAGGACGCTTAGATTTTTTTTCTCTGTTTGAGGTTGAATTAGAGGCCATATAGAAGGTTCCTGAACGTGGGCCCTACACAAGTTTCCCGCTGGGTAGTGATGACAAAAATACTCACACCATTGCACATTACTGTGTACGTACACAAGTAAATAATCATAATAAGCAATCCCATGAGCTTGCACATAATTGCAAATATGTGCTCGTCACTGGTTGTTTCCTGTTGACTAAGCGAAGAGCAGTCAGTATGTTAAGCAGCTCGGTAGAGTGCGGATGGTAAACTCGATAAGTAACTATTTTTATAACCACCACCGTAGGATGGAAATATTCTAATCTAGTTATTCTGTCTGTTACATCTTGAAATATTGATCCATGTCCATCCGTCTGTCGAAACCACGATAGCGGTCAAACGCGTAAAGCTAGTCACCTGAAATTTTACACATACTTCCTATTTATATAGGTCGTTGGGGATTGCAAATGGACCATATCGGTTCAGTTTTGGATATAACCCTTCTTGAGCCCCTATAAGCCTGAATTTTGCTCCGATTTAGAACAAAAACTTTAGTTATGACTTCCAACATCCATGCCAAATATGAAAAAAGATATGGTCATTTGAATTGGTCACACTTCATGTCAGCCAACCTGGATTTTTGCATACTGCGACTTGACTTTTGACCCCCTCCTCAATTACCAAAAATGTATAGAACTCATAACAAGTAAAAGCGTGCTAAGTTCGACCGGGCCGAATCTTATATACCCTCCACCATTGATCGCATTTGTCGAGTTCTTTCCCGGTATCTCTTTTTAGACCAACGAAGGATAAAAGAAAAGAATTGCTATGCTAATTAAATTGAGTGTTGGAGACCACAGTGAAAGTCAATGTGTAAAATTTCAGCCAAATCGAATGAGAATTGGGCCTTTTAGGGGCTCAAAAAGTAAAATAGAGAAATAGATTTTTAGGGGAGCTTTATCAGGTATTTGACACGTATATTGAAGGTCATGGGAGAAGCCGTTGTACAAAAATTCAGCCAAATCGGATAATAATTACGCACTCTTGAGTTCCAAGAAGTCATACTCCAAGATCGGTTTATATGGCAGCTATATCATATTATGGACCGATTTTAACCGTACTTGGCACAATTGTTGGACGTCATAACGAAACACGCCATGCAAAATTTCAGCTAAATTGGATAGGAATTGCGCCCTCTAGTGGGTCAAGAAGTCAAAATCCAAGATCGGTTTATATGGCAGCTATATCAGGTTATGGACCGATTTAAACCGTAATTGGCACAGTTGTTGGACGTTATAACGAAACACTTTATGCAAAATTAAAGGCTTAAGAAGTCAAGACCCCAGATCGGTTTATATGACAGATATGTCAGCTGGAATATGTTCAAAAAGTCATAAAAGAGATCAATGAGAATAAATTTAGCGATTTGTTTTACAGCATTTTGAAGAAATACGACCATATTTTGTCACTTGGCAGATCTTTGGGTAATGTTTCAGAAACAGGTCGAAGACTCCAGTGGTCGCCATGAAACATGTAACTATTGGGTTGCCCAAAAAGTAATTGCGGATTTTTCATATAGTCGGCGTTGACAAATTTTTTCACAGCTTGTGACTCTGTAATTGCATTCTTTCTTCTGTCAGTTATCAGCTGCTACTTTAAGCTTGCTTTCGAAAAAAAGTGTAAAAAAGGAAATTTGATTAAAGTTCATTCTAAGTTTTATTAAAAATGCATTTACTTTCTTTTAAAAAATTCGCAATTACTTTTTGGGCAACCCAATAATATTTGTAAGATTCTTGGAAGTTCTGGTGGAAACGAGTTCTATTTTGTCATATTTTATTATTATAAACAGAGTTCAATGGGACAGACGATTCTGATCGAGTTAATTTGTACAAAAACAAATATTTGATTGCATGAAGGAAAATGAGCAGTATTATGTGTAAAATTTCATTCGATTCCTGAGTACGTTTCAAAAGTCGGCATTTTGCGATATTTTTCCCCAATACTCGGGAGTCGGGATTGCCACAGAAAGAAGGGGTAATCCCGACCATCTGGCAAGCATACGTACGGCCCGTGAAGCTTTGAAACCTAATATGGCCGATGAGTTATTCTAACCAAATGACGAAACGCGTCCCATAGTGGTGGGTGTGCGTGGTGATCTCTGGCTTTCTTCTTCCATTGCAGAAAAAATCTCCGGTCATTGAGCTCGTCTCGAAAGAGAAACAAACGAAAATTAAATAACTTTTTTTCTTGTCTAGTGCTAATTCAGAAAAAAATGGTGCGTAAACCATGCGTGTGTGTCCATTCCTTGCTAGTTTGCCTGTCCCAAATTATCGTTATGTGACACAAATCATTGGTATTTTCGTGTAAGCCTGGACCAATTTAAGCGCAGGAGAAACATTCAATTAAAATTTCAAAAAAATATTTAAATTGCAGTCCTTTATCTGGCACATAAAGTAAATGCTACAAAGTACTGTAAAATTATGGACGTTATGAAACAACTACAAACCACACTTAACTGCGCTCAGAACAAGTATTCGAATGGTTGTATTGGGTGTATGAGTGGCATTATGTTAACATTGGCCGACAGCCAACATCACCCCTGGGCACATTCGCAACAAAAGTAAATAACTTCACATTTTCCATTCGCTTAATGGGGTTTAATAGACGCATAAATTATCCACTGAATTTATATTCAAAAATGCTCTCAACAACCACTCGCTCATACCACGATGTTCGTGCTCGAGAGGATTCATTACATGTACACCTATGTGAATGCACTTTAATGGAACAATTCGCTGCATATTATTTTATTTATTTTTCTCCTTGCAAAGTTTCAATACCACGGGATAGCTGTGAGCACCACACAGGCTAGAATAGTGAGGTCCGGCCTGTGTGGTGCTCATTGCTGTGACGAGAAGCTTAGTTGTGTGCTACCGGGCACGTCCACAGGTTACGGATAGTGGAATGCTCCATACGGAGTAGCTGGAGAGGGACAGATGTCCCCTCAGGAATTTAGTTTATGTCCGCCAGAGTGATTTTGGATCCTAGAAACTTGATCCCTAGGGGGTCAAAAATTCATAAAGAAAACGGTTCATAAAGTCACTCACTCACTCCCAAGGTTGTCTGCGAAATACAAAAGAAAAAAAAACAACATTGGGGCAAGAGCGTAAATAATATGTTTGTGGAAACTGGAAATAAATGGCCTTTTGTACTTGCCTACGTGGAAGGTCACAATCGGCGAGGGAGTCACCATTGTGGGCGTTTAAATATCAACCACAAGGCAAACACTGAAAATAAGTCACTACAAAAGCACAAAGGATTATTGGAATAAACTTTTAATATAACAATTGTTTGGGGCTTATAAATATATAAAGCGCGATCCGAAAATATGTTTCGCTTGAACCATTGGGCGAGAATAATCTCAGAGATTTCCATTTAATGGTAATCCCATTATATACATACCAAATATACCAAAAGGTATTTACCCGGTAAATTAGGTAAATGCCCGGGTATTTTCCCATATATTTTTGCAGATATCATGGGTAAAACAAATTTTCCAAACAATTTTTGATGATATCGTATTCTTTGTATATAAACCTGACCTTCTGATCCCATAAAATCGGAGTTTCGTTATATATATCCGCTATATAGACCGATCTCCAGACTTAAAGTCTGTAGGCAATAAATTGTTCATTTCGATTTCGATGAAATTTGGCACAGTGAGTTCAGGTAGAAGTTCTGTAAAGTGTGGTCCAGATCGGACCATATTTTGATATAGCTGCCTGTTGGCGAAACATTCACCAACCTATTTTATTTTATTATTTATGTAACATAACCTGCTTAAATTTATTTTCTACAGTGTTTAAAACCTAGAATCTTTTCCCTTAATATTAAAATATTTTACTATTATTTTTTATACCCACCACCATAAGATGGGGGTATACTAATTTTGTCATTCTGTTTGTAACTCCTCGAAATATTCGTCTAAGACCCCATAAAGTATATATATTCTTGATCGTCATGACATTTTAAGTCGAACTAGCCATGTCCGTCCGTCTGTCTGTAGAAAGTACGCAAACTTTCAAAGGAGTGAAGCTAGCCGCTTGAAATTTTGCACAAATACTTCTTATTGGTGTAGGTAGGTTTGGATTGTAAATGGGCTATATCGGTCCACGTTTTGATATAGCTACCATATAAACCGATCCGCGATCTTGACTTCTTGAGCCGCTAGAGGGCACAATTCTTATCCGATTTGGCTGAAATTTTGCATGAGATGTTTTGTTATGACTTCCAACAACTGCGTTAAGAATAGTTCAAATCGGTCTATAACCTGATATAGCTGACATATAAACCGATCTAGAGTCTTGACTTCTTAAGCCACTAGAGGGCGAAATTATTATCCGATTTGGCTGAAATTTTGCATGAGGTGTTTTTTAATAACTTCCAACAACTGTCCTAAAAATAGTTCAAATCGGTCCATAACCTAATATAGCTGCCATATAAACCAATATGGGATCTTGGCTTATTGAGCCTCAAAAGGGCGCAAGTATTACCCGATTTGGCTGAAATTTTTCACAACGGCTTCTCTCATGACCTTTAACATACATGTCGAATATGGCTCCCTTATAAACCGATCTCCCTATTTTACTTCTTCAGCCTCTAAAGTGCGCAATTCTTACTAGATTTGGCTGAGATTTTACACAATGACTTCTAATATTCAGTTAAATTATGGTCCGAAATGAACCATTACTTGATATTGTTCCAATAACATTGCAATTAAATATTTTTTTATACCCTCCACCATAAGATGGGGGGTATACTAATTTCGTCATTCTGTTTGTAACTACTCGAAATATTCGTCTGAGACCCCATAAAGTATATATATTCTTGATCGTCGCGACATTTTATGTCGATCTAGCCATGTCCGTCCGTCTGTCCGTCCGTCCGTCCGTCCGTCTGTCCGTCCGTCCGTCCGTCCGTCCGTCCATCCGTCCGTCCGTCCGTCTGTCTGTCGAAAGCACGCTAACTTCCGAAGGAGTAAAGCTAGCCGCTTGAAATTTTGCACAAATACTTCTTATTAGTGTAGGTCGGTTGGTATTGTAAATGGGCCATATCGGTCCATGTTTTAATATAGCTGCCATATAAACCGATCTTGGGTCTTGACTTCTTGAGCCTGTAGAGTGCGCAATTCTTATCCGATTGGAATGAAATTTCGCATGACGTGTTTTGCTATGATATCCAACAACTGTGCCTAGTATGGTTTAAATCGGTCCATAACCTGATATAGCTGCCATATAAACCGATCTGGGGTCTTGACTTCTTGAGCTTCTAGCGTGCGCAATTCTTATCCGATCAGAATGAAATTTTGCACGACGTGTTTTGTTATGATATCCAACAACTGTGCCAAGTATGGTTCAAATCGGTCCATAACCTGATATAGCTGCCATATAAACCGATCTTGGGTCTTGACTTCTTGAGCCTGTAGAGTGCGCAATTCTTATCCGATTGGAATGAAATTTCGCATGACGTGTTTTGCTATGATATCCAACAACTGTGCCAAGTATGGTTCAAATCGGTCCATAACCTGATATAGCTGCCATATTAACCGATCTGGGGTCTTGACTTCTTGAGCCTCTAGAGTGCGCAATTCTTATCCGATTGAAATGAAATTTTGCACGACGCGTTTTCTTAATATATCCAACAACAGTGCTAAGTATGGTTCAAATCGGTCCATAACCTGATATAGCTACCATATAAACCGATCTTGGGTCTTGACTTCTTGAGCCTCTAGAGGGCACAATTCTTATCCGATTTGAATGAATTTTTGCACGAAGTATTTCGTTATGATATCCAACAACTGTGCCAAGTATGGTTCAAATCGGTTCATAACCTGATATAGCTGTCATATAAACAGATCTGGGGATTTGATTTCTTGAGCTTCTAGAGGGCGCAATTCCTATCCGATTTGGCTGAAATTTTGCATGACGTATTTTATTTTTACTTTCAACAACTGTGTCAAATAAGGTTCAAATCGGTTCATAACCTGATATAACTGCCATATAAACCGATCTGGGATCTTGACTTCTTGACCCCTAGAGGTCGCAATTATTATCCGATATGCCTGAAATTTTGTACGATGGATCCTCTCATGACCATCAACATACGTGTTTATTATGGTCTGAATCGGTCTATTGCCTGATACAGCTCCCATATAAATCAATCTCTCTATTTTACTTTTTGAGCGCCTAAAGAGTGCAATTCTTATCCGAATGGGCTGACATTTTACACAGGCCTCCAACATGTAATTTAATTGTGGTCCGAACCGGACCATATCTTGATATCGCTCTAATAGCAGAGCAAATCTCTTCTTTTATCCTTTTTTTGCCTAAGAAGAGATGCCGGGAAAAGAACTCGACAAATGCGATCCATGGTGGAGGGTATATAAGATTCGGCCCGGCCGAACTTAGCACGCTTTTACTTGTTTATCCTTTGTTATACCCTCCACCATAAGGATGGGGGCCTATACTAATTTCGTCATTCTGTTTGTAACTACTCGAAATATTCGTCTGAGACCCCATAAAGTATATATATTCTTGATCGTCGCCACACTTTATGTCGATCTAGCCATGTCCGTCCGTCCGGCCGTCTATCCGTCCGGCCGTCTGTCGAAAGCACGCTAACTTCCGAAGGAGTCAAGCTAGCTGCTTCAAATTTTGCACAAATACTTCTTATTAGTGAAGGTCGGTTGGTATTGTAAATGGGCCATATCGGTCCATGTTTTGATATAACTGCCATATAAACCGATCTTGGGTCTTGACTTCTTGAGCCTCCAGAAGGCGCAATTCCTAACTGATTGGGATGAAAATTGCACGACGTGTTTTGTTATGATATCCAACAATTGTTCCAAGTATGGTTCAAATCGGTTCATAACCTGATATAGCTGCCATATAAACCGATCTTGGATCTTGACTTCTTGAGCCTCTAGAGGGCGCAATTCTTATCCGATTTTATTGAAATTTTGAACGTAGTGTTTTGGTATCACTTCCAATAACTACGATAAGTATGGTTTCAATCGGTCCATGTTTTGATATAGCTGCCATATAAACCGATCTGGGGTCTTGACTTCTTGAGCCTCTAGAGGGCTCAATTCTCTTCCGATTTAACTGAAATTTTGCACGTAGTGTTTTGGTATCACATTCAACAACTGTGCGAAGTATTATTCAAATGGGTTCATAATCTGGTATAGCTGTCATATAAACCGATCTTTGATCTTGACTTCTTGAGCCAATTGAGCGCGCAATTCTCATATGATTTGGCTGAAATTTGGTATGAGATGTTTTGTTATGACTTCCAATAACTGTGCTAAGTATGGCGTAAATCGATATAGAATCTGATATAGCTGCCATATAGACCGATCTGTGATCTTGATTTCTTGTACCTCTAGAGGGCGCAATTCTCATCTGATTTGGCTGAAATTTTGTACAACGGCTTCTCTCATGACCTTCAACATACGAGTCTACTATGGTCTGAATCGATCAATAGCTTGATACAGCTCCCACATAAACCTATCTCCCGATTTTGCTTCTTGAGCCCCCACAAGGCGCAATTCTTATCCGAATGAACTGAAATATTACCCAATGACTTCTACAATGTTCAGCATTCATTTATGGTCCGAATCGGACCATAACTTGATATAGCTCCAATAGCATAACAGTTCTTATTCAATATTTTATGTTGGTCTAAAAAGAGATACAGCGCATAGAACACGACAAATGCGATCAATGGTGGAGGGTATATAAGATTCGGCCCGGCCGAAATTAGCACGCTCTTACTTGTTTGCCTTAAAGAACTCGACAAATGCGATCCATGGTGGAGGGTATATAAGATTCGGCCCGGCCGAACTTAGCACGCTTTTACAGTTACACATTTAACATTAGACTAAAAATTAACTTCCGTTTGTCTCACATTGCCTATGTTAAGTATGCAACTGCATTCATAACATCTTTGAACAATCAAAGAACGACCATCACTTCCATTAGTTAGCTCTCTGCATTCTACTTCCGATCTGCTCTCTGTTCAGCCACATCCACAGCCTATTTAACGACTTACGCTTTTGCTTCGGATGTGTGTTGTTGTAATTGTTTTGCAATGTTTTGTTTAAAAAATTTTGTGAAGTTAAAATTTTTAATGTTTGAATTTGTCACGTGTGAGTATAGGCTGAGGAGTATTTTTTGGTTAAAAAAGACATTCAATTGCTGGTTTTGAATTTTTTTAAATGAAGCAGCAAAGCTGAGCCAATAACGGCAAAGAGTTTGATGGAAGTGAATGTTCCTCATTTCGGTCCCTTCTTTTTTGGACAGATCGATAAGTATTTCCCTCAGTGCTAATTGTGTTATTGATTGTAATTTTTTTTCTAAGACCTGCAAATAAATTGACCCTTTGAATTGATTTGATTTCATTTTGAATTCTGCTATTAATTTTTCTAAAACTTGTGCTATATTTACAATACATTAGTTGGTGCCGAAAACCGGGAACTCTGACCATTAGATTTCCCTATCATTTTCTTGATATTTTATTGTGGTAAATTTCTGCGAGTTTAGTGATTGTGGAAGTTTGAGTGTTTTGTGAAACGTCATCCGACAACTGACCTAAATATGGTTCAGATCGCACTATATTTAGATATAGCTGCCATATAGACCGATCTCCCGATAAAAGTTCTGAAGACCATAACAGCATTATTTATTACCCGACTTCGCTGATATTTTAAACAGCGGGTTATTTTAAGCCTCCCGACATCTGGCCCAAATCCAGATTAGATCGGTCTATATTTAGATATACATGCCATATTGACCGATCTCCCGATAAAGGGTCTGAATCCCATAAAAACTTTATTTATAACCCGATTTCGCTGGTATTGGAGTGCGTAATTTTAAGCCTCCCGACATTTGACCAAAATATGTATTAGATCGGTCTATATTTAGATATAGCTGCCATATAGGCCGATCTCCCGATAAAGGGTCTGAAGCCCATAAAAGCTTTATTTATTACCCGATTTCGCTGAAACATAATGATTAATGCAGTGAGTAGGTTAAGGCCTCCTAACATCCAACCTAAATATGGTTCTGATCAGACTATATTTAGATATTCCTGCCATATAGACCGATCTGCCGATAAGGGGACTGAAGCCCATAGGAATATGGGACTCAAATGAAAGGTATTCGGGACTAGACTACGAATATGACATAAAAAATGAGATTCAAGCAATTTGGGGTCGCCCCACCCTCAAATGGGAATACAATTTGATCCTAGCTAGATGAGCCTCAAATTAAAGGCGTTTGGTAGCAGATTACGAATATGACATTGAACTTTGTGTCCAAGAATCTAGGTGGTGCTTTACCTCCTGAAGTCGCCTCCAATAATTTATTTGACGCATTAAAACAATGGAGGATCAAGTGATAGATAAGGTTGTAAATTGCTAATATGATATCTTTATTCTGCTCATATATCTAGCGGACCACCTCACTTCAATACAGTTGATCAATTATAATGACCTAACAAGACACTGCCGCCATACCCCGAAGTTATGACGTTCAGTGTGATAAGAGCAGTTGCAAACCTTAACGTCAAGGTGGCCGCCATTTTTGGCACATCGACAAGGAGCCATCTTTTCATAGAAAAGTTCAAACAACGTGCTGCTGGTTAACACTTTCATGTTCAAAAGTTTTTTTTCATGGTTTAATTACTATGAACTGTCGCCACCACACCTAATACAAAGACCGGCAAATTAGTTCTTTACCAATGACAATCGTTTAATATGTCAATTTGATTTGATTTAAAAAAGACTAAATTATGACTATTCAACAGGTAGCCATATAGTCAGTTACAGACAACTAACACATGATGATCAATGTTGAAGGCGCTAAGCTGCTCCAAGCGAGTAGCAGCACAGACGAAGGAAATCTATAGACTCATAACAATATAAGTTCAATATGTTCAAACACGCTCTAACAGATGGGAGAAATGTCAAATTCTCAGTCATTTATATATGATTGCGCAAGGATCCGGGGCGACATGGAACGGAGAACTTTTAAAATTGGTAAAATTGATCATGCAGCATTTATCTTTGCTAAGGCAACCTATCGGTCCTTAAAAAAAAGAAAAACAAGTAAAAAGGCGTTAAGTTCGGTCGGGCCGAACTTTGGATACCCACCACCTCGGGTATATATGTAAACCACCCTTAGCCAAAATTCGGTGAAAAATGCATACCTTATGTCCCATGGCAGCTATATCGATATACGTTCCGATTTGAAACAAATACTAGGAAATACAAATCATTCTTCAATAAACCGATCTGAACCATATACGACACGGATGTCGAAAAGCCTAGCATAAGTCACAGTGTCAAATTTCAGTGAAATCGAATTATAAATGCGCCTTTTATGTGGCCAAGACTATATGTCAGCTAAATCCAAATCTGCACCGCTTTGGGCCAAGTTGCAGAAAAAACTCGAAGAGCCTAACAGAACTCACTGTCCAAATTTCGATGAAATCGGATTATAAATGCGCTTTTTTGGCCCAAAACCTTAAATCGTGAGATCATTCTATATGGCAGCTATATCCAAATCTGAACCGATCTGGGGAAAATTGAAGATGGATGTCGAGGGGCTTACCTTAACTGAATTCGGCAAAATCGGAAAATAAGTGCGTCTTTTATGGGCGCAAGGCCTTAAATCGAGAGATCGGTCTATATGGCAGCTATATCCAAATATGGACCGATCTGCGCCAAATTGAGGAAGGATATTTTGTGGCCTAACATTACTCTCTGTCCCAAATTTCATCAAAATCGGATAATAAATGTGGCTTTTATGGGCCTTAGACCCTAAAATGGCGAAAACCTGAATATATCGAAATCTGGACCGATCTAGGCCAAATTGACGAAGGATGTCGTGTGGCCTAACACAACTCATTGTCCCAAATTTCAGCGAAATTGGATAATAAATGTGGCTTTTATGGGCCTTAAACCCTAAATTGGCTAATCGGTCTACATGGCAGTTATATCGAAATCTGGACCGATCTGCGCCAAATTGAGGAAGGATATTTTGAGGCCTAACACAACTCATTGTCCCAAATTTCAGCAAAATCGGATAATAAATGTGGCTTTTATGGGCCTTAGACCCTAAATTGGCGAATCGGTCTATATGGGGGTTATATGAAGATATAGTCCGATATAGCCCATCTTCGAACTTAACCTGCTTATGGACAAAGAAAGAATCTGTGCAAAGTTTCAGGTCAATATCTCTATTTTTAAAGACTGTAGCGTGATTTCAACTGGCAGACGGACAGAAGAAAGGCTAGATCGTCTTAGATTTTAACGCTGATCAAGAATATATATACTTTATAGGGTCAGAAATGGATATTTCGATGTGTTGCAAACGGAATGACAAAATGAATATACCCCCATCCTTCGGTGGTGGGTATAAAAATATACGATATTCAATATACAAATATATGATAAGTTCTACCAAATATGAAATTTTGAAATCGTGCCAGGCTTGGAATTAAAACTACTTAAGTGCTGTAATCGGTACATTCTAGTATTTTCTTTAGAGATTGAGCTACAGATCTGAAATTTGTGATACAGGTACATCTCGGCAGTATGTACCGGACAAGATTTTGTTAATATTCGCAAATGTTGGTACTAAAACGTGCCATATGGCACATTCTCTACAGAAAACGTATCTGATATCTAATTGTCGGATCAAGTGTTTGGGGGACCACCCCAACCCCCAAAACACCCCTAAATCGGACATTTATACCGACCATGGCAATATGGGACTTTAAAGAAAGGTATTTGCGAGTAGAATACGAATCTTGTATCCAAATGTGGGACCAAATGTGTGGGGGGTCGACCCTCCCCAAAACATCGCCCAAAGAGGACAAATTTACGACCATAGCAATATGAGTTCAAATGACAGTTTTTTGGAAGTAAAGCACCAATTTGATATCAATATTCGGAAAAGTATTTATGGGGCCACCCCACACCCATAACACAAACCAATCAGGATGTATTAGCTTAACATTGCAATATAGGGTACAAATATAAGAGGTATTTTAGAGTAGAACAAGAATTTGATATATATTTTCAAGGCCAAGTAACTGAATGGCCGCCCCATCCCCAAAAGTCCCCCCAAAACGGTCATGTTTGCCGAATATAGAGATATAGGGCTGATATGGAAGGTATTTGAGATTAGAAAACGAATTTAATAACCAATTCTGGGACCATGTGTTTGAGGGACGCCTCATCCTATAAACTCCCCTTTAACCAATGGCAATATGGGTTTTAAATAAAAGGTATTTGAGAGTAGAGCACAATGCTGATATTTTTTTAGGGCTAAGTGTCTGGGGGACCACCTCACCCCGAAAACACCCCTAAATCGGACATCATGAAAATAATAGTGGAGTACATCAAACATCCAAACTTAAATGACCCTAAACCCTCCGAACGACTTCAATAAAGAACATAAGGGATTCAGATAAAGCCATTTAAATTTGTATACTGTTAGTCAAGCGTTATTAATATACCATTTTAGTATTTCACTAAAACTCTTTAATTGCCGAAAATAAATTTTCAAAGGATAATTTTGTTCCATATAAAGTAAAAGAAGGAGCAGCGGAGCGGTCCCGGTTCAGCAAGTAGTGTATACACTCAATCAAAATTGTTATTCAAAACAGCAAAAATGTTTGCCAAAACAGCAGTTTTTGTCTGCCGAAAATGGGAAAGCAGACATTACTGGTGTTTTAGCAAACATAGGGCTGCTGTATTAGCAAACATTTTTACTGCTATTTCAACTAACAAAATCTGTTGTTTTGAGTACACAAGTCTGCTGAAAACTAATTTTAAGCCTCTTTTTATGGTTGCCTGCTACTTGTTTCGATTACTTTGGTCAGTTTTGTTTTTTTGATTTTTTTAGAAATTTTGTTGGAAGAGATGATTTTAATTTGCCGAATATTACTGTAAAAAAGCAACCTGATCTATATATTGGTATACATTTCGAAATGTGGCTGAGCTAGCTCGCATTTTTTGTTATTGCTCTACTAATGTGCACATGACTGGCATGGCCTTCTGTATATAATCAAATCTTAATTTAAGGAAAAAGGAAAGTATACATTCTGTGGTGATTATAAACATCCACTAAGACACACATTTATATATGTGTTCTATTTTTACACCCTCAACCATAGGATGGGGGTATACTTATTTTGTCATTTTGTTTGTAACACCTCGAAAGATGCGTTTAAGAGTCTATAAAGTAAATACATTCTTGATCGTCATGACATTTTAAGTCGATCTAGCCATGTCCGTCCGTCTGCCCGTCTGTCTGTCTGTCAAAAACACCCTAACATTCGAAGGAGTAAAGCTAGACGCTTGAAATTTTGCACAAATACTTTTTATTAGTGTAGGTCTGTAGGGATTGCAAATGGGCCAAATTGGTCCATGTTTTGATATAGCTGCCATATAATCCGATCTTGGGTTTTGACTTCTTGAGCCTCTAGGGGGCGCAATTCTAGTCCGATTTTACTGAAATTTTGCACGGAATCGGACTGTAAATTGCTAGCATAACAGTTCTTATTCATTATTCTTTGTTTGCCTAAAAAGATATACCGCGCAAAGAACTCGACAAATGCGATCCATGGTGGAGGGTATATAAGATTCGACCCGGCCGAACATAACACGCTCTTACTTGTTTCTTCTAACATCCCCTTCATAATTAAGCTGCAGTAATTTTCAGCAAACAACAGACTTTTCAGCAGTAAGCCTGCTACTCTGAAATTGCAGCACTGCTCCTGTAATAACAGGACTACCGTTGCAATAGCAGCAAAATTAACTACTAACGTTCAGCAGACAGTGTTTGCTATTTGTAGCAAACATTTTTCTATGAGTGTGTAATTTGACTGACAACATGCGTAACCGCAATCTGCAAATTAAATATTTTGATAGATGATAGACGGGACCAATTTTTACTAACGACATCTGGCATGAAATAGTCGCAATTGAAATCCAATATATTTACATTTGGCTTGGATGTGTACAAAGTCATACAATATGTAATGATAAGGCATTTGAAAAAGTCAATTAGGAATAATTTGAACGCATAGATGACATAGGCATGCACTAACACATATTCCATTAGAAGTGCATACATATAGTGGCACATACGTATATGCCGTATTTACGTAAACTGAAAGTAACGTAATAGGGATTTGTGTGTACCCCCTAAATTGTAACGTATTACAAAACTAGTAATCGTGGAGAATAATTTAAACAGCATTCCATATTTGGCAGACCAAATTTTGCGTACAAAAATTTCACTATGTAAATGTGTTTTTGTAAGAGGTTATGTAGATATTTCTGCGACATGGTATATACTAGTCCAGCGCATGTGATAAATATTTGAAATCAGGGACTCACTGTTGCAATATTATACTTTAACAAAAAGTTATGGAGGCATTTTAAACTACTAATAGGCATTTGAACTAAAAGGCTTATTCACAAACATTTAATAGCCTAATAAGGGCTTAAAACAGCTTTGTTCAGTGATCATAAGTTATTGTAGGCTCTGACCTTTTTAAGCAAATAATAACCTCTGCATACACTCGCAAAATAATAATACTATCTAATAAAATACTTGTGTTGAAAAAACAAAGAGAATTTTTATATTTTATTTTTTTTTATTATATTGGTGTCTGCCATTTTTTTTGTACGGTGTGAATCCGCTAATTACAAATCTATTGGAATACAATGAATTCTTTAAAAAGTCATTGAATGAGTTTAAGGCGTTATATAGGGTGATTTTTTTGGCAACGCTGATATAAGCAGCTCACGCACGTTTCGTGTTTTGTTTCACTGTTAAACATCTTCAGTTGGATCGAGCGATTTAATGCCTTAAGACTATTTTTCAGAGGCTATGTTAAAGTTCATTTCTATACAGACAAGGTAACATTGAAGCATTTATTCGTGAGATACCGACCGAAATGATCGGACGCAGTGACGTAGACAGGCCTACGGGCCCGAGCAGCCCCAAGCCAATTTTCCCCCAAAACATGACGGGAAAAATTGTTGTAACGGGTTTTATTAGTCCACTTTACGTCAATACAAATTTCATTGCAATACATCTTTCCTAACTCGAGCTAGATCGAGCTTGGGTATTTTTCGTCGTAAATGGGTTTATACAAATTTTTTTGAGACCGAAAGCCAATGTAATTTTGCAAAAACTAAAATTTTTATAATTGTTTTAAACGAAAAAATATTAAGAGTTTCTTTAAGCCAAAATCTTCATGAAGTTTTCTTGCCAAACATTTTTTTTATAAAAATTTTTCCGAAAAACAAACATTTTTCTAAGACATAATTCTATATAAACTTTTTTCTTAATTCTCGTTTTATTATTTTAATTGAAATTTTAAATTTAGAATACAAATTATTAAAAAAATGTCTTAAAATGAAATATACCAAATAATAATTAGTAATATTTAATTATAAATTATTTGAATTACATCAGCACATCAGACATGAGAAATGAAATATTTAAAGGACGCGGAAACACAATTTTAAAACCTCGAAACAATCACCCAGATTAATTTACATTTTATAATAATTGTTTCAGATAAAACCATTTATTTATTTTTTTCTTGGAATTCCATAATACATAAAACATTATTTAAGGCAATTGATCTGAAACTCATAGTGATTAAGGGACAAAAAATCTAGTAGAAACTAGTTATTTCTGTTGGCTTTGACCGTAGCTTTGAGCACAGTGAAATATAATTAAAAATATTTAAAAATTTGTTTTGTGAATTTTTGATTTTCTTCCAAGACAATCTTTTTTACAATGAAAAGATTTTGCGAAAAATGATTTCCCTTTGTGTATTATCGAAAATCTTTCATGAAATTCGACGAGTCAAATTGCGTATTCATAAAAAGGTGGGTTTTAGTTCGTCTTTCACAGTTAAATAACCATGTTTTTCACGATTACTTTTTTGAAAAACACAAATATATCATTGATAACACAGCACTTTTATTAAATTTAATCATGAATAATGGAAATGCCATAATGATTGAAATCAGTCATCAAAAATGGACTTCGATCGATTTTAATAAAGTTCGATGAAGAAATTAGCGATATAAACCGATCTTGGGTCTCGACTTCTTGAGCCTCTAGAGGGCGCAATTCTTGTCCGATTTAACTGACTTCCAATAACTGTGCTAAGTATGGCGCAAATCGGTATAGAACCTGATATAGCTGCCTTATAAACTGATCTGGGATCTTGACTTCTTGAACCTCTAGAGGACTCAATTTGGTACAAATTTTGTACAACAGGTTCTCTCATGACCTTTAATATACGTGTCTAACATAGTCTGAATCGATCAATAGCTTCATACACCTCCCATATAAACCTATCTTCCGATTTTGCTTCTTAAGCCCCTACAAGGCGTAATTCTTATCCGAATGAACTGTAATATTACACAATGACTTCCACAATGTTCAGCATTCATTTATGGTCCGAATCGGACTATAACTTGATATAGCTCCAATAGCATAACAGTTCTTATTCAATATTCTATGTTTGTCTAAAAAGAAATACCGCGCATAGAACTCGACAAATGCGATCAAATGTGAAGGGTATATAAGATTCGGCCCGGCCGAACTTAGCACGCTCTTAGTTGTTCAGATTCTTTTATACCCACCACCGAAGGATGGGGTATATTCGTTTGTCATTCCGTTAGCAACACATCGAAATATCCATTTCCGACCCTATAAAGTATATATATTCTTGATCAGCGTCAAAATCTAAGACGATCTAGCCATTTCCACATATAGAACGATCAGCCGATTTAGGGTCTTAGGCACATAAAAGCCACATTTATTGTCCGATTTTGCTGAAATTTGGGACAGTTAGTTGTGTTTGGCCCTTCGACATCGTTTGCCAATTTGGCCCAGATTGGTCCAGATTTGGATATAGCTGCCGTATAGATCGATTTCTCAATTCAAGTTTTTGGCGCATTCACAATCCGATTTCATTGAAATTTGAATCAGTGACTTATGTTAGGCTTTTCGACATCCGTATCGGATATCGTTCAGATCGGTTTATTTTTAGATACAGCTACTAAAAAGACCAAAATTTTGTTATAATCACCGGTTTATAAAAATAAAGAATATTTTTATGTTTAATAATGCATGCTTATTATATTCCAGCTTTTAGTGAATTGCAGCTTTTTTTAATAATTAATACACAAATAAATTTGATAATATCTGGAACCGATTGTAAAAAACCCGTGTCGGGTTATTTTTTTCGGCACTAGCTTTAAAACGGTGTAGCGTTACCAAAGCAAAATAAGGAGTCGCACCAAAGACCTGGACTAAAATAAGATACGGCATTGGCAACAGTCGATTAGGGATAATTTTAAACGCATAGATGGCCAATGAATACATTGGGATTGAACCTCTATCACATATTATATATAATATGCATATATACTAGCACTGTGCATGTGCTTATTAGTTTCATTGATTAATGTATTTATTTAAGCACCAACTGATGCAAAATTACACATTAAATTTACAATTTTAGTGTCATGAAGGAGCTTGAGATTTTTGAGCGGAAAATTTTGAGAATTTGCATTTGCAGGAAAGAATTTTAAACGCAGAAACAAAAGATATTCAAATAATTTGATTTATTCGAATTCCAAGTTGAAGCGGCTTTCTTCCTATGTCTGTGATATTTTGGAAAAGTTAAATTTAAGATTTAGGCTTCATGAGAATTCTCATTGATTGAAGCTGTGATCAGTCAGGCGAACATTGGTTGGTCTAATACTCAGTATTTATCTCCCTTGGGATATATTAACGAACCTGAGTCGGGAAATATCGCTTTTTTCGAGAAGGCACTAGCCGTCCACCGTGGGTAGCTACATCTTTACCTACTTTTTAAAATATATATTTTTTTATAAGATATTTATTTTATTATTTTAGCTTCAAGTTCAAACCATTGATTAAGATTATTTTATTAAATGTAGTAGTCTCGGTAGCAAGCACCTACATTATATAAATGTGATGTATCCATATATATTTAACCATTAATGCTAAAGCAAGGTACTGAATTAAAAATGTATGTTATTACAATAATACATTATAGTCATAAGTTTTCTTTATTATGTTTCTAATTTTCTTTCATTGTTATAAAAAGTCTCAATATATATAAACTTGGTTAAGATGGGAAAATTCATTGCTGTATGGAAACAGGGCTTAATATATATGAGGGATTTCAAGCGAAAAATACAGGATGACCAAGAGGTTGTAAGCCACGATCAATTAAGGATTAATATAATAGTAATAATTGACAACTTTTTGATTTTAACGAGCTAACTGTATTGCCAACTTTAATCAAGGTGCACACGGAAACGGCGATGCCAATACATGAATGACATTTCTAAAGCATAATTTCAGGCATTTGATGTAAACTGTTTTAGCGAGGGATGAATATATAAGAGGGTTTTAATCGAAAAATACGGGATGGCCAGTGACCAATATTAGGGTGCAACATGTGAATAATGCAGTTAACAACCTAACGACATATTTTGTTCATACTTTCAAACAACTCATTGACAAGGAAACGAAATGTACTACGGCAATCTTACTCAACGTTAAAGCAGTTATATTAAATGCCTAATATTATGCTAATTCATAAATATCAAAAAAACGACAATGTTGGCATTTTTTGGTTAAGATGAGAAAATTCATTGCTGCATACAAAGAGGGCCTTATGTATATGAGGGATTTGAGGCGAAAAACACAGGATGACCAGTGACCAAGATTACTGTAAAACATGTGGATAATGGCGGTTGTAACCTCACGATCAAATGAATATTAATATAATAATATTTGATAAGTCTTTGATTCTAACGAGCTAACTGAAATGCCAACTTTTATAAAGGTGAACCCGGAATCGGCAATGCCAATGCTTAAAAAAATATATCTAAAGCATAATTTCAGGCGTTTTATATAAACTGTGTATTTGACGCCAAACATGGCCACCGAACGAAGAACCAAATACAAAAAACCCATAAAATGTTCGATATCATAAACGAGACGTTGCACCCTCGTCGCGGCTTTTTTACGATACCGCGAAGAAGAAGATCAAAAACACTCTTGATAATTAATCCCTCTATGCTTACGTCTGCCAAACTTATAGTGGCGCCACCTTTCGTAAATTATGAGGCACGATATGGATATTATTCTCATCCTAAAAATATGCTAAAAAATTTAAATATGAAAGCTAGTGTTGCCATTTAAGAGTAAGGGTTGGTACTCTAATCGGGTTTTCACGTGAACAACTGTCAAACTCCATATAACAGAACGTATACACAAAAAACAACATGTGAAAACAAAATAATGCCTTTTTTACATTAATGGGTTAAAAGGACCATTTAAAAAAATTCTTGTAATTATGTTTTAAAAAGTTGATATGTTGTTACAAGACTTTCTCATCAATCCCGAAAGCTGAACGGAATACACAGCTTAAAGCGAAAATGGAGGGCACGTGAAACGTGTTATCGAACTTAGATTTCATTCGGATATTGTCCAGCTTTAGCTTAGCAAGGAGTTGCCTTAATGAAAAGAACGTCATATCAGCTAACGTTTAAAAAGTAATGAAAAATGTGATGTTTAACGATTTGAGTACAAAGCTACGTGGATCACTATATCTGAATAAATTAATTTACTCCATATATCCACAAAAACTTATGATATTAAATAACAACTTCGAAATTTCAAGAAAACATTTTTATTAACAATTTTAATAATTTGTTATAATCTGGCTTGAGGTCATGCGAAAAAGTTGTATGTATGTAGTTTTTTTTGCTAGCTGACTATTATGTTCTGCTTTTGAGGCGGAATGCTGTCAAACTCCGTATAAAAAAAGTCGGCGAAACGTTGGAGGAAAATAGGAGGACATGTAAAATCGGACGAAAATTGTGGCTTCTACAGCCTTAAAAGGCCATATCGAATGAAAGATATGTAAGGGAGCAATCTTAATCCGAACCGATTTTTATGAAATTTTGCACACATATATGTGTATTAAATAAAACACCCCATGCAACATTTTTTAAAGATCGGAACAAAATTGTGGCAAAATATATCTGGATCAGATCAGATATATATGATCTATATCTGATCAGATTATTTGATTAAATTTTGCACATACATTAAGACTTCACATAAACGACTCCACGCCAAATTTGGTGAAGATCGTAGCAAAATTGTGGCTTCTATAGCCCTAACAGTTCAAATAGGATCAAAGATATATATGGGAGCTATATCTAAATCTGAACCGATTTTGATTAAATTTTGCAGATATGTTGATATTAGTAACGAAACAGTCAGTGCAGATAGGTTGAAAATTTTAGCTACTACGGCCATTTAAGTACAAATCGGGCGATACATATATATGGGAGCTATATCTAAATCTGGACCGATTTTTAAGAAATTTTGCACACATATGTAGACGTCAAAAAAAAAAACACCCCAAGCCAAATTTTGTAAAGATTGGATGAAAATTGTGGCTTCTACAGCCTTAAAAAGCCATATCGGATGAAAGATATACATGAGAGCTATATCTAATCTGAACCGATTTTTTTCAAAATCAATAGCGTTTATCATTGAGCCAACAAAGTGGTATGTGCAAAATTTTGTGACAATCGGAGAACAAATACGACCTGCACTTTGATTACAAAAATACATGGACTCACAGACGGACGGACGGACATGGCTAAATTGCATCAGAAAGTGATTCAGAGTCGATCGGTATACTTATCAAAGGGTCTAGCTATTCTCCTTCTTAGCGTTGCGAACAAATGCACAAATCTATAATACCCTGTACCACAGTGGTGGTGTAGGGTATAAAAAATGATAATATAAGGTGATTGAATAAAATTTGAATTAAAACAGGTAAGAGCGTGCTAAGTTCGGCCTGGCCGAACGCATTTGTCGAGTTCTATGCACGGTATCTCTTTTTAGGCAAACAAAAAATATTGAATTAGAACTGTTATGCTATTGGAGCTATATCAAGTTATAGCCCGATTCGGACCATAAATGAATGCTGAACATTGTACAATAGAAGTCATTGTGTATTATTTCAGTTCATTCGGATAAGAATTGCGCCTTGTAGGTGCTCAAGAAGCAGAATCGGGAGATAGGTTTATATGGGAGCTGTACCAAGCTATTGATCGATTCAGACCATATAAGACACGTATGTTGAAGGTCATGAGAGAAACCGTTGTACAAAATTTCAGGCAAATCCGATACGAATTGCGCCCTCAAGAGGGTCAAGAAGGCAAGATCCCAGATCGGTTTATATGGCAGCTATATCAGGTTCAATACCGATTTGGGCCATAATTAACACAGTTATTGGAAGTCACAACAAAACACCTCATGCAAAATATCAGCCAAATCGAATGAGAATTGCGCGCTCTATTGGCTCAAGAAGTCAAGATCCAAGATCGGTTTATATGGCAGCTATACCAGATTATGAACCGATTTGAACCATATCCAGTGGAGTGTTGGGAAGTGATACCAAACCACAACGTGCAAAATTTCAGTCAAATCGGACGAGAATTGCGCCCTCTAGAAGCTGAAGTAGTCAAGACCCAAGATCGGTTTATATGGCAGCTATATCAAAACATGAACCGATTTGGCCCATTTTCAATACCAACCGACCTACACTTATAAAAAGGATTTGTGCAAAATTTCAAGCGTCTAGCTTTACTCCTTCGAAAGTTAGCATGCTTTCGACAGACAGACGGATAGGCGGACGGACGGACCATTCGGTCCATGTTTTTATATAGCTGCCATATGAACCGATCTTGGGTCCCGACTTCTTGAGCTTCTAGAGTACGCAATTCTCCGATTGGAATCCGATTGGAATGAAATTTTGCACGACGTGTTTTGTTATGATATCCAACAATTGTGCCAAGTATGGTTCAAATCGGTGCATAACCTGCTATAGCTGCCATATAAACCGATCTTTGGTTTTGACTTCTTGAGCCGCTAGAGTGAGCAATTCTTATCCGTTTGGAATGAAATTTTGCACGAAGTATTTTGTTATGATATCCAACAACTGTATGGTTCAAATCGGTTCATAACCTGATATAGCTGTCATATAAACAGATCTGGGGACTTGACTTCTTGAGCTTCTAGAGGGCGCAATTCCTATACGATTTGGCTGAAATTTTGCATGACGTATTTTATTCTTACTCTCAACAACTGTGTCAAATAAGGTTCAAATCGGTTCATAACCTGATATAGCTGTCATATAGACCGATCTGGGATTTTGACTTCTTGAGCCTCTAAAGGTCGCAATTATTATCCGATTTGCCTGAAATTTTGTACGACGGATTCTCTCATGACCATTAACATACGTGTTTATTACGGTTTGAATCTGTCTATAGCCCGATACAGCTCCCATAAAAATCGATCTCTCTATTTTACTTCTTGAGCCCCCAAAGGGCTCATTCTTATTCGAATTGGCTGACATTTTACACAGGTCTCTAAGATATAATTTAATTGTTGTCCAAACCGGACCATATCTTGTTATCGCTCTAATAGCAGAGCAAATATTTTCTTATATCCTTTTTTGCCTAAGAAGAGATGCCGGGAAAAGAACTCGACAAATGCGATCCATGGTGGGGGGTGTATAAGATTCGACCCGGCCGAACTTAGCACGCTTTTACTTGTTGTTTGTAATAACTGCTAAACAAACGAGTTTCATAACATCTGGAACTGATTATCACAAAACCGAATCAATAACAATTTTTTCCGCACTAGCACTAAAACGGTTACCAATGCATAATAAAGAATCGGATTTTAGTTATTCGGGTGTTATCCATTTCGAATCTGCAACGCTGCCACCCACGTCGGATCTGCAACGGCTGGCGAGGAAAGCAAAACGGACAGGAAATGAGTTACTAATGGGGTGCTATGCGTACTTACACCACATTTCGTGGGGTAGTACCAACATTAGTAAGCCAAGCCCTGGCAGAATTCTCCTATACTAATGACCTAATAACACTCACTTAATGTTGGTAACACGGCTACCTTTGTTAACAAAAGTAGCGGTTTACCAGGAGGTTTTAGATGTGACAATATGTTCTGAAAATCTGATCGATGAGGTTCAGGATAGGAGGCTATCCAAGGAGCACAACTCCTCAGACCATCGGTCAGGTTTAGAATAGCACGGCCAGCGCCGAATCCAAAAAGCTTCCGTCATAAGTTGAAAATCTACGTGACTAAATTCGGAAGACTAATCAGAAGAAGGCTTGGACAAGATAATTTGTCCATAGAACACATTGAAGACACGATTACGACTGCAATAGTGGGGTTTTTCGAAGATGGTTGTCCTCTTGGAGACAGGAAATCAGAAAAAGAAAACCCTGGATGACCGGGGATATTCGCAATGTTGGACAAGAGGTCCGCAGACTTTACAACAAAGCAAGTAATAACAAGTAAAAAGGCGTTAAGTTCGGCCGGGTCGAACTTTGGATACCCACTACCTAGGGTATATATGTAAACCACCTTCCATCAAAATCCAGTGAAAATTCCATACCTTATGTCCCATAGCAGTTATATCGCAATATGTTCCGATTTGGATCAAATACTAATAAGTACAAGTCATTGTTCCATTGTATATAACAAAATATTGGTCTTTTTAGTGGTTATATCTAAAAATAAACCGATCTGAACCATATACGACACGGATGTCGAAAAACATAATATAAGTCCGTGTGTCAAATTTCAGTGCAATCGGATTAAAAATGCGCCTTTTATGCACTTATGACTTATGACTTCAAATCGAGAGATCCGTGTATATGGCAGCTATATGCATATCTTGATCGATCTAGACCAAATTGCATAAATATGTGGAGGGGCTTAACTTAACTCTTTGTCCCAAATTTCGGCAACATCGGACAATAAATGCGCTTTTTATGGCCCCAAAACCTAAAACCGAGAGATCGGTCTATATGGCAGCTATATTCAAATCTGGACCGATCTAAGCCAAATTGATGGAGAATGTTGAAGGGCCTTACACAACTCACTGCCCCAAATTTCCGCAAAATCGGATAATAAATGTGGCTTTTATGGGCCTAAGACCCTAAATTGAAGGATCGGTCGATATGGCAGCTATATCCAAATCTGAACCGATCTGAGCCATATTGATGGAGAATGTCGAAGGGCCTAAGACAACTCACTGTCCCAAATTTCATCAAAATCGGATAATAAATATGGATTTTATGGGCCTAAGACCTTAAATCGGAGGATCGGTCTATATGGCAGCTATATCTAAATCTGAACCGATCTGAGCCATATTAACGGAGAGATCGAAGGGTCTAAGACAACGCACTGTCCCAAATTTCAGCAAAATCGGATAATAAATGTAGCTTTTATGGGCCTAAGACCCTAAATTGGAGGATCGGTCTATATGGCAGCTATATCCAAATCTGAACCGATCTGAGCCATATTAACAGAAGATGTCGAAGGGTCTAAGACAACTCACTGTCTCAAATTTCAGCAAAATCTGATAATAAGTGTGGCTTTTATTAGCCTAAGACCCTTAATCGGCGGATCGGTCTATATGGGGGCTATATCAAGATATAGATTATTCGACCATACCAATATGTGGCTCAAGTGAAAGGTATTTGAAAATAGAAAGGAATTTGATAACCTTTTTTGGGGCCATGTGTTTGGGGGAAGCCTCATTATGTAAACTCTCCTTAACCCAATGGCAATATTGGGTTTAAATAAATGGTATTTGAGAGAAGAGCACGATGGTGATATTTTTTCAGGGCCAAGTGTCTGGGGGATCACCTCACCCCCGAATACACCCTAAATCGGAGATCATGAGAATATCGAGCTGAAATAAAGTATTTTAAGAATGGAATACACCTTACATCCAAACTTAAACTCGTAGACCAATAAAGATCATATGGCATTCAGATAAAGGCACTTACATTGTTAAACCACCGTAGCGCAAAGGTTACCATGTCCGCCTAGGTTCGAATCCTGGCGAGACCATCAAAATAAATTTTCAGTGGTGGTTTTCCCCTCCCCTAATGCTGGCAACATTTGTGAGGTACTATGCCATGTAAAACTTTTATCCAAAAGAGGTGTCGCACTGCGGCACGCCGTTCGGACTCGGCTATATAAGGGAGGCCTCTTATCGTTGAGCTTAAACTTGAATCGGACTGCATTCATTGATATGTGAGAAGTTTGCCCCTGTTCCTTAGTGGAATGTTCATGGGCAAAATTTGCATTAGCATATTGTTAAACTGTTTGCCAAGCTGTTATACTAATTGCTCTTTAATTGTCGAAAATATATATTCTAATGAAAATTTTCTTTCATATAAAGCAAAAGAAGGCGCAGCGGAGCGGGCCCGGGTCAGCTAGTGTAATATAAATGAAATTTTGACATTTTAAGAAATGTTACTGAAATTTTTTGTTTAGAATTAATTTTATTTAAACTTTTTCAGTAGACCAAATCATTTTGGTAGGGGCTCGGTCCCGAGGGCTCCCCCTGGCTACGTCAATGGCTCCCATATAAACCGATCCCCGATTTGACTTCCGACCCCTGGAAACCTCAAATTTTGTCCAAATTGGCTGAAATTTCTGTTATGACTTCAAATAACTATGCCAAGTACGGTCCAAATCTGTCTATAACCCGATATAGCTCCCATTAAACCCATCTCCCGATTTGACTTCTTGAGCCCCTGAAAGCCTAAATGTTTGTTCGATTTGGCTGAAATTTTGCCCATAGTGTTGTGACTTCCAACAACCATGCTAAGTACCGTCCAAATCGGTTAATATCCTGATATAGCTCCCATTTAAACCGATCTCTCGATTTGACTTCTTGAGTCAGTGGAAGCCAAAATTTTCATTCGATTTGGCTGAAATTTTGCACATATTTGGCTGAAATTTAGCACTTATTGCTCTTCAATGACTTCCAAACACTAAGTACATCGGTCTATAATCTGATATAGATCCCATATAAACCGTTCCACCGATTTGACTTCTTGAGCCCCTGCAAGCCGCAATTTGGCTGAAATTTTGCACGTAGTTCTCTGCTGTGACTCTAAACAACTGTGCCAAGTGCAGTCCAAATCGGTCAACAACCAGATATAGCTCCGATATTTTAGCAGAATCCATGGTGGTGAGTTCCCCAGATTCGGCCCGGCCGAACCTAGCACGCTTTTACTTGTTCTTTTATTAAAAACTGCCTTTTCGTGTTTTTCCTGTATGTCAACGATTTAATAAAAATCATGCTACCTGTGCATTTTGCTTCTATTTAAACAGCTTCCATTTCAAATTTAATAATTCCGCCAATGTTTTTGTTATCAGTCGTTGTTGTTGCTGTTTGCTTAATTGGAAAACATAATTCTATAATTTTCTGATGTTGATTTAAAAACGATCAAATGATACTCGTAAATTTAAATTGAATTAAAAATCAATGAATAAATATGGCGCATTTGGAAATACAGGCAAGCAGCGTAATGCCGGTCGGTAGTGGCATGGCGGCTACCACCCACTGCAATACCCCAGACCGAACAAACGACCAACCAACATCAAATAGTGTTGCGTTAAACCATTGACACATAGTTTGCTCCCTATATGTTATAGACACACACACACACACACACCCAAAGACTTGTGTGAATGCACATACGCATAAATACAAATATACACGCGGATATGGATTCTTTTCAATGTTGAACTGTGCACCCGTATCTATAAAATAAATATTATCACTGTGTCTATGAATATTGTTAAATTGCACAATTTAAACTCATTACCCAAATAGATAATGACTCTGATGACGAGAACGAGCGAACGAATGGTGAGTGAGTGACTGACGTTGGGAGACGTAAAATCAATCGGAAGCCATGGCATGGGTTTGGTCCTTCGCAGCGTACTCTTGGAACGTGTCCATTATTACGTGGGATATTTGGGTGTGATTTTTTGTCCCGATTTCAAACATAATTTATGGCAATTTTTCAATTTCCCAGCATATAATTTAAAATCTATGGAGAGAACAAAACATAAATATATAAATTGCCAATCAATGACACCCACCATCATTTCTATGCTAAATCTGCACAGCTAATAGTGGAAGGGGCGAGGAAGAATATGAAGAAGTGGAGGGAAAACAGAGGCCAGTAGTTGACAACTGAATGAATGGCAGTGGTAGAAAGTGGGTCGAGAACGATTGAATAAATGGACGAATGGGCGAGTGTGAGTGAATGAGCAAACGAGAATCAGAATGTCCTTTTCAAACGGAAATTGGTGATTCAATCACAGGAAGTGTCAACGGTTATGGCGGTTGTAAATGATGTTCATTCGAGTTCAATACAAATACCGAACAGGATAGTTGTGTGTTGTTGGCGTAGCAACAAAATTGGTCTGAGGGGGGGCTTACAGGGTTCTTACTTATTTTTTCCTACTATCTATAAGCAAGATAGACATCGTGGAGATTCATTTAAAGTTTGTTTCAAAACGAATATGCAACAAGTAAAAAGACACTAAGTTCTGCCGGGCCGAACTTTGGGTACACACAACCTCGGGTATATATGTAAACCACCTTTCGTCAAAATCCGTTGAAAAATGCATACCTAATGGCCCATAGCAGTTATATGGAAATATATTTTGATTTGGATCATATACTAATAAGTCCAAGTCATTGTTCAACTGTGTATAACAAATTATTGAACTTTTTAGTAACTATATCTAATAACTATATCTAAAAATAAACCGATCTCAACCACATACGACACGGATGTCGAAAAGCCTAACATAAGTCACTGTGTCAAATTTCAGTGAAATCGGATTATAAATGCGCATTTTATGGGGCCAAGACTTTTAATCGAGTTATAGGTCTATATGGCAGCTATATCCAAATCTGGACCGATCTGAGACAAATTGAAGAAGAATGTCGAAGGGCCCAGCACAACTCACTGTCCCGAATTTCGGCGACATCGGATAATAAATGCGCCATTTATGGAAAAAAATCTTAAATCGAGAGATCGGTCTATATGGCAGCTATATGCAACTCTTGATCGATCTGAGCCAAACTCCAAAAAAATGTCGAGGGGTTTACCTTAACTCAGTGTCTGAAATTTCGGCGACATCGGATAATAAGTGCGTGTTTTATGGGCCCAAAACCTTACATCATGAAATCGGTCTATATGACAGCTATATCCAAATCTGGTCCGATCTGGGCCAAATTGAAGAAGGACGTCAAATGGCCTAACTTAACTCACTGTCCCAAATTTGGGCAAAATGGGATTATAAATGTGGCTTTTATGGGGCTAAATCGGCGGATCGGTCTATAAGACAGCTATATCCAAATCTGGACCGATCTAGGCCAAATTGAAGGAAGATGTCGCGAGATCGGTCTATATGGTAGCTATAACCAAATTTGGACCGATCTGGGCCAAATTAATGAAGGATGTCGATGGGCCTAACACAACTCACTATCCCCAATTTCAGCGAAATCGGATAATAAATGTGGCTTTTATGGGGCTAAATCGGCGGATCGGTCTATAAGACAGCTATATCCAAATCTGGACCGATCTAGGCCAAATTGAAGGAAGATGTCAAAGGGCATAACACACCTCACTGTCCCAAATTTCAGCAAAATCGAATAATAAATGTGGCTTTTATGGGCTTAAGACCCTAAATCGGAGGATGGCCTATATGGTAGCTATAACCAAATTTGGACCGATCTGGGCCAAATTACGAAGGATGTCGATGGGCCTTACACAACTCACTGTCCCAAATTTCGGCGACATCGACAATAAATGCGCCTTTTATGGGCTCAAAGCCTTAAATTGCGAGATCGTTCTATATGGCAGCTATATACAAATCTGGACCGATCTAGGCAAAATTGACGAAGGATGTCGAAGGGATTAACACAACTCACTATCCCAAATTTCAGCGACATCGGATAATAAATGTGGCTTTTATAGCCCTTAGACCCTAAATCGGAGGATCGGTCAATATGGTAGCTATAACCAAATTTGAACCGATCTGGGCCAAATTAACGAAGAATGTCGATGGGCCTAACACAACCCACTATTCCAAATTTCAGTGAAATCGGATAATAAATGTGGCTTTTATGGCCCTAAAACCCTCAATCGGAGGATCGGTCTATATGGCAGCAATAACCAAATCTGAACCGATCTGGGCAAAATTAACGAAAGATGTCGAAGGGCCTAACACAACTCACTATACCAAATTTCAGCGACATCGGATAATAAATGTGTTTTTTATAGCCCTAAAACGCTAAATCGCGAGATCGTTCTATATGGCAGCTATATACAAATCTGGACCGATCTGAACAAAATTAACGAAGGATGTCGAAGGGCCTAACACAACTCACTATCCCAAATTTCAGCTACATCGGATAATAAATGTGGCTTTTATAGCCCTAAGACCCTAAATCGGAGGCGGTCTATATGGCACCTATAACCAAATCTGGACCGATTTGGGCAAAATCATCGATAGACAAGACCAAACGATGTGCTGCTGGACAACACTTTTTTGTTGAAAAGTTTTACATGGTTTAATAGTAAGAATTCCGACCCCCAAAACCCCCCAACAGGACATATTTACCGATTGGGACAATATGGATATTAAATGAAAGGTATTTCAAAGTATATTAAAAAGTGGATATAAAAATTTATTTCTTGGTGTCTGAGGCGCCTCCACCCTCCAAAGACCACATCATCCATGAAAACTCCCCTAAATCAGAGAAACCTATTTACCGATAATGGCATTATAGGGCTCCCACTGCTTAAATCCCCATGAGAATAAAGTCTTTAAGAATGGGGTACATCTAACATCCTATCTTAGATGACCCTAAAACCGCCGAGCGTATTCACAGACCAATAAAGATCACATGGTATTCAGGTAAAGGCATTGACATTCTCAAGCGATATACACATACTATTTTCTACTAGCATGGTATTTCACTAAAAGGTCTTTAATTGTCGAAAATAATTATTTCAAGTATAATTTTGTTCCATATAAAGTAAAAGAAGGCGCGGCGGAGCGGGTCCGGTTCAGCTGATATAATTTATTTCATAAAATATAAATTATTTCATTATAATTGCAAAGTAAAAAAAAACAATTGAAAAACGTTACGCTGAAATGGTGAAAAGCGGAAAAAATTACTTTGATGAAATTTTGTACAGATTTTTAAGTCCCAACTTAAAAAAAAAAATAATACCCTGTACCACTGTGGTGGTGTAGGGTATAATGTCTCACGTTAAATTGGACAAAAGTTGTCCAAATATAGACCGATCTGAACATTATATGGCCTTTCTGGGGCCAAGACTTTAAATCGGTAGATAGGTCTATAGACAGCCATATCCAAATCTGAACTCATCTGGGCCAAATTGAAGATGGATGTTTAAGGACCCAACACAACTCAATGTCCCAAATTTTGGCGAAATCGGACAATAAATACGCCTTTTATGGGCCCAAAACCTTTAATCGAGAGATTGGTCTATATGGCAGCTATATTCAAACCTGGACCGATCGGCGCTTATTTGAAGAAGGATGCTGGTGGGCCTAACACAATTCACTGTCCCAAATTTTACTAAAATCTAACATTCAATGCGCTTTTTTATGGGCCCAAAGACCTTAAATCAAGAGATCGGTCTATATGGCGGCTTTATCCAAATCTGGACCGATCGAGGATACAAAATGAAGAAGGATGTCTAGTGGCCTAACTCACTGTCCCAAATTTCACCAAAATCGGATAATAAATGTGGCTTTTATGGGCCTAAGATCTTAAATCAGCGGATCGGTCTTCGAATTTAACCTGCTTATCGAAAAAAAAAGAATATGTGTATAAACATGATATTAGATCCGTG
Organism: Stomoxys calcitrans; assembly: GCF_963082655.1. Lineage (NCBI taxonomy): Eukaryota > Metazoa > Arthropoda > Insecta > Diptera > Muscidae > Stomoxys > Stomoxys calcitrans. Next base: position 2,697,594 of record NC_081552.1, read on the forward strand.
TAATGCTGAGCTGGCATACTGTCAGGGGTTTAACAACATAATTTTCGAACCGCTATAATCTTAGAACAAATGAATGAATTTTAAAAATGCCCAAAGAGCGTTTTCTGCAGAATTCCTTCTTTTCCGAAAGAGGTCATAATTGAATTTTTATCAAATTTTTATTGCAAACTTATTTTGGTGGCAATGAGTTTTTAAACCCACCACCATAGGATGGGGGTATCTATTCATTTCGGTTGTAACACATCGAAATATTCGTCTAAGACCCCATAAAGTACATACATTCTTGGTCGACTCAAAGTTCTGAGTCGATCTAGCCATGTCCGTCCGTCCGTCCGTCTGTCGAAATCATGATAGCGGTCGAAAGCTTAATATGTATGTAGGTCGTCCAAATCGGTCTATAACCTGATAGAGCTCCCATATAATCCGATCTCCCGAGTTGAATTCTTGAGTCCTTACAAGCCGCAATTTTTGTCCGATTTGGCTGAAATTTTACAAGTGATGTTCTGTTACGACTTCCAACAACTGCATCAAATTCGGTCCCAATCAGTCTTTAACCTGATATAGCTCCCATGTAAAGCGGTCTCTCTATCGTCCCTGTTCGGTTTCTAGAAGCTCTATTTTTTGCTAGTTTGACAGAAGTTTGGTATGTAGAATAAAATTATGCCCTTCAACTAAATTTATTTTGTATAAATTTTTTGCAGAATCCATGGTTGTAGGTTCCCAAGATTCGACCCGGCCGAAATTGTTATACCCACCACTATAGGATGGGGGTATACTAATCTAGTCATTCCGTTTGTAACACTTTGAAATATTCATCTAGGACCCCATAAAGTATGTATATTCTTGATCGTCTCGACACTCTGATTCGAACTAGCTATGTCCGTCCCTCCGTCCGTCTGTCGAAATCACGATAGCGGTTGAACGCGTAGAGCTAGACGTTTGAAAATTTCCTTTACTTTATATTGATGTAGGCCCTTGGGGAATGCAAATGGGCCATATCTGTTCAGACTTGGATATAGCTCCTATATAAACCGACCTCCCGATTTGACTTCTTAAGCCCTTGGAAGCCAAATTTTTTTTGCTAAAATTTTTAAAATTTTCGGTGAAGTACATGATATAGCTCCCATATAAACCGATCTCCCGATTTGACTTCTTGAGGCCCTGGAAGCCGCGATTTATATCCGATTTGGCTGAAATTTTGCATATAGTGTTCTGTTATGACTCTCAACAACTGCGCCAAGTACGGTCCAATTTGGTCTATAATTAGATATAGCTCCCATATTTTGGCAGGATCCATGATGGTAGGCTGCCAAGATTCGGCCCGGCCGAACTTAGCACGCTTTTACTTGTTTTTCGTTCACCTTTTCGCTACGCCTATGGTGGGTGCGTGCATCCGTCCATCTGTGGGTCTAACTACTTGCCATGTCCTTTCCGGGTGAGGGAAGAAGCACTTGGAATGTTTGTGTGATAAACAGATTTAACGGAGACACTTTTTAACGATAAATTATGCATAGAGATGGCGATGACGATGGGCATGTCGTTGTCGATGTCGATGCCATTGCGGATGGCAATGGGTAAAACGGCTATGCGCTTATGTCGATGGCAATGGTGATGTCGATGTTATTGATGCCGATGTTGATTCTGATGCTCTGATGATTAAATGATACACTTTCGTTTGAAAAAACATCCGTATAATTTAAATTGGAAAATTAAATGAATTTTTAACAAACTGTATTGCGCTCTTCGGTCATCACTCGCTTGCTCGCTCATCCGGTCTGAACTTAAGAACCTCACTGTTTTAAATTAAATGTTATGGACTATCAATTAATTATCGTTTTTAAGGGGGAGTGCTGAGTTCTGATGATACGACAACCGCATAGTACAAGAGGCCCTTTTCATTGCAATTGATTGGCCATACAAAAAATATATTTATTGACAACTGCTCCAATTTGGGAAAAGTGAAATAATGCTCGAAAAGCGTGAATCTTATCACTCAATAAGTTCAATTCAACAACAGCACTTGAAGACAAGCTCGCTGGGTCCATCAATGTAATTTGTTTTTAAATTTATCGACAAACAATGGTGATTCGATTGGACGTGAAACAACTTGAATGTCACATAAAGAGAAGACTTTATGAAATTTACAAGGTTTCTCTAGGTTATTAAGTAACAAAATTAGCTAAAAAAAACAGTTTCGTGTTCAGCTGTTCAATCGTATCCGTTTTTTTTTGTTTTGCGCAGGAATAAAACTAAATCGCAAACAGGACCTTGTGGAATAAGGCTTGCCTGTTGTTGGAGGGGTGTAGCAGATTGTAATATTGCTCATATTTGGAGTTTAATACTCGATCTGTAACGAACTGTGGCAAGCAATTCATTTTCCCTCTAAATGGGCATTCTTTGGCATAATTTGGACATAAAACTGCACGAGTTTTCAGTTGATATGCGTATAAAATTGATGATTTTATGAGAGTTTATACAACGCTCCAACAAAGCAGAACACAAAACTGGCAGGCAGACAAGCAGTCAGGCAGGCAGGCAGGCAGACAGGAGGAACTTTATTCATTTATCCATCGATCGAATCCACACTCCATTGCAAAATAATATAATAATAAACCCAATGAAGCGTGCTGCACAACCATAAAAATCGGAAATTTTCATTGAAATGCAAAATATTGGATAAAGATATTGAGCAAGAGACGGTGATGGAGATGGAGATGGCGATGGCGATGAAGAAAACGGAGGCACACCAAACAAATGCTTTGAAATTTATTTGTATTAACAGCTAAATGCAAGAGCAACAAACTTCATTGAAAAAAGCAGCCTGGCAGAGTCACGAATGATTTTCAAAAAAAAAAAAAAAAAAACAAACAAATATATATAGATATAAATTAGGAGTTAAGTTGCTAATATCGAATAAACTTTATAAACCGAACCGAAACAAACTGATTTGTTTTCAAAAAGAGATGAGATTGGCGCAGTAAAATGTGATGAAAAAAATTCTTTTTGCAAATATTTGGGAAATTTTGTAACAAGTCAATGATAATTATGCCATTCTTTGATTAATACCAATTAATTATAATATGTATAAATATTTTTAAAGTTTAAAGCATTCATTCTGTTATTGTAGAGGATGTCAAGAAAATTGGCCATACATGGCCGTGCGTTTCCAACATTGCTAAATGCATAATCATAGGAGGTTAAATTCGACACATAGCTGTCAGCAATAAAAAAAAAGTGGAAGACGCAAGGCCAGCGAAGAAACCGTCGCCCGGGAGTTGGAGTCAACCCGTCGCACGGGAGTTGGAATCATCCCTTAGTTCAATCCAGGGCCAATGAAAGAGTCTGATGGAGAGAGCTTCTTGATGCGCCATTTTCTCGCTGAAAGGATTGCTCGATTCTCTCCAAAGTTTGCACATGTCACTGTTTGTTCCCACGACTAACGTAATTGACTAATTGAAGAAGTCGCTTCATATTTCGTATACAGGTTAACACGAAGTGTTACCAATTCAAACTATCCACTAAAGAATGGGAGTATATTCATTTTGTCATTAAGTTTGCAACACACCGAAATATCAATTTCCGACCCTATCTCTATATATATAACAAGTAAAAGCGTGCTAAGTTCTGCCGGGCCGAATTTTATATACCCTCCACCATGGGTCGCAATTGTCAATTTTTTTCCGGCATTTCTTTTTAGGGAAAAAAGGATATAAGAAAAGATTCTCTCTGCTATTAGAGCGATATCAAGATATGGTCCGGTTTGGACCACAATTAAATTATATGTGTAAAATGTCAGCCAATTCGAATAAGAATTGCGGCCTTTGGGGGCTCAAGAAGTACAATAGAGAGATCGATTTATATGGGAGCTGTATCGGGCTAAAGACCGATTCAGATCATAATAAACACGTATGTTGATGGTCATGGGAGGATCCGTCGTACAAAATTTCAGGCGATTCGGATAATAATTGCGACCTCTAGAGACTCAAGAAGTCAAGATCCCAGATCGGTTTATATGGCAGCTATATCAGGTTATTAACCGATTTGAACCTTATTTGACACAGTTGTTGAAAGTAAGAATAAAATAAGTCATGCAAAATTTCAGCCAAATTGGATAGGAATAGCGCCCTCTAGAAACTCAGGAAGTGAAGTCCCCAGATCTGTTTATATGACAGCTATATCAGTTCATGGACCGATTTGAACCATACTTGGCACAGATCTTGGAAGTCATAGCGAAACACGTCGTGCAAAATTTCATTCCAATCGAATAAGAATTGCGCCCTCTAGAAACTCAAGAAGTCAAGTCCCCAGATCTGTTTATATGACAGCTATATCAGTTCATGGACCGATTTGAACCATACTTGGCACAGTTATTGGATGTCATAACAAAACACGTCGTGCAAATTTTCATTCCAATCGGATAATAATTGCGCCCTCTAGAGGCTCAAGAAGTCAAGACCCAAGATCGGTTTATATGGCAGCTATATCAGGTTATGAACCGATTTGAACCAAACTTGACACAGTTGTTGGAAATCATAACAAAACATGCCGTGCAAAATTTCATCCCAATCGGATAAGAATTGCGCACTCTAGAGGCTCAAGAAGTCAAGACCCAAGATCGGTTTATATGGCGCCTATATCAGAACATAGACCGATATGGCCCATTTACAATACCAACCGACCTACACTAATGAGAAGTATTTGTGCAAAATTTCAAGCGGCCAGCTTTACTCCTTCGGAAGTAAGCGTGCTTTCGACAGACAGACGGACGGACGGACATGGCTAGATCGACATAAAATGTCACGACGATCAAGAATATATATACTTTATGGGGTCTCAGACGAATTTTTTGAGTAGTTACAAACAGAATGACGAAATTAGTATACCCCCCATCCTATGGTGGAGGGTATAAAAATGAATTTGTGTTTGTTTGTTTGTTTGTGGCTTTGCCAATTTGTTTGTTCCGTATAGACTCAAAAACGACTGAACCGATTTCTTTTAAATTTTCACAGACTGTGGGGAGTGGTCCGGAAGGTGAAATTTATTGATATCGGTAGGGGGCGGACCCTCCCCCTTACCCTAAAAGTGCGACTCCAAAATAAAAGTGAACCGATCGGGACAGTATGGGATACAAATGAAAGGTATTCAAGAGAAGACTACGAATTTCATATTAAAAACTGGATCCAAGTGACTGGGGTATCGTCCTGACCCCAAAACCCCATAAAATTGGTTTATTGGACGATAATGGCAATATGCGACTCGAATGAAAGGCATATGGGAGTAGAATGCGAAAATGGTCAGGAAGGAGTTAAAGGAATTTTAGTTTCTTGATATTGGAAGAGGGCGGACCCTCTCCCGTTACCCCAAAAACACCACTTAAAATCAAAAGTGGACCGATAGGGACAATATGGGTATCAAATGAAAGGTATTGGGGACTAGGATACGAATATGGTACTAAAAATTGGGATGAATTATGCGAGGGGTCGTCCAACCCCAAAAACTCCCGCAAACAAACATATTGGACATAAATATCAATATGGAACTCAAATGAAAGGTATTCGGGACTAGACTACGAATATGACATAAAAAATGAGGTCCAAGTAATTGGCGGTCGCCCAATTCTCTAATGTGAATATAATTCGATCCTAGCTAGATGAGCCTCAAATTAGAGGTATTTGCCCGGCCATCCGCGAGATCATCCGCCTAAGAAGACAAATTTACGGCCATAGCAATATGGATATCAATGTTCAGGAAAAGTGTCTATGGGGCCACCCACCCCCATAATACCACCCAAATAGGAAGTATTTGCTCACCATTGCAATATGAGGCTCAAATAAGAGGTATTTTAGAGTAAAACACGAATTTGATATATATTTTCAAAGACAAGTCACTGAGTGGCGCCCCATTCCCCAAAACACCCCCCCCCCAAACCGGTCATGTATGCCGACTATGGAAAAACGGAGCTCAAATGAAGGGTATTTGGGAGTAGACCATGAATCTGACACAACATTCGGGACCAACTGTCTAGGGGACTTCCCACCACCATAACAACCCCCAAGTAGGACGTTTTTGCTTACCAAGACAATTTGGGTCTTCAAGACAGTGGAGCTCGATATTCATAGTTGTAAGGACCCATACCCCAAACCGTACATATTTGCTGGCTTTTTCAAATGGTGGTTTAAGTGAATGGTATTTGAGATTAGAAAACGAATTTGATATCCAATTTTGAGGCCAATGGCAATATGGGGTTTAAATATATGAGAAGTGAGAACTTTGCTGATATATTTTCAGGGCTTAGTGTTTGGTTGACCACCCCACTCCACACAACACCCCTAAATCGGGCTTATTTACCGACCATGTCAATGTGGGGCTTAAATGAAAGGATTTGGGGGTTAGAGCAAGAATCGATACCCACATTCGGGACCAATATTCTGGGGGTCTACCCCTTTCCCAAAATACACCACAAACTGCAATTATTTCCTGACCATCGCAATATGGGGCTCAAATAAAAGTATTTGGGAGTAGAATACGAATTTGACTTCTTGAGCCACTAGAGGGCGCAATTCTTATCCGATTTGTCTGAAATTTTGCATGAGGTGTTTTGTTATGATTCCCAACAACTGCGCTAGGTATCTATATAAGTTTTTAAATAAAAATATTTTGGAACTAACATATTTTTGAAGCCTTATGCAAATCAATTACATATTTTAAGTTTTTTCAACAGACCATTTGCGAACAAATTTATTAGCAAAAACAGTTTTGTGTGTATTTTTTTCTGAAAGTAAATTTGAGTTTGTTTCATTTTCAAATATTGGCCTTTTCTTGGCTGCTGCTGCTGATGCCTCTTTGTGTGGCATGCTCATATGATTTACAAATATTTATTTTCCCAGAGTGTCGGTTACCGTTGCAAACTGTCGAAATGAAATTTCCTTTTTGATCTGAAAGGCAGAGAATTTGATACACTCTACACAGAGCAAATGAGGACGAAGTAAATGTGAACGTGAACATAAACATGAACTTGCATGTGGAGTGTGCGAATCGTTTGGGACTCGCGCTATGTTTGTCTAGCTGTCTACTTTCTGTCTGCACTTCATGGTTAATGAATAACAAATAGACTCGGACAAAAAGTGCTCGACCGTTAATTAAATTAATTTTAAATGAGTATCTTTTGCACTTCACGCAAATAAATACACGCACACACACACACCCATACAGTCTCAATCATATGGTAGGCCACACACAAACATTGGTTGTTTCCAGCATCCAATTCGTAATATCCCATAGAGCACCTTAATTTTAAATGAGTATCTTTTGCACTTCACGCAAATAAATACACGCACACACACACACCCATACAGTCTCAATCATATGGTAGGCCACACACGAACATTGGTTGTTTCCAGCATCCAATTCGTAATATCCCATAGAGCACCTCCGAAAGTGGGGAATGGACAGAAGGCGGCTGCCCAGTGGAGTTGTGTGGTGTCTATGGTTTGGTTAGGGGCAGCATCGAATCAACGGCTGAGTAGTGAAACAATAAAAATAATAATCGTACAATCAATTGAATTGATTTCATCACCAGACAGGCTGGAAAGCTGAAAAGCAGCAACACCAACAGCACCGATAAAGTGGCGGCAACAGTGCGTGAGATGTTTGCATTCGATATTTAATAAATGCTTAAACGATTGCTTATCTGCCACTTACGCACATGGTGAGGCTGAGGTTGATGCCGATGTCGATGCTGCTGGTGCGTGAGAGCCCATTCAAGCGAAGTAAGTGCTTGCCGCCGTAGTGAGTGCAAATACATATCCCGAATCCCAGTGCTATTGAGTGATGGGTAGGTATTGGAAGAATTGTGGGGTTTGGCTTTAGACGCTTGTCATTTGCGTTGCTGCTGTCACATGTGGGGCACTGCCAGTGATAGCAATCGAATCGTGGCAGCATCATGCGCCCATCAATTGATTCGATACAGATGGCTCTTGGCAATCAATACACTTTAAATTAAATGCTATTAATGGCATTTTAATATTTTGTTTCTTTCAAATATTAAGCGCCAATCAATTGAGTGCGTATGCGAGTTTGTGCATACGCGTATGTGTGTTTAATTAGCACTTAAGTGAGCTTTCAGTGTGACGCAATCACGGTGGCTGAATACTGAATGACAAAGGGCCAAATGAGACGAAAACATTATACTTCAGTGGCATGGGATGAAAACCTATTTGAGCGTTATTCATACGTACATATGTGTGTGAGTGTCAATACATGTGTGTGTGTGTATGTTGGGGCTCTTCAAACGATTGTGAAAACTGTTTGATCTCGATGCGGGCCCATCATCCTATGTGAATGTGCGAATGATTGTGATCCCTGGGAGGAGGTAGACAATCATCGGCGGCAATATACGATATACATGTGCCGCCTTGTTCGTTGCCTCGCTACTCGAGTCAACCCTTTAATTGTGCTTATAATTGCATCTCATGGCCCTAAATTGGCTTCAGAAAACACCCAGTTCGAAACATATGCATATGTATGTGTGCATGTGATATCCCATGATCCGTAAAGCGTCAGTAAATGTCATATAAAACATATGCCCTGTATACTCAACATTCATACAACCCTCCGCTGCGTCCTTCACGTTCAACTGCAACTGGAAGAGTAGCTGCTGAGCAGCAATCAGTCCCATATTTCTGGTGACATATTAGCTGGGGAAGACGAAATTGATGGACTTGATTTAAACATTTTCAATTTTCAGAACTTTTTAAGATATTAGTAATACATAAAGCCCGTCAATAAAACACAAACAAGTAAAAGCGTGATAAGTTCGGCCGGGCCGAATCTTATATACCCTTCACCATGGATCGCATTCGTCAAGTTCTTTGCACGATATCTCTTTATAGGCAAACAAACGATAATGGATAAAAATTGCTTTGCTATTGGAGCTGTATCAAGTTATCAACCGATTTGTGGTCATACTTGGTTTCGCTGTTGATGGCCAAGGTGAATGTCATTGTGTAAAATTTTACCCAAATCGGATAAGAATTACTCACGCTCAAGAAATAAATTCGGGATGTTATGAACCGATTCACATCATATTTAGCACCTATGTTTAAGGTAAGAGTAGAAGTCGTTGTGCAGCATTTCAGCCAAATCGGATAAGATTTGCGACCTCTAGATGGTCATTAACCATAATCGGGATATCGGTTTGTATGGAAGCTATATCAGATGATCAACCGATTAGGCCATCCTTACCACAATTTTTAAGAAACAAAACAAACCAAAAATTTCAGCCAGCGTGCTTTCGACAGACTGACAGACAGGGCAAAATCTACTTAAAATGTCAAGACGATTAAGAATATACATTCTATGTTGGGTCTCAGATCAATATCTTGATGTGTTACACACGGAATGACCAAATTTGTAAGCCCCCATCCTATGGTGGAGGGTATAAAAGTTAAATACTCACATTGGTCATCAAAAACACAGAAACAAAAGAACGATTTTTTTATGTTAAGGAATATAACAGATCTTGGGAAAAGGAAAACATTGTACCTTAGTTAAGAAGGAAAATCCTAAACTTTAACACCGTTATTCCCAAACTCAATGTGTATTTGAAACAGTTTTATTTGACGGATTTCTTGTATGCAAATGCAAATTTGCCCATGAATATTCCACAAAGGAACTAGGGCAAACTTCTCACATATCACTGAGTGCTGTCCGATTCAAAAAATAAGGGGCCCCCTTTTTATGGCCGAGTCCGAACGGAGTGCCGCAGGGCGTCACCTCTTCGGGGAGAAGTTTTAATATGCCGTGAATATTTATTGAAATTAATTTATTTTCGCCCTAACAGGCAAAAAAACTTGAAAATGAGAACTCAGCGCAGCCCGGCCAGAATTCGAACCTGAGCAAACGGAGGAGCAGCAAAAGCCGTTGCCATTTTCTAGCGTTAGAAGCCATCAATACAACTTCCAAAAGTAGCACACAATTGACATACATATGCCATGGAAGCTAAGTAGTCGTATAGAAAAGAAGTCTATCATAACAAAGAAGATACATGTAGTGGAAAAGAACAGTGTGAAAAGTGTCAGACTTGTGTTAGAGTCGTGCTTACATAGTAGACACGATTTCGCGGTATAGTCGACTGAAATACGACCTATCAATGTATGATTCTTGAAACCTCTACACCTCATATGGCCGATGAGATCGTATCGAACGAGAAACAAATGAAAAGTTGATGTGGTCAGATCCAATGATATCTGCCATCAGAAATAATTGTAACGAATTTCAAACTTTTTTTATTGGGGGAGTTATTTGTGAAGTAAAATGAGCAGCTAGCGAAATTCAGGGTGTATAGGTAAGGATAGGTTAAAAAGAGGGTGTGGATATTAATCCGCCCCATGCCATTAGGAACTTACACCTAAACCAGTAATCGGCTGTTTGTGCGCTAAAAAAACTAAAAAGTAATCTCGAAAAAGGAAAATTTTAAATTAGGAATTCCGTGCTACCTACAAGATCATTAATTCTTTTCCATACCACTCCCCTAAGTTGGTTAATGTCTGTTAGTGTGTCCCCACCTAAGTTCCGGTGTCTTTTAGCTGCGAAATCCGGGCAATGACGTAGAAAATGCTCCAGCTTCTCATCATTTTCCCCACATGCCTTACATATGCTTTCAATTGCCGCACCGATTTTGCATAAGTGAGCTCGTAGTTCTATGTGTCCCGTTATTATACCAAAAGCTATACTGACCTCCTTCTTACTTCCTTTCGGTAATAGCCTCGTGCTCTGACAATCCGGAATGGCTTTGTGTTAACCAGAGGCTTTGGGCTAACCAATCAGGGTGTATAATGAAGTTTATTTAGCAGTCCTGCTTGTTCGGCACGAAATCACTACCAAAATCCTTCGATCAAGGAAAAACACATAGGCGTTTATGTTGATGGAATTAATATTTTTGATTCTCCACAAAAAAAAAAAAAATAAGAAAGTAGGTTCCGATTTGGACCAAATATTAATAAGTGCACTAGCTATATCTAAAAATATACCGATCTGAACTATATACGACACGGATGTCGAAAAGCCTAACATAAGTCACTGTGCAATTTCAGCTCAATATCTCTATTTTTGAAGACTGTAGCGTGATTTCAACAGACAGACGGACGGACATGTCTAGATCGTCTTAGATTTTTACGCTGATCAAGAATATATATACTTTATAGGGTCGGAAATGGATATTTCGATGTGTTGCAAATGGAATGACAAAATGAATATACCCTCATCCTTCGGTGGTGGGTATAAAAATTACAGTAAACGAGTAAAATTACTGTAAACGAGTCCTCTTCATTGGTTCCACGCCTTCAATCGCCTTATGTTAGCTGAGTATATTATACTGACTACATGAAAACGTTCAATGGTCAGACTTGCAGTCAAGAGCAGTCAGAGATAGTTCAAAATGCAAAATGTTTTCGATTCTTACATTTTGCACAAGAGCGTGCTAAGTTCGGCCGGGCCGAATCTTATATACGCTCTACCATTCATCGCATTTGTCGAGTTCTAAGAGCGGTATCTCCTTTTAGAAAAACCTAGAATATTGAATAAGAACTGTTATGCTATAGGAGCTATATAGTCCGATTCGGACCATAAATGAATGCTGAACATTGTAGAAGTCATTGTGTCATTATTCTGTTTTGGCCTTTACTTTTCAAAATTTTACAATCTAAACACTTTTTAGGTACAATGAGTAAAGGATAACATTCTTCTTTTGAGAAATGCTAAGCTGATATTATCAGCAATTTTCTAAAACTTCATATTTTGTCTTAAAAAAATGACAAACATTGGCAATGTTCAAATCATTGTTACATTTTTGACTTCTACTTGTTATTCAGTTCGCCTATAGCAAACATTAAAAAGCAAAAAAATTTTTATATTCCCACAGTGCGGAGATTTCAAAGGTTTGGAATGTTTTCAATAACTCTAAGTATACGAAAGATATAAGTATTGTTGGACGACGTACTAATTCTATGAAATGTTTACCCTGACGTATAGGTACTAAGAAGTGATCATTTGTATGCAATTTTCGTAAATATGTGGTGAACCTGTTTTAGAGCGTTCTTCTAGAGTTGGCAATGGTTCATAAGAAATAAGTCTTGGATGAGACAGTTGCATAATTCAAACAACTGTAAATACCATAACAGGATGCGAGAATTAAAATGGAATAAACAAAAATAAAAATTAAATTAGTTCTTTGGAGAAAATATTCGTTGAAAAAAGTGGACTTTTTACAGGTGAAGCAAAGGTCAGTGAAATTACTCTAAAATTGAGCGACGATGAACCGGTATGATCACAGAACTAGTATGGTTCACATGTAGATACAAGGCATAAGAGTGTAAACCAGGGAAAGTGGCAAACAATTTTCCGCTTCCCTCCGGCAATTTTTTTTCGCTCCGCTCCACGCTTAACATTTAAATTGACTATATATATTTTTAAATTTTCTTCTTATACACACCGTGCCCCATGAAGTGAAACAAAGGATTTTTCATTACGTTTACAACATGAATCAATATTCAACTCTGATTATATGTATTCTTGATCGCCGTCTATATCGACCTATATCTTCATAAATACCACATATAAACCGATCTCCTGAATTGATTTCTTGAGCCTATAGAGAGAACAATTCTTATCTGATTTGGCTGAAATTTTGAAAAACCGGTTTCTTTTATGACCTCAACCAATTTCTAAAGTATAGTCTCAATCGGTTCATTACCGTTTATAGCCCCCTTATAAACCAATCTCCTGGTTGTAGTTTTTGAACCTGTAGTGGGCTCAATACTTATCCGATTTGGGTGAAATTTTGCATAATTTCTCCTAACACCTACAACTCCCGTATAATCAGACCTCCGGATTTTACTTTCTAAGCGTCAAGATGTCGCAATTGTTATTTGACCGAAGTATTGCATAATGACTCCTCCTATATCCTACAGCATCCAAAAAACAAAAGAAATAAAAACACTTTAAGTACGGCTTTGGATAACCACAACCATGTATCCTACTATATCATATTAATGTCCAAATAGGGACCGATTTGGATGATGTTCGGTTCAGGTACCGAGAAATGTATATATTCACAGGAAACCAGGTTATACATGAGGATTTTTATATCTTAGGATCTGCAGATCGATCCATAAGGCAGCTTTATCCAAATATGGTCTTGTATGGACCATACGTGGTTCGGATATCGGTTGGCCATGTTCCAACTTTATATCACACTATAGTCCCATCTGGACCAAATTTGGTTTGAACAACGGGAAACTCACTGCTCCAAATTTCACCGAAATAGGAAAATACGACTTTTTATGGGCTTAAGACCCTTAGTCGAAAGATAGGTCATTATGTCAGCTATATCCAAATTTGGTCCGATTTACCTATGTTCAGTTCGGACTATTTCAAATTTCAGCGAAATCGGGTTTACAAATGGGGCTTTCATGGGCTTGAAACCCTAATTCGGCAGATCGGTCTATGTACAGCTATCTTGTCTGGACTATGTTCAGGTTGGACAACGAGAGGCCTAGTGTAACTCCAAAATTAAACGGAATCGGGTGACAAATGGCGCTTTTATGGGTTTAAGACTCTTAATTGACTCTTATTGTTCGATTCGGACCAAACTCGATGCGGTTGTCGACAGGATGTCACTTTACTAGGTTTCAAGAAAATCGGGTGATAAACGCTTTTTAAATCGGTGGATCGGTCTATATGGCACCTATATCCAATTATGCCTCGATTCGGACCATTCTCGGTTCGGTTATCGGGGGCCTTTGTACAACTCGTGGTTTATAATTCAAACGAATTGGAATTATAAATGTGGCTTTTATGGGCTTAAGAGCCTAAACCGGGAGATTGGTCTACATGACATCAGCTTTATCTGAATATGGTCCTATTTTGCTCGTTCAAGAACTTAACCTGCGTATAGACAAAGTTCGAATCTGTGCCAAACTTTAGCTCAATAACTCCATTTTTGAAGTCATCGCTAAATCATCTTAGAATTTTACGACGATACAGAATATATATACATACATTGTAGGGTCGGAAATATGTTTTTCGATGTGTTGCAAACGGAATGACTAAATGACTATTTCTGCTTTCCTAAAGTGTTGGATACAAAAATCCATGGATCTTTTGATCCTTTTTAGTTTCTGCCTATCACAAGAACTTGACATATGCGATCAAGATTCGGCCCTTCTGCATGTAGCTCGTTTTCACTTGTTTTGACTGTAGGACGAAGCTTTTTAAAATTGGTACAAATCTGTTCTCTAATATGTTTTCTATAACGATTTAACGAAAGTTAACTCTAAAATTATCTCGTTAATGTAATAATTTAAAATTTTTGCTTTAATTCGCCAAAATAACAATTTCGTAAACGAAAAACAATTTGCATTTCAAAGATTTTATTTTGACGAAGGGGTGCGGATTTTTATTTTGACGAAGGGGTGCGGATCGGAAAACGCTCCGCTCCGGGTTAAAAAAATTTCGCCAACTCCCATCTCTGCATAAATTCGCACTGCAGCTGTCCAAGTAATTAAAGTACCATGGATAGTCGTCCAAGCAATCATGGACAAGGGAAACAGAGGAAAGCAGCTGAAAACATTCTACTCCTGCAATAAAACGTTTAGTAAGTGGGGGGTTAGCCCAGGAAAAATGTATCTCATGTTAAAAGGACTTTTTATGATAGGATGTTCCGGAAGTTTGGGCGGGGTTTAATCCGATGTACTTGGTCTCATCAGACGTTTAGGACTATCTGACATATCTTCAGTATCTGTGTCATGACGAAATCCTAGGAAGTAATCTTCTAATAAGATTTATATATAGACGGTAGGAGAGCGATTAATGCCTTAATTTCTAAGATAATAACGTTAACAGTAGAAAGTTCATCACTATTTCCAACGTTATTATTCTAGGATTGTGTGCCTGGATAGAACTAATTTCCGGGAGATTAGCAAGTGGACGATTATACTAGGTGGGGCTTAGACTCAGTTAGTGAATTAGTGAGGAACATTTGTGGAACTAAAGAACCTTGTAGATGAGATGGACGGTGTGTAAATAGAACCAAGGTGGGCTACTTACCGAAACTCAACTAACCTAATATGCAAACTGCAAATTTTGCCCTTGAATATTCCACTAAGGAAGAGGGGTAAACATCTCACATATCAATGAGTGCAGTCCGATTCAAATTTAGGCTCAACGATAAGGGGCCTCCTTTTTATAGCCGAGTCCGAACGGCGTATCGCAGTGCGACACCTCTTTGGAGAGAAGTTTTACATGGCATATTACCTCACAAATGTAGTAGTGGTGTAGGGTATAAAACTAACTGAGTACGTACACATTGATATTTTGCAATATTGTATTTACAAAACTCTTACTTTTACGAAAGCAAGTGGTCTTGATCGGTATTTGCAGTACCCTTGTACCCTATCAGGTCTTGATTTCACTTGCCTTTCTTCCCAAAAAATTTCGGAAGACTTATGAAAGTAATAAAAGTAGTTTTTAGATCAGCTTATGGTGAAATCAAGAACAGACCTGATTTTTTTTTTTGGAAATTTTGAAACAATTATAGCAAAATGTTTCGAAACTTAAAATGTTTGGTCATAAATGATTTAATGTAAATTTAAATAGAATAAAATGAATTCTTAGCAAAACTTCGATCCAGCCTATTGCACAAAGTCAAATAGAGGATGGGTAAACAACTGTAGACTTCTCTGTGCTACGTAGTTGTTTATTTTGTCTCATTGTTGTTGTCTATATGTACGGCATGTCTGAGATAAATTCAAAGGATTCCTTGTCGAATTTGTCAAGCATGAAATAAGTATGAGCCAAGAAGCTGTTGGGATGTTGATGTTTATTTCACTTGACTTCCAGTGTTGAGGCAAGGACCCAGCAAATGAATTAGAGTATAAAACGGCACGAAAAGGTAAAAAATCGGTTATAGCCCAATAAAAGTTTAATATTTTAAAATTGTTAATCCTTTCACGATGTATTTATCTGTGCAGAGATCAGACAAAAATTTAATGTAAATTTTATAAAAGAACTAGCCGAACCGGGCCCGTTCCGCTGCGCCTTCTTTTACTTTATATGGAACAAAATTATCCTTTAAATATTTATTTTCGACAATTAAAGAGCTTTTAGTGAAAAATAGCATTTGTATGTATATGGCTTGGCTAACAGTTGTACAATTTAAATGTCTTTATCTGAATCTCATGTGATCTTTACTGATTTATGAATACGCTCAACGGGTTTAGGGTCATTTGAGTTTGGATGCCAGAAGTACTCCATTTTTAAGAGACTTTATTTGAGCCCGATATTCTCATGGTGATTATGGGAGTAAGAAGGCTCCCAGGGTGGCGGTTGGGGGGTTTGGTGTGGACCCCAGAAACGTAGTCCCGAAAGTGGGTGTGAATTTCGTGATCTACTCCCAAATAACTTTCATTGCCTTGACCCGTAAATATGTATGTCCCATTTATGGGTGTTTTCGGGGTGAGTTGATCCACAGACACTTGGCACTGAAAAAAAATCCGCATCGTGCTATTCTCTCAAATACCATTTATTATAATCCCATATTGCCATTGGTTATGGGATGAGGCGTACCCCAATCATTTGGCCTCAAAATTGGTTACCACATTCATTTTCTAATCTCAAATATCTTTCCTTTGGTCAGTGAATTTGTACCCTTAGGGAATGTTCCCACATTTGGATACACTTGAACCCCATATTATGATGTTCCATAAATAATTGCTGTTTGTGGGGTGTTTTTGGACCCCCTGAAAATTTGTCGCGAAATTGGATATCAATTTCATACACTACTCCCCAATACTTTTCATTTGAGCCCCAACTGACCTGGTGGTTAAATATGTCGGATTTAGTTATATTTTGGGGAGTGGGGTTGTCCCCAAACACTTAGCCCTGAAAGTAAATCAGCATGGTGTCTACTCTCAATGTCATTAATTTGAACATCATATTGCCATTGAACTCAAAGTTGGATATCAAATTCGTTTTCTAATCTCAAATACCTTTCACTTAAACCCCTTATTGCAGCAAATATGACCCCTTTGTGGAGAGATCCACTCTCTTTAAGACCCAAATTGTCATGGTGAGCAAATACGTCCTATTGGGGGGTTGTTATGTGGGTGGGACATCCCTTAGACAGTTGGACCCGAATGTTGATATCAGATTCGTGATCTTCTCCAAAATACCTTTAATTTGGGCCCCATATTTGCATAGTCGGCAAACACGTCCGGTTTGGAGGGTGTTCTGGGGGATGGGACGGCCATTCAGTGAATTTCTCTGACAATATATAACAGCTTCGTATTCTACTCTTAAGTACCTCTTATTGGAGCCCCATATTGCAATGGTCAGCAAATACTTTCTACTTGGGTGGTGTTATGGGGTGGGTTGACCCCATAGACATTATTCCCGAATATTGATATCAGATTTGTGGTATACTTCCAAAGACCTTTCATTTGAGCCCCATATTGCTATGCTCGTAAATTTGTGCTCTTTGCGGGTGTTTTTATGGAGCGGCGACCCCCAAAACACTTGGTTCCACATTTGGATATCATATTCGTATTCAACACTCAAATACCTTCTATTGTATTTGAGCCCCATATTGCGATGGTCAGTAAATAAGTTCTGTTTGTGGATGTTTTTAGGGAGCGGCACCGCCAACACTTGGTCGCACATTTTGATATCAGATTCGTATTGTACTCGTAAATTCCTTTCAGTTGAGTACCATACTGCCATGGTCGGTAAATATGTCCGATTTAAGGGTGTTTTGGGGATTGGCCCAAACACTCGTTTTGTCTTCTCTTATATACCTTTCGTTTGAGTCCCATATTGTCGTGATTGGTCTATATATATGATTGGTAGGTTTTTGGAGTGGGTGTGGGGTTTCCCCTCCGAAATTAGGATACCAATTTTTTGTTTTTAGGTTACTATAAGAGATCACACAACATTTCGCTTAAATCGCATCACCCATCTCCGAGATCTGGAGTTTCTAAAACAAAAGATAAGGGGGAGGGTCCGCCCCCCCCCCCTTCCTTCGGGTATAAAATTTCAGATCTTTATATATATTTTTTAAATTTTTAGCGTAATTTAAACTGATGGAGGGACGGACATAGCTGAGTCGTCCTATGATTCAATGACGATCAAATATATACTTTCTATTTCTTGTCATATGTTTAGGGACTTTATTTACTTATAAATAGTTTGCCAATTAAAACGTTTCGCTGGGTACATCACCTCATACTTGTATGTGCCTCGATGAAGGCACTCATTTGTCGTTTCAGAAATGCGTTTATTATTAAAAATGTGATGGATGCGGTTCATGTGTTCATCAGGCTATGAACATGCAACGAAGACAGACACAAAGAGAGGGAAAAAGATTGAGAGAGAGAGAGAGACAGGGATAGCGATAAAGGGAATTTGGTGTTGAACCAAAATAGTTCTTTTACGCGTTGTTGATTGTTCTGAAAGTTGGGTCTTTTGAAAGAATGTGTTAATGTGATGCCGCCATTATTTCAATGAAATTTACTTCGTTCAGCAGCGCTAACACCACAACGTGTGCAATTGATGCTGCTGTAGTACCCCTTCTTTGATTTATTCGAGTGTCTGTATATGAAACTGTCATCATAGATCTATAAATGTGTGTGAGTGTGTGTGTGTGTGTGTGTGTGTGCAAATGGGACTCTTTGCGTACTTACATATACACTACATGGCTGGCCCAGGGGAAGAACTTTAAGTAATTGGAAACAAATGACAAAAACTAAAGTGTATAAATTCCTTGAAAGACATCATGCGTGCATTCGAAATTTTGTAGGCAAGATTCATCAACATAATGCGGGTCCAAAAGGCGAAAAGGGGAGAAAACAACCTTCAAGAAACAGTGTTGCAGAACTACAAGTTTGCTTTTCCCCACTGCCTAGACGATTTAATTCAAATGGTTTTTTTTATATACTTTGGCAACACTGCGCTTTGTCTCCTTAATTGGCCTTCTTATGAAGGCAATTCTGAAGAGTTATAACTTAGCTCATTACTGTCGCAGATTCATAAGGCGACAAGTTCTTTATGTGTGCTTCCCTTAATGCCTTGCCCTGCTCTGACGACAACAACCAAAATTAAAAGCAGAAAAATACAACCGAAATCTCAAGTGCAACGCTTGTGCCACAGAAATCATTGAAAAAGTGCTCAAAGCAATGCGACATCAGTGCTTCAAATTTGTGATGAACATTTCAATGACAATTCTGATTCAGTCAGACTGCAGTAATAGGAGCAAATTTGTTGCCACTGACAGAGTTACGGCAAGATCTACGACCGCCTCCACCTAAAACTCAGCAAAAGGAACAGCAAAGGCATTTTAGGGCTCAATTTTGTGGCAACGACACATGTATTCCACCCGCTTCAGCTTCATTCTTGTCTCCCGCCTAGCAGCCAAACAAATATCTATTGCCTTTGAAGATTACAAAAAGTTTACTCTTGGCAGGCTGACACACCAACATTCATGAACGTGGAAGGGGGGAGTTCAATGGGGTCTGAGGATACTCTAAGTAAACTAGAGCCAAAAAATGTTGTATTTATTTTTTTGGCAAGTTTTCTTAAAATATTAAAATTCGTTAAATTTTAATTAATATTTTGGTACACCCACCCCACATATGATGGGTGTGTATTAGTCTACTCAGTCCGTTTGTAACCGTCTGTCCGTCTATCCAAATCACGATAGTCTGTCTATCCAAAACGCGTAAAGCTAGCCGCTTAAAATTATGCATAGATATTGACTCTTGATGTAGGTTGTTGGGGATTGCAAATGGGAATTCGGTTCAAATCGGGGCATTCGGTTCAAATCGATCCATAACCTGATATAGCACCCATATAAACCTATCACCCGATACGCCATCTTGACCTCTCGAAGCTACAATTGTTATCCGATTTAGCTGAAACAGATATTGGTTGTTGGTTCATTTTGAGTAAATTTTTTTCCACAACCCATGGTGGTGGGGTCCCAAGATTGTTGTTAACTATTGTTTGCTTTAAAAAGTTAACTACTTTTTCTCCGTTTCCATGCAAAGGTTAGCTTACAGCCCTCCTTGTCGAATTTTCTACCTACGCCTATGTTGCCAATCCAGCCATTCGGAGAAAATCAAACATAAAAAGGGGATAATTCGAAAGTGAAGTAAAACATTTGTAATGCAGAACAGCATTTTCCCGCCGCATTATATTACGGCGGACACTTTATCAATGTTGCGCCGCGGTAAATAAACATCCCCAAAATTAGATACACGTATCCAGAAAAACCCCAATATCTTCAGCCAACTAAGTCATCCCACAAAAACCCCTACCACTTCAGCGAGAGACCCAACCAGCCCATCCTGCTAGCCCCTTGCCAAAGACACACACACACACGCAACACATCGTCATCGACTACATCCAATGCAGTTGGCAATTGCCGTGGCAGAAGATTATTTATTTCTCCAGTTGTGACATTGGAAATGGTAAAAATAGGAAAATTTATGCCGGATGTTTTCGGTTCGAAATTGGAGCTCATTAGTGGATGTTAAGTACTTTTTCTCGGGTAAGAGTGTCAAGCGAAACATTCTTCGTGTCTTCATAACCAAATCAAATCGGGACACAATAAATGGTAAACAAATTGTTAAGCATGGTTGGCATTGAATTGGATTTCACATAATTCTCCCGGTTTTTTAAGTTCTATTTTCAAACTGCGTTTGTTTGTTGTTCTGCTGTCAGTGTCATAGGGTAGATAAGGACACTATTTTAAAAACAAATTTGTTAAAAAATCCCCTCCATAATAATGGAGAAGGTGGTGGGCGGGGGGAGAGAGGACAAAAATAAAAGCACAACAAATGAGACAGTCACATAAATTAATCAATTGCCAAATTAACCAAATTAGAATGATTTAAAGAAAACAAAATAACGCGTTCCCAAGCTTCCCTTGAGAAGATGCAGGTGCGGGGCCCTTACCTACGGGAGAAAAAATAAAACCCTCATATAAGTGTTCTGTCTTTTGTTATAAATGACAAGCTGTAGCATGACAGCATGAACAAAACACCATACAACAACTAGGGGAGATTAAAATCGATTAGTCTCCCTGCAAATTACATGGGAGAATTCAGATTTAAAATCCGTAAAAATTATTCTACTTTATCGCACGGACAATTTCAACAATTTGTTTTGATTCCTCTTAAAATCATTTTAAACCTAAAATAGTTCGTTGATATAGGGACAAAATACATGAATGATGCGGAGGGAAACTTTTTCATTAGGGAAATTTCTTGAAGCATAAGCATGTGGATAAAAAGGATAACTACGAGAAGGTTGTGATGACCAAACGTTTAAATGAGACTTAATTAGCGTCAACGATTCATTCACAATTCTTTCTATAAAAGTCTGTTAAAAGTTGAAGCCGAGTAGGTTGGCTGTTTCTTCAATAAGGCTTTCGAGAATAGTTTATTGATTAGCCACCAGCATTAGTTCAACGGAAGGAACTTACTAAAAGACTTCTTCGTACTCTTGTTTCTAAAGTTTTACAATGGGTTAGGAATCTTAATCAACTTTAGCGATTCTGATTGCACAATCTCATTATATCATATCGCAGTCCTTATTTAAATGAAGTCTAGTTTAAAAAACAGATTTTCCAAATAAAACATTTGAATGTGAAGAGGACACAATTACAACTACTAGTAGAGATTTACTTCAGAGTATTAACTGGGTTCTCATGTCCATCTCACACAAAAAAAATGTTCTCTCCTATTAAGTCTAGTGCGAATTAAGCACTCTTCTCGAGCCTGATAGTTCTAGAAAGGTGTTTTGAAATCCATAAAATTTAAATCTAAGAGCCATAGAAATAAAAAAAAAAAACGATAACTGCAGTGTTAAAAAATATTGCCATTTTATACGCATAACTCTATTATAAATATTATTACACCAAGCCAGACGTATGGACAATTTAGTTGCGCCTGCGCAAACACTTCTTTTTCAAGATAGCCAAGGGGAGCTACTCTTTTCCAGAGCTCGTGAATTTGGAGTCATCCAGACTAACTGGTAGTGAATTGTCTTCGGTAATTTATATGAAAAAATTCTCATTAGGATCTCACAAAGCAAAGAAGCAGAACCTGAAAAAGCCAGCACAACTACAGTCCACATAATCCCGAGTGTGGTTGGGTTAATGAAATTACCATTGCAGTCAGTCCGTCAGCCAGCTTCATCACAGACGCTGTGTAGATGTTGCTGTGCTCTTTGAAAACACTTTTCATTTCTTATTTCTACGCTACGTTGCAACCGAGTGCCTGAAAGTTGCTGTGTTGTGGTTGGATATGGACATTTGGCTTATTAAATGTCACATGTGCTAAATATGCAGCCGGCCGGCTAAGCAAAAGGTTGTATAAATTTTATTAATCGCAATTTATGGTCCCATAAATATTCGGGCAAGAGGAAAAAATTGTACTTTTATATAAACGACAGCAAACGCTTGGCAATGTTACCGCAGAGTGCTAGTTGTGGCAGTCTTTTTGCGGTGGGCTCTGTTGCAGTCTGTATGGTGGCCAGCTAAGGTGATCTTTGCTTTCGACCGACCCCCTATTGTGTCAAATTAACACAAATCACTAAATGAGCCTCCGAGATGGCGTGCCATAAAACGCCAGTCTCCATACAACATTTTCGTATAAAGGTAAATTTGACTTTTTTTTGCAGTGATGTAGCCGAGTGGCCCGTCAAGTATTGCATGGGAGGATATTATCCCTATTTAACGGCTCTGCCATCATTTATTTAATCAAAATGAAAACAACCAAATTCGGGTCGCAACAGTTTCACTGAACATTATTCCATGGTATGGGACATATGCAATGCGATTTTGTCGCTTTCTCAGAATACCGAAGGGTGTCAAAGTAAATTTTTAAACATAATTTGATTTAATCAAATTTAATAGCATGCACAAAAATTTCCCAAAAAAGGTAAGCAATTACTACTAAGTCTTAACCAAGAGAATTCCACAACTCAAAGCCGAAATAAAGTGAAATTCTTTAACTAAACATTTAGTCTTAAGTACAAAAGAATAAAACTATAAATAAAATTACCTATTAGTATTTAAATGAGAATTCTTTCAAAGACACTAAGGAAAGGCAAATGTCGGGTGGTGCCGCCTTTATAATATCCTACACCTACCCTATTGGTACAAAGTGGGAGCTGTGTCCAATTGTGAAATAATTTTGATGGACCTCGCCGGATGTTTTCAGATGTTGTTGTTGTTAAACAATCCGTGTCACATTTCGAGCAAATATCTTCAAACTATAATAACTACGATTCACAAATGGCAACATTATTGCAAAAGACCCAAAATTTTATGAACATATATATGGAAGCTATATCAAATTCTAAACCGATTTCGAGCAAACTTCTCAGATAATGTGGTACTCGTAGAGAAAAAGCGATGACCATTTGATTGCAATATTACTGCAAATCGTATAAACATATATATGTGGAAGCTATGTCTAAATCTGAACCGATATAAGACCTAAATTGTTTTGGTGAGCAAATACGTCCTATTTGTGGGGTTGTTATGGTGGTGGGACGTCCCCTAGACAGTTGGTCCCTAATGTTGATATCAGATAAGTGGTCTACTCCCAAATACCTTCAATTTGAGCCCCATATTTTCATAGTCGGCAAACATGACCGGCTTGGGGGGTGTTTTGGGGAATGGGCGGCCACTCAGTGAGTTGGCCTTGAAAATATATATCGGATTTGTGTTCCACTTTAAAAATCCTGTTATTTGAGCCTCATATTGCAATAGTCAGAAAATACTTACTATTTGGGTGGTGTTGTGGGGGTAGGGTGGCCCCTTAGACACTTTTCCCAAATATTGATATCAGATTCGTGCTTTACTCCCAATGACCTTTTATTTGAGCCCCATATGGCTATGGTCGGAAATTTGTCCTCTTTGGGGGATGTTTTTGGGAGAGGCGGCCCCCCAAACACTTGGTCTCATATTTGGATATCAGATTCTAATTCTACACTCAAATACCTTTTATTTAAGCCCCATATTCCCATGGTCAGTAAATAAGTCCTGTTTGGGGGGTGTTTTGGGGAAGGGGTAGACCCCCAGAAACGTGGTCCCACATTTGGATATTAGATTCGTATTCTACTCGCAAATACCTTTAATTTGAGTCCCATATTGCCATGGTCGGTAAATATGTCCGATCTGGGGTTGTTTTGGGGGTTGGGGTGGTCCCCCTAGCACTTGGTTCGACAAATGGATATCAGATACGTTTTCTCATCCGAAATACGTTTCATTTGAGTCCCATTTTGTCGCGATTGGTATAAATACATGTTTGGTAGGTTTTAGGGTGGGGCGGCCCCCTATGTACCCCATCCGAAATTTGGATACCAAATTTTTATTTTTAGGGTACTATATGAGAGCACACAAAATTTCGCTTAAATCGCACCACCTATCACCGAGATCTGGCGTTTCTGAAAATTAGGGTAAGGGTGAGGGTCCGCCCCCTTTCAGAAATCCTAAAATTTAGTACCCTATTTTCACCACGGGATCATTATGCACCATCTGTGAAAATTTGAATAAAATCGGTTCAGCCGTTTCTGAGTCTATAAGGAACACACAAACATACAAACAAACAAATCTACAAACAAACACAAATTGATTTTTATACCCTCCACCATAAGATGGGGGGTATACTAATTTCGTCATTCTGTTTGTAACTACTCTAAATAATCGTCTGAGACCCCATAAAGTATATATATTCTTGATCGTCATGACATTTTATGTCGATCTAGCCATGTCTGTCCGTCTGTCCGTCCGTCCGTCTGTCTGTCGAAAGCACGCTAACTTCCGAAGGAGTAAAGCTAGCCGCTTGAAATTTTGCACAAATACTTCTGTAGGTCGGTTGGTATTGTAAATGGGCTATATCGGTCTATGTTTTGATATAGCTGTCATATAAACCGATCTTGGGTCTTGACTTCTTGAGCCTTTAGAGGGCGCAATTCTTATCCGATTTGAATGAATTTTGGCACAACGTGTTTTGTTATGATATCCAACAACTGCGCCAAGTATGGTTCAAATCGGTACATAACCTGATATAGCTGCCATATAAACCGATCTTGGGTCTTGACTTCTTGAGCCTCTAGAGTGCGCAATTCTTTTCCGATTGGAATGAAATTTCGCACGACGTGTTTTGTCATGATATCCAACAACTATGCCAAGAATGGTTCAAATCGGTCTATAACCTGATATAGCTGTCATATAAACCGATCTTGGGTCTTAACTTCTTGAGCCTCTAGAGGGCGCAATTCTTATCCGATTTGAATGAATTTTGCACGACGTGTTTTGTTATGATATCCAACAACTGTGCCAAGTATGGTTCAAATCGGTTCATAGCCTGATATAGCTGTCATATAAACCAATCTGGGATCTTGACTTCTTGAGCCTCTAGAGGTCGCAATTCTTTTCCGATTGGAATGAAATTTCGCACGACGTGTTTTGTCATGATATCCAACAACTATGCCAAGAATGGTTCAAATCGGTCTATAATCTCATATAGCTGTCATATAAACCGATCTTGGGTCTTAACTTCTTGAGCCTCTAGAGGGCGCAATTCTTATCCGATTTGAATGAATTTTGGCACGACGTGTTTTGTTATGATATCCAACAACTGTGCCCAGTATGGTTCAAATCGGTTCATAACCTGATATAGCTGTCATATAAACCAATCTGGGATCTTGACTTCTTGAGCCTCTAGAGGTCGCAATTATTATCCGAATTGCCTGAAATTTTGTAGACGGATTCTCTCATGACCTTCAACATACGTGTTTATTATGGTCCAAATCGGTCTATAGCTCGATACAGCTCCCATATAAATCGATCTCTCTATTTTACTTCTTGAGCCCCCAAAGGGCGCAATTCTTATTCGAATTGCCTGAAATTTTACACAGGCCTCCAACATATAATTTAATTGTGGTCCAAACCGGACCATATCTTGATATCGCTCTAATAGCAGAGCTAATCTTTTCTTATATCCCGTTTAGCCTAAGAAGAGATGCCGGGAAAAAAAAACTCGACAAATGCGATCCATGGTGGAGGGTATATAAGATTCGGCCCGGCCGAACTTAGCACTCTTTTACTTGTTATATATAAGATATATTCTTGATCGTCATGTCATTTTAAGCCGATCTATCGGTCTGCTCGTCCATCCGTCTGTCTGTCGAAAGCACGCCAACTTTCGAAGGAGTAAAGCTAGCCGCTTGAAATTTTGTACAAATACTTTTTATTAGTGTAGGTCGGATGGGATTGTAAATGGACCAAATCGGTCCATGCTTTGACATAGCTGCCATATAAGCCGATCTGAGGTCTTGACTTCTTGAACCTCTAGAGGGCGCAATTCTCATCCGATTTGGCTGCAATTTTGTACAACGGCTTCTCTCAGACGGCTCAACGGCTTTTTTCAGAGTGCATTGTTGCATTTAAGAAATTAAAACAAATCCTACGCACTTAAAAAAATATCAATAAAATAAAATGAATAACATAAATATATTTGGCTACATGCACTCTAGGCCAAAGTGATAGCCAATTCTACGGACTGTGGAAAAATAAAATTTGTACACCGCGGTATAAATAGAATATCGTAGTGGTAGTGCTGGCAAATAAGATGTTTGCGCATGTCTGCATACCCACCAAACCAATTTGAATTGAAATTTATTTCATATGCACTCAAAGCCGTTGTTGCTGCAAAGGAAACAAATTTCATTTATACAATGGCACGATGTAATCGAATGTGCAAAATTTGAATTGTTTTCTGGCTTTTCGTCCGACGCCTTCTGTTGGTGAGGGCGTTAATGGTAGTCGAACGTAACGTTTAATAAAAGCCCCATTGACTGCAACAGGTATTTATTGGAAGGAGTCTTACCAAATAAACTCTCCGATTAAATGTGATTTTTCGTCCAGTTAGCTGGAATGAAAGCAGTGGGCTGACAGTTAGACGATTGAAATTGGAAAATAGATTTGTTGGATTTTAGTTGCATGTTGATGAAGATAACAAACACCATAATGCAAAGTGTTTCAAAGGTGTGCCATAAAGCAGTACTTTGAACATTTTTCGGAAAGACTTAAAAACAATTTGAAGCGGTTGTTACTTACTTAAATTGGCTACGACAGAACATTTGTCCAATTAGGCGACGTAGAATAGCATTCGAAGCGCCTCGATCTTCTGCGCCACCAAGTTTCGAGGTGTCTCCCCCCTCTTGATCTATCCATCGGACTCTTGGTTGTCCCGGTTTGAGTGTACCACCGTGATCGTGTTCGAAAGACTTCTATGCTGGGGCTTTTTCACCCATTCTGACAACATGACCATTCGTTTTGGCGTATTTCACTATGCTATCGTCGTCAGGTACCTCATACAGCTCGTGGTTCATACGACGCCTATTCTCCATTAACGCAAATTGTTCCATTCATTTTAAGGGGGATATTTTCTCTCAAACACTCCCAGTACTCTTTCATCTGCTTTAGCGAGTACCTATGCTTCGGAGCCATATGAAAGCATGGGTAATAGCAATGTCTTGTTTAGTGTAATTTTAGGCTGTCGAAAGATGGATTTGCTTCTCAGCTGCTTGCTGAGAAGCAAATCCTTCATACAGAGCAACCCTGCAATCAGCAGCAACGCTCACCAAATTTCCTTCTTTGTCCCGCAGGTAGATGTGCTTGCACCAAGGCCATCGGTTTTAAGAAGGAAATCTGGTAGATGAGACAGATAGTGTGCGTTGCCACTGATTGTATCTTGGCTTCAGTTGCACTTCGACACTCTTGGTCGTACCATGAGTTTCTTGGGGGAGGTCTCCGGTACCCAAGTACGGATTTGGTTGCATTTTCCTTGGAGTGGGCAATGGACTGCCAATGCGGCGTATATCATCGGGACAAGGAGTGCTTTCATCAAGCAGTTCTGTTGTGTTTGCTGCTTTTCAATGTTCAGCTTCCGTGCAGCGTCAGATCGTACTTTCCTCAGCATACTCAAACGGGTGCGAACCACTGCTGCAACAAGGTAATGAACCGAAACTATATTTGCTCCACGGATCGATCGTACCTATAATACGCTGGATGAATGCCTTCCATCTATCGCAACGTGATCAATTTGGTTTCTCGTTTTTGATCGGGTGACAGCCATGTAGCTTTGTGATTTGTTTTATGTTGAAATCTGGTGCTGCTAACTGCCATGTTAGCCCCAACCCATTATCAGAAATTTCTTCGTATAGGCAACATTTTCCGCCTGTGTGGGCCAAAGATTTTCCTTCCCTATTTTCGTATTAAAATCTCCCAGAACGAGTTTAATATCATGGGCGCGACAGTGGTCATATTCTCTTTCTAGGCGCACGTAGAAAATACCATTGGTCTGTTCGTCCTTGTCTTCCGTCGGGGCATGGGCGCAAATAAGACTGATGTTGAAGAATTTGACCTTTATGCGGATTGTGGCTAGACTCTTGTGCAGGCTATTGCTGCACATGGACGCGTGTGTCAAGGAACAAATTGAAGACCAACCGCTTTGGTTGATGGTTTGGAAGAAAGAAGAATTTTAATTCTAATTTCATGGTAACTCTAAACTTAAATCTATATGTACAAACAAACTAAACAAAACACAGTCAAATTCATGCCTCGTTTTATGGCAAACTAGCTGACCCGGGCCCGCTCCGCTGCGCCTTCTTTTACTTTATATGGAACAAAAGTTTCCTTGGAATATTTATTTTCGACAATTAAAGATTTTTTAGTGACAAACAGCTTGACAAACAATTTAACTATATAAGTGCCTTTATCTGAATCCCATATGATCTTTATTGGTCTACGAATTTAAGTTTGGATGTAAGGTGTACTCCCAGAAACATGGCCCTGAAAAAATATCAGGATCGTGCTCTTCTCTCAAATACCATTTATTTAAACCCCATATTGCCATTGGCTTAAGAGGAGTTAACCACAGCAAATACGTCCTATTTGGGGGTTGTTATGGTGGTGGGACGTCCCCTAGACAGTTGGTCCCTAATGTTGATATCAGATACGTGGTCTACTCCCAAATACCTTTAATTTGAGCCCCAAATTTCCATAGTCGACAAACATGACCGGCTGGGGGGGTGTTTTGGGGGATGGGCGGCCACTCTGTGAGTTGGCCTTGAAAATATACGTCGGATTTGTGTTCCACTCTAAAAACCCTCTTATTTGAGCCTCATATTGCAAAAGTCAGCAAATACTTACTATTTGGGTGGTGTTGTGGGGGTGGGGTGGCCCCATAGACACTTTTCCCAAATATTGATATCAGACTCGTGCTTTACTGCCAAAGACCTTTCATTTGAGCCCCATATGGCTATGGTCGTAAATTTGTCCCCTTTGGGGGATGTTTTTGGGAGAGGCGGCCCCCAAACACTTGGTCCCATATTTGGATATCAGATTCTAATTCTACACTCAAATACCTTTTAATTAAGCCCCATATTCCCATGGTCAGTAAATAAGTACTGTTTGGGGGGTGTTTTGGGGAAGGGGTGGATCCCCAGAAACGTGGTCCCACATTTGGATATCAGATTCGTATTCTATTCGCAAATACCTTTAATTTGAGTCCCATATTGCCATGGTCGGTAAATATGTCCGATTTGGGGGGTTTTTTGGGGTTGGGGTTGGGTTCGACAAACGGATATCAGATACATTTTCGTATCCTAAATTCCTTTCATTTGAGTCCCATATTGTCGTGATTGGTCTAAATATATATTTGGTAGGTTTTAGGGTGGGGCGGCCCCCTAGGTAACCCATCCGAAATTTGGATACCAAATTTTTTTTTTAGCACACAAAATTTCGCTTAAATCGCACCACCCATATCCGAGATCTGGCGTTTCTGAAAATTAGGGTAAGGGGGAGGGTCCGCCCCCCCCCCTCCGATAATAAAAAATGTAGTACCCTATTTTCACCACGGGATCATTATGCACCATCTGTGAAAATTTCAAGAAAATCGGTTCAGCCGTTTCTGAGTCTATAAGGAACACAAAAACATTCAAAGAAACAAACAAACAAACAAATCTACAAACAAACACAAATTGATTTTTATATATAAGATTGAATATAAGGATTACCCATTCGGTGTTGTTGTTGATCGCTTTCCGAGCCACCACACTTCCTGTATGGTGGTAATGTCTGCCCTGTACTTCTCCAATACATCCGCCCGTTCGTACACTGCACCCTCTCTATGAAGAGTCTGGACACTTCAAGTACATATACGCACATCATGGTCCATGAAATGTTTGCGGGTGTCGTTAAAATAAAGGGTAAAGGACGTTAAACAACCCTGGTGACACCGCGGGGTGGTTTGTGTCAACATTTGAGGTGAAGGATGATAAGCCTGAATTTTGCCAAGTCAAAACCAATCAAAACCGTTGCTTGGTTTCCAACATCTCTAAGTCAGCCTAAACGGTGGTTATCCCCTAACTAACGCTGGCGACATTTTTTCGAACTCGACAATGAAATGGAGCTCCCCCTCATTGACCTTAAATTCGAATTATAATACAGGTAAATTATCCATACACAGGAGCAGTATGGCTCCATGGAAATATGATAGCAGCACTTGAGAATGGATAATCACCGCTAAAAGAATATCTCTTATGTTCTCACCTGGAAACAGAATCAAGGCATGCAGAATCATAGAACGGAACTCACCTATTCACCATGGTGTCTCCTAAGTCTATAGCTAAAAATATATGTAGGTTCCAAGCTTCAGCTCGATAGTTTTACTTTTATGATTGTTGTGTGATAACAATAGGTAAGCTGGCAAGCATACATGCTGACATCCTATGGCGGTGGGTATAACCAAGTAAATAGTTAGATGATCTGTTTTTTAAGTACGGTTCCTTTCTCGAATCAACCCTAAATAATTTTGTAATCTTAAATTATTTGAAAATAGTATGTTTTTCGAATGAAACTTAGTACAAACATTAACTGAAAAAAATCTATAATGTGGACATTCTTGCCTCTGGCTTATCATAAATTCTTCCTTATAACAATAGTTATAGTAGTTTGAATCGAGTTAAGATGATTCACGTGCCCCTATAACATTTGAGCTAAATGATCTATAAAAACCTCTTCTAATACAGTTTCTTTTTATACTTTTATTTAGTGAATTTACACTACATACATTCCACCTTTGGTGTAACGTTCAACTCTCGGCTTTAATGATGCTGCTATGCTCTGCATTATGATGCTAGGTGAGGATTTAGTGTCAACTTACAGTAGTGCCATGAAACAATTGGACAAAGTTTTATTTATAGCACGAATCAGCCCAAAGCAAAATCAAGAGCTTGTGTTTGTCATTTTAATAGGGAATATGACAATGGCCACAGCTAAACTTCTCAAGGGGATATGGGAATCCTTAATGATGAGCTGCAATTTTGTTTCCCCTTCCTTCTTGGTCTTAACTAAACACCACGGGTTTTAATTACTCACGCATTGCAATACACAAAAAAAAACACAAATAGAGAGAGAGAGGTCAGATGGAGGGGAGTGTAAGACAAGGATAAATTTCGATAGGGCAGGTCAGCTAGAAAAAGTCCGTTGAGCTTTAATTATTTGCACGAAATCAGCTGAAAGGAGAGCACATTGTCCATTCTGGCAGCCTTTTACCAATTCTTTGCTACTGTCAGGCGTCCGTTGTCTATGGTGCCCCCCCCCCCCCCAAGCCAGTAATCATTATCACCAACATGTTTCGGGCTACAACCAACTCTAGTTGTTGTAAGTCATAACACTCTACCCCACTCTGGTGCTGATGGTGAGTGGGCCTTGTGTTAAATGTTGGGTCCACACTCACACCGCACAACAACTACCATAAAAAGGAGATGCATCATTTTATAGCTTGTAATTTGGTAGCTTAGCATAGTGCTAATTAACTTTGGGGCTCCATTTTCTGTTTGCTGATGGTGCGAAGGACAGCAACGAACTGAGTTGGTCGGCCTGAAGTCGGTCCAGTTGTCGTTGCAATTATCCTGAAAGAGCTTTGCAACGACTTCTCATAGCTTTGTCACGTTTCCAAGCTTAAGGTAAACGCGCAATTTTTGAATTACCGCAAAATGCTGACAGTTCTATCGCAGTTGGGCACATTAGTGATGTGTGAGTGAGAGGGGATCCCTGTTACAAACCGATATCCAGCATGCAGCAGCACAGCACGAGACCAGAAGCCTTCTACGTGTCATGCTTCATGTGAGCAGAAGTAGCGCTCATAAAAAAGCAACACCAGTCAGAGTTGCAGCTATTGGAAGAACAACAGGGATACATACCAGTGCATAGTTTCTTCGATCCACCGTTCCTATTTGTTTCGGGCAACATTTGTAATTAAATTGTAATTAAACATTAATACGAAACGTGCTATTCCAATGGATTTCGTTTATTTTGCTTGACCAAAACCCCAAGCGATATAAGCCAATTTAGTCTATATGCGAGTGCGCTGTTGTCATTGGCCAGAATCAGCAACGGGCGATTGAAATTTTTAATGTTTTTTTTTTTTTTTTTGGTTTTTTCGTTTGATTGAAAGCCATATGGGAAAGCAACATCCAAACATTACATCTTTCACAAGAAAACCACGAAAGCTAATGCGGAATTGGTGCGACAAGACACAATGGAGTAATTAACAGTAAAAGGCGGAAGTTATCAACGAACTTTGCTCAGAGTTTATTGTTCATATGTGATGACTATGTACCAGAAATTCTAAATAAGGAGAGCTTTGATTAAAGTTTGGTAAGACATTAGATCGAAGGATGTTTCTTCCATTTAATCTTGGCCAAATATAAAAGTTTTTATTGAAAAAAAAAAAAATTAAAACTAAATTAAAAAAAAAAAAGTAAAAGCGTGCTAAGTTCGGCCGGGCCGAATCTTATATACCCTCCACCATGGATCGCATTTGTCGAGTTCTTTTCCCGGCATCTCTTCTTAGGCAAAACAGGAAAAAAGAAAAGATTTGCTCTGCTATTAGAGCGAAATCAAGATATGGTCCGGTTTGGACCACAATTAAATTATATATTGGAGACCTGTATAAAATGTCAGCCAATTCGAATAAGAATTGCGCCCTTTGGGGGCTCAAGAAGTAAAATAGAGAGATCGATTTACATGGGAGCTGTATCGGGCTATAGACCGATTCAGACCATAATAAACACGTATGTTGATGATCATGAGAGAATCCGTCGTACAAAATTTCAGGCAAATCGGATACTAATTGCGACCTCTACAGGCTCAAGAAGTCAAGATCCCAGATCGGTTTATATGGCAGCTATATCAGGTTATGAACCGATTTGAACCATACTTGGCGCAGTTGTTGGATATCATAACGAAACATATCGTGCACAATTTCATTTCAATCGGATAAGAATTGCGCACTCTAGAGGCTCAAGAAGTCAAGACCCAAGATCGGTTTATATGACAGCTATATCAAAACATGGACCGATATTACCCATTTACAATACCAACCGACCTACACTAATAAGAAGTATTTGTGCAAAATTTCAAGCGACTAGCTTTACTCCTTCGGAAGTTAGCGTGCTTTCGACAGACAGACGGACGGACGGACAGACGGACGGACATGGCTAGATCGACAAAAAATTTCACGACGGTCAAGAACACATATATACTTTATGGGGTCTCAGACGAATATTTAGAGTAGGTACAAACAGAATGACGAAATTAGTATACCACCCATCTTATGGTGGAGGGTATAAAAACAAGTAAAAAGGCGTTAAGTTCGGCCGGGCCGATTGGATACCCACCACCTCGGGTATATATGTGAACAACCTTTCGTCAAAATCCAGTGAAAAATGCATACCTTATGCCCCACAGCAGCTATATAGACATTTCAAACGATTTAAACCAAATGCTTATAAGTACAAGTCATTGTTCAACCGAGAGATCGGTCTATATGGCAGCTATATCCAAATCTGGTTCGACCTGAGCCAAATTAAAGACCAACACCGAAGACCCCAATACACCTCACTGTCCCAAATTTCGGCGACATCGGACAATAAATGCGCTTTTTATGGGCCTAAAACCTTAAATTGAGAGATCGGTCTATATGGCAGCTATATCCAAATCTGAACCGATCAGTGGCATATTGAAGAAAGATGTCGAAGAGCCAAATTTCAGCAAAATCAGATAAGACCCTAAATCTGAGGATCGGTCAATATGGCAGCTATATCCAAATCTGGACCGATCTGGGCCAAAATGACGAAAGATGTCGAAGGGCTTAACACAACTCACTGTCCCAAATTTCGGCGAAATCGGACAATAAATGCGCTTTTATGGGCCCAAACCTTAAATCGATAGATCGGTCTACATGGCAGCTATATCCAAATCTGGACCGATCTTTGCCAAATTAAAGAAGAATGTCGAGGGGCTTAACTTAACTCACCGTCCCAAAATTCAGCAAAATCCCATCCTTCGGTGGTGAGTATAAACAGAAGTAAAAGCGTGCAAAGTTCGGCCGGGCCAAATTTTATATACCCTCCACCATGGATCGCATTCGTCGAGTTCTTTTCCCGGTATCCCCTTTTAGGCAAACATATGATAAAAGAAAGAATTGCTATGATATTGGCGCTATAATATAAAGTTATCGTCTGATTCGGACCATATTTGAACTGAATGTTGAAGACCATAGTAGAAGTCGTTGTGTAAAATTTCAGCAAATTGCATGAATCTGACCGAAATCGTAGTTGAGCTAACTCTTTGTTTGTGCTCCGTTGGGCATTTTCAAATAACAAGTAGTTGATACAACAACTAAAGGCAAAACAAATGTATATTTTTATGCAAATGATTGACATAACCCATAGATTGATTATGAACATCTTCATTTAATGCTGTCAACAGTATTGTGATGAAGTTAACTTCTTAACGAAGAAAATGACTTATATTTGGTGCTGACAATTAAAAATTATTTACCATTATCATCAATTTATACCTATAATCGAATTACAACAAATGATTTCTCTGGGTGTACTTAAAACATGAAAATTTCGATTAAATTTTCTTTGCTACCAAAATTGAGATTAAGCTCTCCCCCTCCGAACACAGAGAGTTTTATATGTTTTATGACCCCTTGAACACAATAACGTAAATGTATTTCCTTAAATTCCGTAAAATGTTTAATCAAGCCATTGTTAAGAAAAAAAATGCCAGGCCAAATAAATTGCACCTATGCTGTTGTCATATTCGTTCTTTCTTTCGTAAACTCCTTTGTGGCAAATTGTTAAGATTTTGAGCTTTTTCTGGGTTAACAAAAAAATGTTTGAATGTTTGTTAATTAAAAAACAGTTGGTACGGATTCAGATGTAATTCAGTGCAGAACGCATAAATCTAAAGGGTTTTTATCCAAGGTGTTCGCCATGCCTTGCATGCTAGCCAGCTACCACGGCATACAAACTGCATGTATTCACAAACTGAAAAGGGGCCAATGGCCAACCACCAACCAGACACCATCAATAATGACTCTTGCGGCTATGCATACGTTTGCTAGTTTGCTTGGTCGCTGCTGCTCCTCGCTTGCAAAGAGGAATGCTAATAAATTTCCGTTACTAATCCCTTGGTATTGTTAGGCGACAGAGAGAGAGAGAGAGAGAGAGAGACAGTAAGAGCTGTATCCAAAGTGTGACATCAAGCATTGGCCGATGATTATGATTGCCAGTATCCGGAGGATCTGCAGTTGGAGGTATGGGCAAAATGCGGCAGAGTACGGGTAAAATTTATACTCAAAAAGGTTAAAAGAGTGAACCATACCAAAGATCAGGCAGGCCATACAGGCAGTTGCAGTTTCACATACAATGACTAACACAACCACTGCTCACACTCATTCATTGTCGCTAGTGACTGTGTGTTGGCTAATAATTGCTCAATCCCGGTCAAAGACACATTCTACCAACATTGGAGGGTATAGGCCCATAATTCTATATTGACTCAGGTGAATTATTGGATTGGCAAAATAAATTTGTCTACAAGCCTTATTTATAGCCGGGTGCATTTCGCTTACTTAGGAGCAAATTAACTTTAGTATATTTCTCGTGACTTGGTTAATCCCTAAATTCATTCACCGTTCCTCACGCCCCTAGCAGGAAGTGGGCTGAATGGTATGGTTCTTTGGATATTTCAAGATTTATACTTATGTCGAAATGAGGCACTTGTACGTTGGGTTCATTGTTGTTGAGGCTGCTGCATTGGCTCGTTTGCATGTCAATGGTTTTGGCATGAGACCGATGGAATGAAGATATCCCATATCCAGGGATCCCTATGTAATAAAAAATAATTCTCTTACTTGCTATGGCTTAATGACATTTTCTTGTGTCACTGAAAACGTGAATGATAAAATCGCAATATTATTCGGTATTAACGCACGTTCCACTTCATCCTAATCCTTCAACCCTTTTGCGAGTTATGACTGTTTGCTTTTGAATATCTTCTCCATATATGGCAATGTTTGTTTTCCCAAAGTACCAGACTAAGAACCTGTATTGTGTGTAGAAAGCTTTCTTTAACATGTAAACCGTGACAAATTTTCTATATTTATTTGTTATGGTGATTTTAATCGAGCATAAGGGAAAGAGGTAGAGAGGGAGAAAATACAGTCTTCGATGGAAGCCATTGATTACCAATGTATTACCAGCAATTGAGGAACTACAATGAATTTAAAAACGGGGTTATAACAACGGGGTTATAACGGGATGAATACCTTATAAAGAGAGCAAAAAATTGCTCATTTATACAGGAAGTAGGTTTTAAAATGAAACATTTGCATATGAGGATAAAGTGAACAGTTATTCTTTTTTGTTTAATGGAATCCAAAATTACCAAAGCTTAACTACGTATTGCGCTACATATCAATGACTACTAAAAGTCCGCTTAGTCCAATTTTCGCATTCTCTTTCCAGCATTTCGGCCGGTATCTCACGAGTAAATGCATTTATGATGTCTTTCAAGCGTCAATTGAAGCGGGCTTGCCTGTATAGACATGAGCTTTAACACATCCTCACAAAAAGTAGTCAAATGGCGTTAAACCGCACGATGTAGGCGGCCAATTGACCTGTCCCAATCATTAAATAAAATGTTCACCGAACTCGCCTCTCAATAACTCCATTGCTACGCGTTCTGTGTGGCATGTGGCATTTGTCATGCAAGTTAAGCTCTAGCATTTTGGACAAAAAAAAAAAAAAAAAAAATGGCGCGCGATGAACTTTCTTAACAGAGCACGCATTTTGATAATAAAATGCAATAATTTGCAAGCGTTGTTCGTTTGGTTAAATTATAGACCAAACTGGACTGAATGCGTGAGCTGTTTAAACCAGTGTTGCCAGAAAGAAAATAGCTAAAAAATCACCCACCATATATATGGGAGCTACTCTAAATCTGAACCGATTTCTATGAAATTCAACAGGAATGACCACAAATGACCAGATTATTGCAATATTAGTCCGAATCGGTCGAACATAAATATCCAAATCTGATTCAATTTCGGCTAAAATCCGTGTTTTTTGTGATAGTTGTAGAAGAAAGTGTGTTGCAAAATTTTGAAAGAACAGGATCAAATGGACCATTTGCAACAGCCCACGACTTACATCACTAAGAAACATCTACAAAATAGGTCATGCTCATAGCCTCGTTCTAAAGCTATAATGATTTCCGATACCTGTTGAACGGACGGACCAATGGCTAGATTTATTTAAAATGGAGGCGATTGAGAATATATATACTTCGTAAGGCCACACATTGACAAAAAAGTTGGCCGAAATTATTCCTAGGATTTTACCATTGAAAACGAGCCAAAGATCCAAAACGTTGAAAAAATAAAGATGCTGTCTTCAAATTAAGGGTCTATATGGCAACTATATCCAAATCTGGACCGATAAAAGCGCCTAACACAACTCACTTTCCCAAATTTCGGCAACATCGGGTAATAAATGTGGCCAAAAACCCTAAATCGGCGGATAGTCTATATGGCGGCTATATCAAGATATAGTCCGACATATCCCATCTTCGAATTTAACCTGCTTATGAACAAGAAAAGAATCTGTGCAAAATTTGAGCTCAATATCTCTATTTTTAAAGACTGCAGCTTGATTTCGACCGACAGACGGACGGACATGGCTACATCGTCTTTCATTTTTACGCTGATCAAGAATGTATACATACTTTATGGGGTCGGAAATGGATATTTCGATGTGTTGCAAACGGAATGACAAAATGAATATACCCCCATCCTTCGGTGATGGGTATGAAAAACTAAATACTTAAAGACGCTCCTATCAACAAGGTTATTGTGCGTCTTTATTTACGGTATACTGTCGTGTCCGGAAGCCAATTTCCAAACTTTCGACGATATTTTGACCTACATTTTAGATTTTTGTCTTTAATGCCAAGACGCAAAGTTAAGGATTTGTTCACCTACCATTTAATATAAACAATCAATGTCTTGATTCAAAAAAAAAAAAAAAGAATTATTAAAAAACTAGTCCGACTTTAATTTGGATACCAATTGAAATAGCAATTTAGAACCTTGTAAGATTTTCCTACCATAGGACAAAAGATTTGGATTTCCACATCTTTAAAAGGCCATATCGAATAAAAGATTATATGGGAGTTATATCTAAACCTGTGTCATTAAGATGTGACCAAAATTGTGGTTTTTACTGCCACAAAAGTCCATATCGGATGAAATATACACATTGGAGCTATATCTAAATTAGGACTGATTGTAATGAAATTTTGCGCACGTATTGGAACGTCAATTTAAACGTCTCATGTAAAATCGGGCGAAATTTGTGGCTTCTACAGCCTTAAAAAGCCAAATCGGATGAAAGATATATATGGTAGCTATATCTAAATCTTAACCGATATTTATAAAATTTTGCACACATATGTAGACCTGAAATAAAATACCTAATGCTAAATTTTGTGAAGATCGGACGAAAATTGTGGCTTCTAACGCCTTAAAAAGCCATAGCGGATGAAAGATTTATATGGGAGCTATATCTAAATCTGAACCGATTTTTTTTCAAAATCAATAGCGTTTGTCCTTGGGCCAAAAAAGTGACGTATGCACAATTTCGTGACAATCGGGCAACAAATACGACCTGCAGTTTCATTACAAGAATACATGGACTCACAGACGGACATGGCTAAATCGAATCAGAAAGTGATTCTGAGTCGATCGGTATACTTATCAATGGGTCTAGCTCTTCTCCTTCTCAGCGTTGCAAACAAATGCATAAATCTATAATACCCTGTACCACAGTGGTGGTGCAGGGTATAAATATCGTGTTTGTCATTTTTTAAAATTTACAAGTAGTCTGTCGAACAAATACACCCCGTTGAAAGAATACATATTCGCATTTTTTCATGGCTTGAGATACGAACACCGACCGATTGTATTAGTATTTTGTGGGAACAGGTTCATTTTGTTTTTTAAGGATTGCACATATTCATCCGTTGGAATATTTTCGGGCCGTTCTTCTAATGAATCGCCAGGTAATGATTCGTAATGATTTGCCGTAAACAAGTTCTGCAGGTGTACATTTCGCGGTTTCTATGAAGCTTGTTCGAAGTTCCAATTTGAATTATTGAGACACATCTAATCAGTTTTAAAACGTCGATGCCATCTTTCAATTATTCCATTTGCCGATGGGTGATAAGGAGATTTGCGTATACGCTGAGTTCCCATAATATTCGTTAATTGTCGAAATAGTTTGGATTCAAATTGTCTTCCTTGATCTGTTGATATTTTTAAAGGTACTCGAAATCTCAATATCCATTTACGATAAAGAGCCTCCGCCACTGTTACAGCCCTGCAATCTTTAAGTGGAATGGCTTCCACTCATTGTGTAAATCGATCAATGCAGGTTAAAAGGTATGTATATTATATTTCCCTTGGATGGCGGAAGTGGTCCAACCAAGTCGATATTGATATGGCTGAATCTGTCAGTTGGTAGAGGATATAGTTCACTAGGAATATGTCTTGAGATTTTGGATCGCTGACAGGGAATGCATAGTTTAGTCCACTTTTTAACATCCTTACTCATTTTGGGCCAGACAAACCGTTTTCATATCGTGTTGTTGAGTTGAATCCACCGTATGGAAGTCCATGAAACGCATTGATGTATGTTTTTAGGAACGAATGGGCGAACATTTGATGTTAATGTATCGTAAAAGACAGGTTTTGACTCTAGCTCGATTATAATGGGCTTCAAAGCAAGTGAAGCTTTATCTTTATTTTCCAAGAAATGTTAAAGTTCTTCGTCGTGCTCTTGTTCTTCTGCCAACTCTTCATAATTAATTCTTAATTTCCCGTATATAAAAGAACTGCGTGACAGTATGTCTGCTGTAATATTGTCAATACCTTTTATATGACGAAAACCGTTTAAAAATGGGATAGATAATCCAATTGTCTAAAGTGACGAGGGTTTGCCTTGTCATAATTTTGTTTGAAAGCGAAGGTCAGCGGCTCGTGATTCGTAAATATTATGAATTGCCTTCCTTCTAGCATATGCCGATAATATTTCACCACTGTATACACCGCTAAAAGTTTCCTATCGTATGTACTGTACATTTTCTGTGTCTCATTTAGCTTCCGCGAGAAAAAGGATAATGGTTGCCATCCGTTTCTTGTTTTCTGTAGCAGTTCCCCTCCAATGGCGACATCAGATGCATCTACCATAACCCATATTTGCGAAGAGTCCACGGGTGCGCAAAAAGAGCTTCGTTTGACAGATCTGTTTTACATTTCTCGAATACCGCAATGCCTTCCGGTGTCCATGTAATTGGAGAACGATAATTTTTATACCCTACACCACTACTGTGGTACAGGGTATTATAACTTAGTGAATTAGTTTGTAACACCCAAAAGGGAGAATGACAGATCCATTGATAGGTATACCGATCGAATTTACCTCTACACGATGACCAAGAAAATTTACGCTTTACGAAAAAAAACGCATTTTTCGATGTTTATCACGACGCCATATTCTTGAAGACGTTAAAATACTTGCTTTAAATTATGGAAATGTATTTCTTTAGTTTCTGATGCAATAAGGATGTCGTCCACGTAAACATAACAAAAATGAAGGCCACGTAGCACTTCATGAATAAACCGTTGTAAAGTTTGATCGGCATTGCATAAGCCAAATGTCATGAATTGAAATTCATAGAGACCAAATGAAGTTATGATAGCTGTCTTAGGTATGTCATCTGGAACAACGGGAATTTGATAATAGACTCTTATCGAATCCAGAGTAGAAAAAATGGTTTTACCATTAAGACTGGCGTAAAGTCGTGAATATGGGGAATTGAATACCTATCCGGGATTTTTTTGAGAATTTAAACGGCGGTAATATCCAAAAGTTCGCCACTGCCCATTCTTCTTTGGCACCATGTGTAACGGGATCGACAAACAACTTTTAGATGGTTTACAGAGTCCTAGTTGCAACATAAACTCAAACTCTCGCTTCGCAATTTCAAGTTTTTCCGGTGGTAGACGACGTGGTTTAGATGTCACAGTTTGTCATTTGGTTTCAATTACATGGTCGTTGTTGTGGACTTTCTTACTATTGGCTGTTGATGGATTTCTGATTTCAGGATATCCCGAAAGTATTTCGTGTTATGGTGTTGATTAAATAACAGTTTTCAAGTCGAAATAGTAAGGAAGATAACCTGTTTTTCCTTTTGCTGTTAGAACAGTTTTTGAATTGATTAGTTTTGCGTTTTTAATATCAACAATGAGGCCGAATTTATTTAAAACAAGTAAAAGCGTGCTAAGTTCGGCTGGGCTGAATCCTATACACCCTCCCCCATGGATCGCATTTTAAAAGGAAAGAATTGCTATGATATTGGCGCTATAATATCAAGTTATCGTCCGATTAGGACTATTATTAAACTGAGTGTTGGAGACCATAGTAGAAGCCGTTGCGTACAATTTCAGCCAATTCGAATAAAAATTGCGCCCTTAAGGGGGATCAAGAAGTAAAAAAGAGAGATCTGTTTATATGGGAGCTGTATCAGGCTATAGACCTTAGGGAAGTCGTTGTAGTAGCAGCTATATCAGGTTATGGACCTATTAAAACCATATTTGGCACAGTTGTTGAAAGTCATAACAAATCACAAAATGTCAGCCAAATGGGACAAAAATTGCGCTCTCTAGTGACTCACGAATCCAAGATTCAAGATCTGTTTATATGGCAGCTATATCAGGTTATGGACCGATTTAAACCAAACTTAGCATAGCTGTTGGAAGTCATAACAAAACACCTCATGCAAAGTTTCAGCCGAAACGGATAAGAATTGCGCCCTATAGAGGCTGAAGCGGATAGCTTTACTCCTTCGAAAGTTAGAGTGCTTTCGACAGACAGACGGATGCACATGGCTAGATCGACTTAAATTGACATGAGGATCAAGAATATATATACTCTATGGGGTCTCTGAGGAATATTTCGAGGAGTTACATACAGAATGACGAAATTAGTATACCCCCATCCTATGGTGGAGAGTATAAAAATCAGCACCGATTATTGAGTGTGAAAAGTCTGCAATGATAAATTTCCATGGAAAATTTCTACGAAGACCAAACTATATGTATGAATAGGGGAGTTATTAGCTGCAACAAGTAAAAAGACCTCAAGTTTGGCATGGCCGAACTTTGGATACCCACCACC
The DNA here is from genome assembly GCF_963082655.1 of Stomoxys calcitrans. Lineage (NCBI taxonomy): Eukaryota > Metazoa > Arthropoda > Insecta > Diptera > Muscidae > Stomoxys > Stomoxys calcitrans. The sequence continues at coordinate 2,740,323 of NC_081552.1, forward strand.
TCGGGTATATATGTAAACCACCTTTCATTACAATCCGATGAAAATTGCATACGTTATGTCCCACAGCAGTTATATCGAAATATGTTCCGATTTGGACCAAATAATAATAAGTACAAGTCATTGTTCTATTGTGTATAACAAAATATTGGTCTTTTTAGTAGCTTCATCTAAAAATAAACCGATCTGAACCATATACGACACGGGTTTCGAAAAGCCTAACTGTGTTTGTCACTGTGTCAAATTTCAGTGAAATCGCATTATAAATGCGCCTTTAATGGGGCCAAGACTATTAATATCGGTCCATATGGCAGCTATATCCAAATCTGAACCGATCAGGGCCAAATTGACGAAGGATGTCGAAGGGCCCAACGCAACTCACTGTCCGTAAGACTCTAAATCGGAGGATCGGTCTATATGGCAGCTATATTCATATCTGAACCGATCTGAGCCAAATTGCAGAAGGATGTCGAAGGGTCTAACACAACTCACTGTCGCAAATCTCAGCAAAATCGGATAGTAAATGTGGCTTTAATGGGCCTAAGAACCTAAATCGGCCGATCATACCCACCATCCCTCGGTGGTGGGTATAAAAAGTTTATATTTCGAACTTTAAATTTTCTTAGTTTTCTGAACAGTCTTGACAGAAATTTCGGCGTGTGTATCCACAAGAAAATGCTTACTTTTTGGCTTGTCGTAAATGAAGAGGCGACTTGTTGTGCATTCCCGATCGTATGACGACTCTAGCGACCGGTTTGGGAGTTTCCCGAAGAGTAGCTGCCAAATGAGCATGAAGATCAACTCTTAGATACTTTTTCTTTAAATCTGCGATGTTATAAGCATATTCCATTCTATCTTGATTCAGCAGATCTCCTATTTTTGGGGACCTATTTTTTAGAACCTTTTATGTTTCTCGAGTTCTCGTAATTTGAAATTAATGCCTTGAATTTGCTTCAAAACGTCATTTAAAGTAAAAACTTTGGATATTGACGAATTCTTTGTTCACTGGATGTCTCCAATTTCGTCTGCCATTTTAATGGGGTTGTCCAGCGTTTCAGAGGATGCAACCGTTGTAACCACATAGTTCTCAGAAAATAATCGGTTACTGCCCCGTTTGTAAGGGCTTTCGTTTGTCGGAAAAGTGCGCTTGGTTTGGTGCCTCCAATTTCCGTTTTGGAAAGATGGGTTTCCATCATGTGTTCTTCAAAAATGAAAAATTTATCTATTAATCATGCTTTTAATTGTTCATATGCATCTATGGGAGGATTCGAAACTACGTCGGTAACGTGACGCAGGATTCCATGGTCCAGATCCGCTAAAACGATGAAATATTTCGTTTTTTCATCTGCGATTCGGGCTTCAGTTTGTAAAACCATAATTTCGGATTTTCCATCCATAATTTTAGAAATTTGATTGCTATTGTTGATTGGCGACAAGTCTATTGCCTGTAGTAGCACTAGCAGAATCCTCCCCAGATGATGAGCGAGTATTTGGCATATTTGAATATCAAACAAGTAAAAGCGTTCTAAGTTCGGACGGGCCGAATCTTGGGAACCCACCACCATGGATTCTGCTAAAATATGGGAGCTATACTTGGCGCAGCTGTTGAGAGTTATAACAGAACACTATATGCAAAATTTCAACCATATTGGAAAAAAACCGCGGCTTATAAGGGCTTAAGAAGTCAAATATGGGACCTATATCATGCTGCTGACATCATTACTATGCTCATGTATGCCAGTATATATTTAACTTATTAAGGAAAATAAACATTTCGAAACCTGACCATCAAGTAAGATTTCATCTTCACAGCAATAACAACAGTAACAAAAAAATATTGTTCTCACAAAGTAGCCCTGTAGGGACTGTGCTGGTCATATCTTACTTTCCAGTTTAACTTTGCCTGGGACATTGTGTAGCATAGGCTTTTTGCCGGTAACCCTGAATCCTTGGGTTCAGCAGTACGGGTATTGACGACATTTGTTAGGCCTTTAGATATGTAGTACTATACTACGCCGTTCCGACTCTGCTCTATCATTGAGTATTAAACTTGAATGAAATCAATCTTCTCAAAAATTCCTTTTTGGGCTCCTTTTTTGCTAAGAAGAATTTGTTTTTTTTTTGGCCACCTCAAAAATTTTCTCAAGCCATTCAGTAATATAGTGCATCCATATCAATTGAAGCATCTCCTTTATTCAACTCCACCATTATCTTGCAATTTGATTTCATGTCTTATTTAATATGATTCATTCAAATGCAGTATGCTCCTTATACTCCAATTTGTTTGTGTCCTGGAGGCTTTCTTTGCTTTGTAGCATTTAATTTTATTTTGGATTAATATAATTTTGCGATTTGCCAAATCTATTGAATTGCCCTTATGCAAGTGTGTGGTTTGATATTGATATGCTGCTCTTAGTTTTACGAGTGAATGGAAACCAATTAAGTCAACACGCTCAAAATGCCGGTGGCAATATTATCGGATAGCATGAATGTATGCATGGGGTCGTTCTATGTCTATGTCGCTGTATATTGCTCTGCTATAGCAGATGCATATCTCAACTCAGTTTACATCTGTGCTCATCACCGATGTGGATGTAGATGCCATGCCACGAATTCTGTAAACAATTTTCACAAACATGGCTAAGAAGAATGACAGTGTTTTGTGGGAAGCAGGAGCCTTATTTCCAACATGTTTTTGTGTATGTGTAGATGTGTGCGTGTGTCTAAACTCAATCAGCCCCAAGTCACAATATGGCAATTAAAATTCAAAACAAACGATTTCTTTAGTTTTCACCACTTCTCCATTACCAGAGACACAACAACTTGCCACACACTCCTCAAATTTGCCACAGTTAGTGCTCATTTCCATTTGCACGCCACCCACTGTGGTACTCTACAGTGGTTGCGAATTTTCTTTGGCGTATCCTTTCACATCGGTTATGTGGCAATTTATGGCATCACCATCACCATCACCACCACCACCGTCACCAGCATTACCAATTGCGACCAGATGAGACAAGATGTTCGAGTAATACTTGTTGGCTATGAGGATGACGATGACGATGACGGTGACACCGTCCATTGTCCACATTCACGATCACCATGATGAGGGTGATGTGTGTAAACAGGCGTTCCAACGGCTGGCCACTCGCTTCAGCTTCACCAAGAGACGACAAACGGAGAAGCTTTATTTTATTAGATGTGCTGTTGGCAGAATTTGTTCGTCCGTCCGTCCGTCCGTCCGTCCGTCCATCTGACGACGAAAAGACACGATGATGACAATTTCCAGCACCGATCGCGCTAACGTAACATGAAATCGTACATGTACAACCTCGGATGGGAAAGAAAATTTATGATCTAAATGATGTGGTTACATGATGCCACAATCACGATTCTTGCCCAACGAGTCACCAGGCCGGATTCGATCCTTCATTGCTCGTTGGCTGAGATACTGCTCAGCCTTCCCAGGCGATTTCTCTCGTCGCTCGTCCTCACATCCATCAATGCTTTCCCAATGCCAAAAGATTAATAGGTGCCATTGATTGGAAATGAATGAATAATGTTATCGATGAATTGTTAGCCATAAAGGAGACGTTTTGCATTGGGCCCTAAACCAAAGAGTTGTTCTCCCTGACCATTAAGTTGCTAGTTAGCCAACCAGCCAGCCAACCAGCCAGCCATCACCATTCAAGCGCAAATTTCTTTCTGACAATGCCGTATTCGCGATCATTGGCATCACTGGTGCAGAAGTGACAATGTTTCCATTAGCCGACCACACGTAGACTTGCCATGGCCATTGTCGTCGAAGACTGGCATTACAGCAACTCGGCACGCTCTGTGGCTGTAACTGGATACTCTTCTACGCCAGCTTCAATGGTGCTGGGGCTTGAATGATGGCGGCTCACTGAGTTCTCAGTTGAGTTGAGTTGTGCCGCTCGATTCGTGTTTGTGAGGTGTAGCGCAAAATTCATTGGGACACTTAACGTGTTAAATTCGGATTGAATTAATTGACTTAACACGCGGGTTTATGCGATGGACAGCGGCGATGGCGATGACGCTGGAAATAATGTCAGGCACATGAACGCCTGCCTGAACGGATGGTCAACTTCGATTCGATTCCAATCCATTCGCACTCCATCCCGTCTGTGCCGATTTGTTTGTTAAGTACATTTTTTTTTTTTTTTGGAATGATTATTGTCTCAGAGTGATCATTAAAGAGAACAAATTAAGATTCTCCTCTGTGGTGTGTTCACCTAACTGAGATCACATTGCAAACATCAACCGGCGGCAGGCATTCACATTCGTTTTTCTCCATCAGCGGGGGGAGGAAGGGCAAACTAGTTTTATCATATTTAACAACAACCAACGCCTATTTAGCACATAAAACATTCAACACGCTCACTCGCCAACTCTGTCACAAACAATTGCCTGCAGCTGGATGTGGCGATGCATTTGCTCAATCATCGGCTGTGTGGCACATGGATGCGGACACGGTCCTCAGCTGCCATAGCAAATCCGCGTGGTCTTGCGAACAAACGAGCCAAGAATGTCTGTTTCACGTCCCGGCCCATCCGTGCTCCAGTTCCTGGTTGCAGAGTCTGGAATTGATTTGAAATGATTATAAATTTTCGCCCCCTTAAATGTAAACAACGCGCAAATTTTCATAAGCTTGTCCGGTGTCACTAGTAATTCATTTGTTATGCTGCCTGACTGCATGGGGGACTTCTTGCGCGCGCGCGCATGCATTACAAAGAGCCATGTGCGCATGCGCAAACTTTTCCATATGCCTACATTGTTGCCAGCTAAGTTCAGGGTGACAATACAATATCGCAGCAAAGCACACAACCATAGCTTGCCGCACACACCATACTCGATCATCATCGCAGCCAATCATCGCAGCCATCGAGGACGTTGCCACTATCTGCATGAAAGCCAACATTGGCGTAGACCAAATCATAGACCAAAAATGCACCACGAAATAATTCCCCATCAAATAACTGAATAAAACTGAAAATCTCCCCAAAATTCGGGGAGTTATTTCATTATGAAACAATTCCCCAATAAATGAAATAAGTCCCCAAATAAAAAATTAAATAACCCCGAACATTTTTGGGGTCTTATTCCATTTTCAAAAGATTGAAACAGATTTAGGAAAATCTGCTCAATATAATAATTTTAATAATTCAGCCGAACTTTGGATACCCACCACCTCAGGTATATATGTAAACCACCTTTCATCAAAATCTGATGAAAATTGCATACCTTATGTCCCATAGCAGTTATATCGAAATATGTTCCGATTTGGACCAAACACTAATAAGTACAAGTCAATGTCAATTGTGTATAACAAAATATTGGTCTTGTTAGTAGCTATGTCTAAAAATAAACCGATCTGAACCATATACGACACAGATGTCGAGAAGCCTAACATAAGTCACTGTGTCTAATTTCAGTGCAATCGGATTATAAATGCGCCTACTATGGGGCCAAGACTTTAAATCGAGATAACGGTCAACATGGCAGCTATATCCAAATCTGGACCGATGTGGGCATTAATGCAGAAGTATGTCAAGGCGACATCGGACAATAAATGCGCCTTTTATGGGCCTAAGACCCTAATTTGGGGGATCGGTCTATATGGCAGCTATATCCAAATCTGGACCGATCTGAGCCAAATTGACGAAGGATGTCAAGGGCCTAACACAACTCACTCTCCCAAATTTCAGCAAAATCGGATAATAAATGTGGCTTTTATGGGTCTAAGACCCTAAAAGACGGTCTATATGGCAGTTATATCCAAATCTGAACCGATCTGGGCCAAATTGACGAAGGATGTCGAAGGGCCTATCGCAACTCACTGTCCCAAATTTCAGCGACATCGGACAATAAATGCGCTTTTTATGGGTCCAAAACCTTAAATCGATAGATGGGTCTATATGGCAGCGACATCCAAATCTGAACCAATCTGGACAAAATCGACGAAGGATGTCGAGGGGTCTAACACAACTCACCCAATTTTTAGCAGAATCGGATAATAAATGTGGCTTTTATGGGCCTAAGACCCTAAGTCGGCGGATCGGTCTATATGGCAGCTATATCCAAATCTTGACCGATCTGAGCAATATTGACGAAGGATGTCGAAGGGCCTAAGACAATTCACTGTTCCAAATTTCAGCAAAATTGGATAATGAATGTGGCTTTTATGGGCCTAAGACCCTAAGTCGGGGGATCGGTCTATATGGCAGCTATATCCAAATCTGGACCAATCTGAGCAATATTGACGAAGGATGTCGAGGGGTCTAGCGCAACTCCCTGTCCCTGTTCAGCAAAATCGGATAATAAATGTGGCTTTTATGGGCTTAAGACCCTAAATCGGCGGATCGGTCCATATGGGGGCTATATCAAGATATAGTCCGTTTTAGCCCATTTTCGAACTTAACCTGCTTATGGACAAAAAAAGAATCTGTACAAAGTTTCAGCTCAGTCTATAAGACTGTAGCGTGATTTCAACAGACAGACGGACGGACATGTCTAGATCGTCCTAGATTTTCACCCTGATCAAGAATATATTGGGTCGATATGGAATGGATATTTCGATGTGTTGCAAATGGAATGACAAAATGAATACACCCTCATCCTTCGGTGTTGAGTATAAAAATGCACATTTAAATAAAGACCTGCATTGAGTCTTCAACTTATGAACGGTAATTGGGAGATGTATATGTGTCAAATCCATGAGAAATCGTATATGCTTGCAAGCTAAGCTGGAATATGTTTCAAATTTTGCGAATTTGCGCGGAAAACTTTGGTTTTTTTTTTGTCTTTGCAAACAACATATTCAAATCCAGCGGATTATGTGGACTTCTTTTTATACCCAACACTGAAGGATGGGGGTATACGCTTTTTATACCCTCCACCATAGGATGGGGGTATACTAATTTCGTCATTCTGTTTGTAAGTACTCGAAATATTCCTCTGAGACCCCATAGAGTATATATATTCTTGATAGTCATGTCAATTTAAGTCGATCTAGCCATGTCCGTCCGTCCGTCTGTCTGTCGAAAGCACGCTAACTTTCGAACGAGTAAAGCTAGCCGCTTGAAAATTTGCACAAATACTTCTTATTAGTGTAGGTCGGTTGGTATTGTAAATGGGCTATATCGGTCCACGTGTTGATATAGCTGCCATATAAACCGATCTTGGATCTTGACTTCTTGAGCCAATAGAGCGCTCACTTCTCATCCGATTTGGCTGAAATTTTGCATGAGGTGTTTCATTGCGACTTCCAATAACTGTCCTAAGCATGGCGTAAATCGGAACATAACCTGATATAGCTGCCATATAAACCAATCTTGGATCTTGACTTTTGAGCCTCTAGAGGGCGCAATTCTCATACGATTTGGAAGAAATTTTGTACAACGGCTTCTTTCGTGACCTTCAACATACGTGTCTAATATGGTCTGAATCGATCAATAGCTTGATACAACTCCCATATAAACCGATCTCCCGATTTTGCTTGTTGAGCCCCTCAGGGCGCAATTCTTATCCGAATGAACTGAAATATTACACAATAGCATATTCTTATTCAATATTCTTTGTTTGCCTGAAAAGAGATACTGCGCATAGAACTCGACAAATGTGATCCATGGTGGAGGGTATATAAGATTCGGCACGGCCGAACTTAGTAATAGAAGCAACAAATGCTGAGGCACCCTATGGCATACGCTGGGGCATAAACGACTTTCTTGGAACCATCGACTACCCGGATGACATATACCTCTTTGCGCATCGCTTTAAGCACATAAAGGCGAAATTGGAACGATTGAATGAAAATGCTGCCAAAGTAGGCCTGAAGATAAACATAGCAAACACCAAATGGATGAGGATTGGAACATCAAATTTGACACCGCTCACTATAAACGATCATACATAGGCGTACAAAGCTAGAAGCGCCTTTCTTAAACTCAACAATGTTTGGAAGTGCAGTAACATCTCACATTATACAAAAGTCAGAATCTTCCACAGTAGTGTGAAATCTATTCCACAACTTGGGCTTCACACAAGCAACTACCCGCACAACCCAAGTTTCTATAAACCTCTGCCCTGCGACAAATACTTAAAATTTTCTGGCCAAACCGTGCTTCAAATGACAGGGAACAAACACTTCTCCTGTCGATGTAGAGAAAATGAATTTGGTTGGGTCATATCCTACGCCGACCGCGCGATGATATAGCGAGAAATGTTCTAGACTGGAACACGCAAGGACAGGGAAGGAGGGGACGCCCGAAAAACACATGGTTCCGCTACACGAAAACAGAGTTGGAATCAACCCATGTATCGTGATTCAGGCTTCGCCTTGGCCAACGATTGAGCTTAATGGAGAGAGCTTGTTGATGCCCTATGTTCAAACTGATCAGTTTACTATTGGTTAGATTTTATTGCAATATATTTAATATACTCCGATTGTAAAAGCACATAAACAGTATGGGGGTCGTGGGTTCTTCCCACCATAGACGTGGACTGTAGCTTCCGTGGTATTACAATGGACTGAATTGTCTAAGTGAGTCTGTTTAGAAGACTGTCACTCTAGCCTAACCTTATCTGACCATGTTTCTTTTTCTCTTTCGAGACAAAATGAAACCCGGGGGTATGACGCGATTCAACCTCTTAATTACGAAGGTCAGTAAAGATAGGTTGTGTGTATGTATATCGAAGTCATAGCGAAAATACAACACTAACCAAGCTCGAATCTTTGTCACACAAGGTGTTTCTTTCATTAGCATATACATATGCCAAATTTTGGCAAATATTGGCAACCAAATCTATTACAATTCTAATTTTACCCCTTTACCTTGCATAATGCTACGCCAATGATCATCATAGTGTGCCTTGGTTATGTGTGTTATATTCAGCTCAACTAAGCTGTTCGTAGTACAGTTCAATTTACGTTACATGTTTCCTCAAGACGATGCAACACACCATGCACAACAACAACAGCATTGTTTTCTAAGGAATTTGCTTATTTTGGCATGTAGAGGATGTTCTATGGGGCTGCCAAAGAGCCGCCGATTGACCGGCTCCACAAGCAGGACGGGCAACGAAAGTCTGGTGGCCTATGGATGAAGGAACTCATTGTGCCTTAATAAACCTGCTATGGTTCATTAATTGATTTATTACTTGCATGTTTGCCTTGTAAATTTACCTTAAAACAGCATTAATTTCTCATGCAATGGTGCAGCACCAACAACAACAACAACAACTGAATGTCCATCCATTTGCAAGCCAATAGCGTTGGTGTGGGGGACAGAGGCGGCCAGCCACCCTCTCCTTTTCATAGGCGACCGCAACCAAAGAATTGCAGAGATAAAGACAAAAGAGTGGCTAAGCGAACAGCCACCATTTTAAGTCAATCTCCATATAGACATAGACTGAAGTAGGCACCCCGCCTCTCCTATGCAACTCCTTTCACGATTTGGACGAGGCGCGATGCAGGCATCCATGCATACCTCTCAGCCATCCATAGGAATAGAATGATGTTGTTAGGATCAGGGCAAGGGGAGAAGGCGATGAATCTGTCGTCTCCACAGCCATTGATGTCGTCCATTTAAGGATATCATTGTTATGTAAGCTGCACGTAAGCTTAAGCTCCGTAATTGTCTTTGGCAGCGCAACACACATTGTTTCGCAACTGGTGGGTGGTGGGTGGTTGGTGAGGCAGGCGACGCGGCACGGCGACAAACACACTCTCGTGAAATGTTTCAATCGTCCATTAGTAGTCCCAGGAATCGCATGCACAAAAGGCCTTTGTAGCCCAAAGCCCAACGACATTGGAGGCGATTTGAACGATGATGTAAGCGGTGACCAGAAGCTACACTTACTTTCTCGGTGTAGGTGATAACAATGGCAACGGATGGTAGGAAGCTTGGCTGGCAACTTCCAGCAGCGATCTTTGATAGTTACGTCTGGTGGATTAACAACTCTGTTTTGTTCTTCATTTCCCACTGGTTACTTACTTATGTATGGCCTTTCATAACACTCCCATGAAGTTTACATGTGTTTGTCCATTTTGCTGCTGAATGGAGTCCGGCCTGATGACGATTTAGTTTGGCATGCAAAGCTGGTTAGCCATTTTAATCATAGTCTTTGTTGGAAATGTTCTCTTAATCCCCAGCTTGAAGAAGTGAATAGCTTGTTCTTTTGCGAATAAGGTAAGGAAACATTTGGCACAAAGAACTAGTTTGGTTTTCTTTCCACATAGTAAAATCGGAAAAAGTGGCGTAGGTGAGTAGATATACTACAGGGCGCAGGTTATTGAAGCTTTATGCCAAGTTACCCCCCTTAATTCTTGTATTGTAAAAAAATCTATGTAAAGATTTTACATTAAGGAAACTTTAAAAAGAAAATAATTAATTTTTTAAAGAGTATAAATAGTCACTAAACAGTTCGATAAGCAGACAGGACATGCTTCTAAGCTCTTATTAAAAAAAAAAAAAAACAAGTAAGAGCGCTAAGTTCGGCCTAGCCGAATCTTATATACCCTCCACCATGGATCGCATTTGTCGAGTTCTATGCGCGGTATCTCTTTTAAGACAAACATAGAATATTGAATAAGAACTGTTATGCTATTGGAGCTATATCAAGTTATAGTCCGATTCGGACCATAAATGAATGCTGAACATTGTAGAAGTCATTGGGTAATATTTCTGTTCCTTCGGATAAGAATTGCGCCTTGTAGGGGCTCAAAAAGCTAAATCAAGCTATTGATCGATTCAGACCATACTAGACACGTATGTTGAAGGTCATGAGGGAAGCCGTGGTACAAAATTTCAGCCAAATCGGATGAGAATTGCGCCCTCTAGAGGTTCAAGAAGTCAAGATCCCAGATCGGTTTATATGGCAGCTTTATCAGGTTCTGTATCGATTCACGCCATACTTAGCACAGTTATTGGAAGTCTTACCAAACACCTCATGCTAAATTTCAGCCAGATCGGATGATCAAGATCCAAGATCGGTTTATATCATACTTAGCACAGTTGTTGAAAGTAATACCAAAACACTACGTGCAAAATTTCATTCCAATCGGAAAAGAATTGCGCCCTCTAGAGGCTCAAGAAGTCAAGACCCCAGATCGGTTATATGGCAGCTATATCAGGTTATCGAACGATTTGAACCATACTTGGCACAGTTGTTGGATATCATAACAAAACACTATGTGCGAAATTTCAATAAAATCGGATAAGAGTTGCGCCCTCTAGAGGCTCAAAAAGTAAAATCGGGAGATCGGTTTATATGGGAGCTTTATCTAAATATGGACCGAAATGGCCCATTTACAATTCCAACTGGCCTGCACTGATAGGAGTTATTTGTGCAAAATTTCAAGCGCCGGGTTTTACTCCTTCGAATGTTAGCGTACTTTCCACACACAGACGGGTGGGCATCAAGACGTTCAAAAATATACAATATATACTTTATGGGGTCTTAGACCAATATATCGGGGTGTTACAAATAAAAAAGCGAGGTTAGTTTACCCTCATCCAATAAGAAAAATATTGAACGAAAATGTAGCCTTTTTTTCTATCATCCTACGATTCACCCTCGTTGAATTATCACAAAAAATAATTTGGCTATGCAAAAAATGCAAATTTGCCCATGAACAATCAATCCATTAAGGAACAGGGGCAAACTACTCACAAAACATGTAAAAAGACGTTAAGTTCGGCCGGACCGAACTTTGAATACCCATCACCTCGGGTATATATATATATATATATATACCACCTTATGCCCCATAGCAACTATATCAATATATGTTCCGATTTGGACCAAATACTAATAAGTAAAAGTCATTGTTCAAATGTATATAACAAAATATTGGTCTTTTTAGTAGTTATATCTAAAAATAAACCGACCTGAACTATATACGACACGGATATCGAAAAGCATAACATAAGTCAGTGTGTTAAATTTCAGCAAAATCGGATAATAAATGTGGCTTTTATGGGTCTAAGAACCTAAATCAGAGGATCGGTCTATATGACAGCTATATCCAAATCTGGACCGACCTGAGCCAAATTGACGAAGGATGTAGAAGGGCCTAATACAACTCACTGTCCCAAATATAAGCAGGTAAGTTCGAAGATGAGCTATATCGGAATATATCTTGATATAGCCCCCATATAGACCGATCCTCCGATTTAGGGTCTTAGGCCCATAAAAGCCACATTCATTATCCGATTTTGCTGAAATTTGGGACAGTGACTTATATTAGACCCTTCGATACTCTTCGTCAATTTGGCCCAGATCGGTCCAGATTTGGATATAGCTGCCATATAGACCGATCCTCAGATTTAGGATCTTAGGCCCATAAAAGCCACATTTATTATCCGATTTTGCTAAAATTTTGGGACAGTGAGTTGTGTTCGGCCCTTCGACATCCTCCGTCAATTTCGGTCCAGATTTGGATATAGCTGCCATATAGACCGATCCCCTGACTTAGGGTCTTAGGCCCATAAAAGCCACATTCATTATCCGATTCTGCTAAAAATTGGGTGAGTTGTGTTAGGCCCCTCGACATCCTTCGTCGATTTTGTCCAGATTGGTTCAGATTTGGATGTCGCCATATAGACCCATCTATCGATTTAAGGTTTTGGACCCATAAAAAGCGCATTTATTGTCCGATGTCGCTGAAATTTGGGACAGTGAGTTGCCCTTCGACATCCTTCGTCAATTTGGCTCAAATCGGTTCAGATTTGGATATAAGTGCCATATAGACCGGCTTTTAGGGTCTTAGACCCATAAAAGCCACATTTATTATCCGATTTTGCTGAAATTTGGGAGAGTGAGTTGTGTTAGGCCCTTCGACATCCTTCGTCAATTTGGCTCAGATCGGTCCAGATTTGGATATAGCTGCCATATAGACCGATCCCCCATTTAGGGTCTAAGGCCCATAAAAGCCACATTTATTGTCCGATGTCGCCTTGACATACTTCTGCATTAATGCCCACATCGGTCCACATTTGGATATAGCTGCCATGTAGACCGATATCTCAAATTAAAGTCTTGGCCCCATAGTAGGCGAATTTATAATCCGATTGCACTGAAATATGACACAGTGACTTATGTTAGGCTTCACGACATCTGTGTCGTGTATGGTTCAGATCGGTTTATTTTTAGACATAGCTACTAACAAGACCAATATTTTGTTATACACAATTGACATTGACTTGTACTTATTAGTGTTTGGTCCAAATCGGAACATATTTCGATATAACCGCTATGGGACATGAGGTATGCAACTTTCACAAGATTTTTATGAAATGTGGTTTACATATATACCCGGGGTGGTGGGTATCCAAAGTTCGGTCCGGCCGAGCTTAATGCAAAGAAGGGGAAAACCAATGTTTTCGCCAGGATTTGACCCCAGGTGTTCAGCGTCATAGGCGTACATGCTAGCCTCTACGCTACGTCGGCATCCAATTAAAAAGAAATGACTTTTGCATAACACTTTATTTCCTCTACAAATCTATACCCATAAGGCACAAAACACAGTTGTCGTTAACATTTCAAATAATGAGTGTTTCGAATTATATCAAAGACTTGTCGCAAGTCCCGTGGCACCGCGAATGAATGTAACCGTAACTCCATACTGTTAAAATCCGCCTTTTCCAGCTGTAAGTGAGAACATTGATATTTAAGCTGAATACTATGTGAAATACAAGACTATTCTCCATACCTCATCACATGAATCCGTGCCATTGGGATCATCAAGAGCTAAACGCTCCGCAAAGGCCACCAGACCACACCAGGCGCGAAATGTCAGTTCTTTATTTTCGTCATCTTTGAAATTGTCATAGCCTATGATCTGCAAAACACGGCTTATATTTTTTTCAGTGCCATAAAACTCCAGAACCTCCTCGAGAGCCTGATACAAATGTTTGATATTCATACAGCGTTCTTCGTAATCGGGCAGAGGGAACTGAATTTCATTATTTGCCGTCTTGGTTTGTGATTCCTGCTGATCCTGGCACATGGAGAGGGGGGGTACTTTGAGGTATTTGAGAAATATGCGTTTATAAATTTGTTTTCTCTGCCTTGAGACCCATACAAAGCGACTGAGGTAATGCCATACAGACATATCTGGAATAGCAGGATTGGTTTTTATACAATTAATATAAAATAAATTTTCAAACACTATTACCTTCCAAGGCTTTTAGTTGCATAGGCACATTAAATCTTGTGGCTGATTTTGAAAACTTGCGGGGCATTTTTTCGCATACTAGGTTGAGTTTTGCCAATTCCTTGGTCACATCGTTGGGATCTTTAGGTTTCAGTGCCACATATTTGTAGGCTTCTCTATAGGCTCGGTTTAACTGAAACAGAAATTCGAATCAAACCAACCCATGGTATTGCTTAGTTCACCACTTACATATCTATCGAATGTATTCTCAATAGCATCTATGTTCAGTTTGATTTTCAAAGCATGAAAAGCCTCATCCGTAAGGAAGCTTCCCTTCAAAAGTATCTGCTCTGTTTCGCTTTTATCATTACTGGGCAATAGACTCACAGAATTGGGTATAAGACTGGGTCTGGTGCTGGGATTTAAAGAATCTGGTCCTAGCGCCTCCACCTGGGTCTCGGGATCCTCACTCAAATGAAAGGTGGTGGCTGTAGCTAACCAAAGTTATAGATGAGTTGAGAGAAGAAATTGTAGACTATTTTCTTTTTTCAAACTTACTGGCCACCGCCTTGATTTTCTTTCTTTTCTTGCCCCTTCGTATGTCATCATCGCCATAGTCTTGTTCATTTATACAGGTATGGGGTGGCTTTTTCACCTCATCCAAGGGTTCCTCTTCCGGTATTGTGGTAGTGGCAGCCAATGATGATTTCGGTCTTTGTTCATCGGACTTTTGTCTGCGGGCTTTCTTGTCCTCATTTGCTCCTGCACTGCGTGTCTTGAATTCTTGATCGGTTAAGCCACTTGATAAATCCGATGAGGGCTTCCAGTAGAGGGTTTCCTGTGAGTGAGACTTGCGCAAATCCAGAATAATTTTCTTACGCTTGATAATATCGTTTTTGCCCAATTCTGGGGTTATACACCGCCGATTGTTGAGAAAGGAGCCAGCGCTGGTGCGAGTGTGAATGCTGGTAACCGTTGGAGTTGGGGTCAGGGGCCGGGAATCTGTATCCGTATAACGACGAAATAAGTCTTCAGGTATATTATCAGTCGTTTGATCAGGCAGAGCACAAGGTTTCTCTATTCGTGAGGATTCTTGTAAGGACTGTATGTTCTTTCCCTCAATGGTCTAAATGAAACAGAAGGCGTTTTTGGTGAGTTTTTAGGCTTGGCAACAAATCGTCACCACCACTCACCAATGATTGTTTGCACTTGTTAATCACTTGTTTCACTTCAGCCGGCGCCGGGTGATTACACAGAACCGAACATCCCTTGGAAAAGGGATTGTAGATGCCTCCAAATGGCCTTAAGGACATGGCCATGGGCAGAGCCTCGAATTTCTTGGGCAAATTGTCGTTGTGACAACATCTCTAATAGGAATCAGAAATGTATCTATAAGTGGTTTTGTAGTCTTATCACACAAAATTCTTTGCACTTACTCTGCGATAAGTTCTGCGAGATTTTTTTGGCGTAGGCACCAAACCTGACCTGCTTGTGTTACCACTCATGGTTTTGCGAGTACAGAAATGAAAAACCTGCAACCAGCATTATTCCAGTCAATCTAAAGCTCCAAAACAAATGCATTTTGGTTTCCATGGTGGCATTGTTATGCCGGTCTCTTAAATTATTCTGTTCAATATACAACGCTTCCCTTTTGGTTTTTCTTCTTTTCAAATTGTGTTTGTTGTAAAAAAATATGACCTGCTATGCGGTATTTTGTTGAACCGTAGCGAAATGTCCTACCTAAAGTAATCAAAATCACACACTTTCAAAATCATCCCCCCGGGTAATCGACACAACATTCTATGACTAACTGACTCACTCACTCTCCGGCTACATTCTGGGTCACTTTCTTCTAGCAAAGGGATTTGATTTTGTTGCTTAACATTTTCTGCTCATGTCCTGCAGGCGATCAGATAATGAAAATCTTAAAACGAAACAGTTCTCTGCGATAGAAATTTGGCTTTTATTTTCATTTATCTCTCAATGCAATGTACGGCGTACGGTTTGGAATGGTGAACTATCAAATATCAAAACAACATAAATTTCATGGACAAAATATATGGTTGAACAATGAAACCAGGACACCCCATCAATCCTTCGTAAATATAAATAGAATTGTAGATATTTTCGAATATAGGAGTCATTTTGCGTCAAATTCAGTGAACTTGTATGAATCATAAGATGAATTTCTTTGATCAGTTTAAAAAACTTTCCAGAAGTGCAAAGAAATTGCGTTTTTTTTTTTTAATACCCAACACCATAGAATGGGGGTATACTAACCTAGTCATTCCTTTTGTAACACCTCGAAATATTGGTCTAGGACCCCATAAAGTATATATGTATTCTTGATTGTCCCGACATTCAAAGTCGATCTACACATGGCCGTCCGTCCGTCTGTCGAAATCACGATAGCGGTCGAACGCGAAAAAGTAGGTCGTTGGAGATTGCAAATGGGTCATATCAGTTCAGAAGTGGATATAGCTCCCATATAAACCGATCTTCCGGTTTTGACTTCTGGAGCCCCTGGAAGCCGCAATTTTCATCCGATTTGGCTGACATTTTGCATGCGATGTTGTGTAAAGACTTTCAATAACTACGTCAAGTACGGTCTAAATCGGCCTATAGCCTGATATAGGTTCCATATAAACCGATAACCTGATTTGACTTCTTGCGCCCCTGGAAGCCTCAATTTTCATCCGTTTTGGCTGTAATTTTTTACATAGTTTTCTGTTATGATTCTCAACAACTGTGTCAAGTACGGTCCAGATTGGTATAAAATCAGACATAGCTCCCATAGCATGTCTTAGCAGAATCCGTGGTGATGGGTTCCCAAGATTCGCCCGGCCGAACTTAGCACGCTTTTACTTGTTTTAATATAAATATGCCAAAATTTCTAATGAAAACCAAAAATCAATATAGAATTGATACCCTTTTCTATTTTAGTTACCTTTCCTATGGGAAAAGATAGTTTTAGTACCCTAGGGTAGTTTTAGTACCCTTACCCTTGGGAAAGGTAGTTTTAGTACCATTTCTTTTGGTAAAGGGTAGTTGTAGTACTGTTTCCTGTGGGAGAGGACAGTCAATGTTCCAGTTCTGATCGAAGCCCATAAAAGCAGCATTTATTACCCGATTTCGCTGAAATCTGAATCAGTAAGTTGTTTTAATCCTCCCGACATCCGACACAAATATGGTTCATATCGGACTATATTTAGATATAGTTGCCATCTATATCTAAACATATAGATATGGCCGGTTAAGGGTCTGAAATTATAAAAGCTGCATTTATTATGCGATTTCATTAAAATTTTAAAGTGAGTTTATATGGTTCAGATCGGACTATATTTAGATATAGCTGCCATATAGACCGATCTGAAGCATATAAAAGCTGCATGTATTGTCCGATTTTAGCCGAAATTTGGGATATTGAGTTGTGCTAAGCCCCTCGACTTCAGTTTATCGGTGCAGATTCAGATAGAGCAGCCGATCTCTCCCATAAAAGACGCATTTATAATCCGGTCTCTCTGAAATTTGGGACAGTGACTTAAGTTAGGTAGGAGGTTTACGTATATAGCTGAGGTGAAGGATATCCAACGTTCGGGCCGGCCGAACATAATGCCTTTTTACTTGTCTTTTCCACCAAATAAAGCATTTCCACAAACTTTTCTATGAAAATCATTTTTCTTATTCTTTTCCATTTTTTCTTTTATTCCCTTTGATTTGAAACGACTCATATGTTAGTACCTCGCACAGTTATTTGTCTATACAATGAACGTTCGTTTGGGGCTGCAAATGCTACATACTTATATCTCAATAGCAACAAATAACCAAACAACTCCATAGGAGATGTCTAAAAACTTTTATTACTTTTGTTATACAATGGCCGCAAAAATGAAATGAATCGTGAGGAACAGGAAACAAAACATTGTACCCCCACCGCCTACCCATCAAACTGCCAAGGCTGCTCCTTGAGCTCTCAATAGCAGGTCAAGCAAATAAAACAACCGCCAATGACGAAGGCAACAAACTAATAGTTCAAATAAATTACTGGATTCTGGTCTGGACTAACTACCAGACCAGCTGGCCTGCAAGGCCATTCCAATACCAAATTGTTCACTGGCATATCAGACAGGCCTACAATGGCCTTCCGTTGTGGGGAAAACGACAACGAGGACAAATTACTTAAAGGGGTACAAAGCTCATTCATTCATTCTGTAAGTCAGTCAATGGGGACTCATGCCCTATCCACAAGTCCTTTAAAAACACCACCACCCTACCAACCATGGGACGGCTGGACGGAAACATATTCCTCAAACAAACAATCACTTTTGTGCACTTTTTGTGGTATTTGTTCCCCTTTACCCATGGTGTGAGGGTATATGGTTGTGGCGACGCCATTTTATGGCCCAAAAATATAGCCATAGTGTTCATGGCAACAAGACGAAGGGAGAGCATGGAAAAACAAAACTCTCCAACCAATTTGAGAGCATGGAAAAGCTGAAATAAAAATGTTATATCGTACGTGATTTCATTAAAAAAGCGTATACGGAAAACTTGCAATCGAATGCAAAAATTTGATTTCTGCGAACTCACTCAGACACACATTACTGCATAAGAGACCCACGGAAAGGACATGAAAACAATTTGTTGTATAGATTTGACATTGTGTACGTGCAACCGCACAAACACAACTATTAAAAGTCTCTCGCTTTCGCTCCCCGGCAGTCCAAACGTCTATCATGACATTGTCTTCAAAGACTTCTTTAGGGCAATTTGATTTTTGCCATCGATATGGCATATCTGCTGACATGTCTTACAGATTGTCTTTTATAAAATTTGATTGTCGACGAACTCCCTTACCGTGTCCACGAAAAAGTCAGAGCATTTTTTTATTGAGAAATTAAAATGTATTCCTTGAAAAACTAACGCTCTCTAAAGGACATCGTAACGGACTTGCCACTTTAATTGTCATAAGACATGGTGACATGTTCGTTCACAATGTCGCTTAAAATGTCATGCATGATTTTCGAGACAACTATATGAAAATGTCATCAACGGTGTGTATGGGCTGTCGGCGGCGCCACTAAATAACTGCCCAAAACTGAAAATGAAATAAATCGCCAAAATTGGAGAATAACTTTACAATGGCACAACTCCCCAAAAATTTAAATGAAATAATTCCCCAGTAAATTAAATAAGCCCCCAAATAGAAGACGAAAAAAACCCCCAATATTTTTGGAGGCTTATTTCACTTCAGAGATGAAAGAGATTAAGGATTTCTTTTCTAAATATTAATTTTATTAATTCAGTATACATAAAATTCACATTTAAGTAAAGACCTGCATTGAGTTTTCAACTTTTGAACGACAATAGGATATTATCGGGTAAGTCAGTGGGTAACCCTACACAAAATTCCGTAACCATTTACTAGTAGATATATCCGCAATAATACTTTAACAAGGGTAGACCTTCAAGGAAAGTGCTTCAGATTAAACATACCACCAGATGACAAATAATGAATTCATCGTACAAATACTGAAGTGCTAAAAATAATGGCATACCTCTAAACATACAGAAGTATGGAAATAATAGCTTCGATTTATATTCGACATATTGCTTTAAAATAATGGCATACCCGCAAACATACAAAATTTTGAATGAACAAATTATGGAGGCCGCCGTAGCGCAGAGGTTTACATATCCGCCTACGACGCTGAACGCCCCGGTGGTTTTCCCCTCCTAATGCTGGCAACATTTGTAAGGTACTATGCCATGTAAAACTTCTCTCCAAAGAGGTTTCGCACTGCGCCACGCCGCTTGGGCTCGGCTATAAAAAGGAGGCCCCTTATCATTGAGCTTAAACTTGAATCGGACTACACTCATTGATATGTGAGAAGTTTGCCCCTGTTCCTTAGTGGAATGTTCAGGGGTAAAACTTTAAAAATAGAGATATTGAGCTGAAATTTTACACAGATTCTTTTTTTGTCCATAAGCAGGTTAAGTTCGACGATGGGCTATATCGGACTATATCTTAATATAGCCCCCATATAGAACGATTCTCCGATTTAGGGTCTTAGGTCCATAAAAGCCACATTTATTATCCGATTTTGCTGAAATTTGGGACAGAGAATTATGTTAGGCCACCCGACATCCTTCCTTAATTTGGCCCAGAGCGGTCCAGATTTCGATATAGCTGCCATATAGACCGATCCGCCAATTTAGGGTGTAAGGCCTTTAAAAGCCACATTTATTATCCGATTTTGCTGAAATTTGGGACAGAGAGTTATGTTAGGCCATTCGACATCCTTCCTCAATTTGGCCCAGATCGGTTCAGATTTCGATATACCTGCCATATAGTCCGATCCGCCAATTTAGGGTCTAAGGCCCATAAAAGCCACATTTATTATTATCCGATTTTTCTGAAACTTGGGACAGAGAGTTATATTAGGCCACTCGACATCCTTCTGCAATTTGGACCAGATCGGACCAGATTTGGATATAGCAGCCATATAGAGCGATCTCTCGATTTAAGGTCTTGCGCCCATAAAAGGCGAATTTATTGTCCGATATCGTCGAAATTTGGGACAGTAAGTTGAGTTAAGGCCCTTGACATACTTCTGCAATATGGCACAGATCGATCCAAAATTGGGCATATCTGCCATATAGTCCGATCTTTCGAGTTTAAATTTTGGGGCCATAAAAGGCGCATTTATTATCCGATGTCTCCGAAATTCGGGACAGTGAGTAGTGTTAGGACCTTCGACATCCTTATTCAATTTGGCCCAGATCGGTCCAGATTTGAATATGAAGTGCTAAAAATAATGGCATACCTCTAAACATACAGAAGTATGGAAATAATAGCTTCGATTTATATTCGACATATTGCTTTAAAATAATGGCATACCCGCAAACATACAAAATTTTGAATGAACAAATTATGGAGGCCGCCGTAGCGCAGAGGTTTACATATCCGCCTACGACGCTGAACGCCCCGGTGGTTTTCCCCTCCTAATGCTGGCAACATTTGTAAGGTACTATGCCATGTAAAACTTCTCTCCAAAGAGGTTTCGCACTGCGCCACGCCGCTTGGGCTCGGCTATAAAAAGGAGGCCCCTTATCATTGAGCTTAAACTTGAATCGGACTACACTCATTGATATGTGAGAAGTTTGCCCCTGTTCCTTAGTGGAATGTTCAGGGGTAAAATTTGCATTTTTATACCCATCACCGAAGGATGGGGGTATATTCATTTTGTCATTCCGTTTGCAACACATCGAAATATTCATTTCCGACTCTATAAAGTATATATATTCTCGATCAGCGTAAAAATCTAAGACGATCTAGCCATGTCTGTCCGTCTGTCTGTTTAAATCACGCTACAGTCTTTAAAAATAGAGATATTGAGCTGAAATTTTACACAGATTCTTTTTTTGTCCATAAGCAGGTTAAGTTCGACGATGGGCTATATCGGACTATATCTTAATATAGCCCCCATATAGAACGATTCTCCGATTTAGGGTCTTAGGTCCATAAAAGCCACATTTATTATCCGATTTTGCTGAAATTTGGGACAGAGAATTATGTTAGGCCACCCGACATCCTTCCTTAATTTGGCCCAGAGCGGTCCAGATTTCGATATAGCTGCCATATAGACCGATCCGCCAATTTAGGGTGTAAGGCCTTTAAAAGCCACATTTATTATCCGATTTTGCTGAAATTTGGGACAGAGAGTTATGTTAGGCCATTCGACATCCTTCCTCAATTTGGCCCAGATCGGTTCAGATTTCGATATACCTGCCATATAGTCCGATCCGCCAATTTAGAGTCTAAGGCCCATAAAAGCCACATTTATTATTATCCGATTTTTCTGAAACTTGGGACAGAGAGTTATATTAGGCCACTCGACATCCTTCTGCAATTTGGACCAGATCGGACCAGATTTGGATATAGCAGCCATATAGAGCGATCTCTCGATTTAAGGTCTTGCGCCCATAAAAGGCGAATTTATTGTCCGATATCGTCGAAATTTGGGACAGTAAGTTGAGTTAAGGCCCTTGACATACTTCTGCAATATGGCACAGATCGATCCAAAATTGGGCATATCTGCCATATAGTCCGATCTTTCGAGTTTAAATTTTGGGGCCATAAAAGGCGCATTTATTATCCGATGTCTCCGAAATTCGGGACAGTGAGTAGTGTTAGGACCTTCGACATCCTTATTCAATTTGGCCCAGATCGGTCCAGATTTGAATATAGCTGCCATATAGACCGATCTCTAGATTTAAGGTTTTGGTTCAATAAAAGCCGCATTGATTGTCCGATGTCGCCAAAATTCCAGATAGTGAGTTGTGTTGGGCCTTCGACGTTCTTTTTCAATTTGGCGTAGATCGGTCCAGATTTGGATATAGCTGTCATATAGACCGATATCTCGATTAAATGCTTGTAAAAATGATAGATAAGATGAGATACAAAACTTTTTGAAATATTTATGACATTTTGGAACTTTTTCTTATTTTTACAGTTTGAAAAAGGCAGAAAATGTTTGCTGTTTTAGCAACAAACTACTGCTGTCACATTTTGAGCAGACTTTCTGCTGCTACAGCAAACATTTTTGATGACTGAAGAAAGCATTCAGGAACACTCTGCTATGCAAAATATTTAGTGTTCCTTGGATTTATAAATTTCACTCATTGCTTGTTAGTTTGTTTGGTGTTAGTTTGGTGATTTGATTCATTTTAGTGAATGGGGAGTTATTTCATAACGAAACAACTCACCAAAAACGTAAATGAAAAAAATCCCCAAATAACGAAATAACTCCGCAAAAATAATTCTTTTTGCATTCTATAGAGCATTTCGGGGAATTATTTCATTTTCGACTTTTGGGGGGTTTTTCAATTCGACTTATTTCATAGAGAGAGATTTGACGACGCGGCCTGGTGGGTCGCACGCTAAGCGCACCACAAACACTGTTACACTCATAATACAATACTAGGAGGAAACCACTAAACTTTTCCTAAAAAAAGTTACAACACTCATACTTACATATGCTCTAGTTTGTATAGGGTGTAGTTTCGAAGTGATGGAATTTTAAATTAAAGTTTGCAGAAAAAGAAAGCAAGTAAAAGTGTGCTCAGTTTGGCCTGTCCGAGTCTTATATACCATACCATTGGTCGCATTTGTCAAGTAATTTGCCCGATATCTCTTTATAGCCAAACACAGGATAATAGTTAGGGATTGCAATGCTATTTAAGCTATATTTGGTTATGAATCGATTCGAGCCATTCTTGTTTTGGATGTTGGAGACCATAGTTGAAGTTATTGTGCAAGATTTCAGTAAAATCGGATAAGAATTGCGCTCTGCAGGGTCTGAAGAAGTAAAATTTAGATCAGTTTATTTGGGAGATGTATGAGGTTATGGACTGATTCAGATGGGACAAGACTTTAAATCGAGAGATCGGTTTTTACGGCAGCTATATAAAAATCTGTACCAATGTTGGCCAAATTGCAAAAGGAAGAACGGATTGACAAAATATAACCCCAGCCTACAGTGGTGGGTATAAAAATAATAATCTCAAGCAAATAAGCTCAAGGGCTTTGCAAATAATTGCAGTTATGTTGTCGTCACTGGTATAGACGCATTCTCCCACACAAAATTTGTTCATGCATTTTTACTGAGCAAAGATCAGTCAATATGTTGAGTAACTCGGAATGTGACAACTTTTAAAGTTTCACCTTAGGCACAAAAACGATGGTATGGCCAATGTTAAGAATCATTAGAGCAACAAACAATTTGCTGCCAGGTAAAATAAAACACTACAAGAATTTCGAAGGCACATTGTTTGTTAATTTTTACGCGATGAAGATTTATCCGTCCCAAAGTTGTTTTTAAATGTGCGAAAACAACAACTATACTTATGGGAGTTTGTTTGTTTGTTTAATCGTATCGAATACAGACTAGAGGTCATAATACAGAACCAGAATGGAGTTGTGCGAAAATATTACCCAATTTCGCTGAAATTTCCAACTGTTACTTGTATAAAGATTATCGGTACCTGAACCAAATACGATTAAGATCGTAATATATTTGGATATTCATATGGATATAGTGGTGTTACAATAAATTTTGATGATAAATATATCCATGATGGGTATCAAAAGTTCAGCACGGCCGAATTAAATGCATTTTTATACCCTCCATCATAGGATGGGGGGTATACTAATTTCGTCATTCTGTTTGTAAAACCTCGAAATATGCGTCTAAGACCCCATAATGTATATATGTTCTTAATCGTCGTGACATTTTAAGTTGAACTAGCCATGTCCGTCCGCCTGTCTGTCAAAAGCACGCAACCTTTTAAAGGAATAGAGCTAGCCGCTTGAAATTTTGCACAAATACTTCTTTTTGGTGTAGATCGGTTGGGATTGTAAATGGGTCAAATCGGTCCATATTTTGATATAGCTGCCATATAAACCGGTCTTGGGTATTGATTTCTTGGGCCTTTAAAGGGCGCAATTCTTGTCTGATTTGACTGAAATTTTGCACATAGTGTTTTAATAATATTTCCAAAAACTGTGGTAAGTATGGTTCAAATCGGTCCATAACCTGATATAGCTGCCATATAAACCCATGCAGGTTCTTGCCTTCTTGAGCTTCTAGAAGGCGGAATTCTTATCCGATTTTAATGAAATTTTGCACATGGTGTTTTTATATCACTTCCAACTACTGTGCGAAGTATGGTTCAAATCGGTTTGTAATCTGATATAGCTGCCATATAAACCGATCTGGGATCTTGAGTTCTTGAGCCTCTAGAGAGCGCAATTCTCATCCGATTTGGCACAGATTTTGTACAACGGCTTCTCCCATGGCCTTCAACATACGTATGCAATGTGGTCTGAATCGATCTTCAGCTTGACACAGCTCCCATATAAACCAATCCCCCGATTTTGCTTCTTGAGCCCCGAATCGGACTATAACTTGATATAGCTCCTCCTCCGTCCATATTCATTATTCTTTGTTTGCCTAAAAAGAGATACTGCGCAAAGAACTTGACGGATGCGATCTAAGGTGGAGGGTATATAAGATTCGGCCCGGTCGAACTTAGCACGCTCTTACTTGTTTAGATTACTTAAGAAGGCACACAAAATTTGTCACGGCTTGGGCTGAGTGGCTGAAACAAACAGTGTTACGGTATTTTTAATATGGGCAGACAAACGGACAGACAAGTCGAATCAGAAAATGATTCTAATTCGTTCGGTGTATTCATTAATGGGTCTATATCTCTTTCTTTTGGGTGATACGAACAAATGTACTATGTTATAATACCCTTTACCAATAGTTGTGTAAGGTATAAAAATCTATCACACTAAATCGTATGAACTTCGTATACCCTTCCATTGTATATGAATCTAGAATTGTTTATGAATGTGTTGCGCACGTGTTTGTGTTAGTTTAGGAGCAAACTCAATGTTTTTGTCATCAATTGCAAGAGTGAGAGAGAGAGTTCAGGGTCTATTATTATTGTTATTGTTTCCAATCAAAATTTGTTTCCGAAGCAATCAAACTTTAATTATAAGATCTTTTATTGTCCATTGAATAACACAAAAATGTCTAAAAATAAACATTGATTTGTTTGGTATGGAATACATCCACACATGCATAAATTTATTTACCTGCTGGAATTCCATTCACTCAGACAGTTAATTTATGGCAATCTCATTCAATAACCAAATATTCACATAATGGATAAATTCCTAGTGACATTTTTAGAGTACATATTTAAAAGAGGAATTTTAATCGAAAAAAATTATAACACAAATTATGAGTAACCAGTTGAATAGAATAGTCCAGATAACAAAAAAAAATAAAACAATTCATCATGGTATTGATGGAATTCAGATTGATTTTTCAAGCTTAATGAACTCCATTGCAGAACATGTCCTTTCCATTAGATTGAATAATTGGTTAATTTTACTTATTTTTCATACCTACCACCGAAGGATGGGGCTATATTCATTTTGTCATTCCGTTTGCAACACATCGAAATATCCATTTCCGACCCTATAAAGTATATATATATATATTCTTGATCAGAGTAAAAATCTAAGACAATCTAGCCATGTCCGTCCGTCCGACTGTCTGTTGAAATCACGCTACAGTCTTTAAAAATAGAGACATTGAGCTGAAACTTTGCATAGATTCTTTTTTTTGTCCATAAGCAGGTTAAGTTCGAAGATGGGCTATATCGGACTATATCTTGATATAGCTCCCATATAGACCGATCCGCCGATTTAGAGTCTAAGGGCCATAAAAGCCACATTTATTATCCGATTTTGCTGAAATTTTCGGCAGTGCGTTGTGTTCCACATTATTCTTTAATTTGGCGCTGATTGGCCCAGATTTGAATATAGCTGCCATATAGACCGATTCGTCGATTGAGGGTCTTTGGCTCATAAAAGCCACATTTATTATCCGATTTTGCTGAAATTTGGGGCAGTGAGTTATGTAAGGCCCTTCGATATCTATCGTTAATTTGGTCCAGATCGGTCCAGATTTGGATATAGCTACCATATAGACCGTTCCTCCGATTTGGGCTCTTAGGGCCATAAAAGCCACATTTATTATCCGATTTCGCTGAAATTTGGGATAGTGAGTTGTGTTAGGCTCTTCGCCATCCTTCGTCAATTTGGCCTTGATCGGATCAGTTTTGGTTATAGCTGCCATACAGACCGATCCCTCGATTTAAGGTTTTGGGCCCCTAAAAGGCGCATTTATTGTCCAATGTCGCCGAAATTTGGGACAGTGAGTTAAGTAAAGCCCCTTGACATACTTCTGCAATATGGCACAGATCGGTCCAGATTTGGTTATAGCTACCATATAGACCGATCTCTCGATTTAATGTTTTGGGCCCATAAAATGCGCATTTATTGTCCGATGTTGCCGAAATTTGGGACAGAGAGTTGAATTACGCCCCTCCACATATAGATCGATATCTCGATCTACTTGTTTTTTTATAGAAAGACATGAAATTTTGATATGAGGTAGGGTGGTGATATGAGGTTGGGGTGGCCCCATAGATAATTTTCCTTAATATTGATATCAGGTTTGTGCTTTACTTCGAAAAACCTTTCATTTGATAAATTTTTCCTCTTTGGGGGATGTTCTCGGGGATGGGCTGCCCACTAAACACTTGGCGCCACATCTGGACATTAGATTCCCATATTGCCATGGTCAGTAAATAAGTCCTGTTTGGGGGGTAGTTTGGGCACGGGGTGGACTCCCTAGAGACTTAGTCCCAAATTTTGATATCAGATTCGCATTATACTCGCAAATACCTCTCATTTGAGTCCCATATTGCCATGCTCGGTAAATATGTCCGATTTAGGGGTGTTTTGGGACTTAAGTTAAGACTTTTAGCACTTTAGCATATTAAGAACGGCACAGCAGCACACAATTTTGGATATAATAATGTTTTTGGAATTTTCATGGGCAAATTTCCTATTTCCATTTCCAATTTTGATATGAAAAATAAAGAAATAGCAATAAATTTATATGCTATGTGCTTTTATTAGCCAAAAGATAAAAAAACATTTTTTATGGTCATATGATATAGAAATAAAAAAACATTTTTTAATTTCCATAATATTATTGAGTATTTATTGAGCTTATCAATATGCACAAATCTTAGGCCAAATTTTTGGGGGTGGTTACACTCAAAGTACGAAATCTTTTGCAAGCTAATCACATTACATTTTATTTTTTTTTTTCTGATACCGGAAATGTGTGAGCCAATCTTTCAAGACTGCTAAGGTAATTTCCTTAAACTCGTAAATTTTCTTTCCAAATACCTTTACCTCCCTCAGTCTTTTTTTTTTGCAAATATCATGAAATGTAAATTTAATAACCATTTGTAAAAGGTAACACCTTTAGGATTTTTATTTTCATCCATTGGAGAGACAACAAGTAAAAGCGTGCTAAGTTCGGCCGGGCCGAATCTTATATACCCTCCACCATGGATCGCATTTGTCGACTTCTTTTCCCGGCATCTCTTCTTAGGCAAAAAAGGATATAAGAAAAGAGTTGCTCTGCTATTAAAACGATATCAAGATATGGTCCGGTTCGGACCACAATTAAATTATATATTGGAGACCTGTGTAAAATTTCAGCCAATTCGTATAAGAATTGCGCCCATTGGGGCTCACGAAGTAAAATAGAGAGAACGATTTATATGGGATCTGTATCGGGCTATAGACCGATTCAGACCATAATAAACACGTTTGTTGATGGTCATGAGAGGATCCGTCGTACAAAATTTCAGGCATATCGGATAATAATTGCGACTTCTAGGGGTCAAGAAGTCAAGATCCCAGATCGGTTTATATGGCAGCTATATCAGGTTATGAACCGATTTGAACCTTATTTGACACAGTTGTTGAAAGTAAAAATAAAATACGTCATGCAAAATTTCAGCCAAATCGGATAGGAATTGCGCCCTGTAGAAGCTCAAGAAGTCAAATCCCCAGATCTGTTTATATGACAGCTATATCAGGTTATTGACCGATTTCAACTATATTTGGCACAGTTGTTGGATATCATAACGAAATACTTGGTGCCAAAAATTCATTCCAATCGGATAAGAATTGCGCACTCTAGAGGCTCAAGAAGTCAAGACCCAAGATCGGTTTATATGGCAGCTATATCAGGTTATGGACCAATTTAAACCATACTTGGCACAATTGTTGGGTATCATAACAAAACACGTCGTGCGAAATTCCATTTCAATCGGATAAGAATTGTGCCCTCTAGAGGGTCAAGAAGTCAAGACCCAAGATCGGTTTATATGGTAGCTATATCAGGTTATGGACCGATTTGAACCATACTTGGCATTGTTGTTGGATATAATAAGAAAACACGTCGTGCAAAATTTCATTCCAATCGGATAAGAATTGCGCACTCTAGAGGCTCAAGAAGTCAAGACCCAAGATCGGTTTATATGGCAGCTATATCAGGTTATGGACCGATTTGAACCATACTTGACACAGTTGTTGGATATCATAACAAAACACGTTGTACAAAATTTCATTCTGATCGGATAAGAATTGCGCACGCTAGAGGCTCAAGAAGTCAAGACCCAAGATCGGTTTATATGGCAGCTATATCAGGTTATGGACCGATTTGAACCATACTTTGCACAGTTGTTGGATATCATAGCAAAACACGTCATGCAAAATTTCATTCCAATCGGATAAGAATTGCGCACTCTACAGGCTCAAGAAGTCAAGACCCAAGATCGGTTTATATGGCAGCTATATCAAAACATGGACCGATATGGCCCATTTACAATACCAACCGACCTACACTAATAAGAAGTATTTGTGCAAAATTTCAAGCGGCTAGCTTTACTCCTTCGGAAGTTAGCGTGCTTTCGACAGACAGACGGACGGACGGACGGACGGACGGACGGACGGACGGACGGACGGACGGACGGACGGACGGACGGACGGACGGACGGACAGACGGACGGACATGGCTAGATCGACATAAAATGTCACGACGATCAAGAATATATATACTTTATGGGGTCTCAGACGAATATTTCGAGTAGTTACAAACAGAATGACGAAATTAGTATACCCCCCATCTTATGGTGGAGGGTATAAAAACGGAGTATGGGAGGGGTGGTAGGGAGTAGGTTAAAATTTAATTCATTATCTCATTTGTTTTACATCCAAAATCATCTACAAGCATTTCACATAATATTTTTACAAAGATATCAACGAATAAAATGCAAACACGTTCGGGGTGTTAATAAATTTGAATTTCATTAACATTTGTCTTAACGCCTCTATGTCTGCCTCCGCCGCCAACTTGAACTCTGTCCTAGCCTTGGTCTATGGCGAAAAACAATTAAGCATATACCAATTTCCCTATCTCCCTTTGCCAGCGCCGAGCACGGCGTTCTGATAAGTCCCCTCTCAACCTTTCCAGCACCCCTTAAGCATATCCATGGCTAATAGCAACTCCATAAATATCACAAAAAAACACAGAGAACCCTTTTTACGCACCGAGAATCCGGCACACAATATTTTATTTTAAATAAAAAAGTAGTCATAAATTAAAAGCGCAGGTTCCCTATAACCTTTAAACGATGGAGGAGAAAAATGTGAACGTTAAATGGATACGAGTTGAGTGGTTAAGGGAAGAGAAAAGCGAACAATCCTCCGAAAAAGATACATTGAAAAAGATGTATGGACGCGAACACCACCAATACACTTCGAGGGCATACAGGCAGCAGCAGCGAATGAATAAAACGAATGAATGCCGAGTTAAAATAATTACGAAAGGGTTCAAAATGCTAACGTTAAATTGTATATAAAAACGGGCTTTAATGGCTCTTTGATCTTTTGACGATTTAATTTTATGTAAGTCTTGTTATGCGCACCGATGACACTTGTATAAGTTGCACCTTGTGTTAATGTTTCATTATGAATGTGTGTGTGTGTGTGCGTGTGTGTATGCAAGAGCATGAGCACATGAAGGTGGGTCAGTGAAAAAGGCAGTCACAAATAGTAAGGGGAAGGGTTAGAAGATTTAAATCATAGTTGAGCGGATAAAACAAACCCATCAGAATTAGTTTCATTGGAAAAACGGCCTTGATATTTGATCAAATAAGTTTTTTTTTTTTAGGTAACAGCACTAGTTGATAATTGCATCAAAACGTCATCTGCAAGAGTGAAGAGTATACAGGACATTCTGCCATTTCATTATGCAGAAACAAGCAACGTCAGCAAATCGTGGAAATTTTTTATCAATGTGTGTGCTCTGTGGCAAATGTTCATCGTTAGTTGCGACCTTTTTATGGACGCCTAAGCCAGTATTTGGCTTGTTGTGCTCTCTAAATAATAAAAAAAGTAACCTCGAAAAAAAAATTATGTTAGTATTTCTGTGCTGCTTTGCCAGAAAGTGCAAAGGCCTTCAAAACTAACATGAAGGGCGTTACCGTTACAATGAAGGCCTTTCACCAATCTCTTCATTGCCTAAAAATTTCGTATGTGAACGTCATTCAATAAATTCTGACATTAAATTTCACATAATTATCTTCCACCTGATGTATATTTTTCTACGCCCAATGTCATAACCTTTGAAAAAACCTGTAAGGAAAGGCAAAAGTCGGGAGGTGCCGACTATATAATGCCCTACACCACCTAGTGCATGTTGTACTTTTTATATGTAGAACTTATCTCGAAATCTAGTCAGACTTTAATTTGGATACCAATTGAAATAGCAATTTAGAACCTTGTAAGATTTTCCTACCATAGGACAAAAGATTTGGATTTCCACATCTTTAAAAAGCCATATCGGATAAAAGATTATATGGGAGTTATATCGAAACCTGTGCCAATTTTAATGACACATACTGGGGCGTCAAATAGAGATTGACGTCCCAGTATGTGTCATTAAGATGTGACCAAAATTGTGGTTTTTACTGCCATAAAATTCCATATCGGATGAAATGGATGAAATTTTGCGCACGTATTGGAATGTCAATTTAAACGTCTTATGTAATATCGGGCGAAAATTGTGGATTCTTTTAAAGGCCAATCGGGTGAAAGATATATATGGGAGCTATATCTAAATCTGATCCGATTTTTATGAAATTTTGCACATACATTGAAACTTCACAAAAACGACTCCACACCAAAGTTGGTAAAGATCGGACCAAAATTGTGGCTTCTACAGCTTTAATAGTTCAAATCGGATGAAAGATATATATGGGAGTTATATCTAAATCTTAACCGATTTTTATGAAATTTTCCAGATATATTAAGATCGGTAAGAAAACAGTCCGTGCCAAATTGTTTGCAAATCGGTTTAAAATTGTAGCTACTACGGCCATTTAAGTACAAATCGGGTGCTTCATATATATGGGAGCTATATCTGAATCTGAGCCGATTTTTATGAAATTTTGCACACATATGTAGACCTCAAATAAAATACCCAATGCCAAATTTTGTGCAGATCGGACGAAAATTGTGGCTTCTACAGCCTTAAAAAACCATATCGAATGAAAGATATATATGGGAGCTATAACTAAATCTGAACCGATTTTTATAGAATTTTGCAGACAAATGCAGACCTTAAACAAAATACTCGAAGCCAAATTTTGTGAAAATCGGACGAAAATTGTGGCTTCTACAGCCTTAAAAAGCCATATCGGATGAAAAATATATATGGGAGCTATATCTAAATCTGAACCGATTTTTTTCAACAGAGTCTGTCCTTGGGCCAAAAAAGTGACATATGCAAAATTTCGTGACAATCGATCAACAAATACGACCTGCAATTTGATTACAAGAATACATGGACTCATAGACGGACATGGCTAAATCGAATCCGAAAGTGATTCTGAGTCGATCGGTATACTTATGAATGGGTCTAGCTCTTCTTCTTCTTAGCTTCTTCTTCTTCTTCAACCAAGTGCACAAATCTATAATACCCTGTACCACAGTGGTGGTGCAGGGTATAAAAATTAAGCTTTATTTGTTACGGGCGCTATACTTATATGTAACGGGCGTTATGTAGTATCTTTATCATATTGTACCCTCCACCATAGGATGGGGGCACACTAATTTCGTCATTCTGTTTGTAACTACTCGAAATATTCGTCTGAGACCCATAAAGTATATATATTCTTGATCGTCGCGACATTTTATGTCGATCTAGCCATGTCTATCCGTCTGTCCGTCTGTCCACATTCCTTATCAAATTGGCTCCAATCGGATCAGATTTGGATATAGCTGCCATATAGACCGATCGTCCGATTTAGTGTTTAAGGCCCATAAAAGCCACTTTATTATCCGATTTCGCTGAAATTTGGGACAGTGGGTTGTGTTAGGCCCTTTGACTTCCTTCGTTAATTTGGTCCAGATCGATCCAGATTTGGATATAGCTGATATATAGACCGATCCTCCGATTTAGGGTCTTAGGCCCACAAAAGCCACATTTATTATCCAATTTTGATGAAATTCGGGACAGTAAATTGCGTTAGGCCCATCGACAGCCTTTGTCAATTTGGCCCAGATCGGTTCAAATTTGGATATAGCTGCCATATAGACCGATCATCTGATTTAGGGTCTTAGGCCCATAAACGCCACTTTTATTATCCGATTTTGCGGAAATTTAGGGCAGTAAGTTGTGATAAGCCCTTCAACATTCTCCCTTAATTTGGCTTAGATCGGTCCAGATTTGGATATAGCTGCCATATAGACCGATATCTAGGTTTTAGGTTTTGGGGCCATAAAAAACGCGTTTATTGTCCGATGTCGCTGAAATTTGAGACAGTGAGTTTAGTTAGGCTTTTCGACGTCCTTCTTCAATTTTGGTTCATATTTGGATATAGTTGCCATATAGACCGATATCTCGATTTAAAGTTTTGGGCCCATAAAAGAGCCACTTTTTGTCCGATTTCGCCGAAATTCGGGACAGTGCTTTGCGTTGGGCTCTTCGAAATTTTTATGCAACATGGCCTAAATCGGTGCAGATTTGACCGATCTGCCGATAAGGGGACTGAAGCCCATTAAAGCTTTATCTATTGCCCGATTTCGCTGAAATTATAAACAGTGAGTTTTTCTGAGCTTCACGATATCCAACCTTAATATGGTTCAGATCGGTCTATAATTAGATATATCTGCCAAAAAGATAAATACTTTGTTCTACAAAATTGAATAGTGGCATATATATTAGACAACTCAATGTCCGTGCCGAATTTGGGTGCATAAGTTATCCATTTTTCACCGGATTACGACGAAAGGGGATTTACGTATATACCCGAGGTGATGGGTATCCAAAGTTCGGCCCGGCCGAACTTAACGCCTTTTTACTTGTTTCAATTTTAACTGTTTAGCGAAGAAAGGTGGACTTAATTGCATTGACATAAAATAACACCTGCTGGCTTATCGCCATAAATTTAATTTTTAAATATAGAAACCATCAAATGCAACGAGCCACTCAAGGCATTCCAGAAATCTCGCTCCTAATAATTTTGAGAAAAATTTTTGTTGGATATTTTTGGGTGTACAAAATTGCTGACATTAGACAAGCAATTTTCTCCCAAAATATGGCCTTATATTACGGGAAAATTATCATCATTAAAGACCAAATCGCCCAGATTTATTTACACTTTCAAATAATTATTTCAAATGAAATCATTTCGTTTTTCCTTTGAATTTCATAATTCACAATTCGGTATTTAAGGCAATTGATACGGAGCTCATAGCAGAGTTGATCCTAGTAGAAATTTGTTAGTTCTGTAGACTTTGACCGTAGTTGGACATAGTGAAATATTTAAAAAAAAAATTTTAATTCACTTTTTGAATTTTTGATTTTCTTCCAAAAAATCTTTTTGCAATGAAAATATTGCAACCGAAAGTTCTTAATACCCACCTTCAAAGTAAGGAAATGGGTTAAAATAATATAAGTATACAGAATTTTATCTATGAGAGCAGATTTTATGTCACACTTATTTCATCTACCGAGTAAAGACTAGTGGGCAAAGAAGGAAAAAAGTTTGCAACTGCAACAGCGTGAAAGTCTTTTCGTGTATAAATTGAGAAAACTTTAGGACTCGTGAAGACATGATGCAAATTATAGCCATATAAGGGAATATTTGAATGCAATTTCTACCGGACGTCTTTTCCATCAAAATCGGATTTTCGATAGATTTAATAAAGTTCGGAGGAGAAATAAGTGGCATCATTTAAGCAGAACGACGAAGCTCGTTTATGGCTCAATGGATATGTAAATAAGCAGATTTTAGAATAAATATCATGCAAAAGCATTGCAATAGCTACCAATGCATCCAGAAAAAGTCACAGTTTGGTGCGGTTTATGGGCTGGTGGCATCATTGGACCACACTTCTTCAAAGATGATGTGAATCTTAAAGTAAATGTGATTGGTGAACGTCACTGTGAGATGATATCAAACTTTTCGAGGAGTTACAAATAGAATGACGAAATTAGTATACCCCCATTCTATGGTGGAGGGTATAAAAAGATGCTTGTACAAAATTGGAAGACTTTCGAATGAAGATTATGAACAAATTTCACGTAGGCGATATTTATCTTATTAAGCTCTTTTTCCGAAAAATGTTCCTTATCCTTCTCTAACATAGCCCATTTTAATGTTTTAATGTTAATGGGTAATTGTGCATTGGTGAATGCAGGTATGCATCTACACATACACACACACACACACGCATATACTATAACACCACCAAACGTTCATAATGTATGAGTGCTCCGTGCCTAGCACCATGTTATCAGTCAAGCTATAAGAATATTTTTTTTAAGCTTGTATTTTCCAGAGGTCAGTCCATAAAGGGTTAAAACATGCCAACAGGCATGGGAGGAGGAGTTCAAACAAGCGAACGAAAAAAAAAAATTAATTAGACTTGTAATCTGTCAGGTGCTAATGTATGCGCTTCACATTAGCATAGATACATATTAAACCTTCATTATTATTTTTTTTAACTACCCCAAGACAAGGCGAAGCATAACCACAACGACAACAATGTATACGACGATATCTCTGAGAAAGTGAGAAAATAATAGCTCCAAATCATAAACCGTATTGATAGACAACGAACAGATGCAAACACAACACAACACTCTCATTTCGAGTATCTCCAGAGTGGAACACTAAAGGTCCAACAATGAACACACCGAAGATGGCTTCTGCCATTAATCATTCATTGCATTGGCCGACCCCATTGTAAGGGGCACATGTGCATCAAATGGATTTTGAATCTCTACGCATGCGTGCTCCACAAGCACTAGCTGTTATGTAACAATCAAATTGGTGTGAATTTGAAGATTATTCTAAAATGCTATTGGAAAATTAAAATTTTCCGGAAAATTTCCAGCTGATCGCTTAAGGTAATGTAGTACACAATAGGAGTTATATAATCTTTCATAAAAGGTAAGTGGCGGGTGGAAGAACCAATTGAATTGTGGAATAATGTATTTATGGGTTCTCACCTCCTTGCGAGTTTTCACGCTGTAACAGCATGACGGGTGTTGGAATAGATGTTTGATTTTAGAAGTGCAGATCTTTGCCTGAAATAATATTAAAATATATTAAAAGAACATAGTAAGTACGTCGAGGCGTTTTAAACATATCACATTAGGAATTGATTTTCTTAGGGATTACATCTAGGGTCCAAAAACTACATACAAAACCAGGGACTGATATTAATCAATTCTTGGTCTGTTTTCTTTGGCAAGAGGTCCGATTCATTGGCTTTAGCAGGGTACTCTGTTCAACTTTCGGAATAGTTTTAGTTATTTTTTAGCAAACATTCTACATGTATACAACCATGCCATCATAATGCGCTTAGATAAATTGTGTCAAATAGATTTTTTAAGTACTTTGCCTTAAAAAAAGCTATTAAACTTTTCACACATTTGACATTTCTTATATTTAAACCCTACACCACTACTGTGGTACAGGTGCATTTGTTTGTAATACCCAAAAAGAAGAGAGATAGACCCATTGATAAGCATACCGATCGACTCAGAATCACTTTCTGATTCGATGTAGCTTTGCCCGTCTGACCATGTTAATTCGTGTACAAACTACAGGTCGCAATTTTCATCCGATTGTCTTCAAACTCGGTATGGGAATGTTTTCCGTCCTAGAGACTGATTACATATCTCTAGTATATCAAAATGTTAGAGGGTTAAATGCAAAACTGTCGTCTCTTTACTCAGATAGCTTTATTTTCGATTATCATATCATCGCTTTTACTTAAACTTGGCTTCAAAATAAGTTATACGATTCTAAAATATTACATTCCAAATATAAAATATATAGGCGTGATCGGAACGATAAAATGAAAAAATCTGGCGGTAGTGTGCTAATACCGGTCTCCACTGAATTTCCTTCTGCAATTTCACAAAATTTGGTTCAGATTTTAATATATATATATATATATATATATATATATATATACATATATATATATATATATATATATATATATATATATATATATATATATATATATATATATATATATATATATATATATATATATATATATATATATATATATATAATATATATATATATATATATATATATATATATATATATATATATATATATATATATATATATATATATATATATATATGAAATTGTAAGGCTATAGAAGCCACAACTTTGGTTTGATCTTTAAAAAATTTTGCATGAGATGTTTGATGTTTTATTACGTGCGCAAAACTTCATTATAATCAGTTCAGATTTAGACATAGCTCCAATATATATCTTCCATCCGATATGGCCCTATAGAAGCCACAATTTGGTTTGATCCTTATACAATTTAGTATGATGTCTTTTATTTGACGTTTTAGCACGTGTGCTACATTTTATCAAAGTCCGTCCAGATTTAGAAATATGTAGCCCCCGATATATATGTTTCATATGATATGGCCTTTAAGGCTCTAGCAGCCACAATGCACATATGCAAAATTTCAACATAGGTTCCATGCATTAAAATTTGTATCCACACTAGGTGGTGTAGGGTATAATATAGTCGGCTCCGCCCGACTTTTGCCTTTCTTTACTGTTTTTTTTTTTTGTTTGCGTTGAGTAGCCAAAAATTTTACCAATTTCAACTTTTTGTAGGCGGTCCTAGTTTAAGCACAAAACTTCTGATGCAGAATTTGATTATAAGACTATTCCTCTAAATCGTCATATATATTCATGTGATAATATTTTTTTATGAACTCTTCTTGGTTAGTACTTTTGTTTACCATCAACATCTTTGTATTGTTAATAACATTAGCATCTACATATATATGTGATATCCATGCATACATACATACATACATATATGAATATAAATGCACGTCGTAGTCGTGTAGTTGTATATAAATTTATGATTATTGCCCTGTCAAGCCTCCTCTTTATGGGATCATACAAAACATACATGTACACTGGTATGGACCATTCCCAACACTTCTACTCCCCATACACACTCAAGCACTCTCACACCCACTGAGATGGTCGGTCATGGCTGAAGCTCCGCACAAAATGAGAAGGAAGAGAATTGAAATGTACACTCTCAGCCACCACATTCGGTCGACAGCAGTAAAGCGGCCATAGCCAATGTGCACTTTTTTGGCATTTATTTCCTTTTTGTGTGAGCCGAGTTATAAAAATTGGATTTTCGCGCCGTGCAACTTAATCACATTTGCTCTTACGGCGGCGGTTTCAATTTTATTGCCATCGTGTGGTCGTTGTAGGTATAGCCATTGAGAGTTAGAACAAGTCTTGCTTTAAAAAGAATCAAGATTGCCCATTTTAAAAAATTATAAAAAAAACGTTTAAAAATTTATCAGAATTAGTATCAATTTGTTAAATTTTTGTAAAATAACAAATCAGGAGATAATAAGTGAAATAAGTTACAAGTTACTAAAATAAAAGTAAACTATATAAAATTATCCAAATATTTTCAGCAATTTTTTTTTCTATGAGTGTAAATATTTAAGGGCCCATAGATGACCTAAGAAGGTGAAGTTCGCTGAAGTTTGGAACAGTGAGTCCTCGATAAATCGAGTAATAAATGAGCCTTTTATGGACCAAAAACTTTTGAAAGGGAGATCGGTCCGATTTAGATCGAATTCGCTAAAATGTCTAGAGATCTAATCTCACTCACTGTTTAAAATTTCAATGAAATCCCGTAATAAATGTGCCTTTTGTAGACCCAAAATTGCAAATGCAAAAATTGAAAATTTTCCCCATGAACATTCCACTAAGGAACAGGGGCAAACTTCTCACATATCAATGAGTGCAGTCCGATTCAAGTTTAAGCTCAATGATAAGGGGCCTCCTTTTTATAGCCGAGTAAGGACGGCGTGCCGCAGTGCGACACCTCTTTGAAGAGAAGTTATACATGGGTACTATGCCATGTATAACTTCTCTCCAAAGAGGTGTCGCACTGCACTCGTAAATGTTGCCAGCATTAGGAGGGGAAAACCACAGCTGAACATTTCTGTCTGATGGTCCCGCCAGGTTTCGAACCCAGGCGTTCAGCTCTATAGGCGGACATAATAACCTCTGCGCTACGGTGGCCTCCTTTTGTAGATCCAGAACCTTAAATCGTGAGTTCGGTCTATATGTCAGCTGTATCCAAACATAGTCCGGTCTGCATCAAATTTGACACATATGTGCAGGGAGGTAATGTAACTCACTGTTCAAAATTTCAACGATACTGGTTAATAATACCTATTATCGGCCCAATACCTTTTATCGGAAAATTCGTATTGTACTCTCAAATACCTTTTATTTGAACCACATATTGACCCGATTTGTGTCTAAATCAGTTTGGGATGCGACGTTCCCTCTGTAACTTGATTGAAAATTTATTTACCAGATTCGTGTTTTTGGTTTATTTTCATGGTGCAAATAAAACAACAATTCTCTTTAGTGACAATTTTTAAAGTTTTGGTACAAAAATGCTGTTATGTTCAATGATAAAAATCATTGGAAAAAACACCAAACGGCTGCCAGGTACAAGAAAACACAACAAGAATTTCTAAGGTACATGCATGGTTTGGTAACACTTACGCGATAAAGAAATTTCCATCACAAAGTAGGCATTTGAGTACGCGAAAAGATCAGCAACCATTTCTTGTTTTATTTTTACCAAGGCAAATACAAAAAAATTCTGTCATTGATAATGATAAAAATCATAAGAAACAACACACAAATTGCTGCCAGGTAGAAGAATTTCTAAGGTACATACATGGTTTGCTAACACTTACGCGATTTTTATGTTTACCAAAACAAATAAAAAACCATAATGAAGTTATGCGAAAATGGAAGGCTTTTAGAATAATAGTGTATCATAACATCGAAATTAATCCCAATGTACTCTGAAAGAGTTTGAATTACCAACTAAGATTTGCTTATAATTTGTAAAACTTTGAATTATGTTACAACATTAAATTGAACTTGGCATCCCTTTCAATATCCATTGAACTTGGCATCCCTTTTCAAAGTTTGAATTTTAATTAATTAATTTGTTAATAAAGAAAAACTAGTTAAAACCCCGAGTAACATGTGCTACATGTCAAGAATGAAAAGCATTGTCTGGATAAAAAGAATTTATCAGAAAAAAATTTTACTTTTATTATAAACAAAGCACAACGTTTTTCAGAAAAGAAGTTTACTTTGCGAAAATTTATTACTATATCAAATAGGAAACCCCGTTCTTGAAGCTCAAGAAGTATAGATCGATCTTAAGATCGTTTTACGAGTGCATATGGGCTATATTTAACTATGAACCGATTCATACAAGAATTGACGTGGAGATTGCATACATAAGGTTCGCATCTCATATAAAGTCTAATAGAAAATATACGCTCCAAATACACCAACACTTTGATCTCTTAGGTCATACTAATCTTTTACATTTGTTGAAAATCAGCTACAAAAATGCTGCAAAGTTATCTAAGAATTTCGCCCTCCAGTTGCCATTAGCGTAGCAAAGCTTCACGGTTGCCTCAGTTTGTTAAAAAAAATAAACCTTATGATTTTTTCTTCATTTTGTTGGCAATACTGGTTTTCTCTTTGGTTATGGTGCAGCAGCAAATGTCTAAGCATTGGCTTGACTTCTTCACGTGAAAATTTACGATTATATGTGAAGTCTACAATCGAATGGACTTGACTTTGTTGCAATAGCAGTCCTTTTTTCCTCTCTCTCTCTCTCTCTCTCTCTCTCTCTCTCTCTCTTTTCGTCGCCCTTGCTCTCTACGCCTCTTCACTGACGCTTAAGAACGAGGCAGCTTATGTGTGTGTGTATGAATAATGTGGCTCATGTGTCAGGAAGTCTTGGCGGATTTACAATAAGATTAATAGTAGATTAACTGCCAAAGGGCAACTTGCTCTTCGCCTTCATCTGTTGGTGGTGCTGCTGGTGCATTGGCTATTGCAATATATGGCAGCCCGTTTATGGCTGTTGGCTAAGACACCCCAAACACTTTCAATAAAACAAAAAGTGATTTCAATAAATTTTAACGCCAATCTGTATGAAATTAAACGGATTGCATTGACAATGCAATCAAAATGACAATAATAATTCACACAAAACTATTTGGAATTGCAAACTATGCGGAACGCTATTCATTTAAAACAAGATCAAGGTGTCCCAATCAGCCAAAAGGTACAAAGGTGGTGCGCGGACACGAACACATGCATAGTGCGATGCTGGTGTTGATGTGTTGCACCACCTGCAAAATTTAAATTATTTCACATGGGTTTAGGTTTGGGGATGGGGTGGAGTACAAGCCAACTACCCATAGAATTGCTATGTAATAAAGGCATGCAGGTATTCCATGATGTCCCCCACTCCTCTACATAACCCATTTCTCATGCACTTGGCCATACTTCAAATTTACTGAAACATCAACTACAGATAAAAACACACCATTTTGGTTTTGAATATACGGCGAGTGAATTCACAAGCATTATTTAAATGTTAACACAAAATTAAAGTGAATACACCACTGCGCAT
This sequence comes from Stomoxys calcitrans, assembly GCF_963082655.1. NCBI lineage: Eukaryota > Metazoa > Arthropoda > Insecta > Diptera > Muscidae > Stomoxys > Stomoxys calcitrans. The sequence goes on from NC_081552.1 coordinate 2,782,067, forward strand.
CCACACATCAGCTAGCTAAGGTTCGCGTACTTTGCATCCGCATCCGCATCCGTTTTCCCAATTGCATTTGAGGGAGAGAGAGTGAATGTGTGTAATGGTACATGAGGACAAAAGTAACTAACGTCAGGAGATTTCCGATTTGGGGACCAGGGGATTGAATGCAAATAAACAAATGAATGCAGCAGCGGCAAACTTCTATTCTGACCAAACGACCATCGCTTATCATTATATTTTTACTCGGTGCTCTCCGCAGTACACGTGGTTTGTTGGTAAAAACTGTGGTAATTTATAATAAATTTTAATTTGTGCAAATTTCCATTTGCAATTTGTTCATCAGCAGTTACAAACGCAATCGAATAATCGTTGTGAAAGCAAATTCGACTCAATGAAAGCATGTTATATGTCTGGTTCTTATGATTGACGGACCAAATTCTTTGCAACCTTTACCCAGAATCATGATAGTATTAAACGATCCTTTTGCAGAAAGGCAAAACGAAAAAGTTAAGAAGGACTGAGAGATTAACTTATTATGACGTATGGTGAAAGAGGTATTTCACAGCTTGGTAAATAGTTAGATGGGATTGTTTTGCGCAAAATTTATTTGTAGGATTTTAGCAATGAAAACGAACCAAGTAACCAAAACTTCAAAATAATGAAGCAATCTTTCAATTTAATTTCCTATTTACTAATGGAAACGGCAAAACTTTTCTTCTTCTTATTTTACTTCATAACGCAATGTCTTATTATTATTTTTAAATTTTTTTTCAACATCCAAATCTGGACCAATCTGGGCCAAATTGCAGAAGGATGTCGTAGGGTCTAACATAACTCTTTGTTCCACATTTTGGCGAAATCGGAAAATAAATGCGCTTTTTTGTGGGCCCAAAACCTTATATAGAGAGATAGGTCTATATGACAGCTATATCCAAATCTAGACCGATCTAAGCCAAATTGAAGGCTGATGTCGAAGGACCAAATATAACTCACTGTCCCAAATTTCTTCAAAATCGGATAATAAATGCGCCTTTTATGGGCCCAAAACCTTAAGTCGAGTGATCGGTCTATATGGCAGCTATATCCAAATCTGGACCGATTTGTGCCATATTGCAGAAAGAGGTCGAGCGGTCTAACTTAACTCACTGTCCCAAATTTCGGCGAAATTGGACAATAAATGCGCCTTTATGGGCCCAAAACCTTATATCGAGAGATAGGTCTATATGGCATCTATATCTAAATATGATCCGATCTAAGCCAAATTGAAGAAGGATATCGACTGGCCTAACACAACTCACTGCGCCAAATTTCGGCGAAATCGGATAATAAATGCGCCTTTTATGGGCTCTCAAATTTAAATCGAGAGATCGGTCTATATGACAGCTATATCCAAATCTGGACCGATCTGAGCCTAATTGAATAAGGTTGTCGACTGGTCTAACACATCTCACTGACCCAAATTTTGTCACAAACGGATAATAAATGTGGCTTTTATGGGCTTAAGACCCTAAATCGGCGGATCGGTCTATATGGGGGCTAAATCAAGATATAGTCCGATATAGCTCATCATCGCTGTTCAGACTGCTGGAACTGGATAGTTTCCGGTTGAAGCTAAGACTTTTCTCTAAAGCGACAACCAGACGGGGATAAAATCTTCAGTGGGCCATTTTTGGTAGTATATAAAATCGCAGATCGCGATTTTGCATAATCAGGTTATGCCCAGAAACCATAGGTCTATAATCAAATTCTTGCTTCCGGTTTGCAATAACAAAATCGAAAAGTTGTTTAATATGGGACTTAAAACTAAAGTTTGTCCTTTAAAAAGCCTGAATTTTGCGCAAACTTCTCACACATCATTCAATTCAAATTTTAAGCTCATTGATAAGGGGCCTGCTTTTTATAGGAGAGTCCGAAATGCGTGAACAGTGGACACCTCTTGGGCCATAGTTCCTAACAAATGTCGCCAAATCACTCTTTATAGGGTGGTAAAGTATGAAATGTCCAGTTACACAACAAAAAAAAATTGTACCCATGAACATTCAACTAACGAACAGAGGCATACGAAGTGAGCGCATTCCGATTCAAGTTTAAGCTATATATAGGGGGCCTTCTTTTTGTAGCCGAGTCCGAACGGCGTGCCGCAGTGCGACACCTCTTTGGAGAGACGTTTTTACATGGCATAGTACCTCACAAATGTTGCCGGCATTAGGAGGGGAAAACTACCGCTGTAAATTTTTATACCCTCCACCATAAGATGGGGGGTATACTAATTTCGTCATTCTGTTTGTAACTACTCGAAATATTCGTCTGAGACCCAATAAAGTATATATATTCTTGATCGTCGTGACATTTTATGTCGATCTAGCCATGTCCGTCCGTCTGTCCGTCCGTCCGTCCGTCCGTCCGTCTGTCTGTCGAAAGCACGCTAACTTCCGAAGGAGTTAAGCTAGCCACTTGAAATTTTGCACAAATACTTCTTATTAGTGTAGGTCGGTTGGTATTGTAAATGGGCCATATCGGTCCATGTTTTGATATAGCTGCCATATAAACCGATCTTGGGTCTTGACTTCTTGAGCCTCTAGAGTGCGCAATTCTTATCCGATTGGGATGAAATTTTGCACGACTTGTTTTGTTATGATATCCAACAACTGTGCCAAGTATGGTTTAAATCGGACCATAACCTGATATAGCTGCCATATAAACCGATCTTGGGTCTTGACTTCTTCAGCCTCTAGAGTGCGCAATTCTTATCCGATTGGAATGAAATTTTGCACGACGTGTTTTGTTATGATATCCAACAACTGTGCCAAGTATGGTTCAAATCGGTCCATAACCTGATATAGCTGCCATATAAACCGATCTGGGGTCTTGACTTCTTGAGCCTCTAGAGTGCGCAATTCTTATCCGATTGGGATGAAATTTTGCACGACTTGTTTTGTTATGATATCCAACAACTGTGCCAAGTATGGTTTAAATCGGACCATAACCTGATATAGCTGCCATATAAACCGATCTTGGGTCTTGACTTCTTCAGCCTCTAGAGTGCGCAATTCTTATCCGATTGGAATGAAATTTTGCACGACGTGTTTTGTTATGATATCCAACAACTGTGCCAAGTATGGTTCAAATCGGTCCATAACCTTATTTAGCTGTCATATAAACCGATCTTGGGTCTTAACTTCTTGAGCCTCTAGAGGGCGCAATTCTTATCCAATTTGAATGAATTTTGGCACGTAGTATTTTGTTATACTATCCAACAACTGTGCCAAATATGGTTCAAATCGGTTCATAACCTGATATAGCTGTTATATAAACAGATTTGGGGACTTGACTTCTTGAGCTTCTAGAGGGCTCAATTTCTATCCGATTTGGCTGTAGTTTCGCAAGACGTTTTTTATTGTTACTTTTAACAACTATGTCAAATAAAGTACAAGTCGGTTCATAACCTGATATAGCTGCCATATAAACCGATCTGGGATCTTGACATCTTGAGCCTCTAGAGGTCGCAATTATTATCCGATTTGACTGAAATTTTGTACGACGGATTCTCTCATGACCATTAACATACGTGTTTATTATGGTCTGAATCGGTCTATAGGCCGATACAGCTCCCACAGCTCTTGAGCCCACAAAGGGCGCAATTCTTATTCGAATTGGCTGACATTTTACACAGGTCTCCAACATATAATTTAATTGTGGTCCAAATCGGACAATATCTTGATATCGCTCTAATAGCAGAGCAAATCTTTTCTTATATCCTTTTTTGCCTAAGAAGAGATGCCGGGAAAAGAACTCGACAAATGCGATCCATGGTGGAGGGTATATAAGATTCGGCCCGGCCGAACTTAGCACGCTTTTACTTGTTTCTTTATGTGATGGTCTCGCCTGGATTTGAACCCAGGCTTTCAGCGTCATAGACGCACATGCTAACCTTTGCGCTATGGTGGATATGGCCAGTCACGTGCACGAACACGGATATCTGTATATTGAGTGATAATAAAGCTGTATTGAAGGTTTTATGGTTACTATAGGATCTGATGTGTTGGGTGGAAACTGCTTTTGACGGCAGCATATGGATCACAAATTTACCTGAGATCATAAATTTCCAGGGATCGCAGGAATCAGAAAGCTACCGTAAGTCGAAAACATGAGTGATCTACTTGCAAGCGATGGAGAAATCCAAAAGTAATCATAGGGTAGCATGAGGTTAGCAGGTCCCCCTATGGCGCCGAACGCCTGGATTCAAATCTCGACGTAAACATCTGAACAATTTTCGGCTGTGGTTATCCCCTTACTAATGCTGGCTACATTTGTGAGGTATCCTGCCATGTTAAAACTTATCCACCAAGTGGTGTCGCTAAGATTTGTTGCCTCTAAAACCCGTCATTGGGCCCATAGCGTGGCATGCCGCAGTGCTACAAAACTACTGTGGTGCAGGGTGTTATAACTTAGTGAATTTGTTTGTAACACCCAGAAGGAAGACAGATAGACCCATTGATAAGATCGACTCAGTATCACATTCTGATTCGATTTAGCTATGTCCGCCTGTCTTTCCGTCTGTCCATGTTAATTTGTGTACAAAGTACAGGTCGTAATTTTCATGTGATCGTCTTAAAATTTGGCACAAGCATTTTCTTGGGCCTAGAGGCGAAGCCTATTAAAATTGGAAAATCGGTTCAGAATTGGATATAGCTCCCATATATATGAATTGCCCGATTTATACATCAAGAGCCTTTGTGGTTTAGATTTAGCTATGGCTCCCATTTACATGTAGAGCCTTCAAAAATTGAGATATTGAGCTGAAGTTTGGCACAGATACGTATATTTGCTGCACGTTGGTTAAGTTCCTGAATGGGCAAAATCGGACCATATTTGGATATAGCTGCTATATAGACCGATTTTCCGATAATGGGTCTAATGGCCATTAAAACTTCATTTTTTATCAAATTTTGCTGAAATTGGAACAGTGAGTAGTCAAAGGTTTGCCGACAACTGACCTAAATATGGATTAGATCGGTCCATATTTAGATATAGCTACCATATAGACCGATCTCCCGATAAAGGTTCTGAAGTAAATAATAGCTTTAATTTTGATCCAATTTCGCTGAAATTTAAAACACTGGGTTAGTTTAAGCCTCCCGACATCCGACCTAAATATGGTTCAGATCGGACTTTATTTAGATATAGCTGCCATATAGACCGACTTCCCGATAAAGGGCCTGAAGCCCCGAAAAGCTTTAATTTTTATCCGATTTTGCTGAAATTTGGGATAGTGCGCCGTTTTAAGCCTTCCAACATCCAACCCAAATATGGTACAGATCGGAATTTATTTGTATATACTTGTCATATAGACCAATTTGCCAATAAGGGGTCTGAAGCCAAATAAAAGCTTTATTTATTTCACTGAAATTTGAAACAGTGAGTGGGTTAAGACCTCCCAACATCCGACTTAAATATGGTTCTGATCGGACTATATTTAGATATAGCTGCCTCATAGACCGATCTGCCGATAAGGGGACTGAAGCTTTTCTGAGCTTCACGATATCCGACCTTAATATGGTTCAGATCGGTCTATAATTGGATATATCTGCCAAAGAGACCACTATATATGGATATATCTGCCAAAAGACCACCACAAAATTGAATAGTGACATAATTAAATTAGACCACTTAATATTCGTGCCGAATTTGGGTGCATAAATTATCCAATTTTCACCGGATTGTGACGAAAGGAGTTTAACGTATATACCCAAGGTGGTGGGTATCCAAAGTTCGGCCCGGCCGAATTTAATGCCTTTTTACTTGTTTTTATTTTTCACGTAACCAACAAGCAGGGGATGTCCCCTATATATGCAGTGCACTGCGTTGGCAATTAGGAAAGTTAAGGGTTGGAGGGGGGAAAGATGGAGTAGTGTTTATTGATATTCGTTCTAAACTTCTGAACGTCAATGTCGGTGGGAAAGATATTAGCGGGAAGTCGATTCCCCATACGAATGGTTCGGGCGAAAAATAAATTTTCTCGGTAATGCATGGTTCGGTCTACTGGCCAATCAATTACAAACGGGTGTGAGTTCCTGGCATGTCTTGTATTTCTGGTGAACATCTTAACGTCAGGGATAAGAAGACGAATATCCCTGGAAAACACACGCCATGAAAATAAAGATAGAGCAATACAACGCTTCCCACATTCCGACGATGTTCAAGAGAAGCAATAGAGTTGGATACCCTACTGTCCCCAATCAACACCATCGCTCTCCGTTGAACCCGGTCAAGTAGCTCCAAGGATGATTTTGGAGCTCCTGCCCATATATGAGAGATATATTCTATCCTGGGCCTGATGTAGGTAGTATAGATATTAAGAAGACCAGAAGAGGTGAAATATTTCTGGCACCGCTTAAGAAAGCCCAAACACATGAATGCTTGTTTTGACCAACGGACATCACATTGTATCTTCATGCCAAAAACATCAAGAGCATCTGACTGTTCAATATCTATACCGTCGACAGATATCGACAATTGAAGTGGGTCGGTGAATCGCTTGTGAGACAAGAAACAGCAGTGCGTCTTCTGTGCGTTAAAGTCTACTCTGTTCATTCTACCGCACTGGGAAATGGCCAACAAATCCTGGGAGAGCTTCTCATCCATAATGCGCCTATTGTTCACAATTTCTTGAGAACTGGGCCTATGGTCGAAAGAATATGAATGACACAGACTACTGTCATCGGCAAATGAGTAGGCTGGATGAGAAGTCTGACCCAATAGATCGTCAATGAAAATAAGAACAAGTAAAAAGGCGTTAAGTTCGGCCGGGCCGAACTTTGGATACCCACCACCTCGGGAATATACGTAAACCACCTTTTATCAAAATCCGGTGAAAATTGTATACCTGAATTTCGGCGACATCGGATAATAAATGCACCTTTAATGGGCCCAAAACCTTAAAAAGAGAGATCGGTCTATATGACAGCTATATCCAAATCTTAACCGATCTGTGCCATATTCCAGAATTATGTCGAGGGGCTTAACTTAATTCACTGTTCCAAATTTCGGCGACATAGGACAATAAATGAGCATTTTATGGGCCCAAAACCTGAAATCGAGAGATCGGTCTATATGGCAGCTATATCCAAAATTGGTCCGATCTGCACCAAATTGATGAGGGATATCAAAGGGCCTAACACAATTTACTGTCCCAAATTTCAGCAAAATCGGATAATAAACGTGGCTTTCATGGGCCTAAGACCCCAAATCTGAGGATCGGTCTATATGGCAGCTATATCCAAATTTGGACCGATCTGGGCCAAATTGACGAAGGATGTCGAAGGGCTCATCACAACTCACTGTCCCAAATTTTTGTGGCTTTTATGGGCCTAAGACCCTAAATCGGAGGATCGGTTTATATGGCAGCTATATCCAAATCTGAACCGATCTGAACAAAATTGACGAAGGATGTCGAGGGGCCTAACACAACTCACTGTCCCGAATTTCATCAAAATCGGAAAATAAATGTGGCTTTTATGGGCCTAAGACCCTAAATCGGCGGATCGGTCTATATGGGGGCTATATGAAGATATAGTCCGATATTGCCCATCTTCGAACTTAACCTGCTTATGGACGAAAAAAGAACCTGTGCAAAATTTCAGCTCAATATCTCTATTTTTAAAGACTGTAGCGTGATTTCAACAGACAGACGGACAGACGGACAGACGGACGGACATGTCTAGATCGTCTTAGATTTTTACGCTGATCAAGAATATATATACTTTATAGGGTCGGAAATGGATATTTCGATGTGTTGCAAACGGAATGACAAAATGAATATACCCCCATCCTTCGGTGGTGGGTATAAAAAGGGAAGGGGAAAAGGCAGAGCCTTGTGGCACACCTGCGGTCAATGTATACACTCATCTGATGAGAACCCATCTACAAAAACTCGTATAGTGCGATCTCTGAGAAAGTTCGATATAAATCGAACGAAGTTATTACCGACTCCAAAAGCGATTTGCACTTGTAAGAGCCTTTGCTAAGGCATTCATCGATCGATCTTCTCAAAAATTTACACATCGATTTACTTCATGAACGGATTTTGGTCGAAATTCTAGATGTCGAATTTAAGGACCTACACCCAATAGGATGTAGGTCGGCTTCGATCGACTTTAGCCCGCTGCCGGGATTTAAACCCAGGCGTTCAGCATCATAGGCGGACATGTTTACATCTGAGCTACGATGACCTGCCTAAATGTGGTGGTCACAGCAGTAAAGTGAAATTTTAATTATCAAATTATTTTTATACCTACCACCGAAGGATGGGGGTATATTCGCTTTGTCATTCCATTTGCAACACATCGAAACATCGAAATTCCGACCCTATAAAGTCGATAAATTCTTGATCAGCGTAAAAATCTAAGACGATCTAACCATGTCCGTCCGTCTGTCTGTTAACATCACGCTGCAGTCTTCAAAATGTCCAGCCTTACGTCATTTTAGAAATAAGACAATATTTTTTTTTTTTAAGGTAATAGGGGAGCACTAAGGTTTTAATCACTTTTGCTATCACCGACGTGGAATAAGACGAAACGTTCAGTCAACGGAAGGTTATGGTCACTCATCGAATACAACGTTGCCTTTAAGGAATTTATTTTCTAAATGGACATTGGACCTATAAAAACTGCCGAACTTATTCGAATTCATGGACGGAGTGGCTTTGGAGAACATTTCGATTTTAAATTCGACATCTCTAGTCTAGCCACTCACGCATAAGTTCACATCGTATACCATAGAAAACAATTTGTTAAATAATGTGGCTTTAAGTGGTGCTGATGCTGGGCCACAGCCATTCAAATACCCATTCCCCATGTTGCCACTTATTCTGGCAACAGAGCATACAAAACCACAAATGTAAAACACGAATATGAAAATGCAACGTGTTTTGTGTGTTTGGCCGTTTCACTGCTTCAATTGTTGATATTGCGCGGCATGTTATCCTGGATGCATCATATGCAGTTAGGAATTGTGGTAATGATGCAATTGATTTCCTTGGTCACATATTAAATTAAAAAAAAAAAAAATATTCATAGTGAAAAACCAAAGAGCGTAGCAAACCTTTTCAGTGAAATAGCGAATGGCTTTCTTGAAGGACATAAGGCTAGAGAGAGTAAAAAAGTTTTCTAAACAAAACAGCTTTTAAAAATTTGCTAAAAACTATTTTTTTTTGTAAATTTTGTTTTGCCATATTGCCATGCACCTGTATTGCAATGTAGACACAATGGCAACATCATTTGATGCAAATTTAAATGCAGTGAATGGTTTATATTTCTATAAAATAAATGAATGTACCGGGACCAAATAAATAATGCCATGGCCTGTTGGAGTGCGTGTGTGTGGCATGGTGAGCAACCGACGATTGCCCATTGCCGTTGAGAGGGAAACATTTTTGAGCCTGGGCTTTGGTTACGGTTTCACTTGCTGTCATCTGGGAGAGATGGCAATTTACAATTGCTGTGTTAATTTGATTTTATCTAATTTCAAATACCTGCTGGTTTCACATACAGCACACATATATGCACCCACACATGCAGCACTATCGCCATTTCCAGTCAGGGTGAGAATATCGAAACTCTCGAACCCCACGTGCAGCTGTGGTGGGGCTGCAGTCTCATAGAGATTTATAGATTTATCGCACCAATGTATCGCCTTCATAGAGGTGTATATGTATGTGTGTGTGTGTGGTGTGTGCAGTGGTTATTGCTGCTGATGTTGGTTTTATTGGCGTGCAGCGCATTTGTTTGCCATGAATGGTCCTTTTTAATTGAGCCGCTTTTGCTGTATCAAAGGATCTAATTACAATTTTAATTTATTTTTTAAATAGATCCCGCAACGACATTCCACACTCGTGCGAATGGGGCTGCTGGCTGTGAGGCCATCAAATAAAATGGAAGTGTTGGCCTACCAACACTACTCTTATTACTCATTGGCCATATGGAGTAACCAACTGTCATCCAGCGGCAGCAGCGACAATCCCTTTGCCGGCCACCAATGCAAATTTATTTAAATTGTAAAATTCGATTATGGCTGTTCAGATTGAAAATTGCTTTGCGCTAGCCCCGTTCAAGCAAACCTACTACGTCAATGAGCTCAGGCGACAATTAATTGTAATTGCTTTGTTTCTATTAAATGCATTTTCACGGCAAACAAATGAGCTCACTCCACCTACAAACATGCCGCCGATCGACCGTCCTGCGCCTTCTACTTTTTTTCCACCCTCCATGGCTATGGCCCACCCTTGATATAGAATTTTCCACGTTTAAAAATTAATTCAACTCAAAGTGCCGCGTCACATTATTGTCTCGTAAACATTTCATTTAATAAATAGGGAAACTAAGGAGTAAAAGACCGTGAGAGGGAGACCCGGCTGTGAATGAGCAACTCCAATGTACCGAACCTAATTAAATTAATGTTTTTTGATCACGTGTAATATTTTCAGAATACCTGAATGAGTGTCTGACTAGCCGTCTAAAGCATTGTCGGCATTGTGGCCAGTGTTGTCGTTATGGCGTGTTTTAATAGATCTGATGATGCATATGTTTTAAAGAATTTTGTTAATTTTTTTACGAAGGAATACCAAAAAATCATGGTTAAATCATGGTTAAATCAAATATTCATAATACATTTATGCCGGAGACCAACTTAGCACACAGGTTAGCATTTCCGTCTATAACGCCGAAAGCCTGGGTTCGAATCCTGGCGAGAAAATTAGAAAACAATTAAAAGCGTGCTAAGTTCGGTCGGGCCGAATCTTATATACCCTCCACCATGGATCGCATTTGTCGAGTTCTTTTCCCGGTATCTCTTTTTAGGCAAACAAAGGGTTAAATAAAAGAATTGCTATGCTATTAGAGCTATATCAAGTTATGTTCCGATTCGAACCATAATTGAATTGAATGTTGGAGACCATAGTAGAAGTCGTTGTGTAAAACTTCAGCCTATTCGAATAAGCAATGCTCTCTTTAGGGTCTCAAGAAGTAAAAAAGGGAGATCGGTTAATAGGGGAGCTGTATCACCATCATGGGAGAAGCCGTAAAATTTTTCATACAAATCGGATAATAATTGCGCCCTCTAGAGGCTCAAGAAGACAAGATCCCAAATCGGTTTATTTGGCAGCAATACAAGGTTATGGACCGATTTAGATCATATTTTGCACAGTTGTTGGAAGTCATAGCAAAACACATCAAACACGGGCTCTGGCTATGTCCCTGGCACGCCGTCCAAACTCGGCTATAAAAAGAAGGTCCCTTATCATTTAACTTAAACTTGATTAGGACAGCACTAATTGATATGTGAGGAGTTTGCCCCTGTTCCTTAATGGAATGTTCATGGGCAAATTTGCATTTGCATCTGTCTATAAAGGTAAACCGAGCAAAAATCTTTACAAATGCGATCCATGATGGAGGGTATATAAAATTCGGCCTGGCCCAACTTAGCACGCTTTTACTTGCTAATAATTTTGAAAAGGGTAGCGAAACAATCCCCGCAGCTCTACCAGGGACCTCAAATTTATTCTGTTTTTCGCTGCAGGCTGTGCCCTCGGTAATCTATTCCTGTTTTGCAGGGGAGAAGCCCTCTGCGTCGACGTTGACTTTCCCTCGAAGAGGGCATGAACAAACTCTCATTAATATCCACACTCCCTTTCCCCAGCCCTATTAGGGTCTTTACGGCTGCGGCTGGTTCAAGAGATACTCATCTTCTCTAACTTGCATTCTTTCCTGTTGGTGGGATTTTTTCGTAGATCCAAAGTTACCATTGCGCTTCCCGATTTTATCATTAGTGGGGAATCTACAAGTTTGGACTCCTTCTGTGATTTTACTACAGGCGGAGGAACACCGTCCATCAATCGTCCATAGAGGGAAAATGTACAAAGGAGCATTGATTTCTTCTCCATGTCTGCTCTTAAGATTAGTCTAATTAATCCACTCTTCCCATCGATCTCTCGATAGCCCTATGGTCAATTGCGACCGCTTTTAGGATGCTGGACTCGCCACAGCGGTCTCATGTATCTTCACAGATGGGGAAAGTTCCAGCCTCACCCTTCAGAATAGTGAGCTGTGATCATAGTGATCTTCAAATCCTCGTCCTACAGGGTCATTGGGTGGGGGAGGAGTTACTCCTGATTGAGTCGGATGCATGACTTAACAGTGCACCATCTCTTTTTGACTTTTGTCAAGCTAGCTATGTAGTGAGTCAAACTTCTTATTCAGCGTCTCAGGATCCGGCAGAACTCCGGCTGTAGAGACTCGCATATGGTAAGATCAAGAGGAGTCAGGGAGGCTCTTGCAAGCCGACGAATGATGGACAGGGAGAGGATAGGACCTTCATATTGACTTGTTTCACGGGTCGGACATTTTGAGAACTACGTTTTTCCTTTTCATGGTGTTCATATCCATTATCATTGGACATATTTAAATTCTCCTCAATTTTGAGTTAGAACTAAAATTACAACGCAAAACGTTTTCGCAAATTTCTTAGAATTTTACTGGTTTTTAATGGGATTTTGGCATTTTTTTTCTCCAAAATGGGTTATTCTTTGTGGCAACACTGTCTTCCGCTCCCGCTAGACAATGATGGCAAAGTTCTACAATGCAATCAAAATGCAGGTTGTTACTCTCATTAAGCGTGCGTAGCGGTATGAGTGAAGTTCATTCTTTGTGGCATTGTTACTGTCTTTGAAATTTCAAATGGTATTTTTTCACCTCCGCTTAGAGTGAATGTGGAATTCCCGACATTCGAGACCCGCATAATTAAAATGGAGAAAAGTGCATTTTGGCCATTGTTCCAGAGACAAAAGAAGAAATGTGTGTGTGTGTGTGTGTGTTTGTGTCTATGTTTGTTGTTATTCTTTCTTTAAAACTCATTAACGTTTAGATAAATTCATTTGGCCATTGTTGAGCGGCGTTTGTGGCGTTTCTTAAGCTGCCACGCTGCCCTTGATGAGGTTGTTGTTTAAATTAATTAATTTTTTACGCTCAAAGAATTTAATTGGAAATGCTTGCAAGCGACCCCACACCCCCATTACCAAAAAGCCACTGCCCTTAGAGCAGAAAATGTGTCTAATCATTCCAAATAAATACTCGTACTTTTGGAACTTGGACTCCCTTGAGTTCTCATGGAAAATCATAACTAAGAAATTTCCATATAAAAAAGAAGAGAAAAACGTTAATTATCGCTGAGATCTCTGTTCCTTAATAAATATGGGGAATTTTTCAAATATTTGGCCTAGGCATGTGACAAAAGTCAGCATTTGGCCAATTACTCAAATTGGGTTACCCCAAAGTAGTGGCTGGTAACTGACCAAATTTTCCATTCATTCAACCCTGGCAGGGAGGAAGACAATGACGGCGACGAATTTCCCATTCTCAGCTCATTTTCAATTATGTAGAGCTGTTATCAATTGCCTGGCTAACCTAATTTATCATTTGTCAAATTTGCTCGCCACACACACACACACACAAACATACTCCCACTTAACATTCGCTCACATTCCTTTGCTGTTTCCTTTGACTTCTATTGTCCGTCCACTGATGTTGCTTATTGCTCTTGTTGTTGTTAACTAATAAAACGTTAGTACAACACCAGTTTTTGACACAAATAAATCATGGGAGCCGTCTACGCAAACTATAATTTATGGCTTAAATTAAAGGTTGAGTTAGCAACAAAAATGTCCACTTTGATAATGAAACAAAACAAATGGCTGTTCTAGTTTCATTCAGGGAGCACATATATAACATAAAACAAATACGACAAAATTCTCTTCTAAATCAACGGAGTTGAGATAAAAGCGTTGTTTTTTTTTTAATAAAAAAGCGAATATCGGGGCTGAAAGGGGATTCTGAAATAATTTTTATTAATATTTCTGGGGAAACAATTTTCCGAAATATTTTTACATACAATTTATTTTCTTTAGGAAAGTCTGTCCCTGCGATTTCAATAATAGTTGTAGGCATAGTTTAGAGGTCTGTCGAAGGCACCTTCAGTTGCCGTACAGCTTAAGTAACGCAAATTTTGCCCATGAACAGGGGCAAACTTCTCACATATCAATGAGTGCAGTCCGATTCAAGTTTATAGCCGAGTCCGAATGGCGTGCCGCAGTACAACACCTGTTTGGATAGAAGTTTTACATGGCATAGTACCTCACCAATGTTGCCAGCTGAAAATTTTTTCTGATGGCCTCCCCAGGATTCGAAACCAAGCGTTCAGCGTCATAGGCGGACATGCCTACCTCTGCGCTACGGTGGCCTCGTACAGCTTAAGTAGCCTTACAATATGCCTTGGGCAGTTCATCTAGAGAGAATACTTACATGTTCAGGACTTGGTTTTGAAATATATATTAAAAATTCTACCATTCATATGCCTTCACAAAGCAATTGAAAAATGCATACTATTACCATAAAATCATTTCTTTTTTCTTAGAAATGTTTTCGTACTTCGTTCTAGATGTAGGGTTTTGCATTTCCCGGCATTTAACAATGCCATATATAACAAGTAAAAGCGTGCTAAGTTCGGCTGGGCCGAATCTTATGTACCCTCCACCATGGATCGCATTGGTCGGCATCTCCTCTTAGGCAAAACAAGAAGTAAAATAGAGAGATCGATTTATATGGGAGCTGTATCGGGCTATAGACCGATTCAGACCATAATAAACACGTATGTTGATGGTCATGAGAGAATCCGTCATACAAAATTTCAGGCAAATCGGATAATAATTGCGACCTCTAGATGCTCAAGAAGTCAAGATCCCAGATCGGTTTATATGACAGGTTATGAACCGATTTAAACCTTATTTCACACAGTTGTTGAAAGTAAGAATATAATACGTCTTGCAAAATTTCAGCAAAATCGGATAGGAATTGGGCCCTTTAGAAGCTTAAGAAGTCAAGACCCCAGATCTGTTTATATGACAGCTATATCAGGTTATGAACCGATTAACATCATACTTGGCACAATTGTTGAATGTCAAAACAAAACACGTCGTGCAAAACTTCATTCCAATCGGATAAGAATTGCGCCCTCTAGAGGCTCAAGAAGTCAAGACCCAAGATCGGTTTATATGGCAGCTATATCAAAACATGGACCGATATGGCCCATTTACAATTCCAACCGACCTACAGATATAAGAAGTACTTGTTCAAAATTTCAAGCGGCTAGCTTTATTCCTTCGAAAGTTAGCGTGCTTTCGACAAAAGGACGGACATAGATCGATCGACATAAAATGTCATGACGATGAAAAATATATATGTATATACATTATGGGGTCTGAGACGAATATTTCGAGGAGTTACAAACAGAATGACGAAGCTAATATACCCCCCATCCTATGGTGGAGGGTATAATAAGAGGGATTGTTATATGAGCAACTAAAAGTCAACTTTGCTAGCTTTCAATATCAAATTCCATATTTACAACACTTTGACTTTAATTTAGCCCAACTATCAGTAACTGTTTGTCTATTTTTCTATGTCTTCACTAATCTCTCAAAGAATATCATGGTTTACATCAAAGACATCAGGCACATCAGACTCCGTTTTGTAATAAATAGCCTTAGCCTAAGCCTTTTTGTTAGATAATGGAAAGTGGCTTTGCTTTAATGACCTTTATATTGACTGACATCCACACATTCCACATTCACACATTTCTTTAAGCTCATATATGATTCGTTGTACATATTTATGCAATATTTGAACACTCAAGTTCACCCATGCGTAGATCCCTCGCTGGACAACAAAAATCAGAAATTGAAACACCCCAACACTCAAGCTGTGTGTCATCCATTATTTGGTTGTTGGGTAATCTTCTTACTGGCAGTTGTTGATAGTTTACCATCTGCTTGTTATTCACGAGTTGTTGGTAGAAGGCAGCAATGGGGCCAAATTATATATAGCCAAGACACAAACCAATTGCAAATCAGGCCCGATAGTCCAAATATGATTTTTCGCTCAATTTTGTCCGATTTACACACATGCGATTTGAAAATAACAAGTTGAGCATTTGGCAGCGGGTGATTAAAATAAAACTTCGTTCGTGAGTAAGCGAATCAGTTTGTGAGTGATGTGGTGGCTATGAAAGTCATGCTCTGCTCGTTGCAGGCCTTCAATAATTCACCCAAGTTGTCAGTTTGATTAACGCAACAATTCCTAGTTTTTGACGCATGGACGACAATCACACGCGAAAAGGGAACCCCAAACGAAACAGCCGCCAAACACCAAACAAACACTCTCCCCACCCCTCGATAATAACCAACTATGCCATAATAATCACTGCTGGCCAGATCAGACCAGGCCAGGCCAGACTGACATGACATGTCATGCCATGCCATGCCATGCCATGGTGGGGAACACGTAGAACAAACAAAATGGTCTGTGGTGTTAGTCGTTTCTATTCTTATATCGACTGGATTTTTGGCAATGTCTCCCTCCGCCTATAGCTCCTCGCCAGTTTCTATCTGTCCCTCGGCTGGGGAATGACAACAAATCATTTCTCATCATATGTAGGAGATTTTATATACTTAACCAACTGAAATAGTTGCTTATTAAAGCTTACTGCACCAACACATACGCACTTCCACTCCCACTACTCGCTCTGATGAAGAGACCCAGGCTCAAAGGGAGAGAGGCCTACACGCATAACGTATTATTTATGATGGGTATTGTGCGACCTTATGGGTGACACATGGAAGTTTATAATGGTCGGTAAAATCACAACAAATGCCGGCGCACACCATAGATCTCCAATAGCGTAATACGTAATCCATTAGCTGAGGAGCTACAACAATGACTACGGCGTTCGCATAGACAAATAAATTCTCAAATGAAACAGTGGGCGACAGAAGTTTGCCACAAGCGAGTATAAATGATGAATCGAAGAGTGAACAAGGAATTGAGGCAATAAAGATAAGTCACCAAAATGATTGCCTTTTCATAACAAGGCGGAGCATTTTATAAACAACAAGTAAAAAGGCGTTAAGTTCGGCCGGGCCGAATTTCGGATCTCTATTTGTTAAGACTGTAGCGTGATTTCAACTGACAGAGGGACGGATTCATAAATGTCGGGTTTTTGTCCGTGCCCTGTTTAAATAAAGCTACCTCCCGATTCAAGGGTTTGAGCCAATAAATGCGCTTTACTACCCATTTTCGACGTTTCAGAGAGTTACATGGACCTCTCAACATCTGAGTATGGACCTGATTATATTTTTATTTAGCTGCCATATTGCCCTGTTTCCTATTGAAGGAATGCAAAAAAGTCGCATTTCGAAATTTACGAAATTTGGGAGAGATTCCACTACGCTCATATCAGTTACAATCAATTTCAATTTCCAATCCCATGGCAGCCGGTTGTACGTACCTGATTGACACGATGACATTTTAAGCTGTGAGAACTCCTTGTAACAGTAATTGGTTCCTTATATCAATGATTTTATTCTGCAGTATTAACGAATACAATCGGATCCAAAGGATGGCTTATTTGTCCATCACAGCCGCATTGAGGACGACCCCATCTGATGTACTGAATTCAATGCTACACCTAATGCCGCTTTGCATTGTGGCAAGACAAATTGCCGCGACCACTGCTGTGAGGCTAAGGGAGCTTTCTCTTTGGTCATGTAGCGGCTGGTCATATCGAAAAGGTTACCCGACCACTGCAGTGTGTATCAAGCGCAGATCCTTGCAATTAAGGAAGTGATGGAATGGCTAAGATATAATGTCATTACAAGGATTGGCATAAATATCTTCTCAGACAGCCATTAAATCCCTGGAGAACGTATTTCTGAACACAAAAACCACCCTCGACTGTCGCAGATCTCTCAACAACTACAAGGCTGTGCAGTTCAAAATTCACCTGTCCTGAGTGCCAGACCACCGATATATCCCATGGAATTGTTTAGCGGACGAGTTTGCGAGACTAGGAACTACCTTATACATTCCAGGTAAACTGGCATCTGTGGGTATGCCTTTAGCGACATGTAAGCTGAGTTTTCAGGACCAGGCCGAAGGACAACGATTGATGGATGGCCACAAAGAGGGGGCTGTGATCATTCCAAAACAATGTGGCCTCATCTAGACCTGAAGAGGTCTACCGCTTTGCTGTCACTGGCTTGAACAGACGTCTCAGCCATTGTGTCCGTCATGAGAGGTCACTGTCTAAGCGGAAAACATGCTGACAGACTGAAGGTTACCAGTAACGACTTTTGCTGAAGCTGAGAGGACATCGAAGAAGAAGAGACTGTGTGTGTCGCGCACTGGCAGTCAGAAGGAGTACCACTTTAGGTTCTCATTTTTTTTTTAAGAACCTGTCTGATTTAGCGGATGTGAACGTTTGCAAGTTGTTAGGCTTTTTAGGTAGGAACTAGAAAACATCTTTTGTTTCTGCGTTATCACAATGGACAAAAATGTCTAAGTGAGTCTGATGGCAGACTGCCACTTAATCCTTACCTAAAGTAACCATGATAACCATATCAAGTTATGAAGCGGTTGGAACCATACATGGTATAGCTGTTGAAAGTCATAAAAGAAATCCAAATGCTAAATATCAGCCTTGTGTAGGCCTGAAGATTAAAATCGAAAGATCGCTTTAGAGGAGAAAAATTCGATTAAGGATCCATTTGGACCATACTTGTTTAAGCTGTTGAAAATCTAAGGAGGCAACATAGTGCAAAACTTCAGCCAAATCGGATAACAATTGTGCCCTCTATAGGCTAAAATATAATTTAGAGATCGGTCTATATGAGAGTTATATCTTGTTTTACATAGATTGATTTGATCCATACTTGACTGAGATGCTGGAAGTCAAAGTACAGGTCATGGTGCAAATTTCACGCAAATCGATTACGGATTGCATTAACTAAACGAAGTATAATTGATAGACCGAACAACATCAATTAGCATCTGGCCAAAACTTCAAGCTGGTAACTTTGCTCTTTCAAAGCTAAGCGAGCTTTCGACTAACGATCGACTTTTTCACTTTTCCCAAGAATTCCTTTTCATTGAACTAAGCATTGTTCTAACATTCAAGTGAATGCAGCACTAACCTAATGGAATGGCTTAATAATTTTGCCCTCTGCTGTAATAATAAACGAGTAAGTGTCAACCTTTGGTGTGTATGTGTCCGCATTTTGTGTGCAATAACTGCTCAGCTACGATCTAAACATTGATTGTGTGCTAAATAATCATGCGCTAGTGCTTGGGTGGTACGACTATTGGAAAAATGTGTGTGGCTATGTTTGTCTACGATTTCCGTTGGGACTACGAATATGTGAGCTTTTTGTATAGCAGAGTACTGGGTGCCGCACAACACACACACACATATATTCGCCATGCAGTGTGAAGGTCATGTTGTATTGCCGAAATGGTCACGCATGCATACGTTAACTACAACGTGCTCCATGCATGCATACATGTCTCCCCTTGCTCGCCTCTTAGCAACCGTCCATCTTGGCCGAGGTCATATGACTTCATAAATATGAACAGAAATTTCCTCTTTCAAATCATCATTATCGCCACACACAGCATTTGCAAGTGTTGATGATGTTGACACTGTGTGGACAAGGGGCAGTCCACACACAGAGAACAGTGTGAAAATTGTAACCGCAAACACCAACCCAATCAAACAACGTCCAAGAAGAACACCACCCTCGATAATGTAGGCAGGCCAAGATGTTATTAAAAATGGCCTTTTCTTGAAAAGCAGCAAGCAAATCTGCCCACAACTGATCAGGTCCTAAGAGAATGAATGTGAATGAATAAATGGATGGAAAGATGGATGGATAGTGTAGGCCCAGGAGACAAAGGGACTGGTTGACTGGGGTATGAGGCATAAATACCAAATGAATGATTAAAAGGACTTCATTAAGAATTATGATACGTCTTGGTGTTAACTATAGGGAGGAGAAATATCCCTTAATAGAGTAGAGAGAATATAATAAAACTTATCTGGATTTGAAGATTGATATGCTATGTGGTCTTATTGCACATCAACAAGAAGAGCACATAACACCCGCACAATATGGACGTTGCCAGGGGGGGAAGGGGAGCTACCGAAATTTAAAATAGAATAAACAAAAACAAAATTTTTAAAAATTCTTGTTTTTTTTTTAATTATAAATTTTAACAAAATTTCTACTAGAGAATAAAATTCAGTAAAAAATTCTCTCACTTTTGCCCAGTTTTGGGCCGACATCGAAATTACTTTTTTAAAGGCAAAAATAAAATCTTTTGTGCTCTCTCATGGATTTTGCGACATTACACTTTGCCTAAACTTCTTTAATGTCTTTTATTTTGCTTTTCTCTTCTAAACAGGAACAAAACCAAAAACCCATTGGTCTAATCTGGAAATAATTCCAATAACAAAATGAAATTTTTACCATGTTACGATCTCTCGATTTGGGGCAAAGAGCAAACAAAAATGAGCTAAAAGTAAAAAATCTGAAACTGACCCTAATACTGAAGCTGATTCGCAAAGACATTCACATTTTGAAGGATTTGAAAGATTAGGATTGGCCTATAGCAGTACAAAATTTGGCTCTGATTTTATAGCCAAACGCCAACGCCGATGGTTCAGTTCCTGCGCCCAGTAACGACCACAATTTTCAATAATAAAATTGATTTCACAATGTCAGAAGAATTTTGGCAATTTTTCAATTTAGAAAAAATATGGTGCAGCCCCCCACAAATAAAATCCTGGCTACGTCCCTGCCACACATACATTAATCAGTGTATGTGTGTACTCTCAATGTAATCTCTTGTAGAAAGAAATCAAAACATCTATTTATGTCCTTAATGATAATTTCGCACGCTTTTATCCCAAGGGCATCTTGCTGCAGAGCCTTGGCTGTATGTAAGGTTCACTGTTATGCGATTTTATCCAGCAAATTAAGCTCGACATACTTGAATAGATTCCCCTGCCAACGCTGGCAACTTGAATGTGATTGAGTTCTCGCTATTTCTCGCTTTCATAAGCTTACATAAGTATTTGAGGTATTGATAGAAGATTCACCCAAGTCCATTTTAATTGGAAAATGCGATGAGTTCTAATGAAATGCAAATGCGTATACGATATGAAACCATCGGTACGTATGGCAAGTTTATCAGGATTATTGCATTGGCCATTGAGGCTATAAGTCCAGTAAATTCTTTAGCTTTTCAAATGGTTGAGTAAAGAGAAACTCTGCGGCAATCGTATGAGTGGAAATTTTACATTTCGACTATAATGCCATTGCAAATGCGTTCAGAAGTACTTAGACCACACCCTCTTGGAATCAGAGCATTGTAATATCTAAAGGCAGTTACTTGTTCACTTAATTCATTTGATGAATCGTATGGAAATCCTTTGCTGGCATTATCTATTGTTAACCGTATTTATGAATATGTGATTAAGTAACACAGGTGTTAGGAAACAAATTAAAGATGGAAGTGAAAGGGCTTAACACAAGTCACTGTCCCAAATTTCGGCGACATCGGTTAAGGCCTTTTATGGGCCCAAAACCTTGAATCGAGAGATCGGTCTGTATGACAGCTATATCCAAATCTACACCGATCTGAACCAAATTAAGGAAGAATATCGAAGGGCTTAACACAGCTCAAATTTTGGCAAAATTAGACAATAAATGAGCCTTGTACAGGCACAATACCTATCTAAATCTGGATATCGGGTAGCCTAACGCAACTCACTGTCCCAAATTTCAGCAAAATCGGATAATAAATGTTTCTTTTTTGGGCCTAAGACCCTAAATCGGAGGATCGGTCTATATGGCAGCTATATCCAAATCTGGCCGATCTGGGCTAAATTGAAGAAAAATGTCAAAGGGTCCAGCACAACTCACTGTCCCAAATTACAGCAAAATCGGATAATAAATGTGGCTTTTATGGGCCTAAGACGCAAAATCGGAGGATCGGTCTATATGGCAGCTATACCCAAATCTAGCCGATTTGGGCCAAATTGAAGAAGGTTGTCAAACGGTCCAGCACAACTCTCTGTCCCAAATTTTAGCAAAATCGGATAATAAATGTGGCTTTTATGGGCCTAAGACCCTAAATCGGAGGATCGGTCTATATGGCAGCTATATCCAAAT
Organism: Stomoxys calcitrans; assembly: GCF_963082655.1. NCBI lineage: Eukaryota > Metazoa > Arthropoda > Insecta > Diptera > Muscidae > Stomoxys > Stomoxys calcitrans. The sequence goes on from NC_081552.1 coordinate 2,804,175, forward strand.
CTGGTCCGACCTGGGCCAAATTGACGAATGATGTCGAAGGGCCTAACACAACTCACTGTCCCAAGTTTAAGCGAAATCGGGTAGTAAATGTGGTTTTTATGGGCCTAAGACTCTAAATCGGCGGATCGATGTATATGGGGGCTATATGAGGATATAGTCCGATATAGCCCATCTTCGAACTTGACAAGAAAAGAATCTGTGCAAAATTTCAGCCAAATATCTTTATTTTTAAAGACTGTAGCGTGATTTCAACATACAGACGGACGGACATGTCTAGATCGTCTTAGATTTTTACTCTGATCAAGAATATATATACTTTATAGGATCGGAAGTGGATACTTCGATGTGTTGCAAACGGAGTGACAAAATGAATATACCGCCATCCTTCGGTGGCGGGTATAAAAAAAAAACATTATAAACTTATACAGCTATATCTCAATAAAGTCTTATCTGAATCATTTTTGAGTCGGATGTCGGGAGGCTTAAAACAACTAATTGTTTCAAAATTTCAGAAAAATCGGATAATAAATCCAGCTTTTATGGGCTTCAGACCTTTAATCGGCATATAGGTCTATATGGTAGCTATATCTAAATATAGTCCTCGAATTACGCCCCTTAGCTCCCCTGGATCTGGAGATCGGTTTGTATTGCTGGTATCTTACTATGGACCGATATCGTCCAATTCAAACCACAACCAACCAAAAGCGTGCTAAGTTCGACCAGGCCGAATCTAGAGAACCCATCACCATATACAAAATAAATTTTGTTAAAGGACATAATTTCATTCTACATACCACTTCCGTCAAATCAGCAAAAATTAAAGCTTCGAACCGGTTTACATGGGGGCTTTGTCAGGTTATATACTGATTTGGTTATATACGTATTTGGCACAGTTGTTGGAAGTCGTAACCGCATGCATAGAGATGGGTTTCTACCGAGTAAATACCCAACGCTTGGGTATTTATTGGTTAAATACCCAATAAATTCGGATTTTAGTTATCCTACTCTTCGATGACGTTTGCAAAAAAAAAAAATATTCATTATTCTTCGTGGCAAAATATTTTTTCAACCGTGATTCATGAAATCATGGATCGGTCTATATGGGGGCTATATCATGATATATCCCATCTTCGAACTTAACCTGCTTGTGGACAAAAAAAGAATCTGTGCCAAGTTTCAGCTCAATATCTACATTTTTAACGACTGTAGCGTGATTTCAACAGACAGACGGACAGACGGACGGACATGTTTGGATCGTCTTAGATTTTTACGCTGATCAAGAATATATATACTTCATAGGGTCGGAAATGGATACTTCGATGTGTTGCGAACGGAATGACAAAATGAATATATCCCCATCCTTCGTGGTGGGTATAAAAACCAAAATCTTAAAAAAAAGTTGCTATCTTAAAATTAAACTTCCTATTTACTGATGGATACGATCATCCATTTCACATTTCGATCCCTGATTGATTTTTGAGTTACTTCACAGATGACTGTCCAAATATTATTTTTTGAAAAAATATTTTTTTTTTTTAACATGGCATCTTAACTTAAGCCAATTTGGAGACATTCAACGATTTTTGACTTTCATTTCATTTCAGATTTTTGTCCTTAATAATAACACGCAAAGTTAAGGATTAATGAATCTACCATTTGAAATTAATTTCGCTAAAAACAAGGTATATATCTTCATCACCAAAGGAAATGTTTCCTTAAATAGTGGGAAAGTTTTCTTAATAGTTGGAAATTCAGTTTGCTTATCTTTGGCTCGTACCTTTAAAATAAGGACAAACATTTTTTAGTTAAGTTAATCATTTCCTTGAGAACTTTTTTAGATTAGCGGATATAGACATTCGCAAGTTGTTGGAAGAAACCTTTTAAGAAAATCTGATGGCAGATGGCCACTTAAACCTAACCTCTTTTCGATACAACTTTCGGGAACAACCTCCTTTATCTTTAAACAACCTCCGTAGTTAAAATCGATACTTAATTACAAATGTCTGAGTGAACTTGGTCTTAGTTCACCATGCTTTTAATGGTGACTAAACATTTTGTGTCATTGCACTCTATCACATCACATTGCTGTAATATTCTACCTTCTTCTTCTCTAGAAGTACTTCCTGCACGTAAAAATGTAATCTTTCCAAAAAAAAAAAAAAAAAAAAAACAAAATTTTATTTGAACAATCCGTCTGCCAGAGTGTCTGCAAAGTCCAAGTACTCCAACAGCATGGCAAGACTTGGCGTCGCCTGCTGCTGCTGGGAAATGGATTGAGGAATGCATGTACCCCCATATATATATTCAAGTTAAGTATATTGTTTGGTACCTGGCACATGTTAATCACTTTGAAATTATCTAAAAATGCTGTACTTAAGACGACACCGATAAAAAGCGTAATTTCATTGGGAGACCTTATTAATTTTTAATGCAAATGAGGCGAGAATGTCGATGAAAAGACTCTTATCGCCCAACAACCGGAGGGAACACATACTGTGTTCATTGCAACCAACCAAAGCCATGGAGGAGCGAGCGAATGGATGAATCAATTTATTCATATTCTAAGATAAGGACTCCACACTACCATCATCATTTGGTATGCGACATAAGGGCCAGCCAGCCCAGCAAGCGGGAGAGAAATCAAGCAGCCGAGTTCCCAGACAAATGCGAGCCGAACCATCCTTGCTTTAGTGTAAGCCGGACGCTTGGGGTTAGGATTTGGGACCAGCCATCTAGCCGTAGGTGGTCTCCCGATAAGCCAAATGTAAAACAACTTCTTTCTTTGTACGCACGATAAGCGAGAACAACGCTCCAATGTTCTTTCATTTGTTTTTGTCTCTTATGTTAGTATGGAGTGGAGTGGGGTGGCGTGGAGTGGAGTGGCGTGGAGTGGAGTGGCGTGGAGTGGAGTATTTTAATTGTATTCAAATAAAATCTGAACGAGTTTTAATTAAAAAAAAATATAAAAACAACAACACGAATTGATATGAAATGAATTGAAATGAAATGAAGGCAACATCAGACGACAACAACAGCGACGACCGACAACACCACATTTGACATTGGACAACGGCCATGGTGGAATTGACATCACAATGACGACGACGACGACGATGATGATGATTATCAATGGACGAGGACGTGAAATGAACCGCCGGACAGACGTTGGAGGGATTTATGGCGTAATTTAATCAAAAACGACCAAAAGGACATAAATGTGTTCGTTTTGGATTTTGATTTCATTTTCGTTTGTCGCTTTGTTTTGTTTTGTTGTTGTTTTTGTTGCTGTTGCTGTTGCTGTTGGTGTTCTTTTCATTCCTGTTTGTCAGTGTTCCGGCCATTAATACCCCAAACCTGGACAATATTAAAATAGAAAAGTACTTTGTAGACTCGACGGAGTCGTTGAGATTTTATTATGCGCTCGTTTTAGTTGCCTTTTATTTGAACAAATGGCCATAAAACCCTTCCTCTCTCTCTCTCTCTCTCTCCTCCGCTCCCCTATTGAATTTTAAAGCTACATTGTGTTTATGTAACATCAAAGCAGCAACGAAGAAATTATGTGACTTAAAAAATCTGTCATGGTTAGACAAAAGGCACCTATTTAGCCATGTCACCAAGGACAAAGAGTTCATTTTATGAGCAAGAGATTTGAAAATGCAGACGCTTCAACTGTAGGAAGTGAAGTTTGACACTCTAGACAGGGGCACTACAAACTTGAACACCAAATTACTACTTAAAATTCCGTGGAGAACTAAATAACCATATTGCACGGATGTTTACCATTTGAACGATAAGCAACTAGGTTTGTTTGGAGAAAATACTGCATTGTGGTGCCGTTCATGGTCAAAGGCACGTGATAAGACGGGGCTTAGAGATATTCGTAATTTTAGGCATTCAAAAGTGCTAAATAGTTCGAAAATTTTTGCACATTGCGAGCAGAAAGGGCTAGAACTATTGAACTAAGCAAAGAACAAGTAAAGAAAGGCAAAAGTCGGGCAGTGCCGACTTTATAATACCCTACACCTACCCTATATGAACAAAGTGGGACCTATATCTAATTCTAAACCAACTGTAATGGACCTCGGCGGATGTTTTCAGATGGGTTATTAAACAAGACGTATCAAATTTCGAGTAAAGCAAATATGTTCAAATCGTAAATCAAATTACCCAAATTCTGACGAACATATATATGGTAGCTATATCTAAATCTGAACCGATTTCGAGCAAACTTCTTACATATTGTGGTAGGCATCGAGGAAAGCGTTGTGCACAATTTTGGCAAGATTGGTCAAAAAATGCGCTTGGAGTGGCTTTAGAAGTGAAAATCGGGCGATATAAGGAGCTATATCTTAATCTGAACCGACTTTTATGAAATTCACCAGTAACATTCAGAGTCATAAGAAAATCCTTCTTGTCAAACCTCGAAAGAATCGGCTAACATATGAACACTTTATTGCAATATTTCTCATATATGGGAGATACATCTTATATGGGAGATACATCTTAATCTGAAACGATTTCGAGCAAACTTCTTAGGTATTGTGGTAGTCGTCTAAAAAAGCGTTGTCCAAACTTTTGGCAAGATTAGTCAATAAAAGCTCTTGCTGTGGCTGTAGGAGTGAAAATCGGGCGATATACATATATGTATAACTGAAGCGATTTCTATGAAAACCAGTAGTAAAGTTAACCTTCGTGCTAAATTTCGAGAGAATGGTGTAACAAATTAGCACATCATTGCAATATATCTCCAAATCGTACAAGCATATATATGGGAGCTATATCTAAATCTGAACCTATTTCGACCAAACGTCTAATATATTTTGGTAGTCATCGAGGAAAGCGGGGAGCACAATATTGGAAAGATTGATCAAGAAATGCGCTTGAAGACAGACATACGGACGATTGGCTAAATCGAACCATAAAGTGATTCTGAGTCGATCGGTATGTTTATCAACGGGTCTATCTCTCTTCCTTCTGGGTGTTACAAACAAATGCACTAAGTTATAATAGGCTTGGAAGAAAACATTTTTTAACAAGTAAAAGCGTGATAAGTTCGGCCGGGCCGAATTTTATATACCCTCCACCATGGATCGCATTTGTCGAGTTCTTTTCCCGGCATCTCTTCTTAGGCAAAAAAGGATATACGAAAAGATTTGCTTTGCTATTAGAGCGATATCAAGATAGGGTCCGGTTTGGACCACAATTAAATTATATGTTGGAGACCTGTGTAAAATGTCAGCCAATTCGAATAAGAATTGCGCCCATTGGGGGCTCCAGAAGTAAAATAGAGAGATGGATTTATATGGGAGCTGTATCGGGCTATAGACCGATTCAGACCATAATAAACACGTATGTTGATGGTCATGAGAGGATCCGTCGTTCAAAATTTCAGGCAAATCGGATAATAATTGGGACCTCTAGAGACTCAAGAAGTCATGATCCCAGATCGTTTTATATATCAGCTATATCAGGTTATGAACCGATTTGAACCTTATTTGACACAGTTGTTGAAAGTAAAAATAAAATACGTCACGTAAAATTTCAGCCAAATCAGATAGGAATTGCGCCCTCTAGAAGCTCAAGAAGTCAAGTCCCCAGATCTGTTTATATATAACAGCTATATCAGGTTATGAACCGATTTGATCCATACTTGGCACAGATGTTGGATATCATAACAAAAAAATGTCTTGCAAAATTTCATTTCAATCGGATAAGAATTGCGCACTCTAGTGGATCAAGAATTCAAGACCCACGATCGGTTTATATGGCAGCTATATCAGGTTAATGACCGATTTGAACCATACTTGGTACAGTTGTTGGATATCATAACGAAATACTTCATGCAAAATTCCATTCACATCGGATAAGGATTGCGCACTCTAGAGGGTCAAGAAGTCAAGTCCCCAGATCGGTTTTTATGACAGCTATATCAGGTTATGGACCGATTTAAACCATACTTGGCACAGTTGTTGGGTATCATAACAAAACACGTCGTGCGAAATTCCATTCCAATCGGATAAGAATTGCGCCCTCTAGAGACTCAAGAAGTCAAGACCCAAGATCGGTTTATATGGCAGCTATATCAGGTTATGAACCGATTTAAATCATACTTGGCACACTTATTTTATATTATAACAAAACATGTCGAGCAAAATTTCATTCCAATCGGATAAGAATTGCGCACTCTAGTGGATCAAGAATTCAAGGCCCATGATCGGTTTATATGGCAGCTTTATCAGGTTATTGACCGATTTGAACCATACTTGGTACAGTTGTTGGGTATCATAACAAAACACGTCGTGCGAAATTCCATTCCAATCGGATAAGGATTGCGCACTCTAGAGGGTCAAGAAGTCAAGTCCCCAGATCGGTTTTTATGACAGCTATATCAGGTTATGGACCGATTTAAATCATACTTGGCACACTTATTGTATATTATAACAAAACATGTCGAGCAAAATTTCATTCCAATCGGATAAGAATTGCGCACTCTAGAGGCTCAAGAAGTGAAGACCTAAGATCGGTTTATATGGCAGCTATATCAAAACATGGACCGATATGGCCCATTTACAATACCAACCGACCTACACTAATAAGAAGAATTTGTGCAAAATTTCAAGTGGCTAGCTTTATTCCTTCGGAAGTTAGCGTGCTTTCGACAGACTGACGGACATGGCTAGATCGACATAAAATGTCGCGACGATCAAGAATATATATACATAATGGGGTCTCAGACGAATATTTCGAGAATGACCAAATTAGTATACCCCCATCCTATGGTGGAGGGTATAAAAAAAATTATTTCAACTGAAACATTGTCTTTTTTACTTGGAATACCACAATTCACAATACAGTGTTTAAGGTAATTGATTTGAAGCTCATAGTGATTAAGGGACGATAATTCTAGTAGGAATTTGTTGGTTATGTTGCCTTTGACCGTAGATTTGAGCACAATGACATATTATGTAAAACATTTTAAAATTTATTGTTTGAAATTTTGTTGTTTTTTCGAGAAAATCTTTTTACAATGAAGAGATTTTGCGAATAATGATTTCCTTTTGTGTTATGTACGAAAAGTTTTAATAAAGTTCTGGGAGTCAATTTGCATATTACAAAATGAATGAACAGAATGAACTGAAATATTACACAATGACTTCTACAATGTTCAGCATTCATTTATGGTCCGAATCGGACTATCACTTGATATAGCTCCAATAGCATAACAGTCCTTATTCACTATTTTTTTTTTTGCCTAAAAAGAGATACCGTGCATAGAACTCGACAAATGCGATCCGTGGTGGCAACTATATCGAAACATGGACCGATATGGCCCATTTACAATACCAACCGACCTACACTAATAAGAAGTATTTGTGCAAAATTTCAAACGGCTTGCTTTACTTCGGAAGTAAGGACGGACGGACATCGCTAGATCGACATAAAATGTCGAGACGATCAAGAATATATATACTTTATGGGGTCTTAGACGAGTATTTCGAGTAGCTACAAACAGAAAGACGAAATTAGTATACCCCCTATCCTATGGTGGAGGGTATAAAAATAAACCGATCTGAACGACTGAAGACTTTAAATCGAGATATCGCTCTACATGTCAGCTATATCTAAATCTGGACCGATTTGCGCCAAGTTGTAGAAAAATGTCGAAGAGCCTAATGCAGAGCAATGTCCCAAATTTCGGCGACATCCGACAATAAATGCGCCTTTTATGGGCCCAAAACCTTAAATCGAGAAATCGGTCTATATGGGAGCTATATCCAAATCTGAACCGATCAGGGCCAAATTGAAGAAAGATCTTGAAGGGACTAATACCACTTACTGTTCTAAATTTCAGCAAAATCGGATAGTAAAAGTGGCTTTTATGGGCATAAGACCCTTAATCGGAGGATCGGTCTATATGGCAGCTATAACCAAATCTAAATTAACGAAGAATGTCGGTCGAGAATTAAATTAACGAAGAATGTCGGTCAAGAACCTGATATAGCTCCCATGTAAACCGATCTCCCGATTTGTCTTCTTGAGCCCCTGGAACCCTCAATTTTCATCCAATTTGGCTGAAATTATGCACATAGTGTTCTGTTATGACTTCCAACAAGTGTATCAAGTACGGTCTGAATCGGTCTATAACCTGATATAGCTCAATCAATGATATCAGATCTCAACCAAAAAAAGCACAATGTTGACGCATAATGAAATTTTAATTGAAAATTATACATTTAGTAGGCATTTGCTGGTAATCGATTCAACTATAAACGACATGTTGCACTACACATAGCACGAAATATTTTACGCCATTGCATTTTTCAATGGCAATAAGATTTTATTTTATGGCCGCTCAATGAAAATCAATTTTCCTTTTACGAACTTGCTCACGGAGGCCGCTGTTGTAGTCTGAAAACTAAAACTCAAAGGCTGATCAAGAAGTTGCGCATGCGCCTGCGCTGGTTTCAAGAACTTCTTTGAGAAGCTAAAATAGCACTACCATCTGTCTGCGACTATGAGTTGGATTCCCTTTCTTGGTCATACTGCTGCTTTTGTGACTAGACTTGGCCAACGGTATGCAGTATTCCCGCAACTGGGATGGTTCAATGGTTCCGGGGGATGGCCCAACCGATAGGCTGGATGGAAAATGTTAACATAAATTCAATAATTTTTGACATTTTATAGCATTTTTATATTCTGTGTGACATCATTAAATGTGTTTTTATTGTTCTCTTCATTTGTCCGGCCGGTCCCCGTCTACTCTCGAATGAATGGCCACAACAAAACGATGAGGGCCAACACACGAAACAAATGGAACAACCTCTTTGTGTGACTGACAAACTGACGAACTGATCGGCTAGATGCCTTCTTGGCTGGCTAGCTAGCTGGCTGACTGAAAGACAGAGGTAACAAACGGACTGCATACCTTTTGCATTGCTGACTGTCCTGAGAATTAATAATGAAGAAATGTTTTGTAAATTTCCACTTTTGTTGTGTCGTTGTTTGTGGCGTTTTGTACGCTTTTGTTGTTCGGGATGAAGAAGAAGAAGCCAAATGGAATAGGAGCATTTGTCCTATGGGGAGGTGGGGGGAGAAATTGGAAACAATGGGCATGGCGTACAGAACTGCCCACTCAAAGACGTTTGTCGTCAATGGAAGACAAAATGTTGCTGGTGGCCCCCCTCCCCCCCCCCCAGTAATGGAAATGCACCTAGAGATGGAGGTCCAACGAATGTAACGCCCAGCACTTGTTTTAATGGCCATGAAATTAAACACACACACACACACAAATAGATGAATAAACTCAGCTTCAAAAAAAAAAGAGTTCATTTTCATTTGCTGCTATGAGAATGAGTGTGTATGGGTGCTCTTGCAGTTAAAGGTAGACAAGATGTTGTAAGCGGAAAAACTTCTCATTTCGTAAAGGGGTAAAAGGTCAAGTGATTAACATAAGAACCATAAAAATAAATTAAAATTCTTTTGAAAACCATTAAAAAACAACATCCATAAAATACAGAAACACATTGTATCTCCATTTCTTTTTCAACGCCTGTAGGGAAATGCACATACGAGTGTGTGTGTGTGTGCTCTTCTATTTTATTGGAAAAATAGTTAATATGGCACATCCTAATTAAAAATTATAATTTTCATTAAATACAAGAGGCCATCCCTGTCATGGACAGGGAAATTCCTAAAAGGGTTCAGCACACAGATGACCCAAAACTTCATGGGTGTCGTTTGGTGAAAGGGGAAAAAAATCATTAAAAAAATATATATTTTTTACAAAGAAACATCAAGGTGCCACTGCCAAAAATCAACAAAGCATATAATTTTTGTCAGTGTGTATAAAATCAATATGCGTAATATGCAATATTCGTATAAAAAATAGGTAATTTTGAGGTAATTACTCACTTGTGAGGTAATTACTCCTGGTAGGTAATCAGACGTGTAAGTGTTGTCGCTCTGCAGCAAGCCGTCTGGACTCGGCAATGAAAAGTTTAGAGCTCAAAGATAAGAGTATCATTGAGCTCTAAACTTGAATCGGACAACACTCATTGATATGAGAAAAGTATCCTCGCTGTTGCTTAGTGGAATGTTCATGAACAAGTATGCATTTGTATATAAAAAATATATTGGAACTAGCTGGACAGGGCCCGCTCCGTTGCGCCTTCTTTCACTCTATTATCTTATCTATAATGACACGGTCAGGAAAAAGGCCTGTTTGGGGGTGCTGGTACTGCCTTTCAGATATTTCGCCCCAATGTGGATATCATATTGGTGGTCTTCTCCCAAATTTCTTTCATTTAAGCCCTATATTGTTATAGTCGGTAGATAAATCCAGTATAAGGGTAGTTTTGGGAGTGAATTGGTACCTCATGTATCAGATTCGTGCTCTCAATTCATTTGCGCTTAATATTGTCATTATGGGTTTGAAAATCCATTTTACGGGCTTTGGAGGTGGGGCGGCCCCCCTAGACATCCCACCGTAAATGAGTATACCAAATTTCTGTTTTTGACTTATTATAAATGTAATAAATTTTGAAAAAAATCGCCCCATCCATTTCCGAGATCTGGCGCCTTTGAAAATAGGGTAAGGGGAGGGCCTGCCCATTAAAGTTTGGATGTTAGCTCTACTTCATTCTCCTTGGAGTAGCCTAACCCTTTGCCCTGAAAGTGGATATCTAATTGAGCTACTTATTGTTATAGTTGGTACATGTGAAAAAATTTGTCAACGCCAACTATATGAAAAATCCGCAATTACTTTTTGGGCAACCCAATACTATTTTCGTGGCATGGTATTTCACTAAAAGCTCTTTAATTGTCGAAAATAAATATTCCAAGGAAAATTTTATTCCATATAAAGTAAAAGAAGGCGCAGCGGAGCGGACCCGGGTCTGCTAGTATATATATAAAGTATGATCTTCATGACATTTTAATTGGATCTAGGCATGTCCGTCTGTCTTTTCGTTCGTCTGTCGAAAGCACGCTGACTTTCGAAGGAGTAAAGCTAGGCGCTTGAAATGTTGCATATATACTTCGAATTAGTAGAGATCGGTTGAGATTGGAAATGGGCCATATTGGTCCAAGTTTTGATATAGCTGCCATACAAGCCGACCTAGGGTCTTGACTTCTAGAGCTTCTAGAGGGCGCAATTCTTACTCGATTTGGCTGAGATTTTGCATGAAGTGTTCTGGCTATAATCTGATATAGCCGCCATGTAAGCCGATGTCTCAGCTTGAGCTTTTAAGTCTCTGGAGGGCGAAATTATTACTAGATTTACCAGAAATTTTGGAGGTGGTGTTTTTCTATGACTGGTGTTTTTATACCCACCACCGAAGGATGGGGGTATATTCTTTTTGTCATTGCGTTTGCAACACATCCATTTCCGACGATCTAAATATGTTCGTCTGTCTGTCTGTTGAAATCTTTTTTTGTCCATTAGCAGGTTAAGTTCGAAGATGGGCTATATCGGACTATATCTTGATATAGACCCCAAATAGACCGATCCTCCGATTTAGGGTCTTAGGCCCATAAAAGCCACATTTATTATCCGATTTTACTGAAATTTGGGACAGTGAGTTGTGTTAGGCCCTTCGACATCCTCCCTCAATTTGGCTCAGATCGATCCAGATTTAGATATAGCTGCCATATAGACCGATCCTCCGATTTAGGGTCTTAGACCCATAAAAGCCACATTTATTATCCGATTTTGCTGAAATTTGAGACAGTTAGTTTTCTTAGGCCCTTCAACATCCTCTGTCAATATGACTCAGATCGGTCCAGATTTGGATCTAGCTACCATATAGACCGATCCTCCGATTTATGGTATTAGGCCCTAATAAAAGCCACATTTATTATCCGATTTTGCAGAAATTTGGGACAGTGAGTTGTGTTAAGTCCTTCGACATACTTCTGCACTATGGTACAGATCGGTCCAGATTTGGATATAGCTGCCATATAGACCGGTCTCCCGATTTAGGGTCTTAGGCCCATAAAAGGCGCATTTATTGTCCAATGTCGCCGAAATTTGGGACAGTGAGTTAATTAAAGCCCCTTGACATACTTCTGCAATATGGCACAGATCAGTCCAGATTTGGTTATAGCTGCCATATAGACCGATCACTCGATTTAATGTCTTGGGCCCATAAAAGGCGCATTTATTGTCCGATGTTGCCGAAATTTGGGACAGAGAGTTGAGTTACGCCCCTCCACATATAGATCAATATCTCGATTTAAAGTCTTGGCCCCAAAAAAGGCGCATTTATAATCCGATTTAACTGAAATTCCACACAGTGACTTATGTTAGGCTTTTCGACATCCATGTTGTGCATGGTTCCGATTGGTTTATTTTTAGATACAGCTACTAAAAAGACCAATATTTTGTTATACACAAGTGAACAATGACCCTTAGTTGTTAGTATTTGGTGCAAGTCGAAACATATTTCGATACAACAGCTATGGGACATAAGTTATGCAGTTTTTTTTTTTTAAGAAGTTTAGAACACAGCATTAAGTACTATCCCAAAATGATTATTGGCATTTCACAGCAAGTTCGATGGAATTTCATTAGTTACAATAAACGCTAATGGAAAATACTATGGGTCCGCTAGTCAAACGATGCTAAAGTCATTCGAATGATGTGTACCACCATCAACACCTGCGATGTGTGCGATGGTGCAGTCATTTTGGCCTAACAAATGATCCAATCAAATTTAATATTTAAATGGGCCAAAACTGAAATCTATGGGGTAAACCTCCCCCTGCGCCACAATGCCCCTCCAATCATATTAAAATATAACTCAACATATGTATCTAGTCCTCGATGCTCCATATTGTAAGCGTTGTACCAAAGTGTTTTACTTGTTGTTGTTGTGTTGCTGTGCTTATATTAGTAGTCGATAAAGGCAAGTTGATTGTAAAGCCATTTAAATGCCAATAAACCACCATAATATTCCAAGTACTTACTCAGCATATTCGGGCTGATCCAATTCTATTGTGGCTGCTGTTGCTATTATTGCGGGTTTTGGCAATTTACGAATGGATTTTTATGACTCTCCGAGTCAATTGTACAATTCACTTGTCAGTGAGTGAGTGAATGAACACTTGTATTGTTTGGAACGATAGAACGAAAGACGCAAACATCCACACAGCGTCATAACGTTATGTTATGACGACAATTGGACTTTATAAAAAAAAGAAAAAATTACTTAATTTGTTAAGTAAATAACTGAATTTAATGGACAGTCTGCAGTCTAGGTCAGGAAGGACGGACACATTTTTGAACATGAAATGCTAATAACTTATCTGGCCACAACGAAGGCATTAAGTGTTTTTTTTAACCGTTACCTCCTCAACTGTCAGTGGCCCACAGTAAGAGGAAATGTGGCTACTTCCGATGTGAGCAGCATCAGCTCGAAAGCGCCAGCGCCAACAACAGTCATGGCAAAAAATACCCCAGTCATCTCTATAAATGAGCTTACGTACAAACCAACCAACCAAGGGAAAAAATCAATTTTAATGCTGCTGGAAAATTGTGGCTAATTTTGAGAGTGGAGAGCTTTAAAGTGCGATTACAAGGGAATTTTTTAAAAAGAAATTGAAATACTCGCACTTCCTGTCAGGCGCCAAATAGGTGCTGCCACCGCTACCAGAGGTGGTGGTGATGATGGCCGAAAGACATCTCCATAATTGGTCAGCAAAGTGAGGAAGTGAAGTTGCCCTTTGCTGTAACCAAAGAACATTTTCAAAGCTTTATTTCATTTTAATGGACATCTGTTGTTGATAATGCTGATAATTGTTGTTGTTATTGTGGAAAAGAAGACTTCATCACGGCAGAATCAAACAACGTCACAAATGTCCGACTAATTTGAACCCTCAGAGATGGACACATGGTTTACATAACTAACCCATTGTTATGGAGTCAGTCTTTGAGACGTTTGTTCCCCACTATACTGGCATGCGTCGTCTAGAAGACGCCATTCTTGTAATTGATTAATTGTTGCTGCCGCCTGCCTGCTTAGCAATGCCAGCCTCTCCAGCACGCAGCCAAGCAGACAAACGGACAGACAGCCCCATTGAAGACTACCATTGGACAGGTCGCCTCTGCTTGGCTTTCTACGCTTTCTTTGGGTCACCAACTGTGGCGCTCCTTCGTTGCTCAACTCCACTACGAGTTCATAAAAACGCAATTTAAAATTGCTCCACAATAGCAGAGGGAGGACAACAATTGAAATTTTGTTTTCCTTTAACAGAGAGAAACATCATAAAAATGTTGCGTGTCGGAAATGTCGCGAATTCAAACAGAATGCAACATATCATTTTATATTGTTGTCGATCCATTTCTCCTTATATAGTCTTCGTCGTCTTTAGGCGTCGTTGCTGTGGACCCTCAATCGCTGAACGCTCTAGAAACGATTTCGTTGTGGTGGTGCCATGTTTGCTGCTTTTGTTGTGCATTTTCAAAATATTGGAAATCTCCGAGAGCGAAACATTCATTCATCCATTGGTGATTTCCGTATTTTATTGCGAGCTTTTTTGTAGGATTTTTTTTTTTTTTTTGATTTTGGAGTTTTCTGCCATACGTATTTGTGACCACTCTTTTGGGCTGCTGTAAGACAAAGACCCAAAGAAACGCAAAACAATAAAAACTGGGCTGAAATGTAAAAAGACTCGGACGGGCGGGTCGTTTGTTCGTTTGCTTACAGGACAACAATAACCCAGCGAATTGGTGAAATCTCGGTTGAAAACTTCACATTTGTCAGAATGACCAATTTTTTGTTGCGTCTTTTATTTTTTTGGGTTAACATGAAGTGACACTAACATGCCTGAATCAAAAACCAATAAAAGGCGGAGAGAACTTATGAGAAGCAAAGACGAATTTTTAATACCTTTCCGGTGAGAAGGTTGTGCATTCTTTGTTATGTGTATTAAAAACAAAAGGACATTAGGTTCGCCCGGGCTGAACTTTGGATACCCACCACCATAATCATATATGAATCCGGCATGGACGTCGAGTGGATTAATTAATAAAATTCGCTGTTTTAGTGTGTAAAACAGAATATTGGTCTGCATCACAGCTTTGTCCAAATATAAACCGATCGAAACCATGTGGGACACGGATGTCGAGAAGCCCAACAAAGGTCACTGTGACAAATTTCAGTGAAATCGGATAATAAAGACGCCTTTTATTAGCACAAGACTTTAAATCTGAAATCGGTCTACATGGCAGCTAAATCCAGATATAGTACGATCTGGATCATACTCGGTACCAATGTCGAGGAGTCTAACGCTACGTTTTGTGTAAAATTTCAGTGAAATCGGATAATAAATGTGGCTTTAGAGAGAACTAAAATTGCCAGATCGGTCTATTGGGCAGCTTTATCCAAATATGGAAAGATCGGGGCCATATTGAACATGAATATCGAAAAGCATAACACAGCTCACTGTGCCAAATTTCAGCGCCATTGGGCAATAAATGTGCCTATTATTGGCCCAAGACGTTAAATCGGGAGATCTGTACGAATGTCGAGTAGCCTAACGCAACACATTGTAGCAAATTTCAGCGAAATCGGGGCTTCAATGGACCTAAGATCTAAAATCGGCAGATCTGTAATATATATATCAAGATATAGTCCGATATACCTCATCCTCGAACTTTACCAGAACCTGTGCAAAGTTTCAGCTAATTATCTCCATTTCTACAGGCTTTAGCGTGATTTCAATAGAAAGACGGGCGGACATGGCCAGATCGTCTCAGACGATCAAGAATATATATAAATTTTACGTGGTCGGAAAAGGATATTTCAATGTCTTGCAAACGAAATGACAAAGTTAATACACCTCCCATCCTTCAGTGGTGGATGTAAATCCAATATCACTTAAGCATACTATTGTTTCTGCTCCAGAAAATGGGGTGCAACACCTTAAATTAGCGATCTGCTACCTTCAAAATGGTATATGTTTACAAGCGTCTTAAGATTCTAAAGAGAAATTTCTCTAAAGCGATTGCAACTGCGCCAATTTTGTATTTTATTCACTCTGTTAAGCTCCAACACCCGTACCAAAAACGACCTCTATAACAGATATAGCTACTATATAAACCGATTCTTAGATTTGAATGCTTGAGGCTTCTATTTTTGGGCAATTTCTGCAAATTCGCTTCATAAAGGGAGTTTATGGAGTTTAATGGGTTAAGTTTTGTTGGATGGCAGTACTGGTTGATAATTGTATCATTTGTTAAAGTGAAAAGTACTCTCTATACTCTGCCATTTCATTATAAAGAAACTCATAAACGAGCAACCACTGCAAATCGTTTACATTTATTAATCCTGTTCATCCGAGCAGGGCTGCAAGATTTGTCAATTTTTCGGCATTTAGCCGATTTTTAGCTTCAAAAATAGCAAATAATCTTTTAAGAATTATAAAGAGGTCTTTTTAAGGAGGTATTTTTATTTTGGGTGAATGAAGTTCGAAAATAGTTATAACACCCGCCAAATTACAGCATCCACACAGGGAATTCCATTCGTGACGTCATCGCCTCTCATCTCTCACCTCCACAACCAGACATCCACAAGCGATCACTCAACCCCCACTCCGCGTCTGATTGGAATGCTCCATTCTTGTACAAACTTTTTTAGGTCAGGAAGGCGTAGTTTCTTGCCAGATACAGCTAAAATTGGGTATAGAGTTATAAGGGACCATTTTTTTAATAATTGCCATAAATACAGGACTCCTGATAATTTTTGTTTCTCTTTTGAAGTCCAATTTTGACTACCAAATCTAAAGTAATGTGAACATGGCTGCCATGAAAATCGATCGTTTAGACTTGCGTTCATTGGAGACGTACTTTGCCTTGATTTGCGATAATTCGGTATATAGAGTGGTATACGACCCCTGACATCGACGCCAAACCTGGTCTATATCCGACCATTTCTCGATATATCGTCAATTCATCTTGATCACATGAATGACGCACATTTATCTGATTTCACAAACAAAAAGTAAAAAGGCGTTAAGTTTGCCCTGGCCGAACTTTGGATACCCACCACCTCGGGAATATTTGTGAAAATTGCATAACTTATGTCCCATGGCAGTTATATCGAAATATGTTACGATTTGCACCAAATACTAACAAGTACAAGTCATTGTTCACTGGTGTATAACAAAATATTGGTTTTTTTAGTAGCTATATCTAAAAATAAACCAATCGGAACCTTGCACAACATGTATGTCGAAAAGCCTAACATAAGTCACTGTGTCAAATTTCAGTTACATCGGATTATAAATGCGCCTTTTTTGGGGCCAAGACTTTAAATCGAGATATCGGTCTATATGTGGAGGGGCGTAACTCAACTCTCTGTCTCAAATTTCGGCAACATCGGACAATAAATGCGCCTTTTATGGGCCCAAAAGATTAAATCGAGAGATCGGTCTATATGGCAGCTATATCCAAATCTGGACCGATCTGTGCCATATTGCAGAAGTATATCAAGGGGCGTAACTCAACTCTCTGTCCCAAATTTCGGCCACATCGGGCGCCTTTTATGGGCCCAAAACCTTAAATCGAGGGATCGGTGTATATGGCAGCTATATCCAAACCTGATCCGATCAAGGCCAAATTGACGAAGGATGTCGAAGGGCCTAACACAACTCACTGTCCCAAATTTCAGCGAAATCGGATAATAAATGTGGCTTTTATGGGTCTAAGACCCTAAATCGGAGGATCGGTTTATATGGTAGCTATAACCAAATCCGGACCGATCTGGGCAAAATTAACGAAGGATGTCGAAGGGCCTAATACAACTCACAGTCCCAAATTTCAGCGAAATCGGATAATAAATGTGGCTTTTATTGGCCTAAGACCCTAAAGCGGCGGATCGGTCTATATGACAACTATAACCAAATCTGGACCCAATCTGGGCAAAATTAACGAATGATGTCGAAAGGCCTAACACAACTCACTGTCTTAAATTTCAGTAAAATCGGATAATAAATATAGCTTTTATTGGCCTAAGACCCTAAATGCGAAGATCGGTCTATATGGCAGCTATATGCAAATCTGAACCGATCAGGGCACAATTGACGAAGGATGTCGAAGGGCCTAATACATCTCACTGTCCCAAATTTCAGCGAAATTGGATAATAAATGTGGCTTTTATTGGCCTAAGACCCTAAAGCGGCGGATCGGTCTATATGGCGGCTATATCAAGACATAGTCCGATATAGCGCATCTTCGAACTTAACTTGCTTATGACTTAGATTTTTACGCTGATCAAGAATATATATACTTTATAGGGTCCAAAATGGATATTTCGATGTGTTGCAAACGGAATGACAAAATTATTTTACCCCCATCCTTCGGTGGTGGGTATAAAAATGGGAGATTGGTCTGTATTGGTAAATATTGTCATTGTTGGAGGTCATAAAAAGTGCATTTTTTACCCGGGTCAAAATATATCCATTATGCTCGGTTCATACTAAACTTCAACTAAATTTAAGACCATTTTATTTATTGTTGTATTAAAACCAACAACATTTGTTAAAACAAATGTTTAGATTTTTTGCCGATTTTTAAAATTGTAGTGCCGATTCTGTTCTTAAAAATTACTCATTTTCTTCCAAATTAATCTGGCAGCCCTGCGTCCGAGTGTTGCCATATGGAAGCGCAAAAAACTGTCAAATTGCATAGATGTAGGTCGGTTGGGATAGTAAATGGGCCAAATCGATACTCATCGCTGCCATCTAACCTATCTATCGATTTGACTTCTTGAATCCCCAGAAGGTGTAATTCCGGACCGATTTGGCTTTTGCATAGCCCCCTAAACAATTTTGTCTATTATGGTTCATATCGGACCAAATTTGGATGTTGCTGATTGATTGAGTTCAAGTTGAGGTCTTGAGCCCCTAGAAGGAGCATTCCTTACCCCAGTGGTGGGAAATTTGAAGCAGATCGGACCAAATCTGAACTAAGCACATTAAAGGTGCATTTTTCGTACGATTTCGCTGATATTTGAAACACTGAGTTTAGGTAGACCCGTACAAATTTATGTCGCTACTCAGATCGGATCAAATTTGATTATAACTGCCGTATAGATGGATCATCCAATATGTGGTCTTGATCCCATAGAAGGAACATTTTTCACCAGATTTTGCTGCAAATTCCTGCTCTGCGACACATGTCCTTATTTCTTGCTTAGAATTAAATACGAATGTTTCTTTAAATCTGTGATTATAAAAATCACCAACCGTTTGATAAACCCAGTATACCTCCCGTCCTCCAATGGAGGTAATCAGAATGTCAACGCGAGATTTGTAAAATCGCGAACAAGAGTTGGAATATTTTCATTATTTTACAGTTATTGTTGCCAAACATGGCCAAAAGAAAAGAAAAAAAAAACATGCGACAAAATATTTTTTTTTTGGCCCTCAATCAACAGAGCCCATACATACAATAAGTAAGCTGCAGTCCTATTCAACCAAAGACTGGAGCACCATTGCTCACTGCTATTCTAGGAAAAAGCTGCGAATTGATTTACAATATTTGCCATTTTCTCGGAAACTATTGACATATACACGAAATGGTTTGTCGTGTCCATCTATCAGAAAATAAGGCCTTCCCCAATGGCTTTAACGGCCAATGAATGAAGTTCTCCTTTCCACTTTACACATTTTGTGGTCCTAGTGCGGTTGCCGTTCATCTCACCATTGTTGTGGAGTGAGCATAATCACTTTAGAGTTTCGACAAGTGTAATGACACTATACACATCATTTTTCACTTGGACATGATAAACCATTGTTTGCATACCAATTAGCAATAACAACATGTATTGGTAACAACAATATCGGTTATTGGTAGCCATTCATCCATTCATCCATTCCAACCATCCAGCTATCCATTCTTCGCCCAAACATGAGTCAAAATACGTGGCGCTGAGAGTCGATTGACCAGCACAGAATTCAACTGCTCGACATCATCGTCATCGTTTGGAAGGAGTTTCGTAGCAAACACAAAGCAATTCTGTACAATTCATCAATTAAATGCTAACTTGGCCATTGGAAAAGTGGAACCGTAAAAACCATTTCAAGTCATGTTACACTCGGCCCTTGACTGCCGTTGGTCACTGGTCTTCTCACCGAATGATTCTTTGGATTCGTTTCTATTTTGGTATCTGGTTGCAGTAAATCGGTGAAAACACACACACGCACACACAGAAGGACACATTGCCACAAAGGGACGAGAGGTATTTTTCTATTTATTAAATTGTACACTTTTGTGTGTGTTACAGATGCGCCTCACGTATCTCTGGAACTTGGTTTCAATTGCCATTTATTTTTGCGGGTTCGTTCTATTGCTGCCGCCTCTGCACTCCCTGCTGTCTAAGTTGGCTGAGGAGTTGTCGTCATCGCCCTTGAAGCCATGAGTTTGGGGTCTATGAAGGCCAGCAAGAACTACTGAATCATAGTGCCACCAACAACGCTTATTAGGTAGCGAGTGATAAAAAAGCATAAAAATCGGTTTGAAAGTATTTTAAGGAATATCAATTAACAACCAGAAAACTGCAGGAAAAATAAGAAAATATTTTTCTTGTAAAATTTCTTGCTTTATTATACCCACCACCGACGGATGGGGGTATATTCAGTTTGTCATTCCGTTTGCAACACATCGAAATATCCATTTCCGACCCTATAAAGTATATTTATTCTTGATCAGCGTAAAAATCTAAGACGATCTAGACATGTCCGTCCGTCTGTCTGTTGAATTCACCCTACAGTCTTTAACAAGTAAAAGCGTGCTAAGTTCGGCCGGCCCGAATCTTATATACCCTCCACCATGGATCTCATTTGTCGAGTTCTTTTCCCAGCATCTCTTCTTAGGCAAAATAGGATATAAGAAAAGATTTGCTATGCTATTAGAGCGATATCAAGATATGGTTCGGTTTGGACCACAATTAAATTATATGATGGAGACCTGTGTAAAATGTCATTTCGATGCCAATGCCAATTCGTAAAAGAATTGAGTCCTTTAGGGGCTCAAGAAGTAAAATAGAGAGATCGATTTATATGGGAGCTGTATGGGGCTATAGACCGATTCAGACCATAATAGACAAGTATGTTGATGGTCATGAGAGAATCCGTCGTACACGTATTTCAGGCAAATCGGATAATAATTGCAACCTCTAGAGGCTCAAGAATTTAGCCCCATATAGACCGATCCGCTGATTTAGGGTCTTAGGCCAATAAAAACCACATTTATTATCCGATTTAGCTGAAATTTGGGACAGTGAGTTGTGTTAGGCCCCTCGACATCTTTCTTTAATTTGGTCCAGATCGGTTCAGATTTGGATATAGCTGCGATATAGACCGAACCGCTGTTTAGGGGTCTTAGGCCAATAAAAGCCACATTTATTATCAGACTTTGCTTAAACTTTGGATAGTGCGTTGTGTTAGACCCTTCGACTTCCTTCTTCAATTCGACCCAGATCGATTCAGATTTGAATATAGCTGCCATATAGACAGATCTCCCGATTCAAAGTTTTGAGCCCATAAAAGGCGCAATTATTATCCGATGTTGCTGAAATTTGGTGCAGTGAGTTGTGTTATCCCATTCGACCTTCTTCTTTAATTTGGCTCAGATCGGTCCAGATCTGGATATAGCTGCCACATAGACAGACCTCTCGGTTTTAGGTTTTGGTGTCATAAAAGGCGCATTTATTGTTTTGCTGAGATTTGGGAAAGTGAGTTTTGTTGGGCTTTTCGGCATCCTTCTTCAATGTCGCCCAGATCGATTCAGATTTGAATATAGCTGCTATATAGACCGATCTCTCGGTTTTAGGTTTTGGGGCCATAAAAGGCGCATTTGTTGTCCGATTTCGCCGAAATTTAAGGCAGTGAGTTGTGTTAGGCTCTTTGAAAGTTTTCTGCAACTTGGCCGAAATCAGTCCAGATTTCCATATAGCTGCCATTTAAAGTCTTGCCCCATAAAAGGTGCATTTATAGTCCGTTTTCACAGACATTTGGCACAGTGACTTATGTTAGGCTTTTCGACATCCATGTTGCATACAGTTCAGATCGGTTTATTTTTAGATATAGCTACTAAAAATACCAATATTTTTTTTATGCACAGGTGAACAATATCTTGTACTTATAAGCATTGGTCGAAATCGAAACATATTTCGATATAGCTGCTATGGGGCATAAGGTATGCATTTCTCACCGGATTTTGACGAAAGGTGGTTTAAATATATACCCGTGGTGGGTATCCACAGTTCGGAGCGGCCGAACTTAACGCCTTTTTACTTGTTTGTTGATCTGTTTTGTTAAAATTCTTTTAGTTGTCTGGCAATTACCACAGGGGTTTTTCAAAATTGTTGTCGAAAGGTAGACCGGACTGCAGTTTCTTAAAATGTAACAACAGCTCATATGTTAATGCTTCAAAATTGTTGCAGTTGTGGGAAAGCTGGCCAAATCATGAAGTAGTGAAAACAGTTTAATGCCATATTAATCATATTAATCTCATATCTCATCCGACTGACAGTAAAAACAGCTGATTTCTCAATGTTTTTGTTAGAAGAATAAGAGCACCGCTCAATCGAAAGAACAGCATGTGCTATTTTGAAATGTGATTGTTTGATTAGTTTCATTCTTATCACACCATGTGTGCAACGTTTACAATGGCAAAGTTTGATATGTCATAAGACAAGAACATTTAGTGTGATAGAGCCTCAAGCTGCATATTTACAGAAACTTGAAAAAGGGGTAATTTTACCTCCTACTTTAGATATTCTCACAAAATCGATATGTTTGGGTTCAATTCTGACCTCCACGTTCATAATGTTTTATTGTATACGAAAAATCCGGTTGATCAGTTTTTGTCCAACTCTTTGGCCATTAGGCATTGCTACTGAACACCGATGTTTGCGGCACTAGCCGACCAAGTACTTAACCGTTTCATGGCTTATTGGTTTCTTGAATGGTCATAGATTTACTCGGGGATTCAGGGATTCTAGGAGCAGCAGCAGCAGCAGCAGCTACCAAAATATAGGCGGGTTGGTGGCAGCGGTCGGCATGTGGTGAATCAGAAGAAAATCCAAGTTTATTTTGCCATTTGTTTTGAGCAATTCAGAGGATTTTTGTACAATCTAAAGCGTGTTTCTGCTACATGAACTTTTATAATATTTCACCTTTGAGAACGCGGTTAAAAGATTTGAAAAAGTAACAGACGTTTTGGCTCTTTTGAACGTGTTGCAAGTGCGAACATTTCCAAGCATCACATATTTTTTCCTTATGGTCTTCCGTGTTTAGCCGAGGCAGCGTTGCTTGCGCCTCGATGCATGGCATGGATGGCTTGTTTTAGCCCGTGTTTGCTGTGCTGCTGTTTGGGGGGAAAACTGTGAGGCCATAAAGCAAGATTTTGGTGGGAGATTCCTAAGAAATATGGTTAGAAGACTTTCATATGAAAGTCATGTATGTGGTGCGGTGCGGTGCGGTGTGAGTGTGTGTAAGTCGGGTTAAGTTCCTAGTAGTTGGTAAATTGATTATGTTGGCTTTCTTTTTACGCTTAAGGAGTTTGGGGGCATCACATCTCGTACCGAGCTCATAAATTTTCAATTCATGAAGATTACAATGGGTGTTGTGGTGGCTGGCGGCTGGCGGCTGCGGCGGGCCCTTAAGAAATTTAAGGAATTCATTACAAAATTTATATCAACAATTAAGCGATGAATTGCAGTGCTAAATATTTCGAGCAAATGAAACTCATTTTGTTTGTTTCATGCTCATTTGAAAATGATTGCCCTCGCAGAGCTCTATGTCGTCGTTGGCAAAAACGCACACCAACACCTATAGCCACTGGTGATGGCCAACACCATGGAGGAGGTTCATCAAAAATTCGTTTTATTGCAAAAAAGTGAAACGGCTCCAATGAATGAATGAGCAAGAGCTGAAAAAAAAAACACGCCAAGCATTGAATTGCGGCCATAAAATGTAACAGCCTTGGAAAGGAAAGTGAGGTGGAGTGGAGTGGAGTGTGGTATGGCTGTTGCAATCAAAAGTGGCAACACGTTCCGGGACTTTGGACTGGGGAAATTGTAATGCCATTTAAACAGAGGATTTAGAATTTTATTAGCGTGTAATAAAGTGAACAAGAAGAGTGTGGCCATAAAAGATTACTACACTTTATCGCACATATACCCCCTACAACACTTTCCTGACACTGGAGGCGAGTGAAACGAAAAAATTTCAAGGCGCTATAGTGTTGGCGGTCCTAGTAGAGCCTTTAAATGCAATTATCAAAACCCACACCCGCTAACGAAAAAAAAGAGCATCCTTCAAAGGTGGTGAAAATACCATAGAATGACTAAACCAATTTGGCTAAGTAAACGCAGAAATCAATCGGTTGAGTTCTTTCCCGAAACTGCAGTCACCTCAGATTCAAACTTTTGCATTGGGAATTGTCTGGTTTTTTCTTTTCTTGATTTGGCTTGTTCGTTTTGTTGGTCGTTTTTCGCTCAAAGAGCAGCAGTTATGATACAATTTAGTAAATGACCATTTATTAGGGCCATTAACTTTTGCTATAAAACGTCTTTTTATTTGTGAAACTACTAAGGCCACTACTTAGAGATTCTATGACTTCTGGGAAGCCATAACTTTTCTTCGACGCACCGTGCACCACGCAGAAGTGGCCAACGAGAGTCAAGTCGAATCGAGTCAAATTGTTCTCATAATTTCCAAATGCAAACAACATTCACACACCCCAAACAGGGTTATTTGATTAAAGGAGGGGGTATGGTGTAAATGACCATGCCTATAAAACGAGTGTAAATACCTTTAAATTCTGTTTAATAGATTCTTCACTTGTTGATTGTACTTACTGACCAGGCGACACACCAACCCACCAGCCGACCGAACGAACGACTGACAGACGACAGACACTAAGTATTCAAACCTCAGAGCAACAATTGTTTCTTCATTAGCCTTTGATGGATGATTGCATGAAGAGTTGGACGGGTGGACAGCCTTACGAGGCAATCTTTATTTAAGTACACTGAGAAAATACAAAAAACTAATTCTGTACAAGCAGCGAATTAATTGTTAAACGAGATGTCGTGTTAGAAGATGTCGAGTGGCCGAACACAACTCACTGTCCCAAATTTCGGCAAAATCGGACAATAAATATGGCCCCAAAACCTAAAACCGAGAGATCGGTCTATATGGCAGCTATATCTAAATCAGGACTGATCTGGGCCAAATTGAAGAAAGATGTCGAGGGGCCGAACACAACTCACTGTCCTAAATTTTTACGACATCGGAAAATAAATGCGCCATTTATAGGCCCAAAACCTTGAATCGAGAGATCGGTCTATATGGCAGCTATATCCAAAACTGAACCGATCTAAGCCAAATTGAAGAAAGATGTCGACGGGCCTTAGACAACTCACAGTCCCAAATTACTGCATAATCGGATAATAAATGTGGATTTATGGGCCTAAGACCCTAAATCGGAGGATCGGTCTATATGGCAGCTATATCCAAATCTGGACCGATCTGAGCCAAATTGGCGAAGGTTGTTGAAGGGCCTGACACAACTGACTGTCCCAAATTTCAGCAAAATCGAATAATAAATGTGGCTTTTATGGACCTAAGATCCTAAATCGGCCGATCGGTCTATATGGGAGCTATATCAAGATATAGATTTTTACGCTGATCAAGAATATATATACTTTATAGAGTCGGTAATGGATATTTCGATATGTTGCAAACGGAATGACAAAATGAATATACCCCCATCCATCGGTGGTGCGTATAAAAACTAAAAAATTAATTCTTCCCAAATTTTTCGGGTCATACTTGGATTGGATGTTGGAGACCATCGTAAAAGTCATTGTGCAAAATTTTAGCAAAATCGGATAAGAATTGCGCCATGTGGATCTCAAGAACTAAAATTGGGAGATCGGCTTATATGAGAGCTATATAAGGTTATGTACCTATTCAGATCATATTTGGCACGTATATTGATGGTCGTAGGATGTTCAACGACGAAATTTCAGCCAAATCAGATCATAACTACGCCCTCTATATCGGTGATATATCATGTTATGATTCGATTTAGACCATACATAGTTGCTGGAAGTCAAAGCAAAACACTTCATGCAAAATTTCAGCCATAGCGAATAATAGTTGCCACTCAACAAGTCAAGATCCGAAAACGGCTTGTATGGCAGCCATGTGAGGTTATAAACCGATTTGAATCATCGTTTCAGCCAAATCGGATAACTATTGCGCCCTCTGGAGGTTCAATAAGTCAAGACCCGAGATTGGTTTATATGGCAGATATGTCAAAACATGGACCGATATGGGCCATTTATAATCACAACCGACCAACACTAAAGACCGACTAAAGGACATGGCTAAATCGACTAGAATGTCGAGACGATCAAGAATGTGTGTACTATGTTAGGCCTCAGATCAATATTTCGATGTGTTACAAACGAAATAACGAAATTTGTATACCCCTATCCTACGGTGTATAAAGGGTGATTTTTTTGAGGTTAGGATTTTCATGCATTAGTATTTGACAGATCACGTGGGATTTCAGACATGGTGTCAAAGAGAAAGATGCTCAGTATGCTTTGACATTTCATCATGAATAGACTTACTAACGAGCAACGCTTGCAAATCATTTTCAGTGAATGGGCCCTAGAAAAGTTGGCAGAAAATCCGCTTTTTTATCGACAAATTTTGTTCAGCGATGAGGCTCATTTCTGGTTGAATGGCTACGTAAATAAGCAAAATTGCCGCATTTGGAGTGAAGAGCAACCAGAAGCCGTTCAAGAACTGCCCATGCATCCCGAAAAATGCACTGTTTGGTGTGGTTTGTACGCTGGTGGAATCATTGGACCGTATTTTTTCAAAGATGCTGTTGGACGCAACGTTACGGTGAATGAACACATTTCGAACCGAACACTGATTTTGGTAATAAAATTCAATGATTTGCAAGCGTTGCTCGTTAGTAAGTCTATTCATGATGAAATGTCAAAGCACACTGAGCATCTTTCTCTTTGACACCATGTCTGAAATCCCACGTGATCTGTCAAATACTAATGCATGAAAATCCTAACCTCAAAAAAATCACCCTTTAGAAACATAAGCCCAAATGGAGTGTCTGAGCTTTGCGTTTTGAGAACTCGGAGCAAATTTTCATTTTTGTTAAAAAAAAAGAAAAATTGCCTATTTTGTAATACATTTTTCTTGACAAAATAAAAAGCAAAGGTATTTAAGCATGCAAAAATCTATTTTTATACCCTACACCACTATTGTGGTACAGGGTATTATAACTTTGTGAATTTGTTTGTAACTCCCAGAAGGAAGAGAGATAGACCCATTGATAGGTAAACCGATCGACACAGAATTACTTTCCGATACTGTCTATCTGTCCGTTCGTCTGTCCATGTTAATTTGTGTCCGACCGTCTTCAAATTTGACACAAACATTTTCTTGTGCCCAGAGAGGAAGCCTATTGAAATTGGTTCAGATTTGGATAAACCTCCTATATATAAGTTCGTCCGATTTGAACTAAAATTGCAATTATATCATTTGGTGAATAGAAATCGGTTCAGATTTATCGGTTCAAATTTACACAACGATTTATAGTTAATCGATTCCCATGAAAATTAACCCAAAGGACAACGGTTAATGTAGAGTATTAACTACGAAATATGTGTTGCACTGCGGCACGCCGTTTGGACTCGATTATAAAGAGAGGCCCTTTATCTTGTATCGGACAGCACTCATTGATAGGTGAGAACTTTACTCCTGCTTCTTAATGGAATGTTCATGCGCATGTTTGCATTGACGACGAGTAGCAGCGATAAAAAATGAATTTGAGGCAGTCAAGCACAAAAGCCATGTCGTTACACTGATGCCTAGTTGAGCTGGCGGTAATTGGGAAGACGCATTTCGTTTCAATATCGTCCCAATCGGTCTACTTATGTGGTAAGGGTGAAGGTCCGCCCCTTTACAGAGTCAATATATTATAGCCTTTTATTCTTTCCCGACCATTCTCTGCAAATTTTCCCCATGAACATTCCATCAAGTAACAGGGGCAAACTTCTCACATGTCAATGAATACAGTCCGATTCAAGTTTAAGCTCAATGATAAGGGGCCTCCTTTTTATAGCCGAGTCCGAACGGCATGCCGCAGTGCGACACCTCTTGGGAGAGAAGCTTTGTTGCCAGCATTTTTGATGGTCTCGCCAGGATTCAGCCCAGGGCTTCAGCGTCAGCGGCCTCCAATTTCTATTTAGTTGACATTTTGTTTCATCTGTTCAAATTCAGTAGTTCAAAACCAATTGTGTTCAATTTTTGTTTTCGTGCTGCATATTCCCTCAACATGTTGTATTGCCAAAACTACATTTCCTCGTCCATAATTTCTTTGTGTGCAGTTGCTGTGGCTTTAGCAACTATCGCTGCCAGTAGTCACCAGCATTTTTATTTATTCATAGATACGACATTTCTGTAATCGTGTTCTTGGAATACTAATTAATTCGGTATTGGTAGGAATCAAGCAAATCCATCCAAGTCCTCATTCCAGTGGCATTAAGTCTTTTCGGTATTCAGCAACTGGCTATCCCTACGGCTTACATCGTTGGCAGTGAGTGACTCTTTTCAGTCTGCCTCAAGAAGACGTGGCAGTGGGAAATTTTATGCGAGACTTATGTGCGAGAATCCGTTTATTACATTAAAATGTTACGAGTTTTGGTCAGTTTAGCAACTTTTCTTTGTTCAATGCAGTTCACAAATTTATTAAGTCTTACTTTGGTTTCGACCGTTGCATTTTTATGACCATACAACAGTGAGAACACAAGAACAAAAAAATAACAAGACACAGCACACAAAAGTGCTTCAAATTGTTGTTTCCAAGTAGAACGGGCAATTGAACCAAATCGTTTTTGTATCACGCAGTTCAGGTTGTAGGAGAGAGCGCATGCGTGCCTGTCATTCGTCTGGCCAAGGGGTAACATTCTGTTTTTGCTGGCGTTAATTTTTTTTTTTTGTCAATTACAATTTGAATAAATTCAAGCCTTAATTATATTCGGTCAACTGAAATCAATACTTTAATCGCTGTTTTATGCTAATTCATTGAACTGGATGAATGGCCATCGCAACCATTTAGGATTTTTTTTTTTTGTTTTTTGGAGATGTCGCCTTTCAAACAACTTCTGGGGGTGCATAAATTATAGGCCATAATGAATTGACAAATATGGGGAGAAGCCCTAAATGCTGACCACCGTGACATGATGAGAAATGTCTCTAAAGAATTTCAACAGTGATGACCATTGTGGGTATCCAATATACAATTTCTATTAATAATATATAGAACACCTTCTGGCAACTTCTGGCCAAAAGAAATTAAACTACCGATTCGATTTGGGGGCGAGGAGAGCTACCATTTTTAAGAAATCGCTGCATTAGCATTGTGTGGTGGCGAGTTCTATTTTGAAAACTATGTCAAAGATTTTTATGACAAACTGGAACACATAAAGCCCAACATCAAAAAACGTGGCTCATTAAGAAAATGTTTAAAATATTCGAAAATCGGTTATATGTAAACGAAATACAATTTTTTTTGTGGCAATAACAAGATTTAAATTTTTTAAAAATTACAGATTTATACAGATTTTAATACGCCACACTACTAGATTGATCAGGGTAATATTACACTATAATTTTTATACCCACCACCGAAGGATGGGGGTATATTCATTTTGTCATTCCGTTTGCAACACATCGAAATATCCATTTTCGACCCTATAAAGTATATATATTCTTGATCAGCGTAAAAATCTAAGACGATCTAGACATGTCCGTCCGTCTGTCCGTCTGTCTGTTGAAATCACGCTACAGTCTTCAAAAATGGAGATATTGAGCTGAAACTTTGCACAGATTCTTTTTTTGTCCATAAGCAGGTTAAGTTCGAAGATGAGCTATATCGGACTATATCTTAATGTAGCCCCCATATAGACCGATCGGGCCATTTAGGGTCTTTAGCCCATAAAAGCCACACTTATTATCCGATTTTGATGAAATTTGGGACAGTGAGTTGTGTTAGGCCTACCGAAATCATTCGTCACGTACGCAAAATTTTATAAAAATCGGTTCAGGTTTAGATATAGCTCACTCTTGGTGTAAAAGCCACAGTTCTAGTCCGATCTTCACAAAATTTGGCATTGGGCATTTTATTAAGGGTCTACATATGTGTGGAAAATTTCATGAAAATCAGTCCAGATTTAGATATAGCTCCCATATATATCTTTCATCCGATATGGCTTTTTAAGGCTGTAGAAGCCACAATTTTATTCCGATCTTCACAATTCGCCATTGGGTATTTTTTTTTTGAAGTCTTCATATGTGTGCAAAATATCATAAAAATCGGTTCAGATTTTGATATAGCTCCCATATATATATTTATCGCCATATTTGCACTTAAATGGCCGTAGTAGCTACAATTTTCAACCGATCTGCACAAAATTTGGCACGGACTGTTTTCTTACCGATCTTAATATATCTTGAAAATTTCATAAAAATCGGTTTAGATTTAGATATAACTACCATATATATCTTTCATCCGATTTGAACTATTTAAGGTGTAGAAGCCACAATTTTGGTCCGATCTTTACCAAATTTGGTGTGGAGTCGTTTTTGTGGAGTTTCAATGTATGTGCAAAATTTCATAAAAATCGGATCAGATTTAGATATAGCTCCCATATATATCTTTCATCCGATTTGAACTATTAAAGATGTAGAAGCCACAATTTTGGTCCGATCTTTACAAAATTTTGCATGAGATGCTTTATTTGACATCTTCATATGAGTGCATAAATCGGGTCAGATTTAGATATACCTCCCATAAATATCTTTCATCCGATATGGCCTTTTAAGGCTGTAGAATCCAATATTGTCGCCGGATTTTACATGAGACGTTTAAATTGACGTTCCAATACGTGCGCAAAATTTCATTAAAATCAGTCCCAATCTAGATATAGCTCCAATATGTATATTTCATCCGATATGGACTTTTATGGCAGTAAAAACCACAATTTTGGTCACATCTTAATGATACATACTAGAATGTCAATCTCTATTTGACGCCCCAGTATGTGTCATTAAAATTGGCACACGGTTCGATATAACTCCCATATAATCTTTTAAAGATGTGGAAATCTAAATCTTTTGTCCTAAGGTAAGAAAATCTTACAAGGTTCTAAATTGCTACAATATTTCAATTGGTATCCAAAGTCTGACTAGATTTCGAAATAAGTTCTATATATAAAAAGTACTACATGCACTAGGTGGTGTAGGGTATTATATAGTCGGCACCTCCCGACTTTTGCCTTTCCTTACTGGTTATTTTTAGATATAGCTACTGTACCTAATAGTATTTGGTTCAAATTGGAACATATTTCGATATAACTGCTTGTAGGCTTTCGGCAGTCGTAGCTAAGTATCTTCAATTCTTTAAGTTCTTTTCTTTTGCTGTAAATTTGGTTATTTAAATTTTTCGGCAAAGCTGCTTGCTTTGAAGAAAAATAAAAAAATTACCGACACTTGTAGGCTTCATATATGGTGTAAAATTTTGAGAGCATTTCTTTCAATCCTCTTTGACCCCTGTCTTCGGTGACGTTTATAAATAATATTCTGTTTACTGCAACTACCTCAAACGATCTGTTTTATGCCTCTTTTGTCAAAACCTCAAACATTTTGTTAAGAACCTTTACTCAGTTGCCGTTCAAAGCTATCCAATTAGATGGATGTTATACTCCCTTCCAAAAAAATCGGCTTAAATTAGCTTTCACGCCTTAGTTGGTAAGGCGTGAACTTAAATCGATTCGAGTCGAATTGAATTGATAAAACACCAGACCATTTTGTGTGCGGCCACAAATAACCGGCAAAATCTAGCACTTTTTCACAATTTTTCCAGGAAAAGTAATCATAAATTTTTATTTTATCCTTAGCTCAGTGCAAAAGGGAAAATATGTATATAGTGCCCATTGAATATCCTCAGCAAATATTAGCAGAAGGTGGTGGGGTGGGTACAGGATGTCCATGTTGCTGGTAGAGTATGGCGTATTTACCATTACGTTTGTTTGTGATAGTCACAGTATGAATGTAAACTAGATCTAACTACTCTTCTCCAACAAATAACTACTCAAAATGGAGTGGCCAGGTAGGGGGGGAGGGGTAACGAACACGTTTAGGGACATAGAAATGAATATAAACTCCCAGGAACGCTATTCACATTCAACTGCAACTATCTAACACCATAAAGTCATGTATTTAGGTGTGTGTGTGTGTGTGTGTGTGTGTGTGTGTGTGTGTGTGTGTGTGTGTGTGTGTGTTTGCTGGCTTTTATATGGCGAAAAGCGAAAAAAGTGACCAAAATTAATCGGATTTACTGTAAAATTTCGCTAATGGCCATGGCTATGGTCTGAATGGCAGGCTGTGCGAGCACTGCAATACGGTCAGTGAGTCCATACAACATAAAAATATGAAAAATAAATAGTTTTGGCTTTAACGCGCTGCATAACATCATATTTATCCAATTGAAATGTGAATCCAATTCTCAATTTTCACGTTTCCACACAACGCTACACTAAACACAGACCAAAAAAGGCATTGCAGGAAAAAAAAAAAACGAAAACCAAAAAGGGCCATTCGTCGTAATTGTTCAATGCTCGAGCATGCAATTCCATTAGATTGGAGATTGGAGTGCGATATGATTTCGTTTAGGAGAATCAAATAAAAGGCAAACAATTTCCCTGTGATGGCCTAATGTCGTCAATGCTCCCTCACACATATAGATGGCAGCACACACGCACACACACACACATCCATATACACCTACTCTCTCACTCAACATAGTTAAGCAAATATTTTGTTGAATGTTTAGCTACATAGCGAGGTTCCATTCCTTAGCTACCACCTACAGTTCTGTCCCATTGAAGCCAAGGCCACAAAGGCGATTTTCACATTTGCAAAAAAAAAAATTGAAACAAGTAAGAGCGTGCTAAGTTCGGCCGGGCCAAATCTTATATACCCTCCACCATGGATCGCATTTGTTGGGTTCTATGCATTTGTCGGGTTGTAGGCAAACAAAGAATATTGAATAAGAACTATTGTGCTATTGCAGCTAAATCAAGTTATAGTCCGACTCGGACCATAAATGAATGCTGTTGAAGTCATTGTGTAATATTTCAGTTCATTCGGTGAGAATGGCGGTTTGTAGGAGGTCAAGAAGCAAAATCGGGAGATCGGTTTATATGGGAGCTGTGTCAAGCTATTGATCGATTCAAACCATATTAGACACGTATGTTGAAGGTCATGAGAGAAGCCGTTGTACAAAATTTCTCCCAAATCGGATGAGAATTGCGCCCTCTAGAGGCTCAAGAAGTCCAGATCCCAGATTGGTTTATATGGCAGCTACATCAACTTATGTACCAATTTATGCCATACTTATCACAATTGTTGGACGTCAAAACCAAACACTTTATGCAAAATTTTAGCCAAATCGGATGAGAATGGTGCGCTCTATGGGCTCAAGAAGTTAAGATGCAAGATCGGCTTATATGACAGCTATACCAGATTATAAACCGATTTGAATCATACTTAGCACAGTTATTGAGAGTGACACCAAACCACTACGTGCAAAATTTCTGTCAAATTGGACGAGAATTACGCCCTCTAGTGGCTTAAGAAAACCCAAGATCGGTTTATATGGCACCTATATCAAAACATGGACCGATCTGGCCTATTTACAATCCCAACCGACCTACACTAATAAAAAGTATTTGTGCAAAATTTCAAGCGGTTAGCTTTACTCGTTCGAAAGTTATCGTGCTTTCGACAGACAGACGGACGGACGGGCGGACGGACTGATGGACGGGCGGACAAACGGACGGACAGACGGACAGACAGACGGGAATGGCTAGATCGACTTTAAATGACATGACAATCAAGAATAAATGTACTTTATGGGGTCTCAGACACATATTTGGAGGTGTTACAAACAGAATAACAAAATTTGTATACCCCCATCCTATGGTGGAGGGTTCAAAAAACCAGTAAGGAAAAGCGAAAGTCGGGCAGAGCCGACTATAAAGAACTCTTCACCACCGAGTCAACATACTACTTTCAATATATGAAACCTATGTTGAAATCTAGTCAGACTGTAATTTTGCATACCTATTGAAAACTTGTAAGGTTTTTTCGATAGGACTTAAATGAGTGCTACTACAGGCTCTAAGGGCCATATTGGATGAAAGATCTATCGGAGATATATCTAAACCTGGGCCGACATTAGTGAAATTTAGCACGCGTGCTAGGCTAGGACCAAAATTGTGGCAATTGCAACCGAAAACATCTATTGCAAAATTTTGTAAAGATCGTACCAAAATTTTAGTTTCTGCAGCCATATCACCTGAAGGGTATATATGGTAGCTATATCTAACCCGATTTTAATGAAGTGTTGCACAAGAATTGAGATGTAGAATAAAACATCTCGTGTTAAATTTTGTAAGGATCGGACCAAAATTGTGGCTATTGCAGCCTAAAAAACCATATCGAATGAAAGATATATACGGGAGCTATATCCAATCTGATACGACTTTGATAAAATATTGCATGCATGTACCACAGTGGTGGTGTAGGGTATAGTAAGGCGAACATACAGGCACAGCAGAAATGGCAGCAGCAGCACAAGTTCCAACTTCCTTTTCCTCATATTGGTTTAAGGCTTTTATTAGCTGATGAATGAAACTTTTAAGCGGATGGTCGGTGGGTGTATGTCTGTAAGTATGTGTTGGAGAGTTAAAAGCAAATTCATGCCAGTAAAGAAAAACCAGTGATGCCGTATTATCAGGTGGTTTCCATTAAGCGTTTCAATTTACCAAACCACAAATTTGACTTTTCTCCCCTTTGAAAAATTAGAATTTCTACATTTTAATAGAAAACTTTACTGAAAATGAATTTAATGAGATCTGGGCTTTCTTAAAAATTTTGTGAAAATCTCTTTTTCTTAAACCAATTTCCAGAATTTTTTTTTGAATTTTCGTATAATCTTAAATTTCGTGGAAGATATTTTAAAATATTTATTGTTATGGAAAATTTCGGCATATTTAATTTTCATGAAAATTCATCGGAAATTTTGTAGAAATTTGTATTTTATTAAAAAGAAACAAGTTAAGTTTGGCCGGGCCGAACTTTGGATACCCACCACCTCGGGTATATAAGTAAGCCACCTTTCGCCAAAATTCGGTGAAAAATGCGTACCTTATGCCCCATGGCAGCTATATCGACATACGTTCCGATTTGAAACAAATACTAGGAAGTACAAATCATTATTCAATAATCCGATCTAAAACATATACGACACGGATGTGAAAAAGCCTAACATAAGTCACAGTGTCAAATTTCAATGAAATCGGATTATAAATGCGCCTTTTATGTGGCCACGACTATATGGCAGCTAAATCCAAATATACAATGCTTCGGACCAAGTTCAAGAAAAAACTCGAAGAGCCTAACACAACTCACTGTCCCAAATTTCGGTGAAATCGGATTATAAATACGCCTTTTTTGGCCGCAAAACCTTAAATCTAGAGATCGGTCTATATGGCAGCTATATCCAAATCTGGACCGATCTGGGCCAAATTGAAGAAGGTTGTCGAAGGTCCTAACACAACTCACTGTCCCAAATCTCGGCAAAATCGGATAATAAATGTGGCTTTTATGGCCCTAAGACCCTAAATTGGCGAATCGGTCTATATGTGGGCTATATAAAGATATAGTCCGATATAGCCCATCTTCAAATTTAACCTGCTTATGGACAAAAAAAGAAACTGTGCAAAATTTCAGCTCAATATCTCTATTTTTAAAGGCTGTAGCGTGATTTCAACAGACAGACGAGCAGTCGGACAGACGGACGGACATGGCAAGATCGTCTTAGATTTTTACGACATTGAAGAATATATATACTTCATGGGGTCGGAAACGAATGTTTCGATATGTTGCAAAAGGTATGACAAGGTGAATGCGAATTTTAAGCAGATTTGTAGGAAACGGTCTGGAAAGGAAAATCGGACAATGCGTACACATATAGACATAAATATTCAAATGTACACCTTTCCTCCAACGTAGGGGTATACTAATTTCGTCATTCGTCTAATATTCGTCTGAGACTCCATAAAGTATATATATTCTTGATCGTCTCGACATTTTATGTTGATCTAGCCATGTCCGTCCGTTCGTTCGTCCGTCTGTCTGTCGAAAGCACACTTACTTCCGAAGAAGTAAAGCTAGCCGCTTCAAATTTTGCACAAATACTTCTTATTAGTGTAGGTCGGTTGGTATTGTAAATTGGCCATATCGGTCTATGTTTTGTTATAGCTGCCATATAACGATCTTGGGTCTTGACTTCTTGAGCCTCTAGAGTACGCAATTCTTATCCGGTTGGAATGAAATTTTGCACGACGTGTTTTGTTATGATATCCAACAACTGTGTCAAGTATGGTTCAAATCGGTTCATAACCTGATAAAACTGTCATATAAACAGATCTGGGGACTTCTTGAGCTTCCAGAGGGCGCAATTCTTATCAGATTTGGCTGAAATTTTGCATGACGTACAATATTTTATTCTTACTTTCAACATCTGTGTCATATAAGTTTCAAATCGGTTCATAACCTGATATAACTGCCATATAAACCGATCCGGGATTTTGACTTCTTGAGCATCTAGAGGTCGCAATTATTATCCGATTTGCCTGAACGTTTGTACGACGAATTCTCTCATGATCATCAACATGCGTGTTTGTTATGGTCTGAATCGGTCTGTAGGCCGATACAGCTCCCATATAAATCGATCTCTCTAGTTTACTTCTTGAGCCCCCAAAGGGCGCAATTCTTATTCGAATTGGCTGACATTTTACACAGGTCTCCAACATATAATTTAATTGTGGTCCAAACCGGACCATATCTTGATATCGCTCTAATAGCAGAGCAAATTTTTTCTTATATCCTTTTTTGCCTAAGAGATGCCGGGAAAAGAACTCGACAAATGCGATCCATGGTGGAGGGTACATAAGATGGGGAGGGTACATCGGATGGGGTACCTAGGGGGAGGGGGGGCGCCCCACCCCAAAACCAACCAAATATATATATATAGACCAATCACGACAATATGGGACTCAAATGAAAGGTATTTAAGATTAGAAAACGTATCTGATATCCAATTGTCGGACCAATTGTTTGGGGGACCACCCCAAACCCCAAAACACCCCTAAATCGAACATATTTACCGACCTTGGCAATATGGGACTCAACTCAGACTCAAATTTTTGAGAGTAAAATACTAATCTGATACCCAAATGTGGAACCAAGTTTCTGGGGGTCCAACCCCATACAGGACTTATTTATTGAAAACACCTCCCATACAGGACTTATTTATTGACCATGGCAATATGGGGCTTAGATAAAAGGTTTTTGAGTGTAAAATACGAATCTGATATCCAAATGTGGGGCCAAATGTTTAGGGGGCCGCCCCTTCTAAAAACACCCCCAAAAGAGGACAAATTTACGACCATAGCAATATGGGGCTCAAATGAAAGGTCTTTGGGAGTAAAGCAGAAATCTGATATCAATATTCGGGAAAAAAGTGTCTATGGTGCCACACCACCCATATCACCATCCCCAAACACGACACGTTTGCAGGCTATGGGAATATGGGGCTCAAATGAAAGGTATTTGGGAATAAACCACGAATCTGATATCAAAATTCGGGTACGTCCCACCAACATAACAACCCCCACATGGGACGAATTTGCTCACCATGACAATTTGGGTATTAAAGGGCCCATGGTCCAAACCGGATATATTTGCTGACTTTTGCAATAAGGAATTTAAATGAAAGGTATTTGAGATTAGAAAACTAATTTGATATTCATTTTTGAGGCTACTGCCAATATGGGGTTCATTTAATGATATTTGAGAGTATATTTTCAGGGCTAAGTGTTTGGGGGACCACCCCACTCCCCCAAAAACACATCTAAATCGAGCATATTTACCGACTACGTCTATGTGGGGCTCAAATAAGGGTATTTGAGAATAGAAAACGAATTTGATAACAAAATGTGGGACCATGTATTTGAGGCACAGCCCATTTTCCAAAACACCCCCCAAAGAGAAAAAATTTTGGGGCCAAGAGTCTCCCCGAAAACCAATGGCAATATGGGGTTTAAATAAATGGAATTTGAGAACGATGCTGATATTATTTCAGGGCCAAGTGACTAGGGGACCACCTCACCTCAGAAAAACCACCAAATCAGACATCATGACAATATCTGGCTGAAATAAAGACTTTTGAGAATAGAGTATATCAAACACCCAAACGTTAATGACCCAAAATCGAATAAAGATCATATATGATTCAGATAAAGGCATATTCTTATCCTGTGAGTCAAGCGATATACGTATATATTTTCGCAGCATGGTATTTCACTAAAGGCTTTTTAATTGTCGAAAATACATATTTAATGCATAATTTTGTTCCATATTAAGTGAAAGATGGCGCAGCGGAGCGGGCCCGGTTCATCTAGTTTATATTAGAAATTTCTTGCCTTTGAAAGAAACACACGTTTTTGAACATCCAAGTAATCATTAAAGCATTCCAACATATTAATGTAAATTTTTGTCTATTTCAGGCGTTCATTTTCATACTCTCCACCATACGATGGGTATGTAATAACTTGGCCATTCCAATTGTAAAACATCGAAATATCGGTCTTAGACCCAACTGTCTGTCAGGCCGTCTATCTATCTGTGGAAAGCATGCTAACTTTCGATTGCACGATGCCTTTTTCTACGACATTTAATATACACCCAAAGAAATTAGTCTACTGATATCAGCAAACACTGTCTGCTAACAAACAACAAATATATTTGTAGTAGTTATCTTGTGAGCTGTTATTCAAATCCGTTCAAAAATTTTTTGTTTTTTGTCAAAACTGGTTTTGAGAAGTTTTCGCCAAGAGCTTAAATATGGCAACCCTGATTGTTACATATTATAATAGTAAGTATGTGTGTGTGTGTATGACAGCCAACGCTCAACTTGCAGCAAATTTAACTTTTACTATTACTCGAATTTGCCAAAAAAAAAAATAATAAAATCTAAAAACCTTTTATGTGGATATTGCATTTGAAATGGAAACCTTGTTTGGCTTCGCACAAAAAAATTGAAAAATAGAGCAAAGCGAATAACAAAAACAAACACAAAATACAACGGAAAAGCCTGAAAATTATTGGTTGCCCAAAAGGCTTTAAAACCTTGAGTGTTGGCTGCGTGTGTTTTAGATGGAAATAATCGGAAACTGGTTTCCAATATAACTTTACAATGTTGCTTATCAGAGTCACCCAGCCACCATAAATGGGCGAAAGAAATTGAAACTGACAGTTGGAACGAAATGTTGTCGACAATTGTCAAGAATTGTTAACTGAAGAGCTAAGAAGTCATTAAAACCAAGGCACGCTTTCAGAGAAATTAAAGAGAGGAAAAAGTTTTTTAGGAAACCCAATCAAATGACAAATCTCCATGCGTATCAAGCGCATGTGTTATGCGCCAATGTTACGCTTGGGGGGATCACATAACAAAAGTTTTTTTCTTTCCAATCTCACATGCCTCCAGTTCAT
The DNA here is from genome assembly GCF_963082655.1 of Stomoxys calcitrans. NCBI lineage: Eukaryota > Metazoa > Arthropoda > Insecta > Diptera > Muscidae > Stomoxys > Stomoxys calcitrans. The sequence goes on from NC_081552.1 coordinate 2,843,904, forward strand.
TGATCTATTCATCGAATTGGCGAATTACTGCCATTAATCAGACTAAGAAATTGGATCTCACTCCATGACTTAACGCCACATCAAAGATGTGTTGGGACCACTTTGCATTTGTTGCTGTTTTCGGGTTTTTTATACCCTCCACCATAAGATGGGGGGTATACTAATTTCGTCATTCTATTTGTAACTACTCGAAATATTCGTCTGAGACCCCATAAAGTATATATATTCTTGATCGTCGTGACATTTTATGTCGATCAAGCCATGTCCGTCCGTCTGTCCGTCCGTCCGTCCGTCCGTCCGTCCGTCCGTCTGTCTGTCGAAAGCACGCTAACTTCCGAAGGAGTAAAGCTAGCCGCTTGAAATTTTGCACAAATACTTCTTATTAGTGTAGGTCGGTTGGTATTGTAAATGGGCCATATCGGTCCATGTTTTGATATAGCTGCCATATAAACCGATCTTGGGTCTTGACTTCTTGAGCCTCTAGAGTGCGCAATTCTTATCCGATTGGAATGAAATTTTGTACGGCGTGTTTTGTTATTATATCCAATAACTGTGCCAAGTATGGTTCAAATCGGTTCATAACCTGATATAGCTGCCATATAAACCGATCTTGGGTCTTGACATCTTGAGCCTCTAGAGGGCGCAATTCTTATCCGAATGGAATGGAATTTCGCACGACGTGTTTTGTTATGATACCCAACAACTGTGCCAAATATGGTTGAAATCGGTCCATAACCTGATATAGCTGCCATATAAACCGATCTTGGGTCTTGACTTCTTGAGCCTCTAGAGTGCGCAATTCTTATCCGATTGGAATGAATTTTTGGCACCAAGTATTTCGTTATGATATTCAACAACTGTGCCAAGTATGGTTCAAATCGGTCCATAACCTGATATAGCTGTCATATAAACAGATCTGGGGATTTGACTTCTTGAGCTTCTAGAGGGCGCGATTCCTATCCGATTTGGCTGAAATTTTGCATGACGTACTTTATTTTTACCTTTAACAACTGTGTCAAATAAGGTTCAAATCGGTTCATAACCTGATATAGCTGCCTTATAAACCCATCTGGGATCTTGACTTCTTGACCCCTAGAAGTCGCAATTATTATCCGATATGCCTGAAATTTTGTACGACGGATCCTCTCATGACCATCAACAAACGTGTTTATTATGGTCTGAATCGGTCTATAGCCCGATACAGATCCCATAACAATCGTTCTCTCTATTTTACTTCGTGAGCCCCAATGGGCGCAATTCATATACGAATTGGCTGAAATTTTACACAGGTCTCCAACATATAAATTAATTGTGGTCCGAACCGGACCATATCTTGATATCGTTTTAATAGCAGAGCAACTCTTTTCTTATATCCTTTTTTGCCTAAGAAGAGATGCCGGGAAAAGAACTCGACAAATGCGATCCATGGTGGAGGGTATATAAGATTCGGCCCGGCCGAACTTAGCACGCTTTTACTTGTTTGTATTTCTATTGAAATTTTGTGTTAACCATCTTCATTCCAGCATCTTCTTCTAACACTTGAATGCCTGAAATTTAGCTCCACACCTTTTTTAGATCATCACAACACAGCACGTCACAGTTGTTTTATGCGAATATTTTTGTGCTTTGTTCGCTGTCGTTTTTAAGAGTTTTAACTCTTTTATGGTCTAACTGCGATCCGATTTCGGTGATAAGAAACCAATCCAAACAGCCAATAGAAGTCATTAATTAATTAATGATGTCTTAACAATCGAATGAAATATGTTGGGAGGAAGTTTTGAGCAAAGACGTTTTTGAGAGGGTACAAAAAAAAAAATAAAATAAAATTGAAAGGGCCTTTTTTAGCCAAGCAGTCAAGGCAATGAAGCATCTGGAAAAATTGTAATGATTTCTAAGGAAAATTCTGGTCGTTGGTCGTTTCATGGGAAAATTGAAATGAAAACTAACAAGTAAGAGCGTGCTAAGTTCCGCCGGGCCAAATCTTACATACCCTCCACCATTGATCGCATTTGTCGAGTTCTATGCGCGGTATCTCTTTTAAGACAAACATATTTGGTTGCCCAAAAAGTAATTGCGGAGTTTTTAAAAGAAAGTAAATGCATTTTTAATAAAACTTAGAATGAACTTTAATCAAATATACTTTTTTAACACTTTTTTTCTAAAGCAAGCTAAAAGTAACAGCTGATAACTGACAGAAGAAAGAATGCAATTACAGAGTCACAAGCTGTGAAAAAATTTGTCAACGCCGACTATATGAAAAATCCGCAATTACTTTTTGAACAACCCAATAGAATATTGAATAAGAACTGTTATGCTATTGGAGCTATATCAAGTATATATCGATTCGGACCATAAATGAATGCTGCACATTGTATAAGTCATTGTGTAATATTTTAGTTCATTTGGATAAGAATTGCGCCTTGTAGGGGCTCAAGAAGCTAAATCAGGAGATAGGTTTATATGGGAGCTGTATCAAGCTATTGATCGATTCAGACTATATTAGACACGTATGTTGAAGGTCATGAGAGAAGACGTTGTACAAAATTTCAGCAAAATCGGATACGAATTGCGCCCTCTAGTGGTTCAATAAGTCAAGATCCCAGATCGGTTTATATGGCGGCTATATTAGGTTCTATACAGATTTACGCCATACTTATCACAGTTATTGGAAATCATAACAAAACACCTCATCTAAAATTTCAGCAAAATCGGATGAGAATTGTGCGCTCTATTGGCTCACGAAGTCAAGATCCAAGATCGGTTTATATGACAGCTATACCAGATTATGAACCGATTTGAATCACACTTAGCACAGTTGTTGGATTATATGGCTGCTATATCAAAACATGGATCGATTAAAACCATACTTAGCGTAGTTGTTGAAAGTTATATCAAAACACTACGTGCAAAATTTCAGTTAAATCGGACGAGAATTGCGCCTTCTAGAGGCTCAAGAAGTCAAGACCCAAGATCAGTTTATATGGCAGCTATATCAAAACATGGACCGATGTAAACCATACTTAGCACAGATGTTGGAAGTAATACCAAAGCACTACGCGCAAAATTTCAATAAAATCGGACGAGAATTGCGCCCACTAGAGGCTCAAGAAGTCAAGACCCAAGATCAGTTTATATGGCAGCTATATCAAAACATGGACCGATAAGGCCCATTTACAATACCAACCGACCTACACTAATAAGAAGTATTTGTAGAAAATTTCAAGGGGCTAGCTTTACTCCTTCGGAAGATAGCGTGCTTTCGACAGACGGACGGACATGGCTAGATCGACATAAAATATGGCAACGATCAAGAATGTATATACTTTATGGGGTCTCAGACGAATATTTCGAGTAGTTACAAAAAGAATGACGAAATTAGTATACCCCCCATCCTATGGTGAAGGGTATAAAAACATGTAAAAAGACGTTAAGTTCGGCCGGGGCGAACTTTGGATACCCACCACCTCGGATATATATGTAAAACACCTTTCTATGGCATCCAAATCTAGACCGAACTATCCCATAATGCAGAAGTATGTGAAGGGTCTTAATTTACCTCACTGTCCCAAATTTTGGCGACATCGAACAATAAATGCCCCTTTTATGGGTCTAAGACCCTAAATCGGAGGATCGGTCTATATGGTAGCTATAACCAAATCTGGACCGATCTGGACCAAACAAACGAAGAATGTCGAAGTGCCTAACACAACTCACTGTCCCAAAGTTCAGCGAAATCGGATAATAAATGTGGCTTTTATAGGTCTAAGACCCTAAATCAGTCTATATGGCAGCTATATCCAAATCTGAACCGATATGGGACAAATTCACGTAGAATGTGGAAAGGCCTAACACAACTCACTGTCCCAAATTTCAGCAAAATTGGATAATAAATGTGGCTTTTATTGGCCTAAGACCCTAAATCGGCGGATCGGTCTTTATGGGGGCTATATCAAGATATAGTCCGATGTAGCTCATCTTCGAACTTAACCTGCTTATGAACAAGAAAAGAATCAGTGCAAAGTTTCAGCTCAATATCTCAATTTTTAAAGACTGTAGCGTATTCTGTATTCAACAGACAGATGGACAGACGGACGGACATGTCTAGATGGTCTTAGATTTTTACGCTGATCAAGAATATGGATATTTCGATGTGTTGCAAACGGAATGACAAAATGGTGGTGGGTATAAAAAACTTTAACGAAGCGCGTTCTTTGATGCGATGAAGCATTTTCCTTTCAGTGTATAGACCGATCATCCGAATAAGCTTTTTGAGTTCAAAAATAGTGACATTTTCATCGGATATAGACGAAATGTAGATAAGATAACACATATATCCATTAATGCATTTTACCTTGTGTATCTACGACATTCGCTCTAAAAGGCCTTACCTCAGGCCTTGTATATGCCCCATTGGGTTTGATTAAGTCCGCCAATCTTCAAAAACCAGACACATTGTCTAAAGACGGTTTTGTAGAGCATTAAAGCGAGAAGTCTCAATAGATATGCGTACTTTGTAACATATCAGACAGATATGACTGACTGATCTCCCATTTAATTATCGACCATGAAAATGCCTTCAAATGCTAATAAACCGCTTTGTCAAGCATTACAATATGGGCTATCTTAACTAAAATAACAATTTTCCCATAATTATTTCCCATGTTGTTTTGTGCAAAGCCTCTTTTCCACAATCTAGTTTTTCCATAAATATTTCCTTTTGGTTTTTTTATTTTTCTTCAATCAGGTATTTCATCATAGATTGTTTCGGACATTGGAAAAGATTGTCGAGTTGAGTTGAAATGCACGCAAGAAGTTGGGTTGAGTCGTTAGTAACACGCACAACGGGTGGCCAAATCCATGGCAATGCGTCTGCTGCAACTAACTAACACTGAGGCGGGAACATGCTCCACAATGACAAAAAAAAAAACAACAACAAAAAAATCATAGACAGCTACACGCAGGGCCACAGAGGTTGGAAGGGATCAAACTGTTACAACACTGCAATAGGCAACTAAACTAAAGGCTAGTTGAAAGGAGGGGGGAAATCACTTGGACTAACTGGAGGTGCACAACATGTCGACGCTATAATTTGCACCAACGATATCACTTGACAATTTATTGCCCACACGATACACAAGGCAAGATTGCGGTGCTCCTCGGTTTTTGGAGACTCACTGTGGCAGCATCTTGAAAAAAGTTCTGAAAAAGACGATAGTTACTCTGTCCTAAGTTGAGGTGATTGTTGGAACAGAGCACATTATGATGCACCTGCATCATAAACGCCAGCCATCTCATACCGCAAAACACAAAGTACGACACCAAGGAATACTGGGCAAAATGTGGGGACGCAGACAACTATGCCATCAAAACATTGTCACCCAAATTGTGCGGTAGCCACTTGATTCATTTATTCGTTAAACTTCAGTTTGAGGACTTTCGGAAAGTCCATGCTGTTGATATTTATTTTTATGTATTTTTTTTTTTTTTTGTAAATGTGGCTGCACCTCACACCGATGTTGTTAAAGTTAAAATCTCACACTTGCTTAAGATTTATTGGCGTATTTTGTATTTTTAATTTCATTTTAGACACCAATAAAATTCGTTTCATTTACGGCTGCACTTAACCAAAACGCTGATCAACAGAGCAACGGGAAGTTCCCAGCCAACTCCATCATCGTCACCAAGAGTCCTAGCAGCAGCAACAGCAACGACAACTTCACTCATTCATTTGGTGGCATCCCCGCTGCCCCATTGTTTTGGTTTATTAGCTGAATTTGGTCGGTCGGTAGAGCTGTCGTTAGGCTCTCAGTTAGGCATTGCCTTAACGGGTTGATACCATAATGATGGGCCATGAATCTAAATCTCCTCCACCTATATAAAATCACTGCAGCAGCTGTTGGCCGTCAGCTCCCCACTTCACTGGACTCCATTCGGCTCGAATCCATTCGACTTACTGGCTGTCGTCGTTGTGCCATACGGCAGCAACTGCAGTAATTGTCGTTCACACTTTTGTCGCTTATCTTAACTGTTGCTGGAATATTAATTTCCAGCCTGCTGTGTGTGTGCGCGCGAGTTTGTGGGCCTTGTAAATTACTGGGCTTTGGAGCGCAAAACGGGGCCGACCATTCATTCATTTCACACAGGACTGCATCTTCAGCTTTTGTTTTGGATTTCTTGCCATGGAGGAGCTGTAGCAATCAGCTGCTGCTGATGATGCTGTGCTGTGCCGTCCATTGCCGGCGATGGTGTTTGTACGTTGCGTAGTAGTATCTTTGGACTGTTTATGTTTTTTGGGTTGTTGGTCGTTGGTCGTTGGCTGGTTGGTCGTTGGCTGCCTGGTGTAAGCAATGTTGACAAATTAATAGATTGCTGTTGACATATGAAACAGATGCAATTGTATTTTGATAATGGCGACAATGATGTTTAAATGCATTTTTGCCCAGTGAGCCGGTCAGGCAGACTACCTGTTTCTTTTTGCCCTTCCCACTTCCCACCGTCATCAACAAGCGATACTTGGTGCACAACACCATCATAGTCTGTGAAAAGCGTTTTTATTCGCACTTTACTCGGTTTTATGTTTTAATGGAGTACATTTTTATCAGTGGGAGTGTGTGTGTGTGTGTGCATTCATATGCATGTGCTCGTGTTCGTACATTTTTATCAGTGGGAGTGTGTGTGTGTGTGTGCATTCATATGTATGTGCTCGTGTTCGTACCTGTGATGTGACAACAACATCAACCAAACCAAACAAGCGGCAAGCTAAATGTCGAAGGCATTGAAACATCCACTGGGCGCTGAAGCAGCAACATGGACGTGAACAACATCAGCTACATGTACATTATCCCACTTGCAGATTGCTACCGTTGTGTTCAAATTGTTGTTATTATGATAATAATGTTGTTGTTGTTGTTGCATTTTTCTTTATTTCATTTGGATGACCAACTATATTGGCAACGGTCAATGTTGCTGCTGATGATGGTGATGATACTATTGACCTGTAATTAGTATGGGAAATCTTTTCTGCGAAGCAGACCCACGTAAAACTGTGTGAAAAAGTGACAGTAAAATTTTAAAGTTGGCCAAGGATGTACCTATTTGCTGCACTTGAATGAAAATTTATAACGCAAATCTTAAACGGCAAATCCTTATTTGAACATTTGTCTGGTTTCTCATTACCAGGGCTGGGGAGTCGGAGTCGGGCAATTTGTCCGGTGTCGTAGCCTGAGCAAAATTACCTCGACTACGGACAGAATAGAAAAATATATTTTTTCAACAACCATGGGAGGGAGCTGGGGGGGGGAGGTATACTTCTATACACTCATAGAAATTTGTTAGTAAAAACAGCTGAAAATGGGACAGAAGTAAATTTTCAAATTTTGAGTAGTTAAAAAAGCTCAAAAAGTCATAAATATTTAAAGCAAAATTATATTCCATCTTATTTTTTCATTTTACGAGCATACAACTTATTTTATTTTCAAATGTTCTATAATTTCCTGATTTACGATCGAATGTAAATAACAGACGACAAAATAACTACTTCATTCTCATACATGGTTTTTGAACAAAAAATTTACGTCCAAAATTGTCAAATTTGTTTACTAATATATAACAAGTGCCTCAATTACTATTTCGAGTCTCAAAGATTTTGATTTGTTTAAAAGTTCAAAATTTGATATCTGCAGAGAGTGTTTGCTGATATCAACAGACTATTTTTTCTGGTTGTACTCATTCCGTTTGTAATACCTCGAAGTAATGATCTGCGAACGTCTCGATATTCTGAGTCGATCTAGCCTTGTCCGTCCTTCTATCGGTCTGTCCAAATCAAGATAGCGGTCGAACGCATAAAGCTAGCCGCTTGAAAGTTTGCACATATACTTCTTTTTGATGTAGGTGGAAATGGGGATTGCAAACGGGCCATATCAGTTCAGATTTTGATAAAGCCCCCTTAAAAAGCGGCCCTTCGACTTGGCTTCTTGAGCCCCTGCAAATTTTTGACTTTGTTTTCTGTAACGGCTTCCAAAACTGGTGCAAAGTTGATTGAAATCGGTCTATAACCTGATATAACTCAAACATAAGCCGATCTACTGATTGTCTTCTTGAGTCCCTGGAAGCCGCAGTTTTCGTTCGATTGAGCAGGTAGTGTTTTTTTTTTTCGCGCCATAAAATAACTCCTCAAAACTGAAAATTTAATTAATCCCCAAAATTGGGGATTTATTTGAGTATGATGAAATTGGAGCGAAATAGAAAGGGGGTATACTTATTTCGTCATTCTGTTTGTAACACCTCGAAATATGCGTCTAAATCCCCATAAAGTATATAAATTCTTGATCCTCATGTCATTTTAAGTCGATCTAGCCATGTCCGTCCGTCCGTCTGTCTGTCGAAAGCACGCTAACTTTCGAAGGAGTAAAGCTAGCCACTTGAAATTTTGCACAAATACTTTTTATTAGTGCAGGTCGGTTGGGATTGTAAATGGGCCAAATTGGTCAATGTTTTGATATAGCTGCCATATATACCAATCATGGGTCTTGACTTCTTGAACCTCTAGAGGGCGCAATTCTTATCCGATTTTACTGAAATTTTGCACGTGGTGTATTGGTATCACTTCCAACAACTGCGCTAAGTATGGTTTAAATCGGTCCATAACCTGATATAGCTGCCATATAACCGTGTTTTGGTATCACTTCCAACAACTGTGCTAAGTATGGTTTAAATCGGTCCATAACCTGGTATAGCTGTCACATAAACCGATCTTAGGTCTTGACTTCTTGAGCCTCTAGAGAGCGTAATTCTTATCCGATTGGAATGAATTTTTGCACGAAGTATTGATTGATTGATATTGATTGATATTGATTGTTTGAAGTATGATATCCAAAAACTGTGCCAGGTATGGTTCAAATCGGTCCATAACCTGATGTAGCTGTCACATAAACAGATCTGGGGACTTGACTTCTGGAGCTTCTAGAGGGCGCAATTCCTATCCGATTTTGCTGAAAATTTTGCATGACTTATTTTATTCTTACTTTCAACAACTGTGTCAAATAAGGTTCAAATAGGTTAATAACCTGATATAGCTGCAATATAAACCGATCTGGGATCTTGACTTCCTGAGCCTCTAGAGGTCGCAATTATTATCCGATTTGCCTGAAATTTTGTACGACGGATTCTCTCATGACCATCAACATACGTGTTTATTATGATTTGAATCGGTCTATAGCCCGATACAGCTCCCATATAAACCGATCTCTCTACTTTATTTCTTGAGCCCCCAAAGGGCGCAATTCTTATTCGAATTGGCTGACATTTTACACAGGTGTCCAACATGTAATTTAATTGTGGTCCAAACCGGACCATATCTTGATATCGCTCTAATAGCAGAGAAATTCTTTTCTTATATCCTTTTTTGCCAAAAAAGAGATGCCGGAAAAAGATCTCGACAATTGCGGCCCATGGTGGAGGGTATATAAGATTCGGCCCGGCCGAACTTAGCACGCTTTTACTTGTTTATTTTAAATGATAGATAAAAAAATCCTTAACTTGCGTCTTGCTATTAAAGACGAAAATCTAAAATGAATGTTAGGCAATTGACCTTGCGACAAGACAACAGAGAACAGTAGTTAAAGACGCAAAATAGTCTTGCAAATAGGAGAGTCATTAGTTTGTCAAAGTTAAGATGCTAATTAAAAAAAAAGAATTTTTTTAAAAAATAATATTTGGACGGACCGTCGTCTATGGAGTAAAATAAAAATCAGGCAGCGAGCAAAATATGAAACGGATCGTCATGTCCGTTAGTAAATAGGAAATTAAATCAAAAGATAGCATATTTATTTTTTTGTTTTGGTTCTTTGTCTCGTTTTCATTGTTAACATCCTAAGAATAAGGAAAAATCTTAAAATTTTGGGCCAACTAGATTTCTACCTCCCCTTCGCAGAAATTTTGTGGCATATACGGATGTTGAATGTTACAGCAAAGCATTAAATCATGTTATTGAACGTTTAAGAGCGTAATTGGTACTTGAGGCGGTTGGAAGACTAAACAAAACACCACGTTTCTCAGCCAAATCTCAGCCAAATTCAGTATGAGTTACACCCTTTAGAGACGTAAGAAGCCTAATCAAGGGATCGGTTTATATAGGAGCTATATCAGGGTTCAAAATGATCAGAGTCCAATAGGAACTATTTCAGCAAAATTGCAAGCTTTACTTCTTTCGCTTCATTCTTAGCGTGGAAAAGCGGTCGGACGAAGCCAACTCGATAGCATTTCAAGACGATCAATAATATATGCGAAGAGTTTAAAAATGGTATGGGAAGGTTAGTACAACCTTATAAATTATCAATTGACAATATATTTATATTCTACAGATTTGTCTCTTACAGTCTATAACTTGGAATGAACCGATTTTTTCTAATTGAACAACGCAGCGCTCAGATGGGCTAAAATATTGACAACAGTGATCAATTAAAATTCATGGACATTTATTAAAAAAAAAAAACAATTGTTGCATGTGTTTGCCTTTATTAATTCTCCGACACACAGTAGATTTTTGTGTCGTCTCTAATTTGTCCAAGTCAAAACACTGTCTGCGGTGAATACACACACATACAACTGTTAAGTTTCCTGGAGCAGAAAGCAGTTGACAGCTTTTTTAGTTAACATGTCAATAAATTACTTAACATTGATAGTATGCGAAACGCAATAAAATTGCTGCGTTTAAAAGCCATCTTCATAGTCTTCCGTGTTCAGCACAACAGACACTGCTACTCTCAATGAAACTTTGGCAGCAAACAGAGAGAAGAGTCAATGGCAGTGAACAGAAATAATGAAATGAAACTTTGATTTGGCCAAGCGTTAATAAGCAATCCTCGCCAAATTCCAAAATGAATGGCATTTTGATGCGAAAAAGGCTACTGTGGCGACAGCCAGTAGCGCGACAAAAACGAAAGACGCCATGGCATGACTTGACACAAAACAAACATGACACCGTTCAGGGTTACCTCGTAGCATTACCATATCTCTGCAGTCCATGCAGACTTGTACACATTCTCTCATTCACATTAGATTCCTCAATTTTCTCTGGACACATGGGTTCAGATTAGATTCCAATTGGCAGTAGTACCTTAAACTGCTTTCGGACTCCTCTCTGCCACTAAGGCATTGCTAACTGTTGAAGAATACTCCTTTGCTGAGTTTCATTCGATTGGGTCGACATAACTGCGTATGTGTGTGTCTGTTGATTTTCAGATTTCCTGGCTGCCACTGTAATTTCCGTTGCGTTGCCATTCTCAGACAGACTAGACAGGACAGAGACGGGCGGACGGATGGACGGACGTTTGGAACGTTGATATGAAGTTCATTTCGTAGCTATGGCTGTAAGCATTGACCATTATTGCCTTCACCTTTTTGTAATAACACATCAATTGCAAAAGCACATGTTGAAGCGACACACGGCGACATACATGACACTTTTGAAAGTGTCATTGTCATCGTGACAATGCAGCAATAAAAGGAACAACGAAAGAGGCGGCACAGTGGGTGACATATTGCAAATTGGTGAAAAATCAAAGTAAAAAGATTTAAATTATGATTCTAACTAAAATTGACAATTAAAAGCGTGCCAAGTTCGGCCGGGCCGAATCTTATATACCCTCCACCATGGATCCCATTAGTCGAGTTCTTTTCCCGGCATCTCTTCTTAGGCAAAAAAGGATATAAGAAAAGATTTGCTCTGCTATTAGAGCGATATCAAGATACGGTCCGGTTTGGACCACAATTAAATTATATGTTGGAGACCTGTGTAAAATCACAGCCAATTCGAATGAGAATTGCGCCTTTTGGGGTTCAAGAAGTAAAATAGAGAGATCGATATATATGGGAGCTGTATTACCGATTAAGACCATAATAAACACGTATGTTGATGGTCATGAGAGAATCCGTCATACAAAATTTCAGGCAAATCGGATAATAATTGCGACCTCTAGAGGCTCAAGAAGTCAAGGTCCCAGATCGGTTTATATGGCAGCTATATCATGTTATTAACCGATTTGAACCTTATTTGACACAGTTGTTGAAAGTAAGAATGAAATACGTCATGCAAAATTTCAGCCAAATCGGATAGGAATTGCGCCCTCTAGAATCTCAAGAAGTCAAGTCCCCAGATCTGTATATATGACAGCTATATCAGGTTATGAACCGATTTGAACCTTACTTGGCACAGTTGTTGGATATCATAACCAAATACTACGTGCAAAATTTCATTCCAATCGGAAAAGAATTGCGCACTCTAGAGGCTCAAGAAGTCAAGACCCAAGATCGGTTTATATGGCAGCTATATCAGGTTATGAACCGATTTCAACCATACTTGGCGCAGTCATTGGATATAATAAATAAACACGTCGTGCAAAGTTTCATTCCAATCTGATAAGAATTGCTCCCCCTAGAGGCTCAAGAAGTCAAGATCCAAGATCGGTTTACATGACAGCTATATCAGGATATGGACCGATTTGAATCTTACTTGGCACAGTTGTTGGATATCGTAATAAAACACGTCTTGCAAAATTTCATTCCAATCGGATAAGATCGGTTTATATGGCAGCTTTATCAAAACATGGACCGATATAGCCCATTTACAATACCAGCCGACCTACACTAATAAGAAGTATTTGTGCAAAATTTGAAGCGGCTAGCTATGCTCCTTCGAAAGTTACTATGCTGTCGACAGACATACGGACGGACGGAAATGGCTAGATCGACTAAAAATGACATGACGATCAAGAATATATATACTTTATGGGGTCTCAGACGAATATTTCGAGTAGTTACAAACAGAATGTCGAAATTAGCATACCCCCAATCCTATGGTGGAGGGTATAAAAAGAAAATTAGGGTAAGGTTAGGTTTAAGTGACAGTCTGCCATTAGACTCACTTAGACGTTTTCGTCCATTGTGATACCTCAGCACCAAGAGAAGGAAGATGCCTTCTTGTTCCTGCCGTCGAACCATCCAGATCGCTTTAGAAAAGCCCAACAACTTGCGAATGTTCACATCCACCAAATCGGACAAGTTCTCAAAGAAATGAGAAGCTATTGACTGCCAGTGCGGGATACTCTCTTTCTTGACGTCCTTACAGCTTCCGAAGAAGTCGTTACTTGCAACCTAACCAGCGAAAGCAAATCGGTAGAACTCTTCAAGTCTAGATCAGGCCACATAATTTTAGAGTGTTTCAACCCCTCCTTTGTAACCAAATGATCCAGAAGACCTAGCTACATATCGCCCTTCGGCCCTGATCCAGAAGCCCTAGCTACATATCGCTAGAGAAACATCCACTGATTCCAGTTCACTGGAATGCGTAAGGTCGTTCCTAGTCTCTCAAGCTCGCCTGCTCTACAATTCCCGGGGATATCTCTGTGCCATCTCGATGAGGGACCTTCGATAGTAGGTTTTTGAATTCAGAAATATGTTCGCCGGGGTTAGATAGGTTAGAATTAAAGTTAAAATAAGAATTGAACTAAAATAGAATATTGAAAATGAAACAAAACATCTTCCCGAACATTATAGTAAGAAATACAGCAAAACTCGAAATCGAAATGATGTTGTCATCAATTTTTGCCTAATGACATCACAGAGTTTGAACAGTCTGAGCACTCCGTTTTTTATATTGCTCCCCATTTTTTTCGAAATCTCCCCCACTATTGCACGCCACATGCACTAGTCACACGTTATCTATAAACTTCTTCATCTTCGTTAAACTTTAGGACCTAGTGGTGTGATGAGTTTTTCCACTATGATCGTTGATGTTGTTCTTGTAGTCCGTTATTGCTGGAGTCGATGGTGATACTGGTGGCGGATGTCGATGATGATGAGCTTGTGCTTGTGGATGATGATGATGATGTTGTTGGTGTCGCCGCCAATATTGGCATCCTTTTGTGGCCAGCGTCGTTTCCAAACCACGGTTCTACTCGCGAATGATAAGTTTTGCTGGTAACGTTTATTGCTAACGTGTTGGTTAAGTGACGCGGCTGGTTCAGCTATTCGCACACGCACACCCATCTCAACCACCAACTAGAACCAGTGAGACGGACCGACAGACAGACAGAAAGTTTTGTGTAATTTTTGTCCTGGTATGCAATCAATTTCGTTTCATTTCAGTTTTCCTTCCATCCAAAGTGGACGACAAGCGACACTACGTAAATGTTCATAGAGTTTACGCTTCTCTGAGTTCTGAGTGTTGTGTGTGTTGTCCCTTTGATCGATCTTGGATTTCATTTTGGATTTGGTTGGGTTTATTTTTTTTTTCTACCGTTCTTAGATGTCAGCTTGCCTGAGGAATGCAATGCGAAAGCCGTTGTGGTAATTGTGTCTTCATTTTTGCCATAATTTCTTAGCATACCAAGAATTGAGGATGTCGAAAAGGCCACAACGAGAAAAAAAAAGAGATGGAAAGCCATATTCCCATTCTAATACAACACGCATATTGGGCCACAGTTCGTAGAATCCTTAAGGCGACCGACTCCCTTTTCAACGGTACTCCGAATTGCTTTGAGAAATGGACTTTGTTTTTTGGCCAATAAATTATGTTTTATGCGTAGTTCCCACTGGAGCGGATCCATGCGATCAAAGGTGGGAAAAGGCAATTCAAATAAAAATTGTTTCGATTTCCGAAATCAAAGGCAACACAAAGAGAGCCAAGGAGTTGTTTGTTTTTATTGTTAACCAAATTATTTATCGCTGCTCTTGTTAACTCTGATTGTATTATAGGAATTTTTGGTGGGCTTTGCGAAAAAGCAAAGAAGGCCAAGGCGCATGCATGGCAATGGTCATGCTGCTGTGGCCATCAGACAAACAGGCAGAGAAATATGATTTGATTGCGTACCAGAGTAAGAAAAAGAAAAATACCAAAAAAAGGATATGAGCTTGGTATGTTGGGTATATTTGTGAATTTATTGCAATTTAAATTGGATTTAAAATGAGAAACACAAGCGTCGCAACGCACTGAAGTGTGTGCGATGTGTTGGCTGAGTGTGTACGCGACTTAGCCTCGAACGCGGCGTAGTTTGTAAGCTCTATGCGCCGATGATGTTCAACAACTTTTTGCCCTTTTTCAATTAAATTCTTAAAGCCAAAAGGCATAAAGCGACTGACTGCCAACTACATTTAACTCATGCTGACACATCCTTGCCAGCCAACTCAACTCATGCAGCCAAGCAAGTGTTTGACCATCGCATCACATCCTCTCCAGCTCCAGCAACCATGCAACCATTCATTTTAGCAATACTCGCTGCTCTAAACAATACCCAGACCAACCACTGAAGCCGACCAGCCAACACAACGCGATTGTCATTGTGACCATCACCTTTAATTCGAAGGAGTAGTGTTCAACTGTGTGGGTTAGAAATGCCAGCACATACATCTTTTAAAGAAATCGTTGCCAAAAAGTTTTACAAAAACTCAAAGATCGGTTTAGATTTTTATTAAAAACTTAGACAAAATCCAATCATCTTGAGAGACATATGCCCTGGCGGCATTTCTGAATATTGAAGGGGCCTTCAACAACGTAAGCTCCTCTGCCATAGAGGCGGAACTTAGGGGTGCGGGTTTGGGGAACAGTGTGATCGCTTGGATAATGAACATGCCATGGGGCAGGGAGATATCGGCTACTAGGGGCGCTGAGACAGTGGGCGTTAGGTTTTCCCTTATTGACATTCCTCACCTGCTCTGGATCCTCGTGATGGACGGTCTTCTTAAAAAACTGGAAAAGTTGGGTGTTGGAATATGTGCGTACGCAGCTGAGCTGGTCATTGTCGCCGTTTTTGGACTCGGTATCGGTAGTTTTGGATAGTGCACTTGGCTGCACTGCTACTTGGGCCGAGGTTTGCGGCCTGGGTGTGAATGCGGGAAAGACCGAGATGGTCAAGTTTACGCGTAGGCGGAGACTACGCCCTTTAGACTACTCACGCTGCCGGGGTGACTTTACAGTTATCACAGTCTGCAAAGTTCTTGGAGGTGATTCTAGACAGCAAATTAGATTGGAGGCTGAACATGGGGTCGACAATTAGAAAGGTGTTTGCGGTATTGTATTCGTGCCAGAAGCTCGTAGGGTTGCCTGGTTGTTCTCGGCGGTGGTGAAGCCAGTCCTGGCATATGGCTGCCACGTCTGGTGGACGGTGACGGATTTTTCGTCACATGGCCGAAACCTTAACAGGGTGAATAGAGTCGCAATAAGATTTGTGTCTAGGGCTATGGGACCCACCGCGACTGGATCATTGGAGATTATGTTGGGAATACAGCCTATAGACTTGTGTACAAGGGAGGTAGCGGAGAGCACTCTTCTCAGATTGTCGCAGCTTGACTTGATTCACGGATCACCGGCAATATATTTGCGAATATTGGATAATACCTTGGCGGTCTCTCAGACAGACTACCAGATGGGAATGAACGTGGTGAATAAAGGACTGCGGAAAAAGCTACCTATCCTGGCGGAGTGGCAGAAAGGGCGGGTTAGGTTTTCAAGCATTAACATTTTTACAGATGGATCGAAGATGGAAAATGGAACAGGGTGTATTATTTATTGTAGCAAACTCGATATCAATGTCTCGTTGCGCCTGAGGGAAACAAAGGTGTATGCGATGGCTGTAGCAGCGGAACTTGTGTTGTCTATGAATATCGAGCGATCAGAAATTCATATCTTCAGCGACAGTCAAGCAATATTAAAAGCGTTAAATAATACGTGTGTGAGATCCAAGGTCCTGGAGTGCTGTCATGAGTTACTGATGCGTCTACAGGAATACCATGCATTGACCCTATGCTGGGTGCCGGTGCACAATGACATAGATGGAAATGAGAAAGCCGATGTATTCGCTAAGTCTGGAGTGAATCTCACCCCTGTGTTACGGATGCTAAGATACAAATCTTGGCGTCATCCTCTTCCAACCTAACTTATTTCTTTGACTATTTTTTAAACTTTCGGTTAAATCTGTCAAAACCGTTTTCAGGGATCATTATATGCTCCTTATGCTAGCAACATTTGTGAGCTATTATACCAGGTAAAACTTCTCTCCAAAGAGGTGTTGCACTGCGGCACGCCGTTCGGACTCGCCTATAACAAAGAGGCCCCTTATCATTGAGCTTTAACTTGAATCGAACTGCACTCATTGATATGTGAGAAGTTTGCCCCTGTTCCTTAGTGGAATGTTCATGGACAAAATTTGCATTTTGCATGTGACTTCATCAGCACCTTTGTCAAATTGATTAAGGTGCCCTACATACTCAAAGACTATTCAGTACGATGTAGAGCACGCTTTAGTTTTGAAACAGATCAATAAGTCCTCCAACTCTCCCAATTTGACCACAATTCAATTTAATTAAATTTAATATGGTATGATTTTTTTAGATATTATTAAAAGTTTTATTTTGATTGCAGTTAAAAAAAAAAATAGAAAATTTCTGAGTTTTTTTGCATTTTGTAGCCTTGATTCAATCAGTAAACTGCTTTAATTTGGATTATAAGAAGTAGAACTTTCCAGCTTTCTAGAAGTTTATAAAAGTTGTTTTAATTTTTTTTTATGTTGGACATCCCTATTTAGAATATGGAAGTTAAAGTGTTTTATTCTCAATAAAAGTTTAAATCAAATATTGGCGACATTCGTTGTGTAGTACCTTTCTTCGATGCTGCAATGATAGAAACAGATCCTACACTAACTCACACACAAACACATCGTTGTGGCATTCAACGAATCATCCATTGTGGAACGCATGCATGCTTCACTGGGATTTGAGAAGAGAAGAACAAAAACAACGACCCAACCAACAACGACCCAACCAGCCAACAATTCCAAGGTGATAAAATATGTTGTGAATTTATTTGATTTTTTTCATCTTACCATTCTTCATTTCTATTTTAATTCCTTTTTCATTGGCACAGGCGCACACACACACAGGTTGAAGAGTTGGCTCACAGAAAATGAGTTATATAGAGATGCAATATTTTCGGGGAGTCTATGTAGGTAACCCAGCAAAGAAGGTGATTTCCGTTTTTATACCCTCCACCATAGGATGGGGTTATTTATACTAGTTTTGTCATTCCGAAATTATGATCTGAGACCCAACAAAGTATATATATCCTTGATCGTCGTGACATGCTTTTTAGCCATGTCCATCTTCCTGTCTGTCCGTATGTCGACAGTTAGCGTGCTTTCGAAGGAGTAAAGCTATACGCAAAAAAATAAAATGTTTGGAAAATTTTTGAGACAAACAAAATATTTTCATCACCAAGTATTGCTTTTATTGTAACCGTGTAACGTTTCGCTTCAACATATCAAATGTTAGCCATAAACATAATATTATTGAACGTAACTAGCTATGTTTATAGTTAACTCTTTAGCAGCTTCATATACGGAAAAAGGACCTTTATTTTGTTGTAAAACCAAAGACACTTAAATTGCAAAATAACTTCGATAGCCGCAAAAGATTATTTGTTTACTGGTCCAATAATTATTTTTTGTGTCTGCTACTAGAGAGAAACGGTGTGTATTTGAGCGTATACACCAGTGGTTGTCAAAAATACGCACTCTATTGCTCATTACTTTGTACGTACACAAGAAAATAATCCCAAGCAGACTCATAGGCTTGCAAATAATTGGTAAAATGTACATTTTTCGAGTGCGAATGGTTAACTCGGAAAGTGTACACTTTTTAAGTTTCGGTACAAAAATGCTGGTGTGTCCAACGACAAAAAATTATAAGAGCAGCACCGAAGTGGCTGCCAGGTACGGGAATTTCTAAGGCTTATACATTGTTTGGTAACATTTACGCAATAAAGACATGTCCATCACATCGTAGGTATTTAAATGTGCGAAAACAACAACAAGTGGCTGTCAGGTACAAGAATTTCTAAGGCACATACATTGTTTGGTAACATTTACGCAATAAAGACATGTCCATCACAACGTAGGTGTATAAATGTGCGAAAACAACAACTTCCATAAGTATTTTTTCGAATATAGCAGATCATAATACAAAACCATAATGGAGTTGTGCGAAAATGGAAGACTTTTAATAAAATTGTGTATCATAACATCGAAATAAAACCAAATAAACTGAGATCTGCTCATAATTCGTAAAATGTTGAGCTTGAATTATGTTACAACTTTAAATTGAACTTGGCATCCTTTTCAATATGAACAATGAATTTTAAACGTGTGCCATTTAACGAATAACTAATTTTCTCTATATGTCAAAAATAAAAAGTATTGTCAGGGTAAAAAACAATACTTTTATCGTAAACAAAGTCCAACGTTTTTCAGAAAAGAAGTTTACTTGGCGAAAAACATTTTAAATTGAAATTTTGCCGAAATACATTTTATTAGTGCAAGTCGGTTGGGATTATAAAAGGGCGATTACTTCTTCTGTGTCATCCAAAATACGAGTCAAATATGGCCTATATGGAATATAGCACCTATAAAGACCGATTTTCTGGTTATATTTCGTGAGCCCCTAGAAAGCTCAATTTTTTTTTCTCACTCTGTTGAAATTTTGCTCAACGACATCTCAAAAAATGCAATACATGATTCAGGGTAAATAAAACTCGGACCGGCCAAACTTACCACGTTTGAGCTTGTTTATTAGAAAATAATTCAGTTGTTTAACATATCATGGGCGCCAATGGTTTACTGGGTTGCTTGACATGTAGATTTTGAGCGCAAAATAAGCAAAAACAAATTGAAGCGTTATTTATCTGCGTATCGATGCCTCAAGGCTACTGTAAGTGCAGCATGTTCAGGTTGTTATATTCGCAGGCCAAACCTACACACACACACAAACACACTCAGCTCTGTGGACCCATTGACACTCACTCATTCGGCTATAGAAAGCCCATATTTACGTGGATATTGCGTTAGCCTTTGTACAGCGAATGTTGTGGTCGCAGCAGTAAAAGAAGAACTGGTGGTTTGCATAGCCCAGACGCATGGTATTCATTGGTGTCCAGGCAGGCAGGCAGGCATACCAGCCAACTGCGGATACGGATGGTGACGCCAACCATCATGTTGTTAGCGTGTTGGCATCTTGAAGTATTTGCCACTGAACAACATACAGCGTGTGAAGTCTCTGATCAAAATGGCCATGGGCTGCTTACGTTGTGGCTCACAAATACAATGCAAACACCTTGCCCTGCATGAATATGGTGGAACACTACGAAGCTTGGGAATAAGAACTTTGAGGAACGAGGGCATAAGTCTTAAGTAATTTTTTTCAAAAATTTCACTTGTATATAGGAAATTTTGTCAAAAATTTCGTGTCAGCAGGAAATTTGGTCAAAAATTTCGTGTCAGTAGGTAATTTCGTCAAAATTGCATTTCTATAGGAATTTTTTGGACTTTTTGCAAAGAATTTAATTTTTATAGGTCAATTTTGGCAAAAATTAATTGTTATGGGAAGGAATTTTGTCAAACATCAATTCCATGGGAATTTGTTTCAAAATTTAATTTCTGTACGAAATGTTATGAAAATTTAATTTTCATAGGTAATTATGTCAAAAAAAGATTTCTATAGGAACTTTTGCCAAAATAACATATACATAAAAGAGAAAAAAACAAAAATTGTAAAATTGTATATATTTAGAAATTTAGTCTATTTTAAAGAGCGAAATTTCAGTCGTTTTTCAATTGTGACTACAACCAGACGTATCAGTGCCTAAACCGCAACATTTTTGTGCTAACAACCGTTTGAGGTGCTCAAACTCATTCAAAATGAGGTGCTTTCAATGCTTGCATTCTTTTTTCTCAACAATAACAATTGAACCAAAAGTGTCCAAACAAAAAATAGTAAAAACCGAAACTCTTTTGAGTAAAGAGACAATCAATAGTTTACCATCATAAGTACTAACGAAGTTAATTATGAAAATAGAGCAAATAATAACATGAGTGAAGATGATGATGACGATTCGAAAGAGAAAAACTCCAAAGTCACCTATCAGCAATCCTTCAAAACGACAGCAAACTGAAGTTATCCAGCCTAGTCAAAATCGATTCAATTCGCTTGCAAACAATGGTGAAGAGTCCAGCACCAGTAACAATGCATCCCTGAGTGAACTAAGGCCGTCACCAATTTTTATACCAGAAGTTAGTAATATAAGTAAAATGGTAACTGATTTAAGTAAAGCCATTCCAACTCAGAACTTAAATTTTGAAGCTATGAACAATAATCAAATTCGTTTAATGGCATTTTTATACACTAAAATTAAGATATCATACCTACCAACTTAAGAAAGATGGAGCATATACGGTTGTTATAAAGGGACTTCATGGCTCTACAAACATTTCCGATATTAAAGCCAGTTTGCCGCCTCAGAAATCAAGTACGAAGCGTGAGAAATGTGCTTAGCAGAAGAACCAATGAGCCTTTTCCTATGTTGTACGTAGATATGGATCCTTGCAAGAATAACAAAGAAATTTATGATATTCGCTCGATCGAATGCCATAGTCTCAATAGAAGCCCCCGAAACGCTTTGAAGATTTGGTACAATGTTTTAGATGCCAAGAATTCGGCTACACAAAGTCGTATTGTAGAAAGCCATTTAGATGTGTAAAATGCGGATCAGACCATGCAATCAGAGACTGCACCAAACCAGCCGATACTGCCTCACACAGCAAGTTACGAAGGATGTCCGACGTATCAAAAGTTAGTAAACAAAAGACCAATCGCCGAAATGCCTATTATGAAAATTCTCCCGAAAACCAGTACGATAATCGAGCTCCTGAAAATGCGTGATCGTATGCCAATATTCTGAGAAATAGATGACAATCTACTAAATAAAATTGAAGCAATGCCTGCAAGGCAAATAGATCCTACAACCACTTTAATGAACATGATGTCTATGCTTATGTCAAAATTATGCAAGTAGATCTGGTAATTGCACAATGAAATGCCAATGGCATTTCAAATCATATAAATGAAATAGAACTATTTTTACACGACATTTTCATAGATGTTTTACTTGTGTCAGAGACACATTTTACTCAAAAATCGAACTTTCGCATTAATGTTATGATTTAATAACCTCAAACCATCTTGATAACAAGGCCCATGCGGGTGCAGCAGTTATTATTAAATCAAACATCAACTACGAAATCGCACAACCAATTAGTATAAATTTTCTTCAAGCGGCGGGCGTTAAAATTCATTGTGAGAATACCACTGTAAAATGTCATCAGTATGAAAAATTGTTTAAGAGTCTTGGCAACAGATTTATTGTTGCTGGTGATTTTTATGCCAAACACACGTGGTGGGGGTCTCGTTTATGTAATCCAAAAGAAAGGTAGCTTTTTCGATGTATATCTCGAAACCATTTGAATGTGTTGTCTACAGGTCGCCCTACATACTGGCCCACAGATACCAATAAAATACTGGACCTTCTGGATTTTGGAGTTTACTTTGGAATATTACGAGTCAGCTACATATCGTGGGTCAACTACATATCTCAACTCCGACGATAGTCCAATTATCATAAATTTTAGTACAAAACCTTGCCAAAAAAACAAGAAAAAAGAAGTTTATCACAAATCGTACTAATATAAACATCTTTCTCATATAGAAATAAAAAAATGACAATCAATTAGATGAAGTAATTGAAAATCTTACACAATTAATCCGTGACGCAGCATATATTTCTACTCCCCGATTAGTGGAAAAACCTTCAAGCTACTTCATTACGACTGAAATAAAACAACTTTTAAGGTCGAAGAGAAGGTTTCGCAGAATTTGGCACAGAACTCCTAATCCACGAAATAAAACAAAATTCAACCATTCTTCTAACCATTCCAAGCAAAAGCTTAAAGAAAAAAAATCAAAATTTAAAAAGTTTTTAAACAGCCTTAATACTAATAACAACAACATCGAAAACATCTTTGGAATGCAACGAAATATCTCAAACGTAATAAAAGTAGAAAAGTTCCAATCAAAAATGCCAATGGAAGTTGGTGTAGATCAGACGAAACTAAAGCTAATGCTTTCAAATTGCATTTAGAAGACATATTTCAGTCTTTTATCATTATGCAACAATCTTCATGCAAAGGAAGTTTCGGATTATCTTGAAACTGCTTGCCAGATGTACCTTCATATTAAACGCGTTTTACTATCGGAGAAGTCAGAATTTAAATAAAGAAGAAAAGGCTATGATTCAATTGATGGACAAGTTATCAAATCTCTACCAAAAAAGGAGTGGTACTACTTACTGTAATATTCAACTCAATACTACGACTTCTTTACTTTCCCAAGAAGTGGAAATGTGCTAAATTTACTATGGTTCCAAAGCCTGGAAAACCGGAAAATGCTGTATCTTCAAATAGGCCAATCAGTCTCCTACCTGTGTTATCGAAATTATTTGAGAAGCTTCTCCGTAAAAGGTTGTCTCCGTTTCTGCAATCATTAGATATAAAGCCGGATCATCAATTTGGGTTTCGTCAAGGACATGACACCCCTGAGTAGTCAATATTATACGAGAAGCCTTGGAGAATAAAATATATTATTCGTCAGTGTTTTTAGGTGTTAAACAGGCTTTCGAACGAGTATGGCATGAAGGATTATTATTCAAACTGAAACAGTTATTACCCACTCCATTTTATCTGCTGTTGAAATCGTACTTGCATGAAAGAACATTTTATGTGAGTATAAATGGTATGGATTCTGAAATGGGAATGATAAATGCAGGAGTTCCACAAGGCAGTGTGCTAGGGCCTGTTTTATCTTCACCTCTGACATGCCAGTCTGACAATATATTGGGTTGCCCAAAAAGTAATTACGGATTTTTCATATAGTGGGCGTTGACAAATTTTTTCACAGCTTGTGACTCTGTAATTGCATTCTTTTTTCTGTCAGTTATCAGCTGTTACTTTTAGCTTGCTTCAGAAAAAAAGTGTAAAAAAAGTATATTTGATTAAAGTTCATTCTAAGTTTTATTAAAAATGCATTTACTTTCTTTTAAAAAATCCGCAATTACTTTTTGGGCAACCCAATATATGTGACAAGATATGCAGATGATACAGCCCTGTTAGCTACAAGTAATTGTTATAGACAGACATCTATCGATAATACAGAAATGGTACAAAAAGTGATATATAGAAGTGAATGCTGAAAAATCTTTCCATGTGTCATTCGGCCTCAGAAGAGAAGAATGCCCCCGCCTTTATTCAATGGAGCTATGTTACCTTCATCCAGTTGCGTCAAATACCTTGGGCTTCATCCAGACAAGAGATTAATGTGGAATAAACACATTCGGGCGAAAAGACTTCAATTAAATCTTAAAACCAAAAAAATGCAATGGTTGTTAAGACTATGATCTTCATTGACTTTCAACAACAAAGTGTTGCCTTACAAAACTATTATAAAACCAATATGGACATATGGGATTCAGTTATGGGGTACAGCTAGCAACTCTAATGCGGCAAAGATTTCAGTCAAAAACCTTAAGAATGATCACTGGCTCTCCATGGGTTGTCAATAATTACAATATTCACAAAGACCTTGATATTCCTTTTATTAAGGATGAAATCAGACATTTCAGTAACAATTATTTAAATAGATTAAGTAATCATTGTAATGTATTAGCCATTAATTTATTAGATGATACAAATGAAGTAAAAAGATTGAAGAGACGCCATGTTCTGGATCTCCCTTTTATTTAGATACATCGTAGTTATTTTGAAACTGGATAATATCAAATATGAAAAATATATGCATTGCTAAGTTCAATGGAACTTAGGCAATTCCATTAATTGTCAATTAAATATATTGCAAATAAAAGAAGATTTACACAAAAAAAAAAAAAAAATAGCGAAATTTGTCTTATTTTTAAAAAAAAAAAGAAATGTGTAAATATTTCATTAAATTTTTTTGAATATCGTGAAATCAATTTTTTATTCTCGAACATTTTTATATACCATAGCCATATTCAATTGTATCGCAGTGTTTGTTGCATCTTGTCTTTTATAGTGGCATGAAATGTTTGATTAAAATATAATTGAAAATCGAAAGGTTCTTCTTCATCGTTTTTAGCTTGTTTTCTTGCGATTCATTTGTATGCACATATTTTATCCAAAAACAAATTTGACATTTTCATTAAAGTGTCATGAAACTGAAATGGCTTAAAATGGATTACATACAACGGCAGTTATAGATAGACTGACAGACGGGCCCGCTCAAGTTTGGGGTTAGTTTCCACACCAACTCCAGCTAGCTCATCACCAAGTCAAGGCTGAGGCATAACGTTTCTTTAATGACTGCAATAAAAAAAAAAAAACAATTTCCAATAACTCTGATATGCCATAGTTGGCCCTGACTAGGGCAATTGCTGTGCGGCTAGGGGGAGCTGTAGCGCTTAATACACCGCATGTTGGTACCCCTTCCCACTCTGTCATAGTAACAATTAGAATGCGTTTTATTGGCATTTCTTGGCTCAAATATGGCCTAAACTAAATTGAATTACCTGCTTAAGACATGTTTGGATTTTCTAATTTCATTTATGGTCAACCAATGTGGCAGACTTTGGAGCGTCAGTCACGTCATACGCTTAACACATGATGAACGAGCGGTCGAGGACGACGAAAACTTAGCATGTCGTTGCAGCGAACACATTTGGAAAAGACCGCCGAGAACAGCTCCGCCAACAGAAGATCAAATGCGAGTGCCCAAATGCCGCAACCGGGGTCACTTTTTAATAATATTCACGTTCTTGTGTTAAAACTCGAGCAATGGCTGCAATTGTGCGATTGTCCGCAACGTGCACTTAACGATAACACAAAGCGACGCAGCAGTACAACATAACGCGAAGTAGGAAAACAAATCACATCACATTGCCAGGGAATGCCCAACTGGATGGTTGGATGAGTGGTGGCCTGTCAGGCTCTACAGGCCAATTGGTATGAAGTGGAGTGCAGAGATGTTGGTGGTGATATCGCTGCTGATGTAGGACTCACTCATCACTTATTCCTGCGGCCAAGGAATAAACGCAAACAAGACGAGTTAATCGCGGTAAATTACTTGGCAAGTACGTGATTGTGTATCATCGCCATCGCCATCCTCATCATCATCATCATCATATAGCCTGGATATGGCCTAGCCCAAGGCATCATCTCTAGCTGGCTCTTCTTTATGACCAGGAGTTTCCAGTTTCCATGTCCATAAACCCCTATCGAGAACAAGTTGATTATGCATATTTACCTCCCCTCCCCCCCTCCCATTACTATGTTGGTGGTTGTTCAATCTTTGAATACCATTATGGCATCACTCCGCATTGTTATTTCAATGCGTTCTTGAGGACACCACGACTTTGAGTTGGGAGTTGGAAGGCGGCTGGCTGTACACGAATAGTATTTCCTTATGCAATTTACACAAAAAAATGTTTATGTGAATCGTAATGAAAACATTTTGCATAAACACGATTCTCTCAATGCGTTTGCCATATAAACCCAAGAGTTGACAGTCATTTACATGTCAAGTTGAGTGAAGACATAGGTCTCAGTACGGCAGTCATTAATCATCTTAACGTTCTTTCATTATAGCAGTTTGTGTTATACAGCAAGTAATCTAAAGTGAATGGGCAATGGGTAATTTCGCAATAGTTTCATGTTTCCCCATATTCCTCAATGATGGCACACACCACACACATAAACCACCACCATAATTCCATTTTAAGATGTCCAACAAAGGAAAAGTTTAGATATAAGTCATATATAAGACTGAAAACCGGGGCTTAGGAGTCTAACGCGCAAATGACAATAGTTGTTCATTTCATTTGAATGCGACCTAATAAAGACAGGTATAAAAATCGATTGAATAGTAAGAGATTTTAGTTTTATAATCTAAAATGTTCTATAACTGGAAGGTAACTCCAAAAAACGTTTAAAATAATTGTGTCCTTAGTGAGTTGAGAGAAATTCATTATGCTTAAATTAAGGTTACTGGCTTCGTACTTAGTGATGATGCAGACCGTAAAAACTGTTCACCAATACAAAAATTTGCTCGAATCCGAAGCTTATTAATGAAACCAAAGCGGATTTAAAGTAAATATCAAGTAAAACGTGTTAAGTTCCCTCCACCGTGGATAAGTAATAATCCTATTTTATTATAACTTAACTATCATATCCCCTCCTAATGCTGCCAACATTTGTGAGGTACTATGTCTTGTTAAACTTCTCTCCAAAGAGGTTTCGTACTGCGACACGCCGTTCGGACTCGGCAATAAAAAGGAGGCCCCTCATCATTGAGCTTAAAACTTGAATCGGACTGCACTCATTGATATGTGAGAAGTTTGCCCCTGTTCCTTAGTGGAATGTTCGTGGCAAAATTTGCATTTGCATCATATCCATAGTTATAACTTAATAGCGGCTGGTCTGTATCATATTTGATTCAGGTCCCGAGAACTCTTATACAAGTAACAGTTTCAGCGATATAAGGTGATAAATAAGCATTTTATGGCATTATGGTAGATATACCTACCATATATAGATGACCGGTCTATATGGCAGGTATATCTGAATATAGTCTGATCTGGATCATATGCTGGTCGGATGAAGGGAGTCTAAAAACAACACACCATTTAAAATTTCAGCGAAATCGGGTAATAAATAAAGCTGTATGCCTTAAGCGGCAAATTAGTCTATATGGCCGCTATATTTAAATATGGTTGGGAGTCTTAATACAAATCACTGTTGCAAATTTCTGCGAATTCGGGTAATTCATACATCTTTTTTTGGCTTTCAGACCCTAAATCGCCAGATCGGTCTGTATGGCAGCTATAACTTGATACAGGCCGATCTAAATCGTATTTGGGTCGGATGTCGGGAGTCTTTATACAACTCACTGTTTCAAACTTTTAAGATTTCATACCCTGATTGGTCTATATGGTAACTACATTTAAATATAGTCCAATCTGATCCATATTTGAGTCGGATGTCGGGAGGCTTCAAATAGCTCGGCCTTTTGAACTTCAGCGACATCGGATAATATATATAGTTATGAGCTTTAGACCCATAATCGGCAGATCGATTTATCCAGTTCACTACCACTACTGTGGTATAGGGTATTATAACTCAGTGAATTTGTTTGTATACAGTCGACAACGCCCGACTTTTGCCCTTCCTTACTGATTTTTTATATTTTCGTTGATGATATGCCCCATGCATGGAAAATAAACCACGGTATTTAATGATGGTAGCGACCCGAAAGCAAACCCACTCCAGATTTTGGTGTATATTAACTACTCAGCCAAAAAGTGATCAAAAAAAAAAAAGCCGTAACCTGATTAAAGAATAATGAGGTAGTAGGATTTGAACAATCTGGCGAAATGGACGCATATCCAATCAATGGAATATCAGCATGCAATGTCCAGTGCACGGCGAATATATTTGAATTGACTGACTGGACCAAATCCTCACTGGTCAGTCTGGTTCCATTCTTGTCTAGTGCGTTGGCTTAATTATTTTGTTGTTTCTGATGTCTTGCACCACGGTGTGGTATATCTCTATCTTTTCAAGCAAACACCATGTATATAAGGTCTCCGAATGGAGCAGCTAGTAACCGAGGTTACTAGTCACGTGGCCTCGAACAAAATCATAACCATGCATCGAAAGCGATACTGTTTGTTTTGCCTTTTCAACAGCAGATGCATTTACTCGCAATATCAGTCATATCAATGAGCTGATGTCATCGTAATTATACCCCAATTTACTCACATGTCATAATTTTCTAGAGTTAAGCGTTTGTATATCCACTTCTTTCCTCCAATATATCGAAATTAATCAATTGGATACTGTATGGTTTATTATATTGTCCAACTTATTGTATGAAGTAGAAAAGGGACAAGTTCCTAAACTCTTTACAAACTAATAGCCAATGTAGGAAACAACCAATATTACCGAATAAATGGATTGGAATGAATTACAAGTTTACATAGTATGTCCTTTAAACTGTTGGTAACATCAATCACCTCATTATTTCAAAATACTGTTATGTTCTTACTGTAGACTTTGTTGTACTTCAATTAATTAGAACACAGTTTGTTTGCAATTACGTTACTCCAAAATGATTTATAGATCAACTGCTGGTTGCTGATCCCGGCGAGAATGTCAAAGCGGTGGTTATCTTACTTTAATGCATGCGACATTTGTGAGGTAAAATGTCATATCGAAGCGTCACGACGTTCGCATTCCGCTATAAAAATCAGGCCCCTTATCATTGAGCTTAAAGTTGAACAGCGGACAGCGCTCACTGATATGTGAGAAGTTTGCACCAGTTGATTATATTCACGGGCAAATTTATAATTTTGCTGGTTGCTGATACGTTTACAATACGCTCTTCAGATAAGACTAGCTCGTGTCGTGCTGCAATACTGAGAATAGAAGCTAGAATAATCAATCTGGCAATTGCGATGTCTGGTATCTTCTCGATAATAACAACAGAAGTCTTTTATCGATCTCTTGCGTATGTGACCAGCGTACCAACATATACATGGCATCGAACATTCAAGCTAGAGGTGAAGTTAACGTTTACAAATAATGAAAACTCATCGAAATGTTGGTCTGAGACCCAACAAAGTATAAATGTTCTCGTCTTGGCATTGTAAGTTGATTGGGCCATGTCTGTCTAGGCTGGATTGTAAATGGACCAAATCACTCCATAACCTAATGTAGCTCCCATATAAATCGATCTCCCGATTTGACTTCTTGGGGCAATTCTTACCCAATTTAGTGGAAATTTCGCACGATTTGTTATAACTTCCCACAAATCGATCCATAACCTGATATAAACGGTGATTTTTTAAGAGCTGCCGGAAAGCACAAAAAGAAATAAAATTCAGAAAAATGCATGCAATTTTTATTTGAATTGATAGTATGGTCCATATAATTAGAGGTTTGAAGATTATTTCATGCTAATGTTGACAGTGGCTGCGCCTCAAATGGTCCATTTCGGCCGGTATCTCACGAATAAATGCTTCAATGTTGTCTTCCAATTGAAGCTGGCATGTCAGTATGGACATGAGTGAAATAAAATGTTCAATGAACTCGCCTCTCAATAAGTCCATTGTTACGAGTCCATTGTTATGATGCCACCAGCCCATAAACCGCACCAAAGTGTGACTTTTTCAGGATGCATTGAGCCAAAAATAAGATTCGTCGATGAAATGGAATAAGCGCGTCATGAAAATTCTTAACAGTACACGCATTTTGATAAAAAAAAAATTCAATACTTTGCAAGCGTTGTATGTTTGTAAGGCGGTTCATGGTTTAATTAAGGACCCAACTGAAGATGTTAGATAGTGAAACAAAACACGAAACGTGCGTGAGCGTTTTAAACCAGTATTGCCAAAATGATAATAGCTAAAAAATCACCCTTTAGTTTAGCCGTATTCAGTCATTAGAAAACGAAATTTCGCACGCTGTGTTTTGTATCGACTTCCAAGCTTGATCTAATCCGATCCCCCGATTTGTTTTCTTGAGCCCATAGAGGTCGGAAGTACCACCCTTCCGGTCCGCTTCGGTCCATAACGAACTTGAAATAACTCCCATATATTTGAAAAAGTTATTCCAATTACGTGTCACATGCGATCCATGGTGGAGGGCATTCAATATTCGGCCCGACATAAGTTCGGCCACGCTTTTATTTGTTCATTTAGCAAATGTTTTTTTTTTTTTTTTTGTTTGCATGTTGCACTATACGAATAATTGTTGCCTTTCTTCTACAAAAAAATGCTCAAAAGTAACATAACAAACCTCAGTTTACGCATTCAACATCGTTTAAATGTAAATTAAGCCTTAAGAGTTCCCAAATCGGACCTGCAGCAGCATTCTCGGGGACATTGGGAATTCTTATTAAATTTACATTCTAATGTTCTTTCTTTTATTCTCATTTAAATTTATCCGCTTGTTAAATAAACAAAAACGGGAAAACACCATACCAAATCAACTCGGCCTAGCCGGGCTTAGGCCAAGCCACACAGGCAGTTATGCACCACCATGAGTCGCATGGCGAGGTTAAACGTGTTGTAAGAACATTTACAAATATTTCGTGAGTTAAGCTCAACAAAATGCAGTCAATATTGTCGTTCGTATCAAAAAAAACGCTTGTCGTTGCAGTCAAGCAGCCAAAGTCAAAAACACCATCACCACAATTCGCTGCAATTCAAATTCAAGCGCGGCGGCGGCGCATTTGTTTGCCTTAGTTCACCGTTTTATTGGTAAAATGCAGCTGAAAAAAGTCAAGGCAGGAAACCCTGAACTTGTAGTATAATTTATAAAATTATTTACTAAAGTTCGCAAACGAAAAATGTCCAAAGTCAATAAAAAAAAAAAAAAAACACCCGCGCTCTGGGATGTCTCATCGGGAGTATTACGTTGCCAAAATCCAGCTTTGCAAGGCGAATGTTAAGCAGTAAGGACATGGCGAAGCCGATATGGAGATGCACCAAGTGATGCTGTAACTGAGTTGGATGCAATTGTGCGTAACAATTAAGTCGTGCTGTTGCCCGTTTGGCGAATTGTTATCGTTTTCGGTCAATGTTGTCGCTGATGCCACATCACGAAGCACAAAAAAGCACCAGGAACAAGGCTTTTTTTGTTTTTGGACGAAAGTGGAGGAGGTTGTAGCTGGGTCAGGAGATTCCAGATGCCACAGACAAATGGAACAAAAATTCTTTGGCATTTTAGTTTGACAAGTGGTAGAGAGCAGCGTGTCTGTCTTTGCAGCGCTTGCTGACTCGGTGGTTAATCACGATCCCAAGTTTAAGGCATATTTGGGCAACAATTGTCGAAAAACGGTTTCATTGTTCTTCGAGGCCAATAAAAACAATCAGCGGCCATAAGTAATGCATTAAGCGGGTGGAGGAAGGCTTTGTGCGCAGGCGTAGAAGCCATCATCGTCATGAGCCACAGCAGCAACGAATTTAGAACTCTGTAGTGCAGGGTTGTTGTTAGTACAGCATTAAGTGGAAATGCTGAATGATGTTGTTGGTTGGTTGGTCGTCCGGTCTGCTGGTTGTTGTAGCTGTTGTTTTTGTTGTTGAATAATATTATTGCAGACACGTCGCCTTGATTTATTGTTAAATCGCGCATGAGTAATGGTGCAAACCCTCAGTACGACATTGAATGCCGCTTGTCGGCACTCTGCCTTGGTGTTGTAAAGCACAGCGTGGAACGCTGGCCAGGCCAACCACGAACCACGTCACTCTGGTATGACTAACCTGGAGGACTCAACTCTAGGCTGTCGGAATGCTCGTTCTAGCCGGTCTGAAGAAAAATGCTTCCTTAACCACCATATACCTACGAGTACTCCTGGATCAGGGACCATAATAAATATTTGCTTTGTTTTCGTGTTGTGGGCCAGTTGGTTATATTCGTTGGCTTACTGGCTGCCTGGCTGGCTGGCTGCTCTTTTGTCGAATTGTTATTTATGCGGGCAATTTCCAAAATGGATTTATTGATTAAGACAATCCAACAATCTCGCAGCCAGTCCGCTTCGCCCTTATGCGAGGCACTTCCAGGCCTTGTCATTGCCCCAACAAACCAGCTCCAAAGCCACCAAACAAATTATTTTCAAATTGTCATAAACTTTGGCTCAAACACATTTGTCATTCTTCAATGCTGGCTTTGACTAACAGGCTTTGTTGCGACACCAAAAGAACATTTTCTTTGTCTGCCAGTGAGACATGATATTTTGCGTCATGGCCCTCCCCCAACATCCTTGGGCGATATGTAATCGGTGGACATTGGCGTAGAAAAGAAATATGTTTCGATAGCATTGTTAGTAGAAATGTACTTTAAGAGAGGGTGACATCTATAACCTTAAGAGAGGGATATATCGCTTGACTAACAGTTAAACATATGATCCTTACCGATTTATGAATTTGCTCAACGGGCTTAGGGTCGTTTGAGTTTGGATGTTAGAAGTACTCCATTCCTAAGAGACTTTATTTGAGCCCGATATTCTCATGGGGGTTATGGGAGAAAGACTTCTCCTATGACCTTCCACATACGTGCCAAACATGGTCTGAATAGGTGCATAACCTGATATAGCTCAAATATGAACCGATCTTCCGATTTTAATTGTTAAGCCACTATTGGGCTCAATTCTTATCCAAATGTCGCTGCCATCTTGCACAATGACTTCTACTATGGTCTCCAACAGTCAAACCAAGCATTGTCCGAATTGGTTGATAACCTGAAATAGCTCCAATAGCTTTGTAATTTTTGTACTCTCCACCATAGGATGGGGGGTATACTAATTTCGTCATTCTGTTTGTAACTACTCGAAATATTCGTCTGAGACCCAATAAAGTATATATATTCTTGATCGTCGAGAAATTTTATGTCGATCTAGCCATGTCCGTCCGTCTGTCCGTCCGTCTGTCGAAAGCACGCTAACTTCCGAAGGAGTAAAGCTAGTCAATTGAAATTTTGCACAAATACTTCTTATTAGTGTAGGTCGGTTGGTATTGTAAATGGGCCATATCGGCCTATGTTTTGATATAGCTGCCATATAAACCGATCTTGGGTCTTGACTTCGAGAGCCTTTAGAGTGCGCAATTCTTATCCGATTGGAATGAAATTTTGAACGAAGTCTTTCGTTATGATATCCAACAACTGTGCCAAGTATGGTTCAAATCGGTCCATAACCTGATATAGCTCTCATATAAACAGATCTGGGGATTTGACTTCTTGAGGGCGCAATTCCTATCCGATTTGGCTGAAATTTTGCATGACGTATTTTATTGTTACTTTCAACAACTGTGTCAAATAAGGCTCAAATCGGTCTATAACCTGATATAGCTGCCATATAAACCGATCTTGGGTCTTGACTTCTTGAGCCTCTAGAGGGCGCAATTCTTATCCGAATGGAATGGAATTTCGCACGACGTGTTTTGTTATGATACCCACCAACTGTGTCAAGTATTGTTCAAATCGGTCCATAACCTGATATAGCTGCCATATAAACCGATCTTGTGTCTTGATTTCTTGAGCCTCTAGAGCCTCTAGAGGGCACAATTCTTATCCGATTTGAATGAATTTTTGCACGAAGTATTTCGTTATGATATCCAACAACTGTGCCAAGTATGGTTCAAATCGGTCCATAACCTGATATAGCTGTCATATAAACAGATCTGGGGATTTGACTTCTCGAGCTTCTAGAGGGCGCAATTCCTATCCGATTTGGCTGAAATTTTGCATGACGTATTTTATTGTTACTTTCAACAACTGTGTCAAATAAGGTTCAAATCGGTTCATAACCTGATATAGCTGCCATATAAACCGATCTGGGATCTTGACTTCTTGACCCCTAGAGGTCGCAATTATTATCCGATATGCCTGAAATTTTGTACGACGGATCCTCTCATGACCATCAGCAAACGTGTTTATTGTGGTCTGAATCGGTCTATAGCCCGATACAGATCCCATATAAATCGTTCTCTCTATTTTACTTCGTGAGCCCCAATGGGCGCAATTCTTATTCGAATTGGCTGAAATTTTACACAGGTCTCCTACATATAATTTAATTGTGGTCCATATCCTTGATATCGTTCTAATAGCAGAGCAAATATTTTCTTATATTCTGTTTTGCCTAGGAGGAGATGCCGGAAACAGAACTCGACAAATGCGATCCATGGTGAAGGGTATATAAGATTCGGCCCGGCCGAACTTAGCACGCTTTTACTTGTTATCTATTACCCTTTGTTTGCCTATAAAAAAATATCGGGCAAAAAAATGGCAAATGAGATCCATGGTAGAGGGTATGTAAGATTCGGCCCGGCCGAACTTCTCAGGCTTTTACTTCTTGTCACTCGATTCGTTCGCCAAGTCATTGAAAACAGCTATTTTGCCTTTTTAAAACCAACTGTTTTCGATGACTTGGCGAACGAATCGAGTGACAACACGAAAAAAATGGCAAAGATAGCCATTTAAACTACCTGAAACACTTATTGTTAAGGCCCGTCTTAGGGTGGGAAATTTTAAAAATAATACAGTAAACAACCGCAACGAAATTCCTATACTTTATTATACCACCGATGGATGGGTGTATATTCATTTTGTCATTCCGTTTGCAACACATCGAAATATCCACCATTTCCGAACCTATAAAGTATATATATTCTTGATCAGCTTAAAAATCTAAGACGATCTAGCTGAAACTTTTCTTTTTTTTTTTGGTCCATTACCAGGTTAAGCTCGAAGATGGGCTATATCGGACTATATCTCGATATAGCCCCCATATAGACCGATCCGCCGATTAGGAGTTTAAGCCCCTAAGAGCCACATTTATTATACGATTTTGCTAAAATTTGGGCAGTGAGTTGTGTTAGGCCCTACGATGTCGTTCTTCAATTTCGCCCATATCAGTCAAGATTTCGATAAAGCTGCCATATAGACCAATCTCTCGATTTAAGGTTTTAGACCCATAAAAGGCGTACTTATTGTCCGAAGTTTTTGGTGTTGGACGACCCTTGCATACTTGATCCCAATTTTTAATACCATATTCATATACTACTCCCCAATACTTTTATTTGATACCCATATTGTCCCTATTGAATCACTTTTGATTTTAAGTTGTGTTTTTGGGTGCGGGGGAGGGTCCGCCCCCTTCCAATATCCACAAACTAAAAAGGCTTTTCCTCCTTCATGACCGTTTTCGTAATCTAGTCCCGAATACTTTTCATTCGAGTCCCATATTGTCATTATCGTCCAATATGCAAATTTGGAAAGGTATTGGGGTCGGGGCGGCCCCCCAGTTACTTTGATCCAATTGAAATATGAAATTCGGAGTCTACTCCTGAATACCTATCAAAAATGGCTGAATCGATTTCTTTAAAATTTTCTCAGGTTGTGGGGAGTGGTCCGGAAGGACCAATAGGCTATATAATTTATTGATATCGGTAGGGGGGCGGACCCTCCCCTAACCCCAAAATAAAAGTGAATTGATCGGGACAATATGAGATCGCGATAACTGATACGCCATGTATCTTCATTATCAACTTTTATTAATTAAGGACCGTCGCTGTACTGTAGGTCAATGTGGCCTAAGCTGAACAAGCATTTGCAAAAAGAGTTTGGCAATGTTGATGTGTTTGTTGTTCTTAGCATTGATGATTAGTTAGTAGCAGTTTCGGAATAGTGGAAAGTAAGGCATTCTTCTCCATTAGTGCGCTAAGGAGAGTTAGGGGACTTACTGAGACCTGTTTCAAAACAAAGGCCTTACCCAATTGCCGTTGGATGTGTACAGCACCTTAATCAATTTGACAAAGGTGTTGATGAAGATACGTAGTGTCTCAGAAATAGCGCTCCACCATGCCAAAAAAAAACTTCTATAAGTTCTATTCTTCGAATAGAAAGCATTGAATATGATCTCGAGCTGGAAGATGTTTGAAATATTTTAAAGATCAAAATACCAAAAAACCAAACTATTCGGCCCGTCGCCATGCTGTAGGTCAATGCGGCCTTAGCACAAAATATCACTATCAGTGACATTCAAAGAATCTTCAAGTGCATCACAAAAAGAATTTGGCAATGTTGATGTGTTTGTTGTTCTTAACATTAATGATTACTTTGTAGCGGAATAGTGGAAGGTAAGGCTTACTTCTCTTTTGCTACGCTAAGGAGATTTGGAGGACTTACTGAGCCCTGTTTTATAACGAAAGCGTGTTCTACACCGTACTCAATAGGGTATGTGGACACCTTAATCACTTTACCAAAAGTGTTGATGAAGATACATGGCGTATGAGGAATTATGATCTACTAGCCAGTCAAAGTGTCTTGAATAACACAGCACACACTTGCAAAACTTTCTTTGCTATGCTATTCTTTGATTGGGAATCATTGAATATCACGGAGCTATTAGACATTTTTTAGTTATTCCCCCAAAGTAGTGTGAGTCGAACTAATCTAAATTTCACAAGAAAATTAAGGATTTTATTGATTGCTGAAAAAAATTGCCAGACAAAAGTTGGGTTTAATGAATGAATTTCTAGCGGGGCATGTCATCACTGCCGTAGTGTAGTTCTCAAACCTCTCGTCTGTGGGGCCTACAGTTCATCATATCAAGCCTTGAACTTGGATCCACATGAAAAAGGCATGTTTGAATTTTAAGTTTGGCCACCACAAGCTAATTCCTGTTTCATGTGCTAACATCGCTTCTATGCCTTATTTAGTGATTTCATCAAATCGCTGGCTTTTTTTTCCAGCTTCAATTGCTTTTTGTTTCACAAACATCAATAATGTGATGCGTTCCAACTGCTTGTTGTTGTTCTTGTTATTCTGTCAACATTTCAATGGGAATGTTGGCCAACAAACTATTTCTCTAAGAAATGTTGCAAAAATTTCATTCTACAGGAAGTATTTTAAAATTTGTCCTTAAATATCAATTTTTTTATCTCCACCATAAGATGGGGGGTATACTAATTTCGTCATTCTGTTTGTAACTACTCGAAATATTCGTCTGAGACCCCATAAAGTATATATATTCTTGATCGTCGTGACATTTTATGTCGATCTAGCCATGTCCGTCCGTCTGTCCGTCCGTCCGTCCGTCCGTCCGTCCGTCCGTCTGTCTGTCGAAAGCACGCTAACTTCCGAAGGAGTAAAGCTAGCCGCTTGAAATTTTGCACAAATACTTCTTATTAGTGTAGGTCGGTTGGTATTGTAAATGGGCCATATCGGTCCATGTTTTGATATAGCTGCCATATAAACCGATCTTGGGTCTTGACTTCTTGAGCCTCTAGAGTGCGCAATTCTTATCCGATTGGAATGAAATTTTGCACGACGTGTTTTGTTATGATATCCAACAACTGTGCCAAGTATGGTTCAAATCGGTCCATAACCTGATATAGCTGCCATATAAACCGATCTTGGGTCTTGACTTCTTGAGCCTCTAGAGTGCGCAATTCTTATCCGATCAGAATGAAATTTTGCACCACGTGTTTTGTCATGATATCCAACATCTGTGCCGAGAATGGTTGAAATCGGTTGATAACCTGATATAGCTGCCATATAAACCGATCTTGGGTCTTGACTTCTTGAGCCTTTAGCGTGCGCAATTCTTATCCGATCAGAATGAAATTTTGCACAACGTGTTTTGTTATGATATCCAAGAACTGTGCCAAGTATGGTTGAAATCGGTCGATAACCTGATATAGCTGCCATATAAACCGATCTTGGGTCTTGACTTCTTGAGCCTCTAGAGTGCGCAATTCGTATCCGATTGAAATGAAATTTTGCACGACGTGTTTTGTTATTATATCCAACAACTGT
This sequence comes from Stomoxys calcitrans, assembly GCF_963082655.1. NCBI lineage: Eukaryota > Metazoa > Arthropoda > Insecta > Diptera > Muscidae > Stomoxys > Stomoxys calcitrans. The sequence goes on from NC_081552.1 coordinate 2,882,183, forward strand.
GCCAAGTATGGTTTAAATCGGTCCATAACCTGATATAGCTGCCATATAAACCGATCTTGGGTCTTGACTTCTTGAGCATCTAGAGTGCGCAATTCTTATTCGATTGGAATGAATTTTTGCACCAAATATTTCGTTATGATATCCAACAACTGTGTCAAGTATGGTTGAAATCGGTCCATAACCTGATATAGCTGTCATATAAACAGATCTGGGGATTTGACTTCTTGAGCTTCTAGAGGGCGCACTTCCTATCCGATTTGGCTGAAATTTTGCATGACGTATTTTATTTTTACTATCAACAAATGTGTCAAATAAGGTTCAAATCGGTTCATAACCTGATATAGCTGCCATATAAACCGATCTGGGATCTTGACTTCTTGACCCCTAGAGGTCGCAATTATTATCCGATATGCCTGAAATTTTGTACGACGGATCCTCTCATGACCATCAACAAACGTGTTTATAATAGTCTGAATCGTTCTATAGCCCGATACAGATCCCATATAAATCGTTCTCTCTATTTTACTTCGTGAGCCCCAATGGACGCAATTCTTATACGAATTGGCTGAAATTTTACACAGGTCTCCAACATATAATTTAATTGTGGTCCGAACCGGACCATATCTTGATATCGTTTTAATAGCAGAGCAACTCTTTTCTTATATCTTTTTTGCCTAAGAAGAGATGCCGGGAAAAGAACTCGACAAATGCGATCCATGGTGGAGGGTATATAAGATTCGGCCCGGTCGAACTTAGCACGCTTTTACTTGTTTTAACTAAATTCATAGAGGAAATGTTGGTGAAGCAGAAATAGCCTTAATTTTCATTCATTTCTCTGTGGGGTGGCATTGCACTGGCAGCACACCCCTCAACCTACGCCAATGCTGTTGGCTTTTCTACAATTTTGCGGTTTTGCCTGGCCCTATATTCGAAAAAAGGTGTTAGCGTTCTCGTCGTCGTTGCGGGCTTTGTGCTTCGTTGGGTCCCGTGCCCTCATCATGGTGTAATTGTAATTGGAATGGTAATTGCATTTGTGTTTTTGTAATTAATGTAACCTTAACAAGTGACAACATGTCTGTTGTTTTTAATTAACCATTAATTATGTTCTAATTATTCACTTCTAGTGTTGAGATATCCTTTTTGTGAACTTCAGCGTATTTCGCCTTTGTTTGTGTGCCAGGCCACAACAAAACCAGACGCAGCGTCTCTGGCAACAAACGAGGCCACCAAATAAAGAAATAAGTGGTGCGTCTGCGTTTGTCTCAATGTCTGCGTGGTAGTAATTAGGAATATTTTATAGTATGCTAATGGAATAATCAGCTCTAGTTATAGACGCACACATTGCCAGCGCACTCACACACACACACTGGCGTTTATACACTCCTTGCCGACAATTAACAGAGGCCAGGTGAGAGCAGAAGGCGCACACTTATTTTCAGGAAGTGGAAAATCGTTCGTTGGTTCCTTTGTCGCAGTCATTTATATGGCAAGGAAAGTTTATTTGCATTTTGGCTTTGTTGGCTGATTTGCTCAGCCAACTTCTTAACTCCCACAGCTTGGCATTGCTGCTCTCTGGTGTTGCATGCTAAATGCGAAAACTGTAAAATTGCCAACTGCATTCGTAATGAGTCGTTTGGAGTTTTTGGGCGGTTTTATTTCCTTTTATATGGTAGCCACAAAGCATCCAACAGGCCAGGGACAACTACAACAACTCTGGAGACGATGATGACAATAACCATTCAACCTACGCACTGCCGCATCGCAAAAGCTTTAAAAAGTAATCGAGTGAAGACTTTGAAATTTCTTTCGCTTCGTTTCTTTGTGTCGCTGATGATCCTCGCGCTCAAAGCAGATTGCCATCTTAAAGGTAAGCCTGCCAGCAAAGCCACCAGTCTCCTATGCGTTCATGGGTTTGGGCTTCTTTATAACTCTTCTGGGTTCGGGGGTATACTAATCTCGTCTTGCTGTTTGTAACTTCTCTCATATATCTTGCAGCGATTTAATGAAGTAGAATTTTCACTATGTTCAAATGGAGACTGCATTAGAAAACGAAGAGGACAACCGTTGGAATATGAAAACCGCCAAATCGATGAGGTAATCAGACTATCGAAAGAGCATCTTATAAAACTATGCATAAAAACTGCAATATTGTGCGTAACAAGTAAATCTATTTTCAGGCCATATGGCGCAGAGAAGGTCTGCGAGAAGATCAGAAATTATGTTCTGATATTCTCGCCGGGATTTAAAGCCTGGCATTCAGCTTCATAAGTTGGCATACTCTGCATCACGGTACATTTGTGAAGTAGCCATTGATGTCACTAAGTGCACTCGGTTTGGATTCCGCATTAAGTGGGGGCCCCACATCATTGAGCTAATGATCATGATGAGACGTTGCAGCATTTCCTATGTCGATACCCGGCCTTCGCGGCATGGCATGGAAAACAATTAAGGATTTTGTAAATAGCACGGAATTCCTCACGCTACAGTCTTTAAAAATAGAGATATTGAACTAAAACTTTGCACAGATAATTTTTTTGTCCATAAGTAAGTTCGAAGATGGGCTATATCGGACTTTATCTTCATATAGCCCCCATATAGACCGATCCGCCGATTTAGCGTCCGATTTGCACGTAACGTTTTGGTGTCACTTCCAACAACTGCGGTTCATAATCTGGTATAGCTGTCATATAACCCGATCTTATTATTATTATTATCCAATTTGGCTGACATTTTTTTTTTTTGGAGGGTATATAAGATTCGGCCCGGGCGATCTTAGCGCGCTTTTACTTCTTTTATATACATACGTAAGACCTTTCGTTTTATTCTTTTTAGACCTTGCAAAGCTAAACTCCATCAAAAATCTTTTCCAAGCTCTAAGTGAAAAATAGTCTTTCCAAAAAGGGTGCATGAAAGTCGTTTTTCCATACTTCTATTTTACATGGGGTTTTATACCATTTTGTCTCTGCACGAGTAGTATTTCTCTTTGGCCAAACTGTAATGCGTTTTGCATCATCGGGTTCATCAACCGTTTATTCAAATGAAATCATATAAAAGATATTCGCTTAAACGTTGGCTTCTTGATGCAATTCTTAAACTGGCACAGCAACTGCCTTTGTGCCATCGATAAGCGGCTGTAGTATGCCAAATAATAGACGATTTATGGTAAGAGTCGTGTTTTGTTCACCCCCTTTGATTTTCGCATACTTGCGAGCAAACCAAACAATCAAATATTCATTAAAAGATGACATAAAAGTTAGGAGATAATAAATTTTGATACAATATATAATATTCATTAAAAGATGACATAAAAGTTAGGGGATAATGAATTTTGATATAACATAAAGGGAGATTTTTTTGAGGTTAGGATTTTTATGCATTAGTATTTGACAGATCACGTGGGATTTCAGACATGGTGTCAAAGAGAAAGATGCTCAGTATGCTTTGATATTTCATCATGAATAGACTTACTAACGAGCAACGCTTGCAAATCATTGAATTTTATTACCAAAATCAGTGTTCGGTTCGAAATGTGTTCATTCACCGTTCAGCGATGAGGCTCATTTCTGGTTGAATGGCTACGTAAATAAGCAAAATTGCCGCATTTGGAGTGAAGAGCAACCAGAAGCCGTTCAAGAACTGCCCATGCATCCCGAAAAATGCACTGTTTGGTGTGGTTTGTACGCTGGTGGAATCATTGGACCGTATTTTTTCAAAGATGCTGTTGGACGCAACGTTACGGTGAATGAACACATTTCGAACCGAACACTGATTTTGGTAATAAAATTCAATGATTTGCAAGCGTTGCTCATTAGTAAGTCTATTCATGATGAAATGTCAAAGCATACTGAGCATCTTTCTCTTTGACACCATGTCTGAAATCCCACGTGATCTGTCAAATACTAATGCATGAAAATCCTAACCTCAAAAAAATCACCCTTTACAAAAGGTCTTAAGTTGAAACAATTGGTGTATTGTAACTGCAGTTTTATACTGAGTTATTGTTCCCCATTAGGGAGAGACCAATATAAAACAAGTAAAAGAATCCTCCACCACGGATCGCACTTGAAGAGTACTTTGCCCGGTATCTCTTTATAGGCAAACAAAAATTAATGGATATAAACCTATTCGGGCCATACCTTGGGCTTGGATCTTAAAGACAATAGTAAATCCCATTTTGCATAAGTTCAACCAAATCGGATAAGACTTGCGCCGTAGAGGGACTTAAGAAGTGAAATACAGAGATCGGTTTGCATCAGAGAAATATCAGTTTTTGAACCGATTCAGACCATATTTGGCACGTTTGTTTGAGATCACGGTTACAGTGACTGTTTCAGCAAAACCGGATACGAATTACTGATCAAGAAGTCAAATCGGGAGGTTGCTTTATATGGAATCTATATCAGGTTTTGAGCCCATTTGAACAATATTTTGCGCGTAAGTCGGATGTCATTGGAGAAGTCATAATGCAATATTTCAATTAAATATGAATTGCATTTACAATCCCAATCGACCTTCACTAATAGGAAATAAAATTGCAAATTTTGCCTATGAACACTCCACTAAGGAACAGGGGCAAACTTTTCACACATCAATGAGTGCAGGCCGATTCAAGTTTAAGCTCAATGATAAGGGGCTTCCTTTTTATAGGCGAGTCCGAACGGCGTGCCACAGTGCGACACCTCTTTGGAGAGAAGTTTTACATGGCAAAGTACCTCACAAATGTTGCCAGCAGTAGGAGGGGAAAACCACCGCTGAAATTTTTTCTGATGATCTCACCAGGATTCGAACCTAGGCGTTCAGCGTCATAGGCGGACATGCTTACCTCTGCGCTAGGAATAACAAATAATAGGAAGTATTTTTGCAAAATTTCAAACGCCTAGCTTTAAACCTTCGAAAGAAGGTCCCACAGACAGATGGAAAGACGGACGGACTTGGCTAGATGGACCTAAAATGTCAAGAAGATGAAGAATATGGGGTCAAAGATCAATATTTCGAGATTTTACAAACGGAATGGCGAAGATAGTATACTCTCAACCTGTGGTGGAGGATATAAAAAATTTACAAAAAAAATCATTTGATATAAAAAGTCCTTGAAATTGATAGTGTATAGATAGATAAGTAAAACGCATTAAATTCGGCCGCTCCAAACTTTAGATCGCCACCACCTATATCCATGATAGTTAAAAGGTGTTTTGTTCAAATTTGGAGACCAAGACTTCTCTTACGAGGTATCAATGTCTAAGGATATTGATTTCGTAGGCTAACTATTCTCAAGTTTGCTAATATCGGGTAGAAGGAGAGACTTTTATAAGTAAATGAACTTGTTAGTGTCTAATAAAACACGCTATTCCAAAATTCTGATTGGCTCCTTCTATGTTCTCAAGACCACTAAACAGAAGATCGGTCTATATGCCATCTATATCCCATTATGAACCGATCGCGACCATACTCGGAACATGCATCGAGACGTCTAACTCCAGTAAAATCAGATGAAAATCACATTTTATGAGCTCAACGCCTTAATATGGGAGAATATGCATATCTACATTCAAATATCTTCACCATACTCGACACGGGTATTGAGGGGGCATTTTGCTCTTTCTATACCAATTTTCAGCAAACTCGGTAATAGGTAATGAAACACCCTCTATGGGCTCAATAACCTTAATCGGAAGATCGGTCTATTTAGAAGCTTTTTACAAAAAAAGTGAGATCTCCACCATATTCAGTTCATATATCGGAGACCCTAACACAAGTCATTGTTCCAAGTTTCAGCAAATTCGGTCAATGAATGCAACTGTTATGGGTCCTGAAGATCCTACATCGGTCTGAATGGCAGATAAACCAAAAGACGGTGTGATATAGTTCTTATTTGGTTCGGGCCTAGTACAACTCGCTGTTTTTAATTTCAGCGAAATCGGAGAATGTGATTTGGATGAGCTTTAGAGCCCTAATCGGCGGATCGGTCTATATGGTAGTTACATCTCAATATATTTTCCCATATTGACCGTATTTGGTTCAAAAACCTGGACAAAGTATTTGTGCACAAGTTTAGCTAAATTGGGTAAGATATGCGCCTTCTTGAAGGATTCAAATGGGAAGATCGGGTCGGTTTTGGCTCATTTGCAATTCCAATTGATTCACTTCAATAATAAGTACTTTTGGCAATATTTGGAGCTGCTAGCTATGACTTCAACAGATATACGGACACTTTCAAATGTCACGGCGTTTGAGAATTCTTTAGGGTCTTCCACCAATATTAGGAGGTGTAATAAACGGAAAGCCGACATTCAAGTAATCCCTTCTCATGCTGCCACATCCGTGATCATTCCATTGTATCTCACAAATGTCGTCAGCATTAGAAGGGGATAACCACCAATGAACATTTTTTCTGGTGTTCTCGCCAGGATTCGATCCTTTGCGTTTAGCAACATAGGCGGACATGTTAACTTTTGCGCAACGGTGGCCGCCAAACACAAGTTCCAATTTTCGAGAAGAATGCCCCTTATTCAAACTTAGCAGATTCTTAAATGCCGAAATCTTAAGATTTTAAAAATTTTACTGGGGAATATAAATTATTTATTGTGTAGTTAAGCTAAAGCAAAATAAGTGTATTTTAATTAAAACAAGTAAAAGTGTTATAAGTTCGGTCGGGCCGAATCTTGAGAACCCACCACCATTGATTCTGCTAAAATATGCGAGCTATATCTGGTTATAGACCGATTTGAACCATACTTGGCACTGTCGTGGAAAGTCATAGCAGAACACTATGTGCAAAATATCAGCTAAATCGGACACAAATTGCAGCTTCCAGGAGCTCAAGAAGTCATATCGGGAGATCGGTTTTTATGGGAGCTATATACAAATCTGAACCGATATAGCTTATTTGCAATCCCTAACGAAGTATTTGTGCAAAGTAAGAAGTGTTTGTGCAAAATTTCAAGCGGCTACCTTTACGCGTTCGACGGCTATCGTGGACGGACTGAAATGGTTAGATCGACTCAGAATGTCAAAGTGATCCAGATACTTACACTTTATGGAGTCCTAGATCAATATTTCGAGGTGTTACAAACGGAATGATTAGATTTGCTGTTGTATAAATATATATGTATTGATGAAAATTCTTGGGGACTAATGGTTCTCTGGGCCTGACTAATTCTATCACACAATAACAGATAAATATGTACGGTTTGGGGGGCGTTTTGGGCCTGGCACTCCGTCACTTTGCTCCAGAAAAATAGGTATCCCCTCTATACTTTGATCTGATTTTGTATGCCAGATTCGTAATCTACTCCCGAATACCATTCATTTGAGCCCCATATTGATTCGAACGTTCAGTTTGTCTGCTGGGAGGAGTTTTGAGGTTAAGGTGACTCCTGGGTACTTGGACCCAATTTTTAATACCATATTCGTATTCTCCTCTTCAATACCTGCTGAGGGAAGAGTGCTACACTTGTGGAATTCCTAATCTACACAAATAGTTAATCCTTTTAATAATGATTTAGCTTACATGTTCTCTACTATACACAACCTCGATTAATTCTCACAATAGCCAGAGAGTCTCTTAGGGAAATGCACAACGTGATTCCTGGCATCGTTAACTTTTTACAAAAATCTGTAATTGGACAATGATTTGGCATGCCGGGGCCAGAAATAGTCAAATAAATACATCACAAATCCATACGAAAACAGAATGATATGAGTTGTACATGTTATGCGATGCCAAAGACTTCTCGTCTCTTTGCAGCAGGACAACCAGATTCTTGACATATTTACACACATACCCCCGTTGCCCTTTAGTGAGAATTATTTAACAATAAATTGTTGATATGACGTGATATGATTGCCTCAATAAGGCTTATTTTCTTAGGCTTTTACTCTGCTCTTGCGAACTGCAAGCAATAAGCTGCAATTCTTCTGAAGGTAAAGGGGTATCAAATCAATGTACAACCTGCAGACATACCATCAACTATCGCCGTATAATAATAATGATGAAGGCACATTGATGATGACGACAAGGATGTAGATGCGAACAACGACGACAATGCAGCAAGTCGGAAATGTGAACTGCAAATTGAAGCTGCGCAAAGTGATAATGCAGAGCACGCAAAGAATAAAAGTCAATGTCGCCCTGATCAAAGCATACGACAACAGCCAGCCCAGCCATGCCAGAAGACAACAGCATTGCAGGTCTTCAAAATAACTGCAAACGAAAAAATACGAAAAACAAAAGGGTGGATGAACTGACGGGCGGACAAACGAACGAAAAAATAAATGTGATGAGATGTTGAAGATGTGCAGGTCGTTAAAATAATGCCGAGGCTAAGGCTGTGTAGTCAGGCTATGTGAGCTGCTGCCACTTACGAGACGAAGATCATGATCAGTCAATGATTATAAACACGACGAATGATTTACACTGTCGGGGAAAAATAGGATTTTAAATAAAATAAACTTAAACTAAATCTGGAGTTTTCTTTATATGATAGTTGTATCCAATTATAGACCGGTATGGATCGTCTGAATTAGAAGGGATCGATAAACTGGTTTATGTGGGACTATAGTCAGATATGCTTTAGTCAATGCTCAAAAATTTTTAACACAATAGGAAATTTTCTGTCAAACTAAATGAACGGTTTATATGTGAGCATCACCTGAACATCACCTGGGGTCTTGACTTCTTGAGCCACTAGAGGGCGCAATTATTATCCAATCCTTGAACGTACGTGTCGAATATGGTCTGAATCGGTTTAAAGCCTTATACAGCTACCCTATAAACAGATCTCCCTATTTTACTTCTTCAGCCCCTAAAGGGCGTAATCCCTACTAGATTTGGCTGAAATTTTACACAATGACTTCTACTATAGTCTCCAATATTCAACTCAATTATGGTCCGAAATTAACAATAACTTGATATTGTTACAATAACATAGCAATTGTTATACGCACCACCGTAGGCTAGGGGGTATATTCATTTAGTCATTCCGTTTGCAACACATCGAAATATCAATTTCCGAACCTACAAAGTATATATATTTCGGATCGTCGTAAAATTCTAAGATGATTTAACGATGTCCGTGTGTCTGTCCGTTTATCCGTCTGTTGTAAAAGCTTAAAAAAATGAGATATTGAGCTGCAATGTGGCACAGATACGTCTTTTTAATGCTCGCTGCTTAAGTTCTTGAACGGGCCAAATCGGACCATATTTGGATATAGCTGCTTTATAGACCGATTTTCCGATAAAGGGTCCAATGCCCATAAAAGCTTAATTTTTCGTCCGATTTTGCTGAAAATTTAAACAGTGAGTAGATTTAGGCCTCTCAACTTCGAACCTAAATATGGTTCAGATCGGACTATATTTAGATATAGCTGCCATATAGACTGATCTGCCGATAAATGGTCTGTAGCCCATAAAAGCTTTAATTTTTATCCGATTTCGCTGAAATTTAAAACAATGAATAGTTTTAGGCCACCTGCCATCTGACCCAAATATGTTAAAAATAGGACTGTATTTAGATATAGCTGTCATATAGACCGATATGAGGGTTAAGGTTCTAAGGCTCATAAAAGCTCTATTTATTACCCGATTTTGTTGAAATTTGAAGTACAAAATTCAACAGTGACCTTTATTTATAAGACCACTCAATGTCTGTGCCGAATTTGGGTGCATAAGTTATCCAATTTTAATCGGATTGTGACGAAAGGGGGTTTACATATATACCCGAGGTGGTGAGTATCCAAAGTTCGGCCCGGCCGAACTAAATGCCTTTTTACTTGTTTTCTTTTACCCTTTGTTTGCCTAAATCGAGATGCCGGTATATAAGATTCGGCCCGGCCGAAATTATTGTAGTACGCTTTTACTTGTTTTGTTTATAAATTATACTGGCTTGCTATTTTGCCCCCTACTGTATTTGCAATCGTTGTTATGGTTGTAATGCTTGTGTGTGTGTGCGTGTGTTTGGAAACGAATGTGTTGCACCTCCATTGCACTGGAAATTGAAATTGATTGCAATTATGAAGAAGGTGAGAAGTGTTGGCAGTTAATGCCGTTGATACTGACGATCCAAACTGTGAAGTTATGCCGTTCATATCGATGCTAGTGATGCTGCCCAAGATGATGATTACGTTGCCGAAGAGCTCTTGTGATGCTGATCATTGTCGTAATGATCACCATGATAATAAAACTGCTGCTGCCATTGTTGTTGCTGCAATTGGATGAATGGTGAATGATTAGCGCTCCTTTTTGCACGGGTGTTAAATGGATTTACAGGTGCAAGGTTGCCGTAAGAGGCCTTTAAATGCCGAAAAATATCTCTGGTAATCCTTTATCTCGGGGGACATGTTATTACTGTTATTGTTGTATCACCAGTTATCCGGCCGAAGCCGTAAGACATTCAGTCATAGGAACTACCTGACTTTGCTGCCTCACACTTTCCTTATGAGATGAGAGGAGATGAGATGACTAACAAGGTTGACTTGGACGGAATTGCATTAATTTGCGAAATGGTGATGAAAAAGCGAAAACACGTTCCTCTTTTTCAGCCAGGAGATTTATGATGACGGTTTCTGGTTTAAAGCTTCTATTATGTCCATTACGGTGATCGATGATGATCTTTTGTCCACTCTGCCTTTTGTATTTGAGGGCCTTTGGCTTTGCCTTTACCTTCAATGTCGAAGCTGGAGTTTGGGCGGGAGCTGCATACATTGCCATTGTCTAAATGGAGGTAATGATTTGTCTTCATTTGTCAATTTTATTGTTTGGCCGGGAATCCTTTTCACTGCCTCCGCTGTTCCCCGTTGTGTGGAGGTGTGTGAACGACAACATAACATTTCCATGGAAAAAGACATAAAAACCTATCAAGACCTACTCAAGCATGTAAAATGTTAATAACAAAATTACCTTATTTCACATTTTTCTTTTTTGTCATAAAAGCGGCCAATATTCTAAGAGAGAGAGAGAGAATGAGAAAAGGGGTAAAATACAAATTCACATGACCCCTTGCTCTGAGCCTTCAAATCGTAAAGGGGGCTTTACAGGTCAACTCTGTGAAACGGAAATAAAAACAAGCACATGTCGACATAAAGCCGCGGGCAACATTATTAAAATGGAAAAACAAACAATTTGACCCTTTACCGGTACAACGACGTCACTGAGCCTTAGTCGTTTACAAGTGTAAAATGACAGTTTCATTAAACATTAATCAAATTTTTTATAGAGGCCTCTTCGAAGACCAAGAGAATAGAAACCAACATAGAAACCCTCTGTGTGAGCAAAGGAAATTAAAAAAAAAATTACAACTATTTACAGCTGACAGCTCAGACAACCCCCGACTGTGGTCGTTGGTAAGGCATTGGAACGCATGCCAGGCCTTCCACTTAGTCTGAAGAATAGAGTCCTACAGAGAAATTGCTGGTGCTGATGTTATTATAATTTCTGGTAATCGATCATTTTTTGGGGAATTTTTTAACGCACTACTAAACAACAAATTATGTAATTTTTGTAATTTTGAATTCACTTTTTGTCTCAAATGCCAGCCAACAAATCGAACCGCAGCAGAACAGATCACCCAGGTAGAAAGACTGATGGCTAGAACAAAGGCAAGTTCTTGAGCTATTGAAGTCATTCAGAGTTAGCCATGGGCAGCGCAAACGAGCTCCGTAAAAATACCCACTTTAGAGAAAATGAAATGATGATGACGATGTTGGGCTAGAAAACCCTCATCGTATGAAAAGAAACTATGATGGGGCATAAAACAAGAATTCCTGGAATTATGAAACCCTTAGGAATGTTCTCCCTCTGGAGGGAAACGTCAAAAGAAGAAAGTGTTCAACCTGAAATTTTAGTGAAGATGGCATGCTTAGGGAAAAAGTTTCAATGCCCAGTAAGCAGTTTCAGAATTGTGATCAGCGCATAAGAAAGTTTAAAACCAGTAAGGAAAGGCAAAAGTCGGGCGGTGCCGACTATATAATACCCTACACCACCTAGTGCATGTAGTACTTTTTATATGTAGAACTTATCTCGAAATCTAGTCAGACTTTAATTTGGGTACCAATTGAAATAGCAACGTAGAACCTTGTAAGATTTTCCTACCATAGGACAAAAGATTTGGATTTCCACATCTTTAAAAGGCCATATCGGATAAAAGATTATATGGGAGTTATACATACTGGGGCGTCAAACAGTGATTGACGTCTAAACCGATTTTTATGAAATTTTGCACACATATGAAGATGCCAAATAAAGCACCTCACGCACAATTTTGTAAATATCGGACCAAAATTGTGGCTTTTACAGCCTTAAAAAGCCAAATCAGATGAAAGATATATATGGGAGCTATATCTAAATCTGAACCGATTTTTTTGAAATTTTGCACATACATTGAGACTTTACAAAAACGACTCCACACCTAAATCGGTAGAGATCGGACCAAAATTGTGGCTTATACAGCTGCAATAGTTCGAATCGGATGAAAGATATATATGGGAGCTATATCTAAATCTGAACCGATTTTTATGAAATTTTCCATATATATTAATATCGGTAACAAAACAATCCGTGCCAAATTTTGTGCAGATCGGTTAAAAATTGTAGCTTCTACGGTCATTTAAGTGCAAATCGGGCGATAAATATTTATGGGAGCTGTATCTTAATCTGGACCGATTTTTATGAAATTTCGCACCCATATGTAGACCTCAAATAAAATACCCAATGCCAAATTTTGTGAAGATCGGATGAAAATTGTGGCTTCTACAGCCTTAAAAAGCCATATCGGATGAAAGATATATATGGGAGCTATATCTAAATCTGAACCGATTTTTTTCAAAATCAATAGCGTTTGTCCTTGGGCCAAAAATGTGACATGTGCGAACTTTCGTGACAATCGGACAACAAATACGACCGGCACTTTGATTATAAAAGTACATGGACTTACAGACGGACAGACGACCAGACGAGCAGACGGACATAGCTAAATCGAATCAAAAAGTGATTCTGAGTCGATCGGTATAATAATCAATGGGTCTAGCACTTCTCCTTCTTAGCGTTGCAAACAAATGCACAAATCTATAATACTCTGTACCACAGTGGTGATGCAGGGTCAAAATATTAAAAATTTTCATGTAGTGCCTAGTACTGCCTTCGACTTTTCACACGAACAACTGTCAGAAGGCACCATAAACAAGTAAGAGCGTGCTAAGTTCGGCCAGGCCGAATCTTATATATCCTCCACCATGGATCGCATTTGTCGAGTTCTATGCGCGGTATCTCTTTTTAGACAAACATAATATATTGAATAAGAACTGTTATGCTATTGAAGCTATATCAAGTTATAGTCCGATTCGGACCATAAATAAATGCTGAACATTGTAGAAGTCGTTGTGTAATATTTCAGTTCATTCGGATAAGAATTTCGCCTTGTAGGGGCTTAAGAAGCAAAATCGGGAGATAGGTTTATATGGGAGCTGTATCAAGCTATTGATCGATTCAGACCATATTAGAAACGTATATTGAAGGTCTTGAGAGAAGCCATTGTCAAGATCCCAGATCGGTTAATATGGCAGCTATCGATTTACGCCATACTTAGCATAGTTATTGGAAGTCATAACGAAATACCTCATGCAAATTTTCAGCCAAATCGGATGAGAATAGCGCCCTCTAGAGGCTCAAAAGTCAAGACCAAAGGTCGGTTATATGGCAGCTATATCAAAACATGGAGCGATTTGGACCATACTAAGCGCAGTCGTTGAAAGTGATACCAAAACACTACGTGCAAAATTTCAGTCAAATCGGATGAGAATGGGGCGCTCTATAGGCTCATGAAGTCAAGATCCAAGATCGGTTTATATGGCAGCTACATCAAAGCATGGACTGATTTGGCCCATTTACAAACCCAACTGACCTACACTAATAAAGAGTTTGCGTGCAAAATTTCAAGCGGCTAGCTTCACTCCTTCGAAAGTTAGCGTGCTTTCGACAGACAGACGGACGGACATGGCTAGATCGACTTAAAATGACATAACGATCAAGAATACTTTATGGAATCTCAGGCGCATATTTCGAGGTGTTACAAAAAGAATATCGGAATTAGTTGGGGGTATACTAATTTCTCCAATGGTGGAGGGTATAAAAACGGTGACGAAGATAATGCGAACACATTCCGTACAAGTGGTTCTGTGAGCAAAATAGTAGCAACATGTCGCTGCATCAGGTTACATTATTTTCATTGCTCACGAAATGGGCCGATTCAACTCTGTTTCAATACTGTTGTCTTTATTGTGGATTGTTGTTTGACTTTTGTTTGTGTTGTGGCAAAGAAAGAGTCCGTCGGATTTCGCAATAATTTAATAGGCATTTTAGCTGTGAATGAAATCGGTGCTAGGCTTAGGAGCAAAACAATAATCCCAGCACAAAATAGATGTGAGCACCACACAGGCGGAACATTGAGGTCAGATCTGTGTGGTGTTCATTGCTGTCACGAGAATCCTAGCTGTGAGCTACCGGGCGCGTCCGCAGGTTACGGATAGTGGAATGCTCCATACGGAGTAGCTGCAACGGCAGTCGCGGACAATCAGCGGCATCGAACGGAGAGTCTCAGTGAGAGACCGGGCGGCAGCGGCGAACTATTGGCGCCTTTTAATAACTGTAATAATGAATACAGGGCACTCACGATAATAAGAACTCATTAAAACCAAGCCAGTTCACATTTCCAAGATTGTCCCCATTATTTGCGAATGCCACTTAATATTGGCACACATATCAAAATACATATGTTGAAACATATCAAAATACATATGTTGAGGAGACATCTCTCATATGTATCTTTCTCTCATGTTGTGTTCAAATTTCAGATCAACTCTATTGTCGAGTTAGAATGGCTTTAAGATCGAACCCAAAGGCCGAAGGATGGCAAATAGTGGACTGTTATTCTAACCTAAGCCTATCAATTTAAAAGGTCCAAGTTCGGCAGGGCGGTACCTTGAGAAAATTTCATTTCGAGGGATCGGCTTATAGGGGAATATATTTATTTTACAACTGAAAATAAATTCCACAGAAATTTATCTCTCAATTTAGCATTTTGAGTCCATTTTATCGCGGAATTCTTGTACGGTTTGTCTTTAATTTTGCGTATAGAGTTCCACTATAACTGTTATCATTTAAGCCAGTTCTTAACCTGCTTTAGATACCGATCTTTCGATTAGACTTTTTTAAGGAGCCATAATGCGCAATTTTTACAGAATTGACTAAAATTTTCCATTTATGCCGTATTACCATTTTCAAGTTGTTTTGCCTGTTAGGGCGAAGATCATTAAATTTCGGAATTTTTGTTTGTTTCTCTTTCGAGACGAACTCAATGCTCGGAGATTTTCCTTGCAAATGGAAAAGGAATGCCAGAGATAGCAACCACTATGGGACGCGTTTCGTCTTTGGTTAGAAGAATTTTCAACCATATTTGGTGTGATGGCTTCAAGGGCCGTGCGTTGGGATTGGTACCTTTGGGAATAAAAAAACTTTGACTTATGTTAAGTATTCATGTCGGGCTCTTAAAGATTTGGTCCGGCCTAATGTATTTAGTATTTTGCCGGCTTTTGAACATTGTCACGGGGACTGCCATCTATACATTACCCCGTTTAATGAAATTAAAAGAATATGGCAATCACCTCTATCTAGCCTTTGTAAAAAAAAATCCACGAATAGTCTATAATGGATTCCTGGAATTAAATAATTCTTTGAAACAATTTTCTTTCAAGGAAAATGTTCACCTTGTATTTTAATGGGCAGCAGAGTGTATTCATAAGGACTTGCTAAAATACTGGAGAACGATAATGGCTCTAAAGCCTTAAAGGATATGAGAGAGCAGACAAACTGCAACAAGGAGACCAAAGACCAAAGTGAATTCATAAGATCATCATCATATGGTGCCTTTGTCTAGGTCTTGTAAAATGTGGCTTCTGTTTGTTTTAGGTTTTACAACCTAAGCCCACAAATGCTAAAATGAAACATGGCCTTTTCCGAGACCCGGACCAAGGTCACCGGTAAAAAAAAAACACAAAGGCCTGAATGGAATTTTATTTAATTTCAAAAAAGGCGGTGATTTTCACAGTGGCACCAAATTTCAAACCATCATAAAATCTTAATTATAGGCGTTTCCAGCGTAAAACCTCTCTAAATTAGCACAAGGAAGCCAAACAAATACTAAACAAACACACACACCCTCATGGACGAAGGGCTACAATAAATGCAACAATCCTTCACTCGTTCATGCCACATTTCAAATTAACACTTATCGCCGAATTGGACATTTCATCACCATGATCATCTGCTGAGGAGAAACGTGATGAAATGTATGCCGCATAGCCGGGGAAAACAGGCCGATGACGATCAACACTTAAGTGTGAAAATTTTCATCTAAGCCCATCTTCTCTTGCCACCTCATCCCAGAGGATGGGTTTGCGCGCTTGCGTTTCATGCCAAGCCACTGGCCTGGAGGAAGAGCAAGATGATGATTTGATTGGTATTGTTTGTTGGAAATAAACCATGAAATTTAGTTTAAAATTTAAAATCACGTTTTGATATTAGAATCCAAATTGGAAAATTACACCTTGCCGCTTTGATACCTTCTGATGAGAGGGTTACCCTGTGCACGATGGAGAGGGAAAAGGAGATGTTTACTTTGGTCTTGCACGCTTTTACTACATATCGTACAGATGAACATCAAAAATTAAAAAACAAAAAAATTAAAACTCCAAGAATGCAGAATGGAGGTGTAAACCATGAAATTTGAACAAATCAAATCGAACAGCAAGAATCGCATCGAGAACACAATGCACAAAGAACATGATTTTTATATTTAGGTCTGTCTGTGTTGCACCTATCAATCAGCAGGTGTATTGTCGGCCGCATAGCCTCTGTTTTGTTGCTGTCGCTTTCTTCTCTTTGTAATAAGAGCTATGTGAAAATTGGAAAATTAAATAGAAACTGCGCGCATAAGACAATAGAACGGTGATTGCATTGAACTTTTTGCCGCTTCAAAGAGCCTCCAAGAACAAAGGCCATGAAAAAAGTTCCTTTTGGAAGGCAATGACCGATATTTAAGAACAAAAGATACAAATCTAATTTAAATACAAAAACAAAGAAGCTCTCTGTAGAAAATCTCTTATCATACCATGGATAATAAACACTGTGTCAAAATTAAGTGAACTTTAAGAGGTTGTTGAAAGATGAAAAAGCTGAATAAATTCTTGTTATTCTCAAGAAAATCAAAGTGACCATTAAAAAGTTTTTAAGTTTTAGGAATAACTGTTGTAAAAACTCATTAAGTTTGACTGTGCCAAGTAGCAGTTCCAAATTTTAGCGAAATCAGGTAATAAGTGCGCCGTTCATGTGATTAAGCCCTAATTCAGATGATCGGGTCATGGAGTGGGTACATTTCCGATCTTGCTCTGGCCTCACTTCACTACGGGAGTATAGTCATAACGGATATGTTGCAAGGTGCTGTGCGAATATAGCCAGCAGTGGGTCACAATCGTAGTCGTCGTTACTTTCTGCGTCCTCATCGTTGGCCTATGTGACCTCCCCCGACCTGCGGCAATATACGCAACCGCAGAATTCCAGCCCCAATATTGCCAGGCCAGTGCCGGGAAGTGTATCATTTTTGCAACTAAACTGCAACGGTCTCTGTGGCAAGGTCGATGAGATTGTGCGACAAAGCTGACCAACACCTGCAGCTTGCAAAGTTGTCACGGATACAATGTGATATATAAGGATCGCTCAAGGAATGGATTGGCCTTCGTGATACAGCATTCCGAGCCATACAGACCCATCTTGCCTGCGCCTGGCGCTGGTGGGAGATTGGCCTTCGTGATACACCATTCCGTGCAATATGGACCCATCTCACCTGCGCCTGGCGCTAGTGACCCCTACATGGAGTGCATGCGGATAGCAGTCAGCTCCGCTACTGTCGACATAGAGCTATAGAACGTGTACATACCGCCGGTTGGTAGCTGTCTTCAAAATAAATGGCCAAGCTTACAACCCCGACATAAGTGGGTTACTATCTGGCCATTATCGTCTGGTTCTAGGGGACTTTCATGCGCATCACTCACGTTTCATGGCATTCTCCTCTAGGTAATGACCAGCGTAGCATGGCTTTGGCAGAGTAGATTGAAGGTACCACGTATTGCACGGTGAATAAGCACTAGGATTACGAGGAGGTGCAGCAGCTCGCCAGTCATTTCCACTGCATCCCCTGATCTACTGAGTGTCGTATCCTGGCAAGCCGCCATCTCTTTGGGGTCAGACCACCTCCCGATAATTCTCACCATCGACCGACCACCCAACTTCATAACCTCTGAGCGCCGAACTTATATCAATCAAGAATCAAGAAGGCCGATTGGGAGAGTATACCAATCGCCGCTTCAGTGAAATGCCTCCCCCCTCCCCACACATTGCGACCATGTTCAAAGCAGGCAATAGAGTTGGATACACTACTGTCCCCCATTCAACCCCATCGCTCTCCTCTGTACACTGTCCAGTAGCTCCAGGGATGATTTTGAAGCTCCAGCCCATACATGTGAGTTGTACTCCATCTTCAGCCTTATAAAAGTGATGTAGATGTTAAGAAGATCAGACTGAGTGAAGTAATTCTTACACCGTTTAAGGAAGCCTGAACACTTGAATGCTTTTTTTGACACTTCGAATACATGTTTAGCCCAACGGACATCACTTTGTATTTTCATGCCCGGAACATCAGGAGCTTCTGGTTGCTCAACAACTATACCGTTAATAGACAAAGATGATCGTAATGGGTCAGCGAATCGTTTGTGTGACAACAAGCAGCACTGAGTCTTCCGTGCATTAAAATCTCCTAGATTCATTCGACCCCACCCAGAAACGGCCAGCTAATCCTGGCAAAGTGTATCATCCATAACCCGCCTCTTGTCCTCAATCTCTCGAAGACTGGGCCTATGGTCGAATGAGTACGAATGACAAAGATGAGTAGATCGGACTCAACAGATCGTTGATGAAAATAACAAGAAAATAAGAGAAGGAGAAAGAACAGAGCCCTGGGGTACACCTGCGGTTAATTTATGCTCATTGGATGAGAACCCACCTATAACGACTCGAATAGTGCGGTCTCTGAGAAAGCTCGAAATAAATCGAACAAAGCCATTACCGACACTAAATGCGACAAGCTTTGATAGTAGTTCACCATATCAGACCCTATAAAATGCCTTAGAGATATCCAGAGCCACAATCTTACTCTCACCAAATTGGTGGATTGAGCGACTCCAACGTTCCGACAGAAGTGCCATGAGGTCACCCATAGAGCGATTTCTGCGGAACCCACACTGTTGGTCGCTAAGAAGGCCATTAGACACTTAATTCCTCACAACATGGTGATTAACCATGCTCTCCATATCCTTGGAGGGACCGGAGCATATCGCAATTGGCCGATAAATCGCAGGGTTGTTTTGTATTATTTTGGTGCCCTTGGACACATGCGATTTGAGTCAGTTCGTTCGAACTATTATGCGCAACGAAAAGCTCAACGTATTGGCCCTCAGGAGCCGTATGACTCGAATGGGAAAGCCAGGAAGAATTGTGGACATTGAAATCCCCAGAGGCAACGATTTGGAAACGAGGTATATTTATTTTGTCATTCCGTTTATAACACATGGAAATGCCAATTTTCAACCCAATAAAATGTCAGTTTAAATAACGCTACAAACATGATTATTGAGCTGAAACTTTGGGCAGATAATTATTATGCCCTCTGAGATCTAAGACTCAACAGAGTATATTTATCCATGATTGTCTTCACATTCTTGTCCGTTTCCAAGCACGAAGGAATGAAGCTAGAAGCTAGAAATTTTGTTCAGTTTGGCTGAAATTTAACATGAGGTGTTTTGACTTCCGACAACTTTGGCAAGTGCGATCCAAATGCGTCGATCGACTTTTTGAGCATTTAGAAGGCGCGATTACCACCCGATTTGTTTTGAAACTTTGCAAGTAACAATTTCCCATAACTTGCAATAGCCGTGCCCAGTATGTTCCAAATCGATGCAGAACTTGATATAGCTCTCATATAAACCGATCCCCCGATTTCACTTCTAGAGCCTCTAGAGGGTGCAATTATTATTCGATTTGGCTCATATTTTAAACTCTTTTTTTTTTGTGACTTCTAATAGTCGTGGCCTATATAGTACAATATATAAAGACCCAATAACGTATATATATTCTTGATCAGCGTCAAAATCTAAGACGATATAGACATGTTTGTCCGTCTTTCTGTCTGTCTGTTGAAATCACGCTACAGTCTTCAAAAATAGAGATATTGAGCTGAAATTTTGCACAGAGTATTTTTTTGTCCAAAGGCAGATTAAGTTCGAAGATGAGCTATATCGGACTATATCTTGATATAGCCACCATATAGACGGATCTGCAGATTTAGGGTCTTTGGCCCATAAAAACCACATTTACTGTCCGATTTTCCTGAAATTTGGGACAGTGAGTTGTGTTAGGCCTACCGAAATCATTCGTCAATTTGGCTCAGATCGGTCCAGATTTGGATATAGCTGCCATATAGACCGATCCTCAGATTTAGGATCATAGGCCCATAAAAGCCACATTTATTATCCGATTTTGCTGAAATTTGGGACAGTGAGTTGTGTTCGGCCCTTCGACATCCTCCGTCAATTTGGCCTAGATCGCTCCAGATTTGGATATAGCTGCCATATAGACCGATCCTCCGATTTAAAGGTTTTTGCCCATAAAAGGCGCATTTATTATCCGAAGTCGCCGAAATTTGGGACAGTGTGATATATTTGGCCCTTCGTCATCCTTCGTCAATTTGGCTAGGATCGGTCCAGATTTGGATATAGCTGTCATATAGACCGATCCTCCGATTGAGAGTCGTAGGCCCATACAAGGCGCATTTATTGTCCGATGTCGCCGAGTTAGGTTAAATCCCTTGACATATTTCTGCATTATGGCACAGATCGGTCAAGATTTGGATATAGCTGCCATATAGACCGATCTCTCGGTTTTAGGTTTTGGGGCCAGAAAAAGCGGATTTATTGTCCGATGTCGCCGCAATTTGGGACAGTGAGTTGTGTTGGACCCTTCGACATCCTCTTTCAAATTCACTCAGATCGATAAAGATTTGGATATAGCTGCCACATAGACCGATATCTCGATTTAAATCTTGGTGCCAAAAAAGACGCATTAATAATCCGATTTAACTGAAATTTGAAACATTGACTTATGTTAGGCTCTTCGACATCCATGTTGTATATGGTTCAGATCGGTTTATTTTTAGATATAGCTACTAAAAAGACCACTATTTTGTTATACACAATTGAAAAATGGCTTGTACTTATTAGAATTTGGTCCAAATCGGATCATATTTCGATATAACTGGTATGGGACAAAAGGTATGCAAATTTCACAGGATTTTGATGAAAGGTGGTTTACATATATACCCGAGGTGGTGGGTTATCAAAGTTCGGCCCGGCCGAACTTAACGCCTTTTTACGTGTTAATTTTAGTGAAGTTATAAAAAAGCTACCGGATCTGATGACTCCCTCTTTAGGCGACACTCGCAGTTATTGGGTCGGCTGCAGTTTTATATATTTTCCTCGTTTTCTTGGTAAATAAATTTACGAAAAAAATATGAAAATAAATTGCGGCTCATTACCATACAAAGAAGCCGTTTTACCTGTCACAAAAAAGGCGTTAATTGAAAAGCTTTATCATTTCGAGTTTATTCATTATTCATTTGTTTTTATTATTTCAGAAGCCTGTATTTTCCACCCCAAATATGATGCGCCATTGCGCTACATGCCTGTGATTATAATATCTCTGGGTTAGTTGAAGTGGTTTCCAGTCATTCGTCCCCCTCCCCCCCCCCCCCCCCCCCCCCTGGTGGGTACAAACGCATTTGTTAATATACATGGGCACATTGACACATTCTAATTCCACCTGGCATGGGTTTTGATAAATGTTAAGGCTTTGGGCCATGGCTTGTTTTTGGGGCTCCTAAGCTCTACATGTATGCCATATGGAATTTAACAGGGACCTGTTCTAACCCCTGCGGAGAAAAACAGAACTGCATACATTGAGCATGCTGAGGCTTCCACTAAGGCTGGAGATGAGTATGAGGCCCAACAAACCCTAATCCTTTACACAAATGCTAACTCGTGCTTAATCACTGCCGAATTGTTTGAATAATTTCAAAAACTCTTCCTCCCTCTCTCTCACATAGAGACTAAGGTGTTTTTGGGAATGTTTAACAAATGTTATATGTTTTGTCGGCATGGACACTAACCAGTGCGACTGTTCTAAGGTCTTAGTCCGTGGCATAGTGGGAGTTTTTAAAATATTGTTGGAAATATTCAATTTCCTCCATGTTATTGATTAAGAGATTTTAGACTTGGCTTGGCCAAGATTGGGAATTCCCACAGTGATAAAACAAAAGACTTAAGCAACAAACCTGATGTGTTGCATACCCAGCATACGGTACTGCACGCATTTGATGTTGGGTTATGTGTGTGTGTGTGTGTGTGTGTGTGTGTGTGTGTGCTTCTAGGGACATCTCTAAGATTATCTCTATCTCAGTAATTGCATATTAAAATAATACTCATACTTGTGCGCTGCATTGTCTGGCCGGTGTTAAGAAAAATTTCCACAAGCATGTTGGCAAAACACAAAACACATGACAGCCAGTCATGTTTCCCACAGTTCTTAGGGAGTTTCTAATTCTCGACATGTTGCAATGCAATGTTGTTTAATGGCATCTGTTAGGAAAAGTAAAATTGAGCATTGACAGGTAAGATCTCCTCAGACCACCGCAACTTACAACCCTATCAAGCAACTTGATTTGCTGGTTAATGGGCATTTGGACTATAAGATTTCTGTTTTTAAAAAATAATAAAAATAAATTTAATTTAAACGCTTCTGGGAATGTCACTGCGATGATGATGCACTGAATTGGGCTGCAATTTAGAAAGAAATTCAATAGATTTTCCCTAATTTTTTTTTTTCAAACATCCATAAAACAAAACCTCTGGGATAGAGTTTTAAATTTAGCCGCAATTTCAAAGAATCTCAAGCGATGTCTATCAAATATTGGCGTCGATTAAATTTTTCCAACAACGCAACACAACCGGACAATCGAGAGGGAAAATACATTATTTGGGGTATCTAAGATAAGATGATGAGGTTTGTTGTCTTGGAGTGCCTTTCCTGCCTGAACACGATTTTAACAGAACTCATTAACTTGTAGTTTTTTATATATCATGTGATTAACAATCGATGGAATAGAATAGAACAACGAACGTCACCCCAAAAATATCATCATCCTCTATGTTCGAGTGTTTGTTGTTCTTTTCTGTTTTTGGTAGAAGTTCTAAATGAAATTCGTGTGAAACGCGTTTTGTAACGGCCTTTATTCTTTGTTTCTCCCATGCTCAGTAAGAGCATAGCCCCATGAATAGAAGACAACGCCAACAACCTTTCTATTCAGGCCATGGAAAAACGTGATGAAATTTCTTTCTTTAACTCCACATGATGGTCAGGCAGGCGCAGGCTCTTGCCATCAGTGGTGTTGTGGTTTGGTTTGCACCAAGTGTTGCAGCACAGGTTGTAGGAAGGAGCATCTGTGAACCACCATCACTGCCACAAACAACTGCCAAGTGCGTCTCAAGCAGACCTTTTCTACCTATGCCTGCCAAGGCTATCGCCAAGCACTATGTTGTTGATTTGATTACATATTCAAGTTTTGAGATTTTCTATTATTCTGTTTTTCTTTTCGTTTGGGGGAAATTTATTGCAGTCATTGTTTTCTCTAAAAATGAAATCTCTTATTGATAACACTTGTGTGGTGTGGTGTAGCGTTGTTTTTATTACTTCATGTTCTGTTTACTTTTTTTTTTTTTTTTGATGTCTTTCTGCTGAACATTATCTCGGCCATAAGCGTTTTGAGTGTTCCAGGAGCCTCACTGACCAACCAGCCAGCAAGGCAGGTAGGGAATTTTTTTTTACCTCAGAATTGCAACCAAAGATTAGATATTTAATCAATATTGGAACATTTGTTTGTAAATAAAAAAAAACAAAAATAAAACCCACTTGAAGCGTAAAGTAAACATAAGAGCGTCAATGGGTACATAAAATCATTTAAAGACGGTCAGCTGTCTAATAAATGCTACAGTGACATATGGTTTCATTTTGGCCCAAGTTAGTCAACAAAATAAGGTCGCTTGAAAGAGAAAAAAAAAATATTGGACAACCTTCAGGGGGCCTTTTGCTTATCTCAAAACTCATAAAATACCAAAGCCAGTTACCTATGCGGATTTGGGATGCAAAGTGAGGCGAATCTAAGTGAGTCTCCGGCTCTGCCTCTGATTGGACACTTGTTTTAATTTATTTTCATTTAACCCACACTCCTCATGACATACTGATCTCTCACACAGATGGATATCATCGATACCACTTTTTAAGCGTACCTTCACTTTGTCCGTCCATCTGTCCGCGGCGGCAACAGATTTTCGTAGTAAAGCCAGATAAATCTCTAGTTTGAATTTTACCAAAAAATTACTTTGGCGTTCATTCCTCCTCATTTTGCTGCTTGCTGTTTGCTCTTGCCTTTTGCGCTATGGCAAATTGCTCATATTTCATTTACATAGTTTGTGCTTGTATGTACTCCGGCTGCTTTTGGCGGTTTTGCGCCTGCCTGTATGAAGTGTTTGCTTGAGATCTTTACGCCATAGCCGCCATCGTTTGCTCAGATTAGTGGTGAAGGCATTCACTTGTTGCTCGCTCTTTCCTCAAAAACGTATTGTTCTGGTTGACGTTGTTGTTGTTGTTGTTGTTGTTAGTATTAATAATATGAACAAAAGTCCGGCAATATTGCTTTTTAACTTGGTCGCAATTTATACGACAGCTTGTTAACGAGTTTTTTTTTTTAATTTGTTTTGTGGTCGTCTGTTTATGTTGACTGAGAGTATATGTTGTAGTCCAATCTGGTTTGCAGGTCAATACAAAGTTGCAGGGGCTTTTTTTTAAGTGTATTTTATAGATGAAATGATCCTGTGCCACCTGTGTGAACCAAAACAAAAAAAATGGTAGAATTGATTTTGTCATACCATTTGGAACACATCCACTGAATCATATCAATATCCGACCTTATAAAATATAGGAACTCTTCATCGTGGTAACTTCTACGACCATTTGGCCATGCTCATATATATCTCTGTCCATCAGTCAATTGTAATAATTAACAAGTAAAAGCGTGCTAAGTTCGGGCGGGTCGAATCTTATATACCCTCCACCATGGATCGCATTTTTCGAGTTCTTTTCCCGGCATCTCTTCTTGGGCAAAATAGGATATAAGAAAAGATTTGCTCTGCTATTAGAGCGATATCAAGATATGGTCCGGTTTGGACCACAATTAAAATATATGTTGGAGACCTGTGTAAGATGTCAGCCAATTCGAATAAGAATTGCGCCTTTTGGGGGCTCAAGAAGCAAAATAGAGAGATCGATTTATATGGGAGCTGTATCGGGCTATAGACCGATTCAGACCATAATAAACACGTATGTTGATGGTCATGAGAGAATCCGTCGTACAAAATTTCAGGCAAATCGGATAATAATTTCGACCTCTAGAGGCTCAAGAAGTCAAAATCCCAGATCGGTTTATATGGCAGCTATATCAGGCTATGGACCGATTTGAACCTTATTTGACACAGTTTTTGAAAGTAAGAACAAAATACGTCATGCAAAATTTCAGCCAAATCGGATAGGAATTGCGCCCTCTAGAAGCTCAAGAAGTCAAGTCCACAGATCTGTTTACAATTATTATCCGATTTGGCTGAAATTGAAATGTTGAATGAACTTCATTTTGGTCTCCAACAGCCAAACCAAGTATAAGGAGATATCGGCAATAGAACTTGACAAATGTGATCCATGGTGGAGGGTATATAGGATTCGGCCTGGGGAAACTTTACACGCTTTTACTCCTTTTCTTCTTTTCCTTACCAAGGTGTCACAATGGGCAGGAGTGGCCTCCGAGTGAACTCACATTTCGGATTGGGCTACCCATTCAACCTGGACCCAAAACCCCTTCAAATTTTATAAATAAACCTTGAGAAAAATTCAAAAGTCCGTTTTTAATTTTTGAGATAATATTGAACGTAGATGTTGCGTAATAAAAATTTCGCTTTAATTAGCCGCACAGGGAATGGTCTATTGGCGTCAAATCGCATGACCGAATCGACCAAATGACTGGACCATTTCGTGAGATAGCATGTTCTCCAAACTTGGTGTCCATTAAAATGATTTTGATATTCGCTGTGTGGCTTGTTATCATTGAACGGTAGTGATTCCAATTCACAGAAATATGCAGTTCTTGAGTGGTGATCAAGAACTGTAAGAAGTACGGCCCAATGACGCCGCCGCCCCATAAACCGCACCAAACCCTAATTATTTCGGAATGCAATAACGCATATTTTGCTTGTGCATGTGGGGCGGTGGCATCATATAAATATAGTCGCTTCTAGTCTCGTTGGTGCGTACGCGTGCGTCTGCTTCCAATCGTCCGTCCTTTGTTATTTTAGAAATTATCAACGCCCTCAATGACATGGTAGTTTATAGTGATCGTTGTCAAATTTGGTGTTCCTATCCTCATGAATTTCGTCGCAGCTATGTTTATCTCCAGGCTTACTTTGGCAGCATTTCTATTCAATCGTTTATGCACCAGCATTACCTTTCTAATATGGAGTCAAATAAAATTTAAAATAGCATCCTGCTTCACAACTTCATCGAACCCAAAAGATCAGCTCTTCTTTCCATTGAAGCATACTGAAACTTCAGTATTCCTATACAGCTCCATTATTTGTGTCACGATCTTTTCAGAGATGCCCTTATTCGGCAGCGTGCTCCACATTGTACTTCTCGAAACTGTGTCAAACGCACTCTCGAAATCGATGAATAAAAGGTATAGGTGTGTATTAAGTGCTGCAAGATGTTCAATGATTATACGCAGGGAGTAAATGAGGTCGGCACAAGAGCGTCCTGACCGAAAACCAACCTTTCACAAAATGCTGTCAAATGCAGGCGAAATACGAGGTCACCCTTTTTTTGAGATTGTGATCACGATCCCTTTCTTGCATTCCGAGGGTACAACGTTTGTAATCCAGATCGATCTGATTATTGGGAGGATCGCTTGGGATGTACCTCATACCCCAACAATTCACCAGGCATATTGTCAGGTCCGGCTGTTCAGCCCTGTATTAAATATCAATGGTAAAAGTTCTGCGAAGATATCGAAAGTTCAATTTTAGAGTGACGATACCCCACCATTCTAAAAGTTTCACTTTAGTCAAGATTTCACTGAAAATTAATCATAAGATACATTTTTAAAAGTGTTTAGTAAGGAATTTATTGAAATTTTGGGCTTAAGGAGAATTTTGTTAAATTTTTGCCTTTGGCGAAAATTTCATTAAAACTTTGCCTTTATAGAAGATATCATTGATATTTTATATTGAATGAAAATTTTATCGATATTTTGTCTCTTTGTGTTAATATTGGAATATTTACGGCGTTATTGAAAGTAATAGTAAATCAAACGGCAGCGCTTATTATTTGAGGTCCCACATGTCTATTACACACCGAAAATTACGAAATCTTAATGAAAAAGACGAATTTTGGGTGTGACGATTTTATGACTTTTCTTCAAGAAAATTTTTATGAATTTTTATGAAGGAGTTTTTCTCAATTTTGAAGATTTTTCACGAAAAAAACCTGGCAGCACTGATTGGAAGTCATAACAAAACACTTTATGCAAAATTGAATAACAGTCGTGGCTTCTATGAACGCAGAAATTAAAATCGGGTGATCGGTTGATATGGGACCTATAGCAAATTTAAAACCGAGTTGAATCATATTTGTCATAGTTTTTTCGGCCTTCTAGAAAAACATATCGGGCAAACTTTCCGCCAAATCTTATGTTAATGAGTCCAATCGAAGGACCATTCTTTGTGAAAGCTACAGCCAAATATAGGTCACCCCAGTAGCCGAGTTAGTAGTGTGCTCGGATTACCAGTGCAGGTGTAGTGGGTTCGTTTCCCACTCAAGGTCTGGTCTGTCGCTACTGTAGTGTCTTAATGGACAAAAATAGTCTTAGGAGTCTGTTAAGAAAACAGACTGCCATTCTAACCTAACCTGACAGCCAATAATGAACCGATTTCGCCGAGTTGCCAATGTCTCCAACGGCATACAATAATAAAAAGTATCCGTGCAAAATATTCAGCGGACATCTTTATTCGTTTCTACATTGCTATAGTGATTTTCACAGACAGATGGTCTGACATGTTTAGATCGGCTCACAATTTCAAGACGATCAAGAATATACTTTGTAGAGTCGGAATTTGATATTTCGATGTGTTGTAAACGGAACGACAGAATGAGAATACCCACATCCCCTTAATAGTTTTTAAGAAGCCCTCAACCATTTGATGAGAGAATATTAATTAGTAACCTCATCGTTCTGTCGTTTGCATTGCATTGTGGTCCTCCATGACATTCTGGGTAGATTTACCGATAATGATCCATCTGTCCCTCAGTCATGATAACTTCACAACGAGCACCTATAGCTTCCTCACACGACATAGCTTCCACATAAGGCGAACTTTAGCTTTGACTCCTTCAGCACCTGGTTGCCAATTTATATTCAGTTTCTTTTTGCAAAATTTTGCATATTCATAAAAGGTTAGGTTAGGTTGCATACATCAAATATCACACATCAAAGCCAACAATCGGCTTGTTTCGCATTCTCAATTCAAAAACATTTTCCAATGAAATCTATGTCAGTAGTACCGTGCTGCTTAAAAAATCCCTAATGGTTTCCATTCCATGCCGCTAAGCTGGTTCAAGTTTGGTATCGAACCCGCACCCTACTGCCGGACTCTGTTAACTGAGAAAGCCGGGAGGCATTGACATGGGATATGTTCCAACCTTTCATCATCTTCCACTTATGCCCTACACAAGCTGCATAAGTAGCCAGTGGTCGTGCAAATGCTTATTTTTCAGTCCGATTTATGTTTAAGCTCAATAATAAATGACTTAATTTTTATAGCCGAGTTCGAACGGCGTGCCGCTGTACAACATCTCTTCGGACAGAAAGTTTTACTTCACAAATGTTGCCAGAATTAGGAGGTGAAAACCATCGCGCAATGTTGCATACGCCCTTAATTCGGACACATTCAACTATTTTATTGATAGCAGTACTCTAGCCCCCACGGCTAATTAGTTTTCCCTTTCTTCGGTAAGGCACGTCATCCAAACGATGCGAATCCTTGGTGAGGCGTTAATGTCCTTCTTACATTCCAGGACTGTTCGTGATCTTACTGTCCTGAATGTAATAGCTCCGATGTACAGTTTGCTATCCGTACGTCGGTTCACAATCGAAGTACTCTCGTTAACACAATGCCGCCACACGAATTCCGTAATCACCCAGATCTACGCTTACAACGCCGTATTATGGTAAGGCAGTCAGAAACAGATTTCAGATCCATCCGTATAGCATGAACCACCAGATGGCAAAACCAGTGTTCCCTCAATCAAAGATAGTGCCTCCCACTCAACCTCAAGTATGATCCGATCCAAAACTTCATTTATTTCACCAGGTTTCCTATCGTCTTCTAGGTAAGGTTGAACAAGTAGGAGCGTGCTAAGTTCGGCCGGGCCGAATCTTATATACCCTTCACCATGGTCGCATCTGGCGAGTTCTTTGTGCAGTATCTGTTTTAAGGCAAACAAAGTATAATGAATAAGGACGTAGGAGCAGCTTTATCAAGTTATAGTTCGATTCGGGGCTCAAGAAGCGAAATCGGGAGATCGGTTTATATGGGAGCTGTATCAAGCTATAGATCGATTCTGACCATATTGTTCACGTATGTTGAAGGCCATGGGAGGAGCCGTTGTACAAAATTTGTGCCAAATCGGATGAGAATTGCGCTCTCAAGAGGCTCAAGATGTCAAGACCCAAGATCGGTTTATATTGCAGCTATATCAGGTTATGCACCGATTAGGACCATACTTCGCACAGTTGTTGAAAGTGATATCAAAACACTATGTGCAAAATTTCAGTCAAATCGGACGAGAATTGCGAACTCTTGAGGCTCAAGAAGTCAAGACCCAAGATCGGTTTATATGGCAGCTATATTAGGTTATGAACCGATTAGGACCATACTTCGCATAGTTTTTGGAAGTGATATCAAAACACTATGTGCGAAATTTTAGTCAAATCGGACGAAAGGCTCAAGAAGTCAAGACCCAAGATAGGTTTGTATGACAGCTATATCAAAACATGGACCGATATGACCCATTTACAATCCCATCCGACCTACACCAATAAAAAGTATTTGTACAAAATTTCAAGCGGCTAGCTCTACTCCTTCGAAAGTTAGCGTGCTTTCGACAGACAGACGGACGGACGAACTGACGGACGGACATGGCTAGTTCGCGTTAAAATATCATGACGATCAAGAATATATATACTTTATGGGGTCTTAGACGCATATTTCGAGGTGTTACAAACAGAATGACGAAATAAGTATACCCCCCATCCTATGGTGGAGGGTATGAAAAAGTGTGAGGATGTTAATCCGCCCCATGCCATTATGGACGTACACCTAAGCTAGTAATGGACCCTCTGTACGCTCTAAATACTTAACAAAAGTAAGTTTAAAAAAAATCTAAATTAGGAATTCCGTGTTACGTACAAAATCCTTAATTGTTTTCCATGCCATGCCCTAACTTGGTTCATGTCTGGTATTGTGTCCCCACCTAAGTGCCGGTATCTGTTAGATGCGAAAACGGAGCAATGACCAAGAAAATTCTACAATGTCATCATCTTCCCCGCATTCCCTACACATGCTGTCACTTGCGGCACCGATTTTACATAATAGAGCTCATAGTCCTATGTGTCCCGTTATAATAGCTATACTGACCTCAGTCTTACATCCTTTCAGTAATAGCCTCGTCTTCGCACGATCTGGATCCCCCCATAGGATTTTCGCCGTCCTACCGACATTTTCGTTGTTCGACAGGGTTGCATAGAACATTTAGTCGCCCTCTCTTAGTTGTACCTACATATCAAATTGCAGACCTCTAGCTCCATCTGTCAAGAAAGTACCAAATGGTGCCAATTTTGGTACCAAAATGTACGAATTTTGAATAGATCATTTAGTCACCCATCCATCATATATTTCCTGGTCGTAGCTATATGCCAAATTTCAGAACTTTAGCTTCATCTGTAAAGAAAGTATCAAATGGTACCAATTGCGGTACTAAACGTACGTTTCCTCCCGTTACCAGTACTATTTCTCCCTTTTTTCTTTTCACCCTCGTCCTTTTGCACCAGATGTCTTTTAAGTCATATTTCACGATTTTCCAATATATTTGCAACAAACCTTATTTTTTCGAGACGCTCTTTAATTTGAGCCCAGGAACAAAGATCTAGCCCTTTACGTTCGCGCTGAGCAAATATGTACTATTTCGTACTTTTTAGTACCGAAACGTAAGAATATCACCAAATCCAAACATTCGCGTAAAATTTCATTTTTCTAGCTTTAGACGTTTGGGCTGGGCGATCTGTCAGTCAGCAATCAGTCAATCGCGCATCTCTTTTTTACATATAGACATAGATTTTTCCATGTGCAGCTACGGCCAAAGTAAAGATCCACGAAACTGTATTGTTTTCATATCCATTACAAAAAAAAAGAACAACAACAATTCCCGCTTTAATTTATATGGAAAATCTAAAAAGACAGACATACCCAAAGATGGGTGTGAAATTTTGGCAGATTCTAAAGCCGTTTAATTTTTAAATTCTAATTTCAAGCGAGTACCTTATTCTTGGAGAGAGTATTCGTATAAAGACAATATACCAAAAATTCATTTATTTTGGTAAATCACTGAAATCAAGTTGTGCATTATTTAGCACCCAGTACGTGGTAGCATGAAAAATGAGCCAGGCAAGAAGGTTGCACACTCGCAGCATACAAGCGAGAAGCAGCTGAACTCAAAACATCAACGATTAATTATACGATTTGACAGTAGTATGCTGAGGAAGATCCTTAAGATGAATGTGGTGGCCTGCTGAACAACAACAGGGAAGGCAGAGCACAACTTGAGACCCTTAAAAATAAAGAAGAGGATCGTCATCATCATCATCATCAGCACCAGCATAAAGTGGGCCAGTCAAATTATTTTATTCGTTCCCATAACAGGGGGAACGCTTGCCATAGACAGCGAAAATCATTCAAAATCCATTGAAACAATTAATTATGGGCGAAACTAAAGGGAAACTTTGTGACTTCTCTTTATTGTGCCTTTATTGGATTTCACCTCCTCCTTCTCCCTTATAACAAACAAAAGACCAAATGAGCGCTGTGAAGAAAGCCATTCACCACCATGGCATCGTTTAATTCGATATGCTTCAATTCCTCATTTTTGAGTAGAAGATAAATGGTGCATTATTATCTTAAAGGATATCATCAAAGTAATCTCTGTAACATGGTAATAATCCCAGTGTGGCCGATTGCTTAGCAAACCGAATGACTGACGAATAGCATGATGGCTTTATTATCTCAATATTTTCACAAAGAGAGTTTGACAGACACCAACGCACTTGAAACGTAGATATCCCAGCATAAATACCTCAACCCTTCACTCCGGACGCTTTATCTTAAGGGCCCTGCACAAAGTAAATGAAAATGAAGACTTCAAAAGTTGATTGCTGATTTATGCACATATTCATCATATTCTAGGCAATATGCACATACACAGACAAAGAATCACAAAGGGATACAAACACAAGTTTCCACCTTTCCAATTTCTAACAAATCTGTCGTAGACTTTATGGAAATATAGACAAATACAGTGATTCAAAAGAAACAATTGCTTAAGGAATATTATCCAAAACAAAAAAAAGAACAAGATTTTCGTGATTTTTCGAATATCTTCTAGCTCGAGATCATATTTAATACTTTCTATTCGAAGAATAGCAAAGCAAAGAACTTATAGAAGTTGAGCTAGTGTGGTGATAGATCGATTTCGACCTTGGCACACTTGTTGGATATAATAAAAGAACACCACGTTCAAAATTTCAGCAAAATCTGACAAAAATTGCGGCTTCCAGCGGCTCAAGAAGTAAAATCGTGAGATCGATTTATATGGGAGCTATATCTAAATCTAAACCGATATGGCCCATTTGCAATCCCCAACGACCTACATCAATATTGAGGATCTGTGCAAAATTTGAAGCGGCTAGCTCTACGTGTTTGACCTGTATCGTGATTTCGACAGACGGACGGACGGTCTTGATCGATTCAGAATTACGAGACGATCAAGAATGGGGTCTTTGACGAATATTTTGGGGTATTACAAACGGAATGACTAGAGTAGTATACCCCCATCCTATGGAGGTGGGTATAAAAATATATTAACGTTGATAAGAAATACGGTTAGACTGATTAGAATTGTTCATAAATTGTTAAGAAAAAGATTGAATATGTGCATTTGGTAACTTAAAATTTGGATATTATTGGGAAGAGTATTTCAGAAGCGCATTGCTCGGATAAAAATACTGTTGCTCTGATATGCGATATTGGTGTCGTATTTGAATCACTTGCTTGCCTCTACTAGAATAAGCATAACGAAGTATTGCAGACAAATAAGACGGGCTATTAGTGCATATTGTTTTGTGTAGTGCCAGCAGCGAACATATTTTAAGGTTTGCATCGAAAGTGACACCATATAACTGTATAGCAAAGTCCGATATCCGATCTCTCCTACGCAAACCAAAAACATATCCAGCAACACCAATAAAGGCGAGATGTAGTTTATTTTTAAGAACTGTATCACAATTTGAGAAAATTTCACAAGAAGATAAAAGTTTTGGCAGGATATATGTTTTTGCCAAGAACATTTTGATTTCTAAGGGAGTATACGTGCGACTTATATATAAGGTGCTTAATACACCATATGCTTTGCCAAATGCCGATGTTTTTTATCGCACATGATAGTTTGTCAACAAAAACTACGAATGATGTCGAAGAGCCTAACACAACTCACTGTCTCAAATTTCGGCAAAATCGGGCAATAAATGCGCCATTTATGGCCCCAAAGCCTAAAATCGAGCGATCGGTCTATATGGCAGCTATATCCAAATCTGGACTGATCTGTGCTATATTGTAGAATTATATCAAGGGGCTTAACCTACCTCACTGTCCTAAGTTTTGGCGACATCGGACGATAAATGCGCCTTTTATAGGCCCAAAACCTTAAATCGAGAGATCGATCTATATTGCAGCGATATCCAAATCTAAGCCGATCTGGGCCAAATTATGGGGGCTATATCAAGATATAGCCCAATATAGCCCATCTTCGAACTTAACCAGCTTATGGACAAAAAAAAAAGAATCTGTGCAAAGTTGCAGCTCAATATCTCTTTTTTTAAAGGCTGTAGCGTGATTTCAGCAGACAGACGGACGGACATGTCTAGATCGTTTTAGATTTTTAAGCTGATCAAGAATATATATACTTTATAGGGTCGGAAATGGATATTTCGATGTGTTGCAAACGGAATGACAAAATGAATATACCCCCATCCTTCGGTGGTGGGTATAAAAAGAAACACAAAATCTTTATATATCCGCCATTATCAAAGACCATTTTTCAAAAATGTAAAAAAGACCGCCTACCCCAAATCGGAGTCTATCTATTCTATACTATTTGTGAAATGTACCCTTATATTGGAGCTATTACAAAATATTGGTCGATTCGTCCATGGATTATACTTTCGCCAGGCCGAGAAAATGTTGCTTACAAAATTTTAGACATATTGGACCAAACATGTGGATTTCAGAGCAAAAATACCCAAAATTGGGGGTACTTAAATGTGGGGCCTACACCTAAAGTTGGACCGATATTGACCATATTGGATATATTGGCATGTTATATGCTTAAGAAGAAGCGCATCGATCTTCTGCGCTTTTTCTCCAATATCTGACACCCAGTTTCGAGATGTTGCTCTCCAGTTGTTGGTCACTCCGTAGGAGTTTTGGTCGTCCCCTTTTGCGTTTGCTTTTGTGGACGCCTTCAAAAGCCT
The DNA here is from genome assembly GCF_963082655.1 of Stomoxys calcitrans. Lineage (NCBI taxonomy): Eukaryota > Metazoa > Arthropoda > Insecta > Diptera > Muscidae > Stomoxys > Stomoxys calcitrans. The sequence goes on from NC_081552.1 coordinate 2,917,351, forward strand.
TTTTTGCTTGAGCTTCTTCGTCTTCGTCGGCTTTAACTATTCTATTGTCGTCATACAGCTCGTTGTTCATACACAACGCCTAGTATGTTATAACAAATTTTTCCCAACTAAATTGAACATAAAATACGCCTTTAAGGATCTGAAAATATCTAATCTGGAATCCAGCCCATGCGGGGGCAATGAAAATATTGGGTTGCCCAAAAAATAATTGTCGGTAATATAGTAGTAATATAGTCGGCGTTGACAAAGTTTTTCAACGGCTTGTGACTCTGTAATTGCATTCTTTCTTCTGTCAGTTATCAGCTGTTACTTTAAGCTTGCTTTAGAAAAAAAGTGCGCGAAATTTTGTTTACATTTGTTTGTTTGGCGTCAATTTTAATATGGGTACCACATGTATTGAAACAAATTCATTTAACAAACCGAATCAAAGCTTGTGATATGCACCTTAAACGCCATGAATTCGATCCGTTTTTAAAACGAATCATAACTGGAGATGAAAAATGGATTGTTTACAACAACGTTAGTCGAAAACGATCATGGTGCAAGCATGGTGAACCAGCTCAAACCACTTCAAAGGCTGATATCTACCGAAAGATGGTTATGCTGTCTGTTTGGTGGGATTGGAAGGGTGTGGTATATTTTGAGCTGCTTCCAAGGAACCAAACGATTAATTCGGATGTTTACTGTCAACAATTTGACAAATTGAATACAGCCATCAAGGAGAAACGACCAGAATTGGTCAATCGTAAAGGTGTCATATTCCACCAGGACAACGCTAGACCGCACACATCTTTGGTCACTCGCCAAAAACTGAATGAGCTTGGCTGGGAACTTTTGATGCATTCACCATATAGCCCTGACCTTGCACCATCAGACTACCATTTATTTCGATCTTTGCAGAACTCCTTAAATGGTAAAACTTTCGGATTAAATTTTTGGGCAACCCAATATATAGTCCTATACAGCCCATCATCTAACATATTGGAAATGCACAAACTCTGGCACCAGTTGTTTATGGCAACAAGAGTAAACCAAGTAATCGTTAAATTTGATACAATTCTAACCCAGCAGCATCATAAGCAAAGCCAAACTTGCATCTCTATGCAGCTTTCTTTTCTACTATTCGACTTAAAAATTGATTATTCAATTATTTAGTCATTGAAAGTCGACTTTGACTTTTTTACGCAAAAAAGTCGAGTAATCGATTAGTCGAATGTCGACTTTGGGATCCCTAGATTACCCTTAAACTTTGCACATTTAGTTTTCTAATGACTTGCAATACCTGCGTCAACTTTGGTCTGAATCAGTCTATTTCCACATAGTTTCGCACATAGTGTTTTGATATCACTTTCAACAAGTGTAGCTGCCATATAAACCGATCTTGGGTCTTGACTTCTTGGGCCTTAGAGGGCGCAATTCTCGTCCGATTTGATTGAAATTTCGCACATAGTGTTTTGATATCACTTCCAACAAGTGTGCTAAGTATGATTCAAATCGGTCTATAACCTGAAATAGCTGCCATATAAACCGATCTTGGGTCTTGACTTCTTGAGCCTCTAGAGAACCCAATTCTCATTCGGTACAACGGCTTCTCCCATGACCTTCACCATTCGTGTCCCATTGATACAGCTCCCATATATAAGCCCAATTATCATCCGATTTGGCACAAATTTTGTACAACGGCTCCTCTCATGGCCTTCAACATACGTGTGCAATATGGTCAGAATCGATCTATAGCTTGATGTAGCTCCCATATCACCGATTTCGCTTCTTGAGCCCCGAATCGGACTATTACTTGATACAGCTGCTCCTCCGTCCTTATTCGATATACTTTGTTTGCCTAAAAACAGAAACTGCACAAAGAACTTGACAGATGTGACCATGGTGGAGGGTATATAAGATTCGGCCCGGCCGAACTTAGCACGCTCTTACTTGTTTTAATATTTGATATTTTGTTTGAACTTTGAACCACTGTTTATATCTTATTCTAGTACAAACCTACTTACATTTACACACATAATAGAATTTGTACTCTCCTTCTTTCTCTCTCTTTGCCCTAACGGTACATACGCATAATTTAATGAGGGTTCATTTCATTCATATTGATTTCTTCAAAATGCATAAAATGGATGAGTTGTGGATAAACAGACATTTTGCGTATTTCAACTAAGAATTCACAAGTCCATATATTCAACTAACGTAACATACACAAATACAGCATTTCGGTGTGTGTGTGTGCGTGTGTGAGAGTTTACAAATGCATCTGTGTCTCCTTGTCAAGGTATATTTGTATACGTAAGTGATTAATTCATAAGTGCTTTATAACACTCGAGTGTTTAGTAGAGAGAAAATTGAATTGAAATGGCAATTATGACACAAATCATTTACGTTCCATACTCAATTGGAAGGCATTTAGCAGAGGCAGCAAATAGACAGGCAGGCTGGTATGGATGGATAGATGGGTGGAATGATTATATGACTGGTTGTATGAATATGAATGCGGTTGGGTGGATAAATAGATGGATGGATGGGTGTCTATTAGGAAGTTTGCTTTTCAGAGACGGTGAGAAATTCTAAGCAGTTTTGTTGCTACACAGACCAGCATAAATAGTGTTATTGTATCATTTCTCATTTAAAATCCCAAAAAGGCAGGCAGGCAGAATTTTATCATCACCATCATTGCACTCAATTCTTTTGCCCTAGACATTTGTATCACAAGAAAATGACTATCATTAAAATATGCCCAAGCACACTTAAGCAGAGTTTAAATGCAATTTTCCCCAATCAAGGTTCAAGTTGTAAAAATAGCAGTCAAAGAAGATGACAAAGACGAAGAGCTACAAAATTAAAAGGTCTTTTGTAGGTGATTTACACTTGAAATCATAATCACTCTTCAAAGTTAAGTTAAGGCAATGGTGCGAAAAATTACCAATATTGTGATTGAAAGCTAGAAATGCAAGTAATTAAAGATTGTGTTGAAACAATTATCGCCAAACACGTATGTATATGGAAACAAATTTATAAGGCATTGAGCTGTTATTACAGTAGACAGATATCACGCATCTCAAGAGATTTCTAAGAAATGAAGTGATCGGAAGAGTTTCAAACGAAACTTTAGTGGCAAATTGGTGAGGATCGGTTAACTAATGACCATGTCAAAACTAAACGAAAGTCTATATGGGAGTTTTATCTAAATCTGAATTGATTTTTAAGTCATTTGTGGAAAATTTAGAGAAAATCTGTTAAGAAATACGCTGAAAAGGCTCTAAAAGAGAAAATCTGTTGATACATATATATGTGAGCTATATCTGAACCGCACCACTGTGGGCAAAATGATCGATCGAGCTCCTCCAAAGTTGTGGGATTTTGGGTGATTTTTTTTTCTTCGTTTAGCTACAATAAAAACCATAACAGCAAAAATTTTAATATTTTTTGTGAAAGTTGCAAAAATTTTTCATATTTTAAAAGTTGTTTTTATACATACCACCTCGAAATATTCATCTGCGACCCTATGACGTATAAAGTATAAAATCTTGATCGTCTTGATATTCTAAGTCGTTTTAGCCATGTCCTTTCGTCTGTCCGTCTGTCTGCCGAAATCACGATTGAGGTTGAACGAATAAAGCTAGCCACTTGAAACTTTGCAAATGCACTTCTTGATGATGGAGGTCATAGGAGATTGCAAAAGGGCCATATCGCTTCAGATTGGGACATAGCCCCCGTATGAACCCATCCATCGATTTGACTTTTTGAGTCCCTAAAGGGTGCAGTTATTATCCAAGTTAACTACAATATATTTTGCACAATGACTTCTCCTACGACTTCCAACAACTGTTGCAGGTATAGTGTGAATCGGTTCATAACCAGATATAGATCCCATATTAACCGATTTGCCGATTGTATTTATTGAATCTCTAGAGGGGGCAATTCTTATCCTATTGGGCTGAAATTTTGCATGATGAGTTTTGTTTTGACTTCCGACAAGTGTGTTTAGTATGGCGCTAATCGGTACACAACCTGATATAGCTGCCATATAAATCCATTTGTGAACTTAACTTTTTGAGCCTCTAGAGTGCGCAATTCTATTAATCATCCTAAATTTAACTCTAACTCCACTACCACATCCATAGTTATATCTAAATATATGTCTCTGCTATATCTAAATAAAGTCTGATCTAAACCATAATTGGGTGGGATGTAGGGGGTTTAATACAACCCACTGTTTCAAATTTCAGCGAAATTGGGCAGCTTTTATGGGTTTCGGACCCCTAATCGGTCTATATGGCAGCTATATCTAAATATGGTCCGATATGACGCGTTCAAGAACTTAACCTCCGTGCAGCAAAAAATCTTTTCTGTGCCAAATTTCAGCCTAATATCTAAATTTTTTAAAGCGGTTGCCGTATGGACAGACACACGGACATCTTTAAATCGCCTTAGAATTTAACTGCGATCCGAAATGTGTATAGTTGGTAGGATCGATGTGTTGCAAACGGGTATAATTAGTGGCAAAACCTAAAGGTCTATAAATTGAAGAAAAGTGGTACTGTAACCAAAGGAGATGAAGACCCTAAAAAATGAATGTGACCGAAGAATTTGGAATATCGGCTAGACACTCTCAAATATTTAAAAAAGAAAAAAAAAAGTAAAAGCGCATAAAAGTTCGGCCGGGCCAAATCTTATATACCCTCCACCATGGATGGCATTTGTCGAGTTCTTTTCCCGGCAACTCTTCTTAAGCAAAAAAAGGATAAAAGAAAAGATTTGCTCTGTTATTAGAGCGATACTTGATATCCGGATATGGTCCGATTTAGACCACAATCAAATTATATGTTGGAGACCTGTATAAAATGTCAGCCAATTCGAATAAGAATTGCGCCCTTTGGGGGCTCAAGAAGTAGAAATAGAGTAATATAAACACGTATGTTGATGGTGGTGGTCATGAGAGGATCCGTCGTACAAAATTTCAGGCAAATCGGATAATAATTGCGACCATTAGAGGCTCATAAATCAATATGTCAGATCGGTTTATATGACAGCTATATCAGGTGATGAACCGATTTGAATCTCATTGGTCACAGTTGTTGAAAGTTATAATAAAATATGCCATGCAAAATTTCAGCCAAATCGGATAGGTATTGCGCCCTCTAGAATCTCAAGAAGTTAAGCCCCCAGATCGGTTTATATGACAGCTATATTAGGTTATGAACCGATTTGAACCATACTTCGCGCAGTTGTTGGATATCATAACAAAATACTTCGTGCAAAATTTCATTCAAATCGGATTAGAATTGCGCCCTCTAGAGGCTCAAGAAGTCAAAACCCCAGATCGGTTTATATGGCAGCTATATCAGGTTATAGACCGATTTGAACCATACTTAGCCCAGTTATTGATAGTCATAGCGAAACACGTCATGCAAAATTTCATTCCAATCGGAAAAGAATTGCGCCCTCTATAGCCTCAAGAAGTCAAGACCCAAGACCGGTTTATATGGCAGCTATATCAAAACATAGACCGATATGGCCCATTTACAATACCAACCGACCTACACTAATAAGAAGTATTTGTGCAAAATTTCAAGCGACTAGCTTTACTCCTTCGGAAGTTAGCGTGCTTTCGATAGACAGACAGACAGACGGACGGACGGACGGACAGACGGACGGACGGACAGACGGACGGACATGGCTAGATCGACATAAAATGTCACGACGATCAAGACTATATATACTTTATGGGGTCTCAGACGAATATTTCGAGTAGTTACAAACAGAATGACAAGTTAGTATACCCCCCATCCTGTGGTGGAGGGTATAAAAACATGTGGTACTGCTTTGTATGCAGCCGCTGAAACATATGTTGGGCTTGAGACAGCTTGTACTTGTACTTCGCTATAGTGAAGGGTGCGTACTTACTTACAATAAATTACCATTTATAACTTAAAATAAGTTCGTCCCGGTACTCGTAGTTGAGTTGGCAGCGCGCTAGGATTACCTTCTGCAGCGGTCGTGGCTTCCATTCCCAGTAGAATGATGGCCTGTCTCTAATGTGGCATAGATATAGACTGAGCGGCAGTCTATATCGAACATAACGTTCCATTCAATATAAAATTAATACAAATTTGAACAACATTTTGTTAAAGTCACCACTCGAAGACACCTTTTGCCCATTACGGCATTGCAATAGAGTTCCTACTTTCAAATTGCGTGTGATCAATTTATTACACTTAGAGACCTAATGTGGTATCATCATGAAGAAGAGTTCCGGCTAAATGGGACCCAAGGAGATTTGGGAACTAAAATGGTTTGTGTTTGATTTGTTTGAACGATGATTCCTTGCTGAAGTTGTTTGCTGCAACTGATTTAAAGACTTCAGAGGATATTTATTATCTTTATTCGGCAGCAGTAAGAAGTCAGCCGCCAGCCAGCATGAGCAGCCAAAGGAAGCTGTACGTTCATCATCGATTGCAAGATGATGGCAATCCTGTTGTTGTTGTTGTTGTTTGGCATCAGTGTTTCTTGTCGATCATCATTGATCATTGATCTTGTCTTTGATCATTCACGAAACGAGGAAAGCCTTGCCACAGCAGCAATCATATTCTTCTCATCTTCTTGGGTTCGTATGATGATGGGTCTTTTGGGCCATTTGCTATGGTGTGGTGGTATGGGGCTTTGGTCTATAGCAGCAGTTGCTTAAAGTCTTAAATGTTTTATAAATGCTCAGCCCCGCGGGATTTCTTGTTGACATTGTGATCAACGAGATTGCTAGCGACATCTGATATGATCACTTGTCGCTTTTTTCTCCTTCGAGTTCTTAAAAATAAACGATTAGACGTAATGTTTCAGTCAGTCAGTCACATCTCCTTTCGACTGGCCATCCATCCATCCATCTAAATGTCCAAAGATCCATTCCCCTGTCTTCCTTCCCTTCATCACTCCCCGTATATGACCGTTCGTTTGTATATCTTTTGGCTTCTACCCAAATCTTTATATGATTCGCTCGTTGGTCATGGAGAATTTTGACACAGATTTGGAACAAAAAGCTCACCAGAGAATGTACGGCAACATCGGCAGCAGCGGCAGTGGCAGCCACAGCCACAGTCGCATGAACAACAAAACAAAATCCTTATTTGGATGATTACGTTTGGGGCTTTAGCCATCTCTACGGCCATTTGCGGATCGACAGCTTTGTTAATGTTCTTCGAGGATTTGTTGCATGTCCCGCATTTGCCGTCCCATTGTTGTTTGCTGATTTTGTTGAGAAATGTTTTCTTAGTAGCCCAATGCTACGGTGCTCTGCTCTGCTCTGTTGCTTTTACTCTGTTGTTGTAGAAATTGCTTAATGATTGCTGCGTCTTTTTTGATTTTTAATTTCATTCGAGTGGCGTCTAAGTGTGTACTTTGAAAAACCGTTGTTGCACTTCTGTACGCAATTGTCATTGCGGTGATGGTTTTGATTTTTCAACAGCACTCTCGCCAGCGTCCATGGTAGGGTTTTCAAAAAACCCGGTACTTCTTTTGGCAATGGAAAACCGAAATATTGTCAATATGTTTGTCAAGATTTTACGAAAACTTTAGTTCCCTAAATAAATTTCGCAAAAATTTAATTTGAAAAAAAAAAGTTTTTAAAACAATTTGGTTTTCATAGAAAACTTTACCAAAATGTTGTTTTTATAGAAAAGAAGCTGAACCGGATCCGACCCGGACGTGCTCTTCTCCCAAATACCGTTTATTTAAACCCCATATTGTCATTGGTGTAAGGGAAGTTTACAGGATGAAAATGGTCTAGCATTTTCCCAAAGAAAATTGGTCCCGAAAGTGGGTATCAATTCTTGCTCTACCCACCCATACCTTTCATTCAAGCCCCACATTGTCATGGTCGGTAAATATGCCCGATTGAGGGGTGTTTTGGGGAGTGGGGTGTTTTGGGGAGTGGGGTGTTTTGGGGAGTGGGGTGGTCCCCCAAACACTAAGCCCTGAAAATACATCGGCAATGTGCTCTATTCTCATATATTTGAACCCCATATTGCCATTGTCCTCAAAATTGAATATCAAATTCGTTTTCTAATCTCAAATACCATTCATATGAAACTCCTTATTGCAAAAGCCAGCAAATATGTCCTGTTTGGGGTAGAGGCCCTAAAAACTATGAATATCGCTCTCCACTCTCTTAACTGTCCATTGTCCTATTTGGTTATGATGGTGGGACGTCACCTAGACAGTTGGTTCCGAATATTGTTATCAAATTCATGGTCTACTCCCCAAATACCCATTTTTTCATAGCCGGCAAACATGACCGTTTTGGGGGGTGCTTTGGTGACCTGGGCCTGAAAAAATATACCAAATTCGTATTCTACTCTAAAATACTGCTAATTGCAGGCCCATAATGACATGGTTAGCAAATACGTTCTATATGGGTGCTATTATGGGGGTGGGGTGGCCTCATAAACACTTTGTCGCGAATATAGATATCAGATTCGTGCTTTACTCCCTAAGACCTCTCATTTGAGACCCATATTGCTACTGTAGTAAATTTGTCCTCTTTGGGGGTTGTTTTTGGAAGGGGTCGGAAATATGTCCGATTTAGGGGACATATCCATTTCCATTTCCGACCCTATAAAGAATATATATTTTTGATCAGAGTAAAAATCTAAGACGATGTAGACATGTCCGTCCGTCTATCTGTTGAAATCACGCTACAGTCTTTAAAAATAGAGATATTAAGCTGAAATTTTACACAGATTATTTTTTTGTCCATAAGCAGTTAGGTTCGAAGATGGGCTATATCGGACTATATCTTGATATAGCCCCCATATAGACCGATCCGCCGATTTAGGATCTTAGGCCAATAAAAGCCACATTTATTACCCGATTTTGCTGAAATTTGGGACAGTGAGTTGCGTTAGGCCCTACGACATCCTACGTCAATTTAGCCCTGATCGGTCCAGATTTGAATAAAGCTGTCATATAGACCGATCCTCAGATTTAGGGTCTTAGGCCCATAAAAAGCCACGTTTATTATCCGAAGTCTTTAAAAATAGAGATATTGAGCTGAAATTTTACACAGATTATTTTTTTGTCCATAAGCAGTTAGGTTCGAAGATGGGCTATATCGGACTATATCTTGATATAGCCCCCATATAGACCGATCCGCCGATTTAGGATCTTAGGCCCATTAAAGCCCCATTTATTATCCGATTTTGCTGAAATTTTGGGCAGTGGGTTATTTTAGGCCCTTCAACATCTGTCTTTAATTTGGCCCTACTCGGATCAGATTTGGATATAGCTGCCAAATAGACTGATCTCCCGATCAAATAGCTTTCATTTGAGCCACATATTGTCATGGTCGGTAAATTTGTACTGTTTTGGGGTTGTTTTGGGAAAGCGGCGGTACTCCAAAGAAAGATCCCTAGAAAATTGGTCCCGAATGTGGGTATACATTTTGTGCTCTTCTCCCCAATACCTTTCATTTGAGCCCCATATTGCCATGATCGTTAAATATGTATGGCCGATTTAGGGGTGTTTTCGGGGGACCACCTCAAATATGACTGGTTTGGGTTGTGGGCCATAAAACTATCAACACCGAGTTCCACTCTCTTGGAGCTCCAAATTGTCATGGTGAGCAAATACGTCCTGTTTGGGGGTTGCTTTGGGTTTGGGACGTCCCCTATACACTTGGTCCCGGATGTTGATAGTAGAATTCCTTTCATTTGAGCCCCATATTTCCATAGTTGGCAAACATGTCAGGTTTGGGGGAAGGGCGGCCACTCTGTGACTTGGCCCTGAAAATATATAAATCAGATTCGTGTTTTTTTCTAAAAAAAAAAACCTTTTATTTGAGCCCCATATTGCAATGGTCACCAAATACGTCCTATTTGGGTAGTGTTATGGGGGTAGGATGCCCCATAGACACTTATTCCTGAATATTGATACCATATTCGTGCTCCACTCAATGACCTTTCTTTTGAGCCCCATATTGCTGTGGTTGTAAATTTGTCTTCTTGGGGGGAGGAGACCAAACACTTGGTCCCACATTTGAATATGAGATTCGGGTTCTACACTAAAATACTTTTTATTTGAGCCCCATATTGCCATGGTCAGTAAATAAGTACTATTTGGGGGGTGTTTTGGGTAAGGGGTTGACCCCAGAAACTTGGTCCCGAAAGGTGGTATCAATTTCGTGTTCTACTTCCAAATACCTTTTATTTGGGTCCCATATAGCCATGGTCGCAAAATATGTCTGATTTGGGGTGTTTTGGGGGTTTGGGTAGTCCAGTTGTTTCTATATTTTGATATCATTTACGTGTTTTTATCGTTAATACCTTTCATTAGACTCCCATATTGTCGTGATTGGTATATATATTTTTATGTGATCTGGCTGAAATTTTACACTTATTATCTATTATACCTTCCAACAAACTTGGCAAATATGGTCCACATCGGTCCATAACCCGATATTTCTCCCATTTAAACAGATCTCATGGCTTCATAGGCTCCTAGAGCCGCAATTCTTACCTGATCTGTTTGAAATTTTGTACGTAGTGTTCTGACTTCCAACAAACGTTCCCAAATATGTCGTTCTATAACTTGACACATCTCCCATTTACACCAATCTCCTGATTTGACATCTAGGGGCTCGAGAAGCCGCAATTGTTATTTGTCTGAAATTTCGCACGTAGTGTTATGTGGCAACTTTTTCATCCGTGCCAAGTATAGTCCAAATCGATATGTATCCTGATATAGCTCCCATTTCCCAATCTCCCCAATAGCTTCTTTCGGGCCCTAGAAGCTTCGATTTTTGCTAGTTGTGTAGAAATTTGGTACGTAAAGTTCAAATATGCACCTCTACTGAGATTCTTTTGTGTAAATTTTTAGCCTACTCCATAGTGGTGGGTTCCAGGGTTACCACGCTTTTAGTTGTTATAGAAAATTTCAAAAATTTTATGAAAAATTTTGTCATTTTGGATTTTTTTTTATATTTTGTTGTCTAGAAAACTTTTTCAAAATTTTATTTTTTAGAAAATTGTATCAAAAATTTATTTGCCATTAATTATGTTGGATATTTTTTTTTTTTTTTGTAATTTTATTATCTGGATTTTTTTAATTTTACTTTCTAGACAATTTTGTCAAAATTTTACTTTTACACCATCACTGTGGTACAGGGTATTACAGATTTGTGCATTTGTTTGCAACGCTACGAAGGAGAAGAGCTAGACCCATTGATAAGTATACCGGTCGGCATTGAATCACTTCCTGATGCGATTAAGATATGCCCGTCTATCTTTCTGTCCATGTATACTTGTGATCAAAGTACGGGTCGCATTTATTGTCCGATTGTCATGAAATTTTGCACAGTTCACTTCTTTGGCTCAAGGACAAATGCTATTGATTATGAATTTATTTGGTTCAAATTAAGATATAGCTGAAAGACGTGAGTGTGAGCGAATTGAGATGTACAGGAGTCAGAATGAAGTTCGGAAATTCTACCAAAGAAATAAACATCAAACCGATGACTTTGGTGCAGGCACATCCTCCTGCAGAGACAAAGAAGGAAATCTAGTAACTGACACAGAAAACATGCTGAGGATATGGAAAGAATATTTTACCCAACTGCTAGTGTTCGACGTGGCGGCGAAGAGCATACTGCAGAAACAATCCCTGATGATGGTATAGAATGTTTACTTCCTAGTCAGAATGAGGCCCAAGAAGCAGTGACTAAAGAACGACAAGGCATCAGGAGCCGACGGGTTACCCGCTGAACTATTTAAGACCGGAGGCGACACCTCGATGATTGGAACCTGGAACCTCAGCATACTATGTCCCGTACACAAGAAAGGAGACAAGACGGAATGTGCCAACTATAGAGGAATAAGTCTCCTCCCCATCGCATACAAGATACTCTCGAGTGTACTGTGTGAAAGATTAAAACCTGAAGTCAATGAGCTAATTGGGCCCTATCAATGCAGCGCCAAATCCTGGAAAAGACTCGATAAGGATAAATTAACACCTACCATCTCTTTGTTGACTACAAAGCCGCCTTCGATACTCCTTTACTTTGAAAGGTATTTCAAGCCATGTCTGAGTTTGGTATCCCTGCAAAATTAATAAGACTCTGCAGGATGATACTTGCTGATACGCGTTCCTCAGTAGGAATAGGAAAGAATCTCTCCGAACCATTTAATACCAAACGAGGTTTCAGACTGGGAGACAGTCTATCGTGTGATCTCTTTAACATCCTGCTGGAGAAGATTATACGAGATGCAGATGTGAATAGATATGGCACACTTATCACAAAAGAACACATGCTACTCGCCTATGCCGAAGATATCGATATCATAGGTCGGCCACCGGAAATAGTAACTGCAGCCTTTCAAAGAATCGAAAGAAAGTCAGTGAAAATGGGTCTGACAGTAAATGGAGATAAGACGAAATGGATGGTTTCATCTCCCAAAAAGCCTTGCACAACCGAGCAGATAAAGAAAATGGAGAAAGTTGGGAACCACAACTTTGAGACAGGCAGTAACTTTATCTACCTCGGCACCGCCATAACCGAAACGAATGACACCAGTAGAATAATGCTGGCAAACCGATGCTACTTTGGACTAAGTAAGCAGTTTAGAAACAAGGCCACCTCTCGACAGACGAAAATTACACTATACAAGACACTGATACTACCCATGCTGTTATATCGTTCTGAGGCATGGGTACTTGTGAAAGTAGATGAGGCAATGCTTGGAGTATTTGAGAGTAAGATTCTTCGTAAAAGATATGGACCAGTTTGCGTTAATGGAGAATATAGGCGATGGATGAACCACGAGCTGCATGACAACGATAGCATAGTTACACGTTTCAAAATACAACGGCTGCGTTGGCTAGCTCATGTTGTCAGAATGGATGAAGAAGCTCCAGCAAAGAAGTCTTTTGAAGGCAACGCGGTGGTACACGCAAAACCGAGAAGACCAAAAGCCCGATGGAAAGATCAAGTTGTGGGAGACGCCTCGAAACTTGGTATCAGAGATTTTAGAATCAGCGCAGAAGATAGAGGCGCTTGGAACGCCATTCTACGTTCGGCTAGTGGAACACATATACTGTCACAGCCAATTAAAGTAAGTTAAGTAAAGTAAGTGAAATCTATATATATTTTCCTTTTAAGGGTGTAGAAGCCACAATTGTGGTCCGATATTTTAAAATTTCGTAAAAATCGGTTCAGATTTAGATATAGCTCCCATATATATCTTTCATTCGATATGGGGTTTTAAGGCCATAGAAGCCACAAGTTTGGTCCGATCTTTATAAAATTTTGCGTGAAACGCAAACGTGCGCAAAATTTCATTAAAATCAGTCGGGACTTGGAAGCTATAGCTTCCATGTACATATTTCATCCGATACTGACTTTTAAGGCAATAGAAGCGACAATTTTGGTCAGATCTCAACAATAATGGGCATGAGATCTTCTTTTGACATCCCAATACTTGTGTAAAATTTCACCAAAAATAGGCACAGATCTAGATATTACTCCCATATAAATCCTTTATCTGATATGATATGAAGCTGTAGAAATCCATAATTTTTGTCATATCGTGAGAAAATCTTACATGGTTCCATTCGATATTTCAATAGGTATAACTATAGATTGGGAGATAAGTTATATGTATTAAAAGTAGTACGTAAACTAGGTAGGATAGGATAGGGGGCAAATGAACTGGGCGAGGTCAGCTGATGCTTTAAAATTAGTAGCACAAATATCAGTCAATTGAACATTGCGCAGCTGGTTAAGACGATGAAGCTCGCTGAAGACGGTGAAGCTCGCTAAAGGCTTTGATATTTATGGAGATAACGAATTTTTCTATTCACAATATTTTTGGGGCATAGTGAATAATTTGTCTGGTTTTAGCAAAACGGGAGTGGAATTTTTATTTAAAGAAATGTAATAACCGCTGATACGGGTCTTTGTCCTTTGGTTTCAATCGCTCTGCACCTTTCCAATTGCATTGCTTCTGTAAGCTTTCGAAGAGGCGAAAGAGCTGAATGAGGGTTATGGGAGTCAGTACCCCAAAACATTAGCCAATTGAGCATTATCAGTCGTACGACATGTTTTCCTTAGGACCATGTTTTTTGTTTTGTTTTGTAATCGTTAACCATCATGCTGCCGATGTCATAGTTGTTGTTGTAAATGTTTTGTTTTATTTTAGACTTTACCATGTTGTTGCTGTTATGTTTAGCGATTGACAATTGTTGCTGGCTGGTGATGTTGCTGTTTGCCGTTTGTTGTCATTGCTGACTGATGGCAAAGCCAATGCTGCTGCTGCTGCTGCCCCTTATCCCAGCAATTTATGTTGTTGTGTAATTAAAACAAATACACCAGTGGACAAAAACTGTCTTTGTAGCGTTTTTGCTGCTCCGCTATGTTCTTCTTTCTTTTTTCTCTCCAGACCCAGGGCGAGCGAGACTAAAGCCGAGTCCCGGCTTGAGAAGCTGTGTTCCATGTACTTTGACTAAATGACATTGACGTCTGCTGTGTGCGACATCAAATGAAATGAGCGATTGCTGCTTCACTTGTAGCTGACGTTTGTCTTGAAGTTGATCCGACAAAGCTTGTTATGACATGATTTGATTTATGCTTTCATCATTATCAATCCCCCCGGTTTTTAGTGAGCTGCCTAAGACTGGCGGCTAGTCCCGATCTGAATTGTGGTTGTCATTGCGGCAGTTGCCTCTTTTGTGGCGGTTTTTTTTTTTACCGTCGCCACTAGGTGGTCACATTGGTGATAGCATTATCATATTAAATAAATTAACAATTATCACAAGATTGTCTCGTCCGATATGGCAACCAAACGACAAAGATCGATATGAAATTTCTAATAATAACAAGAAACTTTAGCCGAGTGCAAGAACACAAACATTCGAATATTTGCTGCCAACAAATTATCAGGCCCAGGACTTTAACACTTTGTTCGGATGCTCCTACCAGCACAAGTCTATGACTTTCCTGCCTCTGGTATGGGCTCCAACATTTCATAAACGATTTATTGAATTAAAACATCCAGGGGGGGAAGGGAAAGGCAAGACGATGCCATTGCAGGAAACCCACTCAAATATCGATGCGCCTTGCTCCAATGCAATTATAATTGGAATCGAAACATGTTTAACAAGATCTAAATAAATACTCGCATTATTATGCGAAACCATGGAGGAAGGCGCGGCGGCGTTAAGTACACATCACCAGCCACAGCCACATGGTTACATCCATCTATGTAACCATTCGGGGCCCCATCCAAAGAGGCAGTGTAACAGGCATTTGGTCATACATGCTGGTTAGAACAGCCAATATACATAAACGCACACTCCTTTCTTTTTGTATGTCGAGACACATACAAGTGGAGCCCCATGCGAATTCAAAGTCTCATAGGCGGATAGGGAAGCATTTAACAGTGATTTTTACGCTTAGCTAAGAAGTAGGGAGGCCAATTGAATACATTTACTACTCTCCCTTGGATTGATCTAAAAACATTCTAAATTCTAAAACTTATAATAAACGGGTAAAAAAACTATGCAGATTTTTTGACGAATTTTTAATCTTCTTTTGTTTTTTCCTGCTACACGTGGTTGGATTCTTCTTTTCTCTCTATGAAGTCTCTGACACATTTCTAATACGGCATACCTAAAATCAGAAAAGAGGAGCAGCACTTGAATTCACACAAACGCCAGACATTGAATACACAAAACGCATGCGCGAACATGGCTATACAGTTTCGTGAGTAGGGTTGCCAAATGTTAAGCAGTGAAGGAGAATGCAAACACATTTATATATGGGCTGTGTAGAGAAATGTGCACTATTTGAAAAATGTTGCCCATGAACATGCCACGAAGGAACAGCGGTAAACTTCTCACAGATCAATGAGAGCTGTCCGATTCAAGTTTAAGCGCTTTGATAAGGGATCTCCTTTTTATAGACGAGTCCTAACACAGTGTCGCCATACCAAATGGTACAGTACCTCACAAATGTCGGGCCAAGGGCATAACCACCGATAAGATCAAGCAAAGATGTTCGTTCATCAACAACAGGTATTTGTTAGAAACTGTCCACAGGCGTTCACATTGTGACAACGTCTAGTGCCCACTTTTTTCGTAAAAAGTTTTTATAGCCTGCTAAGAATCGAACCTGCGTTCCATCCATGCCATGATTATGTTAAAATAAACCTTGCCACATTGCACAACACACACAGTCACTTTTATGGAATACAACTTAGAATGTACATGATTTTGCAGCGTCTTTTTATACCCTACACCACTACTGTGGTACAGGATATTATAACTTAGTGAATTTGTTTATAACACCCAGAAGGAAGAGAGATAGACCCATTGATAAATATGCCGATCGACTCAGAATCACTTTTCAAATTAAGCACAAGCATTTTCTTGGGCCTAGAGACGAAGCCTATTGAAATTGGAAAAAATCGGTTCAAATTTAGATATAGCTCCCATATCTATGTTCGTCCAATTTGGACTAATACGGCAATAGTATCATCATATGTGAACCGATTCTCTCGAAATTTTACACAAGTGTTTCCCTTATAAGTCTCGACATTATTGGTGAATTTTGTTTAATTTTTTTTATACCCTCCACCATAGGATGCGGGGTATACTAATTTCGTCATTCTGTTTGTAACTACTCGAAATATTCGGCTGAGACCCCATAATGTATATATATATATATATTCTTGATCGTCGCGACATTTTATGTCGATCTAGACATATCCGTCCGTCCGTCCGTCTGTCTGTCGAAAGCACGCTAACTTTCGAAGGAGTAAGGCTGCCGCTTAAAATTTTGCACAAAAACTGTGCCAAGTATGATTCAAATCGGTTTATAACCTGATATAGCTGTCATATAAACCGATCTTGGGTCTTGACTTCTTGAGCCTCTAGAGGGCGCAATTCTTCTCCGATTTGAATGAATTTTTGCACAAAGTATTTTATTATGATATCCGAAAACTGTGCCAAGTATAGTTCAAATCGGTTAATAACCTGATATAGCTGGCATATAAACCGATCTGGGATCTTGACTTCTTGAGCCTCTAGAGGTCGCTATTATTATCTGATTTGCCTGAAATTTTGTACGACGGATCCTCTCATGACCATCAACATACATGTTTATTATGGTCTGAATGGGTCCATAGCCCGATACAGCTCCCATATAAATCGATCTCTCTATTTTACTTCTTGAGCCCCCAAAGGGCGCAATTCTTATTCGAACTGGCTGACATTTTACACAGGTCTCCAACACATAATTTAATTGTGGTCCAAACCGGACCATATCTTGATATCGCTCTAATAGCAGAGCAAATCTTTTCGTATATCCTTTTTTGCCTAAGAAGAGATGACGGGAAAAGAACTCGACACATGCGATCCATGGTGGAGGGTATATAAGATTCGGCCCGGCCGAACTTAGCACGCTTTTACTTGTTTTTTTAAAAATTTTGTCATTAGATTTTAATTTTTTCTTCAGACAAAATCATTTTGCCTCCCCCCTGGCTACGTCCCTGGCTCCCATATATATGATCGTCCCATTTTGAATAGTGCTCAATAATTTTGTGATTTGTTAAATGATTATCACAAAATTTGGCACGAAGGCTTCTGTTATAACTCTTCTAATGACTGATGAAATTTTATCAGTTTTAGATATAGCTCCCATAACTCCTGATTTTCAGAAAGAGGTTTAAGTGTTACTGATGGTGATTCTCTGTGAGGGGTTAGGTGGCAATGACTCTTACCCAAATAATGAGTGGCAATGATACTCGAGATGACAATGCGAGTTATTGTCGCCTTCAAATAACCAATGTCCAAAATCAGTGCCTGTTCCCAGGTTAGGGGCGGCTGGAAGCGAGTGTTGGCTCTTGGCTCGCGACATCGAGGGATTCATATGCGATCTCATATAACCCATGCGGTTGGGGCGCTGGGCCAATAACCCAACCTTGCAAAATTAAAAGGTTTACTCTGAAACCCACGCAAACGAAAAACGGATTATGATCTGCGGATCTGCACCTGGAATATCCTTATACGAGTAGAGAAGGTACTGTAAACGCACTGGTGGATGTATTGGAGAAGTACAAGACAGACATTATCGCCTTAAAAAAAGTGCGATGGACCGGGAATGGCGTCACAACAACACCAAATGGTGACGAAATATACTATAGCCGCTTTAACACGAGACATGAATTTGGCTGCGGATTCGTAGTTTGTTGGAGACTGTAGCTCCTTGTCACAATTCGCAAAAAAGCCAAATTTTCAACATCAGCCTTATTTGTGCCCATGCCCCAACGGACGACAAGGACGAGCAGACCAAGAATGTTTTCTACGAGCGCCTAGAGAGAGAATATGACCGCCGTTTCGCTCACGATATTAGAATCGTTCTGGAAGATTGTAATGCGAAGTTAGGGAAGGCAAATATATTTGGTCCAACAATCGCAAAACTTTGCCTCCAAGAAATATCGGAGGATCGGTTTATATGGCAGCTATATCCAAATTTGGACCGATCTGGGCCAAATTGACGAATAATGTCGAGTGGCCTAACACCACTCATCGGATAATAAATATGTCTTTTATGGGTGTAAGACCTTAAATCGGGGGATCGATCTGATGGGGGCTATCGAACTTAACTTCGAACTTAACCTGCCTAAGGACAAAAAACGAATCTGTGCAAAGTTTGAGCTCAATATCTTTCTTTTTAAAGACTAGCGCGATTTCAACAAATAGACGGACGGACATTAGCAGATCGTCTTAGGTCTTTACGCTGATCATGAATATATATTCTTTATAGGGTCAGAAATGGATATTTTCAAAGTGTTGCAAACGGAATGATAAAATTAATATACCCCCATCCGTCCATCCATGGTGGGTAGAAAACGATTCGATTCCTAGCGATTGCTGTTTGTTCGTGTACACCATAGTTCGATATCCACAAACAGGCTATTAGTCCTCTTGCCAATCTGGCGTTCTGTAGAGGCCTCACCGGTGCAACATTTTTTTCCGTCCACCTTGTTGCTTTCCCTTTTGGTGCTTTGGTCTCATTTTTCTCTCAGTTCTGCTGTCTTACAACTTTGTGTGGTATATCTCTATCTGTGTTTCTCCATCTACCTTTTCCCTTCTACGTTCTTCCAGGGCGAACACAGACACCGAAGGTCTCCGAGTAAAGCGGCTAGTAACCAAGGTTGCTGGTCGCTTGCCCTCCTAGCCTAGGTATTACAAAGAAAGGGGCTACGGTAGATCATTTGTGGCCAACTTAAATAGCCTGCTTGTATCATCTCGTTTCAGCTCTCGTTATTAAATATTTCAAAAAGTTATCTGTGCCTGTTTTCAAACGACAGATCTTTCGCTGTGCAGCTGTTCGATATCGACTCGATCGCTCGATTTGATTTGAGTACAGAGGGCGTGTTTCATTGTACTAGCCCCTAGTACACTAAGCCGATAACGTTTTACCTTGGTGTACCTCTTTGAGTAGTCTGTGTATTAACCAACCCCCTGACTTTGGGTCAAAATTTGGTTGGCAACCCCCAAGGTAATGAAATAAATGTAATAATGATATTAAGAATCAAAGTAGTTGCTGAGACTTGGCAAACGAAAGAATTTTCACAGCCAAAACCAAAGAACAGGTTGAAGAAAAGCACCGGTGTATAAGAAAAATGCATAAAATAAGAAACTTCAAATGGATATGAAAATGCTAATTTATATGTGTTTGTACACAACGGATACATTTCTATATAAATATGCTCCAAGAGATATGGGGCCCGTGCGATAAACGCATCCATGCAGCATGCAACCATACGGATGGCTGCTTGGATGGATGTTTTTGTTGTTATTGGTTGTGGTGTTTCTCGTATGGCTAACATCGACTCACATGTGGCGCACTCCAGTCTCTGGCACAGACTGCCAGGGCAACTGGAATGGCCTGGCTGGACTGGGCGGAGGACGCTGATGAGGCCAACGACGCCGTTCTACCGCTACTCTTTCTGCGTTGGAGCACAAATGAAATCTTAATAGAAGCAAGTTTTAGCAGCAATTTAGATATGCAGAGGTACGATTGCATTCATAATAATGCAAATAATAAAAACAACATTAATTATACATTGTGCAAGTGAGTGTGTGTGTGTGTGTAAGTGTGTTGGCTGATAACGATTGACGATTAATGAAATGGAGCAGCAACACACCAGGCAGGCGACTGCTGCAATCCATCGAACACTGCAACATTTTCCGCAGAAAAGATAACAGCCAAGTGGGTCAGATCGCCCGGCTGGTTGCCTGCCTTTCGCAGGCGTTCATTATAAGCCACACATCATTCATCACCACACAGAGCTGAGCAATCTCCTCACATCGACGACCACATCCTCCCCACATGTGACTGGAGGTACTCGCATTTCGCCAAGTGCATCAGAACAACCACCAGCAAGCACCGGAGATGCAACAGCAGCAGCCGCAAAATGATTTAAGGAAATTCATTATTTAAGCAAAAAGCACTTTTGTTTACAATTAATTCGTCACAATGGCATTTGCCATCCCAATTGCCAATTGCCGATGACTCGGCAGTCAATCAGTTTGCCAGCCAGCACAGCAGAGTCTTCTCAGCAACATTCATCCATTGTCATGCAATGCCCATTCCCATTTCAATTCCCAGGAATGTCAACAATAGCCCACTAACAATCGCCTGACTCAAATTGCTCGCTCGTATCGGATCTATCGATAAATAATTCACAACGCTGGGAAAACGAGAAATTGCAAATATCATATTTTTTTTTTTTTTTTTGCCTAGCCGCCTCTCATCCTCCTCGCCCGGGTTTTTGCTGAGGATTTAAATTTGTTTTCTTTGCTATTTTGCACAAATCGGTTTACAAAAGAAACTCCTCTGCTGATCCAATCACTGTGCTAATGTGGAAGGCGCATTGTAATCAAATTTCTTTGCCTTGAGGATTAGACAGGAAGAAAATAAGGGAGAACCAAATATGCATACACTTGGCATTCTTAGAGTTGAAATGAGGATGACGAGGATTTCTATGCCCGATTATGCTGGAAGTGATGCAACCTGAGAAACAGTGACATGTGGAATGCTCTGCTTCTCGCAGGGGATTTGTAACTTCCTTTTTGTCCTGTAATAATGCAGTAACAATGCCAGGGTAAAAAAAAAAGAAAATTTACTTTCATTCCCAGTGATGGATTAGCTCGATAGCGCTAGGCAGCCAATAGCAACAACCACTCAAATCAGTACAATTGCCAAAACAATTGATCTAAATCTTAGCACGGAGCGCTCATTTTTAACAACCAGGCGACTCACTGACTACCTGCTGCTGCTCATACACAAAACTTTAAACACATTAACAATAAAACAGAAATGTTTCAACTCGAATGCATTCTTAGGAATTCCATTTGTGCAATTTATTTCCCTTCTTCTTTTTCTTTCTTCGGGGGCATTTCTTTTGCCTCAGCGTTTGATACCATCCAAACCAGCCAGTCACCCAGTGTAGTCTGCCAGCTACGCAACTCCTCAGGTTCTTATTTCGTAACATCACCTGTCGTTAGACGAATGCTTTCTGATAAAAACAACATCAGCGTGTTATGAAATGTCTGAGCTGCAAGTAACACTCATTGCGCTGCGTACTGTGGGTGCTGCTGGTTACCCAACACAATGCATTTGTGGCACAGTGTTGCGCCGCCGTGCGTGGATCTTTGCAATGGCAATACAGTTTTTGAAAAAATTAAGAAATTTCCAATATTTGTTATCGAGATATAAATTTATTATCAACACGATTTAGGTTTTTGAGACTCAATTTTAATGCGATTTGACTGAAATCAGGTAAATAAGGTGCATTAACCTATCTCCCTCAATCTGTTGTCCGATTTGGTACGCGAAGCAGACTTATAACATTCAGACACCCGTAGTGACCTCGCATGTTAAAAATTCTCCGCCTGACTGTCGAAATAGGCCCTGGGCATCTGACAGCGTAGCCGCCACACCGTCTTTGCAAGCCGTCGAAATCTCCAATTTTCGAGGAGCTTACCACTGCTTTTGTTTTTATACGCTCCTCCATAGGATGGGGGTATACTAGTTTCGTCACCTCGAAATATGTGTCTAGGACCCCATAGTGTATATATATTCTTGATCGTCATGAAATTTTAAGTCGATCTAGCCATGTCCGTCCGTCTGTCGTAGGCACCCAAACTTTCGAAGGAGTAAATTTTGCACAAATACTTCGTATTAGTGTAGATCAGTTGGGATTGTAAATGGGCCATATCGGTCCATGTTTTGATATAGCTGTCATATAAACCAATCTTGGGTCTTGACTCCGTGACCTCCTACGAGACGCAATTCTTATCCGATTTGGCTGAAAATTTGCCTGTGGTGTTTTGGTAGCTATTCCAAGAACTGTGTAAAGTATGGTTCAAATCGGGTCATGACCTCATATAGCTGCCATATAAACCGATCTCCCGATTGGACTTCTTGGGGCGCTTCAAGAGGGCGCAATTCTCATCCGATTTGGCTGACATGCACATATCGTTGAGGAATAATTTCCTACAACTGTGACGAGTATGGTCTCAAACCGATCTCCCAAGTTGAGACTCTGAGCCAGCGGAGGGCGCAAGTTTAACTCGATTTGCCTGAAATTTTGGAAGTGGTGTTTTACTAAGCCTAAGACAGCCATGACAAGCACGGTCCATATGGGTCAAAAACTTATTGCTATATTGAAAAAGTAATTCAAAGAACTTGACAAATGAGATCCATGGTAAAGGATATGTGAGATTCGGTCCGGCCGAACTTTGCACAAATTTAGGTAAGGTCAGATTAGGTCGAAAAGAGGATGCAGAAATGAATCTGTCCCATGCCACTATAGACATACACTTAAGCCAGTAATCGGCTTGTTATGCGCTCTAAAAACTAACAAGTAAGAAGACGTTAAGTTCGGCCGGGCCGAACTTTGGATACCCACCACTTCGGGTATATATGTAAACTACCATTCATCAAAAGCCTTATGTCCCATAGCAGAAGACAATCAGAAACAAGTGAAAATTGAAAGATTTTAAAAAAATTCAACTTTAATACTTTAGAGACAAGCAGCAGTCAGATATAATTTGTGGATCGGTGTTCAATGGAAGATGTTATGGTGCCAATAAAGACAGGAACGTCTCGAGGAGGGAGAGAGAGTGTCAATAAGATTGGCATAAACTAGGAAATACGAGAGCTGCTAAATAAATTTCTGATCAAATAAACTTTTCTAAAAAAAACAGGATAAATCGAACCGATTATGAAAGAGGATGTATTTCAAATTTAAGAAAATTTGGTGGGAAATAAATATAAACCGATATTTATTTCGCACAAAATTTTCTTTTCTTAAAATTTAAGAAAATTTGGCGCGAAATAAATATATACCGATATTTATTTCGCACAAAATTTTCTTAAATTTAAAATATATCCTCTTTCATAATCGACAAAGGTCTGAAAAAAATTGTAAAATTAGTATTTGATGCTGCCTTTGTTGTATTTCTTAACATCGCAAGTACGATTGTTTATCGAGTGTACCAAGTTTTGAATAACTTCTGAAGGTATTTCGGCCTATGCGGTTCTTAGGACACGTTTTAGTGCGGAAGAAGATTTGTATTGCTTCCCATTGGTAGAAAGTGTTCGTTGTTAGACTCCCCATAGGACTTCGATGGGATTTATATCTGAACCAAGTGCGGGCTAATTTTAAACTTCAATATATGCGACTTATGGATTGTAGCATTATGTCCGATATCCAACAAAGATAATTCTAGATTTTCACATGATTCCCAAAGATAATTTTAGTAGCTTTACAACTTGTTTACAGAGTCTGACAGTGACTGGGAGGGAGACGGGTTTTTTATTGGGGCCCCCCCAGGACTTCTTATTTTATTATAATCTGAACACGATTTTAGGGATCTCCCTATTTTCTATGGAGTCGCCTGATTTGAGAATCTGTTGGCCTTTGAAAACTTTACTGTGTCCTTTATCTTCTGCTAATAAAGCGCTTTCACGGTAAAAATCCATATTGTACCAGTAATCACATCTATTGATCATTAAGAAATTAAAAAAAAAATGTTTTTTTTTTGTCTATGTTCATAAAAATTGCAGGTCCAAGTTCTAAAATAAACTGAACCTGGACGGACATGCCTAGATCGTCTTAGATTTTTACGCTGATCAAGAATATATATACTTTATAGGGTCGAAAATGGATACTTCGATGTGTTGCAAACGGAATAACAAACTGAAAATACCCCCATCCTTCGGTGGTGGGTATAAAAAATTAAAACACCTATAAATAAATAAAAAATATATAAATTTAATTTTTTTAAATTTAACTTAACCATTATATTTTCGTGTGAACCTATATCCATATCGCGCACTGTAGGTCTCTGAATACACCGAAACGCCATAAATCAATAAACATTATCAGTACATTGTGGAGTTAATGTATTACGAATTCACCCAAAGTTGGTGACGAATTCACCCAAAATTCTTTGTTTTCGCTGTATGAGGTCAATGACAAAAATGTTCCTTGAACATCCCTGAACAACAAAAATCCAAATTACCGGATTGACCCGATGATGGTTGAATTTTTCGATGGTTGAATTTATGTGTTACTTTCGAGATGGTGCATGGAATTAATATGAAACTTAATTTTAGACGGATGGTGTCAACAGAAGAAATATTCTGCATTCGCCTTCAATATTGCCCCATCGGTTTATATTACGATATACCTTTAATATTAACCGATCCCCCGATGTAGGGTCTTTGGCATTATTACCCAATTTCGCTGAAATTTGGTATAATGATCTGGTTTGGATCGGTCTATATTTCGATATAGCTGCCATATAGACCAATACTCCATGTTACCAATTGGAACAGTGAATTGTATTTATTAGGCCACTGTCCGTTCCGGGTTTGGTCAAAATCGATATAGCAACATAATGATGCATTTTTTATCGGACACTCACGAACAGGTATACTGGTTAAAATAGCTCTCGTGTTCAAACATCTTCAGTTTGGTCTATAATTTATCCACGAATCGTCTTGCAAACGAACAACGCTTGCAAATTAGAAAGTTCATCGTGTGCTTTTCCATTGACCAATGAAGCTCATTTTTGGTACGTAAAAAAAGCAGAACTGTCGATTTTGGAGTGAAGATCAGCTATTAATCCATCAAGAAAAAGTCACAGTTTGGTACGGTTTATGGGCTGGTGGCATCATTGGATCGTACTTCTTCAAAGATGATGCGAATCGTAACGTAACTGTGAATGATGTGCGCTACCATGAGATGTTATCCAACTAGTTTTTGTCTAAAATGTCCAAAGAGTCAAGTCATGTGGTTTCACCAAGACGGTGCCACATGCCGCACAGTACGCGTAAAAATGGACTTATTCGGTGAACATTTTATTTCAGGTTCGGCACCGGTCAAGCCGGCCGCCAAGATCGTGCGATTTAACGCCTTAAGACTAATGTAGTGAGGCTATGTTAAAGCTCATGTCTACACAGACAAGCCCGCTTCAATTGACGCATTGAAAGACAACATTACACCATTTTTTCGTGAGATACCAACCGAAATGTTGTAAAGGTATGCCAAAATTGGGCTAAGCGGATGGACCATCTCAAGCGTAGTCAGGGGCAACATTTGCAACATCTTCAAACATTAAATTACATGTACCGTTCTATCGATTCAAATAAAGACTTCATGAGTTTTTCTAAATTTTGTGTTTTTTTTTGTACCCACTCCGTTTGCAACACATCGAAGTAACCATTTTCGACCCTATAAAGTATACATATTCTTGATCAGAGTAAAAATCTAAGACGATCTAGGCATGTCCGTCCGTCTCTCCGTCTGTCTTTTGAAATCACGCTACAGTCTTTAAAAATAGAAATATTGAGCTGAAAATTTGAACAGATTCTTTTTTTGTCCATAAGCAGGTTAAGTTCGAAGATGAGCTATATCGGACTATATCTTGATATAGCCCCCATATAGACAGATCCTCCGATTTTGGGTCTTAGGCCCATAAAAGCAACATTTATTATCCGATTTTGCTGAAATTTGGGACATTGAGTTGTGTTAGGCCCTTCGACATCCTTCTTTATTTTGCCCTTAATTGGTCCAGGTTTAGTTTATTTTAGAACTTGGACATGCAATTTTTATGAACATGGATAAAAAAAAACATTTTTTTTTTTTAAATTTCTTAATGATCAATAGATGTGATTGCTGGTACAATATGGATTCTTACCGTGAAAGCGCTTTATTAGCAGAAGATAAAGGACACACTAAAGTTTTCAAAGGCCAACAGATTCTCAAATCAGGCGACTCCAAAGAAAATAGGGAGATCCTTAAATACTTTTGACAATTTTTATAATTGTGTTCAGATTATAATAAAATAAGAAGTCCTGGGGGACCCCAATAAAAAACCCGTCTACCCTCCCAGTCACTGCCAGACTCTGTACATAAGTTGTAAAGCAACTAAAATTATCTTTGGGAATCATTTGAAAATCTATAATTATCTTTGTTGGATATCGGACATAATGCTACAATCCATAAGTCGCATGTCACAAAACCGTGACTTTCTTCCAAATATATTGAAGTTTAAAATTAGCCCGCACTTTGTTCAGATATAAATCCCATCGTAGTCCTATGGGGAGTCTTACAACGGACACTTTCTACCAATGGGAAGCAATACAAATCTTCTTCCGCACTAAAACGTGTCCTAAGAACCGCATAGGCCGAAATACCTTCAGAAGTTATTCAAAACTTGGTACACTCGATAAACAATCGTACTTGCGATGTTAAGAAATACAACAAAGGCAGCATCAAATACTAATTTTACAATTTTTTTCAGACCTTTGTCGATTATGAAAGAGGATATATTTCAAATTTAAGAACATTTTGTGCGAAATAAATATCGGTTTATATTTATTTCGCATCAAATTTTCTTAAATTTGAAATATTTCCTCTTTCATAATTGGTTCGACTTATCCTGGTTTTTTAGAAAAGTTTATTTGATCAGAAATTTATTTAGTAGCTCTTGTATTCCCAAGTTTATGCAAATCTTATTGACTCTCTCCCTCCTCGAGACGTTCCTGTCTTTATTGGCACCATAACATCTTCCATTGAACACCGATCCACAAATTTCATCTGACTGCTGCTTGTCTCTTAAGTATTAAAGTTTTTTAAAGTATAAAATTTTTTTTTAAATTTTTCAATTTTCATTTGTTTTTGATTGTCTTCTGAAGAAAAGAATGGCATGACAGTGATGCTCTCTCAATGAAACCAAGCAGGTTGTATCTTTAAAGACGAACCTCACCCCACGTGCCCTACAATTCACTGTGAACTTGGAAAACTTACATTAAGACAGACTATATTACCGGAAAAACACATTTATAGTGGGAGTCAAGTACCATGCGAAACTATTGAATAAAAATTTAAATTTACAACTGTCGCCCAGCTCTTTAGGCTAAAAGTGTTTAAAAATGCAATAAAAAGAAAACTTCAGTCTGGGCCATAAAATGATAAACACCATAAAATTTAGAAACTATTGGGCGTTGGGCCATTGCTAGTGGCAGGCAGTTTGCAGCGGGCGGGCGGCTTAGCTGCAACCAAATTTCTCACGGTAGCAATTTTCACATAACCAAGTTGGCTCTTCCTTCAGACTGTTAATGGTTTGACAAACGCAGTACTGTGCACAATGGCTGTTGGGCCATATTTAGATACGGCGGCGAGGGAGGGTCATAAAAATGCATTTATCGATGAAGCATGAAAGTAAACAAACCGTAGAGCAATAACGTAAATTGCCAAAGAAAGCGCAGCTCCTCCACCTCAGGCATTGAGCACTGATGGTGAAAGAAAAACGCTTAGAATTCAATATTCCATGAGACAATAATAATAACAGAGAATTGCACTGCTTTCGCCTAGATCCCTCCGAGAGATGCCAGCTCCAAAGGAATTTATGTTGGGCCAGCGTTAGTGGCGAGGAACATAATACCAGGGCCATGAATTTGGAAAAACTAAAAATAATGACCCAAACAATGGCTGTGGGAGAGCAGAGGAAACCGTTTTTCTTCATTCTCTTTGTTATGTTATATTCTTTGGATAAGGTTTTGCTTGAGTACACAGCTCTTCTTGGCCGAAAACACCAACAATCTTGCACACACTCACTCACTCAATCGCTCGCACAAAAGGCAATTGCAACAAGGCAATGTTGCAGGCAGCATATTAAATGCATTTTCAAAATAATGAGTTTCCACTTCAATGAGTCGAATTAATACAGAGCCAGAAAGGGAGAGAGAGAGAGAGAGATGAGTAGATAAATTATCTGCACTCATCAATGAGTAAAAGAGTAGTTGCTGATAGCAAAGAGAACATTTAAGAGCAATTTAAGAGATTTACTAGGCCATTAAAACTCAATTAAAAACTGGTTTTGAAAAACACTCATGCTCTCTGTATGGTATTATGGTGCAAAGACTCTGGTGGATATTTGCTCTCGAATCGCAGCGAATCTCTTGAATATCTTTGAGATCTAAAATCTTGTTTAGAAAATCTGAACAATTGATATATTCAAAAACAGACAAAGGTTTACTACAATTAAAACCTTTGTCTAAAAGCTTCTCAAATACCTTAGAAATATTTGTTTATGTCCATAGCTTCTTAAATGTTTGTATAACTATTCTAGTTTGTGTGCAAGCAAACTGCATTGAATTCAGCATCGGTTCTCTTCTTTTTCTGAGTTTGCTTCTTAAGGTGGTGGTGGTGGTGGTGGTGGTGTTGGTAGCCACAAACCACTTCGTTTTGCCACTCAAACCCACCAAACCGGTCTTGTTAGTGTCAATGGCTTGATGCACTAAAGGTTTGCTTGGCTTGCAATTGAATCTTGTCTAACCACCAGCCAGCCAAGCAGACAGACAGACAGACAGACAGATGGATGGCTAGCTGTTTGAACATAGCCAAACATCGACCTCACTCTGCATGCCATGCCATGCCAACACAACCACACCGCTACCAACCAGCTCTACTCACACACCTTGACGTAACGTAAAAAAAAAACCCTCAAGTTCAATGGGTGCTCACAGAGAAACCACTCAGTTTGGGAGCGCGTGTGTGTGCAAATGAATTCGCTCTTCTACACTCATTCATGATCTCCAAGCATGCAACGCAAAATTAATCACACAATTCCTTAGAGGCCTGCTGGTAGAAATTTGAGAAATCAGTTACTGAGAAGATTCCGAGTAGATCGCACGTACGAATTTAGTGAACGGAAAAAAGGTTTAAAGTTTTGTTGCCACACTAAAGAAAAAAGATTTTTTGTTTACTCACAAGAAAGAAAACAAAAACAAACAAGATCTACTCTAGTTACAAAAAATAGTGTATTAAGCAAATATTTACATAAAAAAAACAAATTAAAAAAACGACAAATTTAATTAAAAACCAAGAAACACACACAAACATATCGCTACGTTCGTTGCCTCACACATTTTGGATTACGGTTACGGGCCTCGTTCGTTCAGCCACCATCACAATCATTATCGTCGTCTCAAAAACAAACAAAAAAGAAACAACAACAACAAGAAGAAGAAGAAAAAAGTTCAAGAAACGTGCACTATGGACGTTCCCAATTAAATGAAGTGAAGTGGAAGAAGTATCCGAATCAGTGTAATTTGATAAGAAATTTTTGGAAAGCCAAAAATGAAGCATTCAAAAGAACAACAAAATTCATAATCAGAGTAGTTAACGAAAAAAAGAAGAAAAAAAATCACCACCATCATCAACTCAATTGAAGAGGAAGGAGGTCAACGTTCTCATCAGCAACACGAACAACACGACTAGCTGGAGATGGCTTTAATATCGAAAACCATCCTATCGGTGCTCATCTCATTCATTATTCCGGTACTCGGTGCGGCCCTTAGCAAAACGGTTTTGTATCAGGCGCCCGACGAGTGTCGTTGGTCCGGTGCGAATGAAGTTGACATCACCTTGGTGTGCCATTTGCGTACCATCAACTCGGAACTCGAAAACACAAACTTTAGCGTCATAAAACCGCAAAATACCATACGGTTGAGACTGGAGTGCAATGATGCGTTGTTCTTTCAGAGCACTCTCAGTCCGGACAGCTTCCGTTCGCTCGTCGAGTTGCGTGCCCTTTCTATCGAATACTGCAAATTGGGCAATTTGACCGACGGTTCGTTCCGCGGCCTGCAGGACTTGCGCAATCTGACCATACGCACTCACAACGGCGACTGGTCCACCATGTCGCTGGACATCTCGCCCACCAGCTTCAGCGAGTTTCGCCAATTGGATCGTCTCGACCTGAGTCTCAACAATATTTGGCTTATACCGGATGGCATGATCTGCCCTCTGAAGGTGTTGAAACACCTCAACATCTCGCACAACGAAATCCAAGACATTGGCAATTTCCACTTCAGCGCCTCGCTCAGCACCCGCAAATCACGCATTTGTGGTTCCTCGCTGAACAGCATCGATTTGAGCCACAACAAGATAGCCAATTTACCATCGGCCATATTCTCGGGGTTGGGTCGTCTAGTCAACCTGAATTTGGCTCGCAATGGTATGAATTTCATCGCTGACCGCGCCTTTGAGGGTCTGGTTTCATTGCAGGTCATCGATTTGTCGGAAAATCGTCTAACCTCTCTGCCGCCAGAGCTCTTCTCGGAGGCCAAGTTCGTCAAGGAGATCTATTTGAAGAACAACAGCATTAATGTCCTTGCCCCCGGCCTATTCAGCGAGCTCTCTGACCTGCTTGTCTTGGACATGTCGGCCAACGAACTCAATTCGCAGTGGGTTAACTCGGCGACATTTATTGGCCTTAAACGTCTGGTGTTGCTCGATCTGTCAGCCAATAAGATCAGCAAATTGGAGGCCAATCTCTTCCGCTCGTTGACAAGCCTACAGGTACTTAAACTGGAGGAGAACTACATCGATCACATCCCCGATGGGGCTTTCACTGATCTGACCAACTTGCACACGTTGATACTGTCGAACAATCGCATCTCCACCATTGGGCCAAACACCTTTCGTGGCTTGTATGGCATTTTGGTGCTCAGCTTGGATTACAATCGCATTTCGAAAATCGACACGCAAGCCTTGAAGAACTGCTCCAGCATACAGGACCTACATTTGAATGGCAACAAACTGCAAATCATTCCCGATGCTCTCTCCTATGTGCCATTGTTGAAGACTCTCGACCTGGGCGAAAACCTGATCACGAGCATTGAAAACACGTCCATTACCGCCATGGAGAACCTGTACGGCCTGCGCCTCACCGAAAACGCCATCGACCACATCAGACGTGGTGTATTCGATCGCATGACTTCGTTGCAAATACTGAATTTGTCTGGCAACAAAATCAAAGGCATCGAGGCCGGTGCCTTGCATCGCAACATTCAGCTGCAGGCCATTCGCTTGGATAGCAATCATTTGAAAAACATTGCGGGACTTTTCACCGACTTGCCGAATTTGGTGTGGCTCAACATCTCGGACAATCGCCTGGAGAAGTTTGACTATTCGCACATACCCACCGGCCTGCAGTGGCTGGATGTGCGCGCCAATCGCATTGCCCAGCTGGGCAACTACTTTGAAATTGAGAACGAACTCAGTCTTACCACTTTCGATGCCAGCTCCAATCTGCTGAGCGAAATCACGGCCGGCTCCATACCAAACAGCATTGAGGTGTTGTATTTGAACGACAACCTCATTGGCAAAATTCAGCCATACACATTTTTCAAGAAGCCCAACCTCACACGTGTGGATCTCATACGCAACAAGCTGACAACCCTTGAGCCGAACGCTCTGCGTCTCTCGCCCATTCCCGATGACCGCGACATCCCCGAGTTCTTCATTGGCCACAATCCCTTCCAGTGTGATTGCAATCTCGATTGGCTGCAAAAGGTGAACATTGAGACGCGCACGCAGCCCAAGCTCATGGACTTGGATCAGATCTACTGCAAATTGTCGTACGCACGCGGCAAGACCCATGTGCCCCTTATCGAGGCCAAATCCAGCGACTTTTTGTGCAAATATGAGACTCATTGCTTTGCCCTATGCCACTGCTGTGACTTCTATGCATGCGACTGCAAAATGGAATGCCCCGACCGCTGCTCCTGCTACCACGACCAGTCATGGACTTCAAACGTGGTCGACTGTTCGCGTTCGGGCTACGATCGTGAGCTGCCTTCTCACATACCCATGGACTCGACACAGCTGTATTTGGATGGCAACAATTTCAAAGAATTGTCAAGTCATGCCTTCATCGGTCGCAAGCGCTTGAAGGTCTTGCATCTGAATCACTCGCGCATTGAGTTTGTCCACAATCGCACCTTCTATGGCCTGCTGGAGTTGGAAGTGTTGCAGCTGAATCACAACAGCCTGCGCCAACTGAATGGCAACGAATTCCAAGGGCTCGACAACTTGCAAGAACTCTATTTGCAGCACAACTCAATAGCCAGCATCGACTCGCTGACATTCACGCATCTGTACCATTTGAAGATACTGCGCCTCGATCACAATCTCATCACCGAGTTTGCCGTGTGGAACTTTTTGCCTCCCTATCTCAATGAGTTGCGTCTCACCGGCAATCCTTGGTCATGCAATTGTGGCTTTGTGGACAAGTTCCGCGAATACATCAATCGCCACGAGGCTGTGCAAGAGAAGCCCAAGTTGCGTTGCTCCGCCTTGGCAGGCACCAATGGCACCGTGGCCATCAATGCCACCGCCGCTCTCACGCAACAGCCCATCGAACAGTTCGCCCTCTATCTGAGCCCCGAAGTCCTCAAGGATACCACCATACGCTACCTGGTCTGCGGTGGAGTGCAACAGCAACAGCTGCTGGGATCCAGTGGCGCTGCCGACATCAGCGATAATGTCATCATCAACGGCAACATGACCTCCACCAAAATGATACTGTCGCAGCCACCCATGCACGACTATGTGCCCATCTTGGTGGCCATTCTAACCGGCTTTGTGTTTGTGATCATTTGCACCATGCTGGTGTTCATCTTCAGACAGGAAATGCGCGTTTGGTGTCACTCACGCTTCGGCGTTCGTCTCTTCTACAACGGCAACAAAGACATGGATAAGAACGAAAGGGAAAAGCTCTTCGATGCCTTCATCTCCTACAGTTCAAAGGATGAGGCATTCGTCACAGAGGAATTGGCGCCATTGCTGGAGCAAGGCGATACACGCTACAAACTCTGCCTGCAAAGTCGTGACTTCCCTGTGGGTGGCTACATGTCAGATGCCATCGTGCAGGCCATCGATACATCGCGGAGGACCATTATGATATTGTCAGAGAACTTCATCAAATCCGAGTGGTGTCGTTTCGAGTTCAAATCAGCCCACCAGTCGGTGTTGCGCGACCGCAGACGACGCCTCATTGTCATAGTGCTGGGCGAAGTGCCCCAGAAAGATTTGGATCCAGATCTCCGCTTGTATTTGAAGACCAATACCTATTTGCAATGGGGCGACAAGCTGTTTTGGGAAAAGCTACGTTTTGCCCTGCCCGATGTGCCCAACAATCAGCGCAGGCCACATGGGGTGGGTGGTCACTGCACAGGTGTCGGTGTGCATATGCCCATGGCACCCCATCACCATCACATGCAAACCCACCACCTGCATCACATGCACCCTCAAGCCCAACTGCAACAACATCACCTGCAACATGCGAGTTTCCGCTCGCAGATGCATCACAACATCAATGGCAGTAGGCAGAACCACAACCGAAACACCGCCGTAGCCGCACCACAACCCCAGCAACAACAGTCAACAGTATTGATGGGCCCACCACCCTCCTGCCAGAACATAGCGCCGCAGCAACAACAGCCGCTGCCGCTACCTCCAACTGGAGGCCAAAGCAGCATACAACACCAGAGTCTGCCACTGCCGCCCTGCCCCAGTCCACGCAGTGCCACAACTCACTCCTCCATTGGGGGAGCCTCCACCAATTCCGGAAGGTCGGTGGCCGTCCACATTTAATTTAAGCAGGTATCAACCATCAGTGTGTGATAGGCCCAAATGTGAAGGGGTGGGTGGGGTCGCGCTCATTTTGCCAGCGAAACCATTTTTCCAAGTTAGGCAGACTGCTGGTCAGGTCGTACTACCACCATGGCCATTGATCTTTTCCAGTCTCTTTGTTATGTTCCAGTGCCAGTCAATCATTTTAAATGATTTGTGTCTGTGTGTGTGTGTGTGTATCTCTCTTTCACCAGAGATTCGTTGCATCTATGTTGCCGCCAATTCACGTTTTTATGATCTTTCCTTTGGTCTGTTTTTGGCCGAAGAGAAGGCGAAAGACACCAAACGAACGAACGAACGTACGAACGTTAATGGGGAACGGAAAACCTATTACAACAGCAGGCCGATAAACATGAGACGAACGATGAAGGCAACAGTCAAACTGTCAGAGTGGCACACATTCGACGGAAAGACTGGCCGTGAGTGAGTGAGCTACAAACAAGGTAGAAAAATTATGGAGGTAGTAATGACGGAAGGAGATGGCCAAAATAATGTGCAAAAGGAGCTCAACCTCAGAGCCACAGACGTTTGCACCGTGCTTGGCCAGCCATACAGAACCTTTTGGCACAATGTTAAGGCCAAATAGCCAAAGAAGCAACACAAGCACCAACAGGCGTAGCAAACGAGCCAAGATGCAAATGAGCTGCCGTTGTCCGTGGCCACAATTGAGCTGCATTTTGGTGTGCTTGTTGCGCTTTGCGGTGAAATCATTGAAACGCGTTTGTCTCGGTCCGTCCGTCTGTCTGTCCGCTTGTTGTTGTTTTGTGTGCTGTTTCCTTTTCCACCTTGTAATGATTCTGAAAATTGATGTTGCATGCTTCGAAGGCAGACAAAAACAATTCATACCAAAAATTTGCAACTAAGTGCCCAACATAGGCATACATAGAGTGGCAGGATGCAAGAAGCAGGCAAGCAAAACAAAACCAACCGGCAAACATTTCACACAGCCATGTTAGCCATAAGACATCAACTTGCTTGCAGCTCGCTGGCAAAATGCAAACTTCCAGCCACAAGCATGCACTTACACCAGACAGACGAAGGCACACAGCCAAAAACGAATGTCTTGCAATTTGGCGGTCACTAAATGTTAACGGACACTTTTCCTGCAGGGTGCAGGGTGCAGGGTGTTGGAAATGAAAGAGAAATAAAATGGGGACAGCTAAGTAGGTTCTTTTTTTGGGGGTTTTTACGACATTCAGCCAAAACGTGGTGGCATTAGCCAGCCACCCAAAATAGATTTACTTGCAAAATTATCTTCAATTCTAGAAGTCGACCACTGGCATAGGCCGCAAAAACAAATTGCTACATTTGTAGCACAGCCCAGCAGCGGTTGGTGCCGAGGTTGGCGAAAGGCCACAAATATTCAAAATTTTCAAAGAAATCCGAAAAACGAAATGCTTTCCAAATGGCTGCTTGACTACCTGCCTGCTGGATATCCTCCCAAATGGAAAATGGGTGATTTTTTGGCAAAATGGTTCGATCGCATTGCCTCTGACCCAAAACACAAGAAAATTCAAAACGAATTGTAAACATTCCAATAAACTTGAAAGGGGCCATTGTAAATAGTTGGTAAGAGCAGCAGCCCAGGCCACACCAAGGCGAGGAAACGAAGCACACAAGTTTCTACTATTGAGCAAAAAAACAAAAATGTTGAACAAATAATTGTTGTTTTTCAAAATCAATGAATAAATGTGATATAAATGTTATATGTAAGCCTATTATAAAACAAAAAACAAAAAAAAAAACAAAAAATTTTAAATGTAAAATACAAACATTGCCCAAAAGTAATTGCGGATTTTTCATATAGTCGGCGTTGACAAATTTTTTCAACGGCTTGTGACTCTGTAATTGCATTCTTTCTTCCGTCAGTTATCAGCTGTTACTTTTAGCTTGCTCTAAAAAAAAAATGTCTAAAAAAAGTATATTTGATTAAAGTTCATTCTAAGTTTTTTAAAAAATCCGCAATTTCTTTTTGGGCAACCCAATATATGGCCTTCTTGTCCTACTAATATAACCTGTGAACGAGAAAAATGTAAAATTGTAAATTTCTCCACCACACTACTCCACTCTGATAACTATTTAGGATTCTAAGACTTGATTTGGGTATACCTCCCAGAGGTTTAAAACCCCAGCCCTCAGTCAGTAGGGTGTTGAGCCTCCAGGGGGATAATACAATATATGTAAATATATATATAGTTTTTTTTTTAAGGAAAACAAAGAAGGTACTTAAGAGAGCAGAGTTACCTACTCCACCGCCTCCCAACAACACCACCTCCAATTGAAACTGATACAACAAACAGCCATATTTTGTAAATTTAGTGAAACTCTCGCAACCAACGAATGAGATTTTTTGCATCCCATTCTTCTCTGATGAACCTCTGAGTATTTGTTTGTAAGAATTGCTCGAAATGTATTGTGTACTTGTGTTAAATAGTGACTGATTATGTTTATAAGCTAGTTGTGTAAATACGAAAGCAAAAGCAATCTTTTCCAATCTCCTCCTCTTTTCCTACCATTATCATGCCACCCTCGAACTTAGCTCTTAAACCGCGTATGGTATTAATTTATTTCCCGCATTATTTGTTTGATTTGTGCTAGTTTTACACATTTTGTTAGCCAGTAAGTAGCATTAATTTAACAATTTTCTAAATTTTAGTCTAAACACAAAACAAAAAATTCGAATCGAGTCTGAGAAGGAGAGACGAACGAGAAAATACCCTACTAAGAAAACCAACAAAAGACAATAAAAAAGAAAAAAACAGAAAACAAATATTGAAAATATTAAAACAAAAAAAAAAAAAACGCAAGTGTTTTTCTTTTCCAACTGGGAGGGTTAAGGGAATTTTCTCATTTTCTTATTTTTTTAAGGGAGGATGCTGTCATTTCCAAGGAGGCCAAATGATTAATGCCCGTTACGAATTGCTGGTTGTTTGCAGGGCGTAACTAACTGCCTTGGTTCTTGTTTTGGCTCA
Source organism: Stomoxys calcitrans (assembly GCF_963082655.1). Taxonomy (NCBI): domain Eukaryota; kingdom Metazoa; phylum Arthropoda; class Insecta; order Diptera; family Muscidae; genus Stomoxys; species Stomoxys calcitrans. Next base: position 2,954,378 of record NC_081552.1, read on the forward strand.
TTTGGGCCTTGTTTTCGAAGAATTTTAAATAATGGCCCAGCACTCATTTGTCCACAGGTTAGCCCTGCCACCTTTATCAATACTACACCTGTATGAGGGGTTTGGGTGTGAATGCAGGTAGATATCTAACCATTGCAAATGCCATAACTTTCAGCTGCATTGCCCTAAGGTAGTTTTTCTACATCTTTTTTTTTTTATCTGTGTAACAACATTACCATCAAGGCTAAATTCTTCAGACTTTCACCGCTCGCCGTTAGTAATGATGAGCGGTTTGCCTTTTTGTGTAATTGATAACAACATGAGCGTAGCACTGGCATCAGCCTCATCTTAGCCAAAACCTAAAGAGCTACCTAGCCATAGTCCATCATGCGCCCAGCATTCGCCTTGCAATCAACAACCTTATCACAGATGTCTATCTAAAACATTGATATTGTTGTTCCATGCCCTCTATGCATTTTGCCCTCACTCCACCCAGGGTAGTGTAAAATTTGTATTTCGGCTTGGACAACAAATCGAAATATCTCTTGGAAGAGATCTTAGATAAGTTGTACAGAAAAACATCGATGTTTATGGGTCATTGGGTTTGGTATTTTTGTCACACGCTGCAATGATTGATCATTACCAGCGAAGGTAGTACAAACCTGTTCACAAATGATTTCCTAGATAATTCAAAACTAAAAGTCAAGTAACAAGTAAAAGCGTGCTTAGTTCCGGGCCGGGCCGAATCTTATATACCCTCCACCATGAATCGGATTGCATCTCTTCTAAGGCAAACAAAAGGATAACAGAAAAGATTTGCTCTGCTATTAGAGCGATATCAAGATATGGTCCGGTTTGGACCACAATTAAATTATAAGTTGGAGACCTGTGTAAAATGTCAGTCAATTCGAATAAGAATTGAGCCCTTTATGGGCTCAAGAAGTAAAATAGAGAGATCGATTTATATGGGAGCTGTATCGGGCTATAGACCGAGTCAGACCACAATAAACACGAATGCAAATAGCCATGAGAGCATCCGTCGCACAAAATTTCAGCCAAATCGGATAGAAGCTCAAGAAGTCAAGTACCCAGATCGGTTTATCTGGCAGCTACATCAGGTTCTGAACCGATATGAAGCTTATTTGACACAGTTCTTGAAAGTCATCATAAAATACGTCATGCAAAATTTCAGCCAAATCGGACAGGAATTGCGCCCTCTAGAAGCTCAAAAAGTCAAGTCCCCATATCGGTTTATATGACAACTATATTAGGTTATAAACCGATTTGAACCATACTTGACACAGTTGTAGGAAATCGTAACAAAATACGTCTTGCAAAAATTCAGCCAAATCGGAAAAGAATTGCGCCCTCTAGTGGCTCAAGAAATCAAGACCCAAAGTTTATAAGGCAGCTATATCAGGTTATAAACCGATTTGAACCATACTTAGCACAGTTGTTGAAAGACATAACAAAATACGTCGTGCAAAAATTCAGCAAAATCGGAAAAGAATTGCGCCCTCTAGTGGCTCAAGAAGTCAAGATATAAGATCGGCTTATATGGCAGGTATATGAGGTTATTGACCGATTTGAACCATACTTGACACAGTTGTTGGATATCATAACAAAATAATTCGTGCAAAAATTCAACCAAATCGGAAAAGAATTACGCCGTCTACAGCTCAAGAAGTCAAAACCCAAGATCGGTTTATATGGCAGTTATATCAGGTTATGGACCGATTTGAACCATACTTGACACAGTTGTTGGAAATCATAACAAAACACGTCGTGACGATCTGGAATATATATACTTTATGGGGTCTTAGACGCATATTTCGAGGTGTTACAAACAGAATGACGAAATTAGTAAACCCGAATCCTATGGTGGAGGGTATAGAAAGGCATTCAGTTCGACCGGGCCGAACTTTTAATTGCCACCACCTAGGATATATACGTATATTAACCATCCTTCTTCATAATACTATTTATATCTAAATATAGTGCGATCTCCACCATAATCTAGAAGGCTATGTGAAGGTCTAACATAACTCATGGTACCACATTCATGGCTTAATCAATGCACCTTTTATGTCCGTAAAAAATTAATGTTGTTGATCGGTAAATGTATATGACAGCTATATCCAAATATAGATCGATCTGTGACAAATTCTAACGAAATCGAAAAATAAACGTGTTTTTATTGTCCCAATACTCGGTACGAATGCCGACGGTCCTAACGCAACTCATTGTGCCTAATTTCAGCAAAATCGGTTAATAAATTTACCTTTTATGGGTCTAAAACCTTAGATTGGGAGATCGGTATATATGGCAGCTATATCCAAATCTGGAACGGTCTGGCCCGTATTGAACAGGGATGTCGAGGATCCTAACATCATTTACTGTCCCAAGTTTCAGGGAAATCGGATAATAAATGCGCCTTTTAACCGCCCAAAACCGAAATTCGAGAGATCGATATATATGACAGCTATATCCAAGTCTGGACCAAATTGGACCATACTAAACGGGGATATCGAGGCGCCTCACACACGAAATCGGACAGTAAATACCTTTAATTGAGAGGGGTATATATGGCAGTTATGTCGAAATAAAGACCGATCTTTACCATACTCGTTACTAATGCCGAGTGACCTAACCTTAAACCGATTGGTGTATATGACAGCTATATCTTAATCTGAACCGATCTAGGATGTCAAGAGGCCTAATATAACCCACTGTCCCAAATTTGAGCGAAATTGGATAATAAATGTAGCTTTAATGGGCCCAAGACCTTAAATCGGCTGATCGGTCTATATGGGGTCTATATCAAGGTAAAGTCCGATATAGCCCATTTACGAACTTAACCTGCCTGTGGAACCCGTGCAAAGATTCAGCTCAATATCTTTATTTTTATACATTTTGAAAAGATAAAGGATAAACACTGCAGGCACAAGTGGGGGGAATTGGGACATAAAAACCGCAACAAGTAAAAAGACGTTAAGTTCGGCCGGGCCGAACTTTGGATACCCACCACCTCGGGTATATATGGAAACCACCTTTCGTCAAAATCCGGTGAAAAATGTATACCTTATGCCCCATAGCAGTTATATCGAAATATGTTCCGATTTCTACCGCAACGCAGAATTTTGGGTGAATGGGCTCTTGGCCGAAGATCCAAATTTTTAACGGAACTTTGTGTTCAGCGACGAAACCCATTTTTGACTCAATGGATACGTAAATAGGCAGAATTGTCCATTTTGGAGTGAAGACCAGCCAAAAGCATTGCGAGAGCTACCAATGCGGTTTTGGGCTGGACCGTACTTCTTCAAAGACGATGCGAATCGTAACGTAACTGTGAATGGTGAGCGCTTTCGGGAGATGATATCCAATTTTTTTTTTTTGCCCAAAATTCAAGAGCTTCACTTGCATGACATGTGGTTTCAACAAGACAGTGTCACATGTCGGGCCCGGTTAATTGGCCGCCTAAATCGTGCGATTTAACGCCTTTAGACTATTTTTTATGGGGCTATGTTAAAGCTTATGTCTATACAGACAAGCCCGCTTCATTTGGCACATTGGAAGACAACATAGAGGCCCATGTTCGTGATATACCGGCCGAAATGTTGGGATGAGTATGTCAAAATTTAACTAAGCGGACGGGCCATTTGGAGCGCAATCACGGTCAAAATTTGCATGAAATAATCGTCAAACATTAAATTATGTGGACCGTACTATCATTTTCCTGTCTAAGATCACATCTAAGTATTTGACCTTGTCAGATATCGAAATCGTCTTATTGAGGAAACGTGGTGCGTTAAATTGTCCCCAGTCTTAGACGATCTAGACATGTCCGTTCGTCTGTCTGTTGAAATCACGCTACAGTCTTTAAAAATAGACATATTGAGCTGAAATGTTGCACAGATGCTTTTTTGGTCCATTAGCAGGTTAAGTTCGAAGATGGGCTATATCGGACTATATTTTGATATAGCCGCCATATAGACCGAACGGAAGATTTAGGGTCTCAGACCTATAAAAGCCACATTTATTATCCGATTTTGCTGAAATTTAAGTCAGTGAGTAATGTTAGGCCCTTCGACATCCTTCGTTAAGTTGGACCAGATCGGTCCAGATATGGATATAGCTGCCATATAGACCGATCCTCCGATTTAGGGTCTCAGGCCTATAAAAGCCACATTTATTATCCGACTTTGCTGAAATTTGAGACAGTGAGTTGTGTTAGGCCCTTCGACATCCTTCGTCAAGTTGGCCCAGATCGGTTCAGATATGGATATAGCTGCCACATAGACCGATCCTCCGATTTTGGGTCTTATGCCCATAAAAGCCACATTTATTATACGATTTTGCTGAAATTTGGGACAGTGAGTTGTGTCCTTCGACATCCTCCGTCAATTTGGTTCAGATCGGTCTAGATTTAACTATAGCTGGCATAAAGACCGATCCTCAGATATAGGGACTTGGGCCCATAAAAACCACATTTATTATTCGATTTTCCAGAAATTTGGGACAGTGAAATGTGTTAGGCCCTTAGACATTCTTTGTAAATTTGGTTCAGATCGGTCTAGATTAAATATAGCTTCCATATAGACCGATCCTCAGATTTAGGGTCTAAGGCCATATACGATTCTGCAATATGGCACAGATTGGACCAGATTAGGATATAGCCGCCATATAGACCGATCTCTCGGTTTTAGGTTTTGGGGCCATAAAAGCCGCATTTATTGTCCGATGGCGCCAAAATTTGAAGCAGTGAGTTGTGTAAGGCTCTTCGACATCGGTCCAGATTTTGCCGAAATTTGGGCCATTGCGTTGTGTTAGGCTCTTCGACGTCTTTCTTCAATTTGGCCCAGATCGGTCCAGATTTGGATATAGCTGCCATATAGACCGATATCTCGATTTAATGTCTTGGCCCAATAAAAGGCGTATTTATTATCTGATTTCATTGAAATTTGAATCACTGACTTATGTTAGACTTTTCGACATCCGTGCCGTATATGGTACAGATCGGTTTATTTTTATATATAGCTACTAAAAAGACCCATTATTTGTTATATACAAATTATCAATGACTTGTACTTATTAGTATTTGGTCCAAATCGGAACATATTCCTATATAGTTGCTATGAGACATAAGCTATGCAATTTTCACCTGATTTTGATGAATGGTAGTTTACATATATTCCGGGTGGTGGGTATCCAAAGTTCGGCCCGGCCGAACTTAACGCCTTTTTAATTGTTTTTTCTTTGAGGAGCGTAATAAAAACACGTCCGCTTCACTCGGCGGCTATAATATCAAGATATAGCTACTTAAAAGACCAATATTTTGTTATACACAATTGAACAAGGAGTTTTACTTATAAGTATTTGGTCCAAATCGGAACATATTTCGATATAGCTGCTATGGGCCATAAGGTATGCATTTTATGTGGTTTATAGCCACCACCTCGGTGCGTATACAAAGTTCGGCCCGGCCGAACCTAACGCCTTCATACTTGTTGTTATCCGGTTTAGTTGAAATTTGGTACATGGAGTGCATTCCTGCCCTCATACCACCATATAAATGGCTCAGCGGTAAAAATCGTTTCCCCTGATTGACTGTTTGAGGCCCCAGAAGTGTCTATCTATCGGATGGGGTAATATCCGATTTCTGCAAATTAATCCGGTTACAAATTGAGTTGACATTTGTAATTTAGCAAAATCCAAGGTAGTGGAGTCGACCGAACTTAGCACAGTCTTACTTGTTTTTGTATACCTCGTACTTGCTTACCCTCCATTTTCCATAAAGATTGCTATCACAATTTTAAAGCTTATAATAGTGTAGATTTCCAATCAAACTTTCAAAATATTCATTATGTACCAACTCCCTAGGTTCTCCTGAACAAATATTTATGTTATTTAAGTTTAAATTACCACCTTGATGGCATTTCTTTGGACTCGATTTAAATAATATGGGGGGAAATAAAATTTAGTAGAGCAAATAAAATTAAATTACCAATCATGTTCTCTAAACGCAATATGAATTTTATCAGGCCAATTAAGTATTTCATTAATATCTTCCATTCCCCGCAATAGCCAAAGTGCAGTGCCAGCTACCAACTTGGCTCCCCATAATGCCCCAAGTTTATTAATTTTCCCAAAAATTAAGTTGAAATATTTAATGGAATGTGATTCTATTAAATGGCCAAGAGAGATGACAACAGTGGCTAGCTGCTAGGAGTACAAGCTTGCTCGAGTCCAAAATACACCTCCAGCAGCAGCAGCAGCGGCCAATCAAGTATAACAACAACGAAAGATAATCAAATTAAAATGATTAGGCGATAAGCAAAGCCGAGGTAAAGAAAGAGCAGAAAAGAACAAGAACACTGGGTAAGTGGATGGGCTGCCTGGCTGCTGCTGTTGGCCTGTTTATAAAAGCCATAACAAATGACAGTACATCAGACATTAATTAGAAATTAATGTGATATAATTAAAAATCCAACATAAAAGTTTGACTCTTCAAAAACGAATTCCAAAAATTACGCTCATTCAAAGCAATTTCAAATGTTAATAAGCTGTTCCATCAACATCAAGCGGGCAAGCGAGACTTGGCCATCGTCAGCATCAACATCTGAGTGCTACAAAATATCCCAAAGCTGGGGGGTGATGATGATGCCCTTGTTTCGATTTTGTATGCCGCCACTGGGAATGTGAAGGAACCTAGGCATTTTCTATGATGTTTGGTTGTTGCTGTTTCTGCTACTTGCCAGGCCGTGTGGTTTGTGTTTGTGTGTGTTTCAGAGAGTTAGATTTTTATCCTAAACTAACAACAATGATGATGATGATTATTATTAACATCAATGTCATTTATCTGCAGTCATTGTTGTTCGTGTCATGGAAATCTCTCTCTCTCTCTCTCTCTCTCTCTCTCTCTCTCTCTTCCTTACTCTACGTGTTTTTGGCTCTGTTTTTTCTTGTGATGTGGTTGTTGTTGGGTTTCCTGCATCGAAGTTGGTGGTGGTGGTAGTGGTGACGGCAAACGTTTGTTTGCTTATCTACTAATTCCTCTAGACCATGCAAAGCCCTGTACAAGTAGACATTAGATAAATTTCCAACATAACCTTGACATTACAGTAGCCTACGACGCCTTGAACATGGCCTGCTTAGGCCACAACAACAGCAGTTGTCGCCTCCGTTTCCCTCGTCGTAATCATCAGCCTTTGCAAACATTTGGATAGGAAAGACAGATTGATAGGGTGTACCAACCTATTTGAGTTTCAGAGCTATGAAAACAGATTTCAAATGTTCGAAACCGTTTTCACAACCCTAATGGCAAACTCAATTTTCAAAAGTTAAATCGAAGACATTTAAAAGAGAAATATTTCTAGGGTGATGGGGCTGAGGTAAATAAAAAATAAAAATATTGATTATTGGTAATTATTAAATTTGTTTCATTTTTATTTGCTTTTAATGAAGATTCAAGGCAGCAGCTAGGGTTCAGGTAAAGAAAACTCGCCAAATGAAGTTGCAATTTTACCTCGAGTCGGTTTTTCTACCTTAGAAGGTGAGTGCAAAATTTGCGGAGTTATTTGGAGAATCTTGAAAAATTAAGACTCTGTATCCTTTCAGACACCAAGAAAAGAGCAATCATCGGTGTCCTAAGTGTTTCGATGGAATCATCAAAGAGCTAAAATGAAACCAACAACGTTCCTTTGAATTTTTTAAGGAGGGAAGGTATTGCGAAGGTATTAGTTAGTGTAAGGTACCAGACAGTTAAAAGTAACACACAGTGTGATTGAAAAAAATTAGTACAAAATAGTCTGCCAATTGTGAACGGACACAGATATCTTCCACAAAAATCACAGTTTCCGTAGCCGCCACTTGACCAAACAGAAAGCTCCCTTAGGTTCACAACAGTGATCGCAACAATTTGTCTAGCCACAATATCCAGAAGCATTAGGTGGTTAGTCCAATGTTTCCTTGTCAGCACACCAAGTGCTGCCGATAGGGGACTTAAGAACGTTGTTTCTACTTTTGTTTACGGTGATGGCATGTAAAGCAGTTGTAGTCCTATGCAGCCTTCGAAATACATGCTGCTGTTTGGCGGAAGGAGTAGTCCCTTATGCGTCTTGGCTTCTGATGTTAGAAGACAGATCGGTCTGTACGACTTCCCCTTGCTCGTGTCCTTTCCAGGTTTCAGTAGCGGGATCACACTGCCCATCTTCCAAACATCGGGTACTATAAAAGTGTTCAGACAGGCTGAGGACACTTGTAAGGTACTCGACTCCAGGCAGATCCAGCATCAGTGTAGAGATTCTGTCGGGAACCAGAGCTTTGCGCGTCTTGGCGCCACGGATGACTTTCGTGGCCTCGTGCACGGTTGTTGTTGCAGCAGTATGTTGTACACTGCAAGACTATATCGGGCCAATGTAAGACTCCAGCGGGCCAATGCAGAAACATGGTAGTTAGCAGCACCAGATTTCAACATTAACTCAATTCACAAAGCCCCATGGCTGTCAACCGATCAAAACATAAGGAACCAAAATGAGAGAGATATGGAAGGCATTAATCCATTGTGTTAGATGTACGATAGATCCGTAGAGCAAATATATTGGGTTGCCCAAAAAGTAATTGCGGATTTTTCATATAGTCGGCGTTGACAAATTTTTTTACAGCTTGTGACTCTGCAATTGCATTCTTTCTTCTGTCAGTTATCAGCTGTTAGTTTTAGCTTGCTTTAGAAAAAAAGTGTAAAAAAAGTATATTTGATTAAATCATTCTAAGTTTTATTAAAAATGCATTTACTTTCTTTTAAAAAATCCGCAATTACTTTTTGGGCAACCCAATAGATTCGGATCATTACCTTGTTGCAGCAAAGGTTCGCATCCGTTTGAGTAGCTAGAAAAGTATGAGGCATGGTACGACCAAGAGTGTTGAGATGAGTTCTGAACCAAAGAGCAAACCGGCATACAGAGCAACCCTGCAATCAGTAGCGTCTATTCTGCAAAAAAAAAGGTAATGGGCAGACGTTAGTGTGAGAGCATTGAGGGGTACATGAGTCAGAAGGAAGTTCTTTCAAAGAATCAAACATCAAACCGATGGCTTTGGTGCAGGCATATCCTTCTGCAGAGACAAAGATAGAAATCTGGTAACTAACACAGATTGTGTGCCGAGGATATGGAAAGAACATTTTACCCAACAACTAGTGTCCGACGATGGCGGCGAAGAGGATGCCACAGAACCAATCCCTGATGATGGTATAGAATGTCCTCCTAGTCTTTATGAGGTCCAAGTAGCTGTGACCCGACTCAAGAACAACAAGGCAGCAGAAGCCGACGGATTATTCGCTGAACTAGTTAAGACCGGAGGTGACACGATGGTAAGGCGTATGCATTAGCTTGTATTTCAAGCCATGTCTGAGCTTTGCATTCCCTCAAAAGTAATACGACTCTGCAGGATGACACTTGCAGACACGCAATCCTCAGTAAGAATAGGAAAGAACCTCTCCGAACCATTCAATGCTGCTGGAGAAGAGTATACAAGATGCGGGGAATAGATATGGCACACTACACTACTCACAAGAGAACACATGGTACTCGCCTATGCCGTTGGCATCGATTTCATGGATCGGTCACCGGAAGTAGTAGTTGAATGAATCGAAAGAGAATCAGTGAAAATGGATCTGGCAGTAACTGGAGATAAGGCAACATAGATGATATCAACTCCCAAAACGCCTTGTACAACAACTTTGAGATAGTCAGCAACTTTATCTACCTCGGTACCGCCTTTTCCGAAACAAATCACATCATTTTTGAAATAAAGACAAGAATAATACTGGCAAACAGATGCTACTTTTGATTTAGTAAGCAGTTTAGAAACAAGGCCACCTCTCGTGTTGTTATATGGTTCCGAGGTATGAGTACTTGTGAAGTGTTTGAGAGAAAGATTTTTCCTATAAATGAATGGACCAGTTTGCATTGGTGGAGAGTATCGGCGTCGTATGAAACACGAACTGTATGAGATATATGACGACGCTAGCATAGTTAAATGTATCTAAATACAACGGTTGGCATGTGGTCACGGTTGAATGAAGAAGCTCCAGCGAAGAAGTCTCTTTAATGTGACCGCGATGGTACACGCAAACTAGGATGGCCAAACGCCGGACGGAAGGAAACTTGGTGTTAGAGATTAAAGAAGGACCGGAGAAGATCGAGGCGCCTGGAACGCTATTCTAAGTTCGGCTACTGGGACAAATGTTCAGTCATAGCCTATTAAAGTAAAGTACTCAACTTGTCCTTACTCTTTGGCCTATATTGTCCCCATCTGTCTTCTTTCTACTTGCACTAATAACCACTTTGGTGCATGCGATGAAAATGCTCATTTTAACTTCGAACCATTTCAAATCTAGAAACCCCAGAAATCAAACCGCTAAATCTGTTTTATGCCCTCTCTAGCGCTAGGCATTTACAACTCTGCAGGTATGGCTACCAACCATACTCCTAAATATCATGGCAAAGATATTTGACGATGCATTTCCAAAGGCAAACATCACATGGACGGACGCTAAAGATAGTCTTTTGTGGGTTTTGTCATTGCCATGCCACCAAAGATGATTTTATGTGTCAGCTGTTTTCCTTGGCCTTTGATGGACGCAGACCAAACCTCAACCTCAACTTCAGCCTCAGCTTCAGCTACTGAAAGGCAGTAACTGCTGAAACAACATTATGGGAATACTTGTGTGTCGTCGCTTGGCGTGGGTACTTAGGCATTTTATTTGTCTTTGTTTCCTTCAAAGTCGTTACACATTTCAAAAAAAAAAAATGTTTAAATAGGAAATCTCAAAATAATTTTATTAATTAGATACTCTTATTGAAATTAAATGAAATTTCATCGAAATTGTGAACATGCCGAAATCATTAATCAAATATTAATTTTCAATGTGGGGCCTTGTCGCTCCACCATGGGCCATACACAATGGCGGATGGTGGAGGAGATTCCAAAGCAGTCTCAGCAACATGAAAAAGTACTAATCATTCCCATGACTAAAGACCACCATCATATCGAGGAGCGCAGCATTGTGTGCGAGTAGAGTATTCCAATGAATTGTGAGCAGGGGCTCAAATTCAGAGCCTAAATGCAGACGAGCAATGGATAGTGATACTCGAAATTATAAATATTTGATAGCGAGCTCTGAGAATGAGACCAGAGCTGCTCTGGTCGAGAGATGGGCATTCCACGAAATCCATCAAATATGGTGGTGGTGGTGGTGCTGCTGCTGCTGTCTGTTTGGCCATTTCTGACCATTTCACTTTGTCAGACAGGCAAACAATCGCTTGGATGAATGTGCAATAATAGAATTATTTGATACTTAATAAATACTTAAGTGAGGCGACCAAGTTTACTCAAAGACAATAAACGATTTCCAAAGGCATATCTCTGCATGGAAACCGAGTGGTCAAACACCCACATGGCATAATTGCTTGGATGTGTGTGCTTAGCAAAACGGAAGCTATTCCTGCACTCACACATGCATACTGACTATAATGGGACATGGGACATAGCAAACACTTAGCTCAGCAGTTTGCCTGCAAACAATCGGCAGCCGACCGGGGGTGTTAGCCTTAGGCTTTTCCTGTCCCCATACCCTCCTTGTCAAAGGAATCGATGTACTTAAGGAGTACATTGAAACCACTTGACACTTTAACATCGAAGCGCTCAACCCAAGCCCAGTATTCTTAGTCCTGTGAACTCATCCGCTGGGTTTACTGGGTGGGCGGACAGACAGACGGTCATTCGGAGAGAAAGACAGATAGATAAATAGTCGCTCGACTGGCATATGGAACGACATGGGCAAATCAAATAACTGAACATTAGAAATTCAAAACTAAACTGATGATACTGAGACAAATAAGACTGACTAAACAAATCGTTTAATGGATAACGAGCAACAGGAGCGTCGCAATGCAAGGATTATAGTTTTAGAAAGGATACTTGTACAAGAAAATTGAAAAAATTAAAAAAAAAAAACACATACAATAAACATTCAACCAAATTTCATATTTAATAAATTTCAACAATCATATAAGAATTATATGGCAGCTATATCAGGTTCTTTATCGATTAACGCGATACTTAGCACAGTTGTTGGAAGTCATAACAAAACACCTCATGCAAAATTTCAGCAAAATCGGATGAGAATTGCGCCCTCCAGAGGCTCAAGAAGTCTAGATCCAAAATCGGTTTATATGACAGCTATAGCAGATTATGAACCGATTTGAATCATACTTAACACAGTTGTTGAAAATGCCACCGAAACACTATGTGCCAAATTTCAGTTAAATTGGACAAGAATTGCGCCCTCTACAGGCTCAAGAAGTCAGGACCCAAGATCGGTTTATATGGCAGCTATATCAAAACATAGACCATTTACAATACCAACCGACCTACGCTAATAGAAAGTATTTGTGCAAAATTTCAATCGGCTAGCTTTACTCCTTCGAAAGTTAGCGTGCTTTCGACAGACCGATCTGCCGATTTTTGGTTTTATGCTCATTAAAGCCACATTATTATCCGATTTGTTGAAGTTTGGGACAGTGATTTGTGTTAGGCCTCTCGATATGTTATTCAATTTGGCCCAGATCGGTGCAGATTTAGATATAGCTGCCATATAGACCGACTTCTCGACCTATGTTAGGCTCCTCGACATCTAGACCGACCTCTCGACCTATGTTAGGCTCCTCGACACCTTTGTTAAATTTGGCCCAGATCGGTACAGAATTGAATATAGCTGGCATATACCGATATCTCGCTTTAAGGTTTCAGACCCATAAAAGGTGACTTTATTTACCGATTTCAGTGGAATTTGGCACAATGTTAGACTCTTCGACATTTTTACCGGGTATAATCAAGATCGGGCTATATTTAGATATAGCTGCCATATAGACCGACCTCTCGACTAAGGGTCTTGGGCCCTTAAAAAGCGCATTTATTAGCCGATTTCGCAGACATTTGGGACAGTAAGCTATGTTAGGCTCCTCGACATCTTTATTACATTTGGCTCAGATCGGTACAGAATTGGATATAGCTGGCATATACCGATATCTCGATTAAAGGTGACTTTATTAGCCGATTTCACTGGAATTTGGCACAATGTAAGGCTATTCGACATTTTTACCGGGTATAATCAAGATCGGGCTATATTTGGATATAGCGATCTCCCGATTTAAGTTGTTGGCGCAATAAAAACACGTTCATCACTCGATTTCGCTGAAATTTGACACTGTGGACTGTGTTTGGCTCCTTGACATTCGTGTTGAAAATGATTCAAATCGGTCTACATTTGAATATAGCTGTCACATACATACGAGGATTGCCTTTCATATTTCGTGATTGGACATGCCTTGCGTTGCAATCTGCCAACTGAAAGTTCTATCGTAAAGCATGATATTTTTGAGGTCATAAGTACTCATAACGTTTTGACATACGAGCGCTATTTGTGTTGTTTACAGTAACTTACAAGATTCATCTCGCCGAAAAAAAATTCATTAAATAGTGAACATTTTCGTACGCTTGCGACGCTGATTATCTCATCAACAGTGCATCGATAAATTTGATAAAATTTTTGGCGATGAAGCTCCATCAGGACCAGTGTTTATCTCACCCCATAACGAATTTCGCTAAGGTCGTCCAAAAACCATTGATGCTGTGCTGATATTGCAAGATCGTCATGTGACCTATCGTGAGATTGCGATAGCCTTAGGCATTAGTGGGACCAGCATTCATTTAATATTGCGTGAAAATTTGACGGTCTAAAAAGTTTGTTTGCGTTGGAGCCCATACAATTCGCTCAATCGCTCAAAAAAAGGCTCGTGTCGATAGGTTGAAAGAAATGCTCCAAAAATACGAAATAACTGCATTTTTGAGCACTCAAAACATCAATTTTAGGAGTTATCCGCGGTATAGTCCTGACTTGGCACCGAATGACTTCTTCTTTTTATTCCCGTACATAAAAGAATAAAATGAGAGGTCAACGTTTTTCGACACCTGAAGAAGCGGTTGATGCGTTCAGAATGCATGTTTTGGCGATACCTCAATCAGATTGGCAAAAGTGCTTCGACAATTGGTTCAAACGCATGCAAAAGTGTATGGATCTTAATGGAGAATATTTTGAAAAACAATAAAGCGATTTTGTTTTTATGTTCTCTAAACCCGAAATATAAAAGGCAACCCTCGTATACATATTTCCCGATTTAAATTCTTAAGCCCATAAAAAAAAGTTCATTTTTAACCGATGAATGTGACACAATAACCTTACAGAACCTTCTTGAATATGGTGGAGATCGGACTGTATCTAGATAAAGCTGCTATGGGTTCATAAATGATGCATTTTTCACTGTATTATGACGAAAGGTGGTTATCTCCGAGGTGGTGTGGTATCCACAGTTTGGCCCGGCCGAACTTAATGCCTTTATACTTATTACATATCATTCTCGTTTGAAATAAAAGTGATGGGAAATTAAGGATGCTATCGATACAATCGCTATTTATCATTCGAAATAGCGATTGATGCGATTACGGATAGTTTGCCAGCTGTGTCTTGAAGATGCAGTTTTTATCCAAATGAGATGCAATTTTGCTCGATGTGTTCTGTTACGACTTATCACACAACAATTGTGATAAGTGTGGGACAAATGTTTGTATAGTGCGATATAGCTCTCATATAGACATATCTCTTGAGTTGACGCTCGATTAGTCTTCTAGAACCTGTGGAAGCTTGAATTATTACTTTACAATAGTACACCTTTTTAAATTCCATTCCATTGGCTATTAACTACGCCATTTATGGGCTCAAGCCGCTTAATCAGTAGATCGGCCAATATGGCAGCTATATCTAAATATGGCCCGATTTTGAACGATAAAGAATTTGTGCGGGAAAAAATGGGTGTACGCCAAATTCAAGGCAATAACTGAACTTTTAAACACTGTACCGTGATTACAGTAAACGCATAGCCGTTCATGTTGCATGTGGCATTGTTAAATCGTCTTAGAATTTTATCTTGAATATATATTCAACTAACTGACCCGGGCGCGCCTTCTTTTACTCTATATGGAACAAAATTATCCTTTGGATATTAATTTTCGGCAATTGAAGAGCTTTTAGTGAATTGCATTGCTACGAAAATGGTATATCGGTAGACTAACAGTATAACAATATAACTGCCTTTATCTGAATCCATATGATCTTAATTGGTCCAGATGTGGACATATATGGTTCAGATCTGTTAATTTTTAGACATAGCTACTTAAAAGACCAATATTTTGCTATACACAATTGGACAATGACTTATTCGTATTTGGTCCAAATCGGAACATATTTCGATATAGCTGCTATGGGGCATAAGGTATGCATTTTTCACTGAATTTTGACGTAAGGTGGTTTACTTATATACCTGAAGTGGTGGGTATACACCGCCTTTTTACTTGTTTTTGAATACAGTTGTAGTTTTGTTTTTTAAACACCATCTTAAACATTTGTATGCTGCTATGTCTTGCTGAAACGTTTTTTATATACAGTAATAATGGACAATCAAAACCTCAAAATCTTCAAAAGCCGATTATCTAATGATCTGACGACTTTTAAAAAACGATTGTCTTTCACTCAAAAAAAAAAAAAAAACCCTAGGCCACAATTAAAAGCATGTACTTGTCAGCACCTTTTGTTCCGCAAGTTTCTCAATTCATCAACCAGCAATCTGTTTGTTATTCTTTGTATGAATATCCACCTACGCCTCTGCAGGTACGACGCTCCTTCTTTGTCCACTTTGGCCATCAGTTGGAAAAATCTATTTAAGATCTTTTTTCTCTCTCCTGTTTTTCGATTTCTTCACTTTTATTTGCGTAGGGTGTGGGTTTTGTTTGTTGTTCATTCGACGATTCGTTCATCCGTTTGCTAAGCAGTAGCAGTAGCACTTCTAGCCCCCCCCCCCCCACCCTTCACTGTGCTGCGCCGTGCGTAGCCATAGATAGAGGGTCGTCTGTCCTCGTGGATGGTTGTTCGTTTGTTTTAAAAGAAATTTGTAAAACATCATCGAAAAACACTTTTGGTAACCTCTTACAACAAGAGAAATTTGTAGGAATTCTTTGTTATTTGTTTTCAGATTAAAACTTTGGAAATGCATTCCGAAAACAATCATTGGAGAGTCGAGCGGTAACAACACCAGCAATGAAGGCAGAAAACAAACAGAAATCAAATCAAATCAAATGAAATGTTGCAGGAACAAACAAATAAGAGAAGACCAAAAAAAAAAGAAAAACTCCAAGACCAAAGACCGAAGCAAATGATTGAGTCGAGTGCGACAATGATGCGGCTGGATGAACGATGAAGAACCTCTGATGCAGCTCATGATGCTCGAGTTGATGCTGATGACGATGATTATGATGGGGCACTTGAAGTAACAAACTGCACTTGAGTGTCTGTGGCACTTGAGGCCAGATGAGTCGAGTTTGACGAAGGCGACGACAGGTGGTGGTGGCTCAAAGTCAAGCCAGTGTCCCGCATCATCCAGCTACGAAGCGCAGCATTCGATTTAAATACTGTGGCAAGCGAAAAAAAGTGGCGCTAACATCAACCACTAAAAGTGATTTCAATGACCATTTGCTGTAACTAGAAGTGATCAGCGTCCATCATGATGCGGCATAGACAATTTCCCACCAACCTCATCGCCCAGAGAAGCCAATGACCAAACAGCCGGTTGGAGAAAAAGTTGGTCGTTCCACATTTTTGTTTTTGGCCACAAACGTGTTGAGGAAGTAAGTGGCCTTTTCCTGTCATCTCTCTACTTGGGTGTACTTGTCATCTGGGAATCACATGAATCATGGCCCTTAGCTCCTCTGCTCACTTCAGAGCATGAAGTGTCCGGGTGAAATTTATTAATTCCACTTAAAAATGATTCGAATGTTCCAAAAGTGTCCAACATGACTTTTGTTGGCGGAGAAATTCATCGCAAGGCATGGTGAGCCTGCTTAGGCGAGGGAAGGAGAAGGGGAAACCGCTGTAACTTGTTGTGGAATCTATTTTAATTAAACACTGTCATCATATCCAATTTAGTCAACGCACATGCTCCCCAATATCCACTCGCAATTAATGTGCATTGCAAAACAAGATGGGCATGTACGATGACGCCGCCAACCATTGACGGACGGACCACTGAGTCTGACGCGAAATTGTCTGCGCGCCATAGATTAAGATACGCCAAACAAGCCTTGCACCCACTTGCCACTTGTGCGCCAGCAATTTTGGCGGCAGTCATTCTCGGCTAAAGCACAAAACAGCTCTAAGGCGAATCCGATTTTTAGTTTTTTTTTTTTTTTTGTTTAGTTCAGAGTAAAAAATATTTTTATGAAAGAATAAAGAAACACTCAGCACCACATAAACAAAAATCGTACAAATAACTGTGGGAATGGGGGTCAGTAAAGTCAGCCACGGAGAATAGCAGCAAACGGCAGCGGCATCAGCATCACCATCAGGCAAGCCACTAAACGAGCGATATAGACGCTTGCCGCTCACTATGATATGCCATTTCAACAGCTAGCACATAATGGCAAGCAATTTATGCGGCCATCCAACCATCCAGCAGCCCCTCCGTTCGCCAGGGTGGCCATAACAAATGTGCTACATTGATTATGGGATCACCGCATATATTGCGGTCAGAGAAATATTTACAACATCGAACTTTGAGGGCAGCGACCAATCCAAAACGAAAACGAAAAAGTTTTTTATAAGAGAAAAAAAATTACGACAAAATATTAAAACATATGGTTTTTGGTACTTTTGGGAGATGTTTATCTGCACATCAAGAAATCAACAACGCCGAAAAAACCAGAGCTATTTATTCTAAGGCCTAATTTGATAATGACGTCAAGGAAAAATTAATGGATTTTTTTGAAGGGAAAATTCAAGAAGTTGTTTAAGGAGATGTTGCAACTGGTCTAAGAGAAAATATCGTTAAATATGGTAAAATCACAAATGTTTATCAAATTTTCTTTCACGATACAAATGTTAAAGACAAAGTAATAAAAATTTTCCCCAATGACAGAAATGTTCGCTAAAGACACACAAATTTCTTCAAGAAATTTTTCCGAATGACAAATTTCCTCTAAGGACAACATTTTAAAGACATATTCAGATAGGAAAATATTTCGGACAAAATTTTCATGAATTTCTGGAAGGGTAGTATTAAGGGAAGCAAGCTTATCGGAATATTAAGCGATTCAGAAACCCATGACGGGCGAATGCGTCAATTGAGATTTCGGTACGCACCGCGTGAAATCTTGAGTGTGCAGGACATTGAGTACTTGATAGAGACCATAGAGAAGGGGATGACGTCTGCATACAGAGCGACTTGATCGGACAGGAGGCCCAGAAAAAGGAAGGATAAAAGATGGTGGATTAAGGTTCTCAATCCGAGTTAAGAGCGTGGGCGCACAGTGAGAGAAAATCGAAAAAAAAACTACAAAAAAAAAATTTGTCGTGTGAGAACGGGTAGAGATATATCCTTGCAATTTATAACGATTAGAGCTAAAGTATTTAGGAGATCGCGTGCAAAATGTCAAGGTTGTCCGGGCGCCTTTTAACAGGCCCCTAAAGTTGGTCACCTCAGGCTGTAAAATCTTCATTTAAGGCCTGCTCTTAACAAATTGTGCTCGAAATCCCTACAAAAAATTCCGGTTGAGGTCTACAATATCTCCACTGGTTTCGGAGATATTCGACTTTAATTTTTTGTGCCATTTTAACTGAGATCTGCTTTAAAAAACTAAAAATAAATTCTGCCCGATATTTTTTGCAAAAATCCCCAAAATAGCCCTTTTGGGCAAAGATGGTTTCAAGATCCGCATTTTTTAGTAAATTTGCTGAGGAGGCTACAAACAATGTAATGTGCAAAACGTTTTTTTGTATGGGTTTAGGGGAGATGTGGAGCAAAATATAAACATGTGGCCAATTGGGGGATCTGGGCTTTGGAGTTTTTGAACTCGTAGGATTTCTCCAATTTTTTAATAAAAAACATTTCCTATTTGGAAGGACATATAGCACCCTTTTAGGATGACATATCCTGTTCAAATTTCACTTAAAAATCATCTACAATATGTCCCCATTACGAACAAAGCAAGTAAAAGCATGTTAAGTTCGGTCGGGCCGAATCTTATATACCCTCCACCATGGATAGCATTTGTCGAGTTTTTTTTCCGGCATTTTTTCTTAGCCAAAAAAAGGATAAAAGAAAAGATGTTCTCTTCTATTAGAGCGATATCAAGATATGGTCCGATTCGGACCTCAATTAAATTATATGTTGGAGACCTGTGTAAAATGTCAGCCAATTCGAATAAGAATTTTGTCCTTTGGGGGCTCAAGAAGTAAAATAGAGGGATGGATTTATATGGGAACTGTATCAGGCTATAGACCGATTTAAACCATAATAAACACGTATGTTGATGGTGATGAGAGGATCCGTGCGACCTCTAGGAGCTCAAGAAGTCAAGATCCCAAATCGGTTTATATGACAGCTTTATCAGGTTATGGATCGATTTGAACCGTACTTAGTACACAGTTGTTGGAAACCATAACAAAACATTTCATGTAAAATTTCAGGCAAATCTGTTAAGAATTGCATCCTCTAGTGGCTCGAGAAGTCAAGATCCAAGATCGGTTTATATGGCAGCATATCAAAACATGGACCGATATAGCCCATTTACAATCCCAAGCGACCTACACCACTAAGAAGTGTTTGTGCAAAATTTCAAGCGGCTAGCTTTACGCCTTCGAAAGTAAGCGCTGTTTCGACAGACGGACGGACGGACATGGCCATATCGACATAAAATGACGATCAAGAATATGAATACTTTATGGGGTCTCAGATAAATATTTTGAGTAGTTACAAACAGAATGACGAAATTAGTATACCCCCATGCTATGGTGTAGGGTATAAAAAGACTACGAGCTGACTTTTGCAAAATCCGTGCGGCAAATGATAGCATGTGTGAGGCCATTTGTTCAGAACACACTTACGCGGCTGTGGTCGTGCGGGTCAGTTAGTAGGGATATTAGGTGCTAGGGAGGAAAATGATATGGACACACTGGTGAGGGATTTGGTGACACACGACAATGTTCATTGGGCATTACAAACCTTTGAATCCTGCCATAGAGTGCGGCCAAGGACTAAGGGCCGATAGGTCTTCTCTTACTTCTTTGTTAAGACGTTGGACTTTCATATAAGAGGTAAGCTAGGTAGATATTATTTCTCTAGGTGTCAAGGCCAGGTCGGTTGATAATGCGCTTTATAGTGTGGTGCATCAATTAGAGACAACTTTTCAGTTTAAAGAATACACATTAGTTGTGTTTCTGGACATAGTGAGGACATTTAAAAATATATATTCATCCGTCATAGGGGTGACTTTAAGGGTTTGATAATACGGGCTGGAAAATAAGCATTATTCTGCATATGGAAATCATGGCCAGTATAGGAGCCACATTGGTGAAGATAAATTCGACGAGGGGTACGCCACAGTGCGGAATTAATTCCTCTTTTCTATGGATTCTTGTGATCGATGGGTTTCTAGGGTGCCCTATCTGGGGTTTTGGATACCGCTCTCGGAGTTCCGCCGCCTCTGGGTATAGTCTAAGGGTGAATGCCAGGAACATAGAGTTGGAAAGTGACTGGGTTTAGGTTGTCGGGGCTGCAAGTGAGCACCTTGGACCTGTCAAAGTCGACAAGGTTCCTTGTGGTTATTCTGGGTAGTAAGTTTAACTAGGACTTGAATGTTCGAAACATCAGGAAAGGATTTTAGCTGGAATATGTTCAAAATAAAAGAGCGCTAACAGACGAAAGATAATATTTTTATAAAATTTTCTCTTAAGATAAAAAAAATCCCAGATATTTATAAGAAAAGTCAATTTTCGCTGATGACAGAAATTCTGATTTCTCACTTCCAGAATCCTTTTTAAAGATTTTCTAAGCCCCATTTGGGTACCCTAGTGCTGTGCTAGTTCTATCTTTCAATTACTTTGTACTTCGGAAAAAATTGAGCGGCGACTCTTCAATAAATATTTTATTATTTTTTGCAATTAATGTCCACTACTGGCACAGGGCCGTAAAAACTTGTGAAGAATGTGATCATCTCTTTTAGATTTTATTGCACATTCTTGGGACATGAGCTGGATGTGAGCAAAAACTAGCAGCACTCATAGTAAGGAAAACAAGACCAAACACTTATTCATAAATGTGTCAAAACTATGATCATAAAAAATTAAGAGCAATAGAGTTATGGTGATCGGCATGATCGTCACGACCGCTAGCATTACGACCATGGCAGAGATGGCGACTACGACAACGATGATCGAGAAGATAATGATGATGTAAATGGCACAACTAAGGCAGAACCCAGCAAGCCAAGGCAGTCAAAATAACCGATAGCCATCAAGTCGAGTCCACAATAGCTGTGAGGCACCGCAGCAAAGTAGCAGTGGGGTGATGTAAGAATGTTTGCATTTGTCACTTGGCTACCAAGATTTGAAGGGGCTCCGGGTATGATTTCATTCATAACTCATTCAACCGATGGGCCTCAACCAAAAGCAATTTACATAAACAAAATATCATTTCATTTCATTTTTTTTTTTTAGCAAAATAGTTCATGGTATTATTGTTGTGAAGTTTTTTTCTACGTTTCTGAAGTGTTACAGAAATGAATTCTTTTGTGGCTGTAATTGATAAAACAATTAAGAAGTCAAGACAACGCCCTGCCCGGAGACAATTCATTCATTAAATGAAATCATTCAATGAAAAGGCCACATTTCAGAGTTTTGCGTATTGTATTTTTTTTTATTTTTTGGTTTTTTTGTACGAACTTCTTTTTGCAAACTAAACACTTCTCAAGTACAAAACAAAATGAAATAATAAAAAAAAGAAAAAATAATTCCCCTAAAAATAAAAATCAAGTTATTGCGTAAATAACTCGTATACAAGAAAGTACATTCATCGATATAAAAAAAAAACTTGAAAAATAAAAGGTCGACATTTTGGCAACTATGCAAAGTCGAATTTGTTATACCCTTTATCGTAGTTCTTTTTTAGTGAAGGGCTTTCTAAACAAAAACGAAATTTGAAATTAAAAGTAACTGTAGATGGAAGTTAGTTCACCAGCTTAATCCTCTCTGCCTATTTCGCCTTTCTTCAACAGGTGTTATCA
Organism: Stomoxys calcitrans; assembly: GCF_963082655.1. Taxonomy (NCBI): domain Eukaryota; kingdom Metazoa; phylum Arthropoda; class Insecta; order Diptera; family Muscidae; genus Stomoxys; species Stomoxys calcitrans. Next base: position 2,976,584 of record NC_081552.1, read on the forward strand.
CAAAAACCTTTTTGTTTACAAATATTGTAGGTAGTTTGCAAATGACACATCTTATTGTTACTAAGCAAGTAAAAAGGCGTTGATTCGATCGGGCCGAACTTTGGATACCCACCTCGGGTACATATGTAAACCAACTTTCGTCATAATCCGGTTTAAAATGCATAATTTATGCCCCCATAGCTGCTATATCGAAATATGGTCCGATTTGGACCAAATTCCAAACGGATATTGAGTGTTCTAATATGTACAATTCATTGTGCAATTCGTTGTACAATTCGTTGTTCAATTTTGTAGAAAAAAAATTTTCTTTTTGGTAGTCATATCCTAATATAGACCGACCTGAACCATATGCGACACATATGTCGAAAACCCTAACCTAAGTCACTGTGTCAAACTTCAGCGAAAGCGGATTATAAATATGGTTTTTATGAGGCCAAGACATTAAACAGAGAGATCGGTCTATATGGCAGATAGATCCAAATCTGAACCGATCTAGGCCAAATTGGAGACGACATTCTTCTGGCCTTACACAACCCACTGTCCCGAATTTCGGTGAAATCGGACAATAAATGGGCCTTTTATGGGCTAAGACCTCAAATCGAGAGATCGGTCTATATGGCAGCTATATTCAAACCTGATCCGATCAAGGCCAAATTGACGAAGGATGGCGAAGGGCCTAACACAACTCACTATCCCAAATTTCTGCGAAATCGGATAATAAATGTGGCTTTTATGGGCCTAAGACCCTTAATCGGAGGATTGGTCTATATGGCAGCTATATCCTAATCTGGACCGATCTGAGCCAAATTGACGAAGGATGTCGAAGGGCCTAATATAACTTACTGTCTTAAATTTCAACAAAATCGGATAATAAATGTGCCTTTTATGGGCCTAAGACCCTTAATCGTCGGATCGGTCTATATGGGGGCTATATCATGATATAGTCCGATATAGCTCATCTTCGAACTTAACCTGCTTATGGACTAGAAAAGACACTGTGCAAAGTTTCAGCTCAATATCTCTATTTTTAAAGACTGATGCGTGATTTCAACAGACGGACATGGTTAGATCATCTTAGATTTTCACGACGAACAAGAATATATGTACATTGTAGGGTCGGAAATGGATATTTCGATGTGTTGCAAACGGAATGACAAAATGAATATACCCGAATCCTTCGGTGGTGGATACAAAAAGAACGCCGAATTATTGATATAACAGTATTCAATTGCCTAATGTGAACCAGTTCAGTTTTTTTCATTTTAGTGACCCGTTCATGTGAACTAGTTCCTTGGCAAAGTACACAATTCTAATTTCTTGTTCAACACAGGGTTCGTTAACTAAAAACAAAGGCACATAAATCAGGGATGATAAATCGGGTTAAAGTACTTTTTGGATCCAAAAGGTACCATTTTTTGGGTCGGTCGGCGCGATTATGATATACATGTGCATTGGCCTCGAAAATTCGTTTAAGATGCAGGGGGGATACTTTTCTCATGTCTATGAGTGCAATCTGATAGCCGAGTCTAAACTCGAAATATATCTTAAGTTAGATCAAACTCCGAGTTTTACCTCTTGATTTTAAATAAGGAATTATGAGATGATTTAACCCCTTCTATATATTTTCCAAACATGGTCTCCATAGATTCATATTTCGACGAAGATTGATTGGATTGGAATGCCGTTACTTCAAGTAACATCTTCATCTCTGGAGTTAAATCATGTATCCTCTGTGGAATTCCCTAACGTCCCTAACGCGTAGCACAGAGGTTAGCATGTCCGCCTATGACGCTGAATGCCTGGGTTCGAATCCATGCGAGACCATCAGAAAAAATTTTCAGCGGAGGTTCTCCCCTCCTAATGCTGGCAACATTTGTGAGGTACTGTGCCATGTAAAACTTCTCTCCAAAGAGGTGTCGCACTGCGGCACGCCGTTCAGACTCGACTATAAAAAGGAGGTTCCTTATCATTGAGCTTAAACTTGAATCGGACTGCACTCATTGATAGGTGAGAAGTTTGCCCCTGTTCCTTAGTGGAATGTTCATGGGCAAAATTTGCAATTTTTTTTAACACAAATAGGGACTCTAACGCTTAACGCATTGGTTCATAGCCCGATGAAAAATTCGGAAAAAACTTACCAGTGGTTATCCCTCCTAATGCTGACGACACTTGTGAGATATTAACGATTGGCAATCAGCTGTGTGTAGGTCACCGTAGCGAACGCCTAGGTTCGAATACTGGCGAGAACATCAGAGGTGGATATCCCCTCCTAATGCTGGCAACATTTGTGAGGTACTGTGCCATGTAAAGCTTCTCTCCAATGAGGTGTCGCACTGCGGCACTCCGTTCCGACTCGGCTATAAAAAGGAGGCAAATTAAGTTCTTAAGTCCGAAGATGGGTTATAACGAACTATATCTTGATATAGGCCCCATAAAGACCAGTTTTCCGATTTAAGGTTTTGGGCCCTTTAAAGTCACATTTATTATCCGATTTCGCTGATATTTGGCACAATGTTTTTTTTTGCGTTAGGCTCCTCAACATTCGTACGGAGTATGATCAAGATCGAGCCATCTCCATGCAGGGTCTTACGCCCATAAAAGGCGATTTCACTGAAATTTGCCAGAAGGATATATGTTAGGCTTTCTGACATCCGTTCCCTGTGGTCTATAGTTGGACTTTGCTGCCATATACACCAATCTTCCGATCCGATTTGTAAGGCCCTTGGCCATCCGCATTCAACGTGGCCTCCATCGATGATGATTAACATATATACCCGAGGTAGTGATTATCCAAACTTCGGTCCGGCCGAACTTAATGCCAGCTTACTTGTTTTTATAGGTCTAATCAACATAAGAAAATCAACTTGTTGGGAAAATGAAATCAAAATTTGAGATCAAACACGTCATGCAAAACTTCAGCCAAATCGGATAAGAATTACGCCAGATCTGTTAATATGAGAGCTATATCAGGTTATGGACCGATTTCAACCATACTTGGCACAGTTGTTGGGTATCATAACAAAACACGTCGTGCGAAATTCCATTCTAATCGGATAACAATAGCGCCCTCTAGAGGCTCAAGAAGTCAAGACCCAAGATCGGTTTATATGGCAGCTATATCAGGTTATAGACCGATTTGAACCATACTTGGCACAGTTGTTGGATATCATAGCAAAACACGTCGTGCAAAATTTCATTCTGATCGGGTAAGAATTGCGCACGCTAGAGGCTCAAGAAGTCAAGACCCAAGATCGGTTTATATGGCAGCTATATCAGGTTATGGACCGATTTGAACTATACTTGGCACAGTTGTTGGATATCATAGCAAAACACGTCGTGCAAAATTTCATTCCAATCGGATAAGAAATGGGCACTCTAGAGGCTCACGAAGTCAAGACCCAAGATCGGTTTATATGGCAGCTATATCAAAACATGGTCCGATATGGCCCATTTACAATACCAACCGACCTACACTAATAAGAAGTATTTGTGCAAAATTTCAAGCGGCTAGCTTTACTCCTTCGGAAGTTAGCGTGCTTTCGACAGACAGACGGACGGACGGACGGACGGACATGGCTAGATCGACATAAAATGTCGCGACGATCAAGAATATATATACTTTTTGGGGTCTCAGACGAATATTTCGAGTAGTTACAAACAGAATGACGAAATTAGTATACCCCCCATCTTATGGTGGAGGGTATAAAAAATGGTCATAGAAACAAGCCTACAGTCCTTAAAAGCCTAAATTTTCATCAGATTTGGCTAAAATTTAGAACAAAGACTTAAGTTATGACTTCCGATATCCATGAAAGTATGATCCGAATCGGTCTATAAACATATATAGCCCCCATATAAACCGATTCCCAGATATTGAATCCTATATATAAAATTCAATATGTGTTTGTTTGTTGGTCGGTTTGTTTGTTTGTTTCGTATAGACTCCAAAAACGGCTGAACCGACTACCTTGAAATATTCACAGATTGTGTAGGTTGGTCTGGAAGGAAACATAGGCTATATAATTTTTTGATATCGGGAGGGGGCGGACCCTGCCCTTACCCCAAAAGTACTATCCAAAAATAAAAGTGGACCGAACGGAATTCGAATGAAAGGTATTCAAGAGTAGAGTACGAATTTCATAATAAAAATTGGGTGCAAATACCTGGGGCCGCCCCAGCCCCCCAAAACCCCTTAAAAAGGTTTATTTGACGATCATGACAATATGGGACTCAAATGAAAAGTATTCGGGAGTAGATAACGAATAAGGTCAAGAAGTAGGAACATGCTTTATAATTTGTTGATAACGGAAGGGGGCGGACCCTTCACCGTTACCCCAAAAACACCACCCAAAATCAAAAGTGGACCGATAAGGATAATATTGGCATCAAATGAGAAATATACGAGAGTAGATAACGAATCTGGCATACAAATTCTTGTCGAAGTATAGGGAGTCGCCGCACCCCCACAAAAATGCCCAAAATGGGCACACTAGCCTATCACGGATATATGGGACTCGGTTTGTTTGTTTCGTATACACTGAAAAACGGCATAACCGATTTTCTCGATATTTTCGCATATTGTGTGTAGATTGGTCTGGAAGGAAACATAGGCTATATAATTATTCGGTATCGGAAGGGGGACGGACCCTCCCCCTTATGCCAAAAACACAACCCAACATCAAAAGTGGGCCGATCGGGACAATATAGGTATCAAATGAAAGGTCTTGGAGAGTAGAATACGTAAATGTGGTTTTTATGGGCCTACGACCCTAAATCGGAGGATCGGACCAAATTGACGAAGAATGTCGAGGGGCCTAACACAACTCACTGTCTTAAATTTCAGTCAAATCGGATAATAAATGTGGCTTTTCTGGCCCCAAAACCTAAAACCGAGAGATCGGTCTATATGGCAGCTATATCCAAATCTGGACCGATCTGGGCCAAATTGAAGAAGGATGTCGAAGGGCCTAACACAAGTCGCTGTCCCAAATTTCAGCAAAATCGGATAATAAATGTGGCTTTTTTTCGGCCGATCGGTCTATATGGGGGCTATATCAAGATATAGTCCGATATAGCTCATCTTCGAACTTAACCTGCTTATGGACAAAAAAAAGAATCTCTGCAAAATTTTAGCTCAATATCTCTATTTCTAAAGACTGTAGCGTGATTTCAACAGACAGACGGACGGACATGTCTAGATCGTTTTAGATTTTTACGCTGATCAAGAATATACTTTATAGGGTCGGAAATGGATATTTCGATGTGTTGCAAACGGAATGACAAAATGAATATACCCCCATCCTTCGGTGGTGGGTATAAAAACTCAACTCAAAACGAAATACAATTTACTTTCAATTCAATAAATAGCCACAATCTATGAAATTCATAAACTGCACACATTTTATACTTTCACACATGCCACATTCGTTTGTTGCTGTAAGTAGTACTGAATGTGTCTTTCGAAAAGAAACGAAAAAGACTTCAAAATACCATTTACCCTTCCTCCTTCTCGACCAAGACCAAGTAGTGAATGCTTCATATACGATTTCATCTACTTGTTATCGAGAGGGGGATTTCCTATTTTTCTTCACAGTTATTGGGAGTAAATAAAGGGACGAATGAATGAATGCTTGAATGAATAATAAACCAAATATGTTTTTTTTTTACAATCGAATTTGATACAATTGCAATCTGCTGTTGCTGCTTTTGCTGATTTCCCCCTTTTCGATTTTCGGAACGTATGGCATGGTATTATGACTCGCAGTTATGGTTTTTTGTCGTCCCACTCAGGACATCAGAAGAGGATTTGTTTTGTGAATACTATTTCTTGAATGAATTCGAAAGATGAATTGTGAAAATATGTAAACAATCTTTGTTGCTGAAGTTGGCTCTCAACAACAAACAAGCCTGACACTGCATGCAATGAACAGTGCATGTGAGAGGATTTATTTCAATGAATAAGAAGCAAAAAAGTTTGCAACCAATAAGTTGAACCACAAAATTGTATTTGTTGGACACAACAGTACATTGCAAAACAACCAGAAAAAAATGCTATATTTAATCCAAATATGGTTGCAGAGACACTGATGATGCAGTTCAAATGAGGCCTTAGCACTCGAAATCTCAGAAATACACTTAAAATCTTTTCGAATAATTAAAAAAAGAAAACAACGAAGTTTCTTTAATCGTCAATGTTTATATAGTACTTCAAACCTGGCGTATAGCCACTGAGGATGCAGTTCGCAAATGAAGTTCAAATGATGGTAAGGTTGCATTAGAAAAGAGTAAGAGTCATTTTATACGCGCCAGGGAACAGATTGCTACCATTCGCTTTTAAAATGCATTCATATTTTCGTTGCTTTTGACTCGCCTTCATTCAACAATGGCAAGTAATGTTCTGGATTTATAACGCATTCTGTTTTTGGATGATTGCTTTTTTATGCATTTTTTATACCGGTGGTATACTAATCTAGTCATTCCGTTTGTAACACCTCGAAATATGCATCTAAGACCCCCTAATGATATATTCTTGATTGTCAAAAAATTTTAAGTCAATCTAGCCACGTCCGTCTGTCTGTCCGTCCGTCGAAAGCGCGCTAACTTTCGTGGTAGCTGGGCGCTTGAAATTTAGCATAAATACTTGTAATTAGCGTACGTCGATTGCGATTGTAATTGGGGCGAATCGGTCAATGTTTTGATATAGCTGCCATATTTAGAAGAAGAAAAACTTTCGAAGAGTATACAATCCATGGTGTAAAGTATATAAAACTTAGTTAGACACAACCTAACGACCACGTACATTCTTCATTTATACCCCTCCTTTGTGCAGCACTGTTCAAGATTTTCATAATGGCAAATTTTCATGGCAAACTATTGGTAAATTTATATACTATGGTTGATAAAATATGTAACCCATCCCAATTTGTTTGGTTACACCCGTTTTCATCATACGAATAGTACTGGAAACATGCCATTCATAGAGAATCGCATTATAAAACAGAACAGTAAAGAGTTGAACGCTGTGTAGTGCATAAAGTGCAGGGAAAATCCATCGTGCAATCACCATATGTATTGAAATATTTTGTAAGAGGATACTTTGCATAAATACATTTTTACTCCATTGACTTCTTTGCCATCTGTAGAGTTTTGAATTTCACTGATTGGAAAAAGCTGGTAAGTATTTTACAGAAAGCACTCGATAGATGAGTTAGCATAAGGACTCTATAAGACAGAAGGAAGACAATCCCCACCATAGTCGAATCTATACATTGGGAATCAAAGCAGTACCCTTTCTGGCCACGAGCTGATCCACTTTTGCAAATTTGCGATTGCAAAAACAACTGGAGCACAAAGACACCATATACCCATATTAGGTTAGGTTGAAAATAGGGTGCAGATATTAATCCGCCCTATGCTACTATGGGCATACACCTTAGCCAGTAATCGGCTTGTTGTGCGCTCTAAAAACTAAAAAAATAACCTAGAACAAGTAAAAGCGTGCTAAGTTCGGCCGGGCCGAATCTTATATACCCTCCACCATGGAGCGCATTTGTCAGTTCTTTTCCCGGCATCTCTTCTTAGGCAAAAAATGATATAAGAAAAGAAAGAAAGAAAAAACCTGCTATTAGAGCGATATCAAGATATGATCCGGTTTAGACCACAATTATATTATATGTTGGAGACCTGTGTAAAATGTCAGCCAATTCGAATAAGAATTGCGCCCTTTGGGGGCTCAAAAAGTAAAATAGAGAGATCGATTTATATGGGAGCTGTATCGGGCTATAGACCGATTCAGACCATAATAAACACGTATGTTGATGGTCATGAGAGGATCCGTCGTACAAAATTTCAGGCAAATCATCAGAATTTCGCTCTCTAGAGGCCCAAGAAGTCAAGACCCAAGATAGGTTTATATGGCAGCTACATCAGGTTATGGACCGATTTGAACCATACTTGGCACAGTTGTTGGATATCATAACAAAACACGTGGTGCAAAATTTCATTCTTATCGGATAAGAATTGGGCACTCTAGAGCCTCAAGAAGTCAAGACCCAAGATCGGTTTATATGACAGCTATACCAGGTAATGGCCCGAATTGAACCATACTTAGCACAGTTGTTAGAAGTGATACTAAAACACTATGTGCAAAATTTCAGTCTAGTCGGATGAGAATTGCGCCCTCTAGAGGCTCAAGAAGTCAAGACCCAAGATCGGTTTATATGACAGCTATATCAGGTTATAGACCGATTTAAACCACACTTGGCACAGTTATTGGATATCATAACAAAACACGTAGTGCAAAATTTCATTCCAATCGGATAAGAATTGCGCACTCTAGAGGCTCAAGAAGTCAAGACCCAAGATCGGTTTATATTGCAGCTATATCAGGTTATTAACCGATGTGAACCATACTTGGCACAGTTATTGGATATCGTAGCAAAACACGTCGTGCAAAATTTCATTCTAATCGGATAAGAATTGCGCACTCTAGAGGCTCAAGAAGTCAAGACCCAAGATCGGTTTATATGACAGCTATATCAGGTTATGGACCGATTTGAACCATACTTGGCACAGTTGTTGGATATAATAACGAAACACGTCGTGCAAAATTTCATTCCAATCGGATAAGAATTGCGCACTCTAGAGGTTCAGGAACTCAAGACCCAAGATCGGTTTATATGGCAGCTATATCAGGTTATGGACCGATTTGAACCATACTTGGCACAGTTGTTGGATATCGTAACAAAACACGTCGTGCAAAATTTCATTCCAATCTGATAAGAATTGCGCACTCTAGAGGCTCAAGAAGTCAAGACCCAAGATCGGTTTATATGGCAGCTATATCAAAACATGGACCGATATGGCCCATTTACAATACCAACCGACCTACACTAATAAAAAGTATTTGTGCAAAATTTCAAGCGGCTAGCTTTACTCCTTCGGAAGTTAGCGTGCTTTCGACAGACAGACGGACGGACGGACGGACAGACGGACGGACATGGCTAGATCGACATAAAATTTCACGACGATCAAGAATATATATACTTTATGGGGTCTCAGACAAATATTTCGAGTAGTTACAAACAGAATGACGAAATTAGTATACCCCCCATCTTATGGTGGAGGGTATAAAAAAATAACCTAGAAAAAGTAAATTTTATGTTAGGAATTCCGTTCTACTTACAAAATCCTTAATTGTTTTCCATACCACGCCTCTAAGTTGGTTCATGTCTGGTATCGTGTCCCAACCTAAGCACCGGTGTTTGTGAGCTGCGAAAGCTGGGCAATGACATAGGAAATGCTCTCATAATCTTCCCCACATGTCCTACACATGCTATCACTTGCCGCACCGATTTTGCATAAGTGTGCTCGTAGTTCTATGTGTCCCGTTATGACACCAAAAAGCTATACTGATCTCCCTCTTACTTTCTTTCGGTAATAGCCTCGTCCTCTGACGATCTGGATCACCCCATAAGATTTTCGCCGCCCTACCGACTGTTTAGCTGTTCCACAATGTTACGCCCTACGCCCTTAAATCGGACTGCGTCGACCCAAAAGGCTTGGGGTTAACCTAGTTTATCGACAGCAGTTCTCTGGTCTTCACTGCCAAATCGTGTGCTTTTTCATTCATGTGGCCGGTCATATGGGTAATGAAGCGGGTGGTGCCATCCTCAGAGAATACTTTAATATCCTTCCTCCACCCCAAGATTGTTCGTGAACTTACCGTCCTAGCTGATGGTCGTCAGTTTACTGTCCGTAAAGATGTTCACACTCGACGTCCTCGCATTAACACCACACCACCCCACGCATTCCGTAATCGCCCGGATTACTCCTCATGCAGGATCGTTTTATGGTCAGGCAGTCTAAAACAGATCTCAGTCCTTGGGTTCTCAATGTAGAGCCCCATGCCTACTCTGCCATCTTGCTTTGATCCATCCGTATAACCGATTTTCCATCCGTATAATATGATCTTCCACCCCGTCTCAGGTATTCGATCGGAAATCCCTCCCTTCTTCCAGTTTTCCTATCGTCGCCTTGATTATACCGCTATGGTATGAGCTGCTACCATCCGCAATCCATTCTTCCATCATAGCCGCAGTGGCTGCCTCAAATTTAATCTGTATGTCAATGGGTCGGATATCTAGAATAGTCTCCATAGAACCCATATTTAGATGGCTATTAGGAAACTTTGGTTCTCTTTCTGCTTCAGTTTCAGAAACTCAGTCTTTTAATTCGTTGCTAATACAACACTGATTGACTCATGGAGTTTTGGAAATATTTTTCCTTTCACCAACAATCCAAGTACTCTCTTCCAGTGAACTTGCAATAGCAGTGTTTTATTTGGCTTGAAGTTTGTCTGTCGAGTAATGACTTTAATATTAAATTTTGCTAATCTGTTGCCATCCAATCCTCCTGATTTCGTTTTTTCAACAGCCATCTATGTAACAGTTTTTTATACCCTCCACCATAGGATGGGGGTATACTAATTTCGTCATTCTGTTTGTAACACCTCGAAATATGCGTCTGAGACCCCATAAAGTATATATATTCTTGGTCGTCATGTCATTTTAAGTCGATCTAGCCATGTCCGTCCGTCCGCCCGTCAGTCTGTCCGTCCGTCCGTCCGTCTGTCTGTCGAAAGCACGCAAACTTTCGAGGGAGTACAGCTAGCCGCTTGAAATTTTGCACAAATACTTTTTATTAGAGTAGGTCGGGTGGTATTATAAATGGACCAAATCGGTCCATGTTTTGATATAGCTGCCATATAAACCGATCTTGGATCTTGACTTCTTGCGCCTCTAGAGTACGCAATTCTTGTCCGATTTGACTGAAATTTTGCACGTGGTGTTTTGGTATCACTTCCAACAACTATGCTATGTATGGTTTAAATCGGTCCATGATTTGATATAGCTGCCATATAAACCGATCTTGGGTCTTGATTTATTGAGCCTATAGAGAGCGCAATTCTTATCCGATCGGAATGAAAATTTGCACGACGTGTTTTGTTATGATATCCAACAACTGTGCCAAGTATGATTCAAATCGATTCATAAACTGATATAGCTGCCTTATAAACCGATCTTGGGTCTTGACTTCTTGAGCCTCTAGAGGTCGCAATTATTATCCGATTGGAATGAAATTTTGTGCGACGGATCCTCTCATGACCATCAACATACGTGTTTATTATGATCTGAATCGGTCCATAGCCCGATACAGCTCCCATCTAAATCGATCTCTCTATTTTACTTCTTGAGCCCCCAAAGGACGCAATTCTTATTCGAATTGGCTGACATTTTACACAGGTCTCCAACATATAATTTAATTGTGGGCTATACCGGATCATATCTTGATATCGCTCTAATAGCAGAGCAAATCTTTTCTTATATCCTATTTTGCCCAAGAAGAGATGCCGGGAAAAGAACTCGACAAATGCGATCCATGGTGGAGGGTATATAAGATTCGGCCCGGCCGAACTTAGCACGCTTTTACTTGTTTTTTTCTCAGCTCCAGCATTTGAAAAAATCCCCAAACTAAGCAAAACATTTTGATGATGTGTAAATATTTTTAAATAAAAATCAAATGTAAGTGTGTTTCTTATGCAAATAAACAATAAACGTTAAATAACAGCTTAAGACATTTGCATTTACATTCTCCAAATAGTTGTTGCTCAGTCTGTCTGTCTGTGTGTCTGTCTGTCTGTTCGTCTGTTTGTCCATTCCTCCGTGTTCGATGTTGTATGGAAAGTGATGTAAACCAAATGGAAAACATTATTTATGAGTCAGACGCTATTGTCCACAAAACTCCATTCCACTTTACTGCGGCGTGTGAAACATCGAAATGCAACATTAGAATAATTTCCACTAGGAATGAATCAATTGAATCGATTGCTGGCATAGAAACGATGGCTAAGTTCCACAGAAGTTATGACTGACGAATTGATGGTTGCGGCAGAGGCATATCTTGAGGTTTAGTTGCATGATTCATGACAATTCCCATGCAATTTTTCCATAAATTCAAAAACAAAAATCAAAGTGAAACCCTCTGGAAAGCCCCAAATGAAGGGTTGCCCTATTTTTAAATGGTTTTAAAATAAAGTCTTAATGGTCATCGCCATTGATGGTTGTTTGGTTGGCTGGTCGGCTGGTTGGCTGGTTGGCTGGCTGTTTGCTGCAATGGCGATCTTTCAAATCAAAGCGTTTGCCTAAACACGGTGCAGCAACAACAATAACACTTTAATAAACTGTTTCAATTGCATGTTGTCGTTTTCACAAATGCCATTAGTGTTGTTGTGCTATTAGTTTTCATCGTGTTTTTATTTTTCTCTGGCATAGCGTTTCTGTTTTTGTTAAATGAACGTTTTCCAAACGCTCTGTTATTTCTCGTGCGTAATTGAAATTAATTTCAGTCAATTTTTGTGATTTATTGATTGGTTTCATCATTTTTCTTCATTTGTGCTGACAGCATTTGTAAACTTCGGAAAAGTATGCGAGCTGTAAAAGCTGTATGCCTATTAACCCCTTAATAGCCTAGGTCAAATGAAACATTCAAGAGAAATGGTGGTGTTATCTCCCAATGGGCGATATTGCTTATGTTAAAATAAGCAAAAACCGTTTGATGCAATAAAAGACGTTTAATGCGGCAAAAGTTACGACATTACCATTTGAATGAAATCAAAACAGATTCAATTCAAGAAATAACATGAACTTAAGTACAAAACTCTAATGCCTAAGTGGCGCTGAGGCAATTGTATTTTTATACCCATCACCGAAGTATGGGGGAAGGGTCCGTCTGTCTGTGCCGAAATCACGCTACAGTCTTCAACAAGTAAAAAGGCGTTAAGTTCGGCCGGACCGAACTTTGGATACCCACCACCTCGGTTAGATATGTAAACCACCTTTCATCACAATTGGGTGAAAATTGCATACCTTATGTTCCATAGCAGTTATATCGAAATATGATCCGATTTGGACCAAATACTAATAAGTACATATTGGTCTTTTTAGTAGCTATATCTAAAAATAAACCAATCTGAACCATATACAACATGGATGTAGAAAAGCCTAACATAAGTCAATGTGTCAAATTTCAATTAAATCGGATTATAAATGCGCCTTTTATGGGGCCAAGACTTTAAATCGAGATATCGGTCTGTAAATGTGGCTTTTATGGGCCTAAGACCCTAAATTGGCGGATCAGTCTATATGGCAGCTATATTTAAATCTGTACCGATCTGAGCCAAATTAACGAAGGACGTTGAAAGGCCTAACACAACTCACTGTCCCAAATTTCAGCAAAATCGAATAATAAATGTAGCTTTTATGGGCCTAAGACCCTAAATCGGAGGATCGATATATATGGCAGCTATATTTAAATCTGGACCGATCTGAGCCAAATTGACGAAGGACGTTGAAAGGCCTAACATAACTCACTGTCTCAAATTTCAGCAAAATCGGATAATAAATGTGGCTTTTATTGACCTAAGACCCTAAATCGGAGGATCGGTCTATATGGCAGCTATATCCAAATTTGCACCGATCTGAGCCAAATTGACGAAGGATGTCGAAGGGCCTAACACAACTCACTGTCCCAAATTTCAGCAAAATCGGACAATAAATGTGGCTTTTATTGACCTAAGACCCTAAATCGGAGGATCGGTCTATATGGCAGCTATATCCAAATTTGCACCGATCTGAGCCAAATTGACGAAGGATGTCGAAGGGCCTAACACAACTCACTGTCTCAAATTTCAGCAAAATCGGATAATAAATGTGGCTTTTATTGACCTAAGACCCAAAATCGGCGGATCGGTCTATATGGGGGCTATAGCAAGATATAGTCCGATATAGCCCATCTTCGAACTTAGCCGGCTTATGGACAAAAAAAGATTCTCTGCAAAGTTTCAGCTCAATATCTCAATTTTTGAAAACTGTACCGTGATTTCAACAGACAGACGGACGGACATGTCTAGATCGTCTTAGATTTTTACGCTGATCAAGAATATATATACTTTATAGGGTCGGAAATGGATATTTCGATGTGTTGCAAACGGAATGACAAAATGAATATACCCCCATCCTTAGGTGGTGGGTATAAAAATAAAGATATTGAGCTGAAACTTTGCACTGATGCGTTTTTGTCCATAGGCAACTGCTACTATATCTTGATATATGGTCATGAGAGGATCCGTCGTACAAAATTTCATTCCAATCGGATAAGAATTGCGTACTCTAGAGGCTCAAGAACTCAAGTCCCTAGATCTGTTTATATGGCAGCTATGTCATGTTATGAACCGATTTGAACCATACTTGGCACAATTGTTGGATATCGTAACAAAACACGTGGTGCAAAAATTCATACAAATCGGATAAGAATTGCGCACTCTAGAGGCTCAAGAAGACAAGACCCAAGATAGGTTTATATGACAGCTATATCAAAACATAGACCAATATGGCCCATTTACAATACCAACCGACCTACACTAATAAGAAGTATTTGTGCAAAATTTCAAGCGGCTAGCTTTACTCCTTCGGAAGTAAGCGTGCTTTCGACAGACAGACGGACGGACAGACGGACGGATATGGCTAGATCGACATAAAATGTCGCGACGATCAAGAATATATATACTTTATGGGGTCTCAGACGAATATTTCGAGTAGTTACAAACAGAATGATGAAATTAGTATACCCCCCATCCTATGGTGGAGGGTATAAAAACTTCAATCAGGATATCTACCAGACCGATCAGGGTCGAACGCAACACGCTATACCAAATTTCTGTGAAATCTTACAATAAATGCGTCTCTTATGAGCCCAAGACCATAAATCAAGAGATCTGTCTACATGACAGCTATACGCAAGGCAGGAGCAATCTGGGTGAAATTGAACAATAATGTCGATGCTTTACATAACTTACTGTCCCAAATGATAGAAATATCGGACAAAAATTGCGCCTTTTATGGGTCCAAGACCTTGAGTCGAGAGATCGGTCTGTACGGCAGTTATATCTTAATCCGAACCGATTTGGGCCGTATTGATCAAGGATGTCAAGAGGCTTAACTCAGCGAAATCAGATAATAAATGTTGATTTAATGGGTTCAAGACCTTAAATCGAGAGATCGGTTTAATGACAGCTTTATGCAAATCTAGAGTGATTTGGGCCGTATAGAACAAGGATGTCAAGAGGTCTAACACAACTCAGCGACATCGGATAATAAATGTGGCTAATAAATGAGCTTAGACCTTAAATCGGAAGATCGGTCAATATGGGGTCTATATCAAGATATAGTCCGACAGAGTCCATCTTCGAACTTAACCTGCCCACGGAAAAAAGGAATCTATGCAAAGTTTCGGTTCAATATCTCTATTTTTAAAGACTGACAAACGGACGGACATGGCTAGATCGTCTTAGATGTTTAATCCTATGTACTTTGTAGGATCGGAAATGGATATTTCGATGTGTTGCAAACGGAATCACAAAACACCCTCCATCCTTCGGTGGAGGGTGTAAAAAACCCTTTCCAAATCTTAATGAATGTTTCATTAAAATCCTTAATGTTTGGGTAACTCTACATTGATATCCTTGGAGGCCACCGTAGCGCAGAGGTTAGCATGTCCGCCTATGACGCTGAAAGCCTGGGTTCGAATCCTGGCGAGACCATCAGAAAAATTTTCAGCGGTGGTTTTCCCCTCCTAATGCTGGCAACATTTGTGAGGTTTTATGCCATGTAAAACTTCTCTCCAAAGAGGTGTCGCACTGCGGCACGCCGTTCGAATTCGGCTATTAAAAAGAGGTCCCTTATCATTGAGCTTAAAAACTTGAATCGGACTGCACTCATTGATATGTGAGAAGTTTGCCCCTGTTACTTAGTGGAATGTTCATGGGCAAAATTTGCAATTTGTAGTTTTACCTTGATATCCTTACAAGCATTATAAGTACAAAACTTTATGGTTTTGTCCGCAATTCGCAATCCTGTTTAAATTGGAGGTCCACTTTAAAGGGGTTACAAGCATTTTCAAGTTTAAAGCAAAAAGTATCTAATTTTTGATAAATTTTAGGGTGGAGATCTCGGCAAGAATGCGTGAGGTGGTGCAGATTTAACTCAAGGATGTTGGTTGCGAACAGTCTTGGAGAGTAGGAAGGATTTTAGCGGTTTCTGTAAGGATGGCACTATTTGCATCGTTTAGGTGCCGGGCTATTGCGCAGAAAGGGCGAACGAAATGGCAGACGGATAGGCCGTAAGGGCCAGAGAGCTGTCATCAATAAACTTGGCGAGTGCAAAACCTTTCCGTGCGAGGCAGTCCGAGTTAAGCGCCTGGGCATCGAACGAAAAGGTCATCAGCACCTCACAAAATCCGGTTCGTGGGAAGACGGAGATCGGTACGGTTTTCGGTATTACTACGGTTCATTGAGGACTTCCGGCGCACTCATGAAGAATAGTTGCGACAAGTGACAGCCTGTGTAAGGCTTGTGGGGAAGATAATGAGGCATTGGAACATTTCCTATGTCAATACCCGGCTTTCGCAGCCAACAGATTGCGGCACTTGGACGCTATATCAGACATGAACCAACTTAGGGTCATAGAAGAGGAAAACAATTCAGGATTTTGGCAGCAACATACTCTATACTCTTCGAATTTAGGGTGAAATTAGAATGTTAATAGAGGCAAGAGGGCGGATTAACATCCGCTCCCTATTTTCAATCTAATCTAACCCAACCTGTTGGCTTTTTGATGGGGTCTAGGCCTATTATCCGTTGCTGCTAATGAGATGCAAGCATTTGATTGCAGAAAAATATGGTTTTTAAATTTTGTTTTCCCCTAGACTCGTGAGGTTAAAATCAAAAATTCATGCTCTCAATGGGTTAACGCGGCAATTTCAAAACGCCAAATACTCAGTCACTGCAGCTCTCTCACATACCTACAAATCACTTTAGGGGAAAATGGGCGTTGGTTTTGAGGGGCCTACATTCAGAAAACTTAACAAACAATTTACTTGCGTTACTTGAGGAAGTAACGAGCAGCTACATAAATAATTTGTAACTTTGAGCCAACCAGCCAGCAAGAGCGGCGGCATAATTTGACTGTTGTTGCTCTTGGGCCTTGGATGCTGGCAAAGTGATGGTGATGATGAAATATGTTGGCCGCACGGTAAGTTGCGATTGCATGTTACATTATTACGGTTTTGTTTCATTTTTGTTTTTCGATAATACCAAAACATAAAGGCTTTGCTACAAACCAACGATAGATGGCCTATTTATGCCTTCATGCACTGGCGTTTAAACATTTGCATTTCAGATTGGCTAAGGAATCCAAAGAAAGTTTTTAAGCATTTCTTGGACAGCGGGCTTTTATTAGAGATCATTAAGAAGTAGAATGTTCGACCTTTTTCATGCTTGTAAAAATGTCTGTCTGTCTGTTCGTAGGTATGTGCTGAGATGCTTCACCTAAACATGACCCTGCAGCTCCAGTTGAGGATGGAACGAGAGCTTCAAACGGAATTTGGCAGCTTGAAACCCATCAAATGTTTAAAAATGAAAACTTATAAAGTAACTCCTCATCGACCTGAGCAAGAACGACATTTAACAACTCAAAGATCGATAGTCTCAAAATCGATTTTGAATCCAATGATGACGACCATCGACTTTGCAGCTTCTCTTATGTGTTGATGTCGAAGCTGCATTTCTACCGAAAGCTGATGAAGTTGGTGGTGGTGATGATGATGATGATGATGATGACGGCCACGATGATGAGACGTTTTTTTTTTTTTTGGTTTGCTGGCCGTGTTTATTGTGAATGTCGATGATATCTTAAGAGGAGAAATTAAAAAATCGTATGCTTATTAAGCCAAAACATTGTATTTTGGATTCTCGGGAACCCTTACTGGTCCGCTTTTCAAAATCTCTTGTCTTCCTGATGTTGTCGAAGAGTTTTTTGTCTTTGATGGGGGATTCCGTTGCCTTAGCTTTGGCTGCATGTGAAGCAGAACTGCATTTTAATCAGTAATTTTTATTAGCATCTTATCGTCGTCCGGTAAACGCTTTGTTGTGATGCTGCCCTCGCTAGTGGCTGGTTTGTTTGATGGTGGCGTTGTTGTTGCAGTTTGGCAGTTTGTGTAGTACAGCCCTCAACACAACAACCAGCGATTACTGTGGTGTCGGCCAAGAATCACAGAAGATGCACTCTGGTAGACCTTGTTTGGTTGAACACAGCTTGCTGGCGATTTCCCCCTCCTTGTCACCCTACCATGAAGCTCAAGCCAATTTGGAACTTCTTTAAGAGCGTTTACCTCATACCCATAGAGGTTATAGCAATGTTGTTGTTTTAAGGAATCTCGAATTACCTTGTGGCGAAGGGAGGGGGGGAGGAAGAGTGGCGAGCAGAAGAAATAAGATTGATCATTTCAAAGATATGTTTGATCTGGTGGTGATCTTGTTTTTTAAATGGTCTTTAGATGTTAAACAGATAATGTTCGAAACTGTGTACATGAGCGATCAACCGATCAACCAATCGACCATACTGGGCCAAACACCAAAGAGTCCAGAACCACGTCGACAACAACCGCAACCAGCCTCCTACGGAACGTTATTTTTTGCTTCTTTCTTTTTTGTTATGAAGGTGGGCTTTTGTTACCTTTAATTACAATATGGATGGATGTTTGTACAATGTCCGAGGAAAGCATGAAATTAAAGACAAGTAACAAGAGACTTACAAACACCTGTGATGACGATAAGCTTTTTGGTGCTCCTACTGCTGCTGAGGCTGCCATTGTTCCGTTCGAATGACGATGAACTTTGAAGCAGAACAATGCTCCTGCTCTTCAAAAGGCATTTGCATTGTTCCCCCATTCACTCACTCGCTGATCCCGAATTCTGGAAGCGTATTTGTAAGGTGTTGCATTTAATGAGAAGGTTTATTGTGCATTTGGCAAAATATTGCTGCATTTGCGGCCATCGCAAATATCGTAAATTTGGTCATATAAAGCGCAACAACAATTATGTACGCTGGCAAGTGCATTAAAAAGGATCAAAGGGAAAATTAACGAGATAGTATTTTCAAGTCTTACACCTGCAGAAATTGAGAGAAATCAATGACGAGAAAATATTCCAAGGAACTAGCTACCATCAGGGGAAGCCACGAATAAAGGAATCCTCTTATAATTATCAAGTAAGCGCGTGCTACCCACCTCCATGGATTCTGCTAAAATATGGGAACTATTGGGTTGCCCAAAAAGTAATTGCGGATTTTTTAAAAGAAAGTAAATGCATTTTTATAAAACTTAGAAAAAAATTTAATCAAATATACTTTTTTTCCACTTTTTTTCTAAAGAATGCTAAAAGTAACAGCTGATAACTGACAGAAGAAAGAATGCAATTACAGAGTCACAAGCTGTGAAAAAATTTGTCAACGCCGACTATATGAAAAATCCGCAATTACTTTTTGGGCAACCCAATATTTCTGGTTATAGAGCGATTTGGACCGTACTAATCACAGTTGCTGGAAGTCATAACAGAACATCGCATACAAAATTTCAGCCAAATCGGATCAAAATTGTGGCTTCCTGGGGCTCAAGAAGTCAAACCTGGAGATCGGTTTATATGGGAGCTATATCAGGTTGTATACCGATTCGGACCGTACTTGACACAATTGTCATAGCTGAACTTCACCGCTTGCAAAATTTCAGCCTAATCGGCAAAAAAAATTGCGGCTTCCAGGGGCTCAATCAATCAATTCGGGTGATCGGTGTATATGGGAGCCAGGGACGTAGCCAGGGGGGAGCTCGCCCCCCCTCCCCCACCCCAAAATGAAAAATATTAAGTTAAATTTATTCTGAATGAAAAATTCGTGAACTTTTATGACAAAATTTTGTATTTATAATATTCTACAAAGACATCATTTTGTTGAGGCCAGGGCCGCCTTAAAATTATTTTTCGCAAGGACAAAATTGTAATGAAATTCTTTGTAAAAACATAATTTTAATGAAATTTTTTCTAAAAAAATTTTAAATATATTTTACAAAGACAAAATTTCATTTCAGGGCTAAATTTCAACAAAATACTCTCTAAAGACAACCTAACCTCAAGGACCAGGTTCGAAGAGCAACGAATGATAGATGGTTCCAAAGAGGGGGCTGTGAGAATTCCAAAACTATGTGGCCTCATCTAGACTTGAAGAGGTCTACTGCTTTGCTGTCATTGGCTAGAACAGACGTCTCAGTCATTGTGTCCGTCATGACAGGTCACTGTCTAATCGGAGAACATGCTGGCAGACTGAAGGTTGCCAGCAACGATTTCTGTAGAAGCTGTAGGGACATCGAGGAAGAAGAGACTGTCCCAGCTAAACTGTGTTCCACTTTAGGTTCTCATTTCTTTGAGAACCTGTCTGATTTAGCGGATGTGAATATTCGCAAGTTATTGGGCTTTTTAAAGCTATCTGGATGGTTCAACGGTAGGAACTTTAGAAGGCATCTTCCTTCTTCTGTTCTTGTGGTATCACAATGGACGAAAACGTCTCAATGATGGTGATGGCAGCCTGCCACTTAAACCTAACCTAACCTCGAGAATATTTTTTAGAATCCAAAATTTAAATTTTGCATAAACATTTTGAGTCTTTTTTATTGGGGACTTATCTGTCCCCAATAAAATTATCCCAAAATTTTTTCTATAGAAAAATTTCAATATACATTTTTAAAGACAACATTTTAACCCATTACGACTGACCCTCAACTCCGTTGTCCGATTTTGGTGAAATTTTATCTCTATATATAAAAGAGACGCTTGATTGGCTGATTGGCTGACTGACTGATTGATCAACGCCCAGCCTAAACGGATAAAGCTAGACTCATAAAATTTGGGACTAATGTGGGTCTTGGGTCGTAGGCAGCGATACGACGAGGTTTTGTGATATTCGTACGTTTAGGTACTAAACAGCACGAAATGGTGACATTTTACCCAGCGGGGACGGATGGACCAGGAAGTATGATTTTTAGTCTCAAATTAAAGGGCGTCGCAAAGAAACAAGATTTGGTGACAAACATTTCCCAAAATAGTACCGGAAGTGGGAAAAATGGTACGTTTAGTACCATAATTGGTCCTTTTTGGCACCATGTTTGTTAATTGAGCTAGAGCTTTGAATTTAGAAATTTAGGTATACTATGGCTATTGACCGATTCAGACCATAATAAACATGTATATTGATGGTCATGAGAGGATCCGTCGTACAAAATTTCAGGCAGAGAGGCTCAAGAAGTCAAGATCCCAAAACTTTGTATATGACAGCTATATCAGGTTATGGACCGATTTAAACCATACTTGGCACAGTTGTTGGATATCATAACCAAATACTTCGTGCAAAAATTCATTCAAATCGAATAGAAATTGCGCCCTCTGGAGGCTGAAGAAGTCAAGACCCAAGATCGGTTTATATGGCAGCTATATCAGGTTATAGACCGATTTGAACCATACTTGGCACAGTTATTGGATATCATAACAAAACACGTCGTGCAAAATTTCATTCCAATCGGATAATAATTGGGCACTCTAGAGACTCAAGAAGTCAAGACCCAAGATCGGTTTATATGGCAGCTATATCAAAACATGGATCGATATAGCCTATCTACAATCCCAACCGACCTACATTAATAAGAAGTATTTGTGCAAAATTTCAAGCGACTCCTTTAAAAGTTTGCGTGCTTTCGACAGACAGACGTAGGAGAGTTGGGCGCTCTATTGGCTCAAGAAGTCAAGATCCAAGATCGGTTTATATGACAGATATACCAGATTATGAACCGATTTGAATCATACTTAGCACATTTGTTGAAAGTGATACCAAACCTCTACGTGCAAAATTTAAGTTAAATCGGACGAGAATTGCGCCCTCTATAGGCTCAAGAAATCAAGACCCAAGATCGGTTTATATGGCAGTTTTTGATATAGCTGCCATATAAACCGATGTAAACCATACTTAGCGTAGTTGTTGGAAGTGATACCAAAACACAACGTGCAAAATTTCAATAAAATCGGATAAGAATTGCGCCTTCTAGAGGCTCAATAAATCTAGGCCCAAGATCGGATGGTATAAAAACTATTTGGGGTGAAAGTTGGTCGGTGTTTGGGAGATTGATACTCATTTTCGGGTCAAAGACCCTGGGGTCCACCCCACCCTCAAACAGAACTTATATACCGATTATGTCATTATGGGGGTGTATTTTAAAGTAGAGCACGAATCTTATATTTACTTTAAGGGCCAGGTGTTTGAGTGGGCACCCCACTCCCGAAATACCCCCAAACCCGAAACACTTACCAATAGGGTAATAAAGGACTCAAAAGAAAAGCATTTGGGAGTAGAGTAAAAATTTGGCCAGGAACCGAGCAGGGGCAAACTTCTCACACATCAATGAGTGCTTTCCGATTTAAGTTTAAACTCGATGATAAGAGACCTCTTTTTTATAGCTGAGTCCTATCAGCGTGCCGCAGTGCGATACCTCTTTGGGGAGAATTTTGTATATGACCATGCATGGCATGGTAAACGCAAAATGCAAATTTTGCACATGAACATTCCACTAAGGAACAGGGGCAAACTTCTCACATATCAATGAGTGCAGTCCGATTCAAGTTTAGGGGCCTCCTTTTTAAAGCCGAGTCTGAACGGCGTGCCGCAGTGCGACACCACTTTGGAGAAAAGTTTTACATGGCAAAGTACCTCACAAATGTTGCCAGCATTAGGAGGGGAAAACCACCGATGAAAATTCGAACCCAGGCGTTCAGTGTCATAGGCGGACATGCTAACCTCTGCGCTACAGTGTCCTCCTGCATGGTATGGTAATTCGCAAAATTCGCCAGCATTAAGAGGGAATAACCACCGCTTTAAACTTTGTCCTATTTTCTCGCCTGGATTCGAA
Organism: Stomoxys calcitrans; assembly: GCF_963082655.1. NCBI lineage: Eukaryota > Metazoa > Arthropoda > Insecta > Diptera > Muscidae > Stomoxys > Stomoxys calcitrans. Next base: position 2,999,480 of record NC_081552.1, read on the forward strand.
AACAAGCGTTCAGCGTCATTGGCGGACGCTGAACGAATTCAATATCCACATTCAGGGCGAAGTGTGCCTACCCTAAGAAGATATTAGAGAGTTAAAGAAAGCGCAGCGGAGCGGGCCCGGTTCCACTAGTATACGAACAAAAAATTATCTTCTAGTTGCCCAATATATTCCTCCAAGGTACCAATTATACTACAATTAGTACTTTTCTTCCACATCTCGTACTTTTGTCAAGACTGCGATATTGTTCATCAAATTGTTTAATTTTAGCAGTCCCCGTTCACTGTAGACGAAAATATGCTATTTTGTACAATTTTGCATTTTTTGGTACCAAAATGTGCCAATTTTCAATGGTTTCTTTCATTTACATATTTCCTTCTTGTACCTACATGCCTAGTCTAGACCTCTAGTAAAGAAAGTACCAAATGGTATCAGTTGTGAATAGATTGTTTTGTCAACCATCATATTTTTCTAGTTGTAACTGCATGTTAAACTTCAGACTCCTAGCTCCATCTGAAGTGCCAAATGGTACCAAAATATATGTAATATAACATTTAGTCATCCATCCATTTATTTCTTTGTTGTAGCTACATTCCAAATTTCCGACCATTTGCTCCATCTACATAGAAAGTACCAAATAGTACCAATTTTGGTACCAAAATGTTAGAATTGTGAAAAAAATCATTTAGTCGGGCATCATAAATTTCTAGGTTTTATGTACATCCCAAATTTCGGTCATCTAGCTCTATCTGCACAGAAAGCAAGAAATGGTACCGATATTAGTACCGATATTAGTAACGATATTGGTACCAAAATGTGCGCCTTATGAATAGATTATAGTCACCCATCATATTTTTCCTTGTTGTACCTGCATGCCAAATATCAGACCTCTAGCTCCATCTGTAAAAAAAAGTACCAAATGGTACCAATTTCGGTACCAAAATGTAGGAATTTGAATAGATCATTGTACCTACATGCCAACATTTCAGACCTCTAGCTCCATCTGAAATGAAAGTACTGGCTGGTTCTCCTTGCGACAAAAAATGTAATGTCTCCCGTTTCCGGTACTATTTATTTGACACGACTATTGAGTGGCTTGAGTTTTTTTTTTTCAATTTTGGTCAAATTTCCCATATATGTGTTTTTGGTCGAACATTTTTTTCTAATTGCAAAATCATCATATTTATTACAAGAAGGTAATACTTAAATATGCCTATGGGAAAAACGTCCAGTAAATTATGCAACTTCTCAATTCGTCACACTCCCCGCTGCCTTGCAAAAAAAGTACGTGTTTACTTAAGATAAAGTGGCCAAGGAAAAGTGCCATTTTTTTCAGTGTATTATAACTGTTTCTGCAATTTTTCATATGTGCATGTTTGTATGCAGTACATTTCGGATAACAGCAATGTGCGTAATATTCGTTAAGTTAATAACTAAACAATCTTTTGAAAAACACTGAAAGGGATGACCGTATTATGAAATCTGCAAAACATTCCGAAGCAGTAGCTTAAAGATAAATGTAAGTATCGAAACAAGTGCAGACAGATAAGAAATGAGCAAATTTAAGAGTTCCTTAATTATATGCTTTTATAATTAATCAAAACCAAAGGTAAACGTATAAGTAAATGGGGCATTTCTCTTTCGCCAAACAAACAATGGACAATAGATATCATATAACAAATTGGCAGTGTTCGCCCACAAAAAAAAGGCGAAAAGAAAGGAGTCGACGGAATAATCGTTTTTTCTAACTGTTGGAGAAATAATAAAGTATTTATTTTATTTTCTCTGTTACTCAAATTGAAGATGAATGGTACGTGGACGCAACAAAGTGTGTTTAGTCTATCGATACTATCGACATTTTATATTTTAGCTAAATATCGATTGCTGTTTATCCTTTAATAATATCGATAAAATTCCTTATATCCAAAATTGAAAAAAAAAAACAAGTAAACAAGTGCAAAGGGCGGGGCGGAATGGACTTGGACAATACACGTCAAAAATAAAACTTCTGGGATATTTTAACCGCAAACAAAATATTTTTATTACGAAGGTTTTCTGTTATTGTAACTGTGTAACGTTACGCTTCAACATATCAAACGTAAGCCATAAACGTGGCATTATTGAACGTAACTACCTTTGTTTATTGTTAGCCCTTAAGCAGCTTTACGTACGGTAAAAGTACGTTTCTTTTGCTGTAAACTAAAAATTTTTAATGGCAAAGTGTTTAGAAAGACTCAGACGATTATTTGGTTACCATACTTACTTTAATTGGCTATGATAGAACATTTGTTCCACTAGCCAAATGCAGAATAGCATTCCAAGCGCCTCCATCTTCTGCGCTCATTCTAAAATCTCTGACACCAAGTTTCGAGGTGTCTCCCACCAGTTGATCTTTCCATTGGGCTTTTGGTCTTCCCGGTTTGCGTGTTCCACCGTGTTTGCCTTCAAAAAACTTCTTTGCTGAAGCTTCTTCATCCATTCCGGCAACATGACCAGGCCAACGCCAACAGCCGTATTTTGATGCGTGTAACTATGCTAACGTCGTCATACAGCTCGTGGTTCATACGTCGCCTATATTCTCCACTAACGCAAACTGGTCCATATGTTTAACGAAGAATCTTTCTCTCAAATACTCCAAGCACTGCCTTATCTGCTTTCACAAGTACCCATGCTGCAGAACCGTATAACAACACGGGTAGTATCGGTGTCGTGTATAGTGTAATCATTGTCTGCCGAGAAGTGGCCTTGTTCCTAAAGTAGCATCTGTTTATCAGTATTATTCTTCGCTTTATCTCAAAACCGTTTCGGTTACGGCAGCGCCGAGGTGGAGAGACCCATTTTCACTGACTCTTTTTCGATTCTTTCAAAGGCTACTTCCGGTGACCGACCTATGATGTTAATGTAGTCAGCATAGGCGGGTGGCATGTGTTCTCTTGTGAGTAGTGTGCCATATTTATTCACTTCTGCATCTCGCATAATCTTCTCCAGCAGGATGTTAAAGAGATCGCACGATAGTCTGTCTGCTTGTCTGAAACCTCGTTGGGTATTAAATGGTTCCGAGAGATTCTTTCCTATTCTTACTGAGGAACGCGTATCAGCAAGTGCCATCCTGCAGAGTCTTATTAATTTTGCAGGGATACCAAACTCAGACATGGCTTGAAATACCTCTCAACGTAAATGGGTATCGAAAGCGGCTTTGTAGTCAAAAAAGAGATGGTAGGTGTTAATTTGACCTTCTCGGGCCTTTTCCAGGATTTGGCGCAGTGCGCAGGTGGATTTACCAGGTCTAAAGTCGCATTGATAGGGCCCAATTATCTCGTTGAATTTTGGTTATAATCTTTCACACAGTGCGGTCGAGAGCATCTGTATGCGATGGTGAGGAGACTTATTTCCCTGTATTTGCCACATTGCATTTTGTCTCCTTCTCGTGTACGGAACATAGTATGATGAGCTTCCAATCATCGGGTATACGTTCTTCTAGCCAGATTACGGTCTTAAATAGGTCAGCGGGTAACCCGTCGACTCCTGCTGCCTTGTTGTTCTCTAGTCGGGTCACTGCTTGGATCTCATTCTGACTAGGAGGTAAACATTTTATACCATCATCATCAATTGGTTCTGCGGTATCCTCTTCGCCGCCAACGCCGGGCACTAGCAGTAAAACGTAAACACGTAAAAAGGCGTAAGGTTCGGCCGCGTCGAACTTTGGATACCCACCACTTCGGATATATATGTAAACCACCTTTTGTCAAAATCCGGTGAAAAAATGCATACCTTATACCCCATAGCAGCTATGGACCAAATACTAATAAGTACAAATCATTCTTCAATTGTGTATAACAAAATATTGGTCTTTTTAGTAGCTATATCTAAAACTAAACCGATCTGAACCATATACGACACGGATGTCGAAAAGCATAACATAAGTCACTGTGTCAAATTTCGGTTTATCAATGCGTCTTTTTTTGGGGCCAAGACTTTAAATCGAGATATCGGTCTATGTGGCAGCTATATCCAAATCTTGATCGATGTGAGTGAAATTAAAGAAGGATGTCGAAGGGCCCAACACAACTCACTGTCCCAAATTGCGAGGACATCGGACAATAAATGCGCTTTTCCTGGCCCCAAAAGAGATCGGTCTATATGACAGCTATATCCAAATCTTGACCCATCTGTGCCCTCGAACTATGTCAAGTGGTTTAACCTAACTCAATGTTCCAAACTTCGGCGACATCGGACAAAAAATGCGCCTTTTATGGACCTAAGACCCCAAATCAGAGGATCGGTCTATATGGCAGCTATATCCAAATCAGGACCGATCTGCGCCAAATTGACGAAAGATTTCAAAACGGTGAAACTGTCTATATGGCAGCTATATCCAAATCTGGAAACCGAAGCCATCGGTTTGACTCTACTCTACACTACTCTACTCTACTCTACTCTACTCTACTCTACTCTACTCTACTCAACTCTACTCTACTCTAATCTACTCTACTCTACTCTACTCTACTCTACTCTACTCTACTCTACTCTACTCTACTCTACTCTACTCTACTCTACTCTACTCTACTCTACTCTACTCTACTCTACTCTACTCTACTCTACTCTACTCTACTCTACTCTACTCTACTCTACTCTACTCTACTCTACTCTACTCTACTCTACTCTACTCTACTCTACTCTACTCTACTCTACTCTACTCTACTCTACTCTACTCTACTCTACTCTACTCTACTCTACTCTACTCTACTCTACTCTACTCTACTCTACTCTACTCTACTCTACTCTACTCTACTCTACTCTACTCTACTCTACTCTACTCTACTCTACTCTACTCTACTCTACTCTACTCTACTCTACTCTACTCTACTCTACTCTACTCTACTCTACTCTACTCTACTCTACTCTACTCTACTCTACTCTACTCTACTCTACTCTACTCTACTCTACTCTACTCTACTCTACTCTACTCTACTCTACTCTACTCTACTCTACTCTACTCTACTCTACTCTACTCTACTCTACTCTACTCTACTCTACTCTACTCTACTCTACTCTACTCTACTCTACTCTACTCTACTCTACTCTACTCTACTCTACTCTACTCTACTCTACTCTACTCTACTCTACTCTACTCTACTCTACTCTACTCTACTCTACTCTACTCTACTCTACTCTACTCTACTCTACTCTACTCTACTCTACTCTACTCTACTCTGAAAGACAACATAACAGCTGTTACTGTGCTGCAAACATATGACAAATCTGGAACCTTATAAAAGTTCGCGCAAGAACATTATTGGCATTATCCAAAAAGAGGACCATAGAACAGAGAATTACAACTTAAAGAATATGGAGAAAAATATTTGTCTGCATCGGAAAAACTTTAACGGTTTGACGTAAATCATCACCTGTATGCAGAAAGATTCCTATCGTCCAGAATTCAAATCATTTGAACTGAAGCTCCAAAGCAAACGTACGAGCGAAACTAAGGGCATTTCTCCAATTTTACCGAAGAAGCTGAAGAACGACGACATCGTTTTTTATCAGGCCAATTATTGCATTGGTTGTTAGAAGACGTCATTAAAACTTTATGAATAATATTATCAATTGAAAAACTTTGTGATGAAATGAGTTAATGAGACCCAAATTTCTTTTAAAGATTCCTCAAAATGATTAAGACGTTAGTGTGTTATTCTTCTATGTGGTACTAACGAGGACGTCGAGTGTGAACATCTTTGCGTAAAGTAAAATGGGCATAAGGACAATAACAACCAGGATGGTAAGGTCACAAACAGTCTTGGAGAGTAAGAAGGAGATTATCGTTTGGGTGTCGGAGTACGGAGAATGAAAGGGCAGACGGTGTGGCAGTGAAGGCCAGAGAACAGCCGTCAATAAACTTGGTTAACCCGAAGCCTTTTGGATTGACGCAGTCCAATTAAAGGGCGTGGACGACAAATGTAACACTGTGAAACAGCGAAACAGTCGGTAGAACGGCAGAATTCTTTTGGGGTGATTCGGGTCGTGAGAGGACGAGGCTATTACTGAAAGGAAGTAAGAAGGAAGTAGGTATAGGTTTTGGTGTCATAGCGGGACGCCTAGGGCTACGAGCTCAGTTATGCAAAATCGGTGGGGCAAATGATGGCATGTGGGAAAGATGATGAGATGTTGAGCATTACCTATGCCATTGCCCGGCTTTTGCGGCTAACAGTACTTAGGTGGGGACATAATACCAGACATGAAACAACTTAGGGGAGTGGTAAGGAAAACAATTAAGGATTTTGTAAGTAGTACGGAGTTCCTAACTTAAAATTTTTTTTGAGGTAACTTTTTAGCTTTGTATGTTGTAGATGTATGTCTATCGTGGCATGGGGCAAATTAATATCTACACTCTCTTTTCAACCTAACCTAAGCTAGTGTGTTATTTGTACGATGTAAAAAAGCATCCCAAACTCCTGCAAACTTCTCCGTTCGAATTGTGTCTGAATACAACATTGATTCACAATTCTATACAAATGACGAACCATCGTGGGATACAAATCGATTCGTTTGACTTGCAGACAAATAGAAAAAATTACAATTTGCCCCCATGCTAATTAACACTTTATGGTATTAAACGAAATCATTACGGGGAAACACTTGAAATGTAAAGAAAATTGTAAGTCGAAATAATTTCCCACATTAAAGTGCATTGAGATTGGAATCATCCGTTGGCTTCCAACAAATGTTGGAATAATGGCTTTGCAATTAAACACCAAGTAATGCGATCGAACTGTGTGATTGGGAATATGAGGCGGATAAACGTTTTCCACCACACCGAGTTGTTAACAATCAATTCACTGATTGTGCCTCCACTGTAAGGAAAACTGAGACGACTACAGTCCGAGAACAAACACAGAAGAGCCGCCACCTTCGTCTTGAATGTAATCAAAAATTATGATTACATTGTAATCGCCATGTATCGCATACTCGTTGTTGTTTTTTAAATAATTTAATTTTTTTTTTTTTCTAATTTTGTTGAAGCAGTTCACAGAGTGGCAAGTTATGGGTTCTTTACATGATGGGAATAATTTAGTTTGGCTCATAGCGATTTCAACACATTCAGTTGGAGGGGGAGATCTTTTGACCCGTTTGTCATGGCCATTGACGGTGGGGGAATTGAGCTGAGCTGGTGGCTCAGTCTTTACTGGTGCTGTTGCTGTTGCCGCTGCTGGTGGTCAATTATTGTTATTCACACCATGTTCCCTTGTCGTTGTCCATATTTGATTGAGTCGGCGGCAGTCCAAGACGTGAAATCAGCTGTGGCACTTCTTTAGATTAATTGTTGGCCTGGCTATAGAGGGGGAGGGGGGACCATTGAAAACTTAGAACAAGCAATAGTTAATTTGCTTTCTTCAACACTTCGAATGTAATTTTTTACATTAAATCAACATTAATTATGGCCACAAACAATGCCAGCATGGACTCAGCAAGCAGCACTTGAAGCACTTTGGGGTAGGTACCCAGCAGATGCGATAAGCCTTCAATACGAATTCCTTCCCTGTCTTTCCCGATGATACGATATGAGCAATGTGTGGAATTTTCAAATAACAATGATTTGAAATCTTTGACAGAAAGGAAAACATAATTTCACGCATATTGGAAATTCAGCCTTTGCCTTGAGGTTGGTTGGTGGAGGAAGGAGGAGTGTTAGGGAGAAAACAGAAAACAAAAAGGCTCTTTAGCATGGGAAAACAACAATGTTGTCGATTTTCTTTGGTAATTCCATCAAAAAGCAACAAAACGAGGCAAAGGCAAATAAAGGAGAAATATTTCTTCGAAATACAAACTTTTTTCCTCATGTTTCGTAAATAGTTTCGTTACTCTTTCCCCCCTCGCCCTGCAGCATGTCTTTGAATGGATTTTTCCTTTTCGAGTGAGCCAGTCGAGCAAACTAATTTCAATTTGGCTGAACAACAACTTTTCAAAACGAATAAAATATTTCAGTAACAGAATCGATTGTCTGTTCTGTGGGGGCTGATTTGCCATGCCTGCGCTTGGCCCATTTCCCAAACGTTTACTTTCGGCGATTTTCTCCACCACCATCAGCCGATGGCTCGGAAAGTGACACCAATATGCCAATTCCAACGCCTAATATTCACACCAAATGCTCAGAAGAAGTTTTTTGTTGTTTTTGCTGGTCGCCCTTTGGCAGCTTCACTTCTATGAAATGCTTAGCTCAGAGCCAATGAAGCGCAAGTTTAACCCTTTTTAAAAGTTTTTATATTTCAATTTTCAATTTTTTCCATTTTCACGAAAAGTATGTAGCCAGCCTTGTAGAAGACGACCCTCTCCCTGTTCTTTAATCTGCTACATTTCAGAACCAAAGCATTTTTCGATTGTGCGGATGGCAAGGAAAAAAAGAATAAAAAACAAACTTTGTATATTTCCAATGATTTCCCGGCTCAATATGGGTTTTCAAAGTGGGGGAGCGAGCGGATGCATGTGTAGCAAGTTTTTGTTGTCAAAAAAAGGGATGCCATCGAATTTTCATAGCAAAGTTAAATAAAATTAGAGTCAAAAGCTGTCAGTATTAAAAAACCAATTCGGTCGGATCGAATGTTATATCCCTTCAGTTGTTGGAAGTCATAACAAAACACCTCATACATAAATTTCAGCCAAATCGGATAGAGGCTGAAGTCAAAATCCAAGATGGACCGATATGGCCGATTTACAATCCCAACCGACCTACATCAACAACATGCATTTTTGCAAAATTTCAAGCGCCTAGCTTTATTCCTTCGAAAGTCAGCGTTCTTTCGACAGTTAACATGCCATGTTTACACACACAATACAGATTTGTTGCCTCAACCAATTTTTTTGCCAACCGTGACAACCAACAACGTTGGTGCTGAGGTTATTGTCTGGTTTATGTTATGCTATCAAAAATAACAAGTAAGAGCTTGCTAAGTTCGGCCCTCCCTACAGATATAAAAAAAAATCAAGTTACCTATTTCCACCAAGAGTTCATAATGCACCATCTGTAAAAATTTCAAGAAAATCGGTTCGGCCGATTTTGAGTCTATACAGAACATACATACAAACAAAGAAACACAAATTCATTTGTGTACCCTCCATCATAGGGTGGGGGTATACTAATCTAGTCACCTCGAAATATTCGTCTAAGACCCCAAGCTGAAATTGAATTGAGCTAAAATTGTTCACTAAGTGTTCTGTTATGGTTTTCCACAACTGTGCCAAGCACGATTCAAATCGGTCTATAATCTGATATATCTTCCATATAAACCGATCTCCCGATTTGACTTCTTGAGCCCCTGGATGCCGCTATTTTTGTCCAATATGGCTGAAATTTTGATAAAGTGTTCCGTTATGACTTCCAGCAGCTGTGCCAAGTACGGCCTACATCGGTCAATAGCTAGAAATGGGCGATGGGTAAATACCCAAAAGGTATTTACCCGGTAAATTGGGTAAATATCCAGGTATTCACCCATTTATACCCAAAAGCTGGGTATTTATAATTCATTTCGTATTCTCTGTATATATAAACCTGACCCTCTGATACCTGCCAACTGTGGTCGAGATCGGACCCTATTTGGATATACCTGACATACAGACCGATCTCCCGATATAGTGTAATGAGCCTATAAAAGGAGTATTTTTCATAACCTGATATAGCTGTCATATAAACCGATCTTGGGTCTTGACTTCTTGAGCCTCTAGAGTGCGCAATTCTTATCCGATTGGAATGAAATTTGGCACGTTCTGGTAGCACTTTCAACAACTGCGCTATATATGGATTAAATCGGTCCATGTTTTGATATAGCTGCCTTATAAACTGATCTTGGGTCTTGACTTCTTGGGCTTTTAGAGGGAGCAATTCTCGTCCGATTTGACTGAAATTTTACATGAGGAGTTTTGCTGTGATTTTCAACAGCTGTGCCAAGTACGGCGCGAATCGGTATATAACCTGATATAACTGCTTTATAAACCTATCTTGGGTATTGACTTCATAAGCCTCTAGAGGGCGCTATTATCGTCCGATTTTATTGAAATTTGGCACGTGGTGTTCTGGTAGCACTTTCAACAATTGCACTAAGTATGGATTAAATCGGTCCATGTTTTGATATAGCTGCCATATAAACCGATCTTGGGTCTTGACTTTTTGAGCTTCTAGAGGGCGCAATTCTCATCCGATTTGACTGAAATTTTACATGAGGAGTTTTGCTGTGATTTCCAACAACTGTGCCAAGTCCGGCGCAAATCGGTATATAACCTGATATAGATGCTTTATATACCGATCTAGGATCTTAACTTCTTGAGTCTCTAGAGGGCGCAATTCTTATCCGATTTGGAAGAAATTTTGTACAACGGCTGCTCTCATGACCTTCAATATAAGTGTCTAATATGGTCTAAATCGATCAATAGCTTGATACAGCTCCCATATAAAGCGATATCCCGATTTTGCTTTCTGAGCCCCAACAAGGCGCAATTCTTATTCAATATTCTTTATTTGCCTAAAAAGGTGTACCGCGCGTAGAAATCGACAAATTCGATCCATGGTGGAGGGTATATAAGATTCGGCCCGGCCGAACTAAGCACGCTCTTACTTGCTAAAGTTAGAAGCGTGATTTCAAGAGACAGACGGATGGACATGATAGGGTCGGAAACTTTTGAAAGTTTTTCTTAGAAAATTTCGCCAAAATATTCCTGAAAAGTATATTTTTATGGAAATATTGGGTTGCCCAAAAAGTAATTGCGGATTTTTTAAATGCATTTTTAATAAAACTTACAATGAACTTTAATCAAATATACTTTTTCTAAAGCAAGCTAAAAGTAACAGCTGATAACTGACGGAAGAAAGAATGCAATTACAGAGTCACAAGCTGTGAAAATATGAAATATCCGCAATTACTTTTTGGGCAACCCAATATATTGATGAATGTTTGGCTTCCATTGAACCTTTATTTTCTTAGAAAATTACCCCAAAATATTCGTGAAGAGTACAATTTTGTGAGATGATATTGCCAAATGATTTGCTTGCTTTACAAATTATATCACAACGGCCACCCTTAGTCGCGGTTTTTCTCTTGCAAGAGGGATTGATACGGACAGCGCGGGTACGAGTATGTGTTTGATCAAAATCGCCAAAGGGATTTGCTTTACAAGCTTGGAAAAGTGGAAAAACTTTCAATTGAATTTGTAGACGTTAGCCTGCCTAACCAGGAATGTTTGCTTTTGCCCCCGTCGACTTGGGCAACGTTGCTGTTTCACTGGTGCTGCTCCAATGCCAAAATTTGATGTGTAGCCACATTAGAGCAGGAGCATCACTTCGCCTCGCATCACAGCCTTAGCTTCCTTTGCACCCTGCCCACACGAACTGCCGTACCTTTTGGCTAGGGATACAAATTTAAGCTTGTTTTGGAAGAATATAACAGTCGCCTTGCCCCATCTCACTAACCTCCTTGGTGTATGTGGGTGGGCGGGGGGGATTTGTGCAAATGTACCAACGTTCTCACTCACAATGGATGACTGTAAAGTTTGTTTAAATGTGGGTTTATAAGTCAGTTTAACATCAAAGTTTTGCTGTTATTTTTTAAATAAAATTTCAATGGTTACGCAACTTTTGCTTCACTTATTTCTTGAATACCAATGCTGTTTGTAATGCTCTCATGGGTTCCACTCCTCCCCTATTCAAAAAAAAAAAAAAAACTCAAAGCAACAACAAAGAAGTATTTCCCTTATTGAATACAACAACAATACCAGGAGCAGTAAGGCAAGCATTAAGGATCAATACCAGCTTCGACTCCATGTTTGAAGGAATTCTTGCCACCAACTCCCCAACACAAAAAGACGGCAATGTAAAAAAGGCGACCTATATCAAAATCTGGATTTAGTTTGCAGCCTTTACAGAGGAGGGAGTGAAAGGGACTTTTGCACCACCACAATGCCATAACATACCAAAGCATTGAAAACAAGAATTATGGCCACAAGAAATCAATTTATGGAACTTGAATACGAATTTATTTTATTCGATTGCGGTTGCCTCCGAAATGAAATGAAATGAAAAAAAAAAAAAAAAATTAAGTTCTCTTTACAAAACCCTCAAAGAAAAGAGAATATTTAGTTATGGGCAAGAACACCATTACGGCCACATCGGCAGTAAGCAATCCCATTAGGATATTGGAAAACTTGGCCAAACTGGTCCTTGCCCACAACTTATCGGAATTCCCTAGGGAGGCAACTATTACACAGAAATATGTGTACAAAGAATAAGAAATCCGTGGTCCTGCTTTGTATGCTTCGTGTCCATATCCCATGTCCTTTCATTGACCAGTGCTGGTGCTCTCTCGGCCATTAGCCTTAATGGCATATTTCTTTCACATTTCATAACTTTATGATTTTTGTACGGAAGCGCATTCCTTGTTCCTTAAAATTCTCATTTAATAAGATAAATTTTGGTGTTTGCACAGCAATTTTTCGGTGCGTTTTTTTTTCTCGTTTAGCACAAAAAAATTGCTAAGGATCGAAAAATACCTTAAAAATGGTTTGACTTAAGCCAGTCTATTGGGAGAGTTAAAAAAAAATATCAGGTTTATCGAAACAAAAAGATACCCTACAACAATGGGAATTTTGACGAATTAGGCTGAAATGATCGCTTGACTGATAGGGAAGGGGCTTAACATTCACCTGTTGCGGTTATTTAAAGTCCATTTACTGAAAGGGCAAAATGTATGCTCTGGTTAGGTTAGGTAAGAGTATCAGTCCTTTATAGAGTCACTTAGAAAATTTTAGGTCCGTTGTGATACGACATTAGCAACAGACCAAGGGCTCTGGTGGGATAGCCGTACTGGCTATCCAAGCACATTACCAACTCGGCTACCGGGGAGCCTAAAATGTATGCTTGGTGAACGGAGAATTCAACTTCAAATCCAACCATATTCAGGTGTGATGACCGAAGGCACAAAACATCTCACAACTTCAAATTTCAGCGAAATCGGGTTACACATGCAGCTTTTATGATCCCACGACCCTTATACCGCCGATAGCTCTATATGGCAGCTTTATCTAAATACAGTCCAATCTGATTCATATTTTGGTCGGGTGTCGGAAGGCTTAAAACTACTCACTGTTTCAAATTTCAGTGAAATCGGTTAAAAAATAAAGCTTTTATGGGCTTCAGACCCTTTATCGGCAGATCGGTCTATATGGCAGCGATATCGAAATATAGTCCGATCTGAACCATATTTAAGTCAGATGTCGGGAGGCTTTAAAATTTCAGGGAAATCGGGTAATAAAAACAGCTTTAATGGGCTTCAGACCCTTTATCGATAGATCGGTCTATATGATAGCTATATCAAATATAAACCCATTTGAACCATATTTGGACCCTATGTTGGGTGGCCTAAAACTTCTCACTGTTTAAAATTTCAGCGAAATCGGTTAAAAAATAAAGCTTTCATGGGCTTCAAACCCTTTGTCGGGAGATCGGTCTATATGGCAGCTATATCTAAATATAGTCCGATCTGAATTATATTTTTGTCGTTTGTTGGGAGACGTAAAACTACGCACTGTTTCAAATTTCAGTGGAATCTGATGAAAAATAAAGCATTTATGGGCATTAGACCCTTTATCGGCAAATTGGTGTGTATAGCAGCTATATCCAAATATGGTCCGATTTGGCTCGTTCAAGACCTTAATCAGCGTGCATCAAAAAGACGTATCTGTGCCAAATTTCAGCTCAATATCTCAATTTTTGAAGCCTGTAGATGATTACAACAGACGGACGGACAGACGGACAGACACAGGTGGGTATAAAAATTGTCCACAATAGCCCTAAATGCGCATTTATACATGAGAGATGCGATCGAATGATGTTCGTTTCGCTGTTCAAGAATTTTCTTCAAAAGTAGATAATTCGCTTTTATATAGAGACCCAAATACCTTTATTTGAGCCCCATATTGCCTAGGTCAGTAAATAATTGCTGTTTTTCGGATTGTTTTTTGGGAAAGAGTAGATCCCCAGAAAATTGGTTCCGAAGGTGGGTATCAATTTCGTGCTCTACTCCCCAGTATCTTTCACTTGAGCCCCACATTGACATGGTCGGTAAATATGTTCGATTAAGGGGTGTTTTGGGGAGTGAGATGTTCGCCCAAACACTTAGCCCCGGAAATATCAGCTCTACTCTCAAATATCATTTATTTGAACCCCATATTGCCATTGGCCTCAAAATTGGTTATCAAATACGTTTGCTAACCTCAAGTACCTTTTATTTGAACCCCTTACTGCAAAAGTCAGCAAATATGTCCGATTTTGGAGTATGGACCCCTAAAACTATCAATATTGAACTCCACTCTCTTTGAAACCCAAATTGTCATGGTGACAGTTGGATCGTTGATATCACATTCGTAATATACTCCCAATTACCTTTCATTTGAGCCCATATATCCGTAGTCGAGAAACATGACCGTTTTGGGGGCTGTTTTGAGGAATGGGGCGGCCACTCAGTGACTTGGCCCTGAACCTCAAGTACCTTTTATTTAAACTCCTTACTGCAAAAGTCAGCAAATATGTCCGATTTTGGGGTATGGGCCCTTAAAACTATCAATATCGATCTCCACTCTCTTTAAAACCCAAATTGTCATGGTGTCACCATGGTTCCGAATGTTGATATCACATTCGTAATCTACTCCTAATTACCTTTCATTTGAGCCCATATTTCCATAGTCGAGAAACATGACCGTTTTGGCTGTTTTGAGGGATGGGGCGGCCACTCAGTGACTTGGCCCTGAAAATGTATTTTAGATTATTGTTCTACTCTAAAATATCTCTAATTTTTTTTTTTATGGGGTTGGGGTGGCGCATAAACACTTCTACCCAAACATTGATATCAGAATCGTGCTTTACTCCCAAAGACTTTTTATTTGTGCCACATATAGCAATATGGGTAGTAAATTTGTTCCCTTTAGGGGGCGTTTGGGAAAGGGGTGGATCCCCAGAAACTTGGTAACACATTTGGATATCAAATGGGTATTCTACTCGTAAATACCTTTCATTTGAGTCCCATATTGCCATGGTGGGTAATTGTGTCCGATTTAGGGGAGTTTTGGGGGTTGGGGTGGTCCCCCAAACACTTGGTCCGACAATTGGATATCAGATACGTTTTCTAATCTTAAATATCTTTCATTTAAGTCCCATATTGTCGTGATTGGTGTATATGTATATTTGGTAGGTTTTAGGGTGGGGCGCCCCCCCTAGGTACCCCATCCGAAATTTTAATACCAAATATTTGTTTGTAGGTTACTATAAGAGAGGACACCAAATTTCGCTTAAATCGCACCATCTAGGGTAAGGGGGGTGAACCCTCCCCCCTTCAGATATCAAAAAATTTAGTATCCTATTTTCACCACGGGATCATTATGCAAAATCGGTTCAGCCGTTTCTATAGTCTATAGGGAACACACAAACCAACAAACAAACTGACAAACACAAATTGATTTTTGTATACAAGATCAAGCAGATATATCGTTCATATTTTGGTATACAAAATCAGAATAGAATTTAAATTAACGATTTTACTTATCTTCTTTCTTTAACGGCGAACTCCTTCGCTGTAGGGCACTCTAACTGCCTTTAGTATATTTTATTGAATTTCGTCATACACGTCACCATTGTTTGTTTCATTTGGGATTCCAGGAATTTCAGATCTGTTGTAGTTTTGGCGAACAAACAATCGCCAGAGTTCTGTTTGTCTTTTTATTTGTTTCAAGTGAAAAAATCATTTGCGCATACCAATCATTATTTAAAATTCCCAAACAATTCATTTGCAGACACTTTCAGTGAACGATGCTAAAGTCAGTCGCAGCCGTACAAAACAACAACAAGCGCTCTCCCAAAAATTGGAAACCCATTATCATATTTTTGGAGCGGCTCAAACGAGCCATTCTGACAACAGTCAAAGGAAACCAAAAGAAGAGAGAAAAAAAAAACAAAAACTTCAAATCTTCCCCAACAACAAGGAAACACACATATTTGCAATTAACGTCTTCCCAAAATTGCCCATAAAAAAACCTAAAAAGGCACTAAAGACGACATTCGACCAAATGGCATTGCCCGAAAAAAGGTGACATTTTCAATGAACGCATAATTCAATTTGGTTTTTGGTATTCCATTTTGATACCTTTCCGAAAGCGCGCAAGCAGACACACCGACTCTAGAGTCCAGTAAGTGCTTTTAAGTGGACATCGGAGGCCATGGATTGCTGTTATGCGGTGACCAAAAAGCAAAGGCGGCGTTATGGATTCCTTGCGTGAGTGCGTTTAAGGTACATTCCTGCCTCACCGGGTCTCCTGTAGTTTATCGCCAATGAAAACCAAACCCATGCCAAATGCCCAACCACATACATGAGAGCGGTGCAAACGCACAAGAACGCACCCTTTAGGAGGGCCAAGAATTTGTTTTTTTTTTTTTTGCTTTTTGTTTTGCGTAACATTTCCCCAACTGAAATGTTTCATAATTTACTGAATTCTCCTACAACAAGGTATGGGGAAAAGTTGCACTTGTTGTTGACCTAACCGTTCGGTGTTTGGGGAGATGTGGTGCTGCTGGAAAAATCGCTGGCCGATAATATTCACACACTCACACCTTCGTTGAGCAACCCCCGCCTAAAGGCGGCTTCACTTACAATTATGAACAACTAAAAGTTGTAAAATTTGTTAAATTTATGTTTTATTCAAATAATAATAAAGAATAATAACAATAAAAATAATAAAACAACTTCGAGTTAGACAATAATTTTCAAAGTTTATGTGGCACAACAGCAACGAAAAGGAAACCCAAAAGCCACAGGAAGCCTCTACATCACCACCACCACCACTATGACACTGTTCTGGCAACTCAACTTGGCCCAAAAGAACAGTGGCGGAGTTTTAGAATTTTCCGAAAGGCCTTTTAGAAGAGAAACAAACATAGAAGTGAAAACGAGCTAAACAACGAGTCGGAAGTGTCGACTACAGATCAGTTCGCTCAGTTCTGATATTAGATGTTGTCATCAGCTAAATGAAAATACAGGGTGGCTGATGAAAGCCGCTACCAAAAAAAAATGTAATAACTTTTTTTCTATTTAATAATAATAATTTAATAATTAATTTAATTAATTAATTAATTAATTTAATTAATAATAATTTAATAATTAATTTAATAATTTAATTTAACATGAATAAAAGAAAAATGTATTCCATACACCGAAAAAAAAATGTAGCAATATTCATCATTGTAGCAATATTCATCAGCCACCCTGTATATTTCATCTGTTGACGCTGTTCAATAGCTCGATGCATCATGGTGAAGTGTCATCCTAAGCTCAATGAGTTTAATTTGTGAATGTTCGAAAATATGTTTATTGGAGGTTTAAATAAGTTCATAAATTTTGCTACGGAACAACTGATTTGTTGTTTCATCTGGCGAAGCCGTTAGTTTCACCTGTAATTAATAGGCAAAGAATGTCATACTTGTCATTATTTATTTATTTTTTTTTGAGTACAAAACAAGTAAAAACGCGTTAAGTTCGGCCGGGCCGAACTTTGGATACCCACCACCTCGGGTATATATGTAAAGCACTTTTCATCAAAATCCAGTGAAATTTGCATACCTTTTGTCCAATAGCAGTTATATCGAAATATGATCCGATTTGGACCAAATACTAATAAGTACAAGTCAATGTTCAATTATGTATAACAAAATATTGGTCTTTTTAGTAGCTATATCTAAAAATAAACCGATCTGAACCATATACAACATGGATGTCGAAAACCCTAACATAAGTCAATGTGTCAAATTTCAGTTAAATCGGATTATAAATGCGCCTTTTTGGGACCAAGACTTTAAATCGAGATATCGGTCTATATGGCAGCTATATCCAAATCTTGAACGATCTGAGTGAAATTGAAAAAGGATGTCGAAGGGCCCAACACAACTCCCTGTTCCAAATTGCGGCGACATCGGACAATAAATGCGCTTTTTCTGGCCCCAAAATCTAAAACCGAGAGATCGGTCTATATGGCAGCTATATCCAAATCTTGACCGATCTGTGCCATAATGTAGAACTATGTCAAAGGATTTAACCTAACTCAATGTCCCAAATTTCGGCGACATCGGACAATAAATGCGCCTTGTATGGGCCTAAGACCCTCAATCGGAGGATTGGTCTATATGGCAGCTATATCCAAATCTGGACCGATCTAGGCGAAATTGACGGAGGATGTCGAAGGGCCTAACACAATTCACCGTCCCAAATTTGGGTAGTGGGTAGGTCGGTTGGTAGGTCCGTTGGTATTGTAAATGGGCCATATCGGTCCATGTTTTGATATAGCTGCCATATAAACCGATCTTGGGTCTTGACTTCTTCAGCCACTAGAGTGCGCAATTCTTATCCGATTGGAATAAAATTTTGCACGACGTGTTTTGTTATGATATCCAACAACTGTGCCAAGTATGGTTCAAATCGGTTTATAACCTGATATAACTGTCATATAAACCGATCTTGGGTCTTGACTTCTTGAGCCCCTAAAGGGTGCAATTCTTATCCGATTTGCCTGAAATTTTGTACGACTGATCCTCTCATGACCATCAACATAAGTGTTTATTATGGCATGTAGGTCAGCCAATTCCTTAAGGCTCGGCTTTGGCGTGCGAGCCATTTGCATTTAAGTAGTTGTTCTTTATTTGTTTTGCGAGCCTGGGTTTTATAAAGGCGAGTTTGTGGTACATATTAGGGCCAAACGGCTGAATGGATTTTAATGAAATTGCCATCAATCGAAAAATATATTTCCAAAGATTTGCACAATACATATGAAAATGTATTTTCCGAAAAGAAAATCCACGAAAATGAGTAATTTATTTTCTATAAATCCAGAAGAAAAAACACAGCAAATTGTTGTTGCTGTTTACTCAAGCATCCATTGTTAGTGTGAATGCAAAGCCATAGGTGGGAGTATTAGTGGTAAGAGTGCGAGAGGTGACTGGTATGCGCGAGAGAAAGATTATGCTGGAAGAGGTCACTATTTTGGGAGCGGAGGTGTGGTGGTGGCATGCGTGTGGCCCTACTTGGTGTTCTTTGGCATGCAGGCCAGTCAGTAGCTTAAGCTGCGGCTA
Source organism: Stomoxys calcitrans (assembly GCF_963082655.1). Lineage (NCBI taxonomy): Eukaryota > Metazoa > Arthropoda > Insecta > Diptera > Muscidae > Stomoxys > Stomoxys calcitrans. Next base: position 3,018,624 of record NC_081552.1, read on the forward strand.
TGGACAACAACGTTTTCGGTTTAATATATTAGCAACGGTTAAATACAATATTGGCATCGCACTTATTAAAACATTGAAGTAAACATTCAAAGGAGTCAAATGAATGAAATAGTTGCAAGCGAGTTAAAACAAGTAAAGGAAGAAGGGAGTAGTATTTTTGCTCACCTTATGTGATGGGTCCCAAATGTTTAAGGGTAAAAAATCAATATCTGTTTCTATGTTCGCATAGGCATAGATTTACTTGCAATATTCAGGTAGTTTAAAATGATCATGTGATGAAAATAGAGTAATTTATATTTCAATATCCGAAGGGGGTTGTGTGAGGGATTTCCCTGCCACTGAACAACCCAAAGCGATATGTAGCGCGATCTGGTAACATGGCGTCTAGAAAGGAAGGAAGGCAGAACGAATCAGACATAATATGACGTCAAGTGTTTGTAGGACAATAATGGCAATATGATACTCAAATGAATGGTACATGGCAGAAGAGTACAACTTTGTTCCGTTCACATGTAAAAGCTCTAACCAGAAAGTGTGGTACGTACCTGAAATGGTTATATAAGGTCAAGTTTCTAAGCGCTCAAAGCGTGCTTGGTAGGGCTAGTTTGAATTATATTGGAGCGCTAAGAGTAAGGGGATAACTAACAACAATAGGATTTTAGCCAATTCACGCCACGCAGACGATGCCAAAACGGAAAAAAGTAAAATATTTACGACATGATACCCTTTAAACAACTAAGGACGGGTTAAAGTCGGGGGACGCCGTTTTGCTTTGTTTTTGTTAAAATATTAAAAAGATCGGCTGATAAATGCGTTTGCAAAGGCCTTAAAAGGGAAAATTCGGAAATAATAAATTTATATGGAAGCTAAAGGGTGATTTTTTTGAGGTTAGGATTTTCATGCATTAGTATTTGACAGATCACGTGGGATTTCAGACATGGTGTCAAAGAGAAAGATGCTCAGTATGCTTTGACATTTCATCATGAATAGACTTACTAACGAGCAACGCTTGCAAATCATTGAATTTTATTACCAAAATCAGTGTTCGGTTCGAGATGTGTTCATTCACCGTTCAGCGATGAGGCTCATTTCTGGTTGAATGGCTACGTAAATAAGCAAAATTGCCGCATTTGGAGTGAAGAGCAACCAGAAGCCGTTCAAGAACTGCCCATGCATCCCGAAAAATGCACTGTTTGGTGTGGTTTGTACGCTGGTGGAATCATTGGACCGTATTTTTTCAAAGATGCTGTTGAACGCAACGTTACGGTGAATGAACACATTTCGAACCGAACACTGATTTTGGTAATAAAATTCAATGATTTGCAAGCGTTGCTCGTTAGTAAGTCTATTCATGATGAAATGTCAAAGCATACTGAGCATCTTTCTCTTTGACACCATGTCTGAAATCCCACGTGATCTGTCAAATACTAATGCATGAAAATCCTAACCTCAAAAAAATCACCCTTTATATGTAAATTGGAAAAGAATTTTATGAAATTCAGAAAAGCCACAAAAAAAACCCTATTGACAAATTTTGTAAGTATCGGTTAACAAATGCAATTGCAATATTAGTCATAATCAGACGAACATATATATATGAGAACTATATATAAATCTTTACAGATTTTAACAAAAATCGGCATACATTGTTGAAATCATAGAAAAAGACATTGTAAATAATTATGAGAAAATCTGTCAAGAAATACGCTGACAAAATCGGTAGATGCATATATATGGGGGCTATATCTGAATTTGAGCCGATTTCTATGAAATTCAACAGCATAATGGAATTCCTTGTGCCCAATTTCATGTGAATCGGTTAATAAATTACCACGTTATTGCAATATTAGTCCTAATCTGACCACATTTCGCCCAAAATTCGCACGTAGTGCAAAGTTTTGAGAAAATCGGTTGATTTGTGTATTTGCAAAGGCTCTAGAAGTTGAAATCGCACGAATCGGATTATACCAAATTCACCAGTAATGTCGAGACTCATACGAGACTCCCTTGTGCCAAAATTCGAGAGAATAGGTTCGCAAATGATGATACTATTGCATAATAGATATGGGAGCAATATCCAAATCTGAACCGATTTTTTCCCATTTCAATAGGCTTCGTCTCTATGTCACAAAAGATGGCCGTGGCAAATTTTAAGACGATCGCATGAAAATTGCGAACTGTACTTTGTACACAAATTAACATTAGACGGAATGAGGGACAGACAGACGGACACAGCTAAATCGAATCAGAAAACGATTCTTAGTCGATCGGTTTACATATCAAAGGGTCTTCCTTCTGGATGTTGCAAACAAATTCACCATGTTATAATACCCAGTACCACAGTACAGGGTAAAAGAAAAGGCCTCACAACACAAAGAAAAATCCCTCTGCTAAGAACTATTCATGTCCATGTGTGTACGTGTCATTCCCTGGCCCTTGAAGGTTTTCCTGACTTTCTTCGTATTTATTGCTGTTGTTGTTGTCATACATTCTCTGCTCAAAATTATTATTATTAACATACAAATGTTGATTGTGAGTTCTTGTCGAACACCGCCGAAATTATGAACCTTTCACTTGCTATGACTTTGTGATTTTCCCCCTACCCCTTTTTAACTGTTAGGCTCTCTCGCTCACTCGCCCTTCCTACAATGCTATGGTTATTTTGGGAAATTATGAAGTGTGATATGTCGCACTTCTCCACTGTGGCTCCCCGCCCGGGAACTCTAGTCACAACGTCACACTCTCACAGTGGGAAAGCGGCGGCGGTGGCGGTTGCGGCTACAATTCCGAATTAGAAATTCCTTAGGCTTTTTAACTTTTGAAATTTATAGAGATGTCTTTTATATTGGGGCTCCAAAGGAAAAGAAAAAAACGACAAAAATAATGACAGCGACTTCAACCGGCAACGACTATATGTACGCCATCATTTTGACAATTCCATTTGAATTTGAATGGCCAGGCGGCCGTAGAATGCATGCATGTGTGTGTCTGTGTGCACGCAACCGACGAACAACAATTCAGACACAAAATGAAAAATTAATGTATATTTAATTTATTAAATCAGCAAATTATGCAAATTGTTCGATAGTAAAGCACAAAAGAACCCAACTGGAATGAAATCAAAAAATATTGCCTCGAATGTGTTGTGCTGTGCCGACGACATGGAGCGACCGCCAACCGAAATGCTATAGGGCGCGGAATGGTGCGGTGTGGCAGGGTCATAAAAATTAATGTCATTTTTCCCCACCAACAACCAATGGGCCAACCAAAAATATGGGGAAAAAAACGACAAAAATATCAAATCATGCCTATATAGATTCATAAAAAAGCATCAAAATAAAGCAGTTGTAAAGAAGTCATTTACATTTCTATGCTCATATGATTGGAAGTGTTTGTTGTATGATGTTGTTGTTACTTACAACATTAAACGAGTAGGTCTGTCTGTCTGTCGGTTTGCCATGTACGAGGGGAAGTTGGACAAATGAAAAATTTGTTGCTGATAAGAGGTCCGTCCCAACAAACAAAGGAAGGAATGCCACATTAAAGCCAATGCGAAAGAAACTCAAGAGACAGAGTTTTCTTCCTGCACCTCAAATACTGGTAAATCGTGACATTCAATGGTAATTTGATATTACCCAAATTAATATATGAGAGAGATAAGGGAAAACAAATTAGAAAACATTTTGCGGAACAGAAAACTTTCGAGGACATACTTCACATATTTATATGATAAGTTCGGTCGGGCCGAATCTTAAGCTGAGTATTCTGTTCAGCTTATCAAGCGGAAAGCTGTCAAACTCCATATAAAAAAAAAGTCGGCGAAACGTTGGCTAAAAATAGACGGAAAAGTAGTACTCTGTCTATAGTGAGGCAAATGCCAAAAAGAAAAACTCAAAACTCACTCAAACCATTGCCGGAATCATTTTGGTATGTTTTATTGGTTTCCATGGTTCGTTTTTCCTTATTTACTTGCGAAAAGCTAAATTAAATAGAGAAAACAACAAGTGCAGATTAAAACACGTGTTTCAGTATGGAAACAAAAGCATTTAACTGCTGTCAAACGTTGCTCGCGGAACAATTAAAATTTTCAGTGACAATTCCGAAAGCAGAATAGAATACCAATCCTTACAAAGAAAAAACAAGTAAAAGCGTGCTAAGTTCGGCCGGACCGAATTTTATATACCCTCCACCATGGATCGCATTTGTCGAGTTCTTTTCCCGGCATCTCTTCTTAGGCAAAAAAATGATATAAGAAAAAATTTGGTCTGCTATTAGAGCGATATTAAGATATGTTCCGGTTTAAACCACAATTAAATTATATGTTGGAGACCTGTGTAAAATGTCAGCCAATTCGAATAAGAATTGCGTCCTTTGGGGGCTCAAGAAGTAAAATGGAGGGATCGATTTATATGGGAGCTGCATCGGGCTATAGACCGATTCAGACCATAATAAACACGTATGTTGATGGTCATGAGAGGATCCGTTGTACAAAATTTCTGCCAAATCGGATAATAATTGCGCCCTCTAGAAGCTCAAGAAGTCAAGACCCCAGATCTGTTTATATGCCAGCTATATCAGGTTATAAACCGATTTGAACCATACTTGGCACAGTTTTTGGATATCATAATCAAAATACTACGTGCCAAAATTCATTCAAATCGGATAAGAATTGCGCCCTCTAGGGGCTCAAAAAGACCCACGACCCAAGATCGGTTTATATGACAGCTATATCAGGTTATAGACCGATTTGAACCATTCTTGACACAGTTATTTGATATCATGACAAAACACGTCGTGCGAAATTTCATTCCAATCGGATAAGAATTGCGCACTCTAGAGGCTCTAGAAGTCAAGACCCAAGATCGGTTTATATGGCAGCTATATCAGGTTATGAACCGATTTGAACCATATTTGGCACATTTGTTGGATATCATAACATAACACGTCGTGCAAAACTTCATTCCAATCGGAAAAGAATTGCACACTCTAGAGGCTCAAGAAGTCAATACCCAAGATCGGTTTATATGGCAGCTATATCAGGTTATGGACCGATTTGAACCATACTTAGCACAATTGTTGGATATCATAACAAAACACGTCGTGCAAAATTTCATTCTTATCTGATAAGAATTGCGCTCTCTATAGGTTCCAGAAGTCAAGACCCAAGATCGGTTTATTTGGCAGGTATATCAAAACATGGACCGATGTGGCCCATTTACAATACCAACCAACCTACACTAATAAGAAGTATTTGTGTAAAATTTCAAGTGGCTAGCTTTACTCCTTCGTAAGTTACGGACGGACAGACAGACAGACGGACATGGCTATATCGACTTAAAATGACATGACGATCAAGAATATATATACTTTATGGGGTCTTAGACGAATATTTCGAGATGTTACAAACAGAATGACGAAATTAGTATACCCCCTATCTTATGGTGGAGGGTATACAAAAAATACAGAGATAATAAAATTTCGAAGAATTTCTTGGAAATATTGGATGCAAGAGAATACAAATTCGTGTTGCTTAAGTAGAAAGCTAATAATCTGCTAACCTTTTTTATGCTCTCAACCCAGCACTCCACTGATGATAAGAATTTATTTAAAATCCACAAATCCTTTAAAGCTTGCTTAGCTAAACCAATGAAATATCTCTTTAATATTAACATGCCTTGAATCATCACCTCAGGCTCTTCAACACCGAGTCTTCTTCGTCAAGTTTCAATTCTTTGAAATAATAAATAAAATATAGCACCTCATTTGACCAAATCAGAGCACTGGTTCACACAAGAATTGAAATTTAAATCACATTTTTCATTTCTCATAGATTTCAAATAATGATATCATATCAAGTCAAAGCCATGACAATTAAAAGAGCTTTTTTGACAACATAAATAAAAGTAGGAGAAGACAAATTAATTGGTGTTTAACCAGCAATCGTTTTAGTCTTGTCCCAGTCTCTGCGATTACCTTGGAGATCGCCCACATGCTTGGATAAGCTTTTTTATGTCATTTTGGTCAAACTCATCGTTCGTATGGTCTGATCGGTTTTCTTGCTTTTTCTTGTTTAATGGCATAGCAAGAGAGGAAACAAAGACTACTTCCCCCACTTTTGATTAACTTAATTTAAATCTTTATTAATTTTATTTTGCTTTGGAACTAAACTTCAGTTCGGTGTGTGTGTGAAGAGCAGCCAGCCATTCATCCATTGAGTATTCCATCATGTGGCGGTGTCTGTGCCTGTCTGTTCTTTCGTCAAGACGTCTGTCACTCTTTCACTTCCAAGTGTTTCTTTTTTTCGCCTTTATTTTTAGGGGGGGGGGGGGGGGGGGGGGGGGGTTTAAGAACAGTTTTTGTCTAATGTCTCTTGCTTGGATGGTTGGTGGTGTTGGTGCAGACTGCTTTACTTTTATGATGGATTTTGATTTATGACTTTGTTAGCCGCCCTCCAATAAATCAGGTTGTAAATCGATTGCTCTCGAATAAATTTTTCCAAGTCCATGGCCTGCCCTGGGATGCTGCAACCCCGGCAAGTTGGCAAGAAGGACTTCGACAGCGGTTGATGTTATTTGCTGTGATTTGTTTCATAAGTTTGTGCCACAATTCAATTTTTTGTTTATATTTCATTTCTCACCGAATAAGGGAGAACTGTCCAGAATCTTTATTACTCGTATATTTTAAATTGACAGGAAAGCCTCGTAGAATGCATAAGTAAATCAAAGAAAAGTTAAAAGGACTTACCAAAGTTCTCAAATGCAGTTATCTGAAAAAAAACAAAAGAAAAAATCAAAAATATTTAAAATATAAAAATTCGTAATGTGTTTGCCCCAGTTCCTTAATGGGCAATGTGTTTAAAGGGCAATGTGTGTCCTAAAATGTAATCTGTAATTAGCTAAATTTGTAATAAAGTAATTGAATGTAGGTATGTGTGCTTAAAATTGGTCTGAGAGACACTGATGATACAGAAAACAGTGGTGTTGCCACCTAACTTGGATGTATGTTGGAGGTGGGTGGGCTGGTAAGCAAGAGTGGTGGCCAGAGAGCATAGCTAGAGCTTGGATGTTGTTTTTAAAGAATGCAGTTTCTGACAAACATTTTATTCGATACGAAAACCAAGTACGGGGTCTGATCAAAAAATAATTGCTATTTTAAGTATTTTTCAAATCATATTTTATTATTTATCAATATCAATTTTTGAAAAGACCTTTTTGGTTACACAAAACTTAGTACAGTTTCGCTGATCCATTTTTTCGCATATTAAAATATCGAAGCGCACGCAAAAACACGTCTAACCTTTTGTCTGTCAAAAATAAACGGACAATCCAAAATGACGGATTTTATCAACATATATAACAGACATGTGTTTCAACATAACAGAAAAGAAATTAAACAAGTAAAAGTTCGTGCTAAGTTCGGCCAGGCCGAATCTTAGATACCCTCCACCATGGGAAAGGATAAAAGAAAAGAATTGCTATGCTATTGGAGCCATATCAAGTTATGGTCCGATTCGGAACATAATGGAATGAATGTTGAAGACCATAGCAGAAGTCATTGTGTAAAATTTCAGCCAAATCGAATAAGAAATGCGCCCTTTAGTGGCCCAAAATGTAAAAACTATGGAGATCGTTTTATAGGGAAGCTGTATCAGGCTATAGACCGATTCAGATCATATTTGACACGACTGTTGACGGTCATGGGAGAAAATGTTGTACAAAATTTCACCCAAATCAGATAATAATTGCGCACTATAGATGCTCAAGCTATATAAGGTTATGGACCAATTTTAAAAATACTTTGCACAGTTGTTGGAAATCATAATAAAACACCTCATGCAAAATTTCATCTAAATCGGATGAGAACTACGCCCTTTAGCGGCTCAAGAACTGAAGATACAAGATCAGTTTATATAGCAGCTATACCAAGTTATGAACCGTTTTCGTCCATACTTTGCACAGTTGTTGGAAGTGATACCAACACTTAACGTCCGAAATTTCAACCATATCGGATTACAATTGCGCCCTTTAGAAGCTCAAGAAGTCAAAACCCAAGATAGGTTCATATAACAGCTATATCAACACATGGACCGATTTGGCCCATTTACAATCCCAACTGACCAAAATATTTCCATAGTTCGACCGACATTTCTAGAAATTGCCTTTTACTGAAGTTTTGCTACATGGTATTGAAAATCTCTTAAATTGATGGCTGTTTGACACTAACCAATTAAAGCATTCACTGACTCACAACTGTGTCCTCAAAATTATTGGTTGTTGATTGCTTGAGAAAGTGGCAACTTAACTTTTTTTTTACCAGACGCTGCTCCCTTTATCGTCGTTGGCGTGTCGTTGCTTCGCAAGCCGTTGCTTTTTTACTTCTCAACACAGAAATACAAACGCACACATAAATTTTTGTTTGAAATAATAATTCATTTTTGCTTGTTTTTTGGGGAAACTAAACTAAATTTGTGGCCAGCTCAGTTAGTGGTCCACCGCAGTGTGGTTAACTTTCTTATATGGTCAATCGACGGCTCCAAACACAAAACAAGCAAGAGCGTGCTTAGTTCGGCCGAGCCGAATCTTATAAACCCTCCACCATGGATCGCATTTGTCGAGCTCTTTGCGCAGTATCGCTTTTTAGGCAAACAAGAAATAATGAATAAGGACTGTTATGCTATTGCAGCTATATCAAGTTATAGTCCGATTAGGACCATAAATGAATTGAATGTTGAACCATTGTAAAAGTCATTGTGTAATATTTCAGTCCATTCGGATAAGAATTGCGAACTGTAGGGGCTCAAGAAGCAAAATCGTTAGATCGGTTTATATGGAAGCTGTATCAAGCTATAGATCGATTCAGACCATATTGCTCACGTATGTTGAATGACCAAAACACCACGTGCAAAATTACAGCCAAATCGTATAAGAATTGCGCCTTCTAAAAGCTCAAGAAGTCAAGACCCAAGATCGGTTTGTATGGCAGCTATATCAGGTTATGAACCGATTTAACCCTCGCTTAGCACAATTGTTGGAAGTGATATCAAAAATTAATACGTCAAATCGGACGAGAATTGCGCCCTCTAGAGGCTTAAGAAGCCAATACCCAAGATTGGTTTATATGGCAGCTATTTTAAAACATGGACCGGTTTGGCCCATTTGCAATCCCAAACGACCTACACTAATAAGAAGTATTTGTGCAAAAATTTCAAGCGCACTCCTTCGAAAGTTAGCGTCCTTTTGAAAGACAGACGGACGGACGGATGGACAGAGGGACGAACATGGCTAGTTCGACTTAAAATGTCACGACGATCAAGGCTATATAAACGTTATGAGGTCTTAGACGCATATTTCGAGGTGTTACAAACAGAATGACGAAATTAGTATACCCACATCCTATGGTGGAAGAGGGTATAAAAACCTCAATAAGAAATTGTTCAAGTATTGTTGTATTGATATTGAGTTAGAGGACAACAAACATACGATGAGGCATTGTTGACCATCTAAAGTTAAGTCATATGAACAACAAAAGTTGGAAAAGTTGCCAAAGTTGGAGAATTTGGCGGAAAACTCCTTGAAACAACCAAAGCATTTCATCCTGCATAGGAGACAATTTCAATTCAGCAAATAAAAGAAACGTTGTTCAATTTGCTCTTTCTAATCTTCAAATAAATTAATACATAATTTATAGGCATTGTTGCTTGGTATCTGGACATATTTGCTGTGCTTTATTTTTGGTATTGGATAGACAAGCCGTGTAGGGCAAAAATGAAACGCAAGCATTTTCCAGTGCAAGCAAGTCTGTTTACCATGAAGTGATAACACCATTTGCCAGCAATACGAGGAAAAAAGTGCAAATAAATGTAAAATTTGAAAAATATGGGTGGGCATAGAAGTTGAATATTAAGATTTGTGCACGGATTTTTTGAAATAATTGGCTGTTATTTCATTTTGCTATTCACCATAGAGTTATCTCATGGCAATCCTAACAACAGATGTTCTACATAATCCCGCACTGGTAATTTATACAGAACTTTGTTGTCCTTGTCATTTTTATACTAATTTCATTGCACTTTTCTATATAAAGGGTGATATTTTAAGAGCTATATGAAAGTTGTTTAAAAAAAAATACACATAAAATTCAGAAAAATGCATGAAATCTTGATTTGAATCGATAGTACAGTCCTTTTAATGCAATGTTTTAAGATTATTTCATGCAAATGTTGGCCGTGACTGCGCCGTACTCGTCTCTCAAAAAGCACATGTCATGCAAGTCAAGCTTTTGCACATCGGGCTAAAAAAAAAGTTGGATATCATCTCACGGTAGCGCTCACCATTCACAGCTACGTTTCGCATCATGTTTGAAGAAGTACGGTCCAATGATGCCAACAGCCTCTAAAAAACGCACCAAACTGTGACTTTTTCTGGATGCATTGGCAGCTCTTGCAATGCTTCTGGCACATCTTCTCACCCCAAAATCGACAATTCTGCTTATTTACGTACACATTGAGCCAAAAATAAGCTTCGTCGATGGAATGGATGAAGCGCGCGATGAACTTTCTCATCAGAGCACTCATTTTGAAAATAAAATTCAATTATTTGCAAGCGTTGTTTGTTTGTAAAACGATTCATGGTTAAATTATAGACCAAACTGAAGATGTTTGGCAGTGCAACAAAACACAAAAAGTGCGTTAGCTGTTTTAACTAGTGTTCTTAAAAAGATAATAGCTAAAAAATCACCCTTTATAATACAAATCCAATACGAAAAATGCGTGTATCTATATCGAACGATATTAAAAGGGTCTCGAATAAAAGTGCTTGAGAGTAAACAACAAAAGTCGAATAAATACTTATGGTAAAGTAAATGTTTGACAGTCCACTCCCAGGAGAATTCAAAAAACCTATCAAAATATGTGAACAGGGGGGACGGTCGTCCCGCAACAAAAACCATCCACCACTGACCAAAAATCATCCCTCCCCCAAAAGCCTCTCGAAAGAAAATATAGCATGATTGGGGTAATATTTGATTCAATTAGAAAATATTCAAATATACAGATAGACCAATGGCTCTAGGCTCTGAGCTTCATAACATTTTGGGGAGACATTGGTTAGGAATGCTCGACCCAAAAATTTTGAAACTATCCCTTCTAGAACAGAAAAGGAATTGGAAACTGCGGTGGACATAGGCATAATGATCAAGCGGATCACGAAGGGCCTGAAAGACTCGCTTGTGTCAGCATGTCCTAGTGCCAAACCAAGGGGCAAACGGCTACCACCATGGTGGACCCCAAAACTTGTTGGTCTAAGGAGGGGCTGCAGAAAACTCTTCAACAGGGCGAAAATCGCAAGGGCATCACACGATTGGGACGTCTGCAAGGGCGAGTTGAGAAAGGCTCAGAACAAATCCTGGGTGGAATTTTGCAACTCCGTTGAGGCTACACCTTAGGCCTCTAGGCTAAGGAAGATCCTATACTCGAGGGATACATTCAGAAGTCAGAGAATTTATGGACAATGTCCAGAACTGCTCGCTGACATACATTTCCCGGGAAACTCTCCAATGAACAACGTGGCTCAAGAAGAGGTTGGAAATTGTGTCCGAGTCGAACATGCTTTGGGTTATAAAAAGCCAAAACCGCCGAGCCCTGATGATGTATCGCCACTCAATTTGCAAGCTGTGTCCGAAAAACTGGCTCCTTGGCTTAGGTAGATATACTCTGCTTGTATCAGCATGACGTATATTGCTGTTGGATGGAGGGACACAAAGATCATTTTTACATTCGGAAAGCAGGACAATCATATCATACGAAATCCAAAAATTTGCGTCGAATAAGTCTGTCATCCTTTATGCTGAAGACTTGTAGAGAGGTTGATAGAAACACATCTAAGAGCAAAGATCCCTGGAGATCGCCTGTCTCGGCAAAAGCATGCATATAGCAAGGGCAAGTCCACTGAAACAGCCTGAAACAGGCAACGCTTGCCCTGTACACCTGCAAGAGAGCCATTGGCAAAAGTTGGGTGGTTTTAACCGCGTGTCTGGCACTGGTAATATACTGCAGTTGTCAGAACTATAATGCTATATGGTGTTGTGATGTAGTGGACGGCACTCCAAAAGTCCACCTACTGTTCAATACTCAAATTGATCCAAAGGATGGCCTGTTTGTGCATCTCAGACGCACTGAGGACTACACCATATGATGCTCTGATTTGGATGCTATATCTAATGAATCTGGACATTGTGACTAGACAAATTGTAGCGCCAACTGCCATGAGACTAAGGGAGCTATCTCTTTGGACATGTGGCGGCTATGGACACTGTCTTATGTTTGAAACATTGTTGGATGTTCCTGGCAGTGTGTATTTCTGTACTGTAGTACTGTACCACTATTGCTGATAGAACCGATTGGTAACAGAAGTTACATAGACTTATATACGGATGGTTCCAAACTAGACGGCCAGGTGGGTTTTGGGATGTACTCTAAAGATCTAGAACTGGTCATATCAAATAGGTTACCCATCCACTGCAGTGTGTATTAAGCGGTGTTCCTTGCAATTAAGAAAGTGGTGGACTGGCTTAGATATAATGTCATAACGACGATTGGCATCAATATCTTCTCAGGCTTACTGACCAGGCTGACCAGTTCAAAATTCACCTGTTCAGGGTGCCGGGCCACAGAGGTATCCCAGGCAATTATAAAGCGGATGTGCTGTCGAGACTAGGAGTCTGTGGGTATGCCTCTACCGACATGTAAGCTTAGTTGTCAGGATTAGGCCCAAAGGTCAACGAATAATAGATGGGGGCTGTAAAGAATCCTAAACTATGTGGTATAATCTAGACTTGAAGAGGTCTACCGCTTTGCTGTCATTGGCTAGAACAGACGTCTCAGTCATGGTGTGCGTCATGACAGGTCACTGTCTAATAGGAAAATATGCTAACAGACGGAAGGTTGCCAGTAACGACTTTTGCAGAAGCTGTGAAGATAGCGAAGAAGAAGAGACTGTAGAGCATATTCTGGCAGTCAGAAGGAGTTCATCTTTAGGTTTTCATTTCTTTGAGAACTTGTCTGAACAAGCGAATGTAAACATTCGCAATTTGTTGGGCTTTTTAAAGCGATCTGGATGGTTCAAAGGTAGGAACTAGAAGGTGTCTTCCTTCTTCTGTTCCAGTAGTAACCACAATGGACGAAAACGTCTGAGTCTGATGACAGACTGCTATTTTAACCTAACAAAAGTAAGTGAAGCTTACCATAGCTGATAATTGACTTGTAGTTTCATGCCATAACATATCACTTGGCCCAAATGATTAAAATGTTTCACCAGCCACTCTAATAATTTAGTTTACCTTTGAAGTCATTCAATTCCACATGCTGTAATTTTTTATACCCAGCACCGAAGGATGGGGATATATTCATTTTGTCATTCCGTTTGCAACACATCGAAATATCCATTTCCGACCCTATAAAGTATATATATTCTTGATCAGCGTAAAAATCTAAGACGATCTAGACATGTCCGTCCGTCTGTCCGTCTATCTGTTGAAATCACGCTACAGTCTTCAAAAATAGAGATATTGAGCTGAAATTTTGCACAGATTCTTTTTTTGTACATAAGCAGGTTAAGTTCGAAGATGGGCTATATCGGACTATATCTTGATATAGCCCCCATATAGACCGATCAGCCGATTTAGGGTCTTAGGCCAATAAAAGCCACATTTATTATTCGATTTTGCTGAAATTTTGGACACTGAGTTGTGTTAGACCTATCGACATCCTTCGTCAGTTTTGCTCAAATCGGTTCAGATTTAGATATAGCTGTCATATAGACCGATCTTCCGATTTAGGGTCATAGGCCCATAAAAGCAACATTTATTGTCCAATTTTGCTGAAATTTGGGACAGAGAGTTGTGTTAGGCCCTTCAACATCTTTAGTCAATTTGGCCCAGATCGGTCCAGATTTGGATATAGCTGCCATATAGACCGATCCTCCGATTTGGGGTCTAAGGCCCATAAAAGCCACATTTACCATCCGATTTCGCTGAAATTTAGAACGGTGAGTTGTGTTAGGCCCTTCAAAATCCTTCGTCAGTTTGGCTTAGATCGGTCCAGATTTGGATATAGCTGCCATATAGACCGATCCTCCGATTTAGAGTCCAAGGCCCATAAAAGCCACATTTACTATTCGATTTTGCTGAAATTTGGGACAGTGAGTTGTGTAAGACCTTTCGACTTCCTTCGTTAATTTGACACAGATCGGTTCAGATTTGGATATAGCTGCCATATAGACCGATCCCCCTGTTTAGGGTCTTAGGCCCACAAAAGCCACATTTATTATCCGATTTTGATGAAATTCGGGACAGTGAGTTGTGTTAGGCCCTTCGACATCATTCTTCAATTTGGTCCAGATAGGTTCAGATTTGGATATAGCTGCCATATAGACCGATTTCTTGATTTATGGTTTTGGACCAATAAAATGCTCATTTATTGTCCGATGTCACCGAAATTTGGGACAGCGAGTTAAGTTAAGCTCCTTGACATACTTCTGCAATATCGCACAGATCGGTCCAGATTTGAATATAGCTGCCATATAGACCGATCTCTCGATTTTGGGACCATAAAAGAGGCATTTATTGTTCGATTTTGCCGAAATTTGGGACATTGCTTTGTGTTAGGCTCTTCGACATTTTTTACAACTTGGCCCAAATGGGTCCAGATTTTGATATAGCTGCCATGTAGACCGATATCTCGATTTAAAGTCTTGGCCCCATTAAAGGCGCATTTATAATCCGATTTCACTGAAATTGGACACAGTAACTTATGTTAGGCTTTTCGTCATCCATGTCGTATATAGTTCAGATCGGTTTATTTTTAGAGATAGCTAGTGTACTTATAAGTATATGGTCCAAATCGGAACTTATTTTGATATAACTGATATGGGACATAAGGTATGAAATTTTCACCGAATTTTGATGAAAGATGGTTTACATATATACCCGAGGTGGTGGGTATCCAAAGTTCGGCCCGGCCGAACTTAACGCCTTTTCACTTGTTTTTTTTTTGCTCCAATACCGACACTCGGTATGACCAGGCGGCGACGGCGGTGGTGGTAGGCATTCAAGTGTAGTGATTATAATGAGTTCCTCTTCGCCATTGTTGTGAATCACATTTCCATTAGTAAATGCATTGAAACATTACAACACCATCGATGAGATTACAAGAATTCCATTAGCCTTCATAAAACCAACTGCGATACAATTTTTCACACTATGTCAACACAATTGACCAAATTAGCCCTTTTTTATGAGCCCCCTCGAAGAAGGAGACGAGATCATGAATGGTGGAAGAGTATACCAAATTGTTGATGGCTGCTTTAGTTAGGCCATTTTTTTTTTTTTTTTTTTTTTTTGTTGTAGAAGCATAGCCAAAGTGTTGGAAATGTAAATTTATATTTGGGGCTTTGACTTTTTACAACTCATCATACTCATGGTGGTAAACGAAAAGAAAAACGATTTCTATTTTTATTCATTCCCATCTAACAATATTAAGTTATTAATCACCCATAATGTGTAGTATGAAGCTTGGCATCTGGCCATTGTTTTGCGGGAGGGAGTGAGGAAAAATACTGATTTTCCAATTTATGAGCTGCTTTGTTAGAAACTGTGAAAGGCCTGTATTTAGGAGATCGGTTTTAAATTTCACCAATTAAAGTCAACGAATTTGATATTCCGCCATAGATTTCAATTAAAAGCGTATAAACTATGGAGCGAAGGAATCAATGATGAATAGCTGATGAAGACCCTGCGGGGGGAGTTAGGAAGGGGGAAGTGTCTTTCATTTGTTGTGGTTTCCTTTCAGCGGTTTGTTTTCGTATATTTCAAATGTTGGGAATAAAATTCTGTCACTATGATTTTAACACTAATCCCCAAGCCATTCTTTATGGCATTCGATAAAAAGAATACCACTATCCATTTACGGTTATTTTGGGAAGGGGGAAGAGGAGAGAGATATGCGCACAATAGATTGCCTAAATGGATGGGCTGATTAGAAATAAACAAGAGTTATCGGACGGCCCCGAATGTTTTGGCCCCATAGAAAAGATGATTAAATTTGGTTGGGCTTTTTCAAAAACAAAAAAAAAAACCCATTCAATGGCCACATCATTAGGGCCTCATGAACAGCACAAAGGCATTTGATTGTGCTACGTTTGGAGAAGAAGTAAATAAATTGGATTCTTCCTCTGGAGCAGAGATTTCTTTGGTTGCCTTCTGGGAATGCTGCAATGTGCAGTGCAGCCCATCTCACTGACTTCGCATAGCTTTTACATTTGTTTGACAAACAACATAGTTTTCCAATAAGAGATGAGATGAGATGCGATGCGATGCGATGAGTGGGGACGACAATGACGCACCAAATGGAATCGCGCAACAAAAATTACTTTTTGGCAGAATTGCATGTTGCTCAAATGCAGTTTGCTTATAAAATGCATAAAAAACAATCAAATTTTAATAAATTTGACTTGGCACAGCTGTATGAAGCATCATGGCTTTAGGAGGATGTTACTGCTCCATCTACAACTGCAAGGCAGCCAACAGGCAGGAATCACATTATCCTCATTCCTGAGGCTAAGACTATGTCATCTGCTTGCCATCGTCCTCGTTTTTTTTTTTTCGTTGCAGTGTTGTTTGCTTGCTATCCCCTACTCCTTCCTCTTCTTTTTTCCTCTGCGTTTTTTTTTTGCCATGGCTGTCTTTTCGAAAATTGCATGCAAATTATGTGAAATTGTCAACGAACATGAATTTGCACTTTTCTCGCAATGCAATAGCGTTCATTTCGTGTTGATTATAAATTGTTTGGGGCATTTTAACAGTCGACTTACTGCGACCAAACTACAGCTAAACGCCAAGAGCAGCTCTTCACAGCTCTGCAATTCCGGGCTGGATTTCACAGCACTTCAGTTCAGCGAATCCGATTGTTTGGCTGTTTGCTACACCTTCTTCTCTTTTAGTCTTTGCCATCTTTGTCGCCATGCATTCGAGTCCAACCAAAAACAGAAGAGAAAACAAATATTCCCTACTTTGGCTTTTGACTTGTCTCCCCTTTCCACAACCTCACTATGGCCACGGAATAGGGATAATCCGCCACAGAACCACATTTCATTTCCCGGCACAAGTGTGCTGGTTAATAAATCGCCACTAATAATTGTATGCTCAACGAAAACAAGAGGGACAATATGGAAATGAACTTCATCCGTAGGAGTATTGGGGAGAAGGCTGAGACCGACTACGTCTGGAGAGTAGGTAGACTAACAACAAAATTAAACCCAGAAATTATAGAACATGAATTACACGACTTTATGATCACACTGCCAACAAGCAGTTCGATTAAGGGTTGGGAGTTTCTCTCTGTCTGCCCCTCTGTTGCTGGCCATCTTGCTTTCAGGGACGACTATGTATGGACCATCACTGGTTTTTGGAATTTATTGGCCTGTTTTATGTTTTCCTTAAAAAGCCATTCGCCGAGATGTTTATGATAAAAGGATGGTGATTATCAAGTCAATATTTGTGAAAAAGATATGCTAATGTCCTTAATAGGACACAAGTATCATTCCAAATTATGGCCCATCGGCATTTAACTTAAGAATTTGTGTTTAGCCCTTAAGTTTAATGGACTACCTACATGCTACGAGATTGAAGAATCATATTCCGGATTCAAGGGAAGATTTATGCAATTGCTGAGGAAATTAACCAGGTGTTAGTCGCAGCCATCTCTCTGATAAGCCTTATTAAGATTAACAAGTGCCAACTACTGTTACCAAGATTTCAAAATTATGGAAATGCCAAGGTATTCTAATCTAAAACAAGAAAAAAGGCGTTAAGTTCGGGCGGGCCAAACTTTGAATACCCACCATATATGTAAACCACCCTTCGTCAAAATCCGGTGAAAATTGCATAACTTATGTCTCATAGCAGGTATACCAAAATATGTTCCGATTTGGACCAAATGCTAATTACAACAAGTCATTGTTCAATTGTGTATAACAAATTATTGGTCTTTTTAGTATACGGATGTTGAAAAGCCAAACCTAAGTCACTGTGTCAAATTTCAGTGAAATCGGATTATAAATGCGCCTTTTATGGGGCCAAAACCTTAAATCGAGAGATCGGTCTATATGGCAGCTACATTTAAATCTGAACCGATCTGGGCCAAACTGAAGAATGACGTCAAAGAGCTTAACACAGCTCACTGTCTCAAATTTCGGCAACATCGGACAATAACTGCGCCTTTTATGGCCCCAAAACCTAAAACCGAGAGATCGGTCTATATGGGAGTTATATTGAAAGCTGGACCGATCTGTGCCATATTGCAGAAGTATGTCGAAGGACTTAACACAACTCACTGTCCCAAATTTCTGCAAAATCCGACAATAAATGTGGCTTTTATAGCCCTAAGACCCTAAAACGGAGGATCGGTATATATGGCAGCTATATCCAAATCTGGACCGATCTAGGCAAATTTGACAAAGGATGTCGAAGGACTTGACACAACTCACTGTCTCAAATTTCAGCAAAATCGGATAATAAATGTGGCTTTTATGGCCCTAAGACCCTAAATCGGCCGATCGGTCTGTATGGAGGCTATATCAAGATATAGCACGATATAGCTCATCTTCGAACTTAACCTGCTTATGCATTAAAAAAGAATCTGTGCAAAATTTCAGCTCAATATCTCTGTTTTTAAAGACTGTAGCGTGATTTCAACGGACAGACGGACGGACATGTCTAGATCGTCTTAGATATTTACGCTGATCAAGAATATATATACAATACTTTATAGGGTCGGAAATAGATTATTGGATGTGTTGCAAACGGATTGACAAAATGAATAAACCCCCATCCTTCGGTGGTGGGTATAATAAGGGATTCGGCATTGAATGAGAATTAGATACATTGCGCCTATAGAGGGCGCAATTTTCAATTTTCATCCGATTGGGCTAAAATTTTGCACCATCATTTCTCTCATGACTTTCAACAGACTATTAAATTTGGTTTTATTCGGCTTGTGCATTCCTTCCATATAAATCGAACTTTTGATTTTTACTTCTCATATTCGTTTGAGATATTGGTGAAGGGAAATTGACAATAGTATCAATACTATCGATATTTACTATTAGAAGTGTTGAGATTATCGATAGTTTGTCACCTCTACTTACGGAGCAATACCCAATAAAAGATCTATATGGAAGCTATATCTTAATCTAAACCGATTCTGATGAAATTATGAATACGTGTTGGGACTTCAAATGAAATAAAATTGTGCCTACTACAGCTTTAAAAGATAATGACGGATGAAATATTGGGTTGCCCAAAAAGTAATTGCGGATTTTTCATATAGTCGACGTCAAATTTTGAAACACTTTTCATTATAATTCAACTATTTTTATTATACCCACCACCGACGGATGGGGGTATATTCATTTTTGCATTCCGTTTGCAACACATCGAAATATCCATTTCCGACCCTATAAAGTATATATATTCCTGATCAGCGTAAAGATCTAAGACGATCTAGACATGTCCGTCCGTCTGTCCGTCTATCTGTTGAAATCACGCTACAGTCTTCAAAAATAGACATATTGAGCTGAAACTTTGCACATATTCTTTTTTTGTCCATAAGCAGGTTAAGTTCGAAGATGGGCTATATCGGACTATATCTTGATATAGCCCCCATATAGACCGATCCTCCGATTTGGGGTCTTAGACCCATAAAAGCCACATTTATTATCCGATTTAGCTGAAATTTGGGACAGTGAGTTGTGTTAGGCCGTCAACATCCTCCGCCAATTTGGCTCAGATCGGTCCAGATTTGGATATAGCTGCCATATAGACCGATCCTCCAATTTAGGGTCTTAGGCCCATAAAAGCCATATTTATTATCCGATTTTGCTGAAATTTGGGACAGTGAGTTATGTTAGGCCCTTTAACATCCTCCGTCAATTTGGCTCAGATCGGTTCAGATTTGGATATAGCTGCCATACAGACCGATCCTCCGATTTGGGGTCTTAGGCCCATAAGAGGCGCATTTATGTCCGATGTCGCCGAAATTTGGGACAGTAAGTTAAGTTAAGCCCCTTGACATACTTCTGCATTATCGCACAGATCGGTCCAGATTTGGATATAGCTGCCATATAGACCGATCTCTCGGTTTTAGGTTTTGTGGCCATAAAAGGCGCATTTATTGTCCGATGTTGCCGAAATTTGGGACAAAGAGTTAAGTTAAGCCCCTCCACTTATTTCTGCTACGGGACATATGTAAGGTATTAGTATTGCACCGGATTTTGACGAAAGGTGGTTTACATATATACCCGAGGTGGTGGGTATCCAAAGTTCGGCCCGGCCGGACTTAACGCCTTTTTACTTGTTTTTTAGAATAAAAAATTGCCTAATGTTAGTATGGGTCATAAATTTTCACTTAACGATGCCTTTTCTTATTTATACAATATAAATAAAAATTTAAAATATGCAGAAAATGACATTCAAAATGTCTTCAGTTATTGATTGTTCATATTTCTTGTCATAATCTCAAATGAAAACTATGGCTCTTGAATTTTTTTAAAATTCAACAAAAAAAAAATGATTTGTTTATTTCGTTTTTTAATTATCGACCATACATTTCATATGGTTTGGTTGCTGGCTATGGCTTACACGACCATAAATTTGTTTACAACAGAATTTCTCCTTTCTACTTAAAGAAAAACATTTGCAATTAACCAATGACTTTTAGTGCCCTCTAAAACGGACAGTAAATGTCATGCATGAACAACTAACAAAAGAGGACAGACCACCTCCATCTGACAATGGAGTCGTTATAAAATTTCATCAAGTCTTAAGTACCATTGATAAGACGGACCAAGTCGACTAAGGCGCCCCCTAACAAGGTACATGGAACACGATTTACCATAAAGACCCAATCAAAATGATTTATGGAACTATGGACAGTTGTTTTTTTTTTGCCGATATTTCCCATAGTACAACAACTAATAACACAATTATGAAAATTGAATTCCTAATTACTGCATTCAACGTTGGAAGCTAGGCCTTTTAACTGGGCCTAACCTCCCAAGTAGTTGGTCACAATTCTTATGAAAATTTTAGAATATCACTTCCAATGAATGCCACACATAAAAACCACTAATAGCCCATTTAGTGGCACCCTGCATCCACAATATGTCGTCCCACCTCCCAATGGTCTTTAACGCGTAATGCATAAATAATGTTCTCATGTTGTTGTTATTGTTGTTCTATTGGATTTTCATTTTCATTTTTCTTCTTTTTTTTTTGGTGCGTATAAAAGTGAACTTTTTTCCTCTACGATTTTATTGGATTATGAAAAAACTATAAAGCAAAATATGAAATATTATAAAAGTCACAGGCGCCATCATAGGCACCCACCCTGCTCAGCTTCGTCGGCGGAATCAATGTAAAGCCATAAAATTGAAAACGACGAAAAAAATATTCGAAACTTTACAAACGAGGAAAATGGAATTTTTATAGAAAAACAGAAAATAACAAAAAGCTTAGGGACAAACCGCAATAAAACATAGAGAACACAGAAGAATGTTGTCGAACACGAATGCGGGGAGGTGAGCCCCTTTGTAAGCGTGTGTGTGTGTGTGTGTTGACGGTGGAGTCTTCTCCTATAGCACAAATAATATTTCCGATGAGTATTTTTGATTTATTGTAACAACTGTGCCGACAATCATCATACCAAAAATTTTGGGTATGAAAATGTGTTTTTTATTGGGTGGGCGACCCACAACCAAAAAAAAAGCGAAAAAAAGTCGAACCAAAACACAAAGTCAACCAAGCGGAGAATAGTGAACACTGGTATGGAAAGTTGAAAAAAAAAACCAAAAACCATAACAAGAAACAATTATTGGGTTGCCCAAAAAGTAATTGCGGATTTTTTAAAAGAAAGTAAATGCATTTTTAATAAAACTTAGAATGAACTTTAATCAAATATAAATTTTTTACACTTTTTTTCTAAAGCAAGCTAAAAGTAACAGCTGATAACTGACAGAAGAAAGAATGCATTTACAGAGTCACAAGCTGTGAAAAAATTTGTCTACGCCGACTATATGAAAAGTCCGCAATTACTTTTTGGGCAACCCAATAGAAATATATAAGCAAGAAATTTGGCCAATACACGTTTCACTTCTAAACTAAATTTTTCTTTACGAGATGGTGTCTAAATTTCAATTTTGAAAGGAATGTCACAATTCCATTTCTATAGGAAATTTTGGTCAAATTTCATTTCAAAAGAAAATTTTTGATAAAATTTTGTCAAAATTTAATTTTAATGGGATCCTAGCTGAACCGGGCCCTCTCCGCTGTGCCTTCTTTTACTTTAAAGGGAGCAAAATTATTATGAATATATGAAAGAGTATAAATGTGTATCACTTGACTAACAGTATAACAATATAAGTGCCTCTATCTGAATGCCATACGATCTTTATTGGTCTACGAATTCGCTCGGAGGTCATTTAATGTCATTTAAGTTTGGGTGTTAGATGTACTCCATTCCTAAAACACTTTATTTCAACCCGATATTCTTATGATGTTCGATTTAGGGGTGTTTTCGGGGGGAGTTGGTTCCGCCGGCACTTGGCCCTGAAAAAATATCAACATCGTCCTCTTTTCTCAAATACCATTATATAAACCCCATATTGCCATTGGTTTAAGGGGAGTTTATATGATGAGGCGTCCCCCAAACACTTGGCCACAATATTGATTATCGAACTTGCTTTCCAATCTCAAATTACTTTCACTTCAGCCACATTTTGGCATGGTCGGTTAATTTCTACCCTTCGGGGGGTGTTTTGGCGAAGGGGTGGTGCCCCAAATACATGGTCCCACATTTGGACATCAGATTCGTATTCCACTCCCAAATGCTTTTATTTTAGCCTCATATTCCGGTCAATAAAATAATGGCTGTTTGTGGGGATTTTTGGGATAGTAGTAGACCCTCAGAAAATTGGCCCCGAAAGTGGGCATCAATTTCTTACTGTATTCCCTAATACCTTTCACTTGAGGCCCACGTTGACATGGTCGGTAAATATGCCCTATTTAGGGGTGTTTTTGGATGTGGGGTGGTCCACCAAACACTTAGCCCTAAAAACATATCAGCATCGTGATCTATTCTCATATATCATTTATTTGAACCCCATTGCCTTCAAATTGGATATCAAATTCGTTTTCTAATCTCAAATACTTTCATTGAAACTCCTTATTGCAAAAGTCAGCAAATATGTCCAGTTTGGGGTATGGGCACTAAAAACTATCAATATCGACATCCCCTAGACAGTTGGTCCCCAAAGTTGATATCTGATTCGTGGTCTATTCCCAAATGACTTTTATTAGAGCCCCATTTTCCCATAGTCCGCAAACATGACCGGTTTGTGGGCCGTTTTTAGAGATGGCGCGGCCACTCACGGATTTGGCCTTAAAATATATATATCATATTCGTGTTCTACTTTATGTACTCATGCAATGGTCAGCAAATACTTCCTATTTGGGTGGGGTTATGGGGGTGGGGTGGCCCGTAGACACATTTTCCCGAATATTGAAATCTGATTCGTACATTACTCCTTTCATTGGTGCCCCATAGCTTATCATAAGAGATCACACAAAATTTCCCATAAATCGCACCACCCATCTCCGAGATCTGGCGTTTCTTAAAATTGAGCATCTACAGGAAGCAATTCCTATCCGATTTGGTGGATGTATTGCGTAACGTATTTTTTTATGACTTCCAACGACTGTGCTAAGAAAAAATTCAAATCGGTCATAACCTGATATAGCTGCCATATAAACCGATCTGCGGTCTTGACTTCTTGAGCCACTAGAGGGCGCAATTGTTTTTCGATTTAGCTGAAATTTTGTACAACGGCTTCTCTCATGACGTTTTACATATGTGTCAAAGACGGCATGAATCGGTTTATAGCCTAATGCAGCTCCCCTCAAACCGATCCCCCAATTTTACTTCTTCAGTCCCTAAAGTGCGCAATTCTTACTAGATTTGTCTGAAATTCAGTTCAATTATGGTCCGAAATGAACCATAACTTGATATTGTTTCAATAAAATATGTCCATTTCAATAAAATATGTCATATGCTTGTCTCTCGGTCCGTCCTTCTGCCTGTCCATGCTTAATTGTGTACAAACTACAGGTCGCAATTTTCATCCGATCGTCTTCAAAGGCTATCTAGACCAAATCTAGACCGAACTGGGCCAAATTGATAAAGGACGTCGAACAACCTAACTAAACTCACTGTCTCAAATTTCAGCGAAATCCAACAATAAATGCGCCTTTATGGCCCCAAAACCCAAAAACGGAGAGATCGGTCTATATGGCAGCTATATCCAAATCTAGACCGATCTGAGCCATATTGCAGAAGTATGTCAAGTGGCTTTACTTAACTCACTGTCCCAAATTTCGGCGACATCGGAAAATAAATGCGCCTTTTATGGGCCCAAAACCTTAAATCGAAAAATCGGTCTATATGGCAGCTAAAGGGTGATTTTTTTGAGGTTAGGATTTTCATGCATTAGTATTTGACAGATCACGTGGGATTTCAGACATGGTGTCAAAGAGAAAGATGCTCAGTATGCTTTGACATTTCATCATGAATAGACTTACTAACGAGCAACGCTTGCAAATCATTGAATTTTATTACCAAAATCAGTGTTCGGTTCGAAATGTGTTCAAATTTTGACAAATTTTGTTCAGCGATGAGGCTCATTTCTGGTTGAATGGCTACGTAAATAAGCAAAATTGCCGCATTTGGAGTGAAGAGCAACCAGAAGCCGTTCAAGAACTGCCCATGCATCCCGAAAAATGCACTGTTTGGTGTGGTTTGTACGCTGGTGGAATCATTGGACCGTATTTTTTCAAAGATGCTGTTGGACGCAACGTTACGGTGAATGAACACATTTCGAACCGAACACTGATTTTGGTAATAAAATTCAATGATTTGCAAGCGTTGCTCGTTAGTAAGTCTATTCATGATGAAATGTCAAAGCATACTGAGCATCTTTCTCTTTGACACCATGTCTGAAATCCCACGTGATCTGTCAAATACTAATGCATGAAAATCCTAACCTCAAAAAAATCACCCTTTATATTCAAATCTGAACCGATCTGGGCCAAATTGACGAAGGATGTCGAAGGGCCTAACTGAACTCACTGTCTCAAATTTCAGTAAAATCGGATAATAGTTGTGGCTTTTATGGGCCTGTGACCCCAAATCGGCGGATCGGTCTATATGGGGGAATCTGTGCAAAATTTCAGTTCAATATCTTTATTTTTAAGGACTGTAGCGTGATTTGAACAGACAGACGGACGGACATGGCTAGATCTTCTTAGATTTTCACGCTGATCAAGAATATATATACTTTATGGGGTCTTAGACGAATATTTCGAGGAGTTACAAGGGCTCCACCAGATTAATCCGGCACGTAGAACCGTCTGCCGTTGTATATCTATATATTTGTCGAAATGTGGAACGTATGGGTCTTCAAAATCTCCTTCCATTTATGTACAAAAGAGGACAAAAAACCCTTCGGTTGAATTTATTTAACTACAATATTGGAAACATCTCTAAGATTCTATTAAGAAATCAAGAAATCATGCACATGTAACCGAAACAATCGATAGGACGGCGCAAATCATATGGGGAGATCCGGATCATGAGAAGACGAGGTTATTACTGAAAGAAAGTAAGGAGAAGGTCAGTATAGCCTTCGGTATCATAACGGGTTCCATAATAGAAGTACAAGCTAAGCACTAAGCACTTATGCAAAATCGGTGCGGCAAGTGATAGCATGTGTAGGGTAGTCGGGGAAGACAACGAGATGTTGGAGCATTTCCTATGTCATTGCCCGGCTTTCGCTGCTAACAGACACCGACATTTAGGTGAGAGACACAATGCCACACATTGTTACCAACTTAGGGGCGTTTCATGGATGGCAGTTTAGGTTAATTTCTTTTTCGAGGTTAATTTTTATACACTCCACCATTAGTATACCCCATTCTAAATTCGTCTTTCCGTTTGTAACACTTCGAAATATTGGTCTAAGACACTATAAAGTATATACATTCTTGATCGGGATGACATATAAATTCGATCTAGCCATGTCCGCCCGTCGGTGGAAAGCACTCTAACATATGAAGGTATAAGGCTAGGCGCATGGAATATGGCACAAATACTTCCAATTGGTGCAGGTCGGTTGGGATTGTAAATGACCCATATCGGTCTATATTTACACCAGCTTCCATATAAACCGATCTCCCGATTATACTTCTTAAGTCTCTAGAGGGCGTATCTCTTATCCGATTTTGTTGAAATTTTGCACAGACGCTGTATCTATGACCTACAAAATGCCTGCCTAGTATGGTCTGAATTGCTCTGCAACCTGTTCTAGCTCCTATATAAACCGATCTCCTAATTTCACTTCTTGAGCCCCTATGGGGTGCAATTCCTATCGATTTGGTTGGAATTTTGCATAATGGCATCTACTATGGTTTTGAAATACCAGTCTGGCAGCTCATAGGGGCTGATGAAGTCAAGTGGAAGGACCAATATATTTATGGAAGCTTTATGCAAATCTGAATCGATAAAGCCCATTTGCAGTCCCCAGCGAACAACATCAATAAGAAGAATCTGAGTAAAATTTCAAATCCAGATCAATATTTCGATACGTTACAAACGGAATGACTAGATTAGTATACCTTTATACCGTGGCGTTGAGATAAAACAATAACGCTAATTCATCACAGGACCATTTATATCATCTGTGAAAGTTTTAAGAAAAGTCCGATTCGAACCATTAATGCTGAACATTGTAGAAGTCATTGGCTAATATTTCAGTCCATTCGGATAAGAATTGCGCCTTGTAGGGGCTCAAGAACCAACATAGGGATATCGGCTTATATGGGATCTGTATCAAACTAAAGATCGATTCAGGCCATATTGGACACGTTTGTTGAAGGTCATGGGAGAAGCCGTTGTACAAAATGTCTACCAAATAGCTGCCATATAAACGGATCTGGTATTTTGACTTCTTGAGCCTCTAGAGGGCGCAATTCTCATCCGATTTGGCTGAAAATTTAAAGGTGATGTGTTGGTATCACTTTCAAAAACCGTTCCAAGTAGGGTCTAAATCGGTTGATAACCTGTTATAGCTGCCATATAAACCTTGCTTGGGTCTTCACTTTTAGAGCTTCTAGAGGGAGCAATTATTATCCGATATGGCTGAAATTTTGCACGAAGTGTTTTATTTTGACTTCCAATAACTGCGCCAAGTATGGTCTAAATCAGTCCAACAACTGTTCTAAGTATGGTATAAATCGATGTATAACCTCATATAACTGCCATATAAACCGATCTCCCAGTTTGACTTTTTGAGCCTGTGGAGGGCGCAATTATTACTCCCTTTGCCTGAAATTTTTGAGGTTGTGTTTTCTATGACTGGTTCTTTTCTATTTGAAAAGTAATTCAAAGAACTGGAAATGGGCGATCCATGGTGGAGGGTATATAAGATTCAGCCCGGTCGAACTTAGCACGCTTTTACTTGTTTGTTTCTATAAAAGTTTCGTTTATATTTTTAAATTGTATTTCTTTATAATTTTTTTTACTAATTTGAATTCCAGAAGAAAATTGCTGGGTTTCTCATACTCTCTCCCCAAAGTGCATTCCATACCACGGTGCGATGTTGTATTGACAAAATAATAGAGAACTAAAAAAAAAAACAGCACCAAAAATCAGAAACATAACAAAGTGCCTGGAATAAAAGCATATCCCACAATTGTATGTTCGCACATTTGTCCGTGTGTGTGTATGTGGGGGGATGTAGATTTGTAATGATCTCCGGATTTCTTCTTTAGTCTTGCGTTTCTGTTTTTCCCAGTATTGTTGCTGTTTTTTCTTATTATTGTAAAATATTTGACAAAAAAGTGAGAACATGCATTCTTCACATAGTCCAACACATGTATGAGTGTGTTTGTGTGTGTGTGTGGCAATGTGTGGGGCCCCCATTGGTTTATTGGGAATCGGGGAGAGATGGGGGGAAGGTACCGGAGTTTCTCTAAAAAAACTATTGGAATGAAGATTATTTTATCGAGCAATGCCCATCCATGAGCAAATGCTTTTTTTATGAGAATGTCTTTTGGGGGAATGGGGGTCGGAAGGGATGGTATCGTAGTATCCCAGTATCGACGACAGCGATGACTTGAAAGATGAATGTGCGACAATAAAAAATATTGTCAAAATTATTTGTTAAACATGAATAAGGCATAAATTGTGAACACTACAAACTACAACAACAGCAGGAAGAACAACATTGATTAGAATACAACAAATTGAATTAATAATAGCAAAAAGTAGGAGGAACTAGGAGGGTCCAAGACATACATATGTGAACATATTCTGATGACTGTTTTAGATAATAAATTGTGAAGTAGTCTTTCCTCTAATATGTAGTCCCAAGGATGCCATCCACACCAAGATTAATAATATGGACAATTTATTAACCAGAAAGCAAACGATTGAAATAAGATGTGGTCCAGCGATAACATGATGAACATCTTTTACATAAATCAATAAAAACAAAACTTTTGTACGACAACCGGTCGTCTGTTATCGAATATCCTAATCATAATGGAATGGAATGAATTTGACATTACCATGTGACATTTGTTGGAGAGGATATCTTTCAATTCAAAACAGACTACGAAAGGCATTTTCAAAAACTAGAAATAATATACAACGGTTAAGGATGCTAGGATCATGCCGCAAAAAACCCCGCGCCTAGCTGTTGACGTATTAAAACTCAATTCGAGCTCTAAGTATGTATTTCGTTGTCAGACAAATGCAACTGTACCGCACCTATTTTTGTTCCAGTTCCAGAAATTATTCCAATGCTTAGGGGAACTAGATGATGCAAGGTTTATGACGTTTGCTTAGCTCATCGGGGTGATAGTGGTAATAAATGATTAATAGGGGAAGACTTGATCGAAGGGCCCATTGTCAGCGTCGCTTATGCTTGGGATGAGAAAGCATAAGCAGGGCTTTGACGTCCCGCTGGAATTTACACGATGTGCGATGGCGAGAAGGAGCTGGAGACGGTCGAACAACTATTGCGTCAGTGCCGCAATTGCTAAAAAAAGGGACAGAATAATGGGAGAACTCCTTTTCAGTGCTTGGATTCCCACCAGGCCCTTAGTCCTCTTGTCAATCTGAAGTTCTGTTCACAGAAAAAAATAGCAAGAAAAATTGTATGTTAAAAATTTTATTGAAAATAAAATTGTTTTCGATAAAAACAATAATTGAATCAATTATTTTTAATTGAATATGATTTATTTCAACTACAGTCGTGATTCAATAAATTTTTAATTGATTCAATGAATTTTTGAATTACATCCGAAAATTTTTTCAATTATTTTTCGCAACAGAACATTTTATAATTTTCAATTAATAAATTGATTGATTCAATTCTAATTCTAATTGAATCCTAAAATATTTTCGAAGCATCATATGCTTAAGTAAATTCAATTAAAGGCTATTTTGTCCCTTACAGTATAAAGAAAAGGAGATTTCAGAGACGCATATGTTTCACATTTTGAAAAACCTATAGCAATACCATGGCTGCCGTTTCTACGTGTCGGACCTACCCGATAGAGACCTTAATCGGCCTATGGCTGCCGCCGCAGTGCACAACACACTGCTTCGACAACAACAACAAATCTATAGGACAACAACAACAAATCTATAGGACACAACTACCAGACATACGGTTGCCCAAACAACTCACCTCAAGTTCCATGAAGTAAATATCCTTGAATCTAATACAAATTTGGATATAACAGCCATATAGACCGATCTCTCGGTTTTAGGTTTTGGGGTCATAAAAGGCCATTTATTGTCTGAATTCGCCGCAATTCGGGACAGTGAGTTGTGTTAGGCTCTTCGACATCCTTCTTTAATTTCACTCAAATCGGTCCAGATTTGGACAATGCTGCCATATAGACCTATCTTTCGGTTTAATGTTTTGGCACCATAAAAGGCACACATATTGTCCGATGTTGCCGAAATTTGGGACAGAGAGTTAAGTAAAGCCCCTCCACAAATTTCTTCAATTTGCCCCTGATCGGTCCAGATTTATATATAGCTCCCATATAGATCGATATCTCGATTTAAAATCTTGGTCCCAAAAACGCGCATTTATAATCCGATTTCACTGAAATTTGACACAGCGACTTATGTTAGGCTTTTCGACATCCATGTTGTATATGGTTCAGATCGGTTTATTTTTAGATAAAGCTACTAAAAAGACCAATATTTTGTTATACATAATTGGACAATGACTTGTGCTTATTAGTATTAGGTCCAAATCGGATCATATTTCGATATGACTGCTATGGGACATAAGGTATGCAATTTTCACCGGATTTTAATGAAAGGTGGTTTACATATATACCCAAGGTGGTGGGTATCCAAAGTTCGGTCCGGCCGAAATTAACGCCTTTTTACTTGTTTTTCTTTCATATTTAACCATACAATTATCAGTCTCTTTCAAGATGGCCACATTTTGTTTACGGAGTAACTTCCAACCCAAACACAAATTGAACTCCTGCACAAATATATGGAGAGACCTCTGGTTACAGTTCAAGGACCTCTTATTCAAGATCATCCCACTAACATAGATAATCCTCGTACCCTGCCGTGTCAATTGTAAAAAAAATCTTTTTATTTGTTATTTGTACAAAAAAAAAAAAAAATCTTATCACATTTATTAGTTGCCTCACATTGACTCCTCGCCTCTCCATGACTAGGGCTTCTGTTTTTCTCCATTCCGGCATTCTCGTAGCGAGATAATCAATTTCAAATTTGTAGTGCCACCACTATCTGAAGTCACTCGTATGGGAGGGCGGGAGGAGAGATAATTAAAAAAATATGTTAAAAATTTCAAAATTCATAAATTTCCCTTGCTTAACAATGGTAATTTTTTATGATTTTTATTTGAGTTCTTAGATCACTTTTTATGACAATGGTTGGGGGCTCCTTTATTTGTTGTTCCTGCCAAAGCAAGTCATGCATGACTGTCTGGCTGGCTGTGTGTCAGTCTGTCTCCCCTTGGTCGTGCTTGTGTTAATTTAAAGCACAGCAGCCGTTGAAGCAGCAGTAATCGTTAAACGCTTGATCTGTTTCCTTTTACTAATCTTGCACTTCTTCTGCAATGATATCTCTCTGGTGAATAGAGCAGGAGATTCCCATCGCCTGTAGCGGCAAACACATCCTATTTTGTATGTGTACGATCATCCCCTTGCCATCATGATGAGAATAAAAATGAGGAGGATAAAGCGTACGCTGCTGATGCCGATGATGGTGATGATACTACCGTACATGCCATTCATACCGGCGTTGCCTTCAACGATGGCAGACACTAATGCCTCATTTCATTCTGGCGGCGGCGGTAGTGTTGGGGTATGTCGTTGGGGACAAATACTCCTTGCCCTACTCCAGCTCCAGTTGTCGTAAATTTGAACATACATACATTGCCCAATGATGATGATGAGACGATGATGGTGTTGTTTTTGTTGTTGGTGGTATTCTGGGATCATGGTTTCATTCTGCATTACTGTTCCACTGGCCCAGCCATAAACTATGAAATTTTAAAGTCTGAACACAGCACAGCTGTGTTTTGTAAAAATAGCAACAACAACCAAAAGGGCCTAAGTATTCTTGGTAAGCATTTGAGATTAACAAAAACTCCCCTCCATAGGGATTAAAATGATCTTTCTCCCTTCAAAGGCGAACAAACTGTAATGGAATACACCATGGCGCAACCGCAGTGCAGCGTCTAAAGGAAAGCCAAAGACGCAAAATGGCCATGGCGTAGAAAAACATGTCATGAAAAACTAGAACGTGGATGCTTAAAGGCTTGAAATGAAGTTGTCAGTTAAGTTTATGATATTTTTCCGTCAAGATTAAATGCTAATGAGCTCGAGATCAGCCACCAGCAAAAAAAGGCGATGTGGCTCATGTCCACCTTCTGGTTGGAACGCATGAACCAAAACAGTTTTCCTGGCGATAGATCTTAT
This sequence comes from Stomoxys calcitrans, assembly GCF_963082655.1. Lineage (NCBI taxonomy): Eukaryota > Metazoa > Arthropoda > Insecta > Diptera > Muscidae > Stomoxys > Stomoxys calcitrans. The sequence goes on from NC_081552.1 coordinate 3,050,769, forward strand.
CAACATTGAAGGCAGGTCTATTTATGAGCTGATCAGGCATTTTTTGAAGAACACAAAAATATGTTGTAAACAAAAGAGCAGCATGTGGATTCCCTTGTGCCATTTTGTTACATAAACAGGGCAAAAATTTCCCATCAGGATAATAAGAGGGATATTGTATCGAAATTTGAAAAAATATTTCTCTTATAATTTTTTGGACATTGCAAAAAAAGGAAGTTATTGTAAAACTAAAGTTGTTCTATTCAAACCACATTTTCAATAAATAAACGTAAGGATGGGCTGAAGTCGGGCGAGGCCGACCTTTTGATACCCTACACCACATTGCATATGCTGGCTAAGTCGTCGAATTAAGTTTGATATGTAGAATTTCCATACATATTCCGTATATTCCGAACATATATAAGGGAGCTACATCTAAATCTGAACAGATTTCTATGAAATTCACAAATAATGTTGAATCTCTCGTGCCAAATTTCGTGAGAATCGGTTTACAACTGACGATATAATTGCAAATTTTGTCCAAATCGGAAGAACATATATAGTGGAGCTATATCTTAATTTGAATGGATTTTTTCCAATTTTAATTGGCTTCGTCTCTAGGCAAGAGAACGCTTGCGCCAAACTTGAAGACGATCGGATAAAGATTGCGATCTGGCTTTGTACACAAATTTACATGGACAGACGGGCAGACAGAAAGACAGACGCACAGACATAGCTAAATCGAATCAGAAAGTGATTCTGGGTTGATGGGTATACTTATCAATCTCTCTTCCTTCTGTGGTGTAGGGTATAAAAATCGTTGAATATATTTGTTAAGCTGAAACCAACCAATTTTGCTTCAATTTAGAATAGGAAGCAAAACTAAAAATCTTTTAAAAAAGTTAAGGCATATAAGGTGGACCCCAGAGCTGGGGTCCACCGCGAGTCTGTCCCTATAAGGCTGTGCTAAGAAGATATAAGGGCGAGCTGGAAAAGCTCAGAACAAATCCTGGGTGGAATTCAGCTCCGTGCAGGATACATCTGAGGCCTCTTGGCTAAATCAGATTCTGTCCTCGAGACCTATTATGACAGGGCATATTCAGAAGTCAGAGAATGTAGGGACAATGTCTAGTGAGGAAACACTAGAGCTACTCGTTGATATACATTTCTCGGGAAATTTTCCAACGGACAACGTGGCGCCAGAAGAGGTTGTCACTGGTATGTATTCACAGGAAACTAGTAGGGAAATTGTGTCTGAGTCGAAAATCCTTTGGGCGATAAGAAGTTTCGACCCCTTTAAGTCGCCAGGCCCTGATTTACAAGACGTCTCTTATAGACTGGTTCCTTGGCTTAGGGAGATATACTCTGCTTGTATCAGCATGTCATTTATACCTGTGGGTTGGAGGGACACATAGTTCATTTTCATTCTGAAAGCAGGAAAACTTTAACACACGTAGGCGAAAAATTTTCGTCCTATTAGACTGTCAACCTTTATGCTGAAGACTCTTGAGAGGTTGATAGAAACATATCATAGGGCACAGATCCCAGAAGGCTGCCTGTAACGGCAGCAGCATGCAAAGCCAAGTCCACTGAAATAGTCCCTCACGACCTAGTTGGCTACACAGAGGGTTCTCTCGCTGTCAAGGATTATACAATGGAAGCATTTCATGACCTTGAAGTTGCTTTCAATAATGTAAAACCGACGCCAATCATGACGGAGTTGGAGTTTCTAGGCATCAACTCTACCGTAAGAAAGTTTATTAGTAGTAGTACTTACTAAAAGATGCATTACGGCAGGCTTGGGATCTGTGGATCAAAAAGATGGGTCGGCAGAGAAACACCTCAAGGAGGTGTACTGTTACCTCTATTTTAGAAAATATATTCGTTAGCTGGACAGGAAATTGAACTTCAAATCCAAAATTTTGGAAAGGACAAGAAAGGCATCTCGTATATACATCTGCAAAAGAGCCATGTGCAAAAGTTCGGGTTTAAACCGCGTGTCTAACACTGGGTATATACTGCATTTGTCAGACCTATAATGCTATATGGTGTTGTGGTCTGCTGGACGACGCTTCAAAAGTCCACCTACTGTTCAATAGTAAACCGTATACAAAGGATGGTTTGTTTTTGCATCACAGCCGCAGTGCTACATTTAATGCCCCTGGGCATTGTGGCAAGACAAATTGCTGCGACCACTGCCGTGTGGCTAAGAGAGCTTCCTCTTTGGTAATGTGCCGGCTACGGACATGTGTTATCCTTGATGCAATGTTCGAAGTTCCAGACAGTGTGGATTACACTATTGCTGCTAGAACTGATTGGAACTAAGATACCCCCTGGTGATAAACGTTACATAGATGGTTCCAAACTAGACGACCGGACCACTGCAATTAGGGAAGTGGTGGAATGGCTAAGGTATGATGTCAATACGACGACTGGCACAAATATCTTCTCAGACAGCCAAGCAGCCATCAAATCCCTGGAGAACGTATTTCTAAACAAAACAAGTAAAAGCGTGCTAAGTTCGGCCGGGCCGAATCTTATATACCCTCCACCATGGATCGCATTTGTCGAGTTCTTTTCCCGGCATCTCTTCTTAGGCAAAAAAAGGATATAAGAAAAGATTTGCTCTGCTATTGGAGCGATATCAAGATATGGTCCGGTTTGGACCACAATTAAATTATTTGTTGGAGACCTGTGTAAAATGTCAGCCAATTCGAATAAGAATTGCGCCCTTTGTGGGCTCAAGAAGTAAAATAGAGAGATCGATTTATATGGGAGCTATATCAGGCTATGAACCGATTCAGACCATAATAAACACGTATGTTAATGGTCATGAGAGAATCCGTCGTACAAAATTTCAGGCAAATCGGATAATAATTGCGACCTCTAGAGGCTCAATAAGTCAAGATCCCAGATCGGTTTATATGACAGCTATATCAGGTTATGAACCGATTTGAACCATATTTGGCACAGTTGTTGGATATCATAACAAAATACTACGTGCCAAAATGCATTCAAATTGGATAAGAATTGCGCCCTCTAGAGGCTCAAGAAGTCAAGACCCAAGATCGGTTTATATGACAGCTATATCAGGTTATGGACCGATTTGAACCATACTTGGCACAGTTGTTGCATATCGTAACAAAACACGTCGTGCAAAATTTCATTTTAATCGGATAAGAATTGCGCACTCTAGAGGCTCAAGAAGTCAAGACCCAAGATCGGTGTATATGGCAGCTATATCAGGTTATGGACCGATTTGAACCATACTTGGCACAGTTGTTGGATATAATAACAAAACACGTCGTGCAAAATTTCATTACAATCGGATAAGAATTGCGCACTCTAGAGGCTCAAGAAGTCAAGACCCAAGATCGGTTTATATGGCAGCTATATCAGGTTATGAACCGATTTGAACCATACTTAGCACAGTTGTTGGATGTCATAACAAAACACGTCGTGCAAAATTTCATCCCAATCGGATAAGAATTGCGCACTCTAGAGGCTCAAGAAGTCAAGACCCAAGATCGGTTTATATGGCAGCTATATCAAAACATGGACCGATATGGCCCATTTACAATACCAACCGACCTACACTAATAAGAAGTATTTGTGCAAAATTTCAAGTGGCTATCTTTACTCCTTCGGAAGTTAGCGTGCTTTCGACAGACAGACGGACGGACGGACGGACGGACAGACGGACGGACATGGCTAGATCGACATAAAATTTCACGACGATCAAGAATATATATACTTTATGGGGTCTCAGACGAATATTTCGAGTAGTTACAAACAGAATGACGAAATTAGTATACCCCCCATCTTATGGTGGAGGGTATAAAAACCGCCCTCGACTGTCGCAGATCTCTCAACGAGATGGCTGAGCAGTTCAGAATTCCTCCGTTCTGGCTGCCGAGCCACAGAGATATCCCAGGGAATTGCAAAGCGGATGAGTTTTCAGGACTGGGAACTACGTATGTCTCGGTATGCCTCTAGCAACAAGTAAGCTAAGTTTTCAGAACCAGTTCCGATGGAAAACGAATGATAGTTGGTCACAAAGAGGGGGCTGTGAGCAATCCAAAACAAGTAAAAGCGTGCAAAGTTCGGCCGGGCCGAATCTTATTTACCCTCCACCATGGATCGCATTTGTCGAGCTCTCTCCACGGTATCTCTTTTTAGGCAAACAAAGGATAAAAGATTGTATAAAATTTCAGACAAATCTAGTAAAAATTGCGCACTTAAGGGGCTGAAGAAGTAAAATAGGGAGATCGGTTTATAGGGGAGCTATATTAGGCTAAAAACCGATTCATGCCATATTCGACACGTACGTTAAAGGTCAAGGGAGAAGGGAGATTTGAACTATTCTTAGCACAGTTGTTGAATGTCTTAACGAAACAATTTCAGCTAAATCGGATAATAATTGCGCCCTCTAGTGGCTCAAGAAGTCAAGACCCCAGATCGGTTTATATGGCAGCTATATCAGGTTATGGACCGATTTGAACCATACTTGGCACAGTTGTTGGATATCATAACAAAACACGTCGTGCAAAATTTTATTCCAAATTGGATAAGAATTGCGCCCTCTAGAGGCTCAAGAAATCAAGACCCAAGATCGGTTTATATGGCGGCTGTATCAAAACATAGACCGATATGGCCCATTTGCAATACCAACTGACCTACACTAATAAGAAGTATTTGTGCAAAATTTCAAGTGGCTATCTTTACTCCTTCGGAAGTTAGCGTGCTTTCGACAGACAGACGGACGGACATGGCTAGTTCGACTTAAAATGTCATGACGATCAAGAATATATATATACTTCATGGGGTCTTAGACGAATATTTCGAAGAGTAACAAATAGAATGACGAAATTAGTATAACCCCATCCTATGGTGTTAGGGTATAACAATGTGGCCTAATCTAGACTTAAAGAGGTCTACCGCTTTGCTGTCACCGGCTAGAACAGACGTCTCAGTCATTGTGTCCGTCATGACTGGTCTCTGTGTAATCAGAAAACATGCTGACAGTCGGAAGGTAGCCAGCAACGACTTTTGCAGAAGCTATGAGGACATCGAAGAAAAAGAGACTATAGAGCATCTTCTGTGTGTGTCCCGCTCCGGCAGTCAGAAGAAGTTCCACTTTAGGCTCTCATTTCTTTGAGAACCTGTCTGCTCTAGTGAATGTGAATATTCGCAAGTTGTTGGGCCTCTCAAGGAGATCTGGATGATTCAACGGTAGGATACCTGTTCCTGTGGTATCACAATGGATGATCGACGTCAAAGTGGGTCTAATGGCAGACTGCCACTTAAACCTAACCTAACCTATGATGTGTTTAAATGCATTGGGCAGGCTACGGTGATCATGATTTCGAAGCTGACCAAAGCTTCATCATCAGTCCGCCCCAAAAATATGTGCAAGGGTAGAAGCATGCCTCTCTGAGGCGAAGATTGCATCATAACAGGGTTTCACTTTTATAGCGCAGTACGAAAAGTAGACCTGGGGGTCTCTGGGGGTCTCTCGCCAATACCTCTGACTCGAAAAGAACATCTCGCATCAACAACACACATAATAGCCAAAACCTCTTAGCGGACTGATGATGAAGCCTTGGTCAGCTTCGAAATCGCCATCTCCGTAGCCTGTCTGTGCAATGCATTTAAGCACACCCTTTCTATTCAAAGCCTATTGGTTTCAGTTGGATAATGAAATCGATCTATAAAATGAAGGAACTGTAGTATACAAGTAGTACCTAAATAGCTTATACCATGTAATTCTGTAAATAGCCTATAGTATATAAGTAGTAGTACCTAAGCACCTTATACCATGTAATTATGTCGATAGCCTAATTATTGACGATAACAACTTATGCTTCTGTTTGTTATCGATTTACATTTTGATTATGCTCTGTGTTTCAAAAGAAATCTAAGTCGGACACCTGTGAAGAAGAGAAGCTAACACGAGCTCAATGAGTGTAAAAATAAAAGAAACAAATAAATAAAGTGTTTAAAATAAATTCAAACCGCCTACACCACTCACTACAAACTCAGAAGTGGGATATTAGAGAATTTTTTTTTTCCCTGCGAAAAAATGGAATTCATGGAAGAAGAATTGTCTTTAACAACATTGCAGGCTTTGTGCAGGAATTTTTTTTGTCTACAGACGGAACAAAACGGCAGTTGGTTCTTCGTTTAAAAGATGTGCCTAAAGAGGAACTCACAAAAATGATAGAGGTGGAAACAACAAAAGAATACGACAGTACCGTTATCCAAAAACATTTGACTGTCGATGGAGGACAGTCAGTGGTACATAAAGAAAATCTACAGGCAAGTGAAAATGTAAAGAATACCGCAAAATTAGAGGGCACAAGTAAGAACGACAATGCAGACACAAAAGTTATGACAACCGAAAATATTCCGAACAACAACAAAAACCAACGAACTCCAGAAAAAGAAAAACACAAATTGCAGCACACTTCGAACCCCAACGAAGAGATATTAAGTGGCAGATTTGACCGACGAGTAAACAACTACAACAACTTCCGCAGTGCAGAATTTACTTTGGAGGCGTCACTGAAAGAAAAAGAAATGGAGCTATTGAAAAAAGAGAATGAGTTGCTAAAACGTGAACAAGAACTCTTACGCAAAGAGAACCAAATGTTGAGATCAGTTGATTGCGCAGCTGAGCAGTCTGCAGCTGAGCAGTCTGCAGCTGCTGGTATTTCTCTTAGCTTGGTAAGCAACTTTATCTCAAATTATGATGGTAAAACCGATGGCACATTTTGGGTTACCCAGCTGCGTGATATTCAAAAGACATACATGTTGTCTGACAACATGTTGAGAGCATTGTTCGCAACAAAGTTGATTGGCAGAGCGCAGGTATGGCTACACTCGCGACGAAACACTTCAGACGAAAATCTTGATGAACTTTTTCAACAATTCTGCTTGATGTTCGGCACCAAAGAAACAAAATTAGAGCTTCGCAGAAATTTTGAGCGCCGTAAATGGAGTTATGGTGAACATTTTACTGACTACTGTAATGACAAAATAATGTTGGCAAGCAAGCTCTCTTTAGATGAAGATGAATTAGTGGAGTACATAGTGGATGGTATACCAAATATACAGATACGCATGCAAATGTCTTTGCAACAACACACAAGTACCGACGACTTGTTGAAGTCACTTGCAAATGTTAAGTTAAGCAAACCATCAACAGCCCAACAAACAACACAGAAAAATAAAGAAAATACAGAAGGTAAACAACCAACAACGAGAGTCGGCGTTCGTTGTTATAACTGCAACAGCGTAGGTCATTATGCAGCCGACTGCAGCAAACCTCGTCGACAGCCTGGGACGTGCTATGCGTGTGGCAGCGAAGAGCATATGGTCAGCGATTGTGAATTAAATAAGAAGAAGAACGATGAGAAAATGAACCATTATGTAAGATTGTTTAATTTTAGTCCATTATTTAATAATAATTTTAAATTTACTTTAGAATGCCTGATAGACTCTGGTAGCCCGATCAGTATGATAAGACAAGATGTTTTACCGAATGAAGTACAGACTTTTGAATTTAATAATTTTTCATTTTATGGCATAAACAATTCTAAATTGAAAATACATGGAAAATGTTTTTGTTACATTGAAGTACTTAATAAAAAAATGAAATTTGAATTGATCGTGGTTGACAAAGATTCTATGAAGTATTCTGTAATATTGGGCCGAGATTTTCTGTCAAAGACAAATAGTACAATAATTTTAGGTGAGCCAGATTCAGATGTTACTGTTAAAAATTATGACAACGATATTACTATAGATTATTATGAAGAGGAAGAGAAATTCAGTAAAATGATTATGTCGATAGATGTAAGCCCGAATATGAGCGATTTAGATCTTAAGACTGGGAACGATTTAAAACATGAATTTAAAGAGAAATTAGAAGATATTTTTCGTTCCACTTATGTTGAAATGTTACGGCCGTTGGAACCGGATGTGAAATGTGAAATGAAACTAGTTTTGGAAAATGTGAAACCTTTTCATTGTCCTCCTCGTAGACTGTCGTATGCTGAGAAGAATGAACTTCAGAACATTTTAGACGATTATTTGGAAAAGGGGATAATTAGAATTAGTGAATCGGAATTTGCTTCGCCCATAGTTTTAGTACGCAAGAAGACAGGAGAATTGAGAATGTGTGTGGACTTCCGTAACTTGAACAAAAATACTGCGAAGCACAATTACCCCATACCTTTAATAGATGATTTACTGGACACTTTAGTTGGCAAGACAATTTTCACTAAATTGGACTTGCAAAATGGGTTTTTCCATGTCCACATGCATCAAGATTCTGTAAAGTATACGTCATTTATAACACCTTTAGGACAATTTGAATTTTTAAGAATGCCTTTTGGGCTAAAAAACGCTCCGTCGGTATTTCAAATGTTTGTCAATAGAATTTTTGCGGATTTAGTTAGGCAAGGAAAAGTTATACTTTATCTGGATGATATTCTAATAGCATCGGGGGACATGACTGAACATCTTGCTATTATCGAAGAAGTTATGAGACGAATTGTAAGGAACAAATTGGAATTAAGGTTAGACAAATGTGAATTTTTACGAACTAGTGTGAAATACTTAGGGTATAAAATAGATTCTTTAGGTATAAGTGCAGATGATAAAGGTATAGAGGCGATAAGGAATTTTCCATTGCCGGACAAAGTACACTCTCTTCGAAGTTTTTTGGGGTTATGCTCTTATTTTAGACGTTTTATTAAAGATTTTTCCATGATAGCCAAACCCTTACATGATTTGACAAAGAAGGATAGAAAATTTGAAATCGGATGCGAGGAATTGAAGGCTTTTGATACGTTGAAGACGAAACTTGTCGAATCGCCTGTGTTAGCATTGTTTAATCCGTCAGCCATAACGGAGCTTCATTGCGACGCAAGTGCCTTAGGATTTGGGGCTATTTTGGTTCAGAAGAGCGATGATGGAAAATGGCATCCAGTGTTTTATTTTTCGAAAAGGGCTACGGAAGCTGAGTCGAAATTCCATAGTTACGAACTGGAGACTTTGGCCATAATTTATGCATTGAGGAGATTTCGCGTGTATTTGCATGGAAGGCATTTCAAAATAATAACAGACTGCAACTCACTTACAATGACGTTGAATAAGAGAGAGTTGAATCCACGAATCGCCAGGTGGGCACTAGAGATGCAGAACTTTGATTATGTCGTCGAGCATCGCACCGGAAAACGTATGCAGCATGTAGATGCTTTGAGTAGGTGCCAGGAAGTAATGGTGATAGAGACTAACACCTTAGAAGAGAATTTAGTAATTTGCCAAAATAGAGACCCCAAGATTGTTAAGTTGAAAGACCAATTGCAGAACACAGAACACAAATATTATGAGATGAGAAATGGTGTGCTTTATAAGAAAATAGACAAGAAAAGACAGCTATTTTATGTGCCTGAGGCAATGGAATCCCATGTTATATATCACTATCATGATGAGATGGGTCATGTTGGTATAAGTAAAGTTGTAGAATTGATAGAAAAAACTTATTGGTTCCCGCAAATTAGGAAGAAAGTATGCGAACACATCAGGAATTGTTTGAGATGCATAGTATTTTCGAGTAAAGGTGGTAAAGTAGAGGGTTACATCCATAACATACCGAAACCAGAAAGGCCTTTTCAGATGTTACATATCGACCATTATGGACCAATAGATAGAGGCAGCTCGAAGAAACATTTGCTAGTAGTTGTAGATGCGTGCTCGAAGTATGTGAAATTGTACCCTACGAAGACTACAGCAACGAATGAGGTGATTAAAGCACTTCGTGAATATTTTAGATACTACAGTAGGCCAACGTGTATAATATCAGACAGAGGTTCTAGTTTTACGTCGAAAGATTTTGCGACATTTTTGGAGGGGAATGACATTCGTCATATCCTGATTGCTACTGGTTCGCCACAGGCTAATGGGCAAGTTGAAAGGGTAAATAGGAATCTTGGCCCAATGATAGCGAAACTAGCAGACAGTGGGAATAGTAGATCTTGGGAGGACGTTATAGAGTCGGTTGAATTCAGTTTGAACAATACTAGGCATAGAATGATCGATGAACATCCAAGCGTGATGTTGTTTGGAGTGAATCAAAAAGGAAATGTTTTAGATGGTATTAAGGAGAATATTATGGAGGAAGACTATAGAAATGTTGAAGAAGTCAGAGATAAAGCTCATGAGAAAGAGGTACAGGCGCAGGCATACAACGAACTACTTGTAAACCGTCGACGGAAATGTCCAGTTGCGTATAAGAAAGGAGACTATGTTGTGATAAAGAATTTTGATGTTAGCACGGGCGTGGCGAGGAAATTGATTCCGAAGTATAAAGGTCCGTATAAGATAACAGAAGTTTTGGAAAACGATCGATATATACTGGAGGACGTAGATGGTTTCCAACAGAGTAGAATACCGTACAAGGGTACTTGGGCTGCCCATAACATCAAACACTGGTTTCAGGGCAATAAGAAATTACGTTAGACAGGTTTGAAAATGTAAAGGCAAAGAATCGGGTGATTCTTATTGTCAGGACGGCCGAATTGTAGTATACAAGTAGTACCTAAATAGCTTATACCATGTAATTCTGTAAATAGCCTATAGTATATAAGTAGTAGTACCTAAGCACCTTATACCATGTAATTATGTCGATAGCCTAATTATTGACGATAACAACTTATGCTTCTGTTTGTTATCGATTTACATTTTGATTATGCTCTGTGTTTCAAAAGAAATCTAAGTCGGACACCTGTGAAGAAGAGAAGCTAACACGAGCTCAATGAGTGTAAAAATAAAAGAAACAAATAAATAAAGTGTTTAAAATAAATTCAAACCGCCTACACCACTCACTACAGAACCAAAATAAAAATTACAGCAAAAGCGGATGATTTATAAAAAATTTTCAATGGAAATCATATATTGAATTGGTAAGGTTGAAAAGACGTTTATCCCCCTTCAGATAGCAAATACATTTTCCAACGGCAATCAGTTCTCTGGCTCTTCAATGTAGTCCCCGTTTCTCTTCGCTGCTTTAGATTGGAGCTGTTGCTCTATAACTTCCCTATTCCCATTTTTTTCTTGGATTAGGATTTCGTTTTGAACCAATGTCGTCTCAAGTATACGATGAGAAACCTTAGTGAAGTTTGTCAAGTCTCCCATCCCATCATTAGACGACATTTGACAACATTTTGGGTGAAAATCGAAAATCTGTAACTGCATCATAACTGACCTAAGCTACGAAATGTTGCATCCTACGTTTTATGGCTCTAGTCTCAAACAGGCAAACAAACAAAAAATGGAAAACCCAATTGCCTTAAGAATTAAGACAGTTATATTTTGAAGCCCCTTGGGTGCAATCAATCGATCAACCAACTACTGGTCTTTCTCCATGGCACTGAGAAGAGTTAGACTCACTTCTTGGGTGGTTTACATAAATCATTTGTGCTTTCAATTTCTGCACCTGGATCATTAAGCAGCGATAATCTTCCGTTTATGCCTTCAAGAAAAGCCAAAATTGATCAACGACCAAAGGTTTCTTTCATTCTTATTGGAGTTCTTCTTCTTCGGGATCGCATTATGCAGATGATCGTATTCGATTAGCAGTCAAATCGCATTTACCTTCTGGCTTGAATTGGCACACTTCATCAGCACATAATTTTCTCTCCACGGTATTTCATCGGGTGGCCATGGCCATAAAGTCTAGCTTGGACAGTTTTTAATAATTTTTTGACAAATTTTTTTGTTTATCGCTCAGAGAAATCTTTAAGCGGGCAGCAAACATTTTCCAAACGACGGCATTCTAATGACTCTTCTGACCACATGACTACATAACGTCGTTAAGATAATGTAGCAGACCAGATAGCCAAAGAGAACTAGCCAAGCAACGACAAAGGCATGGACAGAGTCAGCATATCGAAAGATTTGACTCATCCAAATCGTTAATTTGGAAACCGTTTATCACCTTATTTATAACAGCACTACACAGAAACAACAACAGGAAAGGGGGCCCTTCTCCCTTGCCATCGCCATCATCGCAGAGAAGCGCTGAAATTTCGAAATTTCTCTTTCGACTCTTAAATAAAAATAAATCTTGGCTGATCGCTCGATTCGACTATGATGCTGCCGAACAAATATTTAACTTTTAATGTTCCAATTAATAATGAAACCAGACAACCCCCCTTTGATGTTGCTCCACTCATTCCGGACAAACGCGTACATAAATTTGAATACGAAATAAAATCACAATAAATATTGCCCCGCCAGTCAGTCAGTCGGTTGGTTCGCAGCAATAGCATCACCACCAGCACCAGCACCATTTTCAACATTAACACCGTCCCCTGGAAAATACTTGTTGCGTTGAAATTTAAAACTGGCCATGTCCATTACTTCCCCATTGGTCTTTTGGCCATGATCGTTGGGCTCGTTGGTGTTGGCCATATCGGTATCAGTATCGGCAGTGACGTTCATTCGAAACGGAAAATGACAATCTTTCCGAGAAAGATGAATCAATTCCATCCAATAAACCGCATTTCGTATATCATGAACAGTGTTGCCAATGGCCACAAAATATACTTTAAAATTTTTTACTTCATGACTTTATGAAATTTTATTTTTACAGATCACTAGCTGAACCGGACCCGCTCCGCTGCGCCTTCTTGTCGCTTGTTGGTAGTTGTTACCCAGTCAATGGTCAAGCTTACAAGCCCGATATAAGTGGGCACATGTCTGGCCCATAATAGTCTGGTTCTAGGAGACTTTAATGTACATCACTCACGTTTCATGACATTCTCCCCTAGGTAACGACCAGAGGGGCATAACTTTGGCAGAGCAGATTGAAGACTCCACTTGGATTACGAGGAGGTGCAGCAACTCGCCAGACATTTCCATTGCATCCCCTGATCTCCGTCATTTCTTTGGGATCAGACTACCTTCTCATTATTCTCACCATCGAACGACTGCCCATGAAGTCGGATTGATAAACGTTCAGCGCCGAACGTTTATCAATTCAAAGAAGGTCGATTGGGTCGGCTTCAGAGAGTACACCAATCACCGCTTCCGTAAACTGACATCCCACATCGAATGTGCTAGATGCCGAGAGGAAATTCCAAGACATCATTAACGCAGCAGTCGCTTGCTTTATTTACCAGCCGATCAAATACCCCAGGTGCGGTCCAGTTTTCCGGCGCAGGCAGTGGAACTCGCAGACGAACGTGATGGGATTCGTTGCACGGACCCCGCAAAACCCCAGAATAAGCGAACTGAATCGGGAAATTAACAGGGTAGTCAACGAACATGTGCTGAATTTGTGGCTGGGACAATTGGAGCAATGTAACATAGGTACCAGTTTAGGCAAGCTGTGGTCTACTGCCAAGTCACTCTCGACCTCTGTTAAACGGGACGACGATGTAACTGTGACTGACCCGAAGAGGTACGCCAGGTTGTTCAACCGTTAATTTTGTGTGCATCCCGAGAGTGACAGGGTAAGGAGGAGAGCCATTCCTTGTATCCATGGTCTCCGAACCGAAAAACTTACTTTAATTGGCTATTACAGAACATCTGTCACATTAACCGAAAGTGGAATAACGTTCCAAGCGCCTCTGTGTTCTGCGCTCATTCTAAAATCTCTGACACCAAGTTTCAAGGTTTCTCCCACCACTTGATCTTTCCATCGGGCTTTGGTCGTCCCGGTTCGCGTGAACCACCGTGTTTGCCTTCAAAAAGCTTCTTTGGTGGAGCTTCTGCATCCATTCTGAGCTCATGCAGCTCGTGGTTCATACGACGCCCATATTCTCCACTAACGCAAACTTGTCCATATATTTTACGAAGAATCTTTCTTTCAAACACTTAAACGCTGCCTCGTCTGCTTTTACATGTACCCGTGCCTCGGAATCATATAACAGCACGTCATTCTGTTTGTAACTACTCGAAATATTCGTCTGAGACCCCATACACTCTATGGGGTCTATACTATATTCTTGATCGTCGCGATATTTTATGCCGATCTAACCATGTCCGTCTGTCTGTCGAAAGCACGCTAACTTCTGAAGGAGTAAAGCTAGCCGCTTCAAATTTTGCACAAATACTTCTTATTAGTGTAGGTCGGTTGGTATTGTAAATGGGCCATATCGGTCCATGTTTTGATATAGCTGCCATATAAACCGATCTTGGGTCTTGACTACTTGAGCCTCTAGAGTGCGCAATTCTTATTCGATTGGAATAAAATTTCGCACGACGTGTTTTGTTATGATATCCAACAACTGTGCCAAGTATGGTTCAAATCGGTTCATAACCTGATATAGCTGTTATAACCGATAACCGATCTGGGATCTTGACTTCTTGAGCCGGTAGAGGTCGCAATTATTATCTGATTTGCCTGAAATTTTGTACGACGGATTCTCTCATGACCCTCAACATACGTATTTATTATGGTCTGAGTCGGTCTATAGCCCGATACAGCTCCCATATAAATCGATCTCTCTATTTTACTTCTTGAGCCCCCAAAGGGCGCAATTCTTATTCGAAGTGGCTGACATTTTACACAGGTCTCCATATGGTCCAAACCGGACCATATCTTGATATCGCTCTAATAGCAGAGCAAATCTTTTCTTATATCCTGTTTTGCCTAAGAGGAGATGCCGGGAAAAGAACTCGACAAATGCGATCTATGGTGGAGGGTATATAAGATTCGGCCGGCCGAACTTAGCACGCTTTTACTTGTTTTTGTTTTGTTTATGGAGAAAATTTGGTTTAATTTCCATAATTTTAAGAAACGCCAACACTGGTGATGAAGAGCGGCACGAATGGATGGTCCCAGAAGCGGGCCAACAAGCCGACATATGCCGAGCATCTTTGGCTGATGAGATGGATGGCCAGTTGTTGGCCCCAAGACATACTCCAGACATGCGGCGGTGGGGCAGCCAAAGGCGCGGGGGGAATAGCAACTAGCCAAAGCCAAAGCTAAAAGATTAATTATTACATTAAAATAAAACACAACCGCAAACATGAATATTTTGATTTGGATGGTAACAAAACAAACAGCTGGGCCGCCAAATCGCTGTATGACCATAGAAGCGTCAGTTCGACATTAAATAGAATCCGATAGAGGGACAGACAGAGAGATTTTTTTCTACCTACCTAGGGATGAAATGAAATTAAATGAGAAACGAATCGAAATTACAATTCAGTCGAAAATTTACCTAATGCGGACATTTGTTTATATTTCAAAGGTATTTCTCTCTGCCATGTTTGTTGTTTAAGGGCTTTTTGAGGGATTTCGTTACATCCATTTGGGGATTTCTCTCTCCTCCTCTCGTTTTAATAAATTGTTAAATAGCCATTTGGTGATTTATTTACATTTAAACAAACAACAGTTTGATGGAACTTCTTCTTGGTTTTGGGCAGGGAGATAAGCGGAGCAAGCGGCAGAGACTGAGGAACGATAGATAGATAGCGCTATCGATGGCGATGGCGTTGAAGATGCGACCCAAGCGAAATAGGTGTTTAGTGTGTTAAAACATCCAAACCATGCTGGAGGCCATGTTTGTGGGTCTCTAACTTGAGCATGTAAACACCGGGGCCGTTAGTCAAATCAAAGTAGCAATAAATACACCGAAAGATCCCTAGAATACCCTCAGCCGCTTCAATGGCTTGGTATGGCCTAGCATCATCTCATCTCGTATCGTCTCGTCCACAAACAAAGAATTCAAATAATAAATAATGACACTCTCTCGTTTTCCATGTATCTTCACTTCACAACGGCAACAAGTAACGAGGCAAAAAAAAAAAAACGAACAGTGGGGAAATCATTTTTTTTTTTTTAGAAATATGAACTGTCAATGTCAATGAAGTTTTCCTTAAATGCTTATTGGTGAGCTTTTCTCTTTAAAGCAAAATTTTAACGATTTTTTCTCTACAGACAAAATTTTAGTAAAATTTGCCAAGGAAAAATTGTTGGTGAAATTTTCACCCAAAATAAGATAAAATTTTTGCGAAATTTTTTTTAAAACCAGCACAGAAATGCTAAAGTCGGGCGCAGCCCACTATATTATACCCCACTCCACCGACTCTACCTACACTCATAGAAATTTGTTAGTGAAAACAGCAAAAATTTCTGCTGAAAAAGCAAAATCTTTGCTGAAAATGGGACAGCAGCAATGTGTTGCTAAAACAGCAAACATTTTCTGCTGTTTTCAATTTTAAAAAGTCGAAAAAAGCTCAGAAATGTCGTAGATATTTAAAAAATTTTTATATTCAATATTGATTTTCAATTTTACAAGCGTAAAATTTTGTACATTTTGCTTTCGATCGAATTTAAACAACAGCTGACAAAATGCCTACTACTATTTAATGTATGCTTTTAAACAAACAAAAAATGCGCCTTGAATAGGCAATTTCTTTTTTATTAATGTATAACGAATGCCTCAATTGTTGTTAAGAAGTTCAACAACTTTAAATGGACTTATTCAAAAATTTAAAATTTTAAGCAGAAAGTGTTTGCTGTTATCAGCAGACTAATTTTTCTGGGTGTACACTCATACAAATTTTTTTGCTGAAAAAAGCAACCACTGTCTGCTGAATATTAGTATTTAACATTGCTGATATTGTAGCAGTAGTTCAGCTGTTACAGCAGTAGTTCTGCAATTTAAGAGCAGCAGGCTTACTGCTGAAAAGAGTGTTGTTTGCTTTTCACCATTATTGACTGCTGCTTAATTATAAGGGGATGTTAGAGGAAACAGGTAAAAGCGTGCTAAGTTGGGCCGATATACCCTCCACCATGGATCGCACATTTCCAGTTCTTTGAATGATTTTTTCAAACAGAATAACACCAGTCATAGAAAAACACAACTTCCAAAATTCCAGGCAGATCGAGTGATAATTGCGCCCTCCAGAGGCTCAAAAAGTCAAACTAGGAGATTGGTTTTTATGGCAGCTATATTAGGTTATATACCGATTAAGACCATACATGGAACAGTTGTTGGAAGTAATACTAAAAAGACATATCCAAACTGTCAACCATATTGGATAAGAATTGCGCCCTCTGGAAGCCTCAGAAGTATTATCGGGTGATCGGTTCATATGGTGGTTATATCAGGATATGAACTGATTCAAAATAAAACACTTCATGCAAAATTTCGGCCAAATTAGACAAGAATTGCACCCTCTAGAAGCTCAATGAATCAAGACCCAAGATCGGTTTATATGGCAGTTATATCAGATTATGGACGGATTTGCACCATACTCATCACTGTTGTAGGAAGTCATACCGGAACTGAATATCGTGCAAAATTTCAGCCAAATCGGATAGAAATTGCGCCTCTCTAGAGGCACAAGAAGTCTAATCGGGAGATCGGTTTATACACCCAGAAAACAGATTTGTTGCTTCCATCAATTACAATGTTTTGCCAACCGCAAATTTGCTGTTGTTGTTGTCTAGTTTATATTATACTACCTAAAATAAAAATTGCTTTCAGCGTGCGTCGTTCGGGTGCGCTGCACTTATTCTTTCTTCTCTGCTTGCTGCTACTCTCCCTCGGGTTTTTCCCTCTCGACTTATTGCGCTTTAAAATTCATTCATTTAGTTGTGTCGGTGGTCGAAGCACAGGCACGATGATACAGGGCAATAAGCATCACTGTACAGTAATAATTTTCTCAATTAAATTAATATTAAACAAGTAAGAGCGTGCTAAGTTCGGCCAGGCCGAATCTTATACACCCTCCACCATGGATCGCATTTGTCGAGCTCTATGAGTGGTATCTCTTTTTAGGGAAACAACGAATATTGAATAAGGACAGTTATGCTATTTGAGCTATATCAAGTTATAGTCCGATTCGGACCATAGATGAATGCTGAACATTGTAAAAGTCATTGTGTAATTTTTCAGTTCATTCGGATAAGAATTGCGCCTTGTAGGGGCTCAAGAAGCAAAATCAGGAGATCGGTTTATATGGGAGCTATTGATGGATTCAGACCATATTAGATACGTACGTTTAAGGTTATGAGGGAAGCTGTTGTACAAAATTTTAGCAAAATCGGATGACAATTGCGCTCTCTAGAGGCTCAAGAAGTCAAGATCCCAGATCGGTTTATATGGCAGCTATATTAGGTTCTATACCGATTTACGCCATAGTTATCACAGTTATTGGAAGTCATAACAAAACACCACGTGCAAAATTTAAGTCAAATCGGACGAGAATTGCGCCCGCTAAAGGCTCAAGAATTCAAGACCAAAGATCGGTTTATATGGCAGCTATATCAAAACATGGACCGATTTGGTCCATTTACAATCCCAACCGACCTACACTAATAAAAAGTATTTGTGCAAAATTTCAAGCGGCTAGTTTTACTCCTTCGAAAGTTAGCGTGCTTTCGACAGACAGACGGATGGGCGGTAAGACGGACGGACGGTTAAACGGATGGACAGTTAGACGGACGGACGGTCAGACAGACGGACGGACATGGCTAGATCGACTTAAAATGACATAACGATCAAGAATATATATACTTTATGGGGTCTCAGACGCATATTTCGAGGTGTTGCAAACATAATGACGAAATTAGTATTCCCCCATCCTGTGATGGAGGCTATAAAAAGAAGCATACACATTTTTTTCAGCAGTCTTGTGTATTCAATACCACAGATTTTGTTAGTGGGAATAGCAGCAAGAAATGTTTGCTAATATAGCAGTCCTATGTTTGCTAAAACAGCAGTAATGTCTGCTTTCCCATTTTCAGCAGACAAAAACTGCTGTTTTAGCAAACAGTATTGCTGTATTGAATAAAAGATTTGGTTGTGTGTACTACTTTTAATCATAGTAGTACCTATGCCTAAATCTTGTCAGATTTTAATTTTGTATACATAGTGAAATATCCAATAGCACTGCAAGACGTTTTTACAATGGTACCCAAATTCTGGCTACCGTAGTTTCAAAAGCAAATATCACCTAAAAAATTTATATGGGAGCTGCATATAAATCTGAACCAAATTCGATGCAATTTGACACACATATAGTGGGACGTCAAAAAAACATTTCGTGCCATTTTGATGAAATGTCGCACTTGTATTAAGGTAAAGATCGGATCAAAATTGTGGCTTCTACAGCCTTAAAATACCATATCGGGTGAAAAATAAATTTATAAAATTTTGCATACATAATGGTACGTTAAACAAAGTACCTCATGCAAAGTTTTGTAATGATAGGGAAAAGGCCATATATGGGAGCTTTATCTAAATCTAAAGCAATTTTTTTTCAAAATCAATAGCGTTCTTCCTTGGACCAAAAAAGTGATTTGTGCAAAATTTCATGGCAATCGGATAACAAATGCGACCTGTACCTCGATTACAGGAATATAGAGACTCACAGACGAACATGGCTAAATCGAATCGGAAAGTGATTCTGAGTCGATCGGTATTTTTATTAATGGGTCTAGCTCATCTCCTGCTTAGCGTTGCAAACGAATACACAAAGTTATAATACCCTGTACCATAGTGGCGGTGTAGGGTATAAAAACTCAAGAAAAATAAACTCCTATGAAATTTCAATGCAATTTTCTCTAAAGACAATGACAAAATTTCGCTAAAAGTTTTCGCCATACGCAAAATTTCAATGTAGACAAATCTTCAGAGAAATTTTCTTCGGGGAAAACAAATCTCCTCCACTGTAAGCCGCCAGCGAATGAATGAATGAATGGACAGACGGACGGACATTGGGATGGATGTTGTTGGGGATACAATTTAAATATTTCTTGGAACAGACGATCAAACAGAAAAGCTTTCGTTCGGCTACATATTTAGTGTTTTTTTCTTAAACCGCTTAAAAACCTATTTTTTTAAAATTGTAAGTAAGTTAGACCCTCTCCCCAACCCCTCCCCCCAACAACAATAAATGAAACGAAAAGAAGACGTCCATCCACTTTGATCCAAACGGATATATTCTAGCTCTCTCCCTCTCTCTCGCACTCGGCGCATGCTGAGTTGTGAGGAGTTCATGTCTGGTTACGTTAGTGCATGTAAAAAATACAAGAAAAGTAAAAATAAAAAAAAAATATAAGAAAATGAAGATGAAGATGAAAAAAAGTGTAAACATAAATCAATAAATAATTTTCCATGGCATTATTACCATTTAAAGCTTATGCTTGAATTAAGTTATAACTTTGGCGCAGTTGTTTCCCCCCCTCCCCCCCTGGCTGGCAGGCAGGCAGACAGATGAGCAAGCAGCAGACAACGGAGTAAAGAAACATGGTCGCCGCAATAGAAACCCATAAGTCTGGTGTCGAAAACCAATCAACAACAATGAACCAAGATTAATGCCTTCTCGAATTTGTTACAATGAACCAGAGCCAGCCAGAAGGATGGACGGACGGCCAGAGAGTAAATAGCCAGGCACTGCCAAAAAGACCATCTTTCGTCCGACAAATCTATGTAAATTTTCTTTCTTAGCTTTCAAATACTTCTTACACACCATAGACAGCTGGACGGACGGACAGACAGACAGACAGACAGACACTTAACCAAGTATTTTGGCCCAAACACACACCAAATGTATTGAAGAAGCCATCCATTCAAATCACACGGAAAATGTAATGAAGGCTGAGAAAAAAGATTGAACAATCAAATTATGTTTTTTTTTTTGTTTTTAATTCAAGAAAAGCCGAAAAACTTAAATACGCGCTTTCAAAACACAATTCCAAAGGAATATTTATGGAGGATTAATAATTTTTTCCAATCGTTTGTGAATGGAGAAATATGTTCACTTATTGGGGTTGTTGCCGTTGCGGCTGCTGTTAGCGTCAGAAAATGAAAGGTGTTGTGCATCCATAGAGTTCAAGTAAGTGTCCAAATACCTAGACAATATGACTGCCAATGGCTACACCAGCTTTAGCAGCACAGACGGACAAGGATTTTATAGCTTCAATGCTAATACAGTAGCAATGGGAAAACTTTAATGCCTTCGAGAACAATGTCGCATTAAAAGTTGAGAAAATTTATTTTCATATTCACTGCTATTAGCTGCTTAGTTTTTTATTTTGGTTTTCTTCATTTTACAATCATAAATGATCGTACTGCTGTTTGGGAAAATGCCACAAATGACAAACTCTTTGTTGTAAACCAACTGCTGGATGTTTAAAGAAATGAAGTTCATGCGAGGGAATCGTTAAAATTGAGACATTTTCAGAAAAGCCTATGCTGTTCGTAAAGAGGTTTTAAGAAAAGACAAATATCGGCTTTGAAATAAGTTCTTTGCAGATGAGTAACATTAAGACTACTCATTAATAAATTGAATGAAAAACCAGTAAGGAAAGGCAAAAGTCGGGCGGTGCCGACTGTATAATACCCTACACCACCTAGTGCATGTAGTACTTTTTATATGTAGAACTTATCTCGAAATCTAGTCAGACTTTAATTTGGATACCAATTGAAATAGCAATTTAGAACCTTGTAAGGTTTTCCTACCATAGCACAAAAGGCCATATCGGATAAAAGATTATATGGGAGTTATATCGAAACCTGTGCCAATCAAATAGAGATTGACGTCCCAGTATGTGTCATTAAGATGTGACCAAAAATATGGTTTTTACTGCCATAAAAGTCCATATCGGATGAAATATACACATAGGAGCTATATCTAAATTAGGACTGATTTTAATGAAATTTTGCGCACGTATTGGAACGTCAATTTAAACGTCTCATGCAAAATCGGGCGAAAATTGAGGATTCTACAGCCTTAAAAGGCCATATCGGATGAAAGATGTAAATGGTAGCTATATCTAAATCTGATCCGATTTTTATGAAATTTTGCACACATATGAAGACGTCAAATAAAGCACCTCATGCTAAATTTTGTAAAAATCGGACTAAAACTGTAGCTTCTGTGGCCATAAAAGTCCATGTCGGATGAAAGATATATATGGGAGCTATATCTAAACCTGAACCGATTGAAATTTTGCACACATATGAAGACGTCAAATAAAGCACCTCATGCTAAATTTTGTAAAAATCGGACTAAAACTGTGGCTTCTGCGGCCATAAAAGTCCATGTCGGATGAAAGATATATATGGGAGCTATATCTAAATCTGAACCGATTTTTATGAAATTTTGCACACATATGTAGACCTTAAATAAAATACTCATTGGCAAATTTTGTGGCGATCGGACCAAAATTGTGGCTTCTACAGCCTTAATAAGTCATATCGGATGAAAGATATATATGGAAGCTATATCTAAATCTGAACCGATTTTTTCAAAATCAATAGCGTTTGTCCTTGGGCCAAAAAAGTGACATGTGAAAAATTTCGTGACAATCGGAAAACAAATACGACTTGCAGTTTGATTACAAGAATACATGGGCTCACAGACGAACATGGCTAAATAGAATCAGAAAATGATTCTCAGTCGATCGGTATACTTATCAATGGGTCTAGCTCTTCTCCTTCTTAGCGTTGCAAACAAATGCACAAATCTATAATACCCTGTACCACAGTGGTGGAAACAGTGTAGGAAACAAGTAAAAACGCCTTAAGTTCGGCCATTCGAACTTTGGGTACCCAGCACCACGAATACATCTGAACCCAGAACCCATACTCCGCTTGGACGAGCTAGACAAGACTTGGAAGGGAAATTAAAGTGTCAAATTCAACATACCGTACCAAATTGAAGTGATATCGGGAAGTAAATGCTCTTTTTATGGGCCCCCAAGACCTTAATTTGGATTATTTGGTGGCTATATCAAAATTCCAGTACGAATATCAAGGGGCCGACACGAGATAACTGTGAGCACCACGCAAGCTAGAACTTTGAGTTCCGACTTTTGTGGTGTCCATCGTTGTCACGGAAAGCTTAGCTGAAAGCTACCGGGTCCATAGGTTGCGCATAGTGGAAAGCTTCGCTTTTGTGCGGAGTAGCAGCAAATGCGGCCGCGGGTAGTCAGCAGATAGTAGATAGGATCAGTGATCCTATCAGGACCCATTCCAGTACGAATATCAAGGGGCCGACACGGGATAACTGTGAGCACCACACAGGCTGGAACTTTGAGTTCCGACTTTTGTGGTGTCCATCGTTGTCACGGAAAACTTAGCTGAAAGCTACCGGGCGCGTCCATAGGTTGCGCATGGTGGAAAGCTTCGTTTTTGTGCGGAGTAGCAGCAAATGCGGCCGCGGGTAGTCAGCGATTTTCGAGAAGAGAATCTCAGTGAGGAGTCACGTGGCCAGATGCCTCTTAAATAATGACTGAGTGCCAATGATACTGGATATGACAAGGTAAGTGATTGGTGCCTTAAAATTACCAAAGGCCAACATCAGCGTCTGTTCCCCGGTAAGGGGCGGCAGGAGGCGAGCGTCGGATCTTGGAGCAAGCGGATCGCGACAACGAGGTATACAAAACCCATGCGGTTGGGGCGCTGGGCCAGTAACCCGCCCATGATTTGCGGATCTGCATCTGAAATGTTCGCTTTCTCTACTCTAGCGCTGGCGGAGGTATTGAAGAAGTACAAGGCAAATATTACCGACTTGCAGGAAGTGCGTTGGACTGGGAATGGCATTACAACAACACCAAACGGTGACAAACTATACTATAGCTGTAATAACACATGAATTTGGCTGTTGATTTGTGATTAGTAGGCGACTGAAACCACCCGTCTCAAGCTTTTCTCTGGTAGATGCGAGGGATGAAAGCCAAATTCTTCAACATCAGCCTTATTTGTACCCATGCCCCGACGGAAGACAAGGACGAGCAGACCAAGGATATTTTCAAAATGCGCCTGGACAGAGAATACGACCACTACCATGATATTAAAATCGTTCTGGGAGATTTTAATGCGAAGAAAGGAAAGGAAGACATCTTTGGTCCAAGAGTCGGAAAGTTTAGCCTCCACGAGATAACGTCCGATAATGGGTTGAGGCTAATAGATTTCACCGCGGCAAAAAAAACGGGAAAGTTAGCAGCACCAGACTTCAACATACAAATATTCGCAAAGCCATTAGGCTGTCACCCGATCAAAACACGAGAAACCAATCCCATGGCAGCCGGTTGTATGTACCGGATTGAACCGATGAATTCCTTCATCGGCAAGGGCTGCCGCCTCAGTGTACCACACACTGCTACTACAACAACAACAACAACGAGAAGTCAAATTGATCGCGTAGCGATAGATGGGAGGCATTAGATGTACGATCGATTCGTGGAGCGAATATAGATTCGGATCATTACCTTGTTGCAGCAAAGGTTCGCACCCGTTTCAACATGGCGAGGAAAGCACGATCTGACACTGTACGGAAGCTGGACATTGAAAAGCTATAAACACAACGGCACTCGATTCACTCAACTGCTTGACGACAGCACTCATTGTTCCCATGATATAAGGGCGCAGTGGCAAACTATTGCCCACTGCATGGAAAATGCCTCGAAATCCGTACTCGGGTACCGGAAGCCTCCCCCAAGAAACCCATGGTACGACCAGGACTGTCGAGATGCTACTGAAGCCAAAAATGCGGCATACAGAGCAACCCAGATGAAGGAGAAAAGAAGAGAGGAAAAACGTCTATTCCGCAGAAAAAAGAAGGAAATAGAAGGTCGTGAGTGTGAGCGAATTGAGAGGAACAGGAGTGAGAATGTCCGGAAATTCTACCAAAGAATTAATCATCAAACCGATGGCTTTGATACAGGCACATCCTCCTGGAGAGACAAAGAAGGACATCAGGTAGGTAACTGGCACAGATAACATGCTGAGGATATGGAAAGAACATTTACCCAACTGCTAGTGTCCGAGGATGGCGGCGAATGGGATGTTGCAGAGCCAATCCCTGATGATGGTGTAGAATGTTTATCTCCCAGGGTCCAGTTCTCCCAGGTCCAAGAAGCTGTGACCCGTCTGAAGAACAACAAGACAGCAGGAGCCGACGGGTTACACGTTGGTCTTGTTAAGATTAAGGCGTATGAATCAGCTTTTCTGTGCAATCTAGCTAGAAGAACGCATACCCGATGGTTGGAACCACAGCATACTACGCCACATACACAAGAAAGGAGAGAAGACGGAATGTGCCAACTACAGAGGAGTAAGTCTCCTCCCCATCGCATACAAAATACTCTCGAGCGTACTGTGTGAAAGATTAAAACCTAAAGTCAATGAAATAATTGGGCACTACCAATGCGATTTTACATCTGATAGAACAGATACTCACACTGCGCCAAATCCTGGAAAAGACCGGAGAAGGACAAATCAACATCTACCATCTCTTTTTTGACTACAAAGCCGCTTTCGATACCCCTATACCTTCAAAGGTATTTCAAGCCATGTCTGAGATTGGTAACACAGCAAAATTAATAAAACTCTGCAGGATGACATTTGTTCCTCAGTAAGAATAGGAAAAAATCTTTTCGAACCATTTAATACCAAACGAGGTTTCCGGCAAGGAGACAGCTAATCGTGTCATCTCTTTATTATACTGCTGGAGAAGATTTTACAAGATGCAGATGTGAATAGATATGGCGCACTAGTCACAAGAGAATACATGCTAGTCACCTATGTCGTCGACATCGATATCAAAGGTCGGTCAGTGGAAGTAGATCAGATAAAGAAAATGGAGAAAGTTGAGAACCAAAACTTTGAGATAGTCAGCAAATTTATCTAACTCGGCACCGCCTTAACCGAAACGAATGTGACCAGTTTTGATATGAAGCGGGAAAAAATACTGGAAAACAGATGCTACTTTGGATTAAGTAGGCAGTTTAGAAACAAGGCCACCTTCAGACAGACGAAGATTATACTATACAAGACACTGATACTATCCCCGTTGCTATATGGTTCTGAGGCATGGGAGCAGACGAGGCAGTGCTTGGAGTGTTTGAGAGAAAGATCCTTCGTAAAATATATGGCCCAGTTTGCGTTAATGGAGAATGGATAATGGCGTCGTATGAACCAGATGCTGTATGACGACGATAGCATAGTTACACGTACCAAAATACAACGGCTGCATTGGCTAGGTTATGTTTTCAGAATAGATGAAGAAGCTCCAGCAAAGAAGCTTTTTGAAGGCAATCACAACCAAAAGCCCATTGGAAAGATGAAGTGTTGGGAGACACCTCGAAACTTGGTGTCAGTGATTATAAAATGAGCACAAAAGATCGAAGGCGCTTGGAATGCTATTCAATGTTCGGTTAATGTGACAGATGTTCTGTCATATCCATCTAAAGTAAAGTAAGTATACGCATTTAATGCAATGAAATAAAAAGTTTTTTGATGATGATGATGAAAAATATCAATTATTTATTTTTATTAAAACAGTAGCAACGTCGTTTAAAAAAAATGACCGTTAATTCGATTTTTGAGTTCTTAATTTTTTCTGTGTATATAGTACTAATAGAAACTTTTAGGAACCGAACAAGGACGATCGAGAGACCAGTTTACATTGGACCTATGTCAGGTTATAGACTGATTTGGATCGTATGTGGCACAGTTATTGGAAGTCACAGCAGAACACTACATGCAAACTTTCATCCAAATCGGACAAAAATTGCGGCTTGTAAGGACTCAAGTTGTCAAATAACTGCTATGGGACATAAGGTATGCAATTTTCACCGGATTTTGTTGAAAGGTGGTTTACATATATACCCGAGGTGGTGGGTATCCAAAGTTCGGCCCTGCCGTACTAAAAGCCTTTTTACTTGTTATATGTAGAACTTGTCTCGAAATCTTGTCAGACTGTAATTTGGATACCCCAATTGAAATATCAAATAGAACCTTGTAAGATTTTCCTAGCACAAATTTGGATTTCCACGTCCTTAAAGATTATATGGAAGATATATTGAAACGTGTGCCAATTTTGATGACACATACTGGGACGTCGAATAGAACAATTTGTGCCCTATATTGTAGAGATGTAAGCAAAATTTTGGCTTTCATTGCCTTAGAAGATAAAATATATACATTGCAGCTATATCTAAATCAGGACCGATTTTAATGAAATTTTGCGCACGTCTCATGCAAAATCGGATGAAAATTGTGGTTTCTACAGGCTAAAATCCATTTCGGATAAAGAATATATCGGGGACCTAAATCTAAATCTAAACTAAATTTTGTGAAATTTTCCACACGTATTAAGACGTCAAATAAAACACCTCGTGCTGCATCTTGTTAAGATTGGACTAAAATAGTGGCTTCTACAGCCTTAAAAGACCATATCGGACAAAAGATATAAATGGGAGCTACATCTAAATCTAAACTGAATTTTATGAAATTTTGCAGTCGTATTGAAACTTCAAAGAAAAGACTTTGTGCAAAATTTTGTAAAGATGGGATCAAATTTGTGGCTGCTACAGCCTTAAAACTCTATAACGGATAAAAGATATATATGGGTGCTATATCTAAATTTGAACCGCTTTTTATGAAATTTTGCAGTCGTATTGGAACTTCAAAGAAAAGACTTTGTGCAAAGTTTTGTAAGGATTCGACCAAAATTGTGGCTGCTATAGCCATAAAATTCAATATCGGATAAATGTTATCTATGGAAGGTATATCTAAATCTGGACCGATTTAAGCGAAATTTTGCACACATATGAGGACGTTCAATGAAACACACCATGCCAAATTTTGTAAAGATCGGACCAAAATTGTGGCTTCTACAGCCTTAAAAGGCCATATCGGTTGAATGATAACTAAATCTGAACCGAAAGGCACGCCGTTCGGGCTTGGCCATAGAAAAGACGCCCCACAACATTGAGCTTTAACTTGAATCGGACTGCAGTGGAGTGTTCATGATCAATAATCTGCGATTTGCATGCAGTCCTAAGTAGTTAACATATCTCCATTATTATATGCTTCACTGAGGTGCAGGGCATTATAAGTTTGTGCATTTGTTTGCAATGCCAAGATAAGTATACCGATCGACTCAGAATCACTTTCAGGATTCGATTTAGTCATGTCCGTCTGTCCGTCTGTGAGTCCATGTAATCGAAGTGCAGGTCGTATTTGTTGTCCAATCATCACGAAATTTTGCACAAATTACTTTTGTGTTCGCCCAAGGGCGAACGCTATTGATTTTGGTAGAAATCGGTTCAGATTTAGATATAGCTCCCATATATATGTATCGCCTGATTTGCACTTAAATGGTCGAAGTAGCTACAATTTTCGACCGATCTTCACAAATTTTGGCAGGCATTGTTTTTTTGCTAATCTTAACATAGCTGCAGAACTTCATCAAAATCGGTTCAGATTTAGATATAGCTCCCATATATATGTATCGCCTGATTTGCACTTAAATGGCCGTAGCAGCTACAATTTTTAACCGATCTGCACAAAATTTTTTCACGGATTGTTTTGGTACTGATCTTCAATCAAATCGGTTCAGATTAAGATATAACTCCCATATATTTGCATCGCCCAATTTGCACTTATAAGTCTGTAATTAACACAATTTGTATCCGATCTGCACAAAATTTTAAACGGATTATTTTGTTACTGATCCGCCCTACTTTTGCCTTTTCTTACTGGTTAAAATATAGAAACCATTGACCATACAAAAATTTTCCAGAATACCGACTCCCAAGAGTTGTAAGAGACACTTTGTTTTGAGTTTTGGAACTTTGTTAAATAAATTTCTCACATTTTTGCTTGATGAGCAAAGCATCCCTTTATTCATTTAATACAAAAGTAAGCTCAAATTATTCTAAACAACGCGAAGGCTTCTTGTTCTAAGTTGTATGTGCTTTGGGAAAATTTGTATGTTTTATCAAACAAAAAAAAAAAAAAGTCTTAGATTTAGGTTTAAGAAACCATTTTACATATTCATTAGACTTGTTTCCCTGTTTTGCCCACCGCTTTATGATCCCTTCCAATTTCCAATCCAATATCCAACATTGTATACCAAATGCAAGACAATGTTGCTACCGTGCATCACAAAAACCAGCATCAAAATGATGGTCACATACAACACCCTGTACCTTAATTAATGAATCATGTTATCTGGCCAAGAATGTTTTCTAGTTGTACGAAGTGAAATTAACAGAGAAATCTTTGTGATAATCTGCTAAAGAAGCATAAGAAGAACATGACGGCCCAATGGTGGCTACCTTAAGGAAATAATGGACGATTGGACAGAGGATTGTGGCGCATCCAACAAAGGGAACAAGCCGACAAAATAGTTTTTTATCTTTTGCTATCACAAAGCAAAGATCTCCTGCAAAACAGAAATGGTGGAATAACTAAAACGGCATTGAAGTTGAAGATAAAGTTGAAGCTTAGTAAAACAAAATGGAGGGGGACAGGGCAAGATAGGAAGAAGAAAAAATCCAGCAGAAGAAATTTTTAAATCTTATACCATAAACACTGCTATGACAAGATTGACTCTAGAAGATTCCCCTGTAGTTACAAAAATAAATCTTAAAATGCTTCATTCTAATCCATATTTTTTTGAAAATTGCCTATTAATTAAAATCCTTTTAAATGCATCCACTTAAATTGCCAAAGACAATCGAATTTATTGATCGAACAAATAAATCGTTGCTGTCTCGTCACTGAGGCGCAAAAGAATTTGGCTTTTAAAATGAAAATGCAGTTGTCATTATTATGTCAACACTTCACTTTCACTTCAGCCCGAAGAGAACAGAATGAAACACCACCAGCACCAGCACCAGCACCACCACCGTCACATCTCACACCAAATTGAATCGGCGATTATTGTCGTCACTATTAACTGGCAATGGTGTTGCTGCGCCACAGTGCCTTCCATAAATAAACAAAAACTTGACAATGCAATACCAATGGGTTCTTCACACTACCCCCATCAGGCACACATATACTGAATGGTTCGGGTGCCCCATCGAGTCAACAGGGCCCCAGCGGCGGCAGCCTGACAAGGCAAACTTCTCATATAACAATCAAACCACACCACACCACACCAATCCCAACCCTTCAAAGTGTCACTTGTATGGATGGATCTACCCGGCCGGTAATAGTCAGTGTCATGTGAATGGAACAGGGCAAATAAAGCGGCAGCAACCATGGATAGTCACAAATAGACAGTCGAAGCCTCTCATCAACAGCAGGCGTTAACACACGGCGATTTATGACAGCCCATCAATGGCAACGACCATATTCATATTTTCTATTTTCCCGACAGTAATGCGCATAGTACATGTTTGTAAGAATGTGGCTTGTTTGATGCTTCCTCTTTAATGTTATTACATGTGGGTCTTCGACATATGGGACACCGAGTAGAATCCTGCAAACAAATAGCTAACTTAGCTTTGAAGATAAAGGGTGATTTTTTTGAGGTTAGGATTTTCATGCATTAGTATTTGACAGATCACGTGGGATTTCAGACATGGTGTCAAAGAGAAAGATGCTCAGTATGCTTTGACATTTCATCATGAATAGACTTACTAACGAGCAACGCTTGCAAATCATTGAATTTTATTACCAAAATCAGTGTTCGGTTCGAAATGTGTTCATTCACCGTTCAGCGATGAGGCTCATTTCTGGTTGAATGGCTACGTAAATAAGCAAAATTGCCGCATTTGGAGTGAAGAGCAACCAGAAGCCGTTCAAGAACTGCCCATGCATCCCGAAAAATGCACTGTTTGGTGTGGTTTGTACGCTGGTGGAATCATTGGACCGTATTTTTTCAAAGATGCTGTTGGACGCAACGTTACGGTGAATGAACACATTTCGAACCGAACACTGATTTTGGTAATAAAATTCAATGATTTGCAAGCGTTGCTCGTTAGTAAGTCTATTCATGATGAAATGTCACAGCATACTGAGCATCTTTCTCTTTGACACCATGTCTGAAATCCCACGTGATCTGTCAAATACTAATGCATGAAAATCCTAACCTCAAAAAAATCACCCTTTAGATTGAATGCCTGAAATGTTTCTTACTTAGTTCGGTGAAGCTCCGATGGGTGAAGTACCAACGGCCACATTTCAGCTGCTATAATCAACTTATAATCCGATTCTGTGCATACTCGGCATAGATGTTGATAGTCATAATATTGGGTTGCCCAAAAAGTAATTGCGGATTTTTCATATAGTCGGCGTTGACAATTTTTTTCACAGCTTGTGACTCTGTAATTGCATTCTTTCTTCCGTCAGTTATCAGCTGTTACTTTTAGTTTGTTTTAGAAAAAAAGTGTAAAAAAAGTATATTTGATTAAAGTTCATTCCAAGTTTTATTAAAAATGCATTTACTTTCTTTTAAAACAATCCGCAATTACTTTTTGGGCAACCAATAGTATAGGAACCATAATAGCAATGCAAAATCGATTTAAAATTATGTGCTCTAGCGCCAACAATGTCAAATCAGGATCGGTTTATGTGGAAGCTATATAAGACAAAGGACCATCTGTGGCATCCGTACCAACACAACCAACATCTTTAAGAGGTTACGCCAGTAGCCGAGTTAGTAGCATGCTCGGTTTAACAGCGCGGGGGGGTCGTGGCTGCAACTCCCACCAAAGTCGTATTTAGGGAAAGACTGTCATCATGTCCCGTGATCACATTCCAAGCTTTATTCTTTTGATCTAACATTTGATAAGTCCACAATTAAGAACAGCGTTCATGCACAACGATCAGTCGATTTGGCTTCTTGAACACCTAGAAGCATCAGCTTAATTCAGATTGGATTGAAATGTATTAAGCTTGTAAACACATACTGCTCGCAAATAAATCATGTCCCAATTTGACTTGTTGAGCCCTTTAATACAATATATTAGCTGATTTGCTTTCGCTATACATATAATAATCCCGATATCCATAAAACAAGCAAAAGCGTGCTAAGTTCGACCGGGCCGAATCTTATATACCCTCCACCATGGATCGCGTTTGTCGAGTTCTCTCCCGGCATCTCTTCTTAGGCAAAAAAAAGATAAAATGGAAGATTGGCCCTGCTGTTAGAGCGATATCAAGATATAGTCCGATTTGGACCACAATTAAATTATATGTTGTCGACCCGAGTAAAATGTCACCCAATTCGAATAAGAATTGCGCCCTTTGTGGGCTCAAGAAGCAAAATAGAGGAATCGATTTATATGGGAGCTGTATCAGGCTATAGACAAAATAGTTAGTGCAAAATTTCATTCCAATCGAATACGAATTGCGCCCTCTAGAGGTTCAAGAAGTCAAGACCCAACATCGGTTTATATGGCAGCTATATCAGGTTAAGGTCCGATTTGAACCATACCTGGCACAGTTGTTGGATGTCATAACAAAACACGTCGTGCAAAATTTTATTCTAAAAGGATAAGAATTGCGCCCTCTAGGGGCTCAAGAAGTCAAGACCCAACATTGGTTTATATGGCAGCTATATCAGGTTATGGACCAATTTGAACCATACTTGGCACAGTTGTTGGATATTAAAACAGAATACATTGTGTTAAAATTCATTCAAATCAGATAAGAAGTGCGCCCTCTAGAGGTTCAAGAAGTCAAGACCCAAGACGGTTTATATGACAGCTATATTAGGTTATGAACCGATTTGAACCATAATTGGTACAGTTGTTGGATATTAAAACAAAACACGTTGTGCGAAATTTCATTCCAAACGGATAAAAATTGCGCACTGTAGATGCTCATGAAGTCAAGGCTCAGGATCGGTTCATATGGCAGCTATATCAGGTTATGAACCGATCTGAACCATACTTGGCACAGTTGTTGGATATCATAACAAAACACGTCGTGCATTCCAATCAGATAAGAATTGCGCACTCTAGAGGCTCAAGAAGTCAAGACCCCAGATCGGTTCATATGGCAGCTATATAAAGTTATGAACCGATTTGAACCTTATTTGGCACAGTTGTTGGAAATCATAACATATACTTCGTGCAAAATTTCATTCTAATAGGATAAGATTTGCGCCCTCTAGAGGCTCAAGAAGTCAAGACCCAAGATCGGTTTATATGGCAGCTATCTAAACATAGACCGATATGGCCCATTTACAATCCCAACTGACCTACACTAATAAGAAGTATTTATGCAAAATGTCAAGCGGCTAGCTTTACTCCTTCGAAAGTTAACGTGCTTTCGACAGACAGACGGACATGGCTAGATCGACATAAATTGCCACGACGATCAAGAATATATGTACTTTATGGGGTCTCAGACGAATATTTCGAGTAGTTACAAACAGAATGACTATATTAGTATGGGGGTATACTAAATAATTTCGTGGAGGGTATAATTAAATTGTTTGCACAAATCAGGCACAGTCCATAGTAGAGTATGGCCGAGTATCTAAGGTTGTTCCGAGCTAAACCACACCACACTGGTTTATTTACGTTTTTCTTACTGTACATTGCCTTACATTCCTATTTCCATTAAACAAAATTTTGATTATTTTCCCTACGAAGCGAAAATATGTGGAATGGCCCATATGTTGCCACAGACAATCGGTGAAAGAGTTCACATTTACATATAAAGGACGTCCATGGAAATTTGTTCACCGATATTTGTTCTATTTAAAAATCAAAAAAAAAAAAAATAAATAAATAAAAAAAAAGGAAGGCAAAACCTATCAACATCATCACATTTTTTTTTTTTTTTCAACACAGACAAGCGCCTTCTGAGGCCATTTTTGCCGAGTTGTATTTGTTTGTGTCTGTGACAGACACCCGGAAAATGTAAAAGGCTCTAAAAAAATGTTAAAAAACCAGAGAAAAAACTTTGTTAATATAATTGTTGTTGTTGGATGAAGGCCTCTTGAATTTCTTACGTGAAACATAGTTCCAGTTTTCAAACAGGTCCACCATTGCAAGGCAGACATCTTCTTCTGCTTAACTTATTCCTAAGTTTTGTCTTTTTTTTGGAAATTGGAAATCAGTTTTTGTTGTTTTCCTCGCTGGCTCACGCGTATTTTATTTCGTGTGTTATATTGTGTTAAGTGCCCCTGAAGAAAATGGAACGAGAAGGGGTTGAAAATGACGAGATTTAACCCATCATAAATTGTAGTTCGTTTTCGGAACTATTTTTAGTTTACTTAGAACTTAAATGGTTTCATTTTGTTCTAGCAGCCACTATAGTCATAAAGGTCTGACGAGAGGGAGTGGGGAGCCACATCACCACATCATTGAAGATCTCCAAAAAAAAAACAAAAAAGACAAGAAGTTATTATTATAGGCACTCTGCTCTTTATGATTTCCTTTATCGTCTGACCATAGTTTATGACGACAGATAAGTTCATTTGTTTCGTTTTTTCATACGACGGGTGTTTGTGGAGGGGGGTAAGAGAGCATTGTTGTAATTACTTTAACAGAATAATTTTTAAATAAATAAAAGACTTTGTGTTTTTTCTCAAATATTGTGGAAGGAAAATTTTGATAACCCCCAGCTGAAGTAGACAAACCCACAATTGACACAATTTTTGAAAATTAAATTATTGTGATGAGTGGTGTAAGGCGCCCCTGAGGAAATAAAGTAAAGATTACTCTTTTGAGTGCCCAGACCTTTGAGGAGGTATGTTTGGCGTGGCTTCTTTTCTTGAAAGTGTAAAACAAATAAAAGCGTGCTAAGTTCAGCCGGGCCGAATCTTATATACCCTCCACCATAGATTGCATTTGTCGAGTTCTTTTCCCGATATCTCCTTTTAGGCAAACAAAGGATAAAAGAAAATAATTGATTCGGACCATAATTGAATTGAATGTTGGAGGCCATAGTAGCAGTCATTGTGTAAAATTTCAGCCAATTCAAGTAAAAATTGAGACCTTTAGGGGCTCAAGAAGTAAAATAGAGAGATCAGTTTATAGGGGAGCTGTAGCAAGTCATAGACCGATTCAAACCATATTTGATACGTATGTTGAAGGTTATGGGAGAAGGCGTTGTACAAAAATTCAGCCAAATCAGATAATAATAACGCCCTCTAGAGGCTCAAGAAGTCAAGATCCCAGATCGGTTTATATGACAGCTATATCAGGTTATGGACCAATTAAACCCATATTTCGCACAGTTGTTGGAAAATTTCAGCCAAATCGGATAGGAATTGCGCCCTCCAGACGCTCAAGAAGTCGGGTCTGACTACTCGTTCGAGGATATCAGCAACCTCTGTTAATCCTTTTTGGACCATAAGCCGAGTCTTCGAGAGATTGAAGACAGGAGGCGAAGACGGTGGATGCACGCAGGATGCAGTTCATCCACCTTACTGACACTTTACAATCAAGTCAATATCTATCGACGGTGTACATAGCAGTGTACAAGCAGTCAGAGGGATCCTGATGTTCTGGGAATGAAGATTCAATGTGGTGTCCGTTGGTCAAAACATGTATTCGAACTGTCGAAGGAAGCATTCAAGTGCTTGGATTTTCTTCAGTGGTGTAAGAAATATTTCACTCCCTCTGATCTTCTTAATATCTAAACTATGTACATCAGGCCAAAGATGGAATATAACTCGTATAAATGGGCCGGAGCTCCTGGAGCTACTTGACTGTGCCCAGAGGTTGGCGTTCGTGTTGGTTAGAGATGTTTCCCTTGATTGTCATGGGAAATGTGGGTTATGTGGCAATGTATCCACGAAGTGTGTTCTTTGGAAAACAGTCTTCAGATTTCTGACTTGAGGTTGCTTGTCAGAAATACAAGATTTTATATCCCATGGCAGCCGGTTGTACGTACCGGATTGACCCGATGGAATCTTCATTGGCAAGGGCTGCCGCCTCAGTGTACGTGTTCGTCTTTTTTCGTCATGGGAGAGGCACATCCCGGAGTGCCTTCTCCGTATGCTTTTGGTCCGTGCCGGGATTGAAAAGAACCCCGGACCCTGGTTCTGTTCCGTTTGCCAGAACCGCCTTCATCATCGGTCAGTGTCGGTGAGGTGTAACAGGTGCTTGGAGTGGGTACATTTCCGTTCTTGCTCTGGCCTAACTTCGCTACGGGAGTATAGTCATACTGGCTATGTCGCTAGGTGCTGTGCGAACACAGCCAGCAGTGGGTCACAAGCGTCGCCGTCGTCGCCTTCGGCGTCCTCGTCGTCGGACTATGTGACCCCCCCGACCTCTCCCGTACGGCAATTTATGCAAAGACAGCACCCTAGCCCTACTATTGCCAGGCCAGTGTCGGGAAATGTATCGTTCCTGCAGTTAAACTGCAATGGACTGCGAGGCAAGATTGATGAGATTGTGGATTTTATGAGTCGGAAGAGCATATCGGTCGCAGCGATCCAGGAGACAAAGCTGACTAACACCTGCAGCTTGCACAGTTGTCACGGCTACAATGTGCTACGTAAGGATCGCTCAAGGAATGGAGGTGGGGGATTGGCCTTCGTTATACACCATTCCGTGCAGTATAGACCTATCTCGCCTGCGCTTGACGCTAGTGACCCATACATGGAATGTATGGGGGTAGCAGTCAAGTCTGGTACTGCCGAGATAGAGATATACAACGTGTATATACCGCCGGTTGGCAGCTGTGTCCCGATTAATGGCCAGGCCTACAGCCCCGACATAAGTGGGTTGCTATCTGGCCATAGTCGTCTGGTTCTGGGGGATTTCAATGCACATCACTCGTCATGGCATTCTCCCCTAGGCAACGACCAGCGTGGCATAGCTTTGGCAGAGCAGATAGATAGCTCCACGTTTTGCACGGAGAATGAGGATGCCCCCACTAGGATTACGAGGAGGTGCAGCAGCTCGCCAGACATCTCAATCGCATCCCCTGATCTCCTGAGTGACGTATCCTGGCAAGCCGTCATCTCTTTGGGGTCAGACCACCTCCCCATAATCCTCACCATCGACCGACCACCCGACTTCATAACCTCTGAGCGCCGAACGTTCATCAACTATAAGAAGGCCAATTGGACTGGCTTCAGAGAGTATACCAATCACCGCTTCAATGAACTGCCACCCCCCTCTGATGTGCTTGTGGCCGAGAGGAAATTCCGAGACATCATCAACGCAGCAGCCGCTCGCTTTATACCAGCCGGTCGAATACCGCAAGTGCGACCCAATTTCCCGGCGCAAGCAGTGGTACTCGCAGACGAGCGTGATGGGATTCGTGCTATGGACCCCGCTAACCCCAGAATCAGCGAGCTGAATCTGGAAATAAACAGGGTAGTCAACGAACATAAGCGGAATTTGTGGCTGGAACACTTGGAGCAATGTAACTTAGGCACCGGTGCAGGCAAATTGTGGGCCACTGTTAAGTCTCTCTCGAACCCCGGTAGACGGGACGACAGGACCTCAGTCACTTTTGGCGAGTTAACCGTGACTGATCCGAAGAGATGCGCCAGGTTGTTCAACCGTCAATTTATCGTGCATCCCGAGAGAGACAGGGCAAGGAGGAGAGCCATTCGCCGTATTCGTGGTCTCCGAGCCGATGAACAGCCATCACAATTTACCGTGGGCGAAGTTACGAATGTCATCCGTGGCGCCAAATCTTCCAAGGCGTTGGGCCCCGACGGAATCTCTACATTGATGCTGAAGAATCTGGATTTACCTGGAGTTGAGTACCTTACCACTGTCCTTAACCTGTCATTGAACACTCTTATAGTTCCCGATGTCTGGAAAATGGGCAGAGTGATCCCGCTACTGAAGCCTGGTAAAGACCCGAGTTTGGGGGAGTCGTACAGACCGATCTCCCTTCTCTCACCAGTGGCTAAGACGCTTGAGGCATTACTCCTCCCGAGCCTCGTAGGAGAATTTCCATTCGCCGAGCATCAACACGGATTTCGGAGACTGCACAGCACAACAACAGCTTTGCATGCCATCACCACACACATTTGCCGTGGCTTCAATCAACCCAGGCCATGTGATAGGACGGTCCTCGTGGCATTGGACCTATCGAAGGCATTCG
Source organism: Stomoxys calcitrans (assembly GCF_963082655.1). Classification (NCBI taxonomy): domain Eukaryota; kingdom Metazoa; phylum Arthropoda; class Insecta; order Diptera; family Muscidae; genus Stomoxys; species Stomoxys calcitrans. The sequence continues at coordinate 3,088,553 of NC_081552.1, forward strand.
ACACGGTCAGCCATGCCAAATTATTTGAGGACATCGCCAACACGTCCCTCCAGCCAGGCCTTAAACGTTGGGTCGCGAATTATCTGTGTGGCCGCCAGTCATTTGTGGAATTTAGGGATAAGAAGTCAAAACACCGTAGAGTGAAACAGGGAGTTCCCCAAGGCGGGGTGATATCTCCGGCTCTGTTTAACCTCTACCTTTCCTCCATCCCACCTCCTCCAGACGGCATAGAGATCGTATCATATGCGGACGACTGTACGATCTTGGGATCAGGCCCCCCACCCATTGATGACATCTGCGATAGGTTGAACGTCTACCTCAACGAGCTTGCCTCATATTTCGCTGCAAGAAATCTGAAGATATCCGCCACCAAATCTTCAGCCACACTGTTCACTACAAATACGCGTGAGGTGAATTCTGAGCTGACTGTGATGGTCGATGGAGAATTGATTCCGACCATCAAGTGTCCCAAAATACTTGGCGTCACATTTGACAGCTCCTACACTTTCTCCCCACATGCCACAGCAATCTGCAATAAAGTCAAAAGTAGAAACAAGGTCCTCAAGTCACTCGCTGGCAGCACTTGGGGTGCAGGCAAAGAAACCTTGTTGACCACGTACAAAGCAATTGGCCGGTCTGTGGTAAGTTATGCAGCGCCAGTGTGGTCACGTCAGCTTTGTGACACGCAGTGGAATAATATTCAGATCTGTCAGAATGCCGCCCTCCGAACTGCGACGGGCTGCCTCCTTAGTTCTCATGTGGACCACCTCCACCAGGAGACAAAGATCCTACCAGTGCGAAGACATAACTACATGCTGTCTAAGCAATACCTTTTGGGCTGTTATCGCAGAAATCATCCAAATCATCATCTTGTGGATAGATACCCACCGCCCAGAAGCCTTAAGGTAGATCTACATGATCTAGAGCGTGAGGTCCAGCGCTATAAGAGAGAACCTCTAGATCAAGCGGCATATCAAGCGGGTCTGAACAACATTCATGCAGACACGGTAGCAGACGCGTTAACTGGCTACCGGGTGAATGTAGTCCTTGGAGTACGACCGCCACCCATTGCACCCGAAGAAATCGACCTCCCCCGGCAAACCAGAGTGATTCTGGCTCAATTACGTTCCGGCAGATGCAGCCGCCTCAATTCCCACAGAGCTAGGATTGATGCCGACGTGCAAGATGTATGTCCCGACTGTAACCAGGGACCGCACGATACACGTCACCTGTTTAACTGCCCGGCCAGACCCACTCGACTCAGACCCAGATCCCTGTGGACGCACCCCATCTTAGTCGCGGAATTCCTGGGTCTTGACACTCAACAGAATCAAGCAGACGAAAGATAGTACACAATAAACTGCTACAACAACAACAACAACAAGATTTTCTAGAAGCGCACACCGGATTGTAATCGATTGGCCAGCTGATCGGACCATGCACTACCGCGAAAATTCATTTTACGCAACGACGGTTCATATGTGGAATAGACATCCAGCAGATGTCTTTCCCGCTACTTACGACATCCAGAAATGCTAAACAAATATCAATAAAACAATATGGGTATATAATACGGTTATAGACCGATTTGACACAATTTCTGACAGCCATAATAGAACACTATGTGCAAAATTTCAGACAAATCAGACGAAAATTGCGGCTTCCAGAGGCTCAACAAGTCAAAACGGGAGATCGGTTTATGTGGGAGCTATATCAGGTTATAGACCGATTTAGACCGTACCTGGCACAGTTGTTGGGAGGATGACAGAACACTACATGTAAAATGTCAGCCAAGTCGAATGAAAATTGAGGCTTCCAGGAGCTCAAGTAATCAAATCGGGTGATCGGCTTATATGGGAGTTATATCTGGTTCTTGACCGATTTGATTCGCAGTTGGCACAGTTGTTGGAAGTCATGACAGAACACTACATGTAAAATTTCAGTCAAATTGGATGAAAATTGTGGTTTCCAGGTGCTTAAGAAGGTTCTTGACCGATTTTGGCCGTATAGCAGCTATATCCAAATTTGAACCAATATGGCCCATTTGCAATCTCAAACGACCTACATAAATATTAATTATCTGTGCAAAATTTCAAGCGGCTAGCTTAACGCGTTCGACCGCTATCGTGATTTCCACAGACGAAAGGACATGGCTAGATCGACTCAGGACGTCGAGAGGAGGCTATATCTAATTCTGAAGCAATTTTGATGGACCTCGGCGGATGTATCCAGATAGATTATTAAAATTCCTGTATCAAATTTTGAGCAAACCAAATATGTTCAAAATTTTATAACTACGGTAAACAAATGACAACAAATTACCCAAAATCTGGGGACCATATATATGGGAGCTGTATCTAAATCTGAACGGATTTCGACCAAACTTTATGGATATTGTGGAAGTCGTCGAGGAAACCGTTGTACAATATTTTGCGAAGATTGGTCAATAAATGCGCTTGCAGTGGGTCTAGGAGTGAAAATCGGACGAAATACATATATATATGAGACCTATATCAGTTTGGGTTTTTTTTGCATTGGGACCTTATTTCAAACCGCCGTCGTTTTCAGCAAACAACAGACTTTCCAGCATAAGCCTACTGTTCTAAAATTGCAAAACTGCTGTTGTCATAGCAGAACTACTGCTGCAATAGCAGCAAAATTAACTACCAACAATCAGCAGATACAGCTTGCTATTTTCAGCAGACTATTTTCTATGAGTGTCTATGAGTATTGGTCGACCTTCCTTTTCGTTCCACGGCACTAAATGCTCGTTTCCACTCCACTCGCGTTTTACACGGATCACTTTTTTAGGAAAGGCTGACTCTCAGTGCCAGACTGTCCGTTCTTTAAACACATTTAGCCTTACTTTGGGCTGACCAGATGTTTGGTCCCTGCATTCCAGCATGGTTTGAGACTTTACCACGCTGGGTGTTTGATTAATGCAACAGTGGCATTTGTCCGTCTGTTCATAGAACTTTCTGAGTTGGTGCGACTCGCAATTGTTGTGTGCCGAAGGGGAGAAGTAATTGTTAAGGAAAGATCCTGGAACCGACTGGAATTAGGACCATGGTATAACTCTTCATCAGAACCAATATGATTAATGTCCACAGACCACTAATACAAGTTTTTACGTATTTAGTAAGAATTTGGCATGAGAAATTTACATACAAACCATACAATTTATAGTTGCTAGAATTCAAATATGTTATCATATCAGTGATATAAACTCTTGAGAAGATATTTTATATTAGCAGTTGGGTTAAAGGGTCATCTTATACACTTTACGAATGCTGGCAAACAACGTTCAACTGACCTTGAGTTGCTTAATATCTTCTCAAGCATGAAATTGATTTTCAGACATCTCTCTCAGATTTGATGGGCTAAGCCAAATTCCAGGCTCATTAAGGACTTTTTGAAATTTAAGACCATATATGTACGTACCCAAAATATAAAAGAATGTGTGTGTGTGAACTATTGACAGACAAAAAAAAACCAAAAACGTTTAGCTCAGATTTAATGCAATCTTAAGCTTGAAAAATTCCATGCCAATGTAATGCATACCTCAAGCTTGAATTCTTGCCGTCAACACCGACTCGGCTTCATCTTTAACAATTTACTCAACAACGGCAAAGGCAAGAAAAGGAGCAAAAGGATCCCAACCATGCCATGCCATACCATGCTGTTTGGTGGTGATGATGATCACCTTAATGGTCTCAAATGTGACGAAGTAACTAATTTGGGTTTGGTTTCATTGTCGTTCACAACCGCCTTTCCCAGCTAAGAGTTTACCTTGGCTGCTCTGTGTGTGAGACTAGGTAGGCAGCCATTCATACGTGGCAGCCTCAGCAACGACAAACGACATACAATGCACGTCCGTATGTCTTTGGATGGATGTGAATGTGGGGATGGATGTAAGTTTCCCTTAATTACCGCATACGAAATGTTTTTATTGTCGCCAAACATATGTGACATTTTTATTGTTGTCTTAATCAAGGTGTAAAATCTGGGATTTGATGGTGGTGGCAGGCAAAAAAAAAGCCACAACAAAAAATATGCCAAAGAGCGCCACATAGCTGTCCTGGGAGCACCTTCACACTGCTAACAGCCGGCCGACACACACACACACACACACACTCACATTAATTCCCATAGTTATAAATGCAAAGTGCAGAAGGACTTGGGAGTTTAAACCATAAATATGCAGATGCATCTAGTTAAACTGGGATTTAAGCATGCTGATTAAGTGTTTATAGTGCCTCACCATACTGGGATATGCCAGTTGGCCATCACTCCCCCTTGGGGAAAAACTACAACATTAACATCAACAACATTTCAGCTAAAGCAGCAGCAGCAGCAGAAACAGCAGCACTTAGCATAGAAAAACAATAACTCTTTCAACAATTGCCACTACTTAAGGTGATTGTTTAAGCTTTTTCTGTAGCTTAAGAGCAGTGTTGTGTTTTTTTTTTTTTTTTATTTTGCAGGGGTGGGGTTGTTATTTTTAGACGTTTTGTGTTGTATTTTGTCTGTTATTCTAAAGTACGGATTTGCTTGAGTGGTTTCAAGCGCTGACACACCGCACAGCTGGAATATCCCCTTTCTCCCAGCCACTACCCAACAATGTAAGGGGTAGCAGGGAGCGGTCCTGCTTACGAAAAGTATGCAACATGTGTTTTTGCATTGTTATAATAACAGAGCCATTTTTCGTTGGCTTTTTTGCTCTGTTCTGCTGGGCTCCTTCATGTATTTGGGCCTTGATTTAGCTGTATTTAGCATTTGCTACAAATCTCACCAAGACAATGTACCACCACAAAGGAGGCGAAAAGCACACAACAACAACAACAACAAAAACGCCACAAAATGTTTATTTCTTCAAATGTCTACATTTTTGTGCGAATAGATTAAGATTTGATAACCAACAGAGTGTTGTAAGACATACACTTGGAAAAAATCTTCATACTAAATGGTAGTGTAGTGCCAGTCTGACACACCTAAAACAAGATGCGACTCTTAGGCTGGAATCTTGCTGTGGATCTCGTTCACCGTTCACATATCATGCTAAATTTTGTAAAGATCAGACCAAAATTGTGGCTTCCATAGCCTTCGAAGGCCATATCGGATGGAAGATACATATGGGAGCTATATCTGATTCTGAACCGATTTTGATGAAATTTCGCACACATATTGGGACATCAAATAAACCATTTCATGCATTGTCCATTTTGTAAAGATCGGACGAAAATTGTGGCTTCTACAGCCTTAATAGGCCATATCAGATGAAAGACTTATATGGGAGCTACATATAAATCTGAACCGATCTAAATCTGAATAGCGGTCTTTCTCGAACCAAAGATGTGGTTTGTGCAAAATTTTGTGACAGTCAGACAAAAAATGCGACCTGTACCTTGATTACAAGAATACATGGACAGACAGAGAGACGGACATAGCTAAATCGAATCAGGAAGTGATTCTAAGCCGACCGGCATACTTATCAATGGGTCTAGCTCGCCTCCTTCTTAGCGATGCAAGCAAATGCACAAAGTTTTAATACCCTGTACCACAGTGGTGGTGTAGCGTATAATTAAACTTTTTCTCGCATAGTGACAGAGTAAAATACTGTCCTCAAAAGTTTCATTTGTCTATACATTTTGCTTATTGAAACATTTTTAAGCTTCCCCCATTTTTTCCAAGTGTACCAGCGGATATTCATAACACACACAGCTGAATAGCTCCGGATCTGGCAATGACGCTGGCCCTGTGGCATTGAATGATACAGAATGGATCTGTAGAATTCACTCAGATAGTCAGCCAGCCAGCCATCTCAAAACAGAACCAGAACAAGAAAACACAAAACATTTGTGGCAATTGCCGAGATCGGATGAAGATTTGCGGCTGTCTGGTTTATGGTTTGATGGGTCATAAATACCAAAAGTAGTGAAACGGAAAAAGGTGTGTTTTTGGCAAAATTGTATTAAGAGAAGGGGTTTTCGCAATTGAACAAGCGAGAAATCCCTATAAACACAAAAATCGACAAACACACTCACACACATGCACACAGAAAAGAACATGAACATCTTCTTATGCTCATTTGCATGGGCCATCATGAAGACAAAGCTCTAAAGACGACAACGACACACTTCGTAACCTTTTCAAATAAAACGGATGGACGGATGAATGGACTAACGGGAGGGACGGACGGACAGAGAACGGACATAAAAATAAAATTTAATTAAATTGAAATTTCTTTTAGTGGACATTGTTTAAGATGAAATTTATTTTATGTCACATCTACTCACATAGCGAGAGTCAGGACGAGCCATTGCAGTGAGTGTAAAAGAATAAGAGAGGGGGATGGGGCGAGAGGCCTGCGAGAGGCAAATGACAGCAGCGGAAGGAAAAACATGAAACGAAAAACACAAAACCAAATTTTGACAACATATGGAGGCAAGAGCTTTTCAAGAACTTCCATTGACCAGGGCCAAGATCAAGAGCAACAATTTAACAATACACACATACAAACACACTCTTATATATTGTCTTATATTCGTATAATTGGAAATGGTATGCGAGGGAGTGTCAAAAAGGTTTGGGAAATAGAAAATTACAAATTTATCTAAAATCATCCAACTCAGGGAAAGCGGGGAGACTTCACCTCACGTCAATGGGTAATGTCCGATTCAAGTCTCTAGGCTTGGTGAGAATGGCCTCTTTTTTGATAGCATAGTCGAAACAAAGTGCCGCTAAGAGAAGTTCTACATGGTGTTATAAGATAACCACCACTGAAAACATATTTTTACCAGAATTCAAACCCGGGGATAATCGAGGAGCATGGTGGCCTCCAGTCGAGCTCTTAAGTAATATAACCGCTTAAAAAATATAAATGTTTTGGAGGCCGGCTTCAAACGACAGACGACTAAACCCCAGAGTCCGCACCCAACCATAGAGTCAGTGTCAAGTTGTATAACATATGAATCGCCTCGACTAGAGTCAGAGTCTAGCGTCATGACGCACAATTAGATTCTATTCTATTTTGGCAGCGTCCCTCTCAAATTTCTCTTCTCTCAGCACATTTCTCTCCGAAAATGTTGCCACATTTTCATGAAAATTCGTTACGCTACCAACGATTTTTCGAGAATTTTACTAAAAATCAGGTAACCTTATTTTAAAAAAATCCGAATCAGCTAGGAAGAAGGCCCGAAAGGGTCTTGCATATGGCATATGACAGGGCTAGACGCAGGGGTCTTAAGAAGAAGGCTGTTCACGAGGAAGACAAAGGTGGGACAATTTGACACACTACGTTTCCTCAATAAAACGATTTTGATATTTGACAAGGTCAAATATTTAGGAGTGATCTTGGATAGGAAACTGAATTGGAAGTGTCACATTCAGAAGCGTACTGAGAAGGCTCACAGATGTTGGACACTATGTTAACCTGACGTAGATTCAAAATGGGGCCTCAATCCGAGGATAGTCCACTGGCCCACAGGAGCTTGATTAGACCAATCGCTCTTTTGTAGAGCCTGGGGGTCTACATTGAGATCCCAGGGACTGAGATCTGTTTTAGACTGCCTAACCACAATAGGGTCCTGCAGGCGGAGATCCGGGCTATGAAGTGCACGAAATGCGTGAAGTGGTGTGATGCTAACGCGAAGATCTCCACATCATATAATCTCCACAAGGCCAATAAGAACCAGGATGATAAGGTGACGAACAGTCTTGCAGGGTACGAAGGAGATAAACGCCTTCTCTGAGGATGGCAAAATCCGCATCGTTTGGGTGCCACGCCATAACGGAGTAAGGGGGCATGAAAGGGCAGACGATTTGGCAGCGAAGGCCAGAGGACTGCCGTCAATAAACTTTTCACTCTACCCTCGTTCTTTCTCTTTTCCAATGATATCCTTCCTAATGCACACAAATGGATGATGGGATTTACATTTATGGCCAAAATGAACAGCACCTTTAACAACAGCAATGGCAATACAGCCGATGATGGCCGGCCAACTGCACGGAGCAACAGCAGTATAAGCAGCGATTGCAGCAGCAACAACAGCAACAAGATTTGTAAGAACATCAATGGCAAAGAAACAAGCATTTCGTAAAACTGCTTGTTCCAAACGTCGCTGAACATGTTTCGGCTTTTAGCGGTTTCTTTGACATTGTGCCACAGCAACAATAAAGCAACAATAATAGCAGCAGCAACAACTACAACAACAGCGACAACATAGCCCCAGCCAAGTGATATGGGGGACAACGCGCCACGTTCTTCGTTAAGAGAACATAAGAAACAAGCATAAGTAACAACATAAGGCAAACACAAGAAAGATACAAACGGACGGACAGACAGACAGACAGACACTAAGAACCATATGAAAGCCCCTCAGCATATACACCTCTCGGTCCACTCCCCCTTAACGTTGTATACAACCACTCGCATGCACTCCCATTACTAACAATGCCATCAATTGGAATTCGAATTCCAACTGCAACAGCAAGAGCGAAAACAACAACGACCACCAGCAACACCACACCGACCATTAACAATGAGGTGCTACAGATCTCATCATTGAATAATTGTAATTTAAAGCTCATCGTATTCGACCAACACGTTGACGACGACGATGATGTTGTCCATGATGCCACCAATACCTAAAGGAGAAACAACAAAAATTGTCATGGTGATACGAAGTTTTCACATTTTTTGAAAATAAATAAAAATTAAACCAGCCACAAAAAAAAAAATTCATATAAATTTTTATGTTTTGGTGTAAATTTTTGCCCTTTTACTTTGAGTTTCAATGGCTCATAAACGTTTGACAACATACACAGTCCCCCCTTACCCTAGCACCACCAAAAATTCTTTAAAACCATTCACAGCAGCCTGTCTCTGCCAGAGGAGTAAAGAGGAGGCCTACATTCAAAGATTTTGAAATAATTCGTTTGTCAAAAGCGCCAATTTGAAAATTCCTTTAAAAAAAGAAAAGGGAGGCCCTAGGGTAGGGAAAGAGTGTAAGAAACCTATAAAAATACTTAAGGTTTGGAAAAGAAATTGTTGCCTTGGCATTATAAAGATGACATTCAATTTTATAGAAAAATAACAGCAACCACAACGACGACAACGGCGACGACTACAACGCTCATTTATGGCCTAGCAAACTCTTCATAAAAATGGATACACTTTGCCACAATAGTCAATCGTCCACTTCAACAATACAGCTACAGCAGCAACTACTGTTTGCTGCCTGTGCTGTAAAATGTACGAGTGGAGAAATCCAAAAAACAAAAAAAAAAAAAAGCTGCCAACAACTAAACGAACGAATAGCCAACAATCATGAGTTTCAATCACAATGAGCGCAAAGTGCAGCCAACTTAATTGTTTTCTAATGGCAGACAATAATAGCATAATGTCGACGCCATCAAAACTCAGCAATAACAACGAGAGTATGCCAGCAACATTAGCCACAGCAATAGGCAGCTGCTAAACTGTCGTCATTAGACTTTGGCCGCACAGAGGCCCACCACACTGCTTTAAATGGCCCCAAAAAGACAAACACCCGAAGCCACTCAGCATCTGCAGCCAGCCAGCCAAACATCCACAACCCATTGCAGGCGATCTCTAAGAAGCAACAACTGACAACAACCTGGCAACCTCGCCAATATTCATTCAATGGCACATTAACCAACTTTGGCTACTGTTTTCGTTTCGTTCCGTTTTCTTTTTTGGCCAGAGAAAACAAAAATAGGCAAATATCTTATTGAAGACCTCCTCTTACCCTTATCACCTGATACTGATACCTTTGGCACTCTGTCCTAATTTTAGCTGGTGCTTACTACGAGAGGAGACAGAAAAGTATAAGTGATGGTTGAGGAAAGAACGTTTCAATGCTGATAACAAGCAGCTAAGAATAGAAGGAACCTTAACACAAGGTACCTAGTCTTTAAACCCCTGGAAGCTGAACTTGGAAGGCGCATGCCATGCTGGCCTACTAATCATACGTGTGGTTGGCTGGGCCAACTAAGCGAAATTTAGAGGAACAAAATGGCTGTACTAGGTAGAGCTGGAAAACTATCGATATTTTCGATATTTCTAATAATAAATATCGACCTTATCGATACGAGGCAGCCAGAGGTTAGCATATTATTAGCCTATGACGCTGAACGCCTGGGTTCGAATCCTGGCAAGAACATCGGCAAAAAATTGTCAGTGGTAGTTTGCCCCCTCCGATCGCAACATTCGATATTTTCAACATTTCTAATAAAAAATATCGATTTTATCGATACGAGGCAGCCAGAAGGTCTAGGAGGTCACCGTAGTGCAGAGGTTAGCATATTATTGGCTTGGGTTCGAATCCTCGGAAAAGATTTTTAATAATGGCTTTCCCCTCCGAATACTGGCGACATTTGTTTGCCTTGAATGAATTTCACAGAACTTATATGCAGCATCATTTTCGATCCTTACTATATCTCTGTCTGCCTGTCTATGTGTGTGTGTCTCAAGCCCTTTTCAGCCTTCCCCAAATCTCCAACCTTAACTTATCCTAGGAGAAGAAGTTTCGAATATAACCTTCAATTCGGCTTCGGCGTTCAGCATTTTTTCCAATACACTCTGTGGTGGTAATCTCGACGATCCCGTTATCCCGACGTTGTCTTGTCTTTGCATTTTCTCAATCTCTCGAAGGCCGTGGGTAATAGCTTGCGGTTTCAATCATTCGGGCTTTCAGAGTACTAGACTTTTTGAGGGAATAACAACACCCAAAATGACCAACTGCTCAATTCGACTATTTGAGAAAGGAAGGGATCATTGTCAGTCCTCTTTTCAAGTCTTTTGAAGCGTTGAAGTAAAGTATACCGAAGATCCATTGTTTTAGGTGAATGATTATTCGCTTCAAAAGAATAGAATTGTGCCTCATCAGCAATAGCACTTAAGATTGCAAATCTCAAACGGCATCGTAAAGACACTGATGATGCAAACTACGAATTAAGTGATGACATCGCTTGTAAAGAGTGTTGACTTATGTAGTGGCGCTCAATGAACCTTTTACAGATGACGCTCCATATGGAGTAGCTGCAACTGCAGTCGCAGATATTCACCGGTATCGAGTGGAGAGTCTCAGAGTGAAGACGAGTGGTACCGGCTTTCGTTTAAGTGTGAGTTCCTGTAATGGCTTCATTTGACAAGGCGAGTTATTGGTGCCTTTAAATAACCAGTGGACTCATGTCCTCTTGGAGAGGATCGTTACATCCACATGCGAATATGTTGCGGGAGTACTCTAGGGCTCCTTACAAAGAGTGGAGCATTTCTAAAATCTGAAGGCACCAGCAGTTAGTAAAGCGCGAAGCAGAAGAATTTGAAATAAAAATAATTCCTTTGCCAAATTTACCACGAGAACATGCAACTTAGGAATAGTCGTGAGATAATTCATTCCACTAACTGCATTTCCATTCAAGTTGTTAGCCGAATCCGAGGGGCCTTTTTTTAGTAAAACATCCTCCTGAAAAAGCTTAACTCGGATGAGGTCCTTATGAATGCCGCCAGCATAGATGACCTAATAACCACTGTAGAAAAATTGCTCGCCAGGATTCAAACCCATAGGTTTTTGAGTCGTTTTGGAGAATGTATTTAACCGCACTTTGGCTGCAGCCCTGACTATCAAGCAGCTCTATTTGGGAAATGAGAAACCAATAAGCTGTTGATGCCATAAATTGAGCCGACCTTACAAAATATTTGTCTGTCCAGACTTTTAAGCGAGTGGAGTGGAGTATTTGTAAAAGTTTTTTGTTTTTGGTTTCTACATCACTTGGATTTTGCGCTTAAAATGAACGACAAGCTAAACAATTGTTCACCATTTTTTTTTTTTTTTGATGCAGCAGCGGGCAAGCATGGGAAAGTATTCTTTGGATATGCCATGATGGTGCGGTTGCATCTGTGGCAAATTCAAAAAGGCATTGTTATCCATAGATTTTTGGTGGTCGGCCGTCTTTGTGGCCGTCGATGCAAACTTCATTTATGGCAAATATTTGGAACAAGTGCACTCATGCGCTTCTCCGAATAATCGACAAACTCTAACTTTGAAACTTCCACATGCCTGCTGCATGCAGCACATGCAACCAACACGCTGCTGTCGCCTACCACCAAGAGAGGGGGCCATCACGAAATTCTCTTAGACACCACCATAGCACAGCATAGGCACTGCAGCAAAAGTCTTGCAAAGCCCCTCAAATCCAGGCAGTGGCGAGAGGATAAAACAAAAGCTTGCTTTACTTTCAAACAAACATAACTTTCACTTGTATGGAACGACGATGATATGCATGATGTTGCTGATGGCGGTCTATTGGCTTGGAAGAATCTTCAAGTTGGGAAGAACACGACACACTCGTTGGTACTGTCTTAGCATGGCTTGGCTTGGCTGGGCTTGCTAAGCAGCAGCCAATCGGGCCATGTATGCACATTAGATTGACTTTCAATTGTTTTCCCAACTCCATTCATCGATACAATGTAAAAGAGCCAAAAAATCGGGGAGGGGGGCATCCATGCCATACACCATACACAACGATAGCAACAACAAAGGCTGCGGCAACAGCATTAGCAGCCGCTGAAGCAGAAGCAGAAGCAATGAAACTAAACGTTTCCAACTTTAGAAAGTAACTTATTAGCTTCGATGTTAAAATGCCATACAGAAGACAAGACCATCGACAGTAGACCGCAGACCGTAGAGCGTTTGGTAAACAGCCAAATAGAGTCAAATGGAGCCCCATGCCAATGGAGCGCCAAAAATACATTAAAATACAATTAACCCATGTTTAGTCATTCGACAAAACTACTCTAAATTTTTCCTAAGAATTGCCTTGACTGGAGCGTTTACCTTTCCCATTGTGCTTTGCTGCCATAATCGGCATTAATCTTCAAATTGAATTGGATTGGATTTACCTGGGAGCTTTCGCTGCCGATATTCATGCTGATGCTTAATACCACCTCACATTGGCGTCGAGGAAAGACAAACCAACGAGAGCTCACCCTTGTAAGAGGGTAGGGCAAATAAGAATAACCAAACTTACTTTTTTTTGATATGTTAGATCAAAAGAAAAATATTGCCAAATTAACTTATTGATTAAAAATTCAGGGGCTAAGGTTAAAACTTTTATTCATATCTTGGTATCAGATTTATGCTTTACTCCCAAAGACCCTTTATTTGAACCCCATTTTGCTATGGTCGTAAATTTGTCTAGTTTTGGGGGAGAGGCGGCCCACCCAAACACTTGGATATCAGATTCAAATTCTACACCCCCCATATTGGCATGGTCAGTAAATAAGTCCGGTTTGAGGAAGAGGTGGACCCCCTGAAACGTGGCCCCACATTTGGATATTAGATTCGTATTCTACCTGCAAATACCATTCATTTGAGTCCCATATTGCCATGGTCGATAAATATGTCAGATTTAGGGGTGTTTTGGGTGATCCCCCTAATATTAATTGGATATCAGATACGTTATCTTATCCTTAATACTTTTCATTTCATTTGAGTCCCATATTGTCGTGATTGGTCTAAAAATATGTTTGGTAGGTTTTAGGGTGGGGCGGCCCCCCTAGGTACCCCATCCGAAATTTGGATACCAACATTTTATTTTAAGGATACTATATGAAAGCACACAAAATTTCGCTAAAATCGCACCACCTATTTCAGAGATCTGGCGTTTCGGAAAATTAGGGTTAGGCGGAGGGTCCACCCCCCCCCCCCCCCCCCCTTCTGATATCAAAATCAGGCTTTAGGGTGGGGCGGTACCCCAAACTTTTTATTTTAGGGTTCAATATGAGAGCACACAAAATTTCCCTTAAATCGCACCACCCATTTCTGAGATTTGGCGTTTCTGAAAATTAGGGTTAGGGGGAGGGTCCGCCCCTCCTTAAGATATCAAAAAATTTTGTATCCTATTTTCACCACGGGATCATTATGCACCATTTGTGAAAATTAGTTCAGCCGTTTCTGAATCTATAAGGAACACACAAACAAACAAACACAAATTGATTTTTATATATAAAAAGAAGCTATTTAATTATTATTAACCGTTAGATATGTGCAAGACTTTGTTAAATGTATTTTGTTTTTTTTTTTTAACATATTTACAAAGTTTTGGGTTCTATCAAAATTGTGTTAATTCTCAAAATCCCATCTGTTGAAGAATACCTAGAGAAGGAGCTAAATTGTTTTCCATTCCCACGCCTTTAATGCTCCACTGATCATTGCTGGCCTCGGTAGATATTTTAATGAAGGTGTTAGAAAGTAGTACACCGCCAGAGTTGGTCGCTAAGCCATGGAAAGGGTTATGCGCTGCGGCCGATAACAAGAGATTTGCTTAAAAGAGCGGCGAATTGTTTGGCTTACTTGGAGCTGCTTAGCGGTGGCGTCCACCATGGCGGTGATTTCGAATTTGGCTGGATATCGAATATTGGTCAACAGGTGTCTTTGTCTTCCCTGGTCATGCGGCATCTGTATGAATGTGTATGTGAATGTGCATGTGTTTTTTATCATCAATACTGGCGGGCTTAAATGATCTCTTCGATCGTATATCATTATGCAAAAACGCTCATGTATTGTGTGTGTTTTTTTTTTAGAAATAGGCAAACCAAACGCCCATTAAAGAGGTTTTATTTTCATTGTTAACAAGCGAAGAAAGCAACTTTTAAAATTTGTCTCAAGATGCTGTGTGGCATCCAGCTGGGCATTTGATGAACCCTTTCCGCCGTTATGCCTCACATTTGGCGAGCATTTTGGAAGAGGCAGTCAGTTGACCACCGACCACCGACTTGGGCCACCAAAAATTCAATGAAATCAATACAACGTCAACATCATGTCATAAATACAACATACTTAGTGTGTTACGGTCGTAAATATTAAAAATTTTTGGGAAAAGAAAAAGGCAACGGCACAGGCAAATTTACGGCATTCGGCTGTTAGCTGAACACAACATATAAAGGCCTATAAAAATTATGTGGAATTGTCTTAAACAAAAACCAAAGGCCAACACACAGAGTTAGCTGTTTAAATTTTCTCAACTTTTATTGTGTTATCCAAATAGTTGTAGTCGCTGGTTGAATTTCCCTACACGCCATAAACCAAATGCCCCGCCGCAAGATAATGCAAATAAAACGATTATTATGTGAAAAACGTAGCCATTTAGTGTTGTATTCAGAATTCATTTTAAATGTCCCCAATGCATGGGCGACCTGCATAATTTAGTTGAAATTGACCAACTTTCTTTTTTAGCAATAACCTCTCGTTCCTGGGCATTTCGGGGGGAGTTTTTCTTGAGAACCCTTGCAGCCACACTCTTTGATGACGATGTGATGCTGGTACGTGAGAAGTGTTTGGCAAATATTTACCCAAAAGTTCTCACATGTATTGTCAAAAGCACAGAAAACAGCATTCAATCAAGTACCATGGTCTGGCAAGTACTTCAAACCGAATCTGTCATGCAACACAAAACAAAGCGGTTTGAAGAACTGGTGGCAAACACAGTGTGAGCGAAAAACCACCAATGAGTGCTTCAAAGAATTTCAAAGCAAGAATTTTTTCGAAAAAAACGAACGAAACGCAAATTCGGGTGATAATAATGCCTCAATACACTAAAATGGCAGATCGGTCTATACGACAGCATTATTTTAGAATGGCCGTATATGGACAATACTCGGTTCGGACATCGGAAGATCAAGGGGCTTAAGCTAAATTTTATCGAAAACAATTGAATTTCTAAAATCCTTGAGGGGAGGGGAGGGGGGGGGGGAGGTGTGCGAAAACGAAGGATGGGGCTATATTCATTTTGTCATTACCTTTGCAACACATCGAAATAACAATTTCCGACCCTATAGACTATATATTTTCTTGATCAGCGTAAAAATCTAGGACGATCTAGACATGTCCGTCCGTCTATCCGTCTGTCTGTTGAAATCACGCTACAGTCTTCAAAAATGGAGATATTGAGCTGAAACATTGCACAGATTCCTTTTTTTCCATAAGCTGGAAGATGGGACATATCAGACTATATCTTGATATAGCCCCCATATAGACCGATCCGCCGATTTGGGTCTTAGACCCATAAAAACCACATTTATTATTCGATTTTGCTGAAATTTGGAATAGTGAGTTGTGTAAGACCCACTGACATCATTCGTCAATTTGGACCAGATCGGTCCAGATTTGGATATAGCTGCCATATAGACCGATCCTCCATTTTAGGGTCTTACGCCCATAAAAGCCACATTTATTAGGGTCTTAGGCCCATAAAAGCCACATTTTTGCTGGAATGACAAAAGTTTGGTATGTAGAATAAATGTATGCCCTTCAACTAATATAAATTTTTAGCGGAATCCATAGTGGTGGGTTCCCAAGACTCGGCCTGGCCGAGCTTAGCACGCTTAAACTTGTTATAAATATTGTTTATTTATTGTCTTTGTAGGGTAGGATATGGATATTTGGACGTGTTGCAAACGGAATGGCAAAATGAATATTTCAAAATAGAATTTGTATGGTTAAAGGAATATTTATGGAATGAGGCGTACCCCAATCACTTGGCCCCAAAATAGGTTATCATATTCATTTTCTAATCCCAAATACCTTTCAGTTGGTCGGTTAATTTGTACCATTAGGGTACAAATACATGGTCCCACATTTGGATATCATATTCGTATTTTACTCCCAAATATCTTTACTTGAGCCCCATATTACGATGGTCCATAAATAACTGCTGTTTGTGGGGTGTTTTTGGGAAGGGGTAAACCTCCAGAAAATTTGTCCCGAAAATGGGTATCAATTTCGTGCACTACTCCCCAATACATTTGATTTGAGCCCCACATTGACCTGGTCGTTAAATATGTCCGATTTAGGTGTACTTTGGGAAGTGGGGTTGTCCCCCAAACACTTTGTGCTCTACTCTCAATATCATTTATTTGAACTCCATATTGCCACTGGACTCGAAGTTGGATATCAAATTCGTTCTCTAATCTCAAATACCTTTCATTTAAACCACTTATTGGAGCAATTATGTCCGTTTTGTGGAGAGCTCCACTCTCTTTAAGACCCAAATTGCCATGGTGAGCAAAAATGTCCTATTTGGGGGTTGTTATGTGGGTGGGACTTCTCTTAGACTGTTGGTCACGAATGTTGATATCAGATTCGCGGTCTACTACAAAATACCTTTCATTTGAGCCCCATATTTCCATAGTCGGCAAACATGACCTGCTTGGAGGGTGTTCTGGGGGATGGAGGCCATTCAGTGACTTCCACTGAAAATATATATCAGCTTCGTGTTCTACTCTAAAGTACCTCTTATTGGAGCGCCATATTGCAATGGTCAGCAAATACTTCCTATTTGGGTGGTGTAATGGGGTGGGTTGGCCCCATAGCAACTGTTTCGCGAATATTGACATGCGATTCGTGGGATACTTCCAAAGACCTTTCATTTCAGCCCCATAGGGTTTTGGGGTGGGACGTCCCCCCCATCAGAAATTTTTGTTTTTAGGTTACTATAAGAAGGCACACACAATTTCGCTTAAATCGCATGACCCATCTCCGAGATCTGAAGTTTCTGAAAATAAAGGTAAGCCGGAGGTTATATAAGACTAGCTGCGCCCGGCCCGCTCTGCTGCGCCCTATAATGCTATGTTCGAGAGGAGTACTCTTGATTTGGAAATTTCTGCCTAATTTCAGTTGAAAATGTATTCCAATTTTTCTGCGGATTTTTCTACTCCCAAATTCCTGTTATTTAAACCCCAATAAGTAAAAGTCCTCTTCAAGAATGTGGTTGATCCCCAGATCCCCAGGTCGCAAAAGTGGGAGTCAATTTCATACTCTTCTCCCAAATACCTTTCATTTAAGATCTATACTGCCATGGTCGGTAAATATGTCCGATTTGAGGTTTTTTTTGGGGGCGGGGTGACCCACGAAACACATAGTCCCACTATTGGATATTAGATTCGCTTTCTACTCTCAATACCTTTAATCCCATATTATAGTGATTGGTCTATAAATCCGTTTGATGGGTTTTGGAGGTGGTCGGCCATCTTAGGAACCCCACCTCAGATTTTAATACCAAATTTTTGATTTTAGGCTTATGTAAGTGTGTCAATAAAATTTCGCTTAATTAGAAGTTGTCTATAAATGACTATATAACTACCTATTAACCAGTCATCACTTAGTCTTTTTTATGCCCTCCACCATAGGCTTGTAACTACTCGAAATATATCGGTTCATGTTTTTATATAGCTGTCATATAAACCTATCTTGGGTCTTGACTTCTTGGGTCTCTTCTAGAGTGCGCAATTCTCATCCGATGGGGATGAAATTTTGCACGACGTGTTTTGTTATGATATCCAACAACTGTGCCTAGTATGGTTTAAATCGGTCTATAACCTGATATAGCTGTCATATAAACCGATCTTGGGTCTTGACTTCTTGAGCCTCTAGAGGGCGCAATTCTTATCCGATTTGGCTGAAATTTTGCAAGACGTATTTTATTCTTGCTTCCAACAACTGTGTCAAATAAGGTTCAAATCGGTTCATAACCTGATATAGGTGCCATATAAACCGATCTGGGATCTTGACTTCGTGAGCCTCTAGAGGTCGCAATTATTATCCGATTTGCCTGAAATTTTGTACAACGGATACTCTGATGACCATCAACATACGTGTTTATTATGGTCTGAATCGGTTTATAGCCCAATACAGCTCCCATACAAATCGATCTCTCTATTTTACTTCTTGAGTACCCAAAGGGGTACTTATTCGAATTGGCTGACATTTTACACATGTCTCCAACATATAATATAATTGTGGTCCAAACCGGACCATATCTTGATATCGCTTTAATAGCAGAGCAAATCTTTTCTTATATTCTGTTTTGCCTAGTTTTTTTTTCAAAGTTACACGGTTAAATGATTGTTGTTGGACTTAAATTTTTTTACTAAATTTTTTGCGTTTTTCAAACACTGTGCGCTTTAGCAGTTAGCACCCATCATTTACAGAATAGATAATAGGAACCAGAACCGCATAAAATTTTCGAAAAAAAAACGCAAGAAGTTGTCAATGATTTTAAATGAGTAGAAGATGAAATCAAATAGAGCTTTACGCGTTTCTGCTATTAACACAAGAGGAAAATTAGAAAAAAAAAGCCCAATGATGTTTGCTTTCCCTAAACACTTAAACCCAAAACAAAGTGAACGACCTCATCATACATACCCGGCTAAACCACTGAACCACCATCACCGACGTTGGGTGCCCCCTTCACATCTCACACATGGCATAGATAAACGGCACAGTTGGTACGGGCGCATCTAAAGATGCGTAAGTTTGGCTGTTAAGTAAATGTGTACCTTCGAAAATTCACTTTACTGAAGCGTTTAGTTCAGTTCAGTTCAGAGTAAACACCAAAAGATTTAAAAAATAAACAAACAATCGACGTAACCAAAAGCGTTCTTTTGGGCTTTTTGTAGAAAAGATCTTTGTCATTAGACAGAAACAAAAAAAAAAAAACAGATCTTAGAAGGCAGGCATGCTGTGTGTATTTCTTTTCTTCCTATTTTTTTGTCGATTTTTGTCTAGCCTCCATTTACCACCTTCATGAGTGTTTATGTGTGACTGATAAACGGAAATGTTGCCTTTAATTGTAAAAATTCGTCAAATTTCCAACAACCCACACACCATTAATCTCAGATCGAACATGAATGCCACCATAAGCCAACTGATTTTTTCCTTCCTTTGGAGGTGTTTTTGATTTGGGTTTTCAACAGCAACAAAATTTTGACTCATTTATTTACACCATCAAACGTTTGCTTACTATCTGCCTAGGCAGCAAATGTTTTGAAGCTTGAAAATGATTCTTGAGCTAGCTGTGAGCATGTGTGCGATCCCTCTCCTTTGCTTAGTTCTTGGTTGTACAATTCAGCAACTGATTGTAACTTCTTGTTGTTGCTCCTTAATCCTTTTGCATGCGTTGTAAGTTTTCAGATACTCTTTATGTGATAGAAGACCTCGTTATGGAGCACATAAAACGCCTAAAAGTGTGGAGGCTGGAACAGGGTGGCTGTTGTGGCCATGATCAATGTAATTATGGCGTTGTTGTTGTGGAAAAGAATTTTGCAGCTTATAAAAGAGACAAATACATAAAGAAAAAGGACGCCTGACTACTGCAAAGAAATAGTTGCCCAGCGGGAAAACTACTAAGGCCTACATAAAGCAATTACAGTGCTTCGAGACCTGTTGATAGCAGAACCACATGTCTTCAAAAAAGAGGCTTACCAAGTGACTACCTTGCACCTTCTAGAAGTTTGACCAGAGATGGCGCTACCGCTTTGAAGTACTCCTTCTGAAGATCTTCTTAAAATAAATGGCGTGCCATTGAGTATCTGAGTGATTTCTGATGTATGTAAGCAGTAATTCTGTCCTACCAAAGGCAAAGTTTTAATCTTGAAAGGCAATGTTACTCAATGCAAAAATGCGGCAACCAAACCTCGCTATTGCTAAAATGGGGATGATATCAAGTCTCAATGTCGCCATCTTACCCGCTAGATGGTAGTGCAGTGAAGCGGTTGGTAGTAAAACATAAAAACAAAGAATTTTGTACAAAAGTCTATTAGCCTGATATAAGTGCCACATCCGCTAGACTCCCATACGTTGTGGACCTAATTTGGATGTATAATTGCTACTCCACTCTCAAAATCCCTTCAGAGTTAGAGAATGTATGGACAATGTATTGTGTGGAAACACTGGAACTCCCCTACGGGCAACCCGGTATAGTCTCCAACGGAGAACGCGGCGCCACAAAAGGTTGTCACCACTATGCATTCGTCAGAGGTTATAGGGAAATTGCGCCTGAGTCAAAGTTATTTGGGTGATAAGAAATTTTGACTTCTTTAAATCGCCAGCCACCGACGATTTGTCACCGGTTGATTTACAAGCTTCATCCGTTAGTCTGGCTCCTTGGCTTAGAGAGATATACTCCGCTGTATCAGCATGTCGTACAGACCTGTGAGATGAAGAGACACAAAGACCATTCTCACATTCCGAAAGCAGAAAAAACTCACCACACGAAGGCGAAAGATTTTTGTCCTATTAGTTGTCAGCCTTTATGCTGAAGACATTTTTGTCGAGTTCTATGCCCAGTATCTCTTTTTAGGCAAACAAATAATATTGAATAAGAATATGCTATTGTGTAATATTTCATTTCATTCGGATAAGAATTGCGCCTTGTAGGGGCTCAAAAAGCAAAATCGGGAGATAGGTTTATATGGGAGCTGTATCAAGCTATTGATCGATTCAGACCATATTAGACACGTATGTTGAAGATCATGAGAGAAGCCGTTGTACAAAATTTCAGCCAAATCGTATGAGAATTGCACCCTCTACAGGCTCAAGAAGTCAAGATCCCAGATCGGTTTATATGGCAGCTATATCAGGTTATGTGACGATTTGGGCCATACTCAACATATCATCATATGATGATACTCAACACTGTTATTGGAATTGATACCAAAACACTACGTGCAAAATTTCGCCCCAATCGGACGAGAATTGCGCCTTATAGAGGCTCAAGAATTCAAGACCCAATAACGGTTTATATGGCAGCTATATCAAACCATGGACCGATTTGAACCGTACTTAGCGCAGTTGTTGGAAGTGATACCAGTACACTACGTGCAATACTTCAGTAAAATCGGACGATAATTGCGCCCTCTAAAGGCTGAAGAAGTCAAGACCCAAGATCGGTTATATGGCAGCTATATCAAAACATCGACCGATTTGGCCCATTTACAATCCCAACCTACGTACACTAATAAGAAGTATTTGTGCAAAATTTCAAGCGGCTAGCTTAACTCTTTCGAAAGTTATCGTGCTTTCGACAGACAAACGGACGGACGGACGGACAGATAGACGGACATGGTAGATCGACTTAAAATGACTTGACGATCATGAATATATATACTTTATGGGGTCTCCGACGCATATTTCGAGGTGCTACAAACAGAATGACGAGATTAGTATACCCCCATCCTATGATGGAGGGTATAAAAAGGGTTAGCAGAGGGGCACCTTAGAGAGATCCACCGCTTTCTCTACATTCCAATATAACCATTAAGAATATATTATTGTCTCTGGTAGAAAAAGGTTTGACAGTGGTCGGGAATGGTGATGACGTGGCGATTGCGGTTAGGGGAAAGTTTGTCAGCACTCTAAGAGATATTCTTCAGGAAGCTCTATGTGCAACAGCGAAGTGGCCTAGGCGTAAATCCGTGCAAGTCAGATGTAGTTCTTTTCAGCACGAGATACAAGTTTCCTATATGCTATGCTATATGGTGTGGTGGTCTCGTGGACGACGCTTTAAAAGTCCACCTACTGTTCATCACTCAGGGGATGGCTTGTTTGGGCATCACAGCCGCACTGAGGACAAAACTATCTAATATAGAGGTGTACACGTGAGTTGTCGTGTCGCGCGAGTGAGTCATGTGTAAGCGTGTGTGAGCAACATTTTTGTCTCGTGAGCGTGCGTGAACGTGAGTCGACATAAAATAGTCTCGCGTGAACGTCTCGTGAGTCGTGCGTGGGCAACATTTTTGTCTCGTGAGGGTGAACGTGAACGTGAGTCGACATAAAAAACTCGAGCGTGGTAAATAAATTTCTTTTCCTCGTGAGCGTGAGTGAAAAATCATTTGAATGCAACAGCTAATGCCTCTGGGCAATGTGGCTGGAGTTGCGACCACTGCTGTGAGGCTAATGAGCTTTATCTTCGGTCATGTGGCGGCAACGGACACCGTGTTTTCCTTGATACAATGCCAATGAGGCATTACTCAATGCAACACACTGTAAAACTATTCGTACTGGGACCAAATTGAAAGTACGATATCCCTGATAATTGAACTTACATACACTTCTCTAAGGAAGGTTCCAAACTAGACGAGGGGGTTGGAGTGTACTCGTGGAAGTAGGATTGGTCATATCGAGAAGTTAACCCAACCACTGCAGTATGTATTAAGCGGAGTAACTTGCAATAAAAGAAGTTGTGGGACGATTGTGAACGAGCAAAATCGTTCGATTTCACGCGAATGGTTAAATTGGTCATGATTTATAAAAAAATTTAAAATAAAATGTGTATGGCGATACGAAAGTGCACTCATCATATTTATGGTCTTTCGGCTACAGATATGACAAATTGTATCGGTTCCTTAGCTGGCCAGATAGAATCAAGGATTTCATTGACAAGGTATATAATTCCCTATAATTTCTCTCGCCAAATTTCTTACAACTGAGTTACGGTTAGGTTTAAGTGGCAGTCTGCCCGTAGACTCAGTTAGACGTTTTGGTCAATTGTGATACCACAGGAACAGAAGAAGGAAAATGCCTTCTAGTTCCTACCGTTGAACCATCCAGATCGCTTTAAAAAGCCCAATAACTTGCGAAAGTTCACATCCTCAAAATCAGACAGGTTTTCAAAGAAATAAGAAAAATGAGAAAGTGGAACTCCTTCTGACTGCTAGGGTGGGACACACCCACAGAAGGTGATCTATAGTCTCAAGTTTTCCGATTACACAATGACCTGACATGAAGGACACAATGACTGAGACGTCTCTTCATCAGGCGATAGACCTCTTCAAGCCTAGATTAGGCCACATAGTTTTGGAATGCTCACAGCCCCCTCTCTGTGGCCATCTATCATTCATTGTCCTTCGGGCTTGGTCCTGAAAACTTAGCTTACATGTCGCTTAAGGCATACCCATAGATTCCAGTTTCCTTGGACTGTGAAGGGTAGTTCCTAGTCTCGCAAGCTCGTCCGCTTTACTATTCCCTGGAATATCTCTGTGAACTTTGCATTGAAATTTACGTTAAATATACTGGGGCAAGGGATTTAAGTATCTTTTTTGGCTTGCTTTTCCATTATCACAACATGGTTTGGCCAATTAATGCCCCTTGAGTTGGTTTGTTCAGAGTTGCCTGAAATATTCACTGCCTTGCGATATTTTATTCCCAATAAGGCGGATAACTTCCCCCAACAATTTCCTTTCAGCCACATCAAAATAAAAAAAAAAACAGAAGCAATCCGTGCAACATCAATAACAGCAACAGCAGCAACTACTACGAGGGCATTAACAGGCAATAGCAGGAGCAGCAAGCAGCAAGCAACAAGCAGCGAAAGCAATAACCAACAAATGAGCAAAGGAATATCAAAAGACCTCCTTAAGAACAGCATCATGGCCTGGGCCACATCTTGTGCAGTTTTCATATTTATTGTTATTATTGTAATAATTTTATTTTTTTTATGGAATTTTGATTAAATCACACTGCTTAGCACCGCAACATTATTCTGCGGATCTTCTTCGCTCCGCAGGCCAAAGATGTTGGTCATGGCTACTAGGCTTGTTGTTACACATGCCTACAACAACAACACACACACACACATATTATGCCAAAGTGATTGGCGGCTAATGCTTACAAAGGAAGGGGCACAAGACGAAGAAGAAGACCAATTGTTAAGCACCACCTAACCTTAACTTAGGCTTGAACAGGCTTTCAGATGATTGGTTGTTGATGTTGGATTCATATGATTTTACAGTTGCCACTTAAAGTGATAATTTGGACTTCTTCAACTGGGGGGCTAAACAAAACGTGCTCCCCAATTGCTGGGCCACGAAATTTTGATTACAGCTCCCAACCAGAGACGTACAAAATATCAAAGCAAGCATGCCAAGGAATCTCCTAAGAAGAGTTCCAAGAACTTCTCCACAACAGAGTTGAACTAAACGCAGTACCTTCTTTGGAGTAGCTGTTGTTGTTGCCACGGAGGGACGGACAGATGTGATGGACCTGTCCCTACTCTCAGACTACTTTATGCGTCGCAGTTGATTATTGTGGTACTTTCTTCTAATATTCTTTACATAAAACCAATTAATTTACTTAAGGGAGGGTAAATTGTGCATCAACAATTGATGCACTGACTCATGACGACTTTCATTCAGTGACTGCGAGTACACACTGAAAAAATTACCTTAAGGAATCAAAGTTCTTTGTTCTAAATTCAATAAATTAGTAAAAAGTAACGTAGAAAGTAAATACAGCAAAATGCCTAGGCAGGGCAATTTCCAAACCGATCTTGAAAATTTACTACTAAATTTGCCATGAACATTCCATTAAGTAGGGGCTTCCATTCTTTTGCCGAATCCGAACGGCGTGTGTTAGCATGGCAGGATTCCTCAAAAAAGTAACCAGCATTCATTAGGGTAAGACCACCGCTGAAAGATTTTCAGCTGTTCGCGCCAGCATTGGAAGCCAGACGAGAGGAAGTACAGCCGGGCCGAATCTTGGAAACCCACCACCATGGATTCTGCTAAGAACTTCTACAAATAAGTTTAGTTGAAAGGCATAAACTTATTCAACATTCCAAACTTCTGCCAAACCATAAAAAATTGAAGCTTCTACGAACCGAACAGGGATATTGGAGAGACCGGTGTATATGGGAGCTATATCAGGTTATGGAGTGATTTGGACCGTACTTGGATGTCATAACAGAACATCACATGCAAGATTTCAGTCAAATCAGACAACAATTGCGGCTTGCAAGGGCTCAAGAAGTCAAATCGGGAGATCAGATTTTTTGGGAGCTTTATTAGCTTATAAACTGATTTGGACCAGTCAAATCGGACAAAAATTGCGACTTTAGGGGCTCAAGAATTCAAATCGGAAGATTGGTTTATATGGGAGCTATATCGGGTTATAGATCGATTGGATCGTACTTGGCACAGTTTTTGAAAGTCATAACAGAAAACTACACCCAAAATTTCAGCCAAATCGGACAAAAATTGCGGCTTGTAAAGCCTCAAGAAGTTAAATCGGGAGATGGGTTTATATGGTAGCTATATCAGGTTATAGACCGAATACAGCTATTGGAAGTTATAACAGAACATCGCATGCACAATTTCAGCCAAATCGGACGAGAATTACGGCTTGTAAGAGCTCAAGAAGTCAAATTAGGAGATCGGTTTATATGAAAGCTATATGAAGTTATATTCTGATTTGGACCGTACATAGTTGTATGTGTGTTTAAGGTCATAGATAAAACCACTGCTTGAATTTTCAGCCAAATTGGATAAGAATTACGCCCTCTAAGGGCTCATAACTTCACATATGAAGTTATAGTCTGATTTGGACCGTACATAGTTGTATGTGTGTTTAAGGTCATAGATAAAACCACTGCTTGAATTTTCAGCCAAATTGGATAAGAATTACGTCCTCTAAGGGCTCAAGAAGTTAAATCGCTAGAGCGGTTTATATGGGAGCTTTATGTTATGTTGAAAGACATAGCAGAAGTCTTTGCGCAAAATTTTAGCCAAATCGGATTAGAATTGCGCCCTATGGACGCTCAAGAAGTAAACTTAAGAGATTGGTTTAGGCATCTGTATCAGTTTATAAATCTCATTTAAAACCCATTTGGCACGTATGTTGGTCATAGCAGAAGTCAATGTGTCCAAATATCAATCAAATCAGGTGGTAAATCAGCTTTCTAGAGGCTCAAGGAGTCAAATTGGGATATTGGTTTATATGGCTGCTATATTAGGTTATAGACCGATTTGTTGGAAGTGACAACGAAACGCAACGTACAAAATTTCAGTCAAATCGGATGGGAATTGCGTCCTCTAGTGGTTCAAGAAGTCAAGATCCAAGATCGGCTTTTATGGCAGCTATATGAAAACATGGACCGTTTGGGCCCATTAACAATCCCAACCGACTTACACCAATAGGAAGTATTTGTGAAAAGTTTCCACAGATGGACAGACAGATGAACTGGCATTTCTAGATCGATAAATACTTCATGGCGATTAAAAATATATTGGGTTGGCCAAAAAGTAATTGCGGATTTTTTAAAGAAAGTAAATGCATTTTTAATAAAACTTTGAATGAACTTTAATCAAATATACTTTTTTTCTAAAGCAAGCTAAAAGTAACAGCTGATAACTGACAGAAGAAAGAATGCAATTACAGAGTCACAAGCTGTGAAAAAATTTGTCAACCCGACTATATGAAAAATCCGCAATTACTTTTTGGGCAACCCATATATAGTCTATGGGTTTACAGGTCAATATTTGGAGGTGCTACAAGCAGAATGACTAGATTAGTATACCACCCATCCTATGGTGGTGGGTATAAAAGCAAAAACCCATTGGTCTAAGCTGGACGCTATTCCAAAAACAAAATGAGTTTTGTTACCAAAATAAGATATGGAAGGAAATATGTAACTGCAATATGCTCATATTGAAAGGTTTTTTTTTATTGCTAATCGAAGATTGTTTGGGTAAAAAGTTTTGCCTTTGAGTGTGTAGCTGATGCCGGATGGCTTTTTGAATAGAGATATCAGCTATTGGCGTTTTTCTCAATGCGCTCAAAGAAAAATTTATCCAATATGACCCGACTTTTCACTGCAAAGGCATGCCTCCACCATTGGTGGATAACATGCAATCTTTTAGTGACAAAGAAAGTCTGAAGAGGCCTCCGGTAAGGCTGAAATCACGTTCACTTGCTAAAGCCATTTTAAGGGTTTTGGATGTTTTGCTATTCAAGTCAAGAAAGAAACTCAGGATTCACTAATAGAAGGTTAGGTCACATGCAAAAACACAAAGTGAATAGAATTTGCAAAAAACCTCCAAGAGAGCAGTCGTGTTTTTTGTGGCTCTGTATTGAAATAATTAAAAAAAATATTCCTAAAGGAAATGTGTTTTTAAAAGTGTACTATTTTAATCGCATCACAACGTCGCATTCGGCCATATATTTGCACTGTTAAAACAAGCACTTACAATCGCAAAAATAAACTAAAATAATAGGCCCGACAGTGGCAGCATTGTGTTAGAACATAAACTTAAACACAAAAAGTCAATAAGAAAACAGAAAAGCAATAAGCATTAAGAACAAGCACCATACCATTTCGCTCACAGTTTCTGCCGCGCCAATCTAAAACAATGACAGACACTAGTTTTGATTTCTCGCAAAATAACATCAGTGAGAGTGTTGCACCACCGCAGGCGCCAAAACGAATGAGAGAAATAATGCAAGCATCATATATAGAAAGCACTTGCAAAACACCTAGACTCTCTAACTACGAATCACCTCAGCGACTTGTTATGCTCATCGATAAACGGTTTGAAAAACAAAACGAACTTATCCAAACACTAATAAAAGAGAGTGAAACCCGTTTGTTACATGAACTTGATAAGAGAATCAGTGACTTTCAAAGTGAAATTACATCTCTTAAAGAACGTATTGTCAATATGGAAACAGTCGCAGACAAAATAAATGTGATTGAAAAAGATATTTTTGAACTTAAATCGCAAAAGATGGTATATCCACAAAATAGTGAGCTTGAAAATGAAATTAAAATCCTTAAAGCACAGCTAGCAAAGCAAGAAAACTTTCATGTAGCTTCTGAATTAAGAATAAACGGTATTCCTTCGTACAACGGCGAAAACTTAAACATATTATTCAGTAATATTTGCAATTGTTTTAATATTCCTACACCCACAGTAAAATCAATATACCGTTTAAAAAATAAAATACGTCAAAACAATGATGCAACAATTATTGTGGACTTAATGTCATCTTATGATAAAAATTATATCTTGAAATCGATGGCTTTTTTCAAACGCACGAATAAAACCCCTCTCCTATTAAACCATATTGGGTTCGATTCAAATTATGTCGTTCACATCAATGAAAATTTGACAGCAGCGAACTACAAAATATTACAGAGCGCACTTAAACTTAAAAGGCAGAAATATGTGGATTCTGCATACTCTTTTCGTGGACTAATTTATGTTAAAAAAATGAGATCTGATCCCCCGCAACAAATTGATGACATCGAGCAGTTAAATAAATTTTTTCGTCAATCCGATGAAATACCTGAACAAACTTCCAACATTTCTTCAATCGTCACAGATCCATAGCACTGTTTCTTTATTTTTTGCAATTATTCACCTAAAATACACTTATATATTTTTAATGTTATCAATTTATTTTTTACTAAAATTTTTTATTATAATTTATTCATGCTCAATTATCTACATAATAGTCTCAAGCTTTCTAATCTATTTCATCAATCTACAAACTTCAGAAGCATTGCTAACACCTGAAATTCTTGATGAGTAACAACGCTTATAGTTCCAAAGCCAGCCTTAACTGTATGATTAAAATAATGGCAAAACAAAAACCTGGTTTACGTGTGGTACACATCAACGCGCAAAGTCTAAATAACAAAATTGATGAGTTCAGATATGTTTTCTGCAACTCTGGAGTGGACATTATTTGTGTATCTGAGACTTGGTTTCAGCCCACAATATGCGACAGTATCTACAATGTCAATGGATACAAACTCTTAAGAGCTGATAGACAGTCGAATGCTGGCGGAGTAGCTATATATATAAAACTTGGATTACGTTTTACCCTTAAGCTTCGGTCCAATAATGACTCTAGTATGGAGTATCTTTTTATTGAAGTTAGCATGCAAAATAAGGAAACAATTTTGCTAGGTTGTGTTTATAGGCCGAACAACCACGTCGATATCGAACCCGTTAGAAATGTTATTGAAAACTTATCACTCTGCTACAATGATATAATCATCGCAGGCGACTTTAACAGCAACTTGCTACTGGACAACAACATTTCTAACATCATGCAAACACTTGGATTATTCTCCTTTAACACAAGTGTTCCTACTCATTTTACCAACACAAATGCAAGCTTATTGGATTTAGTATTCGTTAACAACTATTCTAAAATACTTTTGTACGATCAGCTGTGTGCTCCTGGTTTTTCGAAACACGATCTTTTATTTTTTATCTATGATGTGCATGTTAATACCACGCCTACAAGTTACACCTACCGGGATTTTAAAAACATCGATCTCAATCTGGTAAACAGTTGCCTTGATAAAATCAATTGGAATTTCATTTATGCACTGAGTAGTGTCGATGACCAACTAACGTTTCTGCAAAACAACCTTCTTTTTCTATATAACTACTGTGTTCCTGTTAAAACCAAGGTGGTGAATCACAATCAGCAACCCTGGTTTAATAATAATATTAAAATTTTAATCAAACAGAGAGACCTGGCTTATCAAAGATGGCAACGTTTTAAAACATCGTATCTACATGATATTTTTAAGCATGCCCGGCGTGCAGTTGTAAGAAGCATTAATGCGGCTAAATACGAGTATTACAGCAGGAAGTTTAAATGTGCTGTGGACAGCAAATCAAAATGGAAAACTATTCGCGATATCGGTATTGGCACTATGCAATGCAATACAACTAACGTTAATTTAAATCAATTAAATGAGCTATTTACTAAAGTGGGTAATTCTAGCACCTCTAACGATTTTTATTCATGTCTCCAGACGGTTCCCATTGAACATGATTTTTCATTTCAATGCGTCAATAGTACTGATGTCATGAAAAGTATCACTTCAATTAAGTCCAACGCTGTGGGTACTGATGACGTTAGCCCAATTTTTATTAAACTTTTGATGCCTCAGCT
Source organism: Stomoxys calcitrans (assembly GCF_963082655.1). Lineage (NCBI taxonomy): Eukaryota > Metazoa > Arthropoda > Insecta > Diptera > Muscidae > Stomoxys > Stomoxys calcitrans. The sequence goes on from NC_081552.1 coordinate 3,119,104, forward strand.
ATTACCGTACATTACGTATCTAATTAACAGCATAATTACAAAATCCACGTTTCCCCAGAAGTGGAAACAAGCTAAAATAATACCAATACTGAAAGCAAACAACGAATTTAGACCAATAGCAATTTTACCTTTTCTATCAAAAGTTTTGGAAAATTTGTTAAGTTCCCAGATAACAGCGTTTCTTGAAAATGAGAAACTGTTGACTGAGCACCAGTCTGGGTTCAGGAAAAAAAGAAGCTGCACAACAACTCTTATTGGTGTCGTCGAAGACCTTCGTAAAAAACAGGATAAAAATATGATATCCATGCTCGTCCTGTTGGACCATAGTAAGGCGTTTGACACAGTAAATCATGATATCTTGTGTTCAAAACTCAATAAGCTGTTTTATTTCTCCGATACCGCCTGCAATCTTATTGCGTCTTATTTGTCAAATCGTTCCCAGTGTGTTGTCCTAAATGAACAAAAGTCGAACGTATTGGATATATCGCGAGGTGTGCCTCAGGGCTCTATTCTTGGTCCTTTATTGTTTACCCTATATATAAATGACCTTCCTGACGTCCCTGAGACATGCAGTATACAAATGTATGCGGATGACGTACAACTATATGCTAGTACAAAAGTCGAAGATATCAATAGCTGTATCTCAAAATTCAATAAAGACTTGCAAGCAATCAGCGAATGGGCATGTACAAATTGTTTAAACATAAATCCATCGAAATCTAAACTAATAATTATTGGCAAGACTCCAGCCTCTCAACCCGATATTAACTTAAGAATTTCAGACTCAACTATTCAGCGAGTGGAGTCATCTAGCAATTTGGGTTTGACTTTTAACACCAAGTTGAATTGGACTAACCACATAAATCGAGCTTCCGGCAAAATTCATGGCATGTTGAGAAACCTATGGAAATTACGTACATCGACTCCTCAAGATATTCGCTTATTGCTTGCTAAAACGTATTTAATCCCAACGCTTCTCTATGGATGTGAAGTTTTTGCATGCTGCGGTTATAATGACACAAGGACACTTAATGTTGCCTATAATAATATTGCAAGATATGTCTTTAACAAAGGAAGAAGGGAAAGAATTTCGGAGTTTTCATACCAAATTTTTAATGTCCAATTTGACAACTATCTTAAAATCAAATGTCTATTACAACTGCATAAAATAATTTATACACAAGTACCTCCTTATCTGTACAATCGTTTACAGTTCGCAAGATCCAATAGAGGAAAAAAACTAATTCTACCCAGATTTAGAAAACTTTCTTCAGAACGACAATTCTACATAGGCACACCACGTCTTTGGAACTCGCTCCCCAATAATATTCAATTGTTAAGCAATGCTTCCGCCTTTAAAACTGAACTTTTTAAATTTTATGCTTGATTTATATAATCGTTTTTCATATTCAACCTATATAATGTTAATTCTTACCATAATTACTCTATAATTATTCTTTAAGTATCGTTTGCATTTTTTGTGTGTTCACTTTTAATTCTAGTACAGTCAATTATAAGATATTTCATCTTGTTGTACTAGTAATGTCAATAAATAAATCAAATCAAATCAAATCAAATCAAATCAAATAGGCCCCATAAACATCATTAAGGATGTCAAATCTGACGATTGAAAATGTCATCATATAGGAGAAAACGTAAACAAAGAATGAATGTAAAAAGAGAACAAGTTGACATCCTCAATGCCAAGTACTGCCAAATATTAAAAAAAAAGTATATCGGCTGATCGCTTGGCTTAACCTTATTCAGTGAATCCTGAAAGAAACTAAAACCAAACGAAATTTCAACAACATAATGAAGTATTTTTTATAAATTTTTTTTAAGCTTACAATGAAATGTCTTTTCGTTCTTTATTCATTCGTTTTTTCATAGTTCTTCTTGTCCTCTATGTGTGTTCAAGATCTGTTATTCTTGGCCGGCATTTACCACAGGGGTGACTACCAAACAAATGGTTGTCCAACTTTGTTATTAGTTGACCATTTGGTTGTAAATCAAACTGTTTTTAAAAATTTGGTCGAAAGGTTAACCGGATTGGAGTTTCTGGTATTCCATCGCATCATCTGCGGTATTCTTCTACAAATGACTCGAGTCAAACATCAATGTTATGAGCTCCGACGAAAATAGTCTAATAGTCTAGTCCACTATCATCTGCATAAGGTCGTTGTCATCGTTGCTGCCCAACTAGGGTCTTAAGCCCACAAAAGCCTCATTTAACACCTGATTTCGCTGAATTTTCGAACAGTCGGTTGGACTAGGCCTCCCGTTCTTGGCACATACTTCGATACAGCAGCCGATACAGTCGATCTGCCGACTAAGGTTCTTAAGCCAGCAAAAGGCCATTTGGCTCAAATTTGGAACAGTGACTTGCCCTGTTAATGTATTTTACCCATTTTTTTCTATGTCCATTGCAACTGGTTCTTGTGCAATGGGGTGTAAATGAAAATCAAAGGCCTTATTACAAGAATTTTCTCAAGAAACTATTCGCTGCATGTGGAAAGATGATAAGTAACTTCTTTTCTTATTTCAAGGCTTTTTTGTTCATCAATTTGGATTTCAAAACAATGGCCATCAAAAAAAAAACTCCTTGGACTGATGACTTTTTGAACCGTCCGCCACTTTTGGGTGAGATGGATGAATCGATCCGTATGGAAAGCCTTATCTACATTAGGCACTTCCAATTCTCATTTGGGCATTTTAGGGGCACTTAATCAAAACGATCATTCGTCATTTTCGGATAATTTCTTCAGCTACGTCGCATCGTCAACATCGACTACAAATAAGACATGTGAGGTCTGTCTGTACGTGCCCCCATCCATGCGTCCAAGAACCCAGGGAAAAGTTGTTGATATGACATTCATATCATGGTGTATCAGGAAGATGAAATGATTTCTCTGTGTTCTTTCATTGTTCGTTTCCCGTTCTTAAATAAAAGAAAGGAAACCAAATGAAACAAAAACTGAAAACACTTGGCATGGTGATCTGTCCGTCGCAAACCTCTTGGCGTTGCTCTCATTGTACTTGGCCTGGGCGCAGTCGCTAGTGATATCACCAGTGATATTGCCGGTGGCCGAGGTGTAGCCGGAATCGGCAAATCAGCTATCTGGTGTGATGATGACGATGACGATGGCGGTGGTGGTGGTGGTGGAAGGTGCCCGGCTTGCATTCAATCAATCAAAATAACGACAGAAAACTGACTTATAAATGAAATTACCAAAGCCCCAACAACAATGTAAAGTGAACTCCAAGCAGAAGATCTATCAACTGGTGAGTTTGAGCAACTGCAGTTCATGCGCTGATGTGGCCTGCACCATTAATGACTGATGGACGCACGGTTGTGTGCTGACTTTAACAAGTGCACGGCCGTTTGTAGTTTCAAATGTCCCATTCTGTTCAGCAGTATATTCAGCTCAGTTTACATTGTCTTTAAATTTTATATTCAATTTTTTTTATTATTAACCAACAACTCAAAAAACCAATGAAAATCTGATATTGGTATTGAACAAAAAACAAAAAAAAAACAAAAACCCTCATAAAAAATAAAAATTCTTAGCTCTTTGCCAAAGAATTTTGCTGTTTCTTCATTCACTCAGTGTAAAAACGAGGCAAGGTAAAGAAAATATGAGGAAGCCCTTTATTTTAATAAGAGGTCCAAATCGGAATATATTTCGATAAGGTATAAATTTTTCACCGGATTTTGACGAAAGGTGGTTTAAGTATGGGTGGGTATCCAGAGTTCGGCCCGACCGAACTTAACGCCTTTTTACTTGTTTTTTTTTTGTAACTCACATCACTTTTGACTGAAGAATCGGACCTTAGCGTATATCGCAACAAAAAATAGTAAATTTTATTAGATTTCCAAAACAGTTAAAATATTTGTAATCGATTTTGAAAGGCTTTCACAAGGAACAAAATAAGACACCAACTTCTGCGAAAATTTCAAAAAAAAAATTGTTTGTAAAATTTCTTGCACACTTTAAAATTAGGCCTGTTTTTTGTAGAGTTTTTAAGCACTTGACAGCCCGAACAAAATTTTGCAGGGCCAAGGTGACCAACTTTGAAGGCCCACCAATGGGCCCCTGCGACATCTAGGGACCTGAAACTTTGCATAAAATTTTGCACTGGATAACACCTCAGCTATAACCATGTAAAATTGCATGAAGATATCTCTATCCGTTCCAAAATGGTAAACTTATGAAATGAATAAAATTTGAATGAAATTTTGCACGATGTGTTTTGCTGTGATATCCAACAACTGTGCAAAGTATGGTTCAGATCGGTCCATAACCAGATAAAGCTGTCATATAAACCGATCTTGGGTCTTGACTTCTTGAGCCTCTATGAACTGTTATGCTACTGGAGCTATATCAAGTTATGGTCCGATTCGGACCATAAACGAATGCTGCACATTCTCATTTCAGTTCGGATGAGAATTGCGCCCTCTAGCGGCTCAAGAAGTCAAGTTCCAAGATCGGTTCATATGGCAGCAATACCAGATTATGAACCGATTTGAATCGTACTTAGCACAGTTGTTGGAAGTGATGCTAAAACACCACGTGCAAAATTACAGCCAAATCGGATAAGAATTGCGCTTTCTAAAAGCTGAAGATGTCAAGATTCCAGATCAGTTTGTATGACAGCTACATCGGGTACATACTTGGCACAGTTGTTGGAAGTGACACCGAAACACAATGTTTCATTTTTACATTTTTTGATGTCCGAAGGGGGGCGGACCCTTCCCCAAACCCCCTGCACCGTTTTAAATTTGTATGCCACCTCATGGTACCCCAAAAACACGGGATCAAGTAACCTGGGGGGACGCCCTATTTCGAAACCCACCCGAACGGACATATTTACCGACTGGGACAATATGGGTATCATATGAAAGGTATTTAAGAGTATAGCACGAACTTGGCATAAAAATGTCACCATAAGTGTCGGAGGGCCACAAATTAACGCGACTATTTAATTTGGTGATGTGAAAACCAAACTGTCGACGATAGTATCGATGGGCACTATCGAAAATGTCTTGCCGCATAGTGCCGATAGTGCTAACGATAGATCTCCATATCTTGTTGTTGTATATTTTCATATGGAGGTGACGATCCTCGTCAACATCCTGTAGGCAAACCAGCTCGTTCCGGTCCCAAAGACCGATAGCCGCGGGAATAGGGTGGTCATTGGCTATTTCAAGGGGCCAATAACCCGCCTTATCATATGAGAATCTCCACTCGATACCACAGATTGTCCGCGACTGCCGTTGCGGCTACTGCACATGGAGCATTCCACTATCTGGGAACTGTGAACGCGCCCTGTAGCTCGCAATTAAGCTTCACGTGACAGCAATGCACACCACACACATCAGTCCGCAATGTTCCAGCCTAGGTGATGTTTACTGCTATCCCGTGCCGGGACTATACTCTAATCGAGACTGATGGAGCTGGCTCACCATTAAAAGACATGACGTGGTGGAATATTAAGTCGCCCAGGACAATATAGGACTTATATGAAAAGTGTTGTGGAGTAGAGTGTTGGCCGCCGTGGCGCAGGATTAGCATGTTCGCCTATGACTCCATACTCCTGGGTTCGAATCCTGGCAACAACATCCAAAGCAAAATGTTCTGCAGTGCTTATTCCCTCCTTATGCTGCCTACATTTGTAAGGTAGTGTGCCGTTTAAAACATAAGATGTAAGAACTTATTTTCAAAGACATATCACCCTGCGGCACACCTCACAGTGGGGCATTTGACTACAAAAGTGTCATTTGATTCAACATTAAAATTTCAAACTATAACAAAATGCTATTCGCCATTCTTTTTCTACACCTACAAATCATATTTCATAACGATCAACCTGTCCATGGGTTGTTGATTCATGATTTAAACAACAACTTTGGAATCAAATTCCCCATTGTGCGCCGGTTGGACTCGGCTTGAAAAGTATCATTGTGCTTAAATCTGAATCGTACACCAATCATAAGTATGTGTGATGTTTGCCCCCTGTACCTTGATAGAATTTTTGTGGGAAAATTTGCATTTTAGAGTAGAGTTCAACTAGGGATGATTCCTCGGGAATCGCAAAGGAAATGCGGTGAAACTTGTATTTTCCCTAAAAAGAAAATTCTTCTAAAATAAACCTACTTTCCTACCCATCCTCGTCGTTTGTTAGAAAATTTAAGATGTTGGGAATTCAATCGCACAACAGCCTTCGGATAGCACAGAAAAAGAGAGTGAGAGAGGAAAAAGGAATCCATCATTTTTTGCTGGCTGTAGATTTTGGAGTTCTCTTCTGTTGACTGTTCACTGTTTAAATTGGTTGCAAATTGAATATAAATAAATAAAAAGCGCGCATGTGTGCCTCGTTGCACTTTATTGCGGCACACACTGACTGACTGAACATGGTCGTCTATAGCGTTTTTGTGTTTTTGCCTTCTTTACACCAAAGAAGGTTGCTTCTTAAACACAACGTGCCATGGGTATGGATACTCACTTGCACGCACTCAGCCAAGTCACTTGTTCGCTTGCAATCTGCCCTACTCGCCAAATGGCAAAGTGACGGAGTGACAGGCGCACTGAGTGAGTAAATGACAGTGCTGTGTTGGAATGGAATGGATGGATGGCTTGCCTTACAATTTTCTTGGGGTTTTTGGTGTTTTTATGAAGAGCGACATTCATAAAACGTGTCTTGACGTTTATTTTCTTTGTAATTGATACTTGGTTTGATTGTCTGATTGTTTTCACTGTTCTTCTCTTATTAATGCTGCTGCTGTTGCTCATCGACAGCCAGCCAGTCAGTCAGTTGGTTCGTCTGCGTCTCCATTTGCAGTTGTCTGTCTGATATTAGCCCCTTCCACCCTCAAAAAGCGTCTCCACTGCAGCGGGGAAATTTTAATGCCAAGCAATTAAATTTGCTGTTACTTTTCCTTTTCTGTCTCTCTTTCTTTGTTTTTGTTTTTTTTTGTTTGTTTTGTTTTTCTTGTCTAAATACAATCAAAATAAATACATTTGGAGAGAACATTGACAGTTAATGATCACTTAAATTGAAGTATTATATGATTAACAAACGTCAAATGGATTTAATGGAGGCAATACGTATCCATCATGCCAGCCCCTCTGGATATGTGATTAATTTAGCCGCCCGAAATGTAGCAATCACCAATGGGAGAAGTGAAAACAAAACAAGGGAAACAAATCAAAGAACTCCCAGGAGACAACAAATGAAGGTATCATGTGAAAACTCATTTCAAATCCAAACTCAGCAGAAAAGAACAAAAACATATGCTCTCCATAAAGTGGTGTAGTTTTATGTAACAATAAAACTTAAAAAACAAGTAAAAGCATGCTAAGTTCGGCCGGGCCGAATCTTACATACCCTCCACCATGGATCGCATTTGTCGAGTTCTTTTCCCGGCATCTCTTCCTAGGCAAAATAGGATATAAGAAAAGAGTTACTCTGCTATTAAAACGATTTCAAGATATGGTCCGGTTTGGACCACAATTAAATTATATGTTGGAGACCTGTGTAAAATGTCAGCCAATTCGAATAAGAATTACGCCCTTTGGGGGCTCAAGAAGTAAAATAGAGAGATCGATTTTTATGGGATTTTTATGTCTGAGTTTGGTATCTCTGCAAAACTCTAGCCTATCGTGTGATCTCTTTAATATCCTGCTGGAGAAGATTATACGAGATTCAGATGTCAATAGATGTGGCACACTAATCACAAGAGAGCACATGCTACTCGCCTATGCCGATGACATCGATATCATATGTCGGTCACCGGAAGTAGTAACTGTATCCTTTCAAAGAATCGAAAGAAAGTTAATGAAAATGGGTCTGGCAGTAAATGTAGAAGGGAAGAAATGGATGGTTCCAACTCCCAAAAAGCCTTGCACAACCGAGCAGATAAAGAAAATGCAGAAAGTGGGGAACCACAACTTTAAGATAGTCATTAACTTTATCTACCTCGGCACCGCCATAACCGAAACAAATGACACCAGTTTTGAGATTAAGCGTAGAATAATGCTGGCAAACCGATGCTTCTTTGGACTAAGTAAGCAGTTTAGAAACAAGGCCACCTCTCGACAGACGAGGATTGCACTATACAAGACACTGATACTACCCATGCTGTTATATCGTTCTGAGGCATGGGTACTTGTGAAAGCAGATGAGGCAATACTTGGAGTATTTGAGAGTAAGATTCTTCGTAAAATATATGGACCAGTTTGCGTTAATGGAGAATATAGACGACGTATGAACCACGAGCTGTTTGGGCTGTATGACGACGATAGCATCAAAATACAACGGCTGCGTTGGCTAGGTCATGCTGTCAGAATGGATGAAAAAGCTCCAGCAAAGAAGTCTTTTGAAGGCAAACACGGTGATACACGCAAACCGGGAAGACCAAAAGCCCTATGGAAAGATCAAGTTGTGGGAGACACCTCGAAACTTGGTGTCAGAGATTTTAGAATTAGCGCAGAAGATCGAGGCGCTTGGAACGCTATTCTAGATTCGGCTAATGGAACAAATATTGTGTCATAGCCAATTAAAGTATAAGGTAGTCCTATAGAAATTAAATTTTGACAAAATTTCCTATAGAATTGAAATTTTTACAAAATTTCCTATAGAAGTGAAATTTTGACAAAATTTCCTGTAGAAATAAAATTTTGACAAAATTTCCTTTGGAAATAAAATTTTGACAAAATTTCCTTTTGAAATGAAATTTTTACAAAATTTCCTATAAAAATGAAATTTTGATAAAATTTCCTATAGAAATGAAATTTTGACAAAATTTGCTATAGAATTGAAATTTCGACAAAATTTCCTTTTGAAATGAAATTTTGACAAAATTTTCTTTTGAAATGAAATTTTGACAAAATTTCCTATTGAAATGAAATTTTGACAAAATTTCCCATAGAAATGAAATTTTGACAAAATTTCCTATAGAAATGAAATTTTGACAAAATTTCCTATAGAAATGAAATTTTGTTATAGAATTAAAATTTTGACAAAATTTCCTATTGAAATGAAATTTTGACAAAATTTTCTATAGAATAGAAATGTTAATACAATTTCCCGAAAAAATTAAATTTTGACAAAATTGATTACGGAAATAAAATTTGGTAAATTTCCCTCAATCTTTCTATGGATTTTGTTGTAGCCTATTGGAAAATTGTTTTAAATGTTTCCTCAAAAATGTAATCTCCACAACCAACATACTTTGTTTTTTTTTTTTTTTAAGTTTTATAATAAAAACAAACTTTTATTGACATGTTTCACAACAAGTCCATATTTATCGTTTCTTCCACACATCATGTGAAAGGCCATTCACATCAAAATACATTTCAAGATTTTAATTTCAGATCAACGGCGGTAGTTTGTGGTGAAATAAATCTCACATTTTGTTTGATGCCTGGCAACTAATGGAGGGTTTGGGTTTAATATCCGTTTGGAAATAATTGGTCTCATTTGGTGAGAAATGAGACAATGCAATCATTCTAACACCAAATGGAAATGTCAACCTTGAAACGTTCAACATGTCACATTGTCCGGCTCTCCTCCTTGCTCTTCCTACTGCGGCAAATCAACATCAAGATCTAAAATGTGGTATATGTTCCCAGTGATCCGAAACACTCCCACAAACCATGATGCATACGAGTTTGCACATGGGAGGAGGTATGCACCATCATGACGATGCACTAAAATGGTGATTTTGGAACATTGTACATGAGAACGTGAGTATTCCTGGGTTTAAGTGTTGCCCATAAATGCTTTAACAACGAACAGCAACTGCAACGATAATAATCCCAACAACGTCAACAACTTTGCAGTTTGTTATTATTCTGTCAACATTTCGTTAAATTAGTTTCTTACCACCAAACTGATCCACTAAATCAACAAACTTTATTGTTATTACTTGCACTTCATTGTGTCAAGAGGCGGCGAGTGTGGAGGAGCGGGCGTGGGGGCAGAGCTATATCAGCCAGACGACCAAAAGTAAACAAATCCCAATCCATGTTCCTGAGAGTCTTGGTACCGCCACAAAATCAAAAAAAAAAACTCAACAATTTTGGTTTTGTTTTTCAGCCCTGCTGAATATGGTGTTTTGCTGCGCTTTCTTTGGGGCCAAGAGAGGAACTTGCTGCAAGACATGGGTGAGTGCAGCACGTATGAATAAGAAAGGAGCAACAACAAACAACACATCAACTCGACTTAAACTGAAAAAAAAAACAAACGATATGTATAATGCAAACATCCGCAAAACGTTTAAGCAGCGTTGGTTCACAATCATGTGAAATAAAGTGGCTACATTTTAAAATTGCTTATACCGAGGAAGTCAAAGGACATCAGACAGAATCAAAGGACCTCCTTTGGTTAAAAATATAAGCTTTGTTTCTGCACATGAGAAATATTCCAACACCATTGCCACGTTATGTTGTATGAATCTCAAGCAAAATCATTATTTTGGACTTATTCTAGGGGGGGATATGACCATGTTTTCTAATATTCACCCTCTTACTAATGCATATGCATACAGGTGCTTGTTCGTATGCAAGCATGTGACTGTGTGTGTGTGTGTGTAAAGCATTGTGATTCAATGTTTTTTGAAAAACTAAAAACAAGAACAAAATCCTTTGTTTTTTGAATAAACAGCTAAGAAAACAGATTTTTAATGTATACAAAAAAAAAACAAAACATACTCTCATTTGGTCTTTACACCATCAGTCAGTTAGCCAGTCAGCGAAAGTACTTGGATTTGCTTGTATGGTAGTTGGGTATGTACCAAAGCAGTTCCCAAACATATGAAGGTATGAAAAAACACATGTCGATGTATGGAAGGTCCATAAGTTAAAGTGGTTACAGTGAAGGGCAAAAGTAATAATAAAGAGTTCAAGATAAAACGGCAAATTTTCCCATATTTGGACCCACCACCTCGAAATATTGATCTGCGAAAGTGTATATATACTTGATTGCCTTGACATTGGAAGTCGTTCTAGCTATGTCCGTACATACGCCCGTCGATTCGTCTGTGGAAACCACGATAGCTAGTCGCTCGAAATTTTGCACAAATTCTTCTTAGCGATGTACGTCGCTGGGGATGTCAAATGGGCGATATCGGTTCAGATCTGGATAAAGCTGCCTTATCTTCTTCGACCCCTTGAAGGTTCAATTTGGTACGTCGAAATTTTAATCAGAAATTCCATGCTTACTTGACTAACAGTCTGACAATATAAGTTCCTTAATTATACCCTCCACCATAGGAGGGGGTATACTAATTTCGTCATACTGTTTGTAATTACTCGAAAATTTCGTCTGAGACCCCATAAAGTATATATATTCTTGGTCGTCACGACATTTTATATCGATCACAAATACTATTTATTAGTGTAGGTCGGTTGGTATTGTAAATGGGCCATATCGGTCCATGTTTTGATATAGCTGCCATATAAACCGATCTTGGGTCTTGACTTCTTGAGCCTCTAGAGTTCGCAATTCTTATCGAATTGGAATGAAATTTTGCACGATGTGTTTTGTTATGATATCCGACAATTGTGCCAAGTATGGTTCAAATCGGTCCATAACCTGATATAGCTGCCATATAAACCGATCTTGGATCTTGACTTCTTGAGCCAATTGAGCGCGCAATTATCATCCGATTTGGCTGACATTTTGCATGAAGTGTTTTGTTATGACTTCAAATAACTGTGCTCAGTATGGCGTAAATCGATATAGGACCTGGCTGCCATATAAACGGATCTGGAATCTTGACTTCTTGAACCTCTAGAGGTCGCAATTATTATCCGATTTGGCTGAAATTTTGTACAACGGCTTCTATCATGACCTTCAACGTGTCTAGTATAGTCTGAATCGATCAATAGCTTGATTTAGCTCCCATATAAACCTATCTCCCGATTTTGCTTCTTGAGCCCCTACAAGGCGCAATTCTTATCCGAATGAACTGAAATATAACTCAATCACTTCTACAATGTGCAGCATTCATTTATGGTCCGAATCGGACTATAACTTGATATAGCTCCAATAGCATAACAGTTCTTATTCAATATTCTATGTTTGTCTAAAAAGAGATACCGCGCATAGAACTCGACAAATGCGATCAACGGTGGAGGGTATATAAGATTCGGCCCGGCTGAACTTAGCACGCTCTTACTTGTCTTTAAGTTTGGATATAAGGTGTACTCCATTCTTAAAATACTTCGTTTCAGCCCGATATTCTCATGATGTCTGATTTAGTGGTGTTTTCGGGGGCCAGATACTTGGCCCTGAAAAAATATCAGCATCGTGCTCTTCTCTCAAATACCATTTATCTATATTTCCATTGGCTTAAGAGGAGTTTACAGTATGAGGCGTCCCCCAAACACATGGCACCAAAATAGGTTATCAAATTCGTTTTCAAATCTCAAATACCTTTCGTTTGAGCCACATATTGGCATGGTCGAAATTTGTTTGTGTCGACCATGCTGAGGCTTATTTAAGCTTCATATTGCAATAGCCAGCAAATGTTTACTATTTGGGTGGTGTTGTTACGACTGGCAACCATACAGATATCAACCATACAGCGTTTCAGGCCAGCCTGGAGGGACATGTTGGCGTTTTCCTCAAACAGTTGTGCCAAACGCTTTCGATGGATCGAGGGCCACGAGCCACCCAAATCTGTGCTGCGATGCCATGCAAAGCAGTTGTGTGTTCTATGTACTCTTCGAAATCCATGCTGTTGCTCGGTGAATGGAAATTATGTAACAAGGCACGGGAGTAGTAGTCCTTAAAGCTTCTGGTCGGTCTGTATGACTCCCCCAGATTTCAGTGGCGGAAACACTCTGTCTTCATCTTCCAGACCTCGGATAGACTGGTTGATGGCGTTTGTAAGGTACTCGAATCCAGGTTATTCCAAATTCTTCAGCATCAGCGTGAAGATTCCGTAGGGGCCTAGCACCTTGGATGTTCGTCCAGGGTAAACTGCGATGGCTGTCCATCGGCTCGTAGACCATGGATACGGTGGATTACTCTCTACCTAGCCTTGATGTAGGTCAGTTTGGATTGTAAATAGGCCAAATCGGCTCCCATATAAACTGATTATGATCCATGAGCCTCTAGAGGGCGCAATTCCCATTCGATTTGGCTAAAATGTTGCACTGTGACTTCTCCTATGTCCTCCACCATTTATGTTAAGTATGTTACTAATCGGTCTTTTACTTTCACTTTACCTCTTGATCCTCAAAGGCGCAGCCAAACTCAGCACGTATTCCGTGTTTTTCAATATTTTCTAAAGTTTCTTTTATAACAAGTAAAAAAGAATAAAGTTCGTCCGGGCCGAACTTTGAAGACCCATCACCTCGGATATATGAAAAATGCATCTTTATGGGTCCATAGCAGCTATATCTAAACATAGTCCGATCTCCACCATATTTAGGAAGGCTAACACAACTCATTGCACCTAATTTATAGGTTAACAAATGCACCTAAGAACTTAAATCGGGAGATTGGCATATGCATATGACAGCTATATCCAAATATAGGCCGATTTAAGGTAAATATATGGGGCACGGTTGTCGAAGAGCTTTACAGGGCTCACTGTGCCAAATTTTAATGAAATTGAAAAACATTTGTGCACTTTTTTATTTTCAAGGCCTTAAATCGGGAGATTGGTCTATATGGCAGCTATATCTAAATATATACCGATATGGGCCATATTGAACAGGAATGTCGAAGAGCCTAACAAAACCCACTGTGTCAAACTTCAGCGTCATCACTCACGTCACTTAAATCGAGAGATCGGCATACAGGGCAGCTATATCCAAATATAGCCCGATCTCGGCCACACTCGATAGGAATGTGGAAGAGCTCACTGCGCTAAATTTCAAAATCGGTTAATAAATTCACCTAAAACCTTAAATCGGGCGGCCGGTATATAAGGCAGCTACATCCAAATCAGAACCGTCTGGGCCATATTAAACAGGGATGTCGAGCAGCACAATTCGCTAAGACAAAATTCTGAACAAATATGATAATAAATGCGCCTATTATGGGCCTCGACTATAAAGCAATAGATCGGTGTATATGGCAGCTATATCCAAATCTGGACCGATCTGGACAGACTTTAACAAAGATGTTGTGGCATCTTACATAACCCACTGTCCGAATTTCAGCGAAATCGGAATATAAATGCAACTTTTATGGGCCCAAAACCTCAAATCGAGAAATCGGTCTAAATGGCAGCTATATCTACTCCTCCACAAGGATGTGGAGGAGCCTAACACAACCCGGAAAATAAATGTGGCTTCTATGGGCCAAAGACTTCGACAGATCGGTCTATATGGGGGCTATATCAAGATATAGTCCAATATAGCCCATCTTCGAACTGTTGTGCCTATGGAATAAAAAGATTCGATGCAAAGTCTCAGCTATCTGAGATCTCTATTCTTAAACACTGTAGAGTGAGTTGAGCAGACAGACGGACGGACGGCCAAGAGAATATGTATTTTGTCAGGTCGGAGATGGATATTTCGATGTGTTGCAAACGGAATGACAAACTTAATATACCCCCATCCTTCGGTGGTGGGTGTAAAAAAAAAAAAAAAAATTCTTTATCGATATAGGAAAAGGCGAATTATTTTTGCCCATCACATTTGCTGCGGTTGGGATCATGATTAGAATGTACCCCACCAAAAGGGTATGTATGTATGAGGAAGCTTGGGGCGGCTGGTGGCGAAGGCAAGTCTTTCTTTGTCAAGGGCCTGGAGTGATGTTAAGTTGAGCAAAGTTTTCATTGACTTGAACCCGTTTCGCCTCCACCGCTTTATGGTTCAGTTTTCAGTTCGTTCGTTGTTATTTGTATTATTTGTGTAGTTAAGGTTCTGTTTGTTTTTACCACTCAAGCAATCATTGTGGCGGCATAAATTACCAAAGTTGTTGCTGCTCTTATTCTGGTGCTGTTTTTTGGATGGTGTCGTTGGTTGGTGTTGTTGCTGTTGTTATTTATTTTTGTGAGGGTCGTTAATTTGTTTTCTTATGAGGTACTTTATTATAAAGCTCTGAAAAAAAAAAAAATAATAATAATAATGACGATAGCCCAAGCCCAGAATGGACGGGCGGAACGTGGTAATGAAGCGAGAGCTCCATGTGCTGCGATTGCCATGGCTGCTGCTCTTTTTGTTTTAGTCCGCCCGTGATTGCCTTCCCCCACTGAAATAACTTGTGGAGGGGCATCAACAGTCTGTCTGTCGGTCCATCCATCCGCCCATAGGTACCATCATCGTCGTACATCGATGGTCGCTTGCTTGTAATTTGTTTATCTTTGATTGTTTATTTGCTCTGTGGGCTCGAGTGGAGGAGTGTGTGCCCTGTTTGTTGGGGATATTTTGGCTATTTGTTGTGATTTAGCATTCAATTCGTTTATGTTAAAGCGTATTTGTTTTAGCTGGATTTGATGTGTTATGGCTGCTTACAGCGTCGTTTCGTGCCACTTCTGCCTTGCTTGTCCCCATCCCATGTTAATATGATTTTAAATGAATTCCCAAAGTCCATGGAAGCGTGGAGCAAATATGGAATTCACAATTTCTCACCTTTAAGCTTTGCTAAATGGCATTTTGGCAGTCTGTGTGATTGCAAGGCCCACTAGCCCGCTAGCCCCCTAGCCCCCAGTCATCCTGTCGTTCTTGTTTTCATCTTTACGTCTGTCTGTCTGTCCATCACTACTTGGCCACGTTACATATGTTGTGGCCAAAAAGCCATCTTGTCAGCCAGCTGCCGATAAATAGTTGAGGCGTGTTGTGTTAGAAAACTCCAAACATTTTGATGACTTTCCTTGGCCGCCGCTTTTATCGGCGAGTTGTGAATATGGAAAAGCTTTCGAAAAAACACAACAACGCAGACCCCTCCATGCAGCGCCAACTTGTTTTTAGGCATGACCACTGACTTTTTACTTCGCCACAGTCAATCTTCAGCTATCGTGTCAGTTTTAAATCATTGTAAATGCTGGCACTCACTGACTGCCCCGATGTTTGGCTACAAGTCAGATGTCTTGGCCAATGCTTGGTTGCTGTTCCAGCTCCTTTAAGAATGCAATTGTTGTTGCAGTTGTTGTTGTTGCGGCGTTTATAACACGTTAAACATTGGAAACATTTAAAACGTGATCCTAAAAATGATTTTTGCCATTTTTCATGTTTAGAATTTGTGGATTTTCTTTTCTTTAAAAGAAGCATAGCAACATCGGACACAGGGAAGTTTTTAGCTGCCTTTCTTTGCTTCAATCACTCCAACTCCCCTTAAGCCAATGCACCCTCGTTCTTAGACATCGGAGTTGCCACAACCAAAATTTATCAAATTTTTTTTTTATTAGAATGAGAATTTCAAATAATTTCTTAGAGAAAAAATGTTGATTAAATTATTACAAAAAAAAAATTCTATAAAAAACATAATTTTATAAATTTTGACAAAATTTCCTTTAAAAATTTAAATTTGACTAATTTTCCAACAAAAAAAATTTTAATTTTTTTCAATTTAAACATTTTATCAAATTTATAAGTGAAAAAAAATTTTGACAAAACTTTCTATAGAAATTAAATTTTGACGATTTTGGCAAAGTTTTTCACGACACACTTCCAACAACTGTGCTAAGTATGGTTCAAATCGGTTCATAATCTGATATAACTGCCATAAAATCCGATCTTGGGTCTTGAATTCTTGAGCCTTTACACAGCGAAATTTTCATCCGATGTGGCTGAAATTTTGCGTGAGATATTTTGTTATGACTTTCAACAATTGTGCTAAGTATGGTCTTAATCGGTTCATATAAGCCGATCTGGGATCTTGACTTCTTGAGCCTCTAGAGTGCGCAATTTTATCCGATTTAGCTGAAATGTAGGATTTTGTTTCGTCTTCCAACACCTATGTCATGGCTAGTCTAAATCGGTTGTAGAACCTGATATACCGATCCCCTATATAAACCGATCTTCCGACTCTTTTCCGATTTGGACAACATCCAAACCAAGCAGTAATGTCTGAATCGGTCCATAACCTGATATAGCTTAGATAGCATAGCATATTTGATACCTTAATCTTCAATTTTCCTATAAAGAGATACCGGGCAAAGAGTTTGACACATGCGATTCATTGTAAAGGGTATATAAGATTCGACTCGGCCGAAGTATGCACGCTTTCACTTGTTAAAGTTTTCTTTTATAGACGAGTCTACGAGTATCGTGCATAGAAATAAATCTGTGTTTGTTGGTTCCGTGTGTACTCGAAAACGGCTGAACTGACTTGTTTGAAATTTTCACAGATTGTGTAGGTTGGCCCGGAAGGAGCTATAGCCATATAATTTTTTGTTATCGGAAACGGGGCGGACCCTCCCCCTTGCGCCAACAGCACCGCCAAAAATTAAAAGTTGACCTATCGGGACAATATGGGGCTCAAATGAAGGGCATTCGGGAGTAGCGTACAAATGTGGTAATAACCAGTAAGGAAACGCTAAAGTCGGGCGGTGCCGACCTTATAATACCCAACACCACCTAATGCATGTAGTACTTTTTATATGTAGAACTTATCTCGAGATCTAGTCCGACTTTAATTTGGATACCAATTGAAATAGCAATTTAGAACATTGTAAGATTTTCCTACCATAGGACAAAAGATTTGGATTTCCATATCATTAAAAGGCCATATCGGATAAAAGATTATTAGGAGTTATATCGAACCGTGTGGTTTTTACTGACATAAAAGTCCATATCGAATGAAATATACACATTGGAGCTATATCTAAATTAGGACTGATTTAAATGAAATTTTACGCACGTATTGGCACGTCAATTTAAACGTCTCATGCAAAATCGGGCGAAAATTGAGGATTCTACAGCCTTAAAAGGCCATATCGGATGAAAGATATAAATGGTAGCTATATCTGCACACATGACATGACGTCAAATAAAGCACCTCATGCAAAATTTTGTAAAGATCGGACTAAAATTGTGGATTCTACAGCCTTAAAAAGCCAAATCGGATGAAAGATATATATGGGAGCTATATCTAACTCTGAACCGATTTTTATAAAATTTTGCACATACATTGAGACTTCACAAAAACGACTCCACGCCAAATTGGGTAAAGATCGGACCAAAATTGTGGCTACTACATCTTTAATAGTCCAAATCGGATGATAGATATCTATGGGAGCTATCTCCAAAACTGAACCGATTTTGATGACATTTTCTAGATTAAGTGCAGTAGCAAAACTGTCCATGCCAAATTTTGTGAAGATCGGTTGAAAATTGTAGCTACTACGGCCATTTAAGTGCAAATCGGCCGATACATATATATGGGAGCTATATCTAAATCTGAACCGATTTTTATGAAATTTTGCACACATATGAGGACGTCAAATAAAACACTCCATGCCAAATTTTGTAGAGATCCGTACAAAATTGTGGCTTCTACAGCCTTAAACGGTCATATCGGATGAAAGATATATATGGGAGCTATATCTAAATATGAACCGATCTTCATGAAATTTTCCACACATGTTAGGACGTCAAATGAAACACCTCATGCAAAATATTTTAAAAATCGGACTAAAACTGCGGCTTCCACAGCCTTAAAAGTCCATGTCGGATGAAAGACATATATGGGAGCTATATCTAAATCTAGGCCGATTTTCATGAAATTTTGTACACATATGTAGATCTCAAATCAAATACCCAACGCCAAATTTTGTGAAGATCGGACGAAAATTGTGGCTTCTACAGCCTTAAAAAGCCATATCGGATGAAAGATATATATGGGAGCTATATCTTAATATGAACCGATTTTTTTCAAAATCAATAGTGTTTGTCCTTGGACAAAAAAAGTGACATGTGCAAAATTTCGTGACAATTGGACAACAAATACGACCTGCACTTTGATTACAAGAATACATGGACTCACAGACGGACAAGACTAAATCGAATCAGAAAGTGATTCTCAGTCGATCGGTATACTTATCAATGGGTCTAGCTCTTCTCGTTCTTAGCGTTGCAAACAAATGCACAAATCTATAATACCCGGTACTACAGTGGTGGCAGCTATTTTGAAATCTGGGCCAAATTGAGAAAGGACGTCGAAGGGCCTAATACAACTCGCTGTCCCAAATTTCAACGATTTCTGACAACAAATGCGCCTATTATGGCCCCAAAATATAAAACCGAGAGATCGGTCTATATGACAGCTATATCCAAATCTGAACCGATCTGGGCCAAATTGACGAAGGATATCCAAGGGTCTAAGAAAACTCACTGTCCCAAATTCCAGCAAAATCGGTTAATAAATGTGGCTTTTATGGGCCTAAGACCCTAAATCGGAGGATCGGTCTATGTGGGGGCTATATCAAGATATAGTCCGATATAGCCCATCTTCGAACTTAACCTGCTTATGGATAAAAAAAAGAATCTGTGCAAAGTTTCAGTTCAATATCTTAATTTTTGAAGACTGTAGCGTGATTTCAACAGACAGACATGTCTAGATCGTCTTAGATTTTTACGCTGATCAAGAATATATATACTTTATAGGATCGGAAATGGATATTTCGATGTGTGGCAAACGGAATGACACAATGATTATTATTATATATTATGATTATTATTTAGTGATATCCGAGGGATTCGAATCCTCCACCTTACCTTAGTGTTCAAAAACGCCAGAACTCGGATATGGCTTATAGTAATCCAAAAACAAAAAATTGATATAAAGATTTGGGGTCATATATCCTAGGGGGAGGCCCTACCGCAACACCCACCGAAACGAACTTATTTATCGATTGAGACAATATGGGTATCAAATAAAAGGTATTTAAGAGTAGTGTACGAACGTCGTATTTTTGGGGTCAATTCCCAGAAGAGTCGCTCCACCCTAGAATTATAGTCCAATCGACATGTATACCAAGCGGGACAGTGTGCGATTCAAATGAAAGGTATTAATGAGTTGAGTGCGAATAGAAACAATTGTAATATTAGGACTATGTCAAAGGGGGCCGCACACACTTTAAGGTATAGCGAAGCAAACCAGTTTTCTATAAAAAAAAAATTCGACAAAAATTCCTATAAAAATAATTTTACAAAATTTCTTGTAGAAAAAGAATTTTAACAAAACTATCCCTAGAAACAAATTATTTACAATTTTTTTTTTTTACTGGGTAACAGGTTTTGGTTTTTATGTGCGATGTTCCTTCTTAATGCACTTAAATAAAAGTACCCCGATATGATCCAAAATTCGTCCCAAAAGAGGCATTTTGGGGCATAGCCGACTGATGATGAAGCTTTGGAGAACTACGCAAATAGCAATCTCCGTAGCCTGCCCAATGCATAGAGCCCACATTCTGTTTTAACTTTTTGTTTTACCTTCTATTCTAAATAGAAGTAAAATTAAAGTAAATTGGATCCAGCGGTACAAAGAAATCAAACAATGAAATAAAATAATTGCAAAATTTTCATAAAAAAAAAACTTTTAAAAACTAATGACATTTTAAAGAAGTTTTGCATTTTGTATGCCTTTTATAAAAATGTCAAAATTGATTTTTAGTTTTTTTTTTGGCTGTACTCATGGCAACACTGGCCTTTGCCAGTAAATGCCATAAAGCGGTTATTGGTTTGGTCGCTTTGTTTCGATTTCCTCCTAACAAGACATGTAGGGGGAAAATAAGGTCACGTAAATCAGTGAGATGGTGTCTTGAAAGACGTTAGAGACATGGCAAAAACCAAAAGGCAAAGAAAAGAACATTTATAACATTCACATCATCAATAGCCCCACAAAATGGCAATTGGTTTGGCCATAACAGTCACTGTTAGCAGCAGTTCACCAACCAGCCAGCCCATCACTTGCCAGGAACATTATCCATCTTCCCAATCCAGGCAGTCATCCATCCATCCATCCATCCATTCATTCAGCCCATCTAGGCATCCTCCTCCACCCGGCAAACGTCCTTTCGGCAGCGGCGACAGCAGTTGTGGTAACGAGCAGAACAAATGCATCTCAGTCCGTCAGTCTACACCGCCGAGGAGGCTAAAACGTCCTAAACTGTTTAAAAAGTAACCGTAACTGAGGTGATGTTAATGATTTTGCATTTATGGCATCCATACACTTCCCAAGGTTCGTTGGAAAAATCTCCTTCGAGAGGATTTATAATTTTTTTGTGTGTTCCTTTGCATATTTCAACGCGCCTTGCTAGGCATGAATGTCGTGTCTTCGACAAATCTCTGATCTGAAAACTCTTCCCTTAAGAAAAAAAAAAAAAAAAACGTTGTTGCTATTTTGTATTTTGGGGCTAAGCCCGAAACCCCGGAAGTGTTTGGAGTTTGTTTGAAATAGTTTGTAAATATTTTATTGCAAGCCAAAATTTAAAAAAAAAAATCTAAAATAATGTGCCTCAGTTAATCATGCCCTGCTATACTCTAAAGACAGGCAAAGTTCAAGATCTCAGCGATGCAGTTGAAGGGCTTTGTCTTTGAGCCGCCCTATAACAGAGCAAATAATTCTTTAGACCTATTTAACTTTTAAGGCTTTTCATTTGGCTGGTGGCTGACTGTGTTTCTTGTCTCTGCCACACTGCGGCTGGCTGTGACTAGAAATTGTGTTTATAACCGTTTTAGCAATTAGTACTTCTTAGACCTTAATGTTCCACAAACATGCAACATCACATTAGTTAGTTGCCATGGTGTGGAAGCCTCCAAATCATACATGTGGCAGGGTTATGAAAGCCCCTTCTCTCCTCTCGCCTCCTTCTTTGCATTAAGTATTGTCTCACATGTGGCAAATGGCAGGGTTTACATAGCAACCGGCACGCTCACTCTAACTATGTGGCATGTATGTGTAAATGGATATGAACACTGCCAGCTTCTGCAAGGCACAAGAGGAGGAACTGGGCTGGCCAGCCATATCCATGTGTAAGGGGCAATTTTCGTTTAATTTTGGTATTGCATTTTGGGTCAAGCTTATCTTACCTTATCGATAATGGCCACTGCTTAGACCGGCTAATTGAAGAGACTGATAAATCATGTGAGCCCTAGTTAGAGTATGACATCACTGAAGCTAGTTGTGCTTAAAGGGGGTGTTAAATAGTCTGAAAATCGTTGCATGATATTTTTGATGTCTTCACTTTATTAAGCATTTTATGATTGCACACAACATTAGATGTCCACAAATAATGTCATGAGTGAAGCGAGCTAGAAAGCCAATATTAAATACGAATTCCCTAGGGATTGTCTACTCTTCGTAATTAGAAAAACTAAATCAGCTGGCTGCTAAATGATTCCCAGGTCAATAATAAAATAATAACATTGTCATCGTATTAAGGACAAAATGCTGCGGGTGCTTTAGAATGACAGTTTTTAAAAGGGGATGGTGTTCCACTCAAACGATGCACTATTTGAATTATTTTATTTCTACAAATAAAAAAAAATTTACCGGCGTAATAACTTCCAATTTTGTCAAACAATTTGTATACGCACCACCATAGGACATTATATTTGTAACACGTCGAAAGATCGGTCTATATGGCAGCTATATTCAAATCTGGACCGATCTGTGCCATAATTAAGAAGTATGTCAAGGAGCTTAACTTTACTCACTGTCCCAAATTTCGGCGGCATCGGGCAATAATTGCGCCTTTTATGGGCCCAAAACCTTAAATCGAAAGATCATTCTATATAGCAGCAATATTCAAATCTGGACCGATCTGAGCAAAATTGAAGGATGAAGTCGAACTTCCTAGCACAACTCACTGTCCTAAATTTCGGCGAAATCGGACAATAAATGCGCCTTTTAAGGGCCCAAAACTTTATATCGAAAGATCGGTCTATATGTTAGCTATATTCAAATCTGGACCGATCTGTGCCATAATTAAGAAGTATTTCAAACAGCTTAACTGTACTCACTGTCCCAAATTTGGGAGACATCGGGCAATAAATGCGCCTTTTATGGGCCTAAGAGCCTAAATCTGAGGATCGGTCTATATGGCAGCTTTATCCAAATCTGGACCGACCTAAGCCAAATTGAAGAAGGATATCGAAGGGCCTAACACAACTCACTGTCCCAAATTTCAGCAAAATCGGGTAATAAATGTGGCTTTTATGGGCCTAAAACCCTAAATCGGAGGATCAGTATATATGGCAGCTTTATCGAAATCTGGACCGATCTAAGCCAAATTGAAGAAAGATGTAGACGGACCTAAGATAACTTACTGTCCCAAATTTCAGCAAAATCGGATAATATATGTGGCTTTTATGGGCCTAAGAGCCTAAATCTGAGGATCGGTCTATATGGCAGCTATATCCAAATCTGAACCGATCTGGGCCAAATTGAGGAAGGGTGTCAAAGGGCCTAACACAACTCGCTTCCTTTAATTTCAGCAAAATCGGATAATACATGTGGCTTTTATGGGCCTAAGACCCTAAATCTGAGGATCGGTCCATATGGCAGCTATATCCAAATCTGGACCGATCTGGGCAAATTTAACGAAGGACTTTCGGGGGCCTCGCACAACTCTCTGCCCCAAATTTCAGCAAAATCGGAATGTGGCTTTTATGGGCCTAAGACCCTAAATCAGCCGATCGGTCTACAATATATAGGGGCTATATCAAGATATAGTCCGATATAGCTCATCTTCGAACTTAACCTGCTTATGGACAAACACAGAATCTGTGCAAAATTTCAGCTCAATATCTCCATTTTTAAAGACTGTATAATGATTTCAACAGACAGGCGGACAGACGGACGGACATGTCTAGATCGTCTTAGATTCTTACGCTGATCAAGAATATATATACTTTATAGGGTCGGAAATGGAAATTTCGATGTGTTGCAAACGGAATGACAAAATGAATATACCCCCGTCCTTCGGTGGTGGGTATAGAAATCAGATCACACCAACCACAGCGATATGCGTCCCTTCCTTGGTTAGGGGACTTATTCAATTAGGTGTGGAGGCTTCAAGGGCCATACATTGTCAGATCGCAATTACATTAAATTTACCGCACAGAAAAAATTAAAAGCCATGTTCAATTAAGAAATTTTATTGGCTTTGGTTGTCAAACAAGTTGTTGTTCGCCACATCCAATCGAAGGGCAATCGCCGTTGAAAAAAATTGTGTTTACGTAACACAGTAAAAAGGCAAAGTTTGCCCCCGAAAATTATACTAAGGAACAGAGGCAAATTTCTCACATATCAATGGGTGCAGTCCGATTCAAGTATAAACTCAATGGTTAGGGGCCTCTTTTTATAGCCGAGTCCGAACGGCGTGTCGCAGTGCGACACCTCTTTGTAGAAACGTTTTTACATAGCATAGTACCTCACAAAAGGAGGGGAAAACCAACGCTTAAAAATTGTTTAGTGATCTCGTCAGGATTCGACCTCAAACGTTCAGCGTCAAAGGCATACATGCTAACCTCTGCGCTACGGTGGCCTCCACGCAGCAGTATATATAAATTCAATGACTTTGCTTTAGTAGCGTGATGGGACTCAGCGGGCAGTTGCCGGACCGCTAAGGCTCTCTGCCCTGTCATCAATCGGAATAGTACGAAGGAGTTACTGGCGTGTGATAAGCGGTTGCTAAGCATATTGACAAGGGTCATAATAGGACACTGTGGAGGCGGTTCTTCTGCAATCTGGTTGGTCTTGCGAACGTACCTCTGGTAGAACTTCTGAGAACCAGACGGGATGGTTAAGACAGAGGGTGCGATAAGATCCGTTGAAGGCATATACGTGTTTGCGTGAGTGATAGGCGTTTCACCTCCTGCTATGGTTCTCCATTCTTACCGTTTCTTTTAGTCATGGAGAACCGCGCGACACCGTCCGAGGTCTGACACCTTCTTTCTCTTCCGTTTCTCTATAGGGTAGGACAATGCGCTAAACTGGCTTTAAAGTGAACTCCCCTATGGTTGATGGCCCATTCATGTTGCTGTTGTTGTTGTAGCCACATTTTCATGCGGAGGTAGCGATCCTAGTCAAGCTCCTGTAGGTGAGCAATCTCATTCCGGTCCAACGCTAAGAAAGAAGAGATAGGCCCAATGATGAGTATCCAGAATCATTTTCCGATTCGATTAAGCCATGTCCGTCTGTGAGTCCATATATTATTATGTTAATCAAAGTACAGGTCGTATTTGTTGTCCAATCCTCACGATATTTTGCAAATGCCACTTTTTTGGCTTAAGGACGAACGCTTTCTATATTGGTAAAAATCGGTTCAGATTTAGATATAGCTCCCATATATAGGTATAGCTCGATTTACACTTAAATGGTGGTAGTTACTACAAATTTTAACTGAACTGCAAAAAATTTTGCACGTATTGTTGTGTTATAGATCTGAACATATCTGCAAGATATCATCAAAATCGGTTCAGATTTAGATATAGCTCCCGTATATATGTATCGCCCGATTTCCATATAAATGGCCGTAGTAACTACAATTTTCAACCGATCTGCACAAAATTTGGAACTGATTGTTTTGTTACTGCACTTATGTGGCCGTAGTAACAAAAATTTTCAGACGATCTGTTCCAAAAAAGTCGGTTCAGATAAAGATATAGCTCTCATATTCATATATCTATTGTAGGGCAGGTGTAGGGTATTATATGGTCGGATCCACCCGACTTTTGCCATTCCTTACATTTTTATACCCTCCACCATAAGATGGGGGTATAATAATTTCGTCATTCTGTTTGTAACTACTCGAAATATGCGCCTAAGACCCCATAAAGTATATATATATATTCTTGATCCTCATGTCATTTTAAGTCGATCTAGCCATGTCCGTCCGTCCGTCCGTCTGTCTGTCGAGAGCACACTAACTTTCGAAGGAGTAAAGATAGCCACTTGAAATTTTGCACAAATACTTTTTATTAGTGTGGATCGGTTGGTATTGTAAATGTGCTATATCGGTCCATGTTTTGATATAGCTGCCATATAAACCGATTTTGGGTCTTGACTTCTTAAGCCTCTAGAGGGCGCAATTCTCGTCCGATTTGGCTGAAAGTCTGCATGAGGTGTTTCGTTATGACTTCCAATAACTGTGATAAGTATGGCGTAAATCGATATATGGTCTGAAGACCATAAAAGCTTTATTTTTCAACTGATTTCGCTGAATTTTGAAACAGGACCCAAATATGGTTCAGATCGGTCTATATTTAGGTATAGTTGCCATATACACCGATCTGCCGATAAAAGGTCTGAAGCCGGTAAAAACCCTATTACCCGATTTCGCTGAAATTTGAAATAGTGCGTAGTTTTAGGTCTCCCAACATCTGACCCAAATATGGTTCAAATCAGACTATATGTAGATATAGCTGCCATATGGACCGATATGCCGGTTAAGCTCATAAAAGCTTCATTTATTACCCGATTTAGTTGAAATTTGAAAAACAAAGTTCAACAGTGACTTATATTTATAAGACCACTCAAAGCCATTGCCGAATTTGGGTGCATAAGGTATCCAATTTTTATCGGTTTGTGACGAAAGGTGGTGGGTATCCAAAGTTCGGCCCGGCCGAACTAAATGCCTTTTTACTTGCTTTATGCTGTCTTCTTGAGTTTTTCTTGTTTTTTGGGATAAGAATGGCGGTTTCCTCCACGACGTACATAAAAACCTTTGCACCTGAGAAGGTTAAGATTAGCAAATAGCACTTTAAATTGGAACGGTCCAACCATATACGGCGCGGTTATCAAAACTACTAATACAAACATTTATGAAATCAAAATGTGTTTATCGACATGGGTGGGTCTATACGGGGACTATATCCTAACCTAGCACGACTTTGACTGTCATATTCGGATGTGAGACTATAATGGGTTAATGTATCTCCTTTTTATGAAGGCAAGCAAACGATCAGGAACTTCATCATAGTCTTTCCATATTTCAATTTTATTCGGCCCTCCTCGGTGATAAAGTTTGGCCAATAAGAAAAAAGCCCTTCGTTCGTAGAACAGTTTACAATTTTCTTGTAAGGCAAACTTTGCACAATTAATAAAGAAGTAAGCTGTAATTTCACATAAATTATAACAGAAAAATGAGTTGCAGTGCAAGAGCCGATACCATCATAGACATCTTAAATTAAATTGTTTCTGATTGTAATAAGAATTTATTAAATATATGAACTTCAAGTGCTTTTCATAAAAATACATCATATTGTCGTTGGCCCATTTAATGAAATTTTCCTTTATTTTGTATTCAGAATGCAGTACTCAATTCAATCTCAAAGAATTAGGATGGCATTTTTTTCCAAGCAATAAATTTGAGACCAAAATTCAAATTATTTGGAAAACCTCTCTCTGCCATATCAAAAAAACAAAGTTTTTCTATAAACAATTTTATACATATTAACAAAATAACCCTGATTGTCTGCATATGAACTCCAAGAAATTTCTATCCACCTTACCATATGTCTGGTCCAATTGAATATTTGAGGCAGAGAGAGAGAGAGAGAGAGAGAGAGAGGGGAGGAAAGAAAAACAATTTTCTAATTTCCAAATAAAATTGACATGACCCGCATTTATCACGAATACCTTCGACTTGCGCTGCCAAGGGGTCCAATGTCTAACCCTTTTCTTTTGTTTGTCCGTCTGTCTGTTTGGCATACTTTTTTCATTGGCATAAAGAAGAAAAAAACAAATTTTATTTATTTTTCAGATTTACAAATAAGGGATATCAGTTCTTAAAGATTTTGTTGGAAGCACAGCTTCTTGCTGGTTGCTGCCGCCTACTTAAGCTAAGAATGCAATTTTCTTAATACTCCAAAGGACAAAGCAACAAGGCTGGCACGCAAGGACACACAAAGCGGCAGCAGCAAGACGGGAGCAGCAAAGAGTGTAGAAATGCCTCTCGAATGGACCAAGTGGAGAAAATGGTTCAGAAATTTCAATGCCTAAATACAAATTTGCTATTTGCCCAACAATTGTTGTTGTCGACTCAAAATGGCAGCGGCGGCAACAATGAAGGCTTATGCCTTCCTTCCCTAAAAAACAGGAAAACAACATTGAGGTAGCAACAAAAACAGCAACAACAAAGAGGCAGATTGTTTTGTTCAGTGTGTTAGCAGCAAAAATCTTTTCTTTGGTATCAAGGCAAGAAGTAGGGCAAAAAATCGACATTAAGAAAGGAAACGAAACGAAGAATATGCTCACATTCAAAGCAATTGTAAGGCAAATTGCAAAACGTAGAACGTAGCGTAGCGGCTAAAGCCGAGAAAAGGTAATTTGCCTTGCAACTGTGTGGCTACTGTAGCAGAAGCCATCTGTTTGTCCTTTTGTTGCATGCAGCAAGGACAACACAATGCAAGAGCGTGTGTGTGTGTGTGTGTGTGTGTGAGTGTAACGTTTAACAATCGTTTCAGGCGAGTTATTTCTCTCCCTCTTACTCTCGCCAAGCACACAAAGCAAAAAAGGTTAATAACAATTGTTAGTGCAACAACAAAACATGACAACAAATGCTTGTAAAGCGTTTTGTTAGATTCTTTCGGTCTTTCTTATGGCCAGACACCGATGGACGGACAGTCACAGGGAGTTTTTACTTTGTAGACTGTTTGTGCATGCGCCGTCTGTCTGCAAGGACATCTTGTTACTTATCCTTCCTTTTTGTAAAGATCTAGCCCGTTTGATTAATTTACTCAATATTTTATGAATGCATTTCTTTTCGTTTTCGGCTCTAAAGTGAGCCCAGGGGGACAGATGACATCCTGAGCATGACTTTGATATTTGCTCTTCAATAGGATTTCTTCCAATTTGTCCGATTGTTATGATGAATTGTTTGTTTGGTAAACATTTCGAAATTTGTTCCAATCTAAAATCAAGAGGAATGAAAATGGGAAAATGGAAAAGGGAGTTTTGCCTTCTTCATGTCCATTTATCCCATACTAACTGGGGTTGGAGTGTCGCAAAGGTGAAATGCATTCAAAGGTAAGTCATTTAATTGGAAAATTGATAGGAATTGCGGATAATTTGAGGGGAGGTTACAGCACACACATACCCACACACACATTGTTCCATTGCTTGTCTATGGTCCCTTGGGGCCGGGAAGCATGTACGTGAGAAGATCTTCACTAAGGATGGGAAATTGTGCATGAACATCTGAAAGCCAAACATTTTATTGAAAACATTTAGCATGACTTGGGACTTTACAATATTACGATGGCATCTTTGAGTCAAAAGAGAAAAGAAATGGAGAGTCCTTTTATTTTTTAACCTTTGACAAGGAATTCCATTAATTGCATACCCAATAAAACTGCAAGTAATCGGCAAGGGAAGGAGAACACTTCATCAATATGTTGAATGTCTTGAATATGAAATTTATTTACCCTGGATGCCTATGTTAAGCTGATCGATTAATCATTGTGCGCATAGGATGCATGCCGAGGAGATTTAAAAAAAGGAATATTTTTTTCTTTTGTCGCATTCATAGGTGGACCTACTTCTAAATCAACAGTGAGTGGCAAATTGGATGGTTTTAAAAAAGATTGTAAAATAGAAAATGCATGTTGAATGAGGGATTAATTTAAACAACGTTAGCAGTTGATTAACATCTTGATTAACAAACCCACGCCAGCCGGTTGTACTCACCGGGAGAGAGCACATCCCGGAGTGCCTTCTCCGCACGCTTCTGGTCCGTGTCGGGATTGAAAAGAACCCCGGACCCTGGTTCTGTTCGGTTTGCCAGAGCTGCCTTCATCATCGGTCGGTGGCGGTGAGGTGTAACCGGTACATGGAGTGGGTACATTTCCGATCTTGCTCTGGCCTTACTTCACTACGGGAGTATAGTCATACTGGCTATGTCGCAAGGTGCTGTGCGAACATAGCCAGCAGTGTGTCACAAGCGTCGTAGTCGTCGCCTTCTGCGTCCTCGTCGTCGGACTATGCGACTGCCCTGACCTCTCCCGTGCGGCAATATACGCAGAATTCCAGCCTCAATATTGCCAGGCCAGTGCCGGGAAGTGTATCGTTCTTGAAGTTAAACTGCAACGGACTTCGTGGCAAGATCGATGAGATTGTGGACTTTATGAGTCGTAAGAGCATATTGGTCGCAGCGATCCAGGAGAGAAAGCTGACCAACACCTGCAGCTTGCACAGTTGTCACGGTTACAGTGTGCTACGTAAGGATCGCTCAAGGAATGGAGGTGGGGGATTGGCCTTCCTAATACACCATTCCAGCATGGGATAGCAGTCAGGTCTGGTACTGCCGAGATAAAGCTATACAACGTGTACATACCGCCGGCTGGTAGCTGTGTCCCGATTAATGGCCAGGCTTACAACCCCGACATAAGTGGGTTGCTATCTGGCCATAATCGTCTGGTTCTAGGGGGCTTTAATGCGCATCACACGTCATGGCATTCTCCCCTGGGTAACGACCAGCGTGGCATAGCTTTGGCAGAGCAGGTTGAAAGCTCCACATTTTGCACGGTGAATGAGGATACCCCCACTAAAATTACGAGGAGGTGCAGCAGCTCGCCAGACATCTCCATTGCATCCCCTGATCTCCAGAGTGAAGTATCCTGGCAAGCCGTCATCTCACCATCGACCGACCACCTGACTTCAGAGAGTATACTAATACCCGCTTCATTGAACTGCCACCACCCTCTGATGTGCTTGCCGCCGAGAGGAAATTCCGAGACATCATCAACGCAGCAGCCGCTAGCTTTATACCAGCCGGTCGAATACCCCAAGTGCGGCCCAATTTACCCGCGCAAGCAGTGGTACTCGCAGATGAGCGTGATGGGATTCGTGCTACGGACCCCGCTAACCCCTGAATCAGCGAGCTGAATCTAGAAATAAACAGGGTGGTCAACGAACATAAGCGGAATTTGTGGCTGGAGCACTTGGAGCAATGTACCTTAGGCACCAGTGTAGGCAAACTGAGGTCTACTGTTAAGTCACTCTCGAACCCCGGTAGACCGGATGACAGGACCTCAGTCACTTTTGGCGAAATAACCGTGACTGATTCGAAGAGATGCGCCAGGTTGTTCAACCGTCAATTTATTGTGTATCCCGAGAGAGACAGGGCAAGGAGGAGAGCCATTCGCCCTATTCGTGATCTCCGAGCCGATGAACAACCATCACAATTTACCGTGGGCGAAGTTATGTCATCCGTGGCGCCAAATCTTCTAAGGCGTTGGGCCCCGACGGAATCTCTACATTGATGTTGAAGAATCTGGATTCACCTGGAGTTGAGTACCTTACAACTGTCCTCAACCTGTCATTGAACACTCTTATAGTTCCCGATGTCTGGAAAATGGGCAGAGTGATCCCGCTACTAAAGCCTGGAAAGTACCCGAGTTTGGGGGAGTCGTACAGACTGATCTCCCTTCTCTCACCAATAGCAAAGACGCTTGAGGCATTACTCCTCCCGAGCTTCGTAGGAGAATTTCCATTCGTCGAGCATCAACACGGATTTCGGAGACTGCACAGCACAACAACAGCTTTGCATGCCATCATCGCACACATTTGCCGTGGCTTCAATCAGCCCTGGCCATGTGATAGGACGGTCCTCGTAGCACTGGACCTATCGAAGGCATTCGACACGGTCAGCCATGCCAAATTATTTGAGGACATCGCCAACACGTCCCTCCAGCCAGGCCCGAAACGATGGGTCGCGAATTATCTGTGTGGTCGCCAGTCATTTGTGGAATTAAGGGATAAGAAATCGAAACATCGTAGAGTGAAACAGGAAGTTCCCCAAGGTGGGGTGATATCTCCGGCTCTGTTTAACCTCTACCTATCCTCCATTCCACCCCCTCCAGACTGCATAGAGATCGTATCATATGCGGACGATTGTACAATCATGCCATCAGGCCACCCACCCATTGATGACATCTGCGATAGGTTGAACGTCTACCTCAACGAGCTTGCCTCATATTTAGCTGCAAGATATCCGCCACCAAATCTTTAGCCACATTGTTCACTACAAATACGCGTGAGGTGAATACTGAGCTGACTGCGATGGTCGATGGAGAGATGATTCCGACCATCAAGTGTCCCAAAATACTTGGCGTCACATTTGACAGCTCTTACACATTCTCCCCACATGCCTCAGCAATCTGCGATAAAGTCAAAGGTAGAAACAAGGTCCTCAAGTCACTTGCTGGCAGCGCTTGGGATGCAGACAAAGAAACCTTGTTGACCACGTACAAAGCAATTGGCCGGTCTGTGGTAAGCTATGCAGCGCCAGTGTGGTATCGTCCACTTTGTGACAAGCAGTGGAATAATATTCAGATCTGTCAGAATGCTGCCCTCCGAACTGCGGCGGGCTGTCTCCTCAGTTCTCATGTGGACCACCTCCATCAGGAGACAAAGATCGTACCAGTGCGAAGACATAACTATTGAGTTGCCCAAAAAGTAATTGCGGATTTTTCATATAGTCGGCGTTGACAAATTTTTTCACAGCTTGTGGCTCTGTAATTGCATTCTTTTTTCTGACAGTTATCAGCTGTTACTTTTAGCGCTTGCTTTAGAAAAAAGTGTAAAAAAGTATATTTGATTAAAGTTCATTCTAAGTTTTATTAAAAATGTATTTACTTTCTTTTAAAAAATCCGCAATTACTTTTTGGGCAATCCAATATATGCTGTCCAAGCAATACCTTTTAGGCTGCTATCGCAGAAACCATCCAAATCATCATCTTGTGGATAGATATCCACCACCCAGAAGCCTTAAGGTAGATCTACATTTCGGTAGTAAATAATTTCGACTCGTTGGTGGCTCGCATATCTTTCCACCATTAAATGGCAAATCTCACTGAAGAGAAATATCAAAAGAGCGGCAAAGAGTATGGTGTCGTTTGCTGTCCCCAGTGGTCTACTTTATATCTTTTATCCGATATGGACTTTAAGGCTGTAGAGGCTACCATTTTAGTCCGATCTTAACTAGATTAAGCACAAGGTATTTGATTTGACGTCCCAATACGTGTGCAAAATTTCAGAAAATTCGGTTAAGAGTTAGATATGCAAATTTGCACATGAACATTCCATTAAGGAACTGGGGCAAACTTCTCTCAAACCAATGAGTGCTGTCCGAATCAATTTTAAGCTCTATGATAAGGGACCTCCTTTTTATAGCCGAGTCCGAAGGGGAGAAGTTTTTATCTTGCAAAAAAAAAAAAACCACCGCTGAACATTTTTCTGATGTTCCTGCCAGGATTCGAACCCAGGCGTTCAGCGTCATAGACGGACATGCTAACCTCTGCGCTCCAGCATAGATATAGCTTCCAGATATATCTTGCATCCGATATAGACTTCGAGCCTGTAGAAGCCACAATTTTCATTAAAATCGATACTGATTTAGATACAGCTTCCATATATAATTCATCCGGTATGGACTTTTAAGGCAATAAAAGCCACAGTTTTGGTCAGGGAAACTTTCCCCTGACCGCAGTTACCACGTCATCAGCATATGCGACCACTTTTAAGCCTTTTTCTTCCAGAGACAATAATATACTGCTAATGGCTATATTCCAAAGAAGGGGAGACAGTAAACCTTCTTGAGGAGTTCCTCTGCTGACCCATCCTCTAGATCCACCGATCATGATTGACATCGGTTTTACCTTACATTGAAAGCACCATCATTGTCAAGCAATGCTACCATTGTATATTCCTTGACAGCGAGAGAACCCACTATGTAGCCGACTAGGTCGTGAAGGGCTGTATCAGTGGACTAGCCTTTACTATATGCATGCTGCAGGCGATCTCCAGCCCTAAGATATGCTTCTATCAACCTCTCAAGAGTCTTCAGCATAGAGGATGACTGTCTAATAGGACGAAAATCTTTCGCCTTCGTGTGGAAAGGTTTTCCTGCTTTCGGAATGAAAATGACCTTTGTGTCCCTCCATCCCACAGATAGATATGACATGCTGATTCAAGCAGGGTATATCTCACAGCTTGTAATTCAACCGGTGATACATTTTCAGGGCGAACGCATACCATTGGCAACCTCTTCTGGCGCCACGTTGTCCGTTGGAGAATTTCCTGGAAATGTATATCAACGAGTAGTTCTAGTGTTTCCTCACTAGACATTGTCCCTACATTCTCTGACTTCTGAATATACCCCACCGTAATAGGTCTCAGGTCAGAATCTTCCTTAGCTTCGGGGCCTCAGATGTATCCTCCACGGAGCTACAGAATTTCACCCAGAATTTTTTCTGAGCCTTTCTTAGCTCAGCCTTTTGGATGTTCCAATTCTGTGGTGCTTTTGTGGCTTTTGCCCTGTTGAAGAGTTTTCTGCAGTCGTTTTCTTTGGTGGTCGCTGTTTGCCCTTGGCTGACACAAACGAGTAATTCAGGGCCTTCATGATCCGGTTGACCGCAGTTGCCACTTCCTTTTCTGGTCTAGAGGGGATAGACGTGTAGAATTTTGCCGAAATTTATTTTCGACAAGGCTGAAACTAATATAACGACAATCAAAGAAGCTGTGGTCATCCAACGCCTATTCTTGCGCTTATATCTTCCTATACAAAGGTAATAGTTAGTACCTTCATTACAATTATAATATAATAGAAAAGCAGCGCGCCCCTTTCGTTGACATCCACACTACCCATATCTGGGGATGTGCATTAGCATCACTTCCTTCAATGAGGCTCTTCTTCCCTACAGAAGCGACTTCAACCAGCAACTTAAGGTTTGAAGGCGGCATCTCTGAATCGTGTGACATTTATAGGGAAGCCAGACAGTAAGGTACTTATTTATTTCAAGGCTGGCTGCTACCGATTCTTCAGTGCTTAGCGACGGAAGAAGAAAAACATTTAGACTACCCTTTGCAAGAAGACAGGCTCTGTGTCTCTTATTCCCCGTACCCTTGAGTAGTTTAAATCCCGGCATTCTTAGTATACGAACCATTCCTCCACACACCCATGATTCTTGGACAAGTACCACGTCAAATCTCCCTGCGATCAGGAGGACCTTTAGTGCCGCCGAAGCGGCCTTACAATGGTGGAGATTTATCTGCAGAAACCGGACCAAAGTCGGGATGCAGAACTTCCACACTGTTGTGATAGCCTCGTCTTCTGTCCTATAATTTTTTTTTTTCATAGAAGGAGCAATATTTTTACCGTTTTGGCGACACCTGACTTAGTAAATAGGACTATTCTTAGAAAAAAAATCAAAAGTTTATCGAGCGGTTTGTTCTTCGTCAAAGGGTTAATCAATGTTAATGTTTATTTTTTTTTTTTTTTTTTTTTTTTTTTTTTTTTTTTTTTTTTTTGTAAAACAAAGGTGGCACACGTTTGTTTGAGTCACAATACTATTTTTACGATGAGAACTTTTGTTCTCTTCGAAAAGACAAGCATGTTTTGAAAACATAGCCGGGGTTTCGCATTAATTTTCATTATTTATGTCCTATTTTAGAAACACCCGTTTTTGAGCCCTCCCCAAGGAAGCAAAACGAAATCAATTAGAATGAAATTTATTTGAAAGGTCTAAACTCTTGGCAACATGAACAGTAACCACGATGGAATGCCAAGAAATTTATGACACATTGTGGCTGGCCGTCTTAGAACGGCGTCTTAGGGCAATGTTGCAATGCAACAAGGAGGTAGAAAGGGGAGGCAGAAACAAAGTGAGCGAATGAATGAATGAATGAACGATGGCAGCTAGCATATGATAAAAGGCACATGATTAATGCCGGGTCACGCCCAACCATAAAAACAACATTTTGCAAAAATATTTATGTTTCCCGAGAAATACAAACATCATTAGAAAACAATAAAAGACCCACAACAAAATAATCCAAACCCAAGCACAAAAGCAACCAGCAAAACAAAAAAACACAACGTAACTTCAATTCAATCAATTCGAATTCCGGAAAGCAAAGAAAGGATGCCTCAAATATTTCCCATGATCTGTTCTCCTAGCCAGAAGAAGGCAAAACAGAAACGAAGGACACACTGACACAACGTGACAGCCCTCAATATCCAACGAATTATTCAAATCGTAGTCATCATCATCATCATCATCGTACACATGTCCCTGGCCATGTTTGTTTTCAATTTCGGCATCCACTCAACGAAAATCTACGCTGGTGTAGAAGAAAGAGAAAAAGGTTAAGGTTGTTGGCTGTACACATCTTTTTAAAAGGCCAAATACAACAAAGCCTTGGTGTTAATCTTAAGCTAGGGAAACGTGGAAGAAGTGTAAAAAAAAAAACTAAACTAAACCATTTCAACTACAATAGATAACCACAAAATGTAAAAATAACAGTAGAGGAAAACTAAGGACATTCCTCCAACACCAGAATCCTTTCTTCTAATGCCAGTAGCAACAACCAACAACACTCATACAAACTGAATGTCAAAATGAACAAAGGGAAATGTCCGATCAAGACGACTTATAGACACTCTTTCTTCCTCTTCTTTGGTATTGTTGCCTTGAAGACACAAATTGATTTATTTTCCAATAATAGCTACAATAAACGAATTAGGGATTATATTTCTTGTTGCTGCCACGAAAGGTTGGCAGTGGCAAAGGGATTAGGCAATTTTAAATTGAAAAATTACTCCTTTCATTGAGAAAGCCAGGTGTCAAAGCAATAAAAATAAGAATGACGTGGATCTTTGATGAGGAAAAACAGATAATCTATAGTAGCAGAAGGTGGTTAAATCTTTAGATTGGATACAGGTTAAGGTTTCTTAACACTCTTGCACGTATGAAATGTAGCAGAGAATGTCTGTTAAAAACCAGTAATGGAAAGGCAAAATGCGGACGGTGCCGACTATGTAATACCCGACATCTACCCCATAATTTCAAGGTGGAAGATATATCCATTTCTGATTCAATTTAATGGACCTCGGCGAATGTTTTCAGATGGATTATGTTTCCATGTTAAATTTCGAGCAACTACGTTCCAACTGTAAAAACTACAAACAAGTAAAAAGGCGTTAAGTTCGGCCGGGCCGAACTTTGGATACCCACCATCTCTGGTATATATGTACACCACCTTTCTTCAAAATCAAGTGAAAATTGCATACCTTATGTCCTATAGCAGTTATAGAATAAACAAGTAAAAATCCGATTTGGACCAAATACTAATAAGTACAAGTCATTGTTCAATTTTGTGTATAACGAAATATTGGTCTTTTTAGTAGCTATATCTAAAAATAAACCGATCTGAACCATATACGACACGAATGTCGAAAAGCCTAACATAAGTCACAGTGTCAAATTTCGGTTTATTAATGCGTCTTTTTTGGGGCCAAGACTTTAAATCGAGATATCGGTCTATGTGGCAACTATATCCAAAGGATGTGAGTGAAATCAAAGAAGGTTGTCGATGTGAGTGAAATCAAAGAAGGATGTCGAAGGGCCTAACACAACTCACTGTCCCAAATTGCGACGACATCGGACAATAAATGCGCTTTTCCTGGCCCCAAAACTTAAAACCGAGAAATCGGTCTATATGACAGCTATATCCAAATCTTGACCGATCTGTGCCCTCGAACTATGTAAAGGGGTTTAACCTAACTCAATTTTCCAAATTTCGGCGACATCAGACAATAAATGCGCTTTTTATGGGCAAAAAACCTTAAATCAAGAGATCGGTTTATATGGCAGCTATATCCAAATCTGGACCGATCTGGGCCAAATTGACGAAAGATTTTGGGGAGCCTAACGTAACTCACTGTCCCAAATTTCAGCAAAATCGGATAATAAATGTGGCTTTTATGGTCAAAAACCCTTAAATCGAGAGATCGGTCTATATGGCAGCTATATCCAAATCTGAACCGATCTGGGCCAAATTGACGAAGGATTTCGAGGGGCGTAACATAACTCACTGTCCCAAATTTCAGTAAAATCGAATAATAAATGTCGCTTTTATGGGCAAAAACCTTAAATCGAGAGATCTATATGGCAGCTATATCCAAATCTGGACCAATCTGGGCCAAATTGACGAAGGATGTCGTAGGGCCTAACACAGCTCACTTTCCCAAATTTCAGCGAAATCGGATAATGAATGTGGCTTTTATGGGCCTAAGACCCTAAATCGGAGGATCGGTCTATATGGCAGCTATATCCAAATCTCAATCGATCTGAGCCAAATTGACGAAGGACGTTCGGTGGCCTAACATAACTCACTGTTTCAAATTTCAACAAAATTGGATAATAAATGTGGCTTTTATGGGCCTAAGACCCAAAATCGGCGGATCGGTCTATATGACAGCTATATCCAAATCTAGACCGATCTGGGCCAAATTGACGGAGGATGTCGAAGAGCCTAACACAACTCACTGTCCCAAATTTCAGCGGATAATAAATGTGGCTTTTATTGGCCTGAGACCCTATATCGGCGTATTGGTCTATATGGGAGCTATGTCAAGATATAGTCCGATATAGCCCATCTTCGAACTTAACCTGCTTATGGACTAAAAAAGAATCAGTGCAAAGTTTCAGCTCAATATCTCTATTTTTAAAGAATGTAGCGTGATTTCAACAGACAGACGGACGGACATGTCTTGATCGTCTTAGATTTTTAGGCTGATCAAGAGTATATATACTTTATAGGGTCGGAAATGGATATTTCGATCCAAACGGAATGACAAAATGAGTATACCCCCATCCTTCGGTGGTGGGTATAAAAATAAATATATTGAGCACTTTATTGTTCATGTTACGTCTTTAGTTGTTATTTTTCCCCGATTTCGGTAAAATTAAAGTACAATGGGTTATATAAGACCCATTCAGCGGTGGTTACTTCTAATGCTGGAGACATTTGTGAGGTACTGTGCCAGTGGCAGTATATAACATTCGGCCCGGCCGAACATAACGCTCTTTTACATGTTTCTCTTCAAAATTTTACTTTTTAAATTGTTTGGTTGTTAACTTACCGATATTCCCACTTTTTTTTATGCAGTGTTCCAAATGACATCGGGTAAATGGCGATCCCCACTGCACATCCACTGATTAAGTAGATTTTTGAAAGGGCGAACCCCTTGCTCTCTTTCGACCCCCTCCCCTTTCAACTAACCGCTTGGGAGTTTTTTCTTCAAAAATGTAAGTTTCTCTGCCGCACCCTGTATAACTAGATATAACGAAATAACTTAAGGTGTATAAACTTGACTTAATGTTCTTATTTTATCGTATGAAACATCTTGCGCTTGAATATTGCATTGGGTCAAAAGCCAGAGACATATATGAACCATTAATCATCAAACCCAAATTCAACTTTGTCACATTAGATCATTTTATGCTCCAAGATTTGCCTCAGCCCATATCACAGCCACTTAACTCGACCACATCTTACAGAAAGACTCTTGGTGGAAAATTTCCCAAAAAACATTAACAATTTGCTGGTGAGTATGTGGTGGCCATGGTATGTTTCTGTTTGATGTCAAACGGTGTTAAAAACTTATACGATAACCATAATGATGGTCACCCCAGGAAATTGAAAAGAAGTTTGTGCTTTGTGCAAAAGGAAACTCTCTCGCTTCGAATATCTCGAATAAATTGAATTTGTATCAAATCTTCATGGAACAACAGAAATAGCAGCAGCAGCAGCAGCATCAAAAAGGAAAAGGAAACCGATTATTGTAGCACCATGGAATGAATGTATCCTTGTATCGCATCAGCCAAAGCATAAGAAGAGGAAACAACGCCGCGGCGCATGAATGAATGGCAAATAGCAACAAGGGTTTGGAGCAAAGCAAACACTAGTCAGCATATTTTCTTGAGATTTTTTTATTCACCCAAAAAAAAGGTAGATAATCCATAACACATTCACTCTCAACTCGAGCACACACACACACAAGCACACTCGCCTAAGAACCAAGTGAAGATTTCTTTTTTTAACAAAAAACAGCGAAACAAAGCAAAACCAATACTAAGAGCAACAAAGGAGCAAATGTAACAAACAACTTGTCGAAATAAATCCTGCCGATATGTTGGTAAGAATATGGGTCATTTCATAACAAATGTTTATTACACCCACCACCATATGAGGGGGGTAAACTAACTTCGCCGTTCCTTTGGATATCGAAATATTGGTCTAAGACCCTACAAACAAATGCCTGTCTGTCGAAACGACACGGAAATCTTTTGTAGCTCCCTGATTAACCGCCTGTAATAAAATTGGTCGAGATCGGGTCGGACATGCTGAAGTTAATCAGCTCTTATTTGGAATATTTTTTATACCCTCCACCAAAAGATGGTGGTATCCCAACGAAATATTGTTCCATTGGTATATGCTTAACCGCCATGAGATTTCAAGTCGATCTAGCCATGCCTTCTTGCAGTGTAAGTCGAATTGTAAATGGGTCATACCGAATCATGTTTTGATGTTGCTGCTATATAATCCGATCGACCGATTGCACTTCTTGAGCAGATCGAGATGGCTGAACTTGTGTGTGGTGATGTTTTCTGTGACATTCAACATGTTTGCCAAGTATGGTCCGAATCGATCCAAACCCTGATACAGCTCCCATATAAACCTCTAGATGGCGCACTTCTTATCCGATTTGGCTCAAATTATGCACAATGACTTCTCCTATGACCTTTAATGTACGTGGCAAATATGGGTTGAATCGATCTATAACCGTATATAGCTCCAACATAAACCGATCTTATGATTCTAGAGGACACAATTCTTATCCGTTTTGGCTGAAATGTTGCATTACGACCTCTACTATGGGCTTCAACATCCAAACCAAGTATGCGCCCAATCGGTCCATAAGCCCAATTTTCAACATGCCTCCTATTTACGTCCTTTCCGATTTGTAACTCAAACTGCCA
This sequence comes from Stomoxys calcitrans, assembly GCF_963082655.1. Lineage (NCBI taxonomy): Eukaryota > Metazoa > Arthropoda > Insecta > Diptera > Muscidae > Stomoxys > Stomoxys calcitrans. The sequence continues at coordinate 3,159,840 of NC_081552.1, forward strand.
AAAACAAAAAAAAGGATTTTGGAAACCTTTTACTGTATGGTGAAGTTTTTGTTTACTTTCCTATAGTTTTAGGATTGTAGATTTCGCATGGAGTGCCCCATATATCAATGAGTCGTTTTTTTTTCCTTAACATTTTTAAGAGAACATATTTTCGACTGACACTTGGATTTTGTTGGTTGATTGTTTTTGGCTTTGTATTTGGTGTCAGTGTTGTTGCTGCTGTGGAAGAACAAATGTTGAACGAATCCAAATCCAGCGGAACGTTTGAATCAACAGGATGCTGATGCTTAAGAATAACAAAAGAAAAACAAAATTAATTCAATGCAACAAATCTAACCTAATGTTACAGAAAACAGTTACAAATATACCGCACACACATAGACACCGGAGAAGTGCCATACACTCAAAATAAAAAAAAAAAATACATTTATTCTTTTAAAAAAGAGATGAACAAATCTTACATCAGCCAATATATACGAAAAAAACAAACAACAACAACAATGATGTTATTGCAGAAGGACTAGAAGAAAGAATTGGTATTTTATATTCTCCTTAACGGCAATATTACCTCTGAAATGAAACATGACAAGCTAAACACCAAACCAAAAAAGAAAAATGAAACTCGATGTGCAGAGGACGAAACGCAATAGCAATTTTTTGATAACCAGATCCAACAAGATTGCTTGGAACATGTTTAAAATGCTGCTGCTCTTGGGGCCTTCAGACTTATGCCTTCATATAAAAGAAATAGAAAATGGCAGAGAAAACTGCGAGTCTGGCAAAATCCTTAAGGATAATGGTAAGTGAAAAGTAAATCCTCTAAAAATTAGCTGCATACCACCACCATAAAAAGCCACCCAGCAGTCTGGGCCGTACCAAAGGTGGTAACAAGGACCACCACCACCACCACCAATAAAACAAGGATGTGTGACTTCATTTGGATAAATTCCATTGGGAAAATTCGACAGTAGCGTGAGAGGGTAGGAAAAGAATGTCTTTGTCTCCAAGTTCAAAGTTTATTGCTTTTTGGTGTCAAAGGTTTTTCTTTTCTTTTTTGGCAAATGAATTTTTCACATATGTGTGAATGTGACATTTAAACAAATTCCTATTTGACACCCTGTATCCAAAATGAGTATGACTGCATGATTTCGGCTAGGGTTTATTTAAGGATTTCTTGTATATGGGCACGAAATTAATTAAAATTAATGCCAAAAACGTCTGGCATAACTGTTCGAAATATAAGAAGAGGTCATGCACCAGACTCAAGGATAGAAATGGCGTCGAAAATTTGCAAATGCTAAACAAACAACTAGCCAGATGTGGTTAATCACGTAGTTGGTAAAAATGATTCGAAAAAAATTTCATGTCTGTATACTCTTCAATGGCATGAGAGTGAATGCACAAAGATTCGACAATGTTGTCTCAGATCTTTTATTGCATGCAGATTTTCAAAAACAAAGCATTTTTCTCTCTCCCTATGAGATTCTTCTCCATTAAATGCAAATTTTGTCCATTAGCATTCCACTAAGGAACAAGAGCAAACTTCTCACATATCAATGAGTGCAGTCCGATTCAAGTTTAGGCTCAATGATAACGGGCCCCCTTTTTAAAGCCGAGTCCGAACGGCGTCACGCAGTGCGACACCTCTCTGGAGAGAAGTGTTACATGGCATAGTACCTCACAAATGTTGCCAGCATTAGGAGGGGAAAACCACAGGTGATGGTCTTTTTGGTTTTTCTGATGGTCTCGCCAGAACTGGAACCCAGGCGTTCAGCGTCATAGGCGGACATGCTGTCCTCTGCGCTACGGTAGCCTCCTTCTCCACTAAATACAGACTGAAAAGACCCGTGTCGTACAAAATGTGTGGCTGGGTTCCATGTCTGTAATCGATTACTGTTCTACACAAAGTACAGACCTATGACAAAATGTTCCCTTTCTGGACCTTCCACCTTAAATCCCCTTTAAGAACAGCATGGACTTCAAGGGAAAGTTTTTTGAAAAGGGAGTAATACAAACTATTTTAAGTTTAGTTTCAAGTTTTTTTTTACTTTTAGGGCGAAGATCATTAAATTTCGCAATTTTTGTTTGTTTCTCTTTCTAGACGAGCTCAATGATTGGATAGTTTCTTTGCAAATGGAAAAGAAAAGCCAGAGATCACCCCACACACCAACCACTACGGAACGCGATTCGTCTGTGGTTAGAAGACTTTTCAACCATATTAGGTGTGAAGGCCGTGCGTTCGTATGATGTATTTGAATCGTATTTATTGCGAAAACGCCTCTATGATACAGTTACCACATTAACCGCGCTCGACAACCCAATCTATTGGCTGTACTTCTCGAATTAGAACCTGAGCATACGGAGCAGCAACGAGAACTGTTGCCGTTGTCTAACGTTCGAAGCCAACAATACAACTGCCAACAGATGCACAGAATCATGTGCCCCATGGAAGCAGTGTGATTGTCGCAGAAAAAAGTCTGTCATTACACGAAAACACATGCATTGGGAGAAAGTACACCTTATAGGTAGAGTTGTCGAGCGTGGTTAATATGGTAATTGTATCATAGAGGCGTTTTCGCAATAAATACTATGCAAATACAACATACCAACGCACGGCCCTCGAAGACATCACACCTTAAATATGGTTGAAAAGTCTTCTAACTAAAGACGAAATGCGTCCCATAGTGGTTGGTGTGTATTGCTATCTCTGGCTTTCCTTTTCCAGTTGCAATGAAAATCTCCGATCATTGAGCTCGTCTCGAAAGAGAAACAAACAAAAATTTTACATTTAATTTCTAAAATATTTACACCCTTTCGTTAAATTCTACTTTAATTACAATTTTTCTGTTTTTCATCGCTCGACATCTTCCACCCGCTCTAAGTCACTGCGACACTTGGCAAATACATCGTTGTGTTAATTTGTTTTCCGATAATGAAAATAGATGTCTCATTTGTCTGGCAATGACACAAATGCACTTTTGGCAAATAACAAACAAATTCATTCGACAATAAATCTATTCAAAATTTTTAGTTTTACCACATTGAGTGCACAAATGAAGTACTCGACAGCTCAACAAAAGCAAGTAAAACTACATTCTGCGATTTAATTGCAATAGATGAGCATTGAGATTTTTACCAGACTAGCTTTGGAAAATGAAATTTCCATTGAACTAATCAAAAGGAGGAATTGTAAATATTTCAACAAGCAATTGTGGCCAATGAGTGATCATTTCTTAAAAAAATTCAAGTTTTTTTTAAAAAAAAAGCCATCAACTAACAAACTTATACCCACAACAACAAAAGTCATTGAGTCACAGAAACATTGAACAAACAAAACTATAACCTTGTAGAAAAACCAGTAATGAAGGGATAAAGTAGCCGACAATATAATACCCTACACCACCGAGTCTACCTACTACTTGTAGTAAGTGGGACCCTTGTCAGACTTTAATTTTACAGAGCACGGAAATGCCATGAACGGCTTGCGGGGTGTTTTGGGGGATGGGCGGCCACTCAGTGAGTTGGCCTTGAAAATATATATCGGATTCGTGTTCCACTTTAAAAACCCTCTTATTTGAGCCTCATATTGCTATAGTCAGTAAATACTTACTATTTGGGTGGTGTTGTGGGGGTGGGGTGGCCCCATAGACATTTTTCGCGAATATTGCTTTCAAATTCGAGCTTTACTCCCAAAGACATTTCATTTGAGCCCCATGTGACTATGGTCGTAAATGTGTCCCCTTTGGGGGATGTTTTTGGTGAAAGGCGGCCCCTTGGTCGCATATTTTAATATCAGATTCGTATTCTACATTCAAATACCTTTTATTTAAGCCCCATATTCCCATGGTCAGTAAATAAGTCCTGTTTGGGGGGTGCTTTGGGAAAGGGGTGGACCCTCAGAAACGTGGTCCCACATTTGTATATGAGATTCGTATTCTACTTGCAAATACCTTTCATTTGAGTCCCATATTGACATCGTCGGTAAATATGTCCGATTTAGGGGTGTTTTGGGGCTTGGGGTGGTCCCCCTAGCACTTGGTCCAACAATTGGATATCCTAAATATTGTACGTTTCATTTAAGTCCCATATTGTCGTGATTGTTCTAAATATATGTTTGATGGGTTTTTGGGTGGGGCGGCCCCCTAGGTATCCCATCCGAAATTTGGATACCAAATTTTTATTTTTAGGCCACTATATGAGAGCACACAAAATTTCGCTTAAATTGCGCCTCTCATCTCCGAGATCTGGCGTTTCTAAAAATTAGGGTAAGGGCAGGGTCCGCCCCTTTCAGATATCAAACAAGTAAAAAGGCGTAAAGTTCGGTCAGGCCGAACTTTGGATACCTACCACCTCGGGAATATATATAAACTACGTTTCATAAAAATCTGGTGAAAATTGCATAACTTATGTCCCATAGCAGTTATATCGAAATATGTTTCGATTTGCACCAAATTCTAACAAGTACAAGTCATTGTTCACTTGTGTATAACAAGTGTTGGTCTTTTTAGTAGCTTTACCTAAAAATAAACCAATCTGAACCATGCCCAACATGGATGTCGGAAAGCCAAACATAAGTCACTGTGTCAAATTTCAGTTAAATCTGATTATAAATGCGTCTTTTTGGGGTCAAGAATTTAAATCCAGGTATCGGTCTATATGTGGAGGGGCGTAACTTAACTCTCTGTCCCAAATTTCGGCGACATTGGATAATAAATGCGCCTTTTATGGGCCCAAAACCTTAAATCGAGGGATCGGTCTATATGGCAGCTATATCCAAACCTGATCCGATGAAGGCCAAATTGACGAAAGATGGCGAAAGGAATAACACAACTCACTATTTCAAACTTCAGCGAAATCGGATAATAAATGTGGCTTTTATATAAATCAGAGGATCGGTCTATATGGCAGCTATAAACAATTCAGGACTGATCTGGCCCAAATTAACGAAGGATGTCGAAGGGCCTTACACAACTCATTATCCTAAATTTCAAGGAAATCGGATTGTAAATGTGGCTTTTATGGGCCTAAGACCCTAAATCGGAGGATCGGTCTATATGGCAGCTATATCTAAATATAGTTCAATCTTAACCATATTTGAGTCGGATACTGGGAGGCTTAAGACAAGTCAATGTTTCAAGTTGTAGAGAAATCGGTTAAAGTATTCAGCTTTTATGGGCTTCAGACTCTTAACCATCAGATCGGTCTTTATGGCAGCTATATCTCACTACAGTCCGATCTTAAATTTATATATCGGGAGGCTTATAACAACGCATTGTTACCAATTTCAGCAAAATCGGGTAAAAATAAAGGTTTTGTGGGTTTTAGACCCTTTATCGGCAGATCGGTCTCTATGACAGCTATATACAAATATGGCCCGATTTGAGGCGTTCCAGAACATAACCTGCGTGCAACAAAAAGACGTATCTGTGTTAAATTTTAGCTTCATATCTCAATTTCTTAAGGCCGTCTGTTGTAAACACTCTACAGTTTACAACAGACGGACGAGCAGACACACGGACATGGTGAAATCGCCTTCGAATTTTACGACGATCCCAAATATATATACTTTGTAGGGCCGGAAATGGATTATTCGATGTGTTGCAAACGGAATGACTAAATGAATATGCCCCCTATCCTGTGGTAGTGGGTATGAAAAACATAAACCCAAATGAGGGGTCTGGGTTTTGCGTTTTAGAGCAATTTTGCAATTTTTTGAAGAAAGGAAAAATGTACTGAAAACACATGTTAAACATGTCCTCTTTGCAAAACAAAATGAAAGAGTTAACGGAACTTTTTTGAATAGAGACTGAAGAATTATTTTTTATTGTTCGACTTTCAAACTTTTAACGGGATGGTCGTAAAATTTTTCATTAGCCCAAATTATGCATCATAATGAAAACTGAACTGCAAATGCCTTCGTAAATCGAAAAATACGAAACCTCTCTCGTATAAAAATTCAAAAATAAAATTATGTTCGGAAATGATATAGTAGACGCCAATAGGACTTTTTTCCAAAGTTGGGCCGGGCCGAACTTAATCTGTGTTTAGTTATTATATGTTAAATGCGGCTGCCGTAGCGCAGAGGATAGCATGTCCGCCTTGACCGCAGGCGAGAATATCAGAAAATTTTTCAACGGTAGTTATCCCCTCACAATGCTGGCGACATTTGTGAGGTGCTATGCCCTATAAAAACTTCTCACCAAAGAGGTGTCGCACTGCGGCACGCCGTTCGGACTCGGCTATAAAAGCGAGGCCACTTATCATTGAGCTTAAACTTTAACTAAATTTGAATCGGACTGCACTCTTGATATATGAGAAGTGTGCCCCTGTTCCTTTCCATGGGCAAATCTGCATTTTTATACCCTCCACCATAGGATGGGGGTATACTAATTTCGCCATTCTGTTTGTAACTTTTCGAAATATTCGTCTAAGACTCCATAAGGTATATATATTGTTGATCGTCATGACATTCTAGCCATCGATCTAGCCATGTCCGTCCGTCGGACTGTCGAAAGCACGCTAATTTTCGAAGGAGTAAAACTTGACGCTTAAAATTTTGCTCAAAAACTTCTCATTAGTGTAGGACAGTTGGGAATATAAATGGGCTATATCGGTCCATGTTTTGATATAGCTGCCATATAAACCGATTTTGGATCTTGACTACCTGAGCCACTAGAGAGCACAATTCTTATCCGATTTGATTGAAGTTTTGCATGAGGTGTTTTATTATGACTTCCAACTACTGTGCTAAGTATGGTTGAAATCGGTCTATAACCTGATATAGCTGCCATTTAAAACGATCTGGGATCTTGGCTTCTTGATCTTCCAGGGAGCGTAAATATTATCCGATTTGGCTGAACGGCTTCCCTTATAACCATCAACATACGTGTGGAATATGGTCCGAATCGGTCTATAGCCTAATACAGCTCCCATATAAACTAATCTCTCTATATTACTTTTTCTGCAATTCTTACTCGAATTGGCTGAAATTATACACAATGACCCTTTTATGGTGTCCACCATTCAATTCAATTATGGTCGGAATCGGACCATAACTTGATATAGCTCCAATATTATAGCAATTCTTTTCTTTTATCGTTTGTTTGCCTTAAAAGAGATATCGCGAAAAGAACTCGACAAATGCGATATATGGTGGAGGGTATATAAGATTCGGCCCGGCCGAACTTAGAGCGCTTTTACTTGTCATACCCACCACCGAAGGATGGGGGTATATTCATTTTGTCATTCCGTTTGCAACACATCAAAATATCCATTTCCGACCCTATAAAGTATATATATTCTTGATCAGCGTAAAAATCTAAGACGATCATGTCCGTCCGTCTGCCTGTTGAAATCACGCTACAATCTTCAAAAATAGAGATATTGAGCTGAAACTTTGCACAGATTCTTCTTTCATCCATAAGCAAGTTAAGTTCAAAGATGAGCTATATCGGTCTATATCTTGATATAGCCCCCATATAGACCGATCCGCCGATTTAGGGTCTTAGGCCAATAAAAGCCACATTTATTATCCTATTTTGCTGAAATTTAGGACAATGTGTTGTGTAAGGCCCTTCGATATCCTTCGTCAATTTGGCTCAGATCGGTCCAGATTTATATATAGCTGTCATATAAACCAATCCTCCGATTTAGGGTCTTAGGTCCATAAAAGGCGCATTTATTGTTCGATTTCGCCAAAATTTGCTTTAACTGGAATTGCTATTTGAGTACTTTATAATTACTTATATTGCTCACCGTGGCGCAGAGGTTAGCATATCCGCCTATGATGCTGAATGCCTGGGTCCGAATCCTCGCGAGAACAGCAGAAACAATTTTTAGCGGTTGCTGGCGACATTTGTAAGGTATTAGGCCATGTAAAAACTTCTTCCTAAAGAGATATCGTACTCGGCTATAAAAAGGAGGACCTTCTTATCATTGCGCTTAAAACTCGAATCGCACAGCACTCAGTGATATGTGAGAAGTTTGCCCCATTCCCTTAGAGTGCATTTACATAAATTTTTCACCGCACCATTTAATGTCTTACATGATCCCCCTCTGTTTACTCATCATCTTCATCTACCCTGGGTGGCAGTCAACAATTAATCGTGTTTGCTGATCATGCCTGCCACAGTAGTTACAAATTCTGATGAGGATGACTAAAAATGAGGAGGTGTAAAAAATCTGTCAACAGCCAACAACAAATGTTGCGTTGATTTAGGCTTGTGTGTCAGTGTGAATACAAATTAGCATGTTTCCATTTGAGCGGAAAAAGTCGAACAACGAAGGACATCATGACCCAAGACAAAGTGTGTAAATGAAATAAACAAATGAATGTCGGACCATGTATAAACTGAAAGGATGGCATAGAAATTTTTCAAATAAACAAGACTCTGGACTTGTAAGAGAAATATTTTTTGTTCGATTGTAGGCCTTCTAAGATAACTACAAAATTTATCTCTTCATTTGCTGTCCCTTAAAAAAACATGAAAATTGCAGCTTGCCATTTGCAGTCGAGGTGTAATCTAGTCTTATATCAGAATAATAATTTAAACGTAGTATTCATCCTTTCTGTACCAACTTGGCTTAGATACCAGCCAAAACCGAGGCAACATGCCGTACAAAGCTATTTTTTGACGTGGCTTTTCTTCAATCTGTGCCTTTTGAGCTTTTGACCCAGCTGCCCGAGCAAGCAATTTTAAAGGATTTACTCACTAAAAAAAGTGCTAAATTTATGCTCAATGCCAAACTAACCGAGAAAACCACAACAAGAGAGGCTGTGTCTTTCTGCCATTTGCTCTTGTTGTTGTTGGTGGTGGGCTTTTGTTTTTGCAGGACCACAATGAAATATTTAAAAAGAGTTCAATTTTGTTCCTGTGGTGAGAGATAGATAGAGAGCGCGCTTGGGATTCTTTACCCTATCACCACTGTTGATTGAGGTTGTCCCTCATACACATGCGGTGCTGGTGTTGCTCCCCCTCACTCCATCACTGATGTTTCGGTAGCCACAAAAATGGCAACAAATAATCTCAGGCTTACTTTCAATTTTAGGTGTGCTCTTTGGTTATAGTGTGTGGTTAGAGCTACATCTTGCTTGCCCCTCTACCGCTCTTTCCTAGGTCTCTTTGAACCTCATGGTACTTTGCCCCTTAACATGGGAGTGCATTCTGTGACATGTTTTGGGTCAGATTGGTCGTTGGTCCGATGTTGTATCGGTTGCTGGCATGTTGTTGCACAAAAAAGTGCGCAAAGGCCGCTGTTCTTTATGTAGCACCTACAGCGACATTAACAAATTTAACAGCAACTGAAGCAGCAGCAGAGGCTATACGGAAAAATGTCCAAGGTTTTTGGAGTTCGCTTCAGTATGGTCGGTGTACTTAACAAAATTTTTAACACTTTACCACAAAAAGCGGCATGTGTCAAGCGTCATACTTGAGCAACAGAACAACAAAAACCAAAACAAAAACAGAAACAGAAACAGAAAAAAACAAGAACAAGAACATGACACAGAAAGTTCAACAAATATTCACACAAACACTCATACACTCGGTTAGAATGCTGCCATGCACAGTTCATGTGTTGCGACAACAAGAACAACACTTCCTTTTTTTTGCATCACCATAATAGCAACCAACAACAACCAGCAGCAGTAACAGCAATGGCAATAATAAAACAACCTGTTTGTTAGGATGTACACACATATGTATGTATGGTTGTACATATGTATTAGGGTGCCCTGCCAAAATGTCAGAAGAAACGAAGTGAAAAATCCAAACTGCCTATGAAAGTTCAGTTAAATCTTAACTGCACCGAAAAAAGGTTTGTCCTGATTTTAAGGATTCGGCAAACTTATTTAAAAAAAAAAAATGATAATTTGTCCAACTTTTTTTGGGGAAACATTCCCTTTGGTGAAAAATATTTTCCTTCATATTAAGGATCTTTTATTTTAAATGGTAGGTTAATAGGTCCTTAACTTTGCTTAATTTTATTTTACATACCAAACTTCTGTCAAGCCAGCAAAAATTAAAGCTTCTAGCAACCGAACAAGGATGATCGAGAGAGCAGTTTATATGGCAGCTATAGCAGGTTATAGATCGACTTGGACCGGACAAAGCACTGTTGTTCTTAACAGAACAATACACGCCGAATCGGACTAAAATTGCGGCTTGTAAGGGCTCATGATGTCAAATCGGGAGATCGGTTAATGTGGGAGCTATATCAGGTTAGAGACCCCTTTCAACCGTACTTGGCACGGTTGTTGGAAGTCATAACAGAACAACACATGCAAAATTTCAGCCAAATCGGACAAAAATTGGGCTCAAGAAGTCACACATGGTGATTGATTTATATGAGAGCTATATCAGGTTATAGACCGATTGAGACCGTACAAATCAAAGTTGTTGGAAGTCATAACGGAACACTAGATGCAAAAATTGTAGCCGAATCGGACAAAAAATGCGGTTTCCAGGGGCTCAAATCGGTTGAGCGGTTTATATGGGAGCTTTATCAGATTATAGACCGATTTCGACCGTATTTTGGACAGTTTTTGGAAGTCACAACAGAATACTAAGTGCAATTTTCACCCAACTTGGACAAAAAATGAGGACTCAAGGCAATCAAGAAGTCAAATCGGGAAATTATCGGTTTATATGGGAGCTATATATAAATCTGAACCGATATGGCCAATTTGCAGTCTCCAATGACCTACATCCATATATTAAGTAACTGTGCGAAATTTCAAGCGGGTAGCTTTACACTGATGGACGGCTGGACGGATATGGCTAGATCGACTCAGAACGTCGAGACGATCAAGAATATATATACGAATATTTCGAGGTGTTTCAAACGGTGTTCGTATACCCCCATCCTATGGTGTTGGGTATAAAATTCTAAAATGGAGGTCAAAATATCGTGAATAGAAAAATTACCTTGGAACAAGACAGCAGTGAACCGTTGTAAAATACGCGCAAAATAGCCTTTCCAATAGGAGTGTCCTTAAATGCTTACTGTTTTTTAGGTTATGATAGAGATGGGCGATGGGCGGTAAATTGGGTAAATACCCGGGCATTTATTCCCTTATACCCAAAAGCTGGGTATATATGATTTTGCAAATATCTTGGGTAAAAAAATAATTTTCAGAAAAATTTTGATGATTTCGAATTCTTTGTATATGAACCTGATCTTCTGATCTCATAAAATCGGATTTAAGTTATATTTGGCCGCTATGTAGACCGATCTCCCGACTTAAAGTCTTGAGGAAATAAATTGGTAATTTTTCATCCGACTTCGATGAAATTCGACACAGTGAGTTCTGGTAGACATCTATTCATTTCTGTGAAGTGCGGTTCTGATCGACCTATATTTGGATATAGCTGCCTTTAGACCGATCACCGATCTCCCGACATAGGGTTTTGTGGCCATAAAAAATTCATTTATTACCCGAATTCGATGAAATTTGGCACCGTGTGTTCTGGTAAACCCCTACCAATTCCTGTCAAATATGGTACAGACCATATTTGGATATTGCTGCCATATTATCGATCTCCAGATATTGTGTAATGAGCCTTTAAAAGGAGCATTTTTCATCCTATTTCGATCAAATTTAGCACAGCGAGTTCAGGTACCCCTCTAAACCTTTTTGTTGAATATCGACCAGATCGGACCATATTTGGATATAGCTGCCATATAGACCGATCTCCCGAAATAGAGTATTGAACCCATAAACCGAGTATTTTTCATCCGATTTTGATGAAATTTGAAACAGTGCGTGCCCTATATGGGGGGTCGGGTGGTCGGTCTAAGGCTATAAGGAAAGATTTGCTCTGCTATTAGAGCGATATCAAGATATGGTCCGGTTTGGATCACATTTGAATTATATGTTGGAGACGTGTGTAAAATGTCAGCCAATTCGAATAAGAATTGCGCCCTTTGGGGACTCAAGAAGTAAAATAGAGAGAACGATTTATATGGGAGCTGTATCGGGCAACAGACCGATTCAAACCATAATAAACACGTATGTTGATGTTCATAAGAGGATCCGTCGTACAAAATTTCAGGCAAATCGGATAAGAATTGCGACCTCTAGAGGCTCAAGTAGTCAAGACCCAAGATCGGTTTATATGACAGCTATATTAGGTTATGAACCGATTTGAACCATACTTTGTACAGTTGTTGGATATTAAAACAAAACACGTTGTGCGAAATTTCATTCCAATCGGATAAAAATTGCGCACTGTAGATGCTCATGAAGTCAAGGCTCAGGATCGGTTCATATGGCAGCTATATCAGGTTATGGACCGATTCGAACCATACTTGGCACAGTTGTTGGATATCATAACAAAATACGTCGTAAAGATTCTCATTCTAATCGGATAAGAATTGCGTACTCTAGAGGCTTCGTTTGTAACACCTCGAAATATTCAACTAAGACCCGATAATGTATATATATTCTTGATCGTCTCGACATTCTGAGTCCGTCCTTCCGCCCGTCTGTCGAAATCACGATAGGGGTCGAACGCGAAAAGCTAGCTGGGAATTGCAAAAAGGACATATCGCTGCAATTTTTGTCCGATTTGCCTGCATGCGGTGTTCTGTTATGACTCACAACAACTGTGCTAAGTGCGGTCCAAATCGGTCTATAACCTGATATAGCTCACATGTAAACCAGTCCCTCGATCATCCTTGTTTGGTTCCTATAAGATTTCGATCTAATCCTTACTGGTCCTATGCCTTTCAACTGAATTCATTTTGTATAATTTTTAGCAGTACCCATGGTGGTGGGTTCTCACGATTCGGCCCGGCCGAACATTGCACGCTTTTGAATGAATTTTCCTCATTATTAATTCTTTTCGATTCTAAATTTGATCATGTATTGGCTAGAAACAACCCAATAAACACTTCTGCAGTAAACATACAAACTCGATTCATATGTCGTTTTTTGTGCCAGTGTATATATTGGACTGCACTTTTTTCCCAATTCCGTTGACTTCTTTTTCATTTTTTATGCGGTCTTCTTGTGATAATTGTTTCCTTAGATGTTTTTTTGTTGCTTATGGTGGCTTTTTTTTCTCCTTTGCTTTGGAAGTGCTGATTGCACAATCTCAAAATAATCAACTGTTAATGCTCCCTCCCACATGCACCCTCTAGCACCTACTATCTAATGCAAGATATGGGGTGAAGTGAGGAATCTTTCAAAATGATCAAATGTTCTCAATAAAACCCAATTTGTTAGAACAACATTACAATTCGATTTCAATTAATCACAAAACACAGACAAGAAAACATGAGGAGAGTGTAGAATTTCGAAAATACTGTCTGATTATCATTATCGGAGTCAGGCAGTTGAGTGTTCATTCCCAATGCACGAGTGTTCCTTTATTAATGAAAACAATTCAACTTATTGTCATTGAAAGTGGTTAATGGAGTAATTCGTAATTCTCGTAGTGTCGTCATCAGACTAAATGACTACAACTGTTGAAGTTGTTATGACCTGCTGATATCTTATCAACACCGTCTAGGTTGAATGCGTTTGATGCAATGCCGATGTCATAAATGCTACAAATTAAGCGGAAATCACTTATCCAATAATTGAACTCAATAGTAACTCTCTCTAGTCTCTCTATCACTGTGTGCTGGGGACAAAAGTTCAGCCATTTGTATTGTAAAGTCTTTCAATTCAAAGAAGATATAAACAAGTAAGAGCGTGCTAAGTTTGGCCGGGCCGAATCTTGTATACCCTCCACCATGGATCGCATTTGTCGAGCTCTATTCCCGGTATCTCTTTTTTTTGGCAAACAAATAATATTGAATAAGAACTGTAATGCTATTGGAGCTATATCAAGTTACACTCCGATTCGGATGGTAAATGAATTCTGAACACTGTAGAAGTCATTGTGCAATATTTCAATTCATTGGGATAAGAATTGCGCCTTGTAGGGGCTCAAGAAGCAAAATCGGGAGATTATATGGGAGCTGTATCAAGCTATTGATCGATTCAGACCATATTATACACGTATGTTAAAGGTCATGAGAGAAGCCGTTGTACAAAATTTCAGTTGAATCGGACGACAATTCCGCCCTGTAGAGGCTCAAGAAGTCAAGACTCCAGATCGGTTTATATGGCAGCTATATCAAAACATGGACCGAAATCAGATGAGAATTGCGCGCTCTATTGGCTGAAGAAGACAAGACCCAAGATCGGTTTATGTGACAGCTATATAAGGTTATGGACCGATTTGGACCATACTTTGGAAGTGATATCAAAACACTATGTGCAAAATGTCGGTCAAATCGGACGAGAATTGCGCCCTCTAGAGGCTCAAGAAGTCAAGACCCAAGATCGGTTTATATGGCAGCTATATCAAAACGTAGACCGATTACTTAGCGCAGCTAAGTATGGAAGTGATACCAAAACACCACGTGCAAAATTTCAATCAAATTCGATAAAAATTGCGCCCTCTAGAGGCTCAAGAAGTCAAGACCCAAGATCGGTTTATATGGCAGCTATATCACAACATGTACCGAATTGGACTATTTACAATCCCAACCGACCTAAACTAATAAAAAGTATTCATGCAAAATTTCAAGGGGCTAGCTTTACTCCTTCGAATGTTAGCGTGTAAAAAAATTTTTAAAAAAATATATATCTTAAGCGAATAAGCTTTTATACCAAAAACAATTAAAAAGGCGTTAAGTTCGGCCGGGCCGAACTTTGGATACCCACATTTCAAAAAAATCCGGTGAAAATTGCATACCTTATGTCCCATAGCGGTTATATCGAAATATGTTCCGATTTGGACCAAATACTAATCGGTACAAGTCAATGTTCAATTGTGTATAACAAAATATTGGTCTTTTTAGTAGCTATATGTAAAAATAAACCGATCTGAACCATATACGACACAGGTGTCGAAGAGCCTAACATAAGTCACTGTGTAAAATTTCAGTGACATCGGATTACAAATGTGCCTTTTATGGGACCGAGACTTTTAATTGGAGATATCGGTCAACATGGCAGCTATATCCAAATGTGGACCGATTTGGGCCATAATGCAGAAGAATGTCAAGGGGTTTAACATAACTCGCTGTCCCAAATTTCAGCAAAGTCGGATAATAAATGCGCCTTTTATGGGCCTAATACCCTAAGTTGGAGGACCGGTCTATATGGCAGCTATATCCAAATCTGGACCGATCTGGGCCAAATTGACGAAGGATGTCGAAGGGCCTAACACAACTCACTGTCCCAAATTTCAGCAAAATCGGATAATAAATGTGGCTTTTATTGGCCTGAGATCCTAAATCGGCAGATCTATATGAAGATAAAGTCCGATATAGCCCATCTTCGAACTTAACCTGCTTATGGACAAAAAAAGAATCTGTGCAAAGTTTCAGCTCAATATCTCTATTTTTAAAGTCTGTAGCGTGATTTCAACAGACAGACGGACAGAGGGACGGACATGTCTAGATGGTCTTAGATTTTTACGCTGATCAAGAATAGAGTCGGAAATGGATATTTCGATGTGTTGCAAACGGAATGACAAAATGAATATACCCCCATCCATCGGTGGTGGGTATAAAAAGAAAATAAATAAAGAAATAATTGTAGGAAATGAAGAAAAAATTCTATCGCATGCATGGAATTTTTCATAGATACTTCTTATTGATGTAGATTGTCGGCTGTTGCAAATGAGTCATTTGGTCCAGTTTGAGTTCAGTTTATAATGCTTAACAAATGTTAAAATACTTAAAAACTATTTCGTACTTCGTTTCTATGTATGGACTTAACTCAGAATCACTTTTCGATTCGATTTAGCAACAACTGTGCCAAGTACGGTTTAAATCGGTCTATAACCTGATATAGCTCCCATGTAAAACGATCTCCCGAGTTGACTTCTTGAGTCCTTACAAGCCGCAATTGTTGTCCGATTTCGCTGAAATTTGGCATGCAGTGTTCTGTTATGACTTCCAACAACTGTGCCAAGTACAGTCCAAATCGGTCTATAACCTGATATAGCTCCCATATAAACCGGTCTCTCGATTATCCTTGTTCGGTTCCTAGAAGCTTTAAATTGTCCTAATTTGGTAGAAGTTTGGTATGTATTCAACTAAATTTAATTTGTATACATTTTTAGCAGAAATTCGATGGTGGTGGGTTACCAAGATTCGGCCCGGCCGAACTTATCACGCTTTTACATGTTTATATATGATATTGGATTTCTGTATCCATCCCTTTTCAACACAACGAAATATCCATTTCCGACGCAACAAAAAGTGTATATTTCTGAGCTTCGTAAAATTCTAAGACGATTTTACGATGTCCGTCCGTCCGTCGGTTGTAATCACGCATCAGTATTTATAAAGTGAGCTGAAACTTTGCACAGACTCGTATTTCTTTCATAAACATGTTACATGGTCCAAAGCCTGTAAAAGCGGCAGTTTTTATCCGATTTCGCTGAAGTTTGAAAAAGGAAGATGTACTAGGTTTCCCGATATTCCAACCGAATAGGGCCCATATCGCACCATATTTACATATAGCTGTCATATAGACCGATATGCCGGTTAAGTGTTTTAAGGCCATAACAGTCGCATTTATTATCCAATTTCGCTGAGATAGGAAACGGCGAGTTGTTCTTAGCCTGCCGACATCAAACTTAAATATGGTTCAGATCCGACTATATTTAGATATAGCTGTCATATAAACCGATCTGCTAATATAGGATCTTAAGCCCAAAAAAGCCGATATTATTACTCGATTTCGCTGAGATTTCGATTCAAATATGGTTCAGATAGGACAATATTTTGCTATAGCTGCCATATCGATCGATTTAAGGGTCTAAAGCACATAAACGCGGCATTTATTACCCGACATTGCTGAAATTTAACACAGTGACTTGTATTAAGTCTACCGTCATTCAACCAGAACATGGCCCAGATCGGACTATATTTAGATATAGCTGCCATATAAACCAGAACATATTTGAGTATAGCTGCCATATAGAACGATTTGTCGCTTTTGGTTCTTAGGCCTAAAAAGGCGCATTTATTGCCCGACTTTGCTGTTGCTCTAAGTGTTCAGGCTCGAGACCAGGCCGAATTTTTAATTTTTTTCAAAAGTTTTTTTTTTTGCCTGTTAAGGCGAAGGTCATTTTATTTCATAATTTTCATTTCTATTTCTCTTTCTAGGCGAGCTAAATGATCGAAGAATTCTTTCTATGCAATGGAAGAGTACAGCCAGAAGATACAACAAGAGGGTTTCTAACTACTGAGAATAAAAAAAAATGGAAATTACGGCCAATTGAGTTGGAAAATGCGGCTACGTCATTCGAACTACATAAAATCGGACGGTACCGTTGTATGGAGCAATTGCCGACAGTGGTCCATTATTTAAGGAGCAGCCTTTTTACCCCCTCAGAATCCAAATTGGGAAATTTTGGCAAAAAAATAATCAATCAATCATAATCAATGATGTCAAAACTATCCTCAGAACAACATATATTTTAAATATGGCGGGAAGTACTGCATATCCTGAATTTTTATCCTTCACTGAAGCGCAGACTATGCCAAGAATTCCAAAAAGCTTTAAATATATCTGAAAATGCCCAGCGCTGTATTTTTAATATGGCAAAGTCTAGCGTTAAACATTGCAGATCTTTCATCTTTGGTAAAAAATCAAAAATTGAAGTTTAAGGAAAAAATTTAATTTAAAAAAAAAATTTATGTAATGTAATTTTTCAACTTAAATATGCCTGTATCTCCTTAAATAATGAAATAGGATTAAAATTCTTTGAGCAGCTACTTCAATTTAATTATGTTATATCTACATATTTCGGATTATTGCAATTATTTGTTTTTCAACAACAACTTTTATTGTGGTACCATCCAAAGTTCTCCGTGCGTTCTACTACTTCCTGCGAAATCTCTTTAATTAATTACTAATTTATTGAATCAAGTATTTCCTATTAACTGCTTCTTCTTGTTCTTGTTCTGCTTATCACAATAGATAGTATATCATATAAAAGATTTATAAAGAAGTGCTCCACAAAGTGTTGCCGTTGAATTGGCAAGATGATTATCATGTCATAAAGCCTTTCTCTCTTTAAGGAAACAAGCATATCAATAAATTTACAATAAAAGACTACATTCCATTTAAATTTAAACATTTACAATATACTCCAAAAGGATTTTCCACAGAACTCTGCTTGTTTACTTTCTTCAGCAGGTATATTGTATTGGTGTAGGCTGAGATTTTCCACACACACCCTCAGTCCTGTACATGGAACAGTTTGTGGATTTGTGTTCGATGCTCTTGGCAGAGACCTTCGTTTTTAAACTTTGCCATGGAGCCGTAACACTTGAAATGATTTAAATTGGGAATAAACAGAAACCAAACGACAAACTCATGTTAACTGGTGGATTTTGTATTAGCACCCCCTACCTAACTTGTACTCCTCAATTCTAAGCGATATGACCCAATACGACCCGACCCTACCCAATCTCTCCTATTTTTCTATTCCTTTGCTTGGCAGACAAGATAAGAACAGCAGGCTCGTATTACAAAAACATTCTAATTCGTGTACACAGCAATACTCTCGAACGAACATTGTTAACAAGCAATAAAATTTCGCTTTTGGCCCATATTTCATTTAAATACTACAACAACGGCAATCTAACATACTTCTGACGGCATTATTTCCCCCCTACACTACACTCTTCGGTTATTGTGCCATTAACCAAACCCCAAGCAAGGTAAACAAATATTCATCCTCAACACAGTGTCACTTGAAATAATAACAACAGCAGTATTCGAATACAGTGGGGCAGAGGTAACTCCCCACACCTTTGAGAAGAGTAGAACGAGAGAGTAGCACAACCTTAGCGATATCTCTAACAACAAATCTAACAAAGTGTGTATAAACACGTAGTATTAGCGAGTTACAACACACCATACTCGTACTTACACTTGGTTTTCTCCAACACATGTATGTACACATGTAGGCGCACGCATTTATGGCTTGACACAAACACAGAGAGTGAAAGACCGACCAAGTAAATGTGTGCCGTATGTGTAGTAATACTCCTTCTGAAAATTGTATCATCATTTCTGAAGTATGCAAAGGGCCTTAGGCCCAACAACTGAAATTCAAAGTAGACATGTCGTTGTTGTTCCGCAAGTGTAATGGGGACAAAGAAAACAAAAACAAAAGCTATTAGAATCGAGAGTCTTAGTTATTTTTGTTGTTGGCTAAGCATTTCATACTCACTCGTACATCAATAAGTTGGTACGAGTATGAGAACATAGCTAACTAACTTTGCTCTGCAGCATTGTCGTCTGGCTTTGCTTTGCTCTGGGGGGCCAACACAGGCAAGATAAAAAGACAAGCAAGCTAAGAATCCCAGCAAGGAAAAGGTAAAAGTTTTATTATTAGTAACAATGAAACAAAACGTCAGATTGAAATTAAAGAGCAGTCGTAAAAACAACAACAGCTGTAACAACGGCATTGCGGCAACCATCATCTGAAGAGTTACAAACAAGATCTATCTGTAAGTTCCTGGAATTAATGTTGCCCAGAGTTTATTTTATTTATTTTTTTGTCCGCCACTGCCCCCTTCCGCGACGCAAAGCCATCAACAAAGATGCAAAAGGCCTTAAGCCGCCATTAACATGTGCGCCTGATCATAGCTGTGGCACAATAAAAAAGTGTTAACTAAAAATTCTTGTTTATGGCTCTTCTACATAGGCGTTATAACTCGATTGCGTCGACAATCTTGTTAAAATTCTATAATTCAAAAGGCCACAAAGATGCAACACCGATTGTGGTCATGCCAAATCAATTTCAGGGATGGTTTTAGGAAAAAATTCCCACATTTTCTTTAACCCTTGCACTACTGATGTCCACTACAGAGGACATGACTTGAAAGAGTCCACTGCTCATTACTCATAGGATTTTTGTTATATTTTTTGGCTTTGTTTGAGTGTATTAACGGTACTTTTCAGTTTAATTTGGATTTGTTCAATTTGATCATGTCTTTTCTAGTGAACATCGGTAGTCAACGGTTGTAGAATCTTATTATACCCACCATCGAAGGATGGGGGTATATTCATTTTGTCATTCCGTTTGCAACACATCGAAATATCCATTTCCGACCCTACAAAGTATCAAGAATATATTCTTGACAAGCGTAAAAATCTAAGACGATTCAGGCATGTCCGTCCGTCTGACCGTCCATCTGTTGAAATCACGCTACAGTCTTTTAAAATAGAGATAGTGAGCTGAAATTTTGCACAACTTCTTATTTTGTCCATAAGCAGGTTAAGTTCGAAAATGGGCTATATCGGACTATATCTTGATATAGCCCCCATATAGACGGATCCGCCGATTTAGAGTCTTTGGCCCATAAAAGCCACATTTATTATCCGATTTTGCTGAAATTCGGGACAGTGAGTTGCGTTAGGCCGTTCGACATCCTACGTCATTTTGGCTCAGATCGGTTCAGATTTGGATAAAGCTGCCATATAGACCGATCCTCCGATTTAGGGTCTAAGGCCCATTAAAGCCACATTTATTATCCGATTTTGTCGAAATTTGGGACAGTGAGTTGTGTTAGGCCCTTCGACATCCTTCGTCAGTTTGGCATAGATCGGTCCAGATTTGGATATAGCTGCCATATAGACCGATCCTCCGATTCAGGGTCTTAGACCCATTAAAGCCACGTTTATTAACCGATCTTGCTGAAATTTGAGACAGTGGGTTGTATTAGACCCATCGACATCCCTCGTCAATTTGGCGCAGATCGGTTCAGATTTGGATATAGCTGCCATATAGACCGAACCTCCGATTTAGGGTCTTAGTCCCATAAAAACCAAATTTATTATCCGATTTTGCTGAAATTTGGGACAGTGAGTTGTGTTAGGTCCTTCGACACTCTTCTTCAATTTTGGCTCAGATCGGTCCAGATTTGGATATAGCTGCTATATAGACCGATCTCTCGATTTAAAGTCTTGGCCCCATAAAAGGCGCATTTATAATCCGATTTCACTGAAATTTGACACAGTGACTTATATTATGCTTTTCCACATCTGTGTCGTATATGGTTCAGATCGGTTTAGTTTAAGCTATAGCTTATATTTTGTTATACACATTTGAACAATGACTTGTACTTGTATTTGGTTCAAATCGGAACATATTTCGATATAACTGCTATGGGACATAAGGTATGCAATTTTCAGCTGATTTTGATGGAAGGTGGTTTACATATATACCCGAGGTGGTGGGTATCGGCCCGGCCGAACTTAACGCCTTTTTACTTGTTACTATTAATCCCATAAAAAGCGGTTTATTTGGCCTAATTTGCTGAAACTGTTACTTGTATAGGAATCCTCAGGGCCTGAACAAAATATGATCCAGACCAGTCCCTATTCAGATGCAACTACGGATAAAGTAGTGGAGTTATAACAAAATAGGATGATTATTAAATCCTTGTTTAATTTGGTCCAGATTTGGTTATAGGTGCCATATAGAAAGATATCTTGATTTAAACTCTAGGCCCTATAAAAAGCGCATTTGTTATCCGATTTCGTTGAAATTTGATGCAGTGACAGTGGTTCAGATCGGTTTATATTTAAATATAGCTGTCAAAAAGACCAATATTTTGTTCTACAAAATTGAACAGTGAGCACTCAATGTCCGTGCTGAATTTGGGTGCATAAGTCATCCAATTTTCACCGGATTGTGACGAAAGGGGGGTTTACATATATACCCGAGGTGGTGGGTATCCAAAGTTCGGCCCGGCCGAACGTAATGCCTTTTTACTTGTTTTTATCTATGTACATAGGTATTTTTCCGTTTTATTTATTTTTATTATTTTTTGTTTTATTAAACAAAACAGTGTACAACACTGCAATTCGTTTCATTGCAATATCATTTGCCAGACATGCAGAGGACACCACAAATTAGCCAAGTAACATTTTACGATTGCCGACAATGTCTGATTAACATTTTTTAGCAATTCTTGCTTGTCGTTTTATTTCATTTTATTTTTCGTGTGTGTGTGTGTGTGCGTTTGTGTGTGGGGGGACCTGAACTGACAGACACCATATCTTTTATGCTTGCGTTAATTTTCATAACAACCTCGCATCTTTTGAGGATGTTTTGTTTGTGCACATCGCAATGGACGGACATAAATGTTGAGGTACCCATTTGGTGGCGGTTTGTTTTCTAGGCCCAATAAACAGACATTGGCATCTCATTTCGAGCTCCCGTTGTGTTTGTCACAATAATATCCCAGAGGAAGCCGGCAGACAGTTGTCGAGTACGCATCTGAAACGATGCTCTTGCCAAGATGTCGCGTGATGTTCATTCATTCATGAATTTTATGTCTAAAAAGATGTACAAATTCATTCTCAAATGAATGAATTTGTACGGACATTGGTAAGTGTTGCCACAGTAAAGGCATTAGCATTTGATATAATGGGATTGAGCTGTGTTATTGGGTAGTCAGACCAAACTAAGGGTGATTAGAACGATAAAAACTTGACCTTCTGGTTTTTGGGTGTCTTGCGACTGGTGAGTGATAACAAGCCTCAGGCCAGGCACCGTTATGATGATTGAAATTTAGTTGGGCATTTTGTACGTAGGGTTTGAAATAACAAGAAATCCTTTTTAAATGCTAAAAGTTGGGTTGGGTTGAAAAGAGGGTGCGGATAATAATCCGCCCCAAGTCCATAGTGGACATACACCTAAGCCAGTAATTGGCTTGTTGTGCGCTCTAAATACAAAAAATTTAACCTCGAAAAAGAAAATTGAAGATAGGAAATCCGTGCTGTTTTCCATGCCACACCCCTAAGTTGGTTCATGTCTAGTATTGTGTCCTCACCTAAGTGCCGGTATCTGTTAGCCGCGAAAGCCCGGCACTGACAAAAGGATATACTCCAATGTCTCATCATCTAAAGCTAGCCGCTTGAAATTTTGCACAAATACTTCTTATTAGTGTAGATCGGTTGGGATTGTAAGTGGGCCATATCGGTCAATGTTTTGATATAACTGCCATATAAACCGATCTTGGATCTTGACTTCTTGAGCCACTAGTAGGCGCAATTCTTATCCGAGTTGGCTGAAATTTTGCATGACGTGTTTTGTTATGACTTACAACAACAGTGCTAAGAAAAGCTCAAATCGGTTCATAACCTGATATAGCTGCCATATAAACCGATATGGTAGAAGTCTTGATTTTTTGAGTCACTAGAGGGCGCAATTATTAGCTGAAATTTTGCATAAGGTGTTTTGTTATGACTTTCAACAACTGTGTCAAATATGGTTCAAATCGGTTCATAACCTGATATGGCTACCATACAAACCGATCTGGGATCTTGACTTCTTGAGCCTCTAGAGGGCGCAATTCCTATCCGATTTGGCTGAAATTTTGCATGACGTATTTTATTCTCACTTTCAACAACTGTGTCAAATAAGGTTCAAATCCGTTAATAACCTGATATAGCTGCCATATAAACCGATCTGGGATTTTGACTTCTTGAGCCTCTAGAGGTCGCAATTATTATCCGGTTTGGCTGAAATTTTGTACGATGGATCCTCTCATGACCATCAACATACGTGTTTATTATGGTCTGAAACGGTCTATAGCCTGATACAGCTCCCATATAAATCGATCTCTCTATTTTACTTCTTGAGCCCCGAAAGGGCGCAATTCTTTTTCGAATTGGCTGACATTTTACACAGGTCTCCAACATATAATTTAATTGTGGTTCAAACCGGATTGATATCGCTCTAATAGCAGAGCAAATCTTTTCTTATATCCTTTTTTGCCTAAGAAGAGATGCCGGGAAAGGACTCGAAAAATGCGATCCATGGTGTAGGGTATATTAGATTCGGCCCGGCCGAACTTAGCGCGCTTTTACCCCAATTCAATGAAAACAGCTGTTTTCCCTTTATAAAATTATAATTTTTCAATGAATTGGCGAACGAATCGAGTGACAAAAAGAATCTTAAACAAGTAAGGAAAGGCAAAAGTCGGGCGGAGCTGACTATATAACACCATACACCGAACCTACAATTATAAATTCGGGCAATATTGAAATATACATATGTATGAGGGATATATCTAAATCTGAGCAGACCTTTAAACAGATCATTTGAAAATTGTTTTTACTCCGGCCATATAAGTGCAACTCCGGCTATAAATATATGTGGGTGCTAAATTCAAGTTTGAGCCAATTTTGATGAAATCTTGCAGATATGTTAAGAGCAGCAGCAAAACAATTCGTGCCAAATTTCAGCGAAATCATACGACAATCGGTCTATATGGACGCTATATTCAAATTTGGACCGATCTGGCCCCAACACAACTCACTGTCTCAAATTTCGTCGACGTCGGACAATAAAGGCACCTTTTATGGGCCCAAGACCTTAAATCGAGAAATCGGTCTACATGGCAGTTATAGCCAAATCTGAACGCCTCGAATCTGAAGAGTGTGGAGGGGCCTAACACAACCCACTAACCCAAATTTCGGTAACATCGGACAATAAATGCGCCTAAGACCTTAAATCGGCGGATCGATGTATATAGGGGCTATATCAAGATATGGTCCGATATAGCCCATCTTCGAACTTAACCTGCTTATGGACAAAAAAAGAGTCTGTGAAAAGTTGCAGCCCAATATCCCTTTTCAACAGACAGACGGACGGACAAGACTAGATCGTCTTGGATTTTTACGCTGATCAAGAATATATATACTTTATAGGGGCGGAAATGGATATTTCGATGTGTTGCAAATGGAATGACAAAATGAATATAACTCCGTTCTCCGGTTGTGGGTATAAAAATTCGGATTCAATTAAAGAATGATTGAATTAATTAATTTTGTATTTGAAAACATTTTTATTTTCAATTAAATTTTTAATTGAAAATCGGTCCAGATTTAGATATAGCTCCCATATACATTTTTCATCCGATATGGCCTTTTAAGGCTGTATAAGCCACAATTTGGTCCGATCTCAAAAAAATTTTTCATGAGATGGTTCAATTGACATCCCCATACGGGTGCGAAATTTCATCAAAATCGATTTATTAGTTACAACTCCCATATATATCTTTTATGCGTTTCGACTTTTAAGGCTGTACGACTTTTGCCTTTCCTTAATGGTTTTCTGTGCAGCCTTGAGGCGACCAGAGTCTTGGGGGGAATGGCGCAAACATCCACTGTAAGACTAATGCCAAGACCAATATCCGGTAGCATTACCACCATTAGCGAGTTAATGGGGGTGTTTTTGAAGCACCTTTCACTGTCAATAGAATTGATTACTAATTATATATTCCGGGATCAGACTTGTCTTACGATTATCAACAACTAATTCCAGCTCAAATTCTCTCGCATCGCATCGCAAATTTCTTTAAGTCTTCCCAAAGTCAAGGACTCAAAGATCTTGCCGACTGAAATAATGTCTTGTACAAATTGGGAATTTTCCTATCCCATTTTGGGCAGCAATCAATGCGAAATGACCGAGACCAGCTCATACACACTACTGCACATGTTACCAATAATTGAGAATAAATGCATTTGAGCCGCAAGACAGCCAACAATATGCAATGAATTTTTATTTTTGGAAGACTGCCCAAAAATTTCATACGTTTTTCCTTTTATTCATACAACTTTTGTTTTTCCAATTCTTTTTCGCACTGGCTGCAGTAGCAGACGTAGAAGTAGACGCAGTTAAAGGAAAACTGCAAATGGGAGAACACAAATTTCTAATGACTTATTAGGTGCCTTGATGCGGCAGTATGCCTAGCAAAATATGTCTGCCAGTTGGAATGGTGCAAATTTAGAATCTCCCAAAATGCAAACAATTTATGACAGGCCCAAAGGAAGGCATAAACCCCTTCAGACCCCACATCCCACCCCAAGTGACTGCGCACACGGTTGCGGCCATTTGTTCCAAGGAATTAGAAGGCATTCACTAAGGCCAACACACAGACTAACAACTAACTGTCAGCATGTGAGGAGCTATGGTGCACGGTAAGTCGCATTGAATTCCTAACACCTTACAGAAGATGCCAATAGCTGTGAGAGTTGGTCGTGTTATTGGACCCAGGGAATGTGATGCCTAGGAATGGATTGTCTTATGATGTGATGTGTGTACCAAATGGAAATGTTTTTGCCTTCGATGGTCTTCGACCATTTATCACCTCTAACGTTCACATTTAGCTACGTGGGAGTTCTATGGAAGATCTCATTTTTAAAGCTTAACAAATGATGAATAGCTGAGTGGAGATCACACATAGTTTGATGATTATTCACATTTTGTGTTTTTTGTTTTTATTCTTTCTTGTCGTCATGTTGTGTTGTTGCCTTATGGCTGGAGTTGCTGGCCACCTTCCTTTGTTTCCATGGAGCAGCAATGGAACAGCCAAAAAAAAAAAAAAACACCGGCGATGACGACGTCTTGCCTCTGACACATTGGATCCAATGAGATGTATAAATATTTACATGATGAGATTTCAAAACTGAGCATGTTCACATGTCAACGTAACCACCAAAGTAATTTTTTATGCTTTCGGCCAAAACGAAATCAGGCTGAAGCCAACTATTCACAACAAAAACAAAAAAAAAAAACGCCAACAATCGACACAAAAGAAGTGTTAAGATGTTGGTATTCTGACCTCAATGAACCTGACTATACGAAATTTTGGATGTCGGAGCCAGAGCAACTAACCTCCCACAAAAACTATTTGAAATGCAAATACATAACGGACCTCTTTTAGGGAGAAACAGAAAATTCTGTGCTGTTAGAGATTGGTGTAGTTTTTATACCCTCCAC
The DNA here is from genome assembly GCF_963082655.1 of Stomoxys calcitrans. NCBI lineage: Eukaryota > Metazoa > Arthropoda > Insecta > Diptera > Muscidae > Stomoxys > Stomoxys calcitrans. The sequence continues at coordinate 3,186,665 of NC_081552.1, forward strand.
CAAAGGATGGGGGTATACTAATTTCGTCATTCTGTTTGAAACACCTCGAAATATGCGTCTAAGACCCCATAAAGTATATATATGTCCGTCCGTTTGTCCGTCCGTCCGTCGGTCTGTCGAAATCACGCTAATTTTGGAAGGAGCAGAGCTAGCCGCTTGAAAATTTGCACAAATGCTTCTTATGGTGTAGGTCGGTTAGGATTGTAAATGAGCCAAATCGGTTCATAACCTGGTATAGCTGCCATATAAACCGATCATGGGTCTTGACTTCTTGAGCCACTAGAGGGCGCAATTCTCGTCCGATTTGACTGAAATTTTGCACGTGGTGTTTTAATATCACTTCCAAAAACTGTACTAGGTATGGTTCAAATCGGTTCATAACCTGGTATAGCTGTCATATAAACCGATCTTGGGTCTTGACTTCTTGAGCTTTTAGAAGGCGGAATTCTTGTCCGATTTGACTAAAATTTTGTACAAAGTGTTTTAAAAATAAATTAATTTGGGTCCGAAAAGGGTCCATTGCCTTGTACACCGGCTTCATCTGTATATATAAAAATGAATTTGTGTTTGTTTATATGTATGTTTGTTTGTTTGTGGGTATGTAAGTTTGTTTGTTCCTTGTAGACTCAAAAACAGCTGAATCGATTTTCTTGAAATGTTCACAGATTGTGGGGAGTGGTCTGGAAGGGCGGACCCTCTCTCTTACCCCATACAACAAATTTTGCCCGTGAACATTTCACTAAGGATCAGGGGCAAACATCTCACATATCAATGAGTGCAGACCGATTGAAAATCTCTTCCATTTCTTCCAGGTTTCATATCGCCGCCTCAACTATACGTTATGAGCTTCTCCCATCCTCAATCCATTTTCCCCTTGCCAAGATTATCTTAGTCTCAGTGGCTGCCTCGTACTCTTTCTGTATGTCTATGGGTCGGGTATCTAGAATAGTCTCCAGTGCCCTAGTGGGAGTGGACCTCATCGCTCCGCCTATGCCAAGACAACATGTGCGTTGAAACAGTTATGTTATCGTGTAGAGCCAGTTGTCTATTCTCGGACTCAGGCCTCATTTTGAATGTCCAAGATCACTCCTAAGTAGGTGACCTTTCAGATATCGAAATCGTTCTATTGAGGAAACGTGGTGCGTCAAATTGGCCTCCTTTCGTCTTCCTCGTGAGCAGTTTTCTAGGTTAACTTTGAGACCCCAAGGTCTAGCCCAGTCGTGTGACATCTGCAAAACCCTTTAGGCCCTTCTGCACATCTCGTTCGGATCCTTACCTCTTAAAAGTATTTGGAGTGGCGACAAAATGCCTCCCCTATGGGTAGGCTTGTGCTTGGGTTGGGATACACAACGTATCCACCTTTTCCTTAGCATATGGTTTAAACAGTCTCTAAGGACAGGGATACTGGTAAAAGCCCCTTCGATGTCAATGCATACCGCCAATGTGCACGATTTGACATCGAAGGATTCTTCTATTTTATGCACAACCTCGTGCAGGCCAATCTCCACCAAGCTTCCCTTGACATAGGCATGCTGTTTGTATTTGAGCAGTTCGGTGGATGCCCTACTCTTTACCATGGTGTCCACAATACGTTCCATGGTTTTGAGTAGAAAGGACGTAAGGCTTATAGGCATGTAGGTCTGTTGCCTTGCCGGGCTTTGGTAAAAATACCACCCTTGTGTCCTGTCAGGCTTTCAAAGTATGTGCAAGTCCCAGGCACGCTGTCTTCCAGGAGGCACCTTTTGCAGCTTTGATAATCTCATTGTATTTCTTGACCTTGGACCGATATGGAGCGTACAGCTTATGATAGTTAGAAGCCTGAAAAAACACAAATTCAAAATTTCATCGAAATCGGATAATAATTGCGTCACCTAGAAGTTCAAGAAGTCAAATAGGGCGATCGGTTTAAATGGAAGCAATATAAAGTTGTGGGCTGCTTTAGACCAAACTTGGCAAGACAGTTGATAATAAAACTCTACTTAGAAAATTTTAGCTAAATCGGGTAGTAATTGTGCCTTCTGGAGGCTCTAGGAATCAAATCTGAAGATTGATTTACATGACATCTGGTGACCATACTTGGCATAGTTTTTAGAAGTAAAAACAAAAGAACTCATGCGAAATTTTAGTCAAATCGGATAGGACATGGCTAAATTGACTTAGAATGTGTATACATTGTTGGGACTAATATTTCGGTGTGTGAAAAACGGCTTGAGGACATTTCCATACCCCCATCCTATGGTGTAGAGTATAATAATAAACTCAAAATTGATGGGGGTATATTAATTTTGTCATTCCGTTTGCAACACATCGAAATATCCATTTCCGATCCTATAAAGTATACACATTCTAGATCAGCGTAAAAATCTAAGACGATCTAGACATGTCCGTCCGTCTGTCAGTTGAAATCGCGCTACAGTTTTTAAAAATAGAGATATTAAGCTGAAATTTTGCCCAGATTCTTTTTTTGTCCATAAGCAGGTTGAATTCGAAGATGGGCCATATCAGACTATATCTTGACTCAGGATCTTCTGCCCATAAAAGCCACATTTATTATCCGATTTTGCGGAAATTTCGGACAGTGAGTTGTGTTAGACCCCTCAACATCCTTCGTCAATTTTGCATAGATCGGTTCAGGTTTGGTTTTAGCTGCCATATAGACCGATCCTTCGATTTAGGGGCTGAGGCCCATAAAAGCCACATTTATCATCTGATTTTGCTGAAATTTGGGACATTCGGTTGTCCTAGGCCCATCGATATATTTCTTCAATTTGGCCTTAATCGGATCGGATTTGGATATAGCTGCCATATAGACCGATCCCTCGATTTAAGGTTTTGGGCACATAAAAGGCGCATTTATTGTCCTACGTCGCCGAAATTTGGGACAGTGAGTTGCGTAAGGCTCTTCGACATTTTTCTGCATTATGGTCCAAATCGGTGTACATTTGGATATAGCTGCCATGTTGACCGATATCTCGATTTAAAGACTTGTCCCTATAAGGCGCATTTATAGTCCGATTTCACTGAAATTTGACACAGCGACTTTTGTTAGGTTTCTCGACATCCGTGTCGTATATGGTTCAGATCGGTTTCTTTTTAGACATAGCTACTAAAAAGATCAATATTTTGTTATACACAATTGAACATTGACTTGTACCGATTAGTATTTGGTCCAAATCGGAACATATTTCGATATAACTGCTATGGGACATAAAGTATGCAATTTACACCGGATTTTGATGAATGGTGGTTTACATGTATACCCGAGGTGGTGGGTATCCAAAGTTCGGCCCGGCCGAACTTAACGCCTTTTTATTTGTTTTCTTTATTGTTGTTGTAATTTCCACAACTTCAACTTTAAGTTTAATGAATGCTTTTCTTGAAGCACATAAACACTGAAACGATACTTCCTTTTCCCTATTTCGATAACGATTTCCTTTAGCATTGCTTGCAATAACTTTTTGGCTATCTGCAACCGTTTCATCACATTTCGAACAAATTTCATTGATAAGTGATGCCAACTCTAGATATTAAAGGCACAAATAAAAACTTTGTATAACGTAATGAAATACACAATTTTGTATCAATCGACCAAAAGGAGAGTAGAAAGAGTGAGCGAGAGAGAGAGAGAGGGAGAGCAACAAAAATACAAACAACAACAAGAAACATTACAAGGACAGACCGACCGATGATAACATTTTCCAAACGAGAAACAGTTGTTTGCCCTCGCAATAGATAGATAAGCAAAAAGCCAATTATTTTGGCAAAATGACATTGGAGTTGTTGCTGCTGCTGCATGGTAGATGGTTATTGGCTCGGCAAGCATTTATTGTCCTTCGCCTGAAATTGAGTCGTTTTATTGGGGAGGGGGCGGCGGCGGCGGCTACCTTTCGGACTCTGCCACGAGAGTTGGGGCGTGAGTGTAGGTCTGTCGTAGCTTTGCCATCTGTCCCTCTGTGTTTGCGCGCGTGTGTGCATTGAGGTTATGGCGAAGCCTATCTTTAAATTGAAATCTATTTTAGTGATGAAGTCACATTTGAATTGCAAAAATTATTATTTACTCAAGCGAACGGAACCCCTACCTGTCAAATATCGCTTGGGCGGTTTTTTGATTTGGACTTTTGGGGTAGCAGTGTAGCATTTGACTTGAAACACTTTGTTAATAATCAGAAGAAAAAAAAATTTGTTGCTCATATCATGTCACCAAAATCTTTAACAAATTTTTATGCAAACATACTTTGTCGGTTGCTTCTTTTTTATAGGATCGCTGGTTGTTTGTTGCCTGCTCCTGCCTCAAACCAAATGGAAAAGAAGCAACAGTGGCATTGGTGTGGCAGCTACACGGCAATAGTAAAACGAAGACACGTCTCTGATTCAATTGCCAAGATAATTGCTATGGCATGGATATTAAAATGAGTTTCGACACAACAAAACCATTACCGAAAGGGGACCATCAAACCACAATTCCAAGTCATCAAATTCAACCAAACTTTAGCAATTTGTTCGGTTGGTGAATATTTGCAAGGCACAAAGCGTTCTATTCGTTAGCCCTAGGGAAAGTCACATTTGCAGTAAATTTCATAGAAACAAAATTTTATTTTTTTATCAACAAATTTATTAGAACAGAATTTTTAAGCTTTGCGATAAATATTTACGGCAAATTTGCTGCAACCAATCAGAGCAAGAAAAAAAATTTTATTAATAATTAAGGTTCAAGCCAGAAAAAACAAATTAAACAAGTAAAAGCGTGCTAAGTTCGGCCGGGCCGAATCTTATATAACCTCCACCATGGTCGCATCTGTCGAGTTCTTTGCGCTGTATCTGTTTTTAAGCAAACAATGTATAATGAATAAGGACGGAGGAGCAGCTATATCAAGTTTTAGTCCGATTCGGGGCTCAAGAAGCAAAATCGGGAGATCGGTTTATATGGGGGCTGTAGCAAGCTATAGATCGATTCTGACCATTTTGTACACGTTTGTTGAAGGCCATGGAGGAGTCGTTGTACAAAATTTGTGCCAAATCGGATGAGAATTGCGCTCTTTAGAGGCTCAAGAAGTCAAGACCCAAGATCGGTTTATATGGCAGCTATATCAGGTTATGGACCGATTAGAACCATACTTCGCACAGTTTTTGGAAGTTATATCGGAAAACTACGTGCAAAATTTCAGTCAAATCGGACGAGAATTGCGCCCTCTAGAGGCTCAAGAAGTCAAGACCCAAAATCGGTTTATATGACAGCTATATCAAAACATGGACCCCAAAACCCCTTCAACAGGACATATTTACCGATTGGGACAACATGGGTATTAGCGGAGCCGACTGTATAGTACCCTACAACTACCCTGCAATTATAAATTCGGTAAATAAACAATCCGCGCCAAATTTTGTGCAGATCGATTGAAAATTGTAGCTAGTACGGGCTTTAAGTGCAAATCGGGCTATATCTAAATCTGAACCGATTTTGATGAAATTTTGCAAATATATTAAGATCGGTTACAAAACAATCCGCGCCAAATTTTGTGCAGATCGGTTGAAAATTGTCCTATCTACGGCAATTTAAGTGAAAATCGGGCGATACATATATATGGGACCTATATCTAAATCTGAACCGATTTTGTTGAAATCTAGCAGATATGTAAGAATTAGTAACAAAACTGTCTGTGCCAAATTTTGTGCAGAGCGGTTGAAAATTGTAGCTACTACGGCCATTTAAGTGCAAATCGGGCGATATATATATATATATATATGGGAGCTATATCTAAATCTGAACCGATTTTTTCAAAAATCAACAGCGTTAGTTCTTGAGCCAAAAAAAAGTGTTATGTGCAAAATGTCATGATGATTGTACAACAAATACGACCTGCACTTTGATTACAAGAATACGTGGACTGAGAGGCAGACAGACGGACATGGCTAAATCGAATCAGAAAGTGATGTTGAGTCGATCGATATACTTATCAATGGGTCTAGCTCTTCTCGTTCTTAGCGTTGCAAACAAATGTACAAATCCATAATACCCTGTACCACAGTGGTGGTGTAGAGCATACAAATTAGAAAGGCCTGCTAAAAGCCCTGGGACCGAATTACCGCATACGCTTTTGTATCAAATGAGATTTCTCACATATCCAATGGATGTATTACCGCACTCGAAAGCTGTCGTATCAAAATTTTTCAAACGGCTACCTATAATTTTTTTGCATCAGAGTTGATTTGAACATATGTTTGTGGCAAAACAAAACAATACAAATACACAAATGTGAACAAGTAACAAGGCGTTAAGTTCGGCCGGGCCGAACTTTGGATACCCACCACCTCGGGTATATATGCCAACCACCTTTTATTAAAATCCGGTGAAATTTGCATACCTTATGTCCCATAGCAGTTATATCGAAATATGTTCCGATTTGGACCAAATACTAATAAGTACAAGTCATTGTTCAATTGAGTATAACAAAATATTGGTCTTTTTAATAGCTCTATCTAAAAATAAACCGATCTGAACCATACACGACACGGATGTCGAAAAGCCTAATATAAGTCACTGTGTCATATTTCAGTGAAATCGGATTATAAATGCGCCTTTTTTGGGGCCAAGACTTTAAATCGAAATATGGGTCAACATGGCAGCTATATACAAATCTCAACCGATTTAGGCCAAATTGCAGAAATATGTCGAACAGCCTATCACAACGCACTGTGCCAAATTTCGGCGAAATCGGACAATAAATGCGCCTTTTATGGCCCCAAAACCTAAAACCGAGAGATCGGTCTATATGGCAGCTGTAATCAAATCTGAACCGACCTGTGCCATATTGCCGAAGTATATCAAGGGGCCTAACCTAACTCAATGTCCCAAATTTCAGCGACATCGGATAATAAATGCTCCTTTTATGGCCCCAAAACCTAAAACCGAGAGATCGGTCTATATGGCAGCTGTATCCAAATCTGAACCGATCAGGGCCTAATTAAAGGAAGATGTCGAAGAGTCTAGCACAACTCGCTGTCCCAAATTTCAGCTAAATCGGATAATAAATGTGGCTTTTATTTGCCTAAGACCCCAAATCTGAGGATCAGTCTATATGGCAGCTATATCCATATCTGCACCGTGCTGAGCCAAATTGACGAAGGATGTCGAAGGGCCTAACACAACTCACTATCTCAAATTTCAGCAAAATCAGATAATAATAGTGGCTTTTATGGGCCTAAGACCCCAAATCGGAGGATCGTTCTATATGGCAGCTATCGGACCTTAGACCCCAAATCGGAGGATCGTTCTATATGGCAGCTATATCCAAATCTGGACCGATCTGAGCCAAATTGACGAAGGATGTCGAAAGGTGTAACATAACTCACCTTCCCAAATTTTTTTATGGCCCTTAGACTCTAAATCGGCGGATCGGTCTAAATGGGAGCTATATCAAGATATAGTCCGATATAGCCCATCTTTGAACTTAACCTGCTTATGGACAAAAAAAGAATCTGTGCAAAGTTTCAGCTCAATATCTCCATTTTTGAAGACGGACGAACATGTCTAGATCGTCTTAGATTTTTACGCTGATCAAGAATATAAGGTCGATAATGGATATTTTGTGTGTTGCAAACGGAATGACAAAATGAATATACCCCCATCCTTCGGTGGTGGGTATAAAAATCAATAGAATCATAATTGTTACAATACTTTTATGGAAGTAAAATCTTGACAAAAACTGAAAAGAAAATGGCAAATTTTTAACGAAAACCAAATGTTGACCTAGTTTCTAAAAAAAACTTTCGAACATTTCGTTTCTTGTAGAGCATATCAGCGTTTAACTTAATTAACGCTAAACTGCCAATAGAATGATTAGCAATTTTATAAATAACTCACAACTAGAACATTGTCACTTCAGTGGTTAGGTTACCTCATAATCAAAAACTCCAAAAGCCAGTCATTTGATAAGAATTTTACCCAAACACATTCTCCAGAATTTCTCTATAAATAGGCCCATTGGAAGTTTCAATGTGGTTGTTTCAAAAATCTAAAGGCCTTGTTAAACCAGTGTTTCGTTACTTCCGATTTAATGAATAAGAAGAGTAAGACAAAACACAGTAGCTGTTTGAGATTGTTACGAATTATATTTTTGAATTATTCAAGGTTTACTTATCACCTTTGTGGCTTTGAGCCTTTGCTGCGCCTTTGCAGCAGCCGACGATGAATGCGATATGGAGAGTGATGGTGAACCAAAATGTCTTATGGTCAATGTTGGTCAATCTTTTCGCAATTTCTGGGATCCCACGGCATATTGGCTGTGCACTGCGGCCAATCGTAAGGCTGAGTTAAGGCATTGTCCCTACACCACCTTATATGATGCAGCTACCATATCGTGTATTCCCGCTAGTAAATGGAAATGGACCCCGCCTTGTAGCGAATGAAAATGTTTTCTAACAATTTTGACAATAAAATGAAGAACACTATCGAATTTTGTCACAAGTTTATTTTCATAAGAGCCTCCCTCCACCAAGGTTGAAGCTCATCCATACCACCGTTGCTAAGTGTTTTATTTCTCGCCTTCCTTTTTCATTGCCAACAATTGAAGAACATTACACTTGTTCCGAAATAGAAATAAACTTGTCATTCGATACATATTTTCGCCCCAACGGACAAAGAAGCTTGAAAAGGAGGTTTTGTCAACATGTGATATTCAATATAGCCAAATGTATACTAAAGGGCTGCACAAGCCGAAGTGAATGAATGCTTGATTGCTTTGAAAGCCTATCACTGTCCCTGACTCAGGCCACCACAACTGCATACGACACCTACACGTACAGGCAGACGCCCAGACGAGAAATAACCAAGACATGTAGGTGACATCTCATCTGAGGTAGATAAAAACAGTAAGTTCGGCTGGGCCGAACCCGTTTCGTGACATTCCGGTGAAAATTGAACACATTCGGCACGGGCATTGAGTGGTCTAATATATATGACACTATTCAAGTATAAAACGACATGAACCATCTTAAGGTCGGGTATCAGGAGGCTAAAAATAACTCAATGTTTCAAATTTTAGCGAAATCGGTCAAAAAAAATATAGCTTTTATGGGTGTCAGACCCTTTATCGGCAGATCGGTCTATATGACAGCTGTATCTAAATAAAGTCCCATCTGTACCATATTTGGGTCGGATGTTGGGAGGCTTTAAACTGGGCACTATTCCAAATTTCAGCGAAATCGGATAAAAAAAGTAAGAGCGTGCTAAGTTCGGCCGGGCCGAATCTTAAATACCCTCCACCATAGATCGCATTTGTCGAGTTCTATGCGCGGTATCTCTTTTTAGACAAACATAGAATATTGAATAAGAACTGTTATGCTATTGGAGCTATACCAAGTTATAGTCCGATTCGGACCATAAATGAATGCTGAACATTGTAGAAGTCATTGTGTAATATTTCTGTTCCTTCGGATAAGAATTGCGTCTTGTAGGGGCTCAAGAAGCAAAATCGGGAGATAGGTTTATATGGGAGCTGTATAAAGCTATTGATCGATTCAGACCATATTAAACACGTATGTTGAAGGTCATGAGAGAAGCCGTTGTACAAATGGGATGAGAATTGAGCCCTCTAGAGGTTCAAGAAGTCAAGATCTCAGATCTGTTTATATGGCTGCTTTATCTGGTTCTATATCGATTTACGCCATACCTAGCATAGTTATTGGAAGTCATAACAAAACACCTCATGCTAATTTTCAGCCAAATCGGATGAGAGTTGCGCCCTTTAGAGGCTCAAGAAGTCAAGACCCTAGATCGGTTTATATGACAGCTATTTCAAAACATGAACAGATTTAAACCATACTTAGCGTAGTTATTAGAAGTGATACCAAAACACTACGTGCAAAATTTCAATAAAATGGGATAAGAATTGCGCGCTCTAGAAGCTCAAGAAGTCAAGATCCAAGATCAGTTTATATGACAGCTATACCAGATTATGAACTGATTTAAACCATACTTGGCACAGTTGTTGAATATCATAACAAAACACGTCGTGCAAGATTTCATTCCAATCGGATAAAAATTGCGCACTCTAGAGGCTCAAGAAGTCAAGACTCAAGATCGGTTTATATGGCAGCTATATCAGATTATGGACCGATTTGAGCCATATTTGGCGCAGTTGTTGGATATCATAACAAAACACGTTTTGCTAAATTTCATTCCAATCGGATATGAATTGCACCTTCTAGAGGCTCAAGAGGTCAAGACCCAAGATCGGTTTATATGGCAGCTATATCAAAACATGGACCGATATGGCCCATTTACAATACCAACCGACCTACACTAATAAGAAGTATTTGTGCAATTTGTGAAGCGGCTAGCTTTACTTTTCCGAATGTTAGCGTGCTTTCGACAGACAGACGGACGGACGGACGGACATGGCTAAATCGACATAAAATGTCGCGACGATCTAGAATATATATGCTTTATGGGGTCTCAGACAAGTATTTCGAGTAGTTACAAACAGAATGACGAAAATAGTATACTCCCCATCCTATGGTAGAGGGTATAATAAAGCTTTTATGGCCTTCAGACCCTTCATCGGGAGATCGGTCTATATGGCAGCTATATCTAGATATAGTCCAAACTGAACCATATTAAGGTCAGATGTCGGAAGGCTTAAAATAACCCACTGTTTTAAATATCAGCGAAATCGGGTAATGACTAAAGCTTTAATCGCCTTCAGATCCTTTATCGGGAGATCGGTTTATACAGCAGCTATATATTCAAATATGATCCGATTTGGCCCGTTCAACTTAACCGAAATATATATACTTTGTAGAGTCGGGAATTGATATTTCGATGTGTTGCAAACGGAATGACTATATGCATATACCCCCTATCCTAAGGTGGTGGGTATAAAAATAAGTAAAAGAGTGTTAAATTCGTCAGGGACGAATCACAACCATGGGTTGCGCCAAAAATTTCGACATACCAAATTATACACTAATTTAGACCTTAGTTGTTGTAAGTCGTAACACTACGTGCAAAACACTATGAGCTTGGCACAGTTGTTGATAGTTGTAAGAGAACACTATGTGCAAATTTTCAACTCAATTGAGCAAAAAATGCAGCATATTGGCTCTCAAGATGTGAAATCGGAAGATCGGTTTATATGGGACCTATATCAAATTAAGGACCGATACGCATTATAAGTTGCAACAGAATACTACAAGCAAAATTTCAGCTCAATCGGAAAACAATTGTCCAGAGGTTCAAGAAGTCAAATCGAGAGAGCGGTTTATTTGGGAGCTGTATCCAAATCTGAAACGATGTGGCCTATTAGCAATTACCAACGACCTATACTAAGCCCCCTATTGTGGGGTACTGGTGCGATTAGATCCCTATCTAAAAGGAAATTGAAAAGTCGACTCATAGAATTTTTTTCTGATAATAACTTTGATAATAACGAATTTTTGTCTGTTTGTCCGTCCGTAGTCTATAGCATGAAAAAATTGAGAAATTGGGCTGACGTTTGGCAAAAGTCCATACTTTTTAATAGGTTAAGTTCTTGAATGTGCCAAATCGCACCATATTTGGATATAGTTGTCATCATCCCGATCATCCCGATTTAGGGTCTTGACCCCATAAAAGGAGAATTTTTTAACAGATTTTGAAATTTCAAACTGTGAGTTCTTATCGTATCCTCGGTATCGTAGCCAAATATGTATCACGCTAACTTCTGAAGGAGTAAAGCTAGCCGCTTGTAATTTTGCACAAATAGTTTTTATTAGTGTAGGTCGGTTGGTATTGTAAATGCGCCATATCGGTCCATGTTTTGATATAACTGCCATATAAACCGATCTTGGGTCTTCACTTCTTGAGCCTCTAGAGTGCGCAATTCTTATCCGATTGGAATGCAATTTTGCACAACGTGTATGGTTCAAATCGGTCCATAACCTGATATAGCTACCATATAAACCGATCTTGGGTCTTGACTTCTTGAGCCCCTAGAGTGCGCAATTCTCATCTCATCCTCATTTTTTACTTGTTTTTTATTCACTTTTTCTTTTTTTACCATTTCTTCTTCTCGGCTTTCCATTTCCACTCGAATAGCATTCATAGAAAAGTAGCTTCCATGAGCGTTTTTCCATAGAAGAGAGTATTGCTTTTTTTTTGTTTCGTTGTTATAGTTTAGAAGATTTGCCACAGCATTATGCTATGCTGCCTTCACTCAACTTTAACGACCAGACAATGCATTGATAGTTCCATGACGTTGGCAACAATGCCTAAAATCCAATAAAACGCACTATCCTCACATGCCATGTCAGAAGTAGCGTCATAGGCAAAATCATTTAACTGTTAAAAGATGATGCCTAGAGCAGAGCAATTCTCCAAAGAGATGCTTTTTAAGCTTCTGTCAAAAATCGTAGTAGACGATATGGGAAATGCATCAGCAGCAGCGGCAATCTCATCAGACAACAACGCTGTCCATGCTTGGATGGGTGAATGTTTAGATGTTCAGATGTTGATGGTGGTGGTGGAACAAAGTTGTAACGATGTTAGCGAAAAGTGTTGCTAATGCTGCTGTTATTGTTGCAGTCACAAAGGCTCCCTAATGGTTTATGCAAATCGCTGCCCCATTGCACAGGCACACATGGAAACAAACGGCTGAACTAAACAGGCAACCATTCTCCTAGTATGATGACATATCATCAGACATTTGAAAGAGTCACAAACAACATGTCTACTGTTCCCAAGGTTTACTTTTCAACATTGGGGCCTTTTTAACAAATGAGTGAGTGAGGAGGCCACCATCAAGAGGCAGAGGTTAGCTTGGCGCTAAAGGCCTCTGTTTGTATGCTGGCAGGCACATCAGCAACATTTTTCGGCTGTGGTTATCTCATTTTACTCTCTTTACCTCCGATACTTTTTCTCATAAGGGTATCGCAATGAGCCAAACGGACCTCAGAGTGGGCTATCAATTCAACCAAACCTATCCCTTCACTAATTCTGACAACTTCTGTAGGGGCTCAGCTACGTAAAACCTGTCTGCCCATAGGTGTCACTCAGTGGGATCGATCCATATAGCAGCTACATCTAAAAATGCCAATATGATCCAATATGGACCATTATCGGCACAGAGGGTTTTAATGCAACTCACTGTGCCAATATTCAGCGAAATAGGGATCAAAAGTTCGACTTTATGGGTCTAAGAAGTCTAATCGAGCGACCGGTCCATATGGGGGGTATAGCAAGATATATCCGATATATCTTATCTTCGAACGTATCCTGCCCTATTGTAAACAAGTAAAAGCGTACTTAGTTCGGTGTTCGAGGTGTTACAAACAGAATGAAGAAATTAGTACACCCCCTTCCTATGGTGGAGGGTATAAACATTTTGTCGGAGCAGAGTTTGAGATTGGATACCGCTCCGCTCCCGCTCCGATCGATCTGGACCAAAAAAAAACTTTCAATAAATTTCGCTTGTATATTCCTGAAAGGCTCGCAGAGCCTGTTCTGCAACCATGCTCTATTAGTCCATACTCATATATACGACCGTCATCATCAACCATCAATGTATTGAAAATAACAAACTTTGTTTTGGTATTCCAAAAAGGATCATACAACCATCGATGGAGCAATGTTTGACTAGATAGATGAATGCTTGGTTAGTTGAAGTAATGGTTATGTTGGTGGTGGCGGCAATAGGTATGGCGATGAATATTTCGACACATACTTACCCAGCAGTCCGAATGTCTATCATGACATTGTCCTCAATGGTTTCTTTTAGACAATTTGAATTTTGTCGCCGATATGGCATATCTGCTGACCTGTCTTGACCTTGATTGTCGATGGATTCACTCACCGCAGCACGAACAGGTGGTCAGCACAACTTTTTATTTTATTGAGAAATTTAAACTTTTGTTTATTTTTGTCTTCAAAAAACGGACGCTCGCAACAGACCTGTCAGTTGAATTGTCATGAATCATTATGACATGTTCGTTGACAATGTCGCTTAAAATGTCATGCATGATTTTCGCGACAAACGTATGAGAATGTCATCAACGATTTGTGTGGGCTACTGGCTATATGTCTTCAACGATTTAACATGGTCATGCAGCCTTATTTTAAGACGTCTTGACGACGCTGCCTGCCGGGCACTTTCAAGGCCTGTTGGAGCTGGTGTGGCGGATCAGCACCACCAACACCTCCCTCTGGCGGGGCGAGAATTTAAGCAAACACTCGCACAATGCTAGTTGCAACAAGAACTTACATGTCTGTAAACATGGCGCACATGTAGCCAAACATTTGTACGAGGACGAAGTATGATTCTTGAAGTTGTTGCCTTGTTTTCAAATTAAAATGCAGCGGCTCAAGTTGTAGCAACATCACGTTAGAGCCTTGCAAACGCTTGCCGCAGCCAGTCCCACAACATCAGCCAACGAAATAGCAGCAACAAAGGCATTAGGCAAATACAAATCTTTAGCTGCTCAAAAACCATTGAATATGGGGGCAAAGGATGCTTGGCTGGGATGTGATTTACTGGGCGGATGGATGGCATTGCATAGCAGCCGACAAGTTTTGGGATTTCGTCTAAAAGTAAATATTTTCTCGCGACTCTGTTTCCATTCATTTAATTCGCATTTGAATTCGATTTCTTGCATTATTTACCTATGCCTTGTTACCACGTACTCTTGGGTGCCGGCTGCCGTTTGCCAGTGCTAGAGCTAGTGGCTGTTACTAGTGCGGTGGCCGTGATTTCTGCTTCTGTCGATTTTATTATTCCTTGCGAGTGATGTTTTTCAGCGTCTGTTTTGTTTGCTTTCTTTCTTTAAAGACATGCATATTTAAGCACGGCACTGGGCCTATAGTGGAGGAACCACCATTACAAGTTTGTAAACCAACCTCTAATTTCGAATAAGTCAACCCTTGCATGCCTTCTAAGTTCTTCTACATTTTCGAGAGGAATGTGTATTTAACTTCATACGTTTGCAAAACCTAATGGAATGGATACTAAAATACAGAATTCTGTGGATGAATGCGTCGAATGTGCCAAGCATATGTTGCAAAAGACTTGATAGTGAAAACTTTATCGAAATTTGGCGTTTGGAACACTTTTTATACCCTGCATCATAGGATGGCGATGTACTCACTACATCATTACGTTTGTTACACATCAATATCCATGATAGTCATGACATTTAAAAATCCTTCTAGCTAGCAATCTTTCGAGAGGGTAAAGCTACCTAGTGAACCAAACGTTCAGAATTTGGTCAGCAATTTGTACCAAAATTCGGCAAATTCATTCTAATTCTGATCCGAAGTCTGTCCGAGTGGTTCATGATTACGGAACGAAATTTCGAAGGTAAATCTCATGTTTTTGCCGACACTTCGCAACGAATACTGACTGATTTCTGAACCAAAATTATGGCAAACTAGGAAGAAAATTTAGAGTTGTCGCTATGACTTGTGACCGAATTCTGACGTTGAGTGTTTTTATACCCACCACAATAGGAGGGGGGTATACTAATCTAGTCATTCCGTTTGTAATCTGATCTGGGATCCCATAAAGTATATATGTTCTGGATCGTCTCGACATTTTGATTCGACCTAGCCAAGTCTGTCCATCTGTCAAAATAACGATAGCGGTCGAACTCGTAAAGCAAGCCGCTTGAAATTTTGCACAGATACTTAGTATTGATGTAGGTCGTTGGGGATTGCAAATTGGCCATATCGGTTCCGATTTAGATATAGCTCCCATATAAACCGTTGCCCCGATTTAACTTCATGAGCCATTACAATACGCAATTTTTATTCCATTGGGCTGAAATTTTGCATGTAGTGTTCTGTTATGATTTCCAAATTGTGTTAAGTACCGTCCGAATCGATCCACAACCTGATATAGCTCACATATAATCCGATCTACCGATTGGAATTCTTGAGTGTGCGGGAATGAAAAGAAGTCATTGGGTGCCAAGTCAGGACTGTCCGGCAGATGACCTATCAATCAAAGTTTGGGTCAGTCAAAAAGGTGCTGGTTTCAGCCGAAGTGTGAGAGCTCACATTGCCATGGTGAACAATGATTCGTCTTCTCTTCGTCGTTTTTCGAATTTCTCCCAAGACTTCAATCAAACTTGTTGTACCACTGAGACTTCACATCCTACCTTGCTTAAGCGGAACAGTCGCCACACGACCTGTTTTGCTGAAGGAACAGGCGACCATTTGCTTCGAACGAACAGCTTTCGTTGGATCTGGTTCGTATTCGAAGACTCACACAGTCGCATACGATTCGCCACCTGTGACGATCTTGTAAACGAATTTTGAAGCACCGCAATCGCATTTTTTCAACATTTCTTTGCACTAATCGGCACGAGCCTTTTTTAAGCGATTATCAAGTTGAGCGGGGGACAAGCCTTTGTTATGGCAAGGTGTTGATGCAATATCGAATTATGCTAGTGGAAGAAACGCCCAAGGAAGTCTCTATCTCACAGTATGTCACATGACAATTTTTTGGACGTTTTTGGACGACCTTAACGGAATTTGATTTTAGGCGATCGTCGACCACGATTGAATTCATTAGACCAGCTTTTCATAGTGTTATAGAATGCTGCTTCATCGCCATTCAAAAATTTAAGTTCATCAATCCACATCGAAAGTAGTTTTTTTCAAGTCAGTGTAGACAACACAAATGATGGTCGTACGTCAAAACGTTTTCAGAACGGTTATGCTAGAAAATATCAAACTTTCCAATGGAAATATCAGACTGCACCAGAAACTTAAACATGAGCCCATGTATACCCTCAAATGGCCCAACTTTGTATAAATTGGACGCGCGTGTCGAGAGGTCTGTCACAACTTACTGTTCTAAATCCAACTTCTCCAAAGAAATTCAGCTCCCTATGCAATCGACTGCATTATACAACGCCTATCAGTTCGTGAGACCTTGAATATCGAATTGTAACCACACATTTTGTGTATCATCATCAAGAATACCAACAATGACTGAAAAAAACAACACCAAAATTTGGGGACATGAGAAGGAGGAAACTAGAGAGCGAAAGGGAATGCAGTGGCCAGAAGCGGGTTTTGCTGGCAGACAAACGTTGCTATGTGATTTGTAAAAATTCGAATACCAAATATTCAACTCCAATTTGCAACGCCATTTTTGTAGTCAGCCCAACGCCATCACCATCACAATCGTCATCATCATCGCCAATGCCAGTTTCGATAGCATCCAACAACATCTTGGCTGTGCGAGAACATCACGAAAACAATAACGATGACATACAATTCAAATTTTTGCCCTCCCGTACTTCTCCCTACGAGATGAAGAAAGTTAACGAATTTCATTCTGGTATTCCAAGCAGACATATGCCAGAGTGTATCTCCTTCTGCCTACGTTTTCGCGAGGAAATTCCACGGAAAAATTAAGTTTTCATTGAAAAATTTCAGTCAGGCAACAATGCAACAACTCAAATACTTCTACTACCACCTACTTCGGTATCACGCTCCGATGTGCTTGCGGTCCAAGTGGCACCGAGTGTTTGTGCCACTTTTCTCAAGAATCCTCTTTAAATACAGCACGTCCTTCAATAAATTTTTGGAAAACAAAAATTCTGCCTCTTGTGAAAACCCCTTTTCTTGATTGGATATCTTGGCGAAATAAAAGTTGGGGGAGAAGTTTTGAATTGGTTTTTATTTTACACTCTCGTAGTGGTGGCCAAAACTATTGACTTAAGACAAAAGCAGTTGTCATTGTAATCAAGAATAGTTTCAATGAAATCTAGATTTTAATGTTGGTTTGAGTGGAAACAAAAATTAAGAAGAAATCAGAGAAATCCTTTTGAGAGAAATCTTCTAGAGCAAAAGAAGGATGCATTAGTAAACTTTAGAGGTTTCAATAAAAAGAGCAAGCGGCACACACTGAAGAATGAAAATTTCGCCAAGTAAACTTCTTTTCTAAAAAAATTTTGGATTTTGTTTACGATAAAGTACATGATTTTTTGTGACAGATTCTTGCAAGGACTTGTGACAAATATGACGTTTTTTTACACTTACAATACGTTTAATTTTTATACCCACCACCATGGGATGGGGGTATACTAATTTCGTCATTCTATTTGTGACTCCTCGAAATATTCGACCCCACAAAGTATATTTCTTATTGATCGCCATGACGTCATCCGTCTGTCTATCAAAAGCACGCTAACTTTCGAAGGAGTAAAGCTAGCCGCTTGAAATTTTACACAAATACTTGTAGTAAATAGGTCGGTTGGGATTGTAAATGGGCCATATCGGTCCTTATTTAATTATAGCTGTCACGTAAACCCATCTTGGATCATGACTTCTTGAGCCGCTATAGGGCGCAATTCATATCCGATTTGGCTGAAATTATGCAACCGATAATAAACCGATTTGGGGTCTTGAATTCTTGAGCCTCTAGAAGGCGCAATTTCCATCCGATTTGGCTGAAATTTCGCACAACGGCTCCTCCCATCACCTCCAACATACGTTTTGTGGTCTGCATCGGTCTTTAGCCTGATATAGCTCTCCTTGAAACCGATCTCCCTATTTTACTTCTTGAAATTCTTTCTCGACTTGGCTGAAATTTACACATAGACTTCTACTGTGGTCTGCAATATTCAATTCAATTAGCATAGCTATTATTTTGTTTTATCCTTTGTTTTGTCTAAAAAGAGGTACCAGAAAAGAACTCGACAAATGTGGACTTCTTGATTCGGAAGAACGTAACTACCTCAGCGGTCCTGGCAATTTTTTTCATCTCCGCTATTTGGTTAAAATCCCAAATAAAAATCTCTTATTTTTATTTATTTTTTAATTTATTAGTTGGCCAAGCCGCTGATGGGCAAAATGACTTAACACCACTTAAGCTAGATCGCATTCATTTTGATAATTAGCCCGCAGTTTTCCTAAGCAGTCCATCAAATACTTAAGTTAATTACATTGGCAGAAGACTACTACTACTACTACTGTGGACAGTAGCTCTACTACTCAATTTGCATCAACGTGGATTTTGACACTTGAAAGTATTTCCTAAATGGATATTCGCATAAAATTCCCATGTCTAATGAATGCAATATAAGAAACCAAACGAAAAATATGTTTGAAACAACAGCCATAGAGAGGGAGAGAGCTTAAAAAAACCAAACGAAACAGAAAGAAAAAAACCAAAAATTTTAATACATGAAAATTTGCAAAATCAGTTAACAAACAAACGCCAGGCGAAAAAAAAAATACAAAACTTTTTTTAATCTCACGATCATTTGATCGTCATGGCTGATTTACAAAACTAAACAAACGTTGCTTTTCTTTACTTTGTTAGCTTTTTTGTTGTAAGAGGTTTGTTAGAGAGGTTTTTAGTTTGGTTTGTTAAACAAAAAAAAACCCGAAGAAACTACAACAACACAGAAAAAAATGTGTTAACAAACATTTCAACAAAACAAGCCACTAAAAACAAAAAAGCCCCACAGTGACTTCCACAATTCAGAGGCAAACAGTTTCAAACAAAAACAAGCAAAAAGACGTTAAGTTTGGCCCGGTCGAACTTGGGATACCCACCATCTCGGGAATATATGTGAACCACCGTTCATCAAAATCCGGTGAAAACTGCATACCTTATGTCCCATAGCAGTTATATCGAAATATGTTCCAATTTGGACCAAATACTAATAAGTATGAGTCATTGTTCAATTGTGTATAACAAAATATTGGTCTGCTTTAGTAGCTATATCCAAAAATAAACCGACCGAAACCATGTACGAAACGGATGTCGAAAAGCCTAACATAAGCCACTGTGTGAAATTTCAGTAAAATCGGACAATAAATGCGCCTTGCGCCAAAACCTAAAATCGAGATATCGGTCAACATGGCAGCTATATCCAAATCTGGACCGAACTGGACCCAATTAACAAAGGATGACGTAGGGCCTAACACAACTCACTGTCCCAAATTTGAGCAAAATCGGATAATAAATGTGGCTTTTATGGGCCTAAGACTCTAAATCGGAGAATCGGTCTATATGGTAGCTATATCCAAATGTGGACCGATCTGAGCCAAAGTGAAGAGAGATGTCGAAGGGCTTAAGACAACTCACTGTCCCAAATTTCAGCAAAATCGGATAATAAATGTGGCTTTTATAGGCCTAAGACCTTAAATCAAAGGATCGGTCTATATGGCAGCTATATCCAAATCTGAACCGATCTGGGCCAAATTGAAGAAAGATATTGAAGGGCCTAAGACAACTCACTGTCCCAAATTTCAGCAAAATCGGTTAATAAATGTGGCTTTTATTGGCCTAAGACCCTAAATCGAAGGATCGGTCTAGATGGCAGCTATATCCAAATCTGAACCAATCAGGGCCAAATTGGAGAAAGATTTCGAGTGGCCTAAGACAACTCACTGTCCCAAATTTCAGCAAAATCGGTTAATAAATATGGCTTTTATGGCCCCAAAATCTAAAATCGAGAGATCGGTCTATATGGCAGCTATATCCAAATCTGAACCGATCTAAACCAAATTCACGAAGGATGTCGAAGGACCTAAGACAACTCACTGTCCCAAATTTCAGCAAAATCGGATAATAAATATGGTTTTTATGGGCCTAAGACCCTAAATCGGTCGATCGGTCTATATTTGGGCTATAACAAGATATAGTCCGATATAGTTATGGATAAAAAAAAAGAATCTGTGCAAAGTTTCAGCTCAATGTCGATATTTTTAAAGACTGATCAAGAATATAAATACTTTATGGGGTCGGAAATGGATAATTTGATGTGTTGCAAACGGAATGACAAAACGAATATACCCCCATCCTTCGGTGGTGGGTATAAAAAAAAGCAAACAACAACAAAATTCAAAGCATTAGACAAAAACCTGGAAGTTTGGGTAATCCTGCGTGCTGAAGTCGGCCGACTCCCCTAAAAGCGTCCAAAGCGAGGTCTGTCTCCCACAGCAACCGGGATTTCGGTTGTGTCATTTGTGTCGTTGCAAGCTGGCAGGAGGATGAAGAAGATGGGGACAGGTCGGTTGGCTGGTGGACTGACTGCTCTTGGCTAAAGTGTAACTAACTGTATGTAAATTTGTCGAAATGTTAACACAACACATCGATCGTGTTTTGTTTTAAAATCCGAAATAAGTACAAATATCTGTTGTGGTGGCCGGCGTTTGATGTCACATCCAAGTGAGTGAGCAGCAGCAGGGATGGACGGCAACGGGAATGCGAATGGGAACAACAGCATCAGTGAACCTAAAATCCCGGAGCAAACAGGCCGTCAAGCAGGCAGCCAGCCAGTCATCTAAGTTGGTGGTTGGCACTCTGACTAATGACAGTCAAAGATGAACATTTCCAGATACCGAGACATAAAAGGTGTTGGTTGCTTGTTTTTTTGCATTTCGTTTGTTTTGCCTGGATGATGGTGGTGGTGGTGGGGCAAGCTGAATGAATGACCGGCCAGCGTTGCGCCTGCCTACAACAGGCCGAGGCCGAGGCCTTAGCCGAGACACAAATTTCACTTGAACTACTTTTAACTTTAATTTGTGAGTTGTCGGTTAGGATTTGACACTCGCTCTGTGTAGCAGCGATTGTCGATGTCGATGTTGCGGCAATTGTTGCTTGTCGTTGTTGTTGCTTGTTTTTATTGTTGTTCTGAGTTGGTTTTTGCATTTCACTACTCCGTCAAGTTGCTGCTACTGTTTATTCGTCGATGATTATTCAATCTATCCTGGATTTCCTATGGTCTTTTCTCATGTTTTTGTGTTTTTGCTGTTGTTCTCTAGGTCTTGTACTTCTTTTTTTTTTGGCGGGCGGAGGAGGGGGTTTCTGGCCAACATTCAAATAAATATTTGACCAAATCCCTACATTTGTTGTACCCTCCTAGCCAATACTGGTGACTGTTGCTCTCCTCCAAGGAGGAGTTCATTCTAATGCCGCCCGTAAGGAAACAGCCTTTTGTGGTGGTTGGCTGTCAATGTCCCTCCCCCTGAGAGGGTTTTTTTTTTTTTGGGTGGGGGGGGGTTCTTTTGTTGCTGTCGCTTGTTAGTGGATTTGATCGCAAGGCTAATAGTTGGGCCGCCGTTAGCATTGCAGTAAATGTGCGCCAAACAGAGCGCGGGGGCTCCTCTAAGTGTGATCATGAATTTTGTGTTATTTTCCTACAACGATTTCTTGTGAAAAATCGTGACATTTTGTGTAATGTTAAAATGTAAATAACTTTCGAAAGGTTAGTGATAGGCTTTTACCCAAACACCATCAAACTGTCCTAACAACCAGATGGTGTTAAAGTGACTTTGGAGCAATGCCAAGCAGCCAGCCAACCAGCCAAGGCAACATCCAGCCAAGGTACATCCAGCAAGCAACAAGCAAATCTAACAGCAATGACTTGAGAGCACTGGCAACTGGAGTTTCCTCCTATTTATAGATGTTTAATGGGCAAATAGATTTCCCATTTGATTCTAAATTGCTGTTAATGTTTTAAAAATTTCCCCCTCAATTTCCCATTAGATCGTATGCGTTCCAAATGATAGATGAAACTGCTGTGGGTATGCAGTGAGTGACACCCAAAATAGGGTGATTGCAAACAAATGCTACTGAAAATTTCGTTTTTAGGGTTTGCTGGTTTGCTGATTTGCCACAACAATTACCTTTTGATTTAAAGTGCAGATTTGCAATGACCTCTATTTGCCTTAGTTAATGTTGGCATATGCCAAATTAAACCAATTCACCACTTGATTTATTACAACTTCCTAGGAAAATCTTCAAAATTTTTTCACGAAATTTCAAATCTACAAATTGAAAGTTCAGCCGAATTTACAATTGGAAATTGTATACTACGATGGATATTTTGCACTACTCAGCCGTTATATAAGAATAACATTATGATATCATATCTCTTTATAGACAATCAAAGGATAATGGATAAAAGATGCCATGATATTGGGGCTATATCAGGTAATGAACGGACCATATTTGGAGTGTATGTTGAAGTTTATAGGAGAAGTCGTTCCACACTCGAGAGGCTCAAGAAGGAAAGATTCGAGATCGTTTTATATATCAGATTATAAGCCGATTTGGACCATAGTCAGGACAAATGTTGGTCATAAGTCATAACAAAACACTTTGTGCAAAATTTCTGCCAAATCAGATGAAAAATTTACCATCTAGAGTCTCAAGAAATCGAGATCGATTGATATGGGAGGTATGTCAAAACACTGACCGATATAGCCCAATTACAATCCCAATCGACCTACGCTAGTAGAAAGTATTTTTGCAAAATTTCAAGCGCCTAACTTTATTCCTTCGAAAGTTAGCGTACTGTCGTCAAACGGACATTGTTGGGTATTAGATCAATATTCCGAGGTTTAACAAACGGAATGACGAAATTAGTACACCCCATACAATGGTGGAGGGAATAAAAAAAAAACAAGTAAAAGCGTTCCCCCTAGCACTTGGTTCGACAATTGGATATCAGATACGTTTTTTTATCCTAAATACCTTTCATTTGAGTCTCATATTGTCGTGATTGGTCTAAATATATGTTTGGTAGGTTTAAGGGTGGGGCAGCCCCCCGAAATTTGATACCAAATTTTTATTTTTAGGGTACTATATGAGAGCACACAAAATTTCGCTTAAATCGCACCACCCATCTCCGAGATCTAGCGATTCTGAAAATTAGGGTAAGGGGGATGGTCAATATTCATCTATTCCTCAGCTAGGTGTTGCTTAAAGAGGCATTTCGGTTTAAGATGGAACTGGACAACGTGCGAACTGACGAGACAACCCGTCAAAGTTCGTAGAGTAGCATTCTGATAGCTCTGAATCATATTCCACTGCGGGTCATTCAGCTGGCTAGTTCACAACGGCGCTGCATAGTTTACCATTGACCGGACAATTGCTTTGTATGTAGTCAACAAGGATACTTTTTCAGCACCCCAATAACCCCAATAAAATTTGTCAACACCGACTATATGAAAAATCCGCAATTACTTTTTGGGCAACCCAATATTTTCGTAGCATGGTATTTCACTAAAAGTTCTTCAATTGTCCAAAATTAATATTCCAAGGAAAATTTTATTCTATATAAAATAAAAGAAGGCGCAGCGGAGCGGGCACGGGTCGGCTAGTAAAGTATATATATTCTTGATCAGCGTAAAAATCGTACACAATCTAGCCATGTCCGCTACAGTCCTTAAAAATAGAGATATTGAGCTGAAATTTCCACAGATTCTTTTTTATACCCGACGGATGGGGGTATATTCATTTTGTCATTCCGTTTGCAACACATCGATATATCCATTTCCGACCCCATAAAGTATATATATTGTTGATCAGAGTAAAAATCTAAGATGATCTAGACATATCCGTCCGTCTGTTGAAATCACGCTAGAGTCTTTAAAAATACAGATATTAAGCTGAAACTTTGCACAAACTCTTTTTTTTATCCATAAGCAGGTTAAGTTCGAAGATGGGCTATATCGGACTATATCTCGATATAGCCCCCATATAGACCGATCCGCCGATTTAGGGTCTTAGGCCAATAAAAGCCACATTCTTTATCCGATTTTGCTGAAATTTGGGACGGTGAGTTATGTTAGGCTCTTCGACATTCTCCGTCAATATGGTTTAGATCGGTTCAGATTTAGATATAGCTGCCATATAGACCGATCCTCAAATTTGGGGTCTTAGGCCCATAAAAGCCACATTTATTATCCGATTTTGCTGAAATTTGGGATAATGAGTTGTGTTCGGCCCTTCAACGTCCTTCGTCAATTTGGCTCAGATCGGTCCACATTTGGATATAGCTGCCATATAGACTGATCCTCCTATTTAGGGTCATAGGCCCATAAAAGCCACATTTATTATCCAATTTCGATGAAATTTGGGACAGTGAGTTGTCTTAGACCCTTCGACATCCTCCGTCAATATGGCTTAGATCGGTCCAGATTTGGATATAGCTGCCATATAGACCGATCTTCCGATTTGGGGTCTTAGGCCCATAAAACAAGCATTTATTATCCGATGTCGCCGAAATTTGGGACAGTGAGTTAGGTTAAGCCCTTTGACATACTTCTGCATTATCGTACAGATCGGTCCAGATTTGGATATAGCTGCCATATAGACCGATCTCTCGGTTTTAGGTATTGGAGCCATAAAAAGTGAATTTATTGTCCGATGTTGCCGAAATTGTGGACAAAGGGTTAAGTTAAGCCCCTCCACATATTTCTGCTATGGGACATAAGGTATGAGTTTTGCACCGGATTTTGACGAAAGGTGGTTTACATATATACCCGAGGTGGTGGGTATCCAAAGTTCGGCCCGGCCGAACTTAACGCCTTTTTACTTGTTTGTCCATAAGCAGGTTAAGGACTACACCTTGATATAGCCCCCATATAGACCGATCCGTTGATTTAGGGTCTTAGGTCCATAAAAATCAAATTGTTTTTATCCGATTTTGCTGCAAATTGGGACAGTGAGTTGTGTTAGGCCCATCGACGTCTTCAAATTAGACCCAATCGGTCCAGATTTGAATCTAAGGATCTAAGGCCCATAAAAGCCACATTTACTATCCGATTTTGCTGAAATTTGGAACAGTGAGTTGTGTTAGCCCGTTCGACATCCTTCTTCAATGTGCTCCACATCGGTTCAGATTTGGATATAGCTGCCACATAGACCGATCTTCCGATTTGGGTTCTTAGGCCCATAAAACACGCATTTATTGTCCGATGTCGCCGAAAGTTGGGACAGTGAGTTGTGTTAGGCCCTTTGACATCATTCTTCAATTTGGCCTAGATCGGTCCAGATTTGGATATAGCTGCCATATAGACCGATCTCTCGATTTAATGTTTTGGGCCCATAAAAGATGCATTTTTCCTCCGATTTAGCCAAAATGTGGGACAGTAATTTGTGTTAGGCCTTTCGACAATACCTCTTCTATATGGCTCAGATCAGCACAGATTTGAATATAGCGGCCATATGGACCGATTTCTCGATTTGAGGTTTTGGGCCCATAAAAGCCATATTTATTATCCGATTTTTATAAAACTTGGGACAATGGGTTGTGTTAGGCCGTTCGACATCCTTCTTCAATTTGCCCCAGATCGGTTCAGATTTGAATGTAGCTGCCATTTAGACCGATCTCTCGATTTAAGGTCTTGCGCCCATAAAAGGCGCATTTATTGTCCGATTTTGCTGAAATTTGGAATGGTGAGTTGTGTTAGGCCCTTCGACATACCTCTTCTATTTGGCCCAGATCTGTCTAGATTTGGATATAGCTGCCATATAGACCGATCTCTCGATTTAAGGTTTTGGGCCCATAAAAGGCGCATTCTTTCTCCGATTTAGCCAAAATTTGGGACAGTAATTTGTGTTAGGCCCTTTGACATCATTCTTTAATTTGGCCTAGATCGGTCCAGATTTCGATATAGCTGTCATATTGACCGATCTCTCGATTTCAGATTTTGGGCCCATAAAAGTTGGATTTTTTTCTCCGATTTAGCAAAAACTTGGTACAGTAAGTTGTGTTAGGCTCTTCGCCAATTAACGCCTTTTTACTTGTTAGTATCTACTTTAATGAGTCATTAGCGAAATTCTTCCCTTTTTGCTCGAATTGCAGTTCTGTGTGTTGAAAAACTTTCCTATAGGACTAAAAAATCACCCTTTAGAAAAGAGAAATATTTGATCCGTTTATCAGCTCAGCAGTCAAATCGAAAGTCTGTTTTGCAGTAACATGTCAACTTTGATTGAAACTTTCAAAATGTTACTACCAAATAGACTTGGCTAATACCATTCGTTTACCACTCGAATCCATTCTTATCTAGACAAACGCTTCTTTGTTTAGTTTTCATAAACACATAACACATTCTAAAACTATTATTAATTGAAAACCACTGAAAATATATCCGACAAGCACAACCAATTGTCAATCGCCCATTGAGGAGAAGTTCACAAACATTCACATATCAAGCCCCCCCCCCCCATGCAACGGCTCTCTTCACACATAAAACATTTGACAATAATTGAGATTGATATGAAGTTAAAGTTTAGTACTTGGCTTTGTACAAAAAGAGTAGCAGCAGCAACTTATTTATCAAAGTCATTCCACACTGGGACAAAGCTAATGAAACCCCATTTGGAGTTGGTGGTGGAGGAGCACAATGGTGGCGGTGGTGTAGTTGTCATTTCATTGTTGGGGCCAAAGTTATTCTGGCTAGGAGTGTGTCTTTAAGATATCTGTCCGTCCATTTGTTTTAGACCATTCACAAAGTTTGGTGTGAGTTTCGTATTCCATCGATAATTCCGATAGCAGCCCAGACCCATAGTTCACACACAAAAGGGGTCGGCGACAGGCAAGAGCCGCATTTCGAACTTGACCGATTAAAATTAATCGATTCGATGGACACTGCTCTTGGTTTTCACTGGCTGCGGTTATTGGCTTAGCTCTTGTGTAGTTTTTTTTTTGTTGGCAATGTTTTTTTTGAATTACTTTTTAATTCCGAGCTTCCGTTGTTACCATTTGTGTGTGAATAGATTTCTTCTTTGGCCGGCCGCTAGACGGGCAGCAATTCCAAGATTTCTCACTGTGACTTCAGGGTGTGCTGCATGATCGGGGCTGAATGGTGGTGGACCGGCTGGCATGCTAGTTGGCCAGCTCGTTGGTTACATTTTGCCTGTTTGGCATTCACTGGCCATGATTTAACAATTTCCATTGTTGCCTCTGGAGGCAATCGTAACACTCCAACAACAACAAAAAGGTCACAAATATTGCCAGTTCGTTTGGTTTCGTTTCACTTTTCATGTTGTTGTTGTTGTTCTTGCTTAGGAATAGGTGGCAAATGTTGTTGCCGCTGCTGCTGCTGCTGCCGTTTCATAAGTTTATGTAATACTTTTTTAATTGCAACGTTATTTAAAGAAGTGATTTTTTCGTTCACTTTTTTTGCAAATCATGCCGTATGCAAAGGTTTTTTTTTTTGGCTTGGACTTCTTAAGCCATAAAAACAAAGGAAGCGAGGGTCATAGAGACTTAACGCGCACCTAATAAAGCACCTTTGATAAGTGCTGGTGGTGTGAGACGTTAGGGAAATATACCCCACAGAGATGTTTTGAAATTGGACTCGCAACAATTTTACGAATATGTCAACACAAATGTCATGCCATCTCATCAATGTTGCAAAAAGAGAAATTGAAATACCGTCAATTAGCGAGTATCATTGGTGAAAGTAATGGACAAGATTAAAAAAAAAATAATGGGAGCAACAACGATTTCGAACGATTTCGCATGGTGATGGGTCAGAGACAGAAATCCATATAAAAATGTTCATCGAATTCAGTTGGCAACCGCGTTTTGTAGATGTTCGGGGACCCGCATTTGCAAATCGGTTTATATAGTAATTGGAGTAATTTCAGGCTACGAACCGATTTGGATAGTTTATAACATGCTATTTCAAAATTTACTTAAATAATATAATCAATTTATTCTCCTGGGGTCAAGCGATCAAATTGGAAAATCGGTTTATATGGGAGCTTCAACCAAAAACATTTTCTCTAACCCACATTTCCATGAAACATAAAACAACTTGAAAATGAGGAACTTTGCAAGCAAATTCTCACGAAATTTGGCACAAAAAATCCCTTATGACGTTACTTACTTACTTTAATTGGCTATGACAGAATATTTGTTCCATTGGCCGAATCTAGAATAGCGTTCCAAGCGCCTCCATCTTCTGCGCTCATTCTAAAATCTCTGACACCAAGTTTCGAGGTGTCTCCCACAACTTGATCTTTCCATCGGGCTTTTAGTCTTCCCGGTTTGCGTGTACCACCGTGTTTGTCTTCAAAAGACTTCTTTTCAGGCAAATCGGATAATAATTGCGACCTCTAGAGGCTCAAGAAGTCAAGACCCAAGATCGGTTTATATGACAGCTATATCAGGTTATGGACCGATTTGAACCATACTTGGCACAGTTGTTGGACATCATAGCAAAACACGTCGTGCAAAATTTCATTCCAATCGGATAAAAATTGCGCATTCTAGAGGCTCAAGAAGTCAAGATGCATGATCGGTTTATATGACAGCTATATCAAAACATGGACCGATATGGCCCATTTACAATACCAACCGACCTACACTAATAAGAAATATTTGTGCAAAATTTCAAGCAGCTAGCTTTACTCCTTCGGAAGTAAGCGTGCTTTCGACAGACAGACGTACGGACAGACGGACGAACATGGCTAGATCGACATAAAATGTCACGACGATCAAGAATATATATGCTTTATGGGGTCTCAGATGCATATTTCGAGTAGTTACAAACAGAATGACGAAATTAGTATGCACGCCATCCTATGGTGGAGGGAATAAAAAATAAGGAAATGTTTATCTCTATGGTAGTTTAAATGAAAAGCAAAACACACACATTTCAGTAAGTCAGTAGTACCCCCCAGGGAGGATTTGCAAAAGAATGTATGTAGGAACAGAATTTGTTTTCATGTTTGCTTATCGCTTCATATTTTTGGCAGTTGATTTTTGAAGTGATATTTTATCTGGGTGAAATAGTTAAATTTCTCAAAAAAAAACAAACTCTCAATCTACTGCATGTGGCTTACTAAGAAAATTTCGACGAAATCTTATCTTATAAAACTTGTAAGCTTCAGGCTGAGTTGCATTTAACTGGGCTTGGTATTTACCTACTTACGCCCCAAGACGTCTTATAATGAATTCCCCAATGTGATTATCAATCCATCTAAAGCTGAGCATAAATGTTGCTTCTGTTGAAATTTACTTTCATTACAAGCACACCATTAACCGGCAGCAGGGCGTTTTGAGAAAAATGCGTTTGCTTAGCATACCTTTTTTTATTTTTCCAAGAAGTCTGTCGAAAGAAATTTGGGTAAAAAAGCCAAAAAAACAATTTTTGGCAATAAGGAAAACATCATTAGTTATATTTCTGAAAATTCTGTATGGATATGCAACATCACATCCCTTGGAAACTGCATGCGTACGTATGAACTCTCAACATAAGTTGGAATATAGGTGGAGGGATCAGTAGGTAAGGAAATTTGTCTTACATATGAACTTGCAGATCTTAATCGTATCAACAAATATTTGGCATATCTCCAGGACCAGTTAGTTCAAGGCTCCTGCTGATGCTGTTGCTGCTACTGCCACTGCCCCTCCCCTTCCATGTTGCTCAAGTTTGTGGTGGCATGGTTGCCAACGAGCTAACCCCTCAACTGTGCTTTGGATTTCAGGTAGCATTTAAATGCACTTTAACAAGCAATATTTGCTTTTTTGATATCTCGAACAACATTTTCACAGATCAAGATGAGCAACCCAACATAGTATCTGAAACAAAAACCATTCCAACCAGCAACAACAATGAAAACAAGAAATCTACATATGTTACAAAAAAGCACACACACACACACACACACAAAATCAGCTCGTTTTGGAAGAGATGCCAAGGGGCAGTCAGTCAAAGTGTCCCAACAATGTCCATATGTACATGACCATAAGCAAGCATGGTTGGACGATTGGATGGATGGATGGATTGTTAGTTGCTTGCTTGGACGGATGTTGGTACAATGCTCGGAAAGTGTATGCATTAAATTGATATGATACCCCAATTGTTAAGCGAGGAGGTTTCGTTTTGCCATTTTCACATCATCATCATACAAATTTAGCAATGAATAATACAAAGCTTGCAAAGAGTAGCAGCAATGAAGTGCAGCAACATGCTTTCGCCTCGTTAAAAATCATCACGGCCATCGTCATCATCTACCGTCGCAGTCAACCATACTGACCGTTGGCACTGTCACCATCGCCACCATGGCCAACCTCCTCTCCATCGGCAACCACACTCCGGCATTGTCATCCTTAGCGTTGCATCCTCACATCGTCACTGGATAATGGCCATGCCAATACTTGCAACTTGCATATCAATAAAAGAAGGCCAAGAAGCAGCGCGCTCGGCCAACACATTCACTCAGTCAGCAGCATCCATTTGAAAACTATTGACAGCGAACAACATAACGTATTGTAACTGTCAAAGTAACGTAACTAAACAATGTGTCACTATGACAATCTGAAAGCATCAAAGTGCAAATTGGACACTCTTTTGCGGCTCCCTTTCTCTTGTACTCGATCGCTCTCTTTCTCGCTCACTCCGTTGCCTTGTGAGCAATACAAAACATACAAAAGAGCTGCCCAAAAGACCCAAGCCTAGACCCAGAAGACTCACAATGACCATAGCGCTGAGCAAATACTAAACAAAGAACTTGAGCAAGCCTGGCAAAAATGGACACAATGTTTGCGAAAAGCGATTCAAATTGGACACAAAGAGACAAAACGAAACGAAAATTGCTGCACAAATCAAACATACACTCAAGTGCATTGTAAATTGTAAATCTAACAGACATACATCATGTATAGGTGCTAAACAGTGATGAACCAGAGGATATTGAATGGTATTTTTTCGAAGAGGCCCTGAAACAAAGACCGTTTATATAAAAACAAAAATACTCCCCCTCACCCTAATATCAAAAACGCCAGATCTCGGAGATATGTGGGGGCGATTTGAGTGAAATTTTGTTTAAAATCTTACAGAGACAGAGACAATTTTTATACCCTCCACCATAGGATGGGGGGTATGCTAATTTCGTCACTCTGTTTGTAAGACCTCGAAATATGCCTCTACGACCCCATAAAGTATATACATTCTTGATCGTCGTGACATTTTAAGTCGAACTAGCTATGTCCGTCCGTCTGTCCGTTCGTCCGTCCATCCGCCTGTCTGTCGAAAGCACGCTAACTTTCGAAGGAGTAAAGCTAACCGCTTAAAATTTTGCACAAATACTTCTTATTAGTGTAGGTCGGTTGGTATTGTAAATGGGCCATATCGGTCCATGTTTTGATATAGCTGCCATACAAACCGATCGTGGGTCTTGACTTCTTGAACCCCTAGAGTGCGCAATTCCTATCCGATAGGAATGAAATTTTGCACGGCGTGTTTTGTGCCAAGTATGGTTCAAATCGGTTCATAACCTGATATAGCTCTCATATAAACAGATCTGGGGACTTGACTTCTTGAGCTTCTAGAGTGCGCAATTCTTATCCGATTGGAATGAAATTTTGCACGACGTGTTTTGCTATGATATCCAACAAATGCGCCGAGTATGGTTTAAATCGGTCCATAACCTGATATAGCTACCATATAAACCGATCTGGGATCTTGACTTCTTGACCCCCAGAGGTCGCAATTATTATGCGATTTGCCTGAAATTTTGTACGACGGATCCTCTCATGATCATTATTATGGTCTGAATCGGTCTATAGCCTGATACAGCTCCCATATAAATCGATCTCTCTATTTTATTTTGTGGTCCAAACCGGACCATTTCTTGATATCGCTCTATAGCAGAGCAAATCTTTTATCCTTTTTTTGCCTAAGAAGAGATGCCGGTAAAAGAGTCGACAAATACGACCCATGGTGGAGGGTATATAAGATTCGGCCCGGCCTAACTTAGCACGCTTTTACTTGTTTTAATTATCACGGCTATAGGGTCACCCGCCTCAGGAAGAAACCCGCAAGGCCATGTAGGCCGATTGACACAATATGTCCAAGAAATAGAAAATATATGGGAGAAGATAACAATTCTGACAACATCGGGCAATACATAAATATGCATGTATGTAAAGGGTGATTTTTTTGAGGTTAGGATTTTCATGCATTAGTATTTGACAGATCACGTGGGATTTCAGACATGGTGTCAAAGAGAAAGATGCTCAGTATGCTTTGACATTTCATCATGAATAGACTTACTAACGAGCAACGCTTGCAAATCATTGAATTTTATTACCAAAATCAGTGTTCGGTTCGAAATGTGTTCAAATGTTGACAAATTTTGTTCAGCGATGAGGCTCATTTCTGGTTGAATGGCTACGTAAATAAGCAAAATTGCCGCATTTGGAGTGAAGAGCAACCAGAAGCCGTTCAAGAACTGCCCATGCATCCCGAAAAATGCACTGTTTGGTGTGGTTTGTACGCTGGTGGAATCATTGGACCGTATTTTTTCAAAGATGCTGTTGGACGCAACGTTACGGTGAATGAACACATTTCGAACCGAACACTGATTTTGGTAATAAAATTCAATGATTTGCAAGCGTTGCTCGTTAGTAAGTCTATTCATGATGAAATGTCAAAGCATACTGAGCATCTTTCTCTTTGACACTATGTCTGAAATCCCACGTGATCTGTCAAATACTAATGCATGAAAATCCTAACCTCAAAAAAATCACCCTTTATATGAGAGTTATATCTAAATTTGAACAGATCGTTTGTAAAGTTTTGTTACTACGGCCATATAAGTGAAAATCCGGCGATAAATATGTATGGGTGCTACATCCACATTTTAACCGATTTTGATCAGTAACAAAACAATTTTTGCCAAATTTTGTGCAGATCGGTTGAAAATGAAAGGTCTTTGGGATATAATTCTGAAAGTAGCTAACAAATACTAAGTTAAATAAATTAATTAATTTGGATCTGGTAAGAATGTCTTGATCCTCAGGGCACTAGCATATTCACAGATCGTGTAAAATGGTCCTGTGGTGAAAAGAGGGTACTTCGTTTTTGTTTGGTTATCTAATCAAAGAGAGAACTTGTAAAATTTATGCAAGTTTGTGCTGCTGTCGATACACTTTGAGTGGCATGGTGGATCGCGATTTCTGATACGTCATGTATCATCATCAACACCTTTGTTAAATCGATTATGGTGCTCTTCATACCCAACTACTATTGAGTACGGTGTAGAGTACGCAGTAAGAGAAAAAGAAAGACTAACTCTCTACTATTCCGATACAAACTAATCATCAATGCTGAGAACAACAAACACATCAACACATTCTGTAAGTTGATGATGTTAGATGCTCTTTTTGAGTTAGAGATATTGATATGGATTGAGATCTTTTTGAGTTAAAGGTGCCCTGATATGATCCAATGTTCGTCTCAAGAAGGCATGCTTGACTAGCTTCGAAATCGCGATCTCTCTAGCCTGCTCAATTCGTTAATCGCAACCACATTTTGCCTTAAAATTTTTAAACCCGTAAGGGATGGCAAAAGTCAGACGTTGTCGACTTTATAATACCCTATACCTAACCAATAAGTACAAAGTGAGAACTATATACAATTTTTAATTTTGATGAACCTCGGTGGATGTTTTCAGATGGGTTATTATTAAACAATCTATATGAAATTACGGGAGGCCACCGTAGCGCAGAGGTTAGCATGTCCGCCTATGACGCTGAACGTCTGGGTTCGAATCCAGGCGAGACCATTAGAAAAAATTTTCAGCGGTGGTTTTCCCCTCCTAATGCTGGCAACATTTGTGAGGTACTATGCCATGTAAAACTTCTCTCCTAGGAGGTGTCGCACTGCAGCACGCCGTTCGGACTCGGCTTTAAAAAGGAGGTCCCTTAGCATTGAGCTTAAACTTGAATCGTACTGCACTCATTGATATGTGAGAAGTTTGTCCCTGTTCCTTAATGGAATGTTCATGGGCAAAATTTGCATTGCAATTTGCATATCAAATTTCGAGCAAATATTTTCAAACTGAAATAAATACGGTTGACAAATGAAAACATTATTCCAAATTACTCAAAATGGGAGCTACATCTAAATCTGAATCGATTTTTTATGAAATTCACCAGTATTATTAAAAGTCATATGAATCCTTCCAGCCAAATTTCGAGAGAATCGGTTAACAAAAGAGCACTTTATTGCAATATTTCTCAAAATCGGACAAACATTCATATGGCAGCTATATCTTAATTGGAACCGATTTCCAGCAAACTCTTAGATATTGTGGTAGTCGTGGAGGAAAGCGTTGTACAAAATTTGTCAAAAAAATCGCTTGCAGTGGCTCTAGAAGTAAAAATGGGGCGATACACATATATGACAGCTATATCTAAATCTGAACCGATTTCTATGAAATTCACCAGTAATGTCAAGAGTCATAAGAAAATCCTTTTTGCTTTCTATTTCGAAAGAATCGGTTAACACCATTTCATTTCATTATTTTTGCAAATCGGACGAACATATATATGGAAGCTATATCCAAAAATGATCCGAATTCTATAAAATTCACCTGAAAAATTTTCAAGAGAAAATTTTTTCTGGCAAATTTCGAAAGAATCGGTTAACAAATGACCACATTATTGCAATTTTAGTCCAAATCGGACGAACATATATAAGCCAGCTATATCCAAATCTGAACCGACTTTTTCCAATTTCAATAGGCTTCATCTCTAGGCCGAAAAACATGCCAGTACCAAATTTGAAGACTATCGGATGAAATTTGCGACCTGTAGTTTGAAAACAAATTAACATGGACAGACGGACGGACACAGCTAAATCGAATCAGAAAGTGATTTTAAGTCGATCGTTACACTTGTCTATCTCTTTTCCTTGTGGGTGTTATAAAGAAATGCATTGAGTTATAATACCCTGTACCACAGTAGTGGTGTACTGTAAAATAAAGGTTTTTATTTTGCTTTCTTTTTTAAATAGAAACTAAACAACCCCATATGTGTTTCAGCTAGACAAATAAATCCAACAAAGAAATTAAATTTTGATAAAAATAAGATTTTGACCAAAGAATTTGCAAAAATCAATGTATGGTTGAATATGTCCCTGTAAATAGGCAGATTTCTCCATAAGGCCCTGTTCAATTCATGAATTATGCTGTTTAACATATCTGTCCTATAAGCATGTATGCCCGCCTGCCCGCCTGCCCGCCTGCCTTCCTGCCTGTATTGTCAATAGTTGAGTGATGGCATATATCGCAGTGGAGAAATTCAAATTCAGTTTCAGATTCAAAGGAATTAGCACAATATGTTTAACACCAGCCAAATATGCTTGCATCTATTGCTTGTCCATTTTTCTTTTCTTCCTTCAATTCCTCCATGGAGTGACAATCACAAATGGACACAGCATCTAACAAAAGCTCGATGGTCACATGGGTATAGCCGTACATAATTATTATATTGGGTGGAAGCAAATATTTGGCCGTGGAAAGTTTTGGAAAGAAACAAGTTGAAGGGTGCTAAGTTCTGCCGGGGCGAATCTTCGAAACCCACCACCATGGATTCTGCTGCAAGACTAAATTTAGTTAAAGGGCACAATTTTATTCTGCAGACCAAACTTCTGCCGTTTTATATGGGAGCTATATCAGGTTATAGATGATTTGGGCCGTTCTTCGCACGATTGTTGGAAAATTTTAGCCAAATCGGACCAAAATTGCGGCTTGTAAGGGCTCAAGTAGCCAAATCGGGAGATCGGTTTACATGGGAGCTTTATCAGGTTGCAGACCGATTTGGTCTGTACTAAACACAGTTGTTGGAATTTATAACAGAGTACTATGTGTAAAGATTCAGCGAAGTCGGACAAAAATTAAGGCTTCCAAGGGCTCAAGAAGTCAAATCGGCAGATCCGTTTATATGAAGGAGCTTTATCAGGTTCTTGACCTATTTGGACTGTACTTGACCCAGTTGTTTATAGTTATTAAAGCAGAACACTATGTGCAAAATTTCAGACAAATCGGACATAAATTGCGGCTAGTAAGGGCTCAAGAAGTCAAATCGGTAGATCGGTTTATATGGGAACTATACCCAAATCCAAACCGATATGGCCCGTTTGCAATCCTCAAAGACCTAAACCAATATTAAGTATCTGTGGAAAATTTCAAGCGGCTTGCTTAACGCGATCGTTTCGCTTTCGTGATATCGACAGACGGACGGACAGTCATGGCTAGATCGACTTAGAAAGTCGAGATGATCAAGAATATATATCCTTAATGGGGTCCTAGATCAATATTTCGAGGTGTTGCAAACGAAATGATTACATAAGTAAACCCTCGTCCTAAGGTGTTGGGTATAATAATTTATATCAAACTTTTTAAAACCCACCACCAAAGGATGGGGGTATATTCATTTTGTCATTCCGTTTGCAACACATCGAAATATCCATTTCCGACCCTATAAAGTATATTTTTGATCAGCGTAAAAATCTAAGACGATCTAGACATGTCCTTCCGTCTGTCTGTCTGTTGAAATCACGCTACAGTCTTTAAAAATATAAATATTGAGCTGAAACTTTGCACAGATACTTTTTTTTTTGTCCATAAGCAGGTCAAGTT
Source organism: Stomoxys calcitrans (assembly GCF_963082655.1). NCBI lineage: Eukaryota > Metazoa > Arthropoda > Insecta > Diptera > Muscidae > Stomoxys > Stomoxys calcitrans. The sequence goes on from NC_081552.1 coordinate 3,223,831, forward strand.
CGAAGATGGGCTATATCGGACTATATCTTGATATAGCCCCCAAATACACCGATCGGCCGATTTAGGGTCTTAGGCCCATAAAATCCACATTTATTATCCGATTTTGCTGAAATTTGGGACAGTGAGTTGTCTTACGGCCTTCGATATCATTCTTCAATTTGGTCTAGATCGGTTCAGATTTAGATATAGCTGCCATATAGACCGATCCTCCGATTTAAGGTTTTGGGCCCATAAAAGGCACATTTATTGTCCGATTTCGCTAAAATTTGGGACAGTGAGTTAAGTTAAGCCCCTTCACATATTTCTGCAATATAACGCAGATCGGTTCAGATTTGAATATAGATGCCATATAGACCAATCTCTCGATTATAGGTTTTGGGGCCATAAAAGGCGCATTTATTATCCCATATCGCTGAAATTTGAGACAGTGAGTTGTGTTAGGCTCTTCGACATTTTTCCACAACTTGGCCCAAATCGGTTCAGATTTGGATATAGCTGCCATGTAGACCGATATCTCGATTTAATGTTTTGGCCCCATAAAACGCGCATTTATAATCCGATTTCACTGAAATTTGACATAGTGACTTATGTTAGGCTTTTCGACATCCGTGTTGTATATGGTTCAGATCGGTTTAGTTTTAGATATATTTAGCTACTAAAAAGACCAAAATTTTGTATACATAATAGAACAATGACTTGTACTTATTAGTATTTGGTGCAAATCGAAACATATTTCGATATAACTGCTATGGAACATAAGTTGTGCAGTTTTCACTGGATTTTGATGAAAGGTACATATAACCTCGAGGAGGTGGGTATCCAAAGTTCGGCCCGGCGCAACTTAACGCCTTTTTACATGTTTTGGATCCCATTCCTATGTCCGGTTCACTTTCTAGGCAAACAACGGATAATGGATAAGAGGGATAAATGCGATGCTATTGGAGCCATATCAGTATATGGACTGTTTCGGGACGTATTTGGTTTGTGTGATGGATGTAGAAGTCATTGTGTGAAATTGCAGGGCAACCCTATGGGGACTCAAAAACTCACGCAGATTAAAGGTCACGAGAGAAGTCATTGTCAAAATTTCAGCCAAGTCCGACAAGAACTGCGCTCTCTAGGGGCTCAAAACGTGCTATTGGGTAATCGGTTTATATGGGAGCTATATCAGGTTTTAGACCGACTCAGGCTCGTGCGTTAGAGGAGAAAAGAAAAAGTCATTGTACAAAATTTCAATCAAATTGGAAAAGAACTGCGCCTTCTAGAGCCTCAGGAAATATAATCGAGAGATCGGCTTTTTTGGCAGCTATTTCGAAACATGAACCGAATTGGGCCATTGTAATTGTACAAACGACCCGCCTTAAAAATAAGTATTTGTGCCTAGCTTTACTCCTTCCGAAGTTAGCATGCTTTTGATGGACATACAGACGAACGGACATGGCTAAATAGACATTGAATGTCCAGACTATCAAGAACTATACTATGTTGGGTATCATGTCATTATATCTATGATAGGGGTGTTCACAAATGTATTCAAACTTTAAGCTTGGTTTAAAAATTGTTCTTCTAGAATTGGAATAAAATCTCAGAAACTGAAACTAAAGAATCCAGCATTTATAACAGCCTCTCAGTTTTTCATACCCACTGCCATAGGATGGAGGTTTACTGATATAGTCATTCCGTTTGTAACACTTCGAAATATTCGTCTAAGACCCCATAAAATATATACATGCTTGATCAACTCGACGTTCTGAGTCGATTTAGCCATGACCGTTCGTCCGTTTGTCGAAATCACGATAGAGGTCGAACGCGTAAATCTAGCCGCTTGAAATTTTCACAAATCGGTCTGTAACCTGATACAGCTTCCATATAATCCGATCTCCCGATTTGACTTCTTGAGCCCCTCGAAGCCGCAATTTTCATTGCATTTGGCTGAAATTTTGCACATAGCATTTTGTTACGACCTCCAACAACTTTGTCAAGTACGGTATAAATCGGTTTGCAACCTGGTATAGCTCCCATATAAACCGAACTCCCGTTTTTACTTCTTGAGCCCCTAGAAGCCACAACTGTCATCCGATTTGGCTGAAATTTTGCACATTGTGTTCTCTCATAACTTCTAACAACTATGCCTAGTAAGGTCTAAATCGGTCTATATCCTGATATAGCTCCCATATAAACCGATTTGAATTCTTGAGCCCCTGGTAGCCACAATTTTTGTCCTATTTGGCTGCAGTTTTGCATGCGTTGTTCTGTTTAGTTTGTATACATTTTTAGCAGAATCCATGGTAATGGGTGCCCAAAATGGGGCCCGGCCGAACTTAGCACGGTTTTACCTGTTCCAATTCTCTATAGGTTATTTTGGCGTCGATTGGACTCATCCTTGTTTTCTGATTTCAAAAACCTTTTGTCAGATGATTTTTTCAACTACCCAATACATGCAGATGTAGATACGTGTGAACACATGTAAGGACAGAAATGCAGACGAGTTAGGAAAAAAGAAGGGTATATCATTGGGAACATATTTTCGATGAAGCTCTGCTGGCTTGTATTTGTTGGCTTGGGACATTTCTTGTCTCTTGCCACTTTGGTTGCCAATTTGGTATGTAAATTTGTTGGCCTGCTGCTGCTGCTGCTGCTCGTCCTCTTGCCGTGGTTCAAGTTGTTTCCTTGCCGTTTTATTCATTTTAATGCGACTTTTGTATGTTGCAGCGGACAAATGGATGGTGCCGTTTGGGCTTCTGCTTTTCCTTGGTGCTGCTTGCTTGCTGCCACCACTAACCACTGTTGGCCATATTGGCTGCCTATTTGGCTGCTTTGCTTATTTAAGGTGCAAAATTATTGCAATTATTTGCAACGTGTTGAAAAATGTGTTAAGATATAAATTTGTCACGTCCAACACATAACAAATAAAGCAAACAAAGCCAGGCCAAGCATTGCAGTGAAGCAAAGTGCCACATTCACTATTTGAGGTTCGTGTGGCTATTCAACCATTCACCGCGCATTGACGACATGCCACCACAAAAAGGAGAAACTCCGTCAAAGTGCGATATGTGAAGAAAAGGATTTCTAGAGAAATCGTTAATGCTAATAAATGCCTACTGCCACAACTTGTTGTTGTTATGTGGCCCCCAAAAGCTCAAAACACCAACGAAACAATCGCCGCATATTCACACCGCAGGACAGACGGAGACAGTGGAGCCTATTCATGGGGACAGACAAACAAAAAAATGTATGCAAACAAAACACATGATTATAGCCGTATTCGTATTCGTATTTGTATTCCATTTCGAATTCCTATTCCCAACCGTATTTTATTTATGCACACCAAATAACTAAGAGACACACCGTTGGAAAAATGAAAATTTTTTGGTTTTGATTAAACACGATTTGAATATTTCCAAATCATCACTTGTGTGTCTAGAGACTCGAGTGCTGAGGCCACACGACATCAAATCCCATCATCACCACACTGGCTGCTTTCATTCAAACCTAGCCGAAACAAACGAACTTTGTTTTGTTGCATCATAAATGTGGCCCATTGTAAGTCACTCAGTTGGCCATTTAGCCTGTCCGTCGTCCGTCGTCCGCCGCTTGTCGCCTGCTTGCCAAGTAGAGACTTGGCATATTAAGGTGCTATGCTAATGCTAAAACTCCCCGCATTCATTCCCATACGTGGAACCTTCAAAGATTTGTCCATATCTATGTCGTCTTGGCTGGGCTGTTTGCCTATTTGCCTGTTTGTCTCTTGTTAACGTTAACATTTCATATAAAAATGTCCATAAAACTGACACCTCTTCTCCAAGACCACAATGATATTCGTCACTTTCCAGTCATCTAGCTATTTTAAGTCAGTCTGTCTGTCTGTCCGTCCGTCTGATGCATTCGATCTCTCATGCGACTTTTTCTTCGCAATTCAATGTAAACGTTCAGTTAGTCAAGAAAGAGATGTTGTCGCCCGAGCATATGTGTGGGACTCAATAGTTATTTTGCATTACCTACAAAATCTAAGTACCTTTGAGGAATATAGTGCTCAAAATGTGAATAAGGCAATAAGAAACTCTAGTTTAAGTTAACATACAAAGGAAATTACAGTTTGAGGGAAATAAAGACATAAAGGACTAATAAATCTTAGCCATAATAAAAACAAGTTTAGGGTGTACTCCTTATGCTTACTCAAAAAGACGATTTTTTGGGGGAACGCCCCACCCAAACGGAAATGTTCACCGATTGGGTCAAAATGGAACGTATTGGGAATTAGAAGCGAAATCTGATATAGAAATTTGATTTCAAGTATCTGAGGGCCTTTCACCCACTAAGGCAAGTCTCCAATAGGACTTGCAGGTCAATGGCCACAATATGCTCAAATAAAAGGTAATATTCGAGTAAAAATCTGTTATTTACATTGGGTCCAAGAATCTAGAGGGACGCCCGCAAACGGACATGCTTGCCTCAAATGAAAATTCTATGCGAGTAAAGTACAAATCTGATATACAAATTTGAGACATGTGTATGGGGCTACTCGGCCCGCCCATTGGTATTTGGGAGTAAAATACAAGTATTGCACCTGTATTAAGGTTTAAATGGACAGTAAAGACCTGTGCCACTTGTATGCTGTTGTATTTTATGTGGTATCTCTCCTGGGAAATGCTTTCTTCTAGCCAGATTGGGCAGACAACACCCTCAGAAGGGTGTCGCTAACGATCTTAAATAGTTTAGCAAGTGAATGATGGGCAGTAGTACGTTCTTTAGGCGGATTACTGCTACATTGACTTCATTCCGATTAGGTGGTACCCATTTTATATAGTCTCACACGAAAAAAAAAAAAAAAAAATTGGTTTGACTAAAAGAAAATTTTCGTCAAGTAAACCTATTTTCGGCAAAACGTTGGACTTTTACAAGAATTTGTTTTTTTTTACCCTGACAATACATTTCATTCTTGTTACATAGAACATGTTATTTGGGGTTTCATCTCGTTTTTCTTTACTTATAAATTTACTTAAGGTCAAACGTCTAAAATGGATTGGGTATATTGAAAAGGTAGCCAAGTTCAATTTAATGTTGTAACAAAATTCCTACTCCTATTTTTACGAATTATAAGCAGATCTCAGTTGGTAATTCAAACTCTTTCAGAATATATTTGGATTTATTTCGGTGTTATGATGCACATTTATATTAAAAGCCTTCCATCTTTGCACAGCCCATTATGGTTTTTGTATTACGATCTACTGTATTTGCTATGCTATAAGTAAAAAAAAATTTTGGTTTTCGCACATTTTAATACCTTCTTTGTAATGGGTATTTCTTTATCGCCTAAATGTTACCAATCAATGCATGTGCCTAAGATATTCTTGTACCTGGCAGCCATTTGTGTGTTGCTCTAATGACTATAGTCATTGGACATACCAACATTTTTGTACCGAAGCTTTAAAATCTACCATCCGCACTAGACCGAGCTGCTCAATATAATGGGTGCTCTTTGCTCAGTCAAACCAAAAAAAAAAAAGGAATGTGTCTATACCAGTGACGAGCACACAATTTCAATTATTTGAAAGCCTATGGGCCCGCCTGAGATTGTTTCCATGTATACTTACGAAGTAATGTGCAATAGTGTGAGCATTTTTGCCAAACACTGGTCACCAATCACCCCCTTTCTCTCTAGCAGGAGAGACACAAGAGAATAGTTATTGATTCGGTAAACCTGTAATCGTTGGCGGCTATCGAAGCACTTTTGCAATCTACGAGTTTTTGGCTTTAGAACAAAAGGAAGGTCTTTTTGCCTTGGACGAAGCTCTAAAGGTTTTACAATAAACAAAGTTAGTTACATTCAATTCATGCCTAACGTTTGACATGTTGAAGTAAAAGCAAAACTTGGTTATAAAAGTAAAAATTTGCTAAAAGTTTTGTTTTTTTACGTACAGGAATTGATTTAAAGGTATATTCGTCACCGCCATCATCGTATACCAATATCTGATTAGATGTTCCTTCTATGCCACTTTCTGAATGTAATACCTGATTTTTCTACCCATCATCAAAAGATGGGTGTAGCCATTTTTTCAATTAGTTTGCAACACATCGAAATATCAATTTCCGACTCTTCAAGGTACACACATATGTTCGGTCCTTTACATGTTTTACGCTAAATTTATTCGATCTTGAAATAATTCATACAATCGGATATTGCCCCGCTGCAGTCCATAGAAATATTGCAAATAGAAGAACACCCCTTTACATACCCACCGCCATGAGATATGGGTATACCGATCTAGTAATTTCGATTGTAACACCTCGAAATGTTGATCTGCAACCCCGTAAAGTATATATAATTTTGATCGTCGCGATGTTCTGAGTCGATCTAGGCATTTCCGTTTGCCCTTCGGTCGATATCACGATGGCGGTCGAACGCTAAAATTTTCCAAGATACTTAATATTGATATAGGTCGTTGGTGATTGCAAATGGGCCATATCGGTTCAGATTTAGCTAAAGCTGCCATATTAACCGATCTCTTGATTTTTGTTTTCATCTTCCGATTTCGCTGAAATTTTGAGAACGATTTGTTCAAAGTTTCCCGACATCTGTGCCGAATATGGTCCAAATCGTTCTGTGGCTTAATAAAGCAATCGTATAAACCGATCTCCCGATTGAAGGTCTTTGACCCATAAATAACGTATTTAGTACCCGCTTTTGCTGTAATTAAATCGCGTGGGCTATCTTAAGCCCCTACATATCCTCCTCGAGTGCAAATCGAATCATATTTGGTGTAACTGCTATGTATAGTGGTGGCCATATAAGTAGGCCAGAAACTTGCATGTTTCAACCGGATTTTAACGAAGTTTTGTTTTTATTGGGTTGCCCAAAAAGTAATTGCGGATTTTTCATATAGTCGGCGTTGACAAATTTTTTCACAGCTTCTGACTCTGGTATGGCATTCTTTCTTCTGTCAGTTATCAGCTGTTACCTTAAGCTTGCTTTAGAAAAAAAGTGTAAAAAAAGTATATTTGATTAAAGTTCATTCTAAGTTTTAAATAAAAATGCATTTACTTTCTTTTAAAAAAATCCGCAATTACTTTTTGGGCAACCCAATATATACCCGGGGTGGTGGGTATCCAAAAGTCGACCCGGCCGAACTTAACCACATTTTATTTTGTTTCTTCGTTTTGTAGGTGAATGACATGTACCAAAGCCAACGGTTTGTTGTAAATTTTTTTCGAACTTCATTCCATTCGATTCGCTCACACACATTTCTTCTTTCTTTCAGTGGAATAGACGATACTCCCCCCTCTTTTTCATCCGAAAACTCCTCTTTGACTGGCGCGTTGCTCTTAACTCTATGCCGCGTTATTGTCTTTGCAAACAGTTTATCTTTCTTGCTAGGACCATGGTTAGGACCATCAGTCTGCGCACAAGTTTAGCTAAATCGGATACGATATGCGCCCTCTAGGGGCTGAAGAAGTCTAATGGGAAGATCGATTCGGATTTGGCTAATTTGCAATTCCAATTGGTTCACTTCGATATAAAGTACTTTCGGCAATATTTAGAGCTGCTAGCTGAACTTAATTGAAAGTTTGTGTGCTTTCATCAGATATACGGACACGTAAAATGTTATGGCGATTGAGAACTCATTAGGCTCTTCCACCAATATTTAGAGGAGTAACAAATGGAAAGTCGACATTCGAATAATCCCATCTCAGGCTGAAGCTTTTAAAATCCCATTTGTTATTAAGGCAAATACAACAACTCTGAGTTCGAACTTCCATTCCGAAAAATTGCAACATCAAATCTTGAAGTCGCCAGCATAAAAGGGGATAACCATCACTGGAAATTGTTCCTGATGTTTTCGCCAGGTTTCGATCCTGGGCGTTCAACGTCATAGACGGACATGCTCTGCGCTACGGTGGCCGCCATACCATTTGCCCATGTTTTTCGAGAAAAATGTTTCAAATTCAAACTTTGCAACTTTTTAATTGCCGAAATATTAAAATTTTGCTTGCTCTTTTTGAGTAAAATTTAGTAATATATAACGGCCGCTTATGGGTATCCAAATACCCACCACCTCGGGTATATATGTAAACCCCCTTTCGTCACAATCCGATGAAAATTTGAAAACTTATGCACCAAAATTCGGCACGGACATTCAGTGGTCTTATAAATATAAATCACTGTCGAATTTTGCATTGTATTGTCGAATTGGATAATAAATAGGGGTTTTATGGGCCCAATACCCTTTATCGGGAGATCGGTCTATAGGGCAGCTATATCTAAATATAGTCCGATCTGAACCGTATTTAGGTCAGATGTTGGTAGTCCTAAAACTACTCAATGCTTTAAATTTCATCCAAATCGGATAAAAAATAAATCTTTATGGGCTTCAGAACCTTTATCGGCAGATCGATCTATATGTCAGCTATATCTAAATATAGGCCGATCTGAACCGTATTTAGGTCAGATGCCGGAAGGCTTAAAATAACGCACTGAATGACTAAATGAGTATACCCCCTATCCCATGGTGGTGAGTATTAAAATATATGTATTAACGAAAATTCTGGAGGGCCCAGGACCCCCCTAGCTACGCTAATGTGTGTGCCTAGTATGTACTATATCCAATCTTATTTGGGTATGGTGGTGGAATGTTTAAATAATAATTTGAATTTCGGTTTGACACCAAAGACACTAACCGGTTGGAATAAAATGCAATAGCTGTTTGGTACCCAATTCTAGTACCCAAATAAGAGTTTTGCGGCATTGTTCATGGAGTGTTCATAAGTTTGCCAATGTGCCGCTATATCACCCAGACAAAAAAGTGCTTTCTTTAAGCAATTGGTGCTGTTGAGTGAATAATGCCGATGCCATCTGTTGTGTTTGCAGTTTTCGTGCAGTGTCAGGTACCTGTTTGGTAATAAATCGAATACCAAATGACACTTATCGTATAATTTTGATAGCACACAAGGTTGCTTCACTATTAATACCACATGGCATCGAAATAATCACTTTTGGTATTAATTTTTCCATCATTGTACAGACTTAAATTCTAAATTCTTGATGCTTCTTTACCTGTAAGAACTGGGGCGAAGCCTACCCTCTATGCCGACTACTCTCTCGATTTTTTCACATTCTCGAGGAGAGTAAAACACGATTTGATTTCAAGCGGAATATCTGAAATAATTTTCCCCCAGGTTAACCCCTCACTCATGCTGGCAACATTTGTAAGGCCTTGAGCCATGTAAAACTATCCCACAATGAAGTGGTGGAGCTCAATTTCACACTGTTTGGAGATCCCTTATGATTAAGCACGGCAGCGGTATGAAATCTAAATTCACGCAATTTACTACTGCAATATTATGATTTGAATTATCTTCTTCTTAAAATGACATCACCCTGTTGTATATCATTAAAAATTAGAAGGTTTGGATTTTATAGGTTTTCGATAATAAAGCTATCTCTAGCTGAGATTATATTACCAAATGAAATAATTGATTAGTAGGTGTAAAATAATTCGCTTTATAATTTCTCCCAAAAAAAAAATACGCTTCTCTTTGCGATATCACAACATTTGGACTATTCAACGAATTGGCACCCTATGGCTATCATATGTGGCAATTCATATCCAAGCATAACGAAACTAACACTTTATGGGCTTCCAGGTGGGCAACATAAATTCATTAGCCATCAAAAGCAAGTGATTTGACATTCGGCTCTTTTCCATACCAAACAAAGATTATGGAAATATGTTTCCAATGAACTTAACAGCAGCGTCTGCAGTGTTTCCTTTCTCAAATGTGTCCAACTGTCTGTTGTGCTAACGAGTGACGATGTGACAGCGGAGTTGATATGCGAGTGACGACGGATGATGGCGGGCCGTGGTGTTAGGAAAATCAGCAGCCAAAAACGTCAAACCGTTTTATGATTTTCACGAAAGATGAATAAAATTTTTAAATAATAATGGTATGCAAATATGGAGTTTTTCTTAAAAAGAAGAAGAAGAAGAAGAAGAAACGAACAAAGCACTACTCACACACAAAGATATTTTACATTTATTACCAATAACATTTTGGCTTTGTTTTGAGGTTAATTTCCGCACAAAAGCCATCCAGACATGGAGACGAACCACCACTGGGAAGAGGAAATGCATATTGCGATGGATAGATGCAGATTCCCTCATCTATGCAGCCGCTGTGATGGCATGCTAGCATGCATGTACTTACCAACCTACCAACCTACCCAACACACACGTCCACACATCGCTCTTGGAAATAAACTTTAATTCTTGGTAAATATTTAACATATTTTTATGATTATTATAAATTTTAACATGTGTTTGCAGAGTTTCATTTAAGCATTGCAGCATTCCATCGACGAGATATCTAAAAGCAATGCCATCACTACGAGGGTGATGTCTAAAAGTCCCACGCATGGGGTATCCATTACAAGTGATTGGCTAGCCATCTCTTCGGCATCACGGATATTGTGAAGCACCACTGATGATGACATGCAGACAAATGACTCAATGTTACGGCGACATGGTAGTTGGAGGAGACATCTTTGGTTTTTAATGACATTCTCTATTTGGTTAATTAAAAATGTTGCTCACATCTCCGGAAGGTAAGTCCTAACGTCTTTACCATGAAACGTCTCTCTAACAGTTAAACAGAATGTCGTTCAAAAAGGTTCTCGAAATCACGTATTTTATAAATTTTTGAGGGAATATATTTTCAATCAAAGTTCTCATTTCATAGGAAGTTTTAACGGGTTACGACTTTGCATTAACATATGACAATGCGCTAAGCTCGGCTCGGGCCAGGTGCTATAAACGGAAAGACAAGGTTAGTATATCCACTGTTCTAGTATGTTGTGTTGGGAGATTTGACAACATAACGTAGGTGCTCAGGAACAAAATCGGTAGATAGGTTTAGATGGAAGCTGTATCAAGCTATTGATCGATTCAGACCATACTAAACACGTATCTTGAAGGTCATTAGAGAATCCGTTGTACAAAATTTCAGCCAAATCGGATGAGAATTGCGCCCTCTAGAGGGTCAAGAAGTCAAGATCCCAGATCGGTTTATATGGCAGCTATATCAGGTTATGAACCGATTTGCGCCATACTTAGCACAGTTGTTGGAAGTCATAACAAAACACATCATGCAAAATTTCAGCCAAATCGGATGAGAATTGCGCGCTCAATTGGCTCAAGAAATCAAGATCCAAGATCGGTTTATATGACAGCTATACCAGATTATGAACCGATTGGAATCATACTTAGCACAGTTGTTGAAAGTAACACCAAAACACTGCGTGCAAAATTTCATTCCAATCGGACGAGAAATGCGCCCTCTAGAGACTCAAGGAATCAAGACTCCAGATCGGTTATATGGCAGTTATATCAAAATATGAACCGATTTAAACCATACTTAGCGTAGTTGTAGGAAGTGATATCAAAACACTACGTGTAAAATTTCAATAAAATCGGCTAAGAATTGCGCCCTCTAGAGGCTCATGAAGACAAGATCCAAGATCGGTTTATATGGCAGCTATATCAGGTTATGGACCGATTTGAACCATACTTGCCACAGTTGTTGGATATCGTGACAAAACACGTCGTGCAAAAATTCATACAAATCGGATAAGAATTGCGCCCTCTAGAGGCTCATGAAGTCAAGATCCAAGATCGGTTTATATGGCAGTTATATCAAAACATGATATAGCCCATTTACAAAACCAACCAACCTACACTAATAAGAAGTATTTGTGCAAAATTTCAAGTGGCTAGCTTTACTCCTTCGGAAGTTAGCGTGCTTTAGACAGACGGACGGACGGACAGGCGGACGCACATGGCTAGTTCGACTTATCAAGAATATATATACTTTATAGGGTCTTAGACGCATATTTCGAGGTGTTACAAACAGAATGACGAAATTAGTATACCCCCATTCTACGGTGGAGGTTATAAAAATCGGTTCAGATTAGGATATAGCTCGCATATATATGTTCGTCCGATTTGGACTAATATTGCAATAATGTGGTCATTTGTTACCCGATTGTATCGAATCCACATCCATGTTCGTCCGATTTTGAGAAATATTGCAAAGAAGTGCTCATTTGTTAACCGATTCTCATGACATTTGGCATAAAGCATTTTCAATATTACTGCCGAATTTTATAAAGATCGGTTAAGAAATCTAAATCTTAACCTGCCATATATGTATATTACCCGATTTTTATACCCACCACCGAAGGATGGGGGTATATTCTATTTGTCATTCTGTTTGCAACACGAAATATCCATTTCCGACCCTATGATCGTCGTATAAAGTATATATTGGGTTGCCCAAAAAGTAATTGCGGATTTTTTAAAAGAAAGTAAATGCATTTTTTATGAAACTTAGAATGAACTTTAATCAAATATACTTTTTTTACACTTTTTTTTTAAAGCGAGCTAAAAGTAACAGTTGATAACTGACAGAAGAAAGAATGCAATTACAGAGTCACAAGCTGTGAAAAAATTTGTCAACGCCGACTATATGAAAATCCGCAATTACTTTTTGGGCAACCCTATATATTCACAAAGCCCACGTCGCAATTTTCATTCGATCATCTTCAAATTTGGCAGAGACACTTTTTTAGTCAAGAGACGAAGACGATTGAAATTGGAGAAACATCGGTTCATATTTGTAAAGGCAAATGCAAATTTGCGCACTAAGGAAATGGTGCAAACTTCTCAAATATCACTCCGTCTGATGCAAATTTGAAGCTCAATGATAAGGGGCTTACTTTTTTATAGCCGAGTCCGAAAGGCGTGCCGCAGTGCAAATACCTCATAGGCGGGCATGCCAACCTCTGCGCTACATTGGCGATCAGATCTGGACATAGCTCCCATATCCATGTTTGTCCGATTTGATATTGCAGTAACATCGTCACTCGAAATTTGGTAGGACGGATTTTGTTATAACTCTCGACATTGCTGACGAATTTCATAGAAATCGGTTCAGATGTCGATATAGCTCCGACTTTGAATAATTTGCAATAATGTGGTCATTTGTCAACCTATTGTCCCGAACATTTTTGTTAAATTTTATCAATTAATCTATGTATGAGTATGTACAGGCCTGTTTGCACATATAGAGCGGTAGTTATTAAAATTTTGAACTCCTTTGCTCGAAATTCGATACGGACTGCTTTATAACCCATTTGAAAACCTCCACCGAAGTCCCCTAAATTCGGATCAGAATAAGATATTGCTCCCAATTTCCACTTATGCGATAGGTGCAGGGTAGTATATAGTCGGCTCCGCCCGACTTTGACCTTTCCTTATTTGTTTTTGTTAGATTTGTGATTGTGAAAACTCTCCCAACTACTCTCGTGACCATGGCCTATGGCAATGATGTGCAAACTGTCTCGAATGTTTGAAATAAATAGAAAAGGCAGCACCAAGGGTCATATTCACAACATCTCCTGCATCATGTCAAATGTCTTTCTAGTGAGTAATGACTATGAACCGGTTGCCGAAAACAAAGCATCGACCGGGCATGCAGGCAAAGTTTGAAACCTCCTCAAACTTTAAGAACAGGCACCAGCAAGTCAAACTAATGAATGGCCTGCCCATGGTGCAGCAATGTCATAAAGTTTTCTTTTTTCTCTTTCCCGAGTTTTTCTTTTTTTTTTTTGTTGTTGTTGCTGTTTGACGGTGGTATTCATTTACAATGACACAGTGACCTCAACAGAGTGGACGAACGAACACAGGGACGGACAGTTTTTCCAATGGTTATATAAAGGAAAACCTCAGAATCAGCAACAGCCTCATCAAAGCCAAAGGAGAAGGAGACGGATGCGGAGGAGGTGAGGCAAAAAAAAAAAAAACTTTTTCAAACACATACACACTTTGAAAAAATGCTTTTGGATTTTTTTTTTTTTTTTTTTTTTTTGAAAAACAAACTAAACAATTTTTATGGCAACAACTTGGACGATGAGTGTACAACCATCAAACGAACAAAAAACTAAACAAGACGAAAAATGATTTTTATTTTATAGACAGGTGTTGGCTGTGGCGGAACATTCAAGTTTTCATGAGAAGCCATCATAAAGACTCACAATTATCAGGTTTTCTGGGGCCCATGGGGGGCCCACTGATGACTTTCTGTCTCTGCCTTTCGTTGTCTTCCCATTGGTATTGAAATGGAAATTGAAATTGGTTTGAAACTAATTATTCAATTTTATGATGTCTTGGCCAACAACTCCTCCATCCATTCCAATTAATTTCAATGCGATCGATCGAACGATTGATTGGCCTTAGCGCAAGAGTGTTTTTTAAACACCATAAAAATGTTTTTGTACTTTAATTAGCCACCATCACCATCACCAACACTAACACCACCAACCATCTCACCAACAACAAAAAGGTCATAAATTACAAACATAACTATTCCAAAACATAGTAAAAAAAAAGAACGGCCATTACGGCCAATACAATTTAATGTTGTTTACGTGTTATTTGTAACATCACACGCTCTAAACTGAAATTAAACTGAACTAGCAAACAAAACTGAACTAAATATCGGGGGGATTTGGGGCCCTAAAGTCAATAGCAAGCCCATCAATGTGGTGGACTATTTTATGGCCCCATTCAAACGCAATGTTTCACTTCATTTGCCTGCTTGCCTTGCTGGCTGCCTTTTTCCTTATACAACACCCCAGAATGCCATGAAATTAAATACAAGAAAAGCAAAAAAAAAGAAACAAACAAAAAATAAATAAATGCATGGAAATATAAAAAGAGGTGTTAAAACTTATGTAAATTAGCAAAAATTCTACGGCTTTTTTTCTGGTATATAATTTCCATGGCCATGGCAGGAAGGGAGGGGGGCTAATTAAAATTTTCTAATTTAACTTAAATGGCTTTCATCTGACACGTAAACTGTGCGCTGAGCTGTTATTGGCATTTATTTCATGAATTCCTTGGCTCCTTTATGGACTTTGTTTCAATGCACGCCTTGTGTGCCAGGCATCCAACCTGGCACACATCGAATCAGCCCCACTAGCCTGGTATGTTTTTATTAATATGACGACTATTGTCGGTAGTTAATTTAATTGAATTCAAGGCGGCGATCATCATCATCAGCACAAGGAGAAAGAGGGAGTTGGCGTAAGTGATAAGCGTTAATAACAAAACATTAGCCAAATTAGGAGAAGAAAAATATTCAAAAACCGGCAATCAACGTATTTGCATATTTACAAACTTGCGAAAAAACTTATGTAGTAGCAAACATAATCTTCGGAAGTAAAACAAGTAAAAAGGCTTTAAGTTCGGCCGGGCCGAACTTTGAATACCCACCACCTCGGGTATATATGTAAACCACCTTTCGTCTAAGTCCGGTGAAAAATGCATACCTTAAGACCCATAGCGGCTGTATCGAAATATGTTCCGATTTGGACCAAATACTAATAAGTACAAGTCATTGTTCAACCATATACGACACGGATGTCGAAAAGCCTAACATAAGTCAACGTCCCAAATTTCGGCGAAATCGGACAATAAATGAGTCTTTTATGGGCCCAAGACCTTAAATCGAGATATCGGTCTATAAGGCAGCTATATCCAAATCTGGACCGATCTGAGCCACATTGAAGAAGAATGTTTAGGGGCCTAACATAACTCACTGTCCCAAATTTCGGCGAAATCGGACAATACATGCGCCTTTTATGGGTCCCAAACCTTAAATCGAGAGATCGGTCTATGTGGCAGCTATATCCAAATCTTAACCGATCTGGGCCAAATTGAAGAAGGATGCCGAAGAGCCTAACACAATTCACTGTCCCAAATTTCGGCGACATCGGACATAAAATGCGTCTTTTATGGCCCCAAAACCTTTAATAGAGAAATCGGTCTATATGGCAGCTATACCCAAATCTGGACCGATCTGGGCCAAATTGAAGAAAAATGTTGAAGGGCCTAACACAACTCACTGTCCCAAATTTTAGCAAAATCGGATAATAAATGTGGCTTTTATGGGCCTAATACCCTAAATCGGCGGATCGGTCTATATGGCAGCTATATCCAAATCTTGACCGATAACACAACTCACTGTCCCAAATTTTAGCAAAATCGGATAATAAATGTGGCTTTTATGGGCCTAATACCCTAAATCGGCGGATCGGTCTATATGGCAGCTATATCCAAATCTTGACCGATCTACGCCATATCGCAAAAGTATATTAAGGGGTCTAACACAACTTACTGTTGTAAATTTCGGCGACATTCGACTATAAATGCGCTTTTTGTGGGCTCAAAGCCTTAAGTAGAGAGATCGGTCCATATGGCAGCTATATCTAAATCTGGACCGAACTGTTTGATATTGCAGAAGTATGTCAAGGGGCTTAATTTAACTTACTGTCCCAAATTTCGGCGACATCGGATAATAAATGAGCATTTTATGGGCCCAAAACATTAAATCAAGAAAGCGGTCTATATGGCAGCTATATCCAAATCTGAACCGATCTGGGCCAAATTGACGAAAGATGTCGAAGGGCCTAACACAACTCTCTGTTCCAAATTTCAGCGAAATCGGCTAATAAATGTGGCTTTTATGGGCCTAAGACCTTTAATCGGCGGATCGATCTATATGACAGCTATATTCAAATCTGAGCCAAATTAAATAGGATGCCGAAGAGCCTAACACAACTCACTGTCCCAAATTTCAGCAAAATCGGATAATAAATGTGGCTTTTATGGGCCTAAGACATTAAATCGGCGGATCGGTCTAAATGGGGGTTATATCAAGATATAGTCCGATATAGCCCATCTTCGAACTCAGCTCGATATCTCTATTTTTAAAGACTGTAGCGTGATTTCAACAGACATCCGTTGAGCATAGGTAAGAAGTTGCCCTACAACATGGAGATTGGTATACTGCTTATGTAACGCATTAAGTTCGGCCATGCTGAACTTTTGACACCCACCACCATCGATATATCCATTATCAAAATTTATTACAACGATACAGTATCCATATTAATCTCCAAATATAGTCCGATCTTAATCATGCCATACATGTTACAGTTCCAATTTTCATCGAAATAGGGTAATAAATGCGTCTTTCGTGTGATTAGGCATTAATACGGATGATCGATCTATTTATATGACAGCTGTATCTAAATATGGTGCGATCTGGACCATATTTGAGTTGGAGCTCGCTGTTTCAAATTTCAGCGGAATCGGAGAATAAATGAGCTTTTTATGGTCTATAGGCCCTAAAGCTGAAGATTGGTCTCTATGGCATCTATATCTAAATGTACCCCCAATCTGGACCATATTCGGTCTTAAAATTTCACAACAATCCGAAATATATATACTTTGTAGATTCAGAAATGGATATTTCGATGTATTACAAACGGACATTTTTTTAAAAAGTTTATAATCCCTACAAACATAAATTTGGTCAAAACAAACCCCAGTACTATTTCAAGCACAAACAGATCTGTGGGCATTACTTTTGTCACATGAAAACCTAATTCCTTAAAATGACCGATCTATGTGTGACAGTTGTTGCAAATGCATTCCATTTGCCCATGAACATTCCATTAAAGAACTGGGGCAAACTTCTCGCAAATCATTAAGTGCTGTCCGATTCAATTTTGGGCTCAATGATAAGGGAGCCCTTTTTTTTAAATCCGAGTCCCGACGGCGTGCCGCAGAGCGACACCTCTTTGGGGTGAAGTTTTTACATGACAAAGTACCTCACAAATTTTGCCAGCATTAGAAGGGGATAAACACCGGTGAAATAATTTCTGATGGTCCTGCCAAGATTCGAACCCAGGCGTTCAGCGTCATAAGCGGATATGCTAACCTCTGCGCTACGATGGCCTCCGTATGTCAGTTGTTAGTTTCGCAAAAATCTGAGCCAAGAAAAATTTAAACTCGTCTCTTAAGAGTAGTAATAAATGATGTTTGCCTTACCAGACACAAAACTTGAAAAATAAAGTTCGGGGAAGCCCGGTTGGAATTCGAACGTGGACACTAGAAGCAACAGATAGAGCCGTTGTCTAGCAATCGAGCTATCAACACAACATCCGAAAGATGCACGGAGCCATGTGTATGCCATGGAAGTAATTGTAGTTGTGTGAACAAGAAATCCATCACTACAACACAAACAAAGGCATTGGAAGCAACAACTTGTGGACATGGTCGGGAAATTTATTAAGTGTCGTACTTATTTCACAAAGGCGTTTTCGCAATGAATTCAATAGAAATACAATCTACCCATGTGTTGTCTTGAGCCTCTAGAGGGCGCACTTCTCGTCCGATTTTGCATGTAGTGTTTTGATATCCCTTCCAACAACTGCGGTAAGTATCATTCGAATCGGTTTATAATCTGGTATAGCCGTCATATAAACCGATCTTGGATCTTGACTTCTTGAGCCAATAGAGTGCGCAATGAGGTCTTTTGTTATGACTTCCAATAACTGTTCTGGGATCTTGACTTCTTGAACCTCTATATATATGTATCAAAACTTTTAGGACACGAGGTGAATATTTTGGTGACGCGATTGGGAGACAGCCCCCATGGATTTGATATCGACATGTCTAGAGTGCAGTCTTTTAGGCAGTGATTCGAACTATTACTAATCTAGGAGGAGATCTATTTCGAATTAAAAGACACTGAGATCAAAAACTAGTTCAAAGTGCGTGGTAGATTGTATTGAACAAATAAATGAATTTTTATTATACCCACCACCGAAAGATGGGGGTATATTCATTTTGTCATTCTGTTTGCAACACATCGAAATATCCATTTCCGACCCTATAAAGTATATATATTCTTGATCAGCGTAAAAATCTAAGACCATCTAGCCATGTCCGTCCGTCTGTCCGTCTGTCTGTTGAAATCAGTCTTTAAAAATACAGTCTTTAAAAATAGAGATATTGAGCTGAAATTTTGCACAGATTCTTTTTTTTGTCTATAAGCAGGTTAAGTTCGAAGATGGGCTATCTCGGAGTACATCTTCATATAGCCCCCATATAGACCGATCCGCCGATTTAGGGTATTAGGCCCATATAACCCACATTTATTACCCGATTTCGCTGAAATTTCGGACAGAGAGTTATGTTAGGCCACTTGACATCCTTCATCGATTTCGCTCAGATCTGTCCAGATTTTGATATACTGCCATATAGACCGATTCGCCAATTTAGGGTCTAAGATCCATAAAAGCCACATTTTGCTGAAATTTGGGACAGATAGACCGTTCTCTCGATTTAAGGTCTTGCGCTCATAAAAGACGCATTTATTGTCCGATTTTGCCGAAATTTGGTTAAGTCAGTGAAGTTAAGCCCCTCGACATCCTTCTTCAATTTTGCCCAGATCGGTTCACATTTTTGGATATAGCCATATAGATCGATTTCTCGATATAAGGTTTTTTTGCCCATACAAGGCGCATTTATTGTCCGATGTCGTCGAAATTTGGGACAGTGAGTTGTGTTGGGCCCTTCGACGTTCTTCTTCAATGTGGCTTGGATCGGGTCAGATTTGGATATAGCTGTCATATAGACCGATATCTCGATTTAAGGTTTCGAGGGCAAAAAAGGCGCACTTATAATCCGATTTCATCGAATTTTGGCACAGTGAGTTGTGTTAGGCTCTTCGAGTTTTTTCTGCAACTTGGCCCAAACGGGTGCAGATTTGGATTTAGCTGCCATATAGTCTTGGCCACATAAAAGGCGTATTTATAATCCGATTTCACTGAAATTTGACACTGTGACTTATGTTAGGCTTTTCGACATCCGTGTCGTATATGGTTCAGATCGGTTTATCGAACAATGATATATACTTCCTAGTATTTCTTTCAAATCGGAACGTATATCGATATAGCTACCATGGGGCATAAGGTATGCATTTTTCACCGAATTTTGGCGAAAGGTGGTTTACATATATACCCGAGGTGGTGGGTATCCAAAGTTCGGCCCGGCCGAACTTTACGCCTTTTTACTTGTTTCTATTATCGAAATACTGTACTTGACGGAACGAAATGGATGGAATGTTGCACGGAGATAGTAAGATGGGAATCTTTACAAAAACGTGGAATTTCTAGGAAGCTCTGAACTGCTGTCGACATTAATAGAACGGAAGAATTTCCTGCAAAAGGCGAAAGGTCGATAAGCCAAGGACAGAACACTGTGCGATAAGCAAATAAGCGCATATTTATGTAGGAGCTGCCGTAATAAGATTACAAGCACTTGCTTTGTTCAGGTTAGGGTCTGCAGGGACACAGTTACTTCATAAAAGGAGGGCGGTTCTTCTCTGATCTAAACGACCTTGTAAATGTATCAACTTACCCAAATTTTATAAAAACCCTATGTCTCACGGACTTCAGCGAAATTTGGTTAGCACGCTAATGGTTACCTAACAACAGAAAACTGATATAAAAGTTTGCGATTCAAATGATCGGGACAATGTGGATGTCAAATAGGAATCTGATAAAAAAAAAAAGTTGGATCAAAACGTTTTGGAGGGCCGCTCCATCCCCATAAACCCCTGAAAGAGACATGTTGGCCTATCAGGACAATATGGGTCTCAAATGAACTGCCTTTGCCAGTACAGTTAGGGGATATTCAGACCCCGTAAAAACGTTCAACTCTACATGTAGATCAACCTGGAAATTTAGGACTCTAAGGTCCTCAAGAGTATAGTACGAATTTGATGTTATCATTTGGGTCCAATAGTCTAGGGTTCGTCCAATTCCAAAACTGGCATGTAAAGTTCAGACATGGAATAACAATGTTTATAGAAATACTATTCTGACAATATGTTCTAAAAATTTTTTTTTTTTTTGATTAAATCTACTTTAAAATTAAATATTGGCAATTTTTTTATATAAAAAATAAAATATTTCAGACTGTCTACAAAAATAAATATATGAGTACATAATATAGCATGTACTACAATTACAATGTCATATATTATCACTGAATTGTAGGGTACCTTTATGGCTCTCAAAAATCCCCTTAGACTTAACGACGCGGTTAAAAAATTAAAATGCAAACTATATGCAACTGCAAGAAGATGCAAATTTAAAATGGAAAATGCAAATATGAAAATTGTTAATAGTTTTTAATGAGCAAACACCCTCAGCCAACCCCAATACTTAGCAGCCAGCTCGATAAGCTGCAGCACAGCAAATAGCCCATATCGAAAAGTCACATCCATAATGAGGGAGGAGGAGGGACAGAAGGCAGCGAAAGAAGCGCAGTTAAAGCAATAAAATTGACAATGAAAAATCTTTGCCACAAACGGATAATGATGACGATGATGCTAATGGCGATGGCGATGATAATAAGACATGGTGGTGGTGGTGCAAGCCTATGTAGGAACCATGGAAATGACCATGTCTTGCCACACCGTTTGTCGACAGCAACCAAAAATTAGCCTCAGGTGAGCAAACTCAAAAACAAAAAATGCAGAGATCGTTCATTCAACAAACAATTACAAAGTGGTGGACCACGTGAAGTATAAGCAGCAGCTTATACACTGATGCCGTCCAAGGAATATACTAACTCTCTTCAGTTCAGTTCTTTTGCGCCATGCACAAGTTGAAGAAAAGCCCCTTAAGCTTATTATGAATTATGGCATATCGTAGTAGCAGAGGTGTTTCTTCCAAGGGGCACGGGGGCAGAAAGTGGGTGACAAGAACTTGGAAGCTTAAAAACAATTTGTCCTTTGTATAGCGCTGGGCAAGAAAAACAAAACTTTTTAATTTAGAGAGGATTGATAAATGGGATAGATAGAAAGTTTTGACTGCTTCTATCATGTTTCAGAGAAAAACTTTCTGTAAAGTTCACTTACTGCGTTATTTGCCATACCCAACTTGTGCTAACACAAATTGGGTGAAATATTTTGAGGGGGTGACAAAATTCAGAATCCACTACCTTGAGCTGAGAGGCCGATATTGGTATCACAATAGGTACAAATTAGCCAAGCCAAATCCAATGGTCGAAATGTTGTCAACATGTTGCTGAAACATTTTCATTTTGTTCCATACGTGATAATGGAGGCCAACATGGCGCCGAGGTCAGCTTGTCCGCATATGACTCTAAACGCATAGGTTCGATTCCTGGCGATAGCACCACAAATGATTTCAGCGATGATGATGACTTCTCCTCGCTAAAGTTGGCGACATTTCTGAGGTATTCATCCGAGTAAATCTTCTTTACTATAGGTTCTATTCCAAAAAATTGTTAAAGTTGTGAGAAAGATGGTTAAATCACAAATTTGTGAAAACAATTAAATTGGGGGTTGCTTGCATTCGACTGACAACAAAAACAGCTAATTTCTCTATGTTTTTGTCAGAAGGAAGAGAACAGGTTCTAATCGAAAAAAAAATTACATGTGCTATTTTGAAAACTGTTTTTCATATGTTTCGTATATACTTTTTTTACACTTTTTTTCTAAAGCAAGCTACAAGTAACAGCTGATAACTGACAGAAGTAAGAATGCAATTACAGAGCCACAAGCTGTGAAAAAATTTGTCAACGCCGACTATATGAAAAATCCGCACTTACTTTTTGGGCAACCAATATTTAGTACTTTCTTTATTGATTGAGCTACAACAACTGGAATACAGTTACATCTAGGCACTATGTACAGAGCGACTAGAAAATTTTTTAGATATTGGATAATTTTGGTGCTAAAACGTACAAAGTGGAACTTTATTTAAAGAATGTGCTCCATCTGCGACATTAAAGATACGGGTACATCTTGGCAGTATGTAATGGATGACCAAAAGATTGTTTTGAAATTTGTACATTTAGGTACTGGGACGAGCAAAATGGTACTCTAATAACTGATTGGGTTTAAAATCTAAAAATTGCTATACAGTTACACCTTGACGGCCTATGATCATTTAGCAAAGAAAGCTGGATTTAAAAATTTTAGCATTAAATAGCACCTGCTGTCAAAAGAAGTGCCATAAATGTATTTTTTCTTATAGAAACCATCAAACGCAACAAGATATTAAAACGGATTCCAGAAATCTCACTGCTAAGAATTTTAAGAAATTTTTTCCTTAAATTTTTGGGAAAGTCAGCTATTGTTTAATAGCTGACTTTTGACAAGCCAATTTTCGCCCAAAACATGACGAGGAAAATTGTTGTAACTGGTTTCAGTCGTCTACTTTAAATTTCATTACGATACTTCTTTCCTAACTCGAGCTAGAATTTTTTTAAGGCAGCTCTATTCTTGGGTATGTTTCGTCGTTAATGCGCACCTAAGCGTACGGAGCAGCAGCAAGAGCAGTTGCCTATGTATACCGTTCAAAGCCATCAATAAAATTTCCAAAAGATATTTGCATTGTGTTAGCAATCAGTTTAAAATTCAGCTCCGACTTTTTGACCCAATATCAGTTCCTGCAACCAAGAGCTACCACAATTTTCAAAAAAAAAAAAAAAAAAATTGAGGTATTTCTATCAATTTCACAATAATAAGAATTTTGGCAATTTTCTAGATTGAAAAAATGTGGGGTGGGCCTCCCCACTAAAAGAAAATCCTGGCTACGTCCCTGTTGGCAGCTATATCTAAATCTGACCGATCTGGGCTAAATTCATGAGGGATGTCGAAGGTCTTAACACAACTCACTGTCTCAAATGTAAGCAAAATCGGATAATAAGTGTGGCTTTTATGCGGATCGGTCTATATGGGGGCTATATCAAGATATAGTCTCATATAGTCCATCATCGATTTTAACCTCCTTATGGGCAAAAAAAGAATCTGTGCGAAGTTTTAGCTCAATATCTCTATTTTAGGAGGCCACCGTAGCGCAGTGGTTAGCATGTCCGCCTATGACGCTGAACCCGTGGGTTCGAATCCTGGCGGGAACATCAGAAAAAAATTTTTCAGCGGTGGTTTCCCCTCCTAATGCTGGCAACATTTGTGAGGTACTATGCCATGTAAAACTTCTCTCCAAAGGGGTGTCGCACTGCGGCACGCCGTTTCGGACTCGGCTATAAAAAGGAGGGTTAAATTTAAATCGGACTGCACTAATAGATAAGTGAGAAGTTTGCCCCTGTTCCTTGGTTGAATGTTCATGGGCAAAATTTGCAATCTCTATTTTTAGCGACTGTGGCGTGATTTCAACAGACAGACGGACGGACATGGCCAGATCGTCTTAGATTTTTACGCTGATCAAGAATATATATACTTTATAGGGTCGGAAATGGATATTTCGATGTGTTGCAAACGGAATGACAAATGAATATACCGGTGGTGGGTATAAAAATGTATATCGGCTAAAAGATGTAGATGTGAGTCGGAACTGAAATTGTGTACAAAAATGGAGACGTCAAACCTCATGCAAAATGTTGTAAAGATCGGCTAAAAATTGTGGCTATTACAGTCTTAAAAGTCCACATTGGGTGAAAGATACATAATAAAACACCACGTCCAAAATTTCAGCCAAATCGGATAAGAATTGTGCCCTCTAGCGACTCAAGAAGTTAAGTTCCCAGATCGGTTTATATGGCAGCTATATCAAGACGTGGACCGCTATGGCCCATATACAATCCCAACCGACCTTCACTAACAAAAAGTGTTTGTGCAAAATTTAATGCGGCAAGCTTTACTCCTTCAAAAATATATATATACTTTATGGGGTCTTAGACGAATATTTCGAGGTGTTACAAACAGAATGACGAAATTGGTATATCCCCATCCTATGGTGGAGGGTGTAAAAACTATATGTGAAGGCTATCAATAATAGGCTTGGTTTATAGGTTTAGATATCACATTTGTACAGGTTAGCAACGGAGTGATCAAAATATTTTATCATCTTGTTAGGGTTGTGTTCATAAACATGTTTCTATTAGAGGGTTTAAGCAATAAATATGCGCAATATTCCTCGAAAAGTTTGCTATTGATAAAAACATGAAATGTGCTTTCGAAACAAATTGAACACAACTTTAAATATTAACAAATTGTGAATAGTTTATTAACAAGATGTTCACAAATTTCCCCCCTTTTAGGTAAAAATTTCGCCATCCCTGCTTTTGTGCCTCCTGCAAGGTTTTCTCTCAAAGAAACAACAACAACAACAAGCACATGTATATATGTACACCTCCTCAAAACGCTAACTTGCAAACTCTATTAGTTTTAATGCTCTTCAATGTTTGTGACGCAGTAAGTGAGTGAACGGATGGCCATTTCATGTTGCAGCAACGACAATGAAATGCACTCACACACATATAGCAACAAACAACAAAATGTTGCATTCCATCCAGCAAGGCGAGGACGTATGAGTGCTGAAAGCTTCTAGTGCATGCATGTTTGTACACTGCACCAATCTTCCTGGATCTGGAGCTCACCATGTGTGTGTGTGTGTGTGTGCGTGTGATGGAGTGAAGGTTTGATGGTGTGGCGCATAGTTTCGCAGCAATTGTTTCGAATGGGCAGCAGCATTGGTAATTTTCCTAAATATGTGTGCATGTGAACTGGTATCAGCACACCATTAAGTGGGCGTGACACTCATTTAAAGTGAAAAAAGCGGAACCGCCATGGAACTGCTCCTGCTGTCGACTTTGCTGCACTCCAGTTTAGTTTCGGAGTTAAGTAAAGCTCTTGAACCAAAACAACGAATTGGCCATTATGCTGCCGCATGCAGAGACAATAGCTGCAACATTAGTCGGGCATAATGCAGTTATTGCTGCCATAACATCAACGTTAGCTATAACGAGGTTGTTATGGAAAATCTCAAGCACTGGCCATGGCATAGGAAACACAAGCAGAGAGCTGTAATACCCAAGCAGTCAGTCGTCTGCGATGCCATCATTGTAATCAACGAGAATATGATTCTATGCATGCATATATCCCCTTGTCCGCTTCCTCTCATATTCCAGGCGGCCGTCCATGCAGAACTCGCGCGCCGGTATCTTATCGTGCAAACTGTAAACATTTTACACGCATTCCTCATAATACTTAAGTAATACCCAAGGTTGCTCCTTTATTTTCCTTAATAATTATCCATCCCCAGCAATATTCGCCTGTTGGCCTCCTCCTTATCCAACTTTTTTCTGCTATTTGGCCGGAGTGAGTTGGATGGCCAACTCCACTGTATGGCCTTGTGTGTCAGCCCAGTCTATCAGTCTAATATGAAAATAAGTAATTTTAGAAAAAAAAAGTATCTCTTTTTTTGCGGTCACCTCGATGGTGAATAGTTATGGCGCTAACATGTTAACTGCACACTCTTGACTATTTTACCGAATTTTCCCCCTGCTTTACTCCCTTTCTCTTTTTTTTTTGTGTTCTTCCTGGCTCTTATCGTCTTGGCCAGTATGTTATCTTTGTTGGACATCAAGTGGGCGTTACTGCTGCCACATGAATACCGCGAAAACTACACGAAAGACAAACATTATCGAAATTTTTCAAACACGAAACAACCAAGGCAAGCCAAGTTAAGCAAGAGCAGCCCATAATGCTGTAATGTTTGATTGTTTGATGATAAAAATTTATGGCATTCGGTTATTGGAAATAAGAGTTTAGATGAATATACCAAAACAATTTTCCAGACAAAGTATCAGCAAACAAGAGGTGAGGACAGAGTCACATTGGCCAAACACGAGTTGAGAAAAAATTGGGTTAACTATGTTGCTAGAGGTAATTGGAAAATGAGAATAAAGCTTTTAACGAAACGATTTAAGACAAAATGAAAAACTGCAAGAAAATATTCGAACATCATTAACTCACTGCTGAGTACAATTTTTACTACTAGCAACATCTAATCAAAGGATCTAATATTGTTTCAAGAAAAATGCAAAGAAAACTCCTTTTTATACCCACCACCGAAGGATGGGCGAAAACCCATTTTCTCGTTCCGTTTGCAACAGTTCCGACCCAAAAGTGATGGATATACTTCCGGTGTTCAAAGTTTATGAAATCGTGTGGACATAACACATACATTGAGGGGACAGCCACTGGCCGATGGGCATTCGTCAATGCAATTCGATACATGGAACCCCCAGTCATGGAATTGGGGAATGGGTTAGGTGTAAGAGTCAGTAAGGATATTTGGATGTGTTGCAAACGGAATGACACAATAAATATCTGTGGCTGGTATAAAAAACTAGTAAAAATGCGTTTGCTTCAACCGATCCTATACCATCCGCCTTAAAACGTGTTTGTCAAGTTAAGTACCTGTACAAGGTTTAAAGGTTTTCTTAATCGTCAGTATTCCGTAGGTTTCTTTCTAAGAGCCCTTGAGCCCGTATTGATATGTTACATGGATGCTAGGTCTTAGGAAGGTTCATTCTTATTTGTCTTTGGGGGATTTTCAACTAGGGTACAATGCATCCGAATACATCGTATTTGTTATCACTTTGATATATTCAGCATTCAGCATAGCATATCACCATGGAAT
Source organism: Stomoxys calcitrans (assembly GCF_963082655.1). Classification (NCBI taxonomy): domain Eukaryota; kingdom Metazoa; phylum Arthropoda; class Insecta; order Diptera; family Muscidae; genus Stomoxys; species Stomoxys calcitrans. The sequence goes on from NC_081552.1 coordinate 3,251,219, forward strand.
CTAGAACACATGAAAAACCTACCACATTCCTTACAAAATCTTTCTAAGCTGTTTTTATACCCTCCACTATAAGAAGGGTATTTATGACGTTGAACGCCGAACGCCGTTCGAATCCCGTCGAGACCATCAGAATAAATTGTCAGTGGTGGTTTTCCCTCCTTATGTTGGCAACATTTGTGAGATACTATGCCATGTAAAACTTCTCTCCAATACGGCACGCCGTTCGGACTCTGCTATGAAAAGGAGGCCCCTTATCATTGAGCATAAAACTTAATTCGGACTACACTCATTGATATGTGAGAAGTTTTCCCCTGTTCCTTGGTAAAATGTTCATGGCCTAAATTTGCATTTACTATAGGAAGGGGGTACATAAATTTTATCATTTATTTGTAGCACATCGTTATATTGATCTGAGACCCAACAAAGAATATACATATATACGTTTTATCTATCGCCTTGACATCCCAAGCCGATTAAGCCATGTCCCTTCGTCTGTCTGGCTATCTGTTCGCCTATCTGTCTCTCCGTCTGCCGAAGGCAAGCTAACATTCGATGGAGTACAGCTAGGCGCTTGAAATTTTGCACAAATTCTTCCTACTAGTATAGGTCGCTTGGAATTGTCAATGGGCCATATCAATCCATATGTGTCATAGCTGCCATATAATCCGATTTAGAATCTTGACTTCTTGAGCCTCTAGAGGGTGCCATTCATATCCGATGTGGCTGAAATTTTGCATGCGTGGTTCTGTTTTAACTTCTAACTGTGCCGAGTTTAGTTTAAATCCTGATATATATAATCAAATATACACCGATCTTCAGACTTGACTTCTTGAGCCTGCAGAAGGATGAAATTTTGCACAAAGTGTTGAGCTTCGTCTAAATCGGTTCATAACTTTCTTGAGCCTGAAGAATGCGCAATTATTATCCGATTAAGCTGAAAAGTTGCAGGAAGTGTTTTGTTATTACCTCAAAAAACTGTGCCAAGCATAGTCAAAATCGGTCCATTTAACTTCTTGACCCTCTAGAAGGAGCAATAGCTTCTCTACCAAAGATATCGCTCCGCTGCTCTTTGGACTCGGCTACAAACAGAAAAAAGTAAGAGCGTGCAAAGTTCGGCCGGGCCGAATCTTATATACCCTCCACCATTGATCGCATTTGTCGAGTTCTATGCGCGGCATCTCCTTTTAGACAAACATAGAATATTGAATAAGAACTGTTATGCTATTGGAGCTATATCAAGTTATAGTCCGATTCGGCCCATAAATGAATGCTGAACATTGTTAAAGTCATTGTGTAATATTTCAGTTCATTCCGATAAGAATTGCGCCTTGTAGGGGCTCAAGAAGCAAAATCGAGAGATCCCAGATCGGTTTATATGGCAACTTTATTAGGGTCTATACCGATTTACGCCGTACTTAGCACAGTTATTGGAAGTCATAACAAAACACCTCATGCAAAATTTCAGCTCAAGAAGACTAGATCCGAGATGGGTTTATATGACAGTTAAGCCAGATTATGAACTGAATTGAATCATATTTAGCACAGTTGTTGGAAGTTATACCAAAATATGACGTGCAAAATTTCATTCAAATGGTACTAGAATTACTCCCTTTAGAGGCTCAAGAAGTCAAGACCCAAGATCGGTTCATATGGCAGCTATATCAAAACATGGTCCGATTTGAAACATACTTGGCACAGTTGTCAAATCGGGCGAGAATTGCGCACTCTAGAGGCTCAAGAAGTCAAGACCCAAGATCGGTTTATATGGCAGCTATATCAAAACATTGACCGATTTGGCCCATTTGCAATCCCAACCGACCTACACTAATAAAAAGTATTTGTGCAAAATTTCAAGCGTCTAGGTTTACTCCTTCGAAAGTTAGCGTGCTTTCGACAGACAGACGAACGGACGGACAGATGGACGGACGGACGAACAGGCGGACAGACGGACGGACATGGCTAGATTGACTTTAAATGTCACGACGATCAAGAATATATATACTTTATGGGGTCTCGGACGCATATTTCGAGGTGTCACAAATAGAAGGGCGAAATTAGTATGCCCCCATCCTATGGTGGGGGGTATAAAAAGGTAAAATTCGAGTCGGAGCGCACTCAATGGTATGAGCAAAGTATCCCCGCTGTTTCTTAAGTCGTGGACAAAATTGTTAGAGACGGATACTTCAAACCCTTAGTTTGGTGATCATTCTTTTAAAGGATTTGCTAATCAGGGCATTTTTCAACAGGTTTAGAAAGTGTTGCTCAATTTTCCTTCAATATAATTGGGTTAAATGGAGTGGAAAAATAATACATCAAAATGGCTACTGCTAGACTTATTTGTATTTATATGGCCAATTTTTATCTCACATCATCTGTCAAAAATGTTTTCATAATAAGATCGTTAAATTTCTCTCAAAATCTGAGGTGTTTCATCATACCTTCTCCTGATAAGCTGCAAGAGAATTGAATGAGTGACAGGTTCTTTTGTCAGCTTTCTTTAGAGATACGACTTTTATTTCAACTTTTGCCAGCTTCCAATTAACAAAAGGTACGACAATGGGCGTAACAATGGCTAAATGAATTCATGTCCTCTGAGCTGATACCAAAGCATGAACAATCTATGCACTCTTTCCCCTCTGGCCTCTTATCAATGATAAAGGAACAAGCAAGGGAGGGGCAGGAGCTTATCGAGTCAGCGGCTAAAGATCAGCTAAGTTGCATACCGTTGTTCGGGTACAAACTACTCCTCGATGCGAATGGTTGGCCGTGTTTTGTCTTTTTTTTTTTTTTTTTTTTTTGGTTAATGACTTTAAAGGCGGCATTTTATGCGCATCAACTTGTATATCGACCTTATGTTGATTTATTGCCAACGATAACACAGGTTCATCAACACAATCTTCTCTTGGCGTTCTGCGCGAGGAGTTGATGTTGCTGCTCCTCGCTAGTGGTGGCATTTTGAAGATCGCGTAATTTTATTTGAAAGCCTCAGAAAATATGAAAAATTTCTCCAGCTTCCTTTGCACCTACCTCCCCTCTTGCACAGTTTTATTGTGTCAGCAAGAGAAAAAAAAAGGCACAACAACACCACCGCCAACCGACTCCAGCAAAAACCTGGTGGCAGTAATGGAAGTTGTGGGATGTGTCCCTTAACGGTATGTTTCGCCAATTCTGCTGCATGCCTTCCAACCCCACTTCCCTCCGACTCTTGGGCTAAAGTCTTATGGTGGCTAACTGCTGTCTGTGGGTTTGTCTGTCTACCTGTTCCATTAGGCTTGTTTCGTTTTGCCAAGATTATTTTGCGCTAAGATTCTGAAAGCGATTTGGCCATTACTGCAACGCGTGAAAAGATCTTTTAGCCGCGATAACAATCAGACGGGGTATTTAAACGATAAATGAGCTTAAAATACGATTTTTCTTTTCGAATTTCGTCTCAAGCGAACGATTTTTATGGAATTTAAGCAATTTCTTAATGATCCCAAAAGGTTACGCTGCTTCTTCGTAGCACCACACATTTATACGCACCATTGCCATTGCCATGCCACCACCACCACGTCCTCTGCATCGAATTCACATTGTTCTGAAAATTGATAAGGTTAAATTTTTTATGTACAATTCCTTTGAGTAGATGGCAAAGATAGGGAAATTTCACATTTTTAATACAAATGGATGGGAACTTGATCATCAGAGGCTGGATTCGAATTTAAAGTGGAACAAAATGAAAAATTACTTCGTGTCTTGGAATAATGCGATAAGAACAATGCCAGAGATAAGATTTGCTATGTTTGTTTGGCATATTTGGAGGTGTATGGTTGGTTTAGAGGAAAAATTAAAAAATTTTACAAGTTAAAGTTAATTTTTTTTTGTTCATTTTAACGCATTGGAAATAACGAATGCATGTTGGCAAAAGATCGGGGTTTGTAACAAGTATAAAGGCGTTAAGTTCGGCCGGGCCGAACTTTAGATACCCACCACATCGGTTATAAATGTAAACCTCCTTTCATCAAAATCCGGTGTAAATTGCATACCTCATGTCCCATTGCAGTTATATCGAAATATGTTCCGATTTGGACCAAATACTAATCGGCCCAAGTCATTGTTCAATTGTGTATATCAAAATATTGGTCTTATTTGAAGCTATAACTAAAAATAAATCGATATGACCCATTTGCGATACGGATGTCGTAAATTTCGGCAAAATCGGACAATAAGTGCGCCTATTATGGCCCCAAAACCTACAACCGAGAGATCGGCCTATATGGCCGCTATATCCAAATCTGGACCGATCTGGGCCAAATTGACGGAGGACGTCGAAGAGCCTAACACAACTCACTGCCCCAAATTTCAATAAAATCGGATAATAAATGTGGCTTTTATGGGCCTAAGACCCTAAATCGGAGGATCGGTCTATATGGCAGCTATATCCAAATCTGGACCGATCTGGGCCAAACTAACGAAGGATGCCGAGGGGCCTTACACAACTCACTGTCACAAATTTTATTAAGATCGGATAGTAAATGTGGAGGTCGGAAATCGGAGGTTCGGTCTACATGGCAGCTATATCCAAATCGGATCTGATCTGAGCCAAATTGACGATGGATGTCGAAGGACCTAACACAACTCACTGCCCCAAATTTTAGTAAAATCGGATAATAAATGTGGCTTTTATGGGCCTAAGACCCTTAATCGGAAGATCGGTCTATATGGCAGCTATATCCAAATCAGGACCGATCTGGGCCAAACTAACGAAGGATGTCGAGGGGTCTAACACAACTCACTGTCCCAAATTTCAGCAAAATCGTGTGATTAATGTGGCTTTTATACACCTAAGACCCTAAATCGGCGGATCGTTCTATATGGCAGCTATATTCAAATCTGGACCGATCTAGGCCAAATTGACGAATGATATCGAAGGGGCTAACACAACTCTCTGTCCTAAATTTCAGCAAAATCGGACAATAAATGAGGCTTTTATGGGCCTAAGACCCTAAATCGGAGGATCGATATATATGGCAGCTATATCCTAATCTGAACCGATCTGGGCCATATTGACGAATGATGTTGAAGGGGCTAATACAACTCACATTACCAAATTTCAGCAAAATCGGCTAATAAATGTGGCTTTTATGGGCCTAAGACCCTAAATCGGCGGATCGTTCAATATGGCAGCTATATTCAAATCTGAACCGATCTGGGCCATATTGACGAATGATGTCGAAGGGCCTAACGCAACTCACTCTTCCAAATTTCAGCAAAATCGGATAATAAATGTGGCTTTTTTGGGCCTAAAACCCTAAATCGGCCGATCGGTCTATATGGGAGCTATATCAAGATGAGCTGAAACTTTGCACAGATTCTTTTTTTGCCCATAAGCAGGTTGAATTCGAAGATGGGCTATATCACCCATCTTCGAATTCAACCTGCTTATGGGCAAAAAAAGAATCTATGCAAAGTTTCAGCTCAATATCTCTATTTTTATAGACTGTAGCGTGATTTCAACAGACAGACCGACGGACATGTCTAGATCGTCTTAGATTTTTACGCTGATCAAGAATATATATACTTTATAGGGTCGGAAATGGATATTTCGATGTATTGCAAACGGAATGACAAAATTTACATACCCCCATCCTTCGGTGGTGGGTATAAAAACGGCCCTCGCCTGTCGCAGATCTCACAATGGGATGACCGAACAGTTAAAAGTTTACCTGTTCTGGGTGCTGGGCCTCAGAGATAACCCAGGGAATTGTAAAGCGGACGAACTTGCGGGTCCAGGAACTACCTTACACATTTTAGGGAAACTGCAATCTGTGGGTATGCCTCTAGCGACTTTTAAGCTAAGTCTTCAGGATCAGGCCCGAAGGGCAGCTAATAATAAATGAACATTCCAAAGTTATATGACCTAACCTTGACATGAAGAAGTCTATCGCTTTGTTATCTCTGACTAGAACAGATGTCTCAGTCATAGTGTCCGTCATGACAGGTCACTGTCTGATCGGAGAGCATGCTGAAGTTTGCTATTAACAAATTTTGACGAAGCTGTGAGTCCGTCAATGAAGAGGAGATTTAAGAACATCTGCTGTGTGTGTGCTCCGAACTTGTCTGACTTTGCGATTGTGAACATTCGCATGTTGTTGGTCTTATTAAAGCGATCTGGATGGTTTAACGGTAGGAACTAGGAGGCATTTTCCTTTTGTGATGGCAGACTGCTTCGAAAATCTAACCTAAGGCAATACAACATGTTGTCTTGGCTTAGGCGGGGCGATGAGGACACCGCCTACCAGGGCACTGGAGACTATTTTGGATGTCCGTTCCATAGACATACAGATTAAGTATGATGCAGCCATTGCGGCTATGATACTTAGATGTGAGGGTGGATTGAAAATAGTTGATACCATCAAGGGATAATCGAGGCGACAATAAGGTACTTGGATGGATTGGAGGACGTTTCAGTTTGGATAACTGAGACCACACTTGAGGTCGAATTCGAGACACTGCTGCCAACGGCATTGTCATTGGCTCTCAGGAGTCGTATGACCCGAATGGGAAAGCCAGGAGGAGTTGCGGACATTGAAATCCCCAGCGACAACGATTTCACTGCCCGGAAAATCCTCCAAAATATTTGATCTTGATCTTTCCAACGGACTTTTGGTCCTGCCGGTTTGCATGTACCTGCCGGTTTGCATGCCTTCAAAAGACTTCTTCGGTGGAGCTTCTTCATCCATTCTGACAACATGACCTAGCCAACGCAGCCGTTGTATTTAGATACGTATAACTATGCCATCGTCGTCATACAGCTTGTGGTTCATCGTCGCTTATATTCTTCTCTTATACAAACTGGTCCATATATTTTACTTAAGAATCTTTCTCTCAAATACTCCAAACCCTACCTCATCTGCTTTCACAAGTACCCATGTCTCAGAACCATATAACAGCACGGGTAGCATCAGTGTAATCTTCGTCTGTCGACAGGTGGCTTTGTTTCTAACCTGCTTACATAATCCAAAGTAGCATCTGTTTGCCAGTATGATACTTCGCTTTATCTCAAAACTGGTGTCATTCGTTTCGATTACGTCGATGCCGAGGTAGATAAAGTTGCTGACTATCGCAAAGTTGTGGTTCCCAACTTTCTTCATTGTCTTTATCTGCTCGGTTGTACTGGGCGCCATATCTATTCACATCTGCATCTCGTATAATCTTCTCCAGTAGGATATTAAAGAGATCACACGATAAGCTGTATCCTCACCTGAAACCTCGTTTGGCATTAAATGGTTCCATTGAAAGGGCCCAATTATCGCATCGACTTTAGGTTTAGGCTTTCACACATTACACGCTCGGGAGTATCTTGTATGCGATGGGGAGGAGACTTATTCCTCTGTAGTTGGCACATTCCGTCTTGTCTACTTTCTTGTGTGAGAGACATAGTATGCTGAGGTTCCATTCATCGGGTATGCGTTCTTCTAGGCAGATTGCGCAGATAATCTGATGCATACGCCTTATCAGCCTGTCGCCTCCGGTCTTAAATAGTTCAGCGGGTAACCCGTCGGCTTCTGCTGCCTTGTTGTTTTTAGTCGGGTCACTGCTATTTGGACCTCATTCTGACTAGGAGGTAAACATTCTATACCATCATCATTGATTGATGATGGTATAGAATGGGGACTAGCAATTCGTTGGTAGAATTTCAGAGCCGCCTTACCAATGGGTCGAAACGTGGCAAATCGTGGATGGTGTGGTGCACCTCCAGCGACTTCCACTTTTCCATTGCATAAAAAATTTTCGATCATCAAGCTCATATCGAAAGAGAACACATGATTAGAAAAAGATCCTCGGCCTTACAGACAAACGAGTTAAAAACCATACAAAATTTAAACAAGCCAATGCACAAAAATTAAATTGAGAAAAATTTGAAGAAACAAGCAAAAATAGTTTGTGTGGAACAAGGTACAAAATTATAGCTTGGTTGACATCTACAAAAATTTTTAAAATATATTGTTAACCGCAAAAATTGTCAAAATACTTTTAGCCTTTAGTTAAAAAACAAATACTGCAGCTGGATAGCTTTTGACTATTAGTTCCCACAATCTTTGTTAGAAACTCAAATTAGAGTTTAACGTGTCAAGAACTATTAACCCACGTATCATAATTAAATGTTATTTAGTGGCACAGGCGTTTCACATTCATACCATTATTCAAAGTTATTTGGCTTTTCAGTTTGCCTATTGAAGACGAAGAGTTCTTATGCCGGCCAGGGGAACAACTGAGACTTAAGACCACGCACTGACAACCCTCAAAGTCGTTTTTTCTTAAAACATTCTTGTCATTATTACGTTGAAGTTTGCGGACATGGGCCGTATTCAAAATCATTTGCCAATTTGGCACATTAACGAGCCTAAGCATCTACAAGAAATGACAGAATTTGTCGGGAGGTGAGAATGAGCAGCAGCAGCAGTAGTAGAAGAACATGTGGAAGATTTTCAGGCTCTGTTCAGCAATCAATTCATTTATCTAACTATTTATCAAACTATGTGTCCGTCCGTCCGTCCGTCTGTCTGTCTGTCTGGTGCCTTTCTACGTTTGCCTGCCTAATTCACAATTCAACTATGCCGTCAACAATCCATCATATGCCAGGCAGCCGACATCCATACGTGCTGCAGCACTCCGGCCATGGAGTGATGGTGCTATTTGGTAATGTAGTGTGCTGTGGCATGGACTAGAGTGATATTCTGAAGATGTCTTCTCCGTATCCGTCTTTACATTTCAAGCTGGGGCTGAAGTTGAATTTAAAGTCTATTTCTGCTATGACAATTGCCCGAGTCGAGTGGTGGGGCACCTATACGCCACCATACAGCCAATGCTTGGATATGTGATGGCGAGTGTGCAGACGATTATTTGCTTAGAGAATTATGCTTTTTCTTCTTCTTCCTCCTCCTCGTCTTGTTGAAATCATAAGCTGTATGGGCCACATTACAACAACATTCCTAACAAGTTTGACCAACTTGTTTGCAACAATGCAGCCAACATTTCATCCATCCATCCATCCATCCATCAGTCACATTGTCCAAGCGTGTGGTACTAACAAAGCAATAACTCCATTTATAAGATTTTGATATGTTTATTGTATAAATAGATTCTCAGTTATATATACGAATGATGAAGTTTGGGAGAACACTCCCATGCCTGACGCGAGGACTGGGAGGGCCGATGACGACATGTGCAAGTGGTGTGGAACTTACTGTTAGAACGATGGATAGACCAACAGACAGACGGACGAACGATGGAACGAACGAGTTTACAGGCTTGTGGTTAGGCTTAGATGGACAGCCTTGACAGGTATCAAGTTAAGCCATAGACCAAATGTAGACAATCAGCCAGGCAGCCTAGAGGATCCTTGCAGCTCAACAAACATACACTCACACACTCCGAGCACATGTCCAGCTGTCTGTTTTCGTATAATATTGGTATTGGTACATTAACCAATGACCACTCAGTCAGTCAGTCAGCTATTCCAGCACACTGCCTGCAAGCGTTTCATTCCCTCACATACATATGAGCGAATTATGACAGCTCTACATGATACCAGTTAGCAATGTTTAATGATCCCAAATCACGGCAAAAGCACTTACAAAGGAATTGCCTCTTTATTGGTCGCCGGTATTAGCGCTCTCCAAATTCGGTCCGTTCTTCAGTCGCTCACTCGCTCGGCCCAGGCATCCTGTCTGCGCTACAAGCACTTAACTCCACATCGTAAATGGCAAAGCTGGCCGCTGTTGCTCGTCTCGCCCAACGGTGTAAAACATGCTGCTTGCTCCTATCAAACTGCCATTATGATAGGAGCAAGCTGAAGGAATTCTGGTGTGTGTTAAATGTTAACAGAGTTTGATTCCGACACAGAAATCATAAATCAAACAGTTTAAACTAAATCCATTTTTCCAATTAACAAATGATAAGGCAGACAGCGCAGCAGCAGCAAAAGCAACAGCCACAGCTTCAGCTACAGTTGAGAGATGGCCAGAGAATTGGATTGACATTGATGCCCCGTGATTAGCTCTGGGATGAGCACCAATAACTGCCGTAAACAAAACGTTGTTGCACTGACTGCTGCTTCGTCCTCTGCATCTTTGTTGTCTATACCCAGCATTCCTTTAGACGTTGTTGTATGTTTTGCCAAGGGCAGCAAAAAACTGACTATCAGAAAAACTTTTGAAAATAAATTGTGACAGATATGGCATCCAAAAAGGATGTGCCGGTTTGAATGGCCTGAACAGAAGAAATGTACAAAAGTACTACACAACAAAAAAACGGGAAGTGGACCAGAACATGTTCAAAGACATAAACTCTGCGATATCTAGGATGTTAAAATGGAATTAGAGAAAACTTTTTGTGCCAATTTAAGTCTCTTTGGTGTTAGGGGAAAGAGGATTTTTCCAATTTTTCCAAGATTGCTTTAAATCCTCTAAAATTGTGACCAAGGATAATGGGAACAGAAGGACTATGACGAAAAAAACACCTTATCAGAATTTTACAAGGAGTTTTTTTTTCAGACATTCAAAGACATTTAGCAAAAATTATGAGAGTTTGAAATAAATCTCAGTGACATTGCGGTTTCTGTTGTTATAACGGAAAAAATTTTGATTATTATTTTTCCCATCAAAATTGACTGAGGGGCTGAAAATGGGCTATTGGCCTTTGATCACCGGGACTGAATAGTCTAATAATCACTTCATGACTGGGAACAGCTATAAGACTGGCCCTCTCGATGAGTGATGAAGAAACTGTGACAACATTATTTGAACTTTAAAGCTAATTAAATCTCCGCAACCTAAGTCTCTTCGACTAAACTGTATATCTAAGCTGCAGACTGCATAAAAAGTATAAGTATTGCAATTTATCTGCAAAGTCAAGTGAGTGAAACAACTCCGAGTTATTCTTCTCATTGGTAATAGCTGTCGTGGTAGTTTTGGCGAGAGATTGCCGGCGTATTACTGAATGATTAAAGCGAACTTTGTTCGCTCAATTCGTTTGTGGTAACGATGCACTTAAGTGAACGAATTGCTTAAGCGAACGAATAGCTTAGGAGAATGAGCGAACGCGACTATGGCTGTAGATATGAGTGCAAGGAGAATAAAATTGGATACAAGTGATACAAAAAGGGTGATTTTTTAGCTATTATCTTTTTCGAAACACTGGTTAGAGCAGCTCACGCACGTTTCGTGTTTTGTTTCCCTGTCAAACATCTTCAGTAGGGTCTACAATTTAACCAACGCTTGCAAACTATTGAATCTTATTATCAAAATGCGTGCTCCGTTAAGAAAGTCCATCGCGCGCTTCTTCTTCTTCCGCGACGAAGCTCATTTTTGGCTCAGTGGGTACGTCAATAAGCAGAATTGTCGATTTTGGAGTGGAAATTAGCCAGAAGCATTGCAATGCCTTCAGAAAAAGTCACAGTTTGGTGCAGTTTATGGGCTGGTGGCATCATTCGACCGTACTTCTTCAAAGATCGAATCGAACCGTAACGTAACTGTGAATGGTGAGCGCTATCGTGAGATGATATCCAACTTTTTTTTTGCCCAAAATGCAAGAGCTCGACTAGTGGTTTCAACAAAACGGTGGCACAAGCCACATAGAACGCGAAGCAATGGAAACTATCGACCATCACAGTCAACTCAGTGTTCACCTCACCCGTATTTGTGGTGAACAACGTGGCTGAAGATTTGGTGGCAGATATCTTCAGATATAAGGCAAGTTCGTTGAGGTAGACGTTCAACCCAGCGTTTCAAGCCTGGTTGGAGGAATGTGTTGGCGATGTCCTCAAATAGATTGGCATGGCTGACCGTGACGAATGCCTTCGATAGGTCCAGTGCCAGGAGGAACAACGTGGCTGAAGATTTGGTGGCAGATATCTTCAGATTTTTTGCAGCGAAATATAAGGCAAGTTCATTGAGGTAGACATTCAACCTATAGCAGGGGGGGCCTGATACCATGATCGTACAATCGTCCGCATATGATACGATCTCTATGCAGTCTGGAGGGGGTGGAATGGAGGATAGGTAGAGTGTTAAACAGTGCCGGAGATATCACCCCACCTTGGGGAACTCCCTGTTTCACTCTACGGTGTTTCGACTTCTTATCCCTAATTTCCACAAATGACTAGCGACCACACAGACAATTCGGGACCCATCGTTTCAGGCCTGGCTGGAGGGACGTGTTGGCGATGTCCTCAAATAGTTTGGCATGGCTGACCGTGACGAATGCCTTCGACAGGTTCAGTTCCACGAGGACCGTCCTATCACATAGCCTTAGCTGGTTGAAGCCACGGCAAATGTGTGCGGCGATGGCATGCAAATCAGTTGTTGTGCTGTGCAGTCTACGAAATCCATGTAAATGTTCGACGAATGGAAATTCTCCTACGAAGCTCGGGAGGAGTAATGCCTCAAGCGTCTTTGCTCTTGGTGAGAGAAGGGAGATCAGTCTATACGACTCCCCCAAACTCGGGTCCTTTCCAGGCTACAGCAGCGGGATCAGACAAAGACAGGTTGAGGACAGTAGTAAGGTACTCAACTCCGGGTAAATCCAGATTCTTCAGCATCAGTGTGGCGATTCCGTCGGGGCCCAACTCCTTGGATGATTGGGCGCCACGCATGACATTCGTAACTTTGCCCACGGTAAATTGTGATGGCTGTCCATCGGCTCGGAGACCACGGATAGGGCGAATGGCTCTCCTCTTTGCCCTGTCACTCTCGGGATGCACAACAAATTGACGGTTGAATAACCTGGCGCATCTCTTCGGATCAGTCACGGTTACGTCGCCAAAAGTGACTGAGGTCCTGTCATCCCGTCTAGCGGGGTTCGAGAGTGACTTAACAGTAGACCACAGCTGGCCTAAACCAGTGCCTAAGTTACATTGCTCCAAGTGTTCCAGCCACAAATTCTGCCAATGTTTATGCCCTCCACCATAGAATGGGGGTATACTAATTTCGACATTCTGTTTGTAACACCTCGAAATATGCATCTAAGACCCCATAAAGAGTATATATTCTTGATCCTCATGTCATTTTAAGTCCATCTAGCCATGTCCGTCCTCCGTCTGTCTGTCGAAAGCACGCTAACTTTCGAAGGAGTAAAGCTAGCCACTTGAAATTTTGCACAAAAACTTTTTATTAGTGTAGGTCGGTTGGTATTGTAAATGGGCCAAATCGGTCCATGTTTTGCTATAGCTGCCATATAAACCGATCTTGGGTCTTGACTTCTTGAGCCTCTAGAGGGCGCAATTCTCCGATTTAACTGAAATTTTGCACGTAGTGTTTTGGTTTTACTTTCAACTACTGTGCTAATTATGATTCAAATCGGTTCATAATCTGGTATAGCTGTCATATAAACCGATCTTGGATCTTGATTTCGTGAACCAATAGAGAGCGCAATTCTCATCCGATTTGGCTGAAATTTTGCAAGAGTTGTTTTGTTATGACTTCTAATAACTGTGCGAAGTATGGCGAAAATCGGTATAGAACCTGGTATAGCTGCCATATAAACCGATCTAGGATTTTGACTTCTTGTACCTCTAGAGGGCGAAATGCTCACCCGATTTGGCTGAAATTTTGTACAACGGCTTCTCTCATGACCTTCAACATACGTGTCAAATATGGTCTAAATCGATCTACAGCTTGATACAGCTCCCATATAAACCTATCTCCTGATTTTGCTTCTTGAGCCCCTACAAGGCGCAATTCTTATCCGAATGAACTGAAATATTACACAATGACTTCTACAACGTTCAGCATTCATTTATGGTCCGAATCGGACTATTACTTGATGTAGCTCCAATAGCAAAACAGTTCTTATTCAATATTCTATGTTAGTCTAAAAAGAGATACCGCATATAGAACTCGACAAATGTGGTCAATGATGGAGGGTATATAAGAATTGGCCCGGCCGAACTTAGCACGGTCTTAGTTGTTGTTGACTACCCTGTTGCTTGTCTGCCAAATGGTATCACTATGCGGCACGGCGTTCGGACTCGGCATACAAATGGGGCCCTTATCATTGAGCTTAAACAGAAATCGGACCGCAATCATTGATATGAGAAAACCTAGGCCCTTCGACTTCCTTCGTTAAATTGGCCCAGCTCGGTTCAGATTTGGATATAGCTGCCATATAGACCGATCCTCCGGTTAAGGGTCTTAGGCCCACAAAGGCCACATTTATTATCCGATTTTGATGAAATTCGGAACAGTGAATTGTGTAAGGCCCGTCGACATCCTTCGTTAATTTGGCTCAGATCGGTCCAGATTTGGACATAGCTGCCATATAGATCGATCCTCCGATTTATGGTGTAAGGCCCATAAAAGCCACATTTATTATCCGATTTTGCTGAAAATTTTTTTTGGACAGTGAGTTGTGTTAGGCCCTTTGACATATTTCTTCAATTTGGTCCAGATCGGTTCAGATTTAGATATAGCTGCCGTATAGACCGATTTCTTGATTTATGGTTTTGGGCCCATAAAATGCTCATTTATTGTCCGAAGTCGCCGAAATTTGGAACAGTGAGTTAAGTTAAGCCTCTTGACATACTTCTGCAATATCGCACAGATCGGTCCAGATTTGGATATAGGTGCCATATAGACCGATATCTATGTTTTAGGTTTTGGGGCCATAAAAGACGCATTTATTGTCCGATGTCGCTGAAATTTGACACAGTGAGTTTGATTAGGCTCTTCGACGTCCTTCTTAAATTTTGCCTAGATCAGTCCAGATTTGCATATAGCTGCCATATAGACCGATCTCTCGGTTTAAGGTTTAGGGCCCATAAAAGAGTAATTTATTGTTCGATTTTGCCGAAATTTGGGACAGTGCTTTGTGTTAGGCAACTTGGCCCAAATCGGTTCAGATTTGGATATAGCTGCCATGTAGACCGATATCTCGATTTAAAGTCTTGGCGCCATAAAAGGCGCATTTATAATCCGATTTCACTGAAATTTGACACAGCGACTTATGTTCGGCTTTTCGACATCCGTGTCGTATATAGTTCAGATCGGATCGAGTATAAGGTATGAAATTTTCACCGAATTTTGATGAAATGTGGTTTACATATATACTCGAGGTGGTGGGTATTCAAAGTTCGGCCCGGTCGAACTTAACTCCTTTTTACTTGTTTATCGCAATTTTATTCATATTGAGATTTTAATAAAAACAATTTTGTTAAAATTTATTTACTCAAAACATAGATCAAACCGACGGAGACAACCCGCTGCTCTTTGTCTTGTTAATGGAAATTTGTTCTTTACTCCTAATACTTTCATTTTGAGTCCAGAACCTTACCTAACCTTCATTTTGGTTAGAATGGTCCCTCATCACTTGGCCCGAATATCGATATCAGAATAGTCCTCTTTTCCTAAAATAACTTTTATGCTTGGGGCATTCCCCCTAACCGAAAATTTGGTTACAATTCCTGTCTGATGGTCTAAGGATTCCTGATGGTCTGAGGGATACACATACATTTTCGCATATGCTAGAGGGTAGCCCATGGAATGGTTAACCGATTCTCGAAACTCCAATTTTAGTTGTCATTTCTCTCTGGTGAATTGTCTGTTTTGCCAGATGTTAGCATTAGGATTTCAGGCTTGGTTCTATACTGGGAACTAGAAGGCTGACCACACATCCCTTTGTGGTACTCTTATTCACACACTTATAATCACAAATATCCTAAACCATATCCTTTTCATGGGAGCTAAATCTTCATTCATGCATTTGGAGTTTACCAGGAATCAGCACTTGGTTTGGAGTTTCATTATTTACTTAAAAACACAAATATGTTGCTGTTCTTCGCAAAGCAAGTGGAACAACCCACTTTATGTTGGCAGAAACCGTATTTAGTAGCCATTTTCTTTGCATGCCATGTGTAAACGACGCAGTGGTCTGTGGGCTTCACATAACGCAGCCAGCCAATCGCAAGAAGTGCAACCAATCAACTATATTCTCTACCTCACAGAGCTCTAAACTCTTGCCACCCGATATTGCAGCTTTAAGCATTTAATGTTGCACTCTTTGTCCACGTCCGGAACTTAATAGGCTGCATTTGAGCGCTAAACAAGCGCTAATTATTGACAACACGCAACACAATATCCTTTCTGTCTTCCCCCCATCCACAGCCTAAATGCCTATAGTCAACTTTTGGTTGCAGCCAATACGCTACATAATAAATTAGTTGCTGCTCATAATGCTGTTGTTCATTAAGTTGGTTGGGGCAGCAGCAGCAGCAGCAACATCAACACCAAGCCACAGTGGCAACATGTGTTGGGCGTTGATGATGTGTGTGCCCCATCAGTTCAAACTATGAGATCCCAGTACTTCTTTGCAAGGGTTGCAGAGGAACTCAAAAGTTATCAAGGCGGTATTTGCGCAACCATAGGGACAGAGGAACATGACTCCACTCCACTCCACTTTATATGGGATAACCATCTAAACATTGGCCATACCCAAAGGTGGTGAAAATGAGATAAGCCTGGCAAGTAAGACATAATGCCGACTGGAATCGAACAGCAAGCAAATTGGGTTGAAAATCCTTAAGGACATCTCTGATAACTGATCACAAGATGTCTCATTAAAAACCAAAACAGAGTGAAATGTGCCACTTTCATTTTAGCAAACCATTCAAAGTAATGACAATGCACCCATTGGCATCAGCACTCGTATTCGAATGTTTGTGTAGTTTGGGGAAAAGACACGCGCGAGAGAAAACTCCTTTGGCATATCCATTTTCATTTAAAGATGTTAAGAAACGCTAATTGTTTGTTATGA
This sequence comes from Stomoxys calcitrans, assembly GCF_963082655.1. Classification (NCBI taxonomy): domain Eukaryota; kingdom Metazoa; phylum Arthropoda; class Insecta; order Diptera; family Muscidae; genus Stomoxys; species Stomoxys calcitrans. The sequence continues at coordinate 3,268,010 of NC_081552.1, forward strand.
GAAATATGAATTTAACACACCATGGCCTGCTGGGGCGTTAACAACGCCATAATTGTCGACCATTCAACCAAGCCACAAAGCCAAATGGCCAGCCATCTCCTTCTTGTTGCCCGGTTAAACGGCAGTCCAACCAATCAACCTCCTAATGTTTTCAACAAATTACAGATTGAACATTCCTTGGTTGGCTTGACCAGGACCAAAGCCTATCACTTGGCCAATCGTAGAAGACAGACGATCGCTGGAAGAGCAACACTTGATGCCATCACCACTTAAAGCCATTGTTTGGAGTGTATCCCAACCCCCGTTCGCCAAAGTAAGGAGATGATTAATTTTTGAAGACCCAACAAAGGTTAGCTACGAGAAAGAGTTGATTAAAGTGCATCATTTAGAATATAACAAGGGAGCAGTTACTAGGAAGCAGTAAAAATGGGTGTTCTAAATTGCTAAGATGAGTTGTTAAAATATTGAACGAAATTTACAAAAAACTGATTTTTCACTTATTAGTCTAAAATTTTATTAAATATTATTTTAAAATTGTTTGAGAAGAAAAATAAAGAAATATTGTTCAACAATTTTGTTCTTTAGAAAATTTTGTCAATTATATTTCAAGAAAATCTTGTCACAAATCTTAAAAAATTGTGAAAATTTTATTTCTAAAGAAAATTTAAACATTTGTCAAAACTTCTTTTCTTTAACTAAAAATTTTTGAATTTTCTTGAGAAAAATTTAGCAAAAAATTTTTTATAACAATTTTATCAAAATCTTTTTTTCACCAGAAAAGTATTTATCCCAATTTTATTGCTAAAGAAAATGTTGCCAAAATTTTTTTCAATAGAATTTTTTTTAAAAAAATTTTAGTTTTGTTTGTTTCTTTTTCGAGACGAGCTTAATGATCGAAAAGGAAAGCCAAAGATCGCAACGTACACCACCAACTGTGGGACGCGTTTTGTAATATGGATAGAATTACTCATCGGCCATGTGAAGGCTTCAAGGGCTGGTATGTTGTCCCACATAAACCACGCTCGACAATCCTGTCTGTTAGCTTTTCTTTTCCCAATGCATGCTTTTTTGTGCAATACCAGATTTTTTTGTCTACACAATTACACTACTCCCATGGCATACACAGGATTCTGTGGATCTGTTGGAAGTTGTATTGATGGCTTGGAACGCCAGACAATGCCAATGGCTCTCGCTGCTGCTCCGTGTGCCAATCTCGGATCTAGACTTCTTGAGCCTCTAGAGCGTTTCGTCACGACTTCCATTAACTGTACTAAGTATAATTCAAATCGGTTCACAATTTCAAGACGCCTGAATTGCGTGATGCCATTCGCTCAGCAAGAGACCACTTCAATAAGTTGATTAAAATAGCCAAGAAAGACTACTATTACGGACGCTTTACTTCTGCAATAGGCTCCAAGAGAACTTGGAAGGTTATTCGAGACATAGGAATTGGAAAAGGTACTGATAGATGTTCAACAAACTTGGACGTTAATGGGCTAAATGATGCCTTTGTTAATGTCCCACAGATCCCAGTTGATCCCAATTTCTATGGCTTCAATATCTCCCCCTCTCTCGATGACGACTCGCGTTTTGGCTTCAGCTGTATTGGTCCCGCCGATGTCTTTGAGTGTGTCGCGACTGTAAAGTCTAACATGGCATTGATCCTAGATTTGTAAGACTCTTGCTCCCCCTTATTATTCCTCATGTAACCTATATTTTCAATAGGATTTTGACCACGAGTTATTTTCCATTAGCGTGGAAGCAGGCCAAGGTCATTCCACTGCTTAAGAATTCCAAGGAATATAGACCAATTGCGATTCTTTGTTACTTGTCAAAGGTCTTTGAGAAATTGCTGTATTTGCAAATGCCGTCTTTTGTCAACGAGAACTCTTTGTTATATGTGAGACAGTCCGGATTTCGTCCTAAACACAGCTGCGTAACTGCCTTGGCAGAGGTCTCTGAGAGTATCAGGGTCAATTTGGAGAATGACAAGATAAATTTCCTTGTTCTTCTTGACCATTCTAAGGCATTCGACACTGTAGATCATTCCTTGTTATGAGAGACATGTTTACAATTTTTTCTTCTACGTCCGTTCGTCTTATTTTGTCGTACCTGTTACACCGCACTGAGTCCGTCAGTTATAAGTCTTCTGTATCGTCGCCTCTGCTAGTTTTAAAAGGTGTTCCTCCGAGATCAGTTCTGGATCCTCTTCTCTTTTCATTGTACAGTAACGACTTGGCGAGTCAATTGTCTTATTGTGAGGTACACCTGTACGCTGACTATGTACAGATACATATATATCGGCAGTCCGATGGGTGACCAATGGACGGTGTCTCAAGCCTGTAAAGTCCAAGTGTGTTGTTATCAGAAACAGACTGTCTCGTTTTTCATGTGATGTCGGTAAATTCATTAACGACGCTAGATTGGAAATCGTTCCTCATGCAAAGAACTTGGGCGTGGTTATTAATAACACTCTGACTTGGAGTAATCAAATCTATTATCTGTCGTTGATATAGCTTCCACAAATTTTTGGCGGAAGTATGGCCTGAATCGGTCCATAGCCTGTTAAAGGTTTATCCGCTATCTTTTGTTTGACTATAAAGAGAACCCGGACAAAGAACTCGACAAATGCGATCCTTGGTGGAGGGTATATATGATTCCGCCCGGCCGAACTTCGTACGCTTTTACTTGTTTTCTAGTCAAATCTCTCAAAATTTTCTATATTTAGAATTTTTTCTTCAACATTTTTTTCTACAACAATTTTATCAAAACTGCATTTCTACAGAAGAATTTGTCGAAAATTCAAACTGATACAAAAACTGGTGAAAAAACAGAGAAATCTTTTTTCCAAATATCTGCCACTTTTGCAAGTATCACCCTTTGCCGGATCATGAACCCCATTTGTAGGTTGTTAAACGTTTGTAAATAGTCTTTGGTGGAAATGCATTTCCGCTGAAAGGTTTTTTCGCTGTACTTTTCTCTTCAATGTCTATTTCCAAACGAAACGAACAACAAGACACAGACACATATGATGGCCAAGTTAAAGGAAGCAAAGAAACAAAGAAAGAGTTGGACAACTCCAAAAGGAGAAATAATAAAAATCGCTCAACATTGGATGCTAGGGAATGCAACGCACTGTGGTTGAGGCAGCCAACAGAAGCCAACAACAAACGAAGGGTAGGAAAAAAACCCACATACAAAAGTAATAAAAAAAAGCTTCATATGACTATTATGCAACTATTTAGAATAAAAAGGCCATATTCTAAACTGGAAGCGGCAGCAGAAGCAGCAAAGCTTTTGCATTCGTATAAATCAAGGGAATAATTTGAGCAGCAAGGAGACTTCCTCCATAATAATAATAATGGTTGGGGACTTTGAGCGACAGTCGCTCAGCTCAGTTAGTTAGTTAGACCGATAGATGGAAGGAAGGAACCACCACGCCATCTCGTCCAACTATTCTAAGCAATTTTATGCGCATTTTGACAGACCTGTTTGCCGGGCCACAAATGACACGAGTTGGCCAGTATGCTGGCAGCAAGGAGAGCTCGCCGCCGCTCATCTACCAAATACCAAGTACCGAGATGTGAATGTCAGCCAAGTTATTTCGAATATGTTGTGGTGTGTAATGGACCCTGTCAGCCCAAACATAAACTTTAACAGTCACAATTGACAAAGTCTCTGATGACGATGACGATGACAACACAACACAAACGGCCTAGCCATCATGCTTGGGCTTGCTACAAAAAACAAAAAGCAAAAAAAAAACAACAAACCTTGACTTGTTGCTCTGTGCCTCTGCGCCATCAATGCTAATGATGCTAATGATTGTTGTACTTCCAGCCTTAACTATTACGACTGACAACAAACAAAGAGGCAGCAGCAGCCACAAGATCAACATTCGTGAATCCGCAAATACCTTGGCGGGCAAGCCAATGACAAGGAAAAACAAAAATGCGTTAAAAGGAAAACTCGAATTTATGCAATGCTAACGAAAAATGCTCAAGACTTACACGCACGCATATACTTTGGTACAAAGAAGACAACTAGGGTTGCCAATAGCAAGATTGTTGGAGATAAAAGAAAGTTCTCCCAAAACATTAAAATACCTACATATTTTGTCTGGAGGTATTTAGATGTGAGCCTCCACGAATGATCCCGCACATCATTTTTGTCCATTGCCAATGTTCTCGAGAAATATTTCCTCCACATTTTTATATGACCTTCCGAGCCTTCGCAGCTGATTCACTAACGAAAATCACTTGTTTACATCAAGTAAAACGCAACGTCACAACGGTTCGAGCAATGTGCTTAAGATTGACAGCTTTTTTGTGTTGCATCATAATAGTAAGCCAATGCGTCACCAACCGAATCTTCGGCGTTTGGGGTTATTTCGAGGTGTTACCAACGGAGATTAGTATACCCCCATCCTATGGTGGTGGGTAAAACAACTCCTCCGACTATTCCTTAAAGAGTTTATAATACTGCCTTGAAATTGACAGCCGAATGCGTCCAAAAACAGAAAGAGGGTCCCATTTCACTCTCTGTTCCCGTTTTACCTTAAAATCTGTTTGTGTAATTGAAGATCAAGAAAAGACCAACTTCTTCTAATTTTCCAAGGGAAGAAGAGACGTATTTGTTTAACAAGAAAAAGCGTGCTAAGTTCGGCCGGGCCGAATCTTGGGCCGGGACGAATCTTTACAAAATAAATGTTGTTGTAGGCCATATTTTTTTTTACATACCAAACTTCTGTCAAACCAGCAAAATTTAAAGCTTTTAGGAACCGAACAAAGATGATCGAGCGAACGGTTTACATGGAAGCTATAACAGGTTGTAGACTGATTTGGACTATATTTGGCATGGCATAGTTATTGGAAGTCATAATAGAACACTACATGGACAATTCCCAAGACAATTCCCTACACAGTCAATTCAGACAAAAATTGCGGCTTGTAATGTCTAAAGGAATCAAATCAGGCGATCGGTTTATATGAGAGTTAAATCAGATTATAGACCGATTTGGACCCTACTAAGGAAACATAGGCTGAAAGGAAACATAGGCTATATTTATTTTTCGGTATCGGAACGGACCCTCCTCCCTTATGCCAAAAACACAGCCCAAAATCAAAATTGGACCGATCTAGACAATATAGGTATCAAAGGTATTGGAGAGTAGAATACGAATATGGTATTAAAATTTGAGTCAAAGTACCCATCGGGCCGCCCAAACCCGAAAACTCCCCCAAACAGACATATTGGACGTTAATTTCAACATGAGGCCCAAATGAGTAGATTTCGAATCTGGCATACAAAATCAGATCGATGTATCCCCAATACATCACGCCAACCCTCAAAAAAGCCATTAGACCCATTATGACTAAACGATACTTGGCTGAACCGATTTTCTTAAAATTTGCATAGATTGAGTACGTTTGTCTGGAACAATACATAGGCTATATTATTCTTAGATATCGGTTGGACCTATTATGACAATTGACCTGTTATGACAATATGGGACTCAAATGAAGGGTATTTGAGAATAGAAAACGAATTTGATATCCAATTTTTGAACCAAGTGGTATGCCCTAAAGCACCCCCTAATCTAAACTGGAAATAAAGAACGAATTTGATACCCATATTTGAATCGAAATGTCTGAGGTGCCATCCCTTCCCTAATGAGAACATTACCCTAAGGAAGAACATTACCACCAGGAACCGAAAAAGGACAAATTCTTACACATCAATGAGTTCTTTCCGATTCAAGTTTAAACACAATGATAAGGATCTTTTTTAAAGCCAAGTCCGAATGGCGTCCCGCAGTGCGACACTTCTTTGGGGAAAATTTTATAAATGACCATGCATGGTATTGTACCTCGCAAATGTCGCCAACTTTAAGAGGGGACAAACACCGCTTTGTCCGATGTTCTCGCCAGGAGTCGAACGCGTTCAGCGTCATAGGCTACAATGCCACGAATTCGATATCCGCATTCAGAGCGAAGTGTCCCCACCCTAAAAAGATATTAGAGAGATAAAGAAGGCGCAGCAGAGCGGACCCGGTTCGGCTAGTACTATTATAATAACCATCTTCTCGAACGCTCATTTAGTCGCTCTAGTTTATCACAATTTTCAGGAGTTTCTTGAAAAAATATTGCCTTGAAAATTGACAGACGTATATTACAATGACTGTCCGTCGTAAATAAATGTTTCGAAACAGGCATGACCTTCCTAGTCTATTAAGGCACAAAAATTTTCGATACAATAACCATTTCAAATATCGTTGAAAGTGAACCATATACGAAATCGAAATTGACAGACGTTTTTGCTGATTGTCAATCGCAACCCAACACTGCATTCATCGAAATGCGATGGACCTAACATTCTTGGGAATAACGCTTTTAAAGCTTCCAACACTGTATTGACATATGTATGCGTCCATGACAAAATCCCCTTGAAGACCCAAGACGAAAGGAGGGGATCTTTTGCCTTAAAGTCCTTTATATGTATTATTCGACGATGAAGAACGGATACAATAACTAGACATTTTCTTTACACATTTATACGTTTCCGTAAGACACCTTAGCCGTCGTGGGGTTTTACTTAGAGCCTGTAGGTCTTTTATATACGGCACTGAGTGAAATTTGTTGCGATTTATAAACAAGGAATCCTTTACTGAATATTTTTGCAAAAGCGTGATTTTTGGAGTTTTATTAAGTGAAAAATGGTTTTCGGTTTTCATGTACTTATCAATATTTCAAGTGGCTAGACTTTTCAAAAACGGACAGTCATAACCGTGCAAATTTGCACAAATTGTTACTGGAAGTCGTTCATGTATTTCATTTGCCAACAGAAGAGAGCGGGAGAGTTTGGTAAAAAATTTTCTTCATATTTTATTCTGTGTAGGCTTCAAAACAGCAAAAAAATGGCTTTGTTTGGGAAGCAGAATTCCTCTACCAAAATTATTTCTTAAAATTTCAACCACGACCTTCCCGGCCAACTCGGTCGCTGATTTATGTGACAAAATCTGTTGATACAAAATCCATTTCGCCTATCGTTGAAAGCGAACCAAGTACGACGTCTAAATTGACTGACGTTTTTTGTTTGCCCATAGTTACTTAACTCGGCATTCGTCAAGACACAACGGGGTAAAATTTCTTAGATATTCCCCTTTAGAAGTTTCCAACATAGTCTTGACAGGCGTATGCGTCCATTACAATTACCCCCTTGGAGTCTCAAATAATTGGAGCTATGACATTTCAGGCTGAAGTAAAAAGCGGGTCCTTTTGCATTTAAATCCTTATTATTAATAGACGATGAAGAATAGAGAGTGATCCAAATACCTCATTGAAATGAATGTCCTTTTCGCGTTTAATTATTCTCAAAATCCACAACGCATTCATCAAGACGCGACAGTGCAAATATTCTTCGAATTTATTCTTTTGACAGGCGTACGCGTCAAGGGGAATTATCGGCTTGAAGTTTGAACAACGACGTGTTAATACAATGGGACCTTCTAAGCTTTCTTCTCTTCGGTTTCCCTCGCAACATCCATAGTTTTCATTAAAACAACAACGACAGTCAAAGATACACTCTTTCAGAATTGAAAGCCGTAAACTTAAAATACCCGTCGTACGAAAATTCAACGAGAAAACTCAGAAGACGCCTTGACCTCGTTCCCGCAGTATACTTTTGTCGACAATGAAGAATAGGCAAACAAACATCTGGGATTCGAATTCCGACTACTGGCGAAACCGTCAGGCGTTCAAAGTCCTAGCTTAGCTCCTACTTACAACACTAAGATGGACGGCAATACTGTTTCCTCAAGTCCCCAGTTGAGCAACACGTTTTCTTCAAATTCTAGTGGAGTAGCAAAAATATTCTAAAATAGCGTCATGGCACCAGCGGTGTGATGAGGAAATGATGGTCAAATGTAGTTCCAGCCAATCGATGCAACAGCCGTACACATTCACAACGAACATTGATTTCGCATAATAACCAGGCGGACAAGCGGACGACATGGCCAACATTGGCGGTTGCATAAATTCCAACATTAAACAGTCAAATGTTGACAACAAAGTTACGACAGTCAGGACTCAAGGCCCGTCTTAAATCATATTTAAATTTGTAACAACCATCAAGGCTGGGTAGCTAGCTGGCTGGCTGGCAGGAAGGCAAACTAAATGACTGACTGGGGCCATGTTGTTGTCCTCGGCTGAGCAAGCGGCGCACGCGCTTGTCACTGCCAAAATGCCATAGGAGCTCTGCAATATTGCGTGGCACTCACGTTTCTGGCCTGGCCTCATGTAAATTCTAGCTGGCTAACTGTCTGTCCTCCAGATGTTTGAGGCTGATGTCTCGCCTGTCCGCTGTTGCATGGAAAGTCCAGCTTCTGTTGCTTGTTCTACATATTTCGCTGTCATTTTTCCTTGTTTTCGCATTGGTGTTTTTCCCGGGCCGGTTTTCCTCCGGCCAATGTCAGGGCTGGAGGACATCGATCGCGGCTATTTTGGACCACTTAATAACTCTGCGAAACGCACCAATGCGATGCCATGCATTGCATTGCGACTCGAGTAGCAGGCAAATACCACCATGAATGATCCATTTCTGGTTTCTAGGTGGACGCAATCAATTTTTAAATTGCAAATCATTTGAAACGAAGCCTTCGAAATGTTATTTAAATTATCTCAAATAACACAAACTTGTTGCCATTGCAGCTGTGGAGGGAGGGGCAGGCAGTGTGCAGTTGCACTTGCGCATCATTCAACTAGGCTGGGAACTTAATAGAAACGTTAGCGGTCTTGTTAAAGTGATTAAAATTCATCTACTTGAGACTAGCCCATGTAGTCTGGATTTGCCAAGAGCATTGCTAAACTAGAGTTATAGGGGCTGTAAATTGGATGTGTTCTTAAATACAAACCAGCGCGAAAAGGCAACCGTAATACCGACCAGCACCACTAGCCAGCCACTGGGAGTCTTGGGCGGACAGCAACGGCCACCAAAAGCCTAGCAGCCGGGGCAGAGCCGCCTTGCCTAATCCCAGAAGTGTAATAAATTTGTAAGATTGTTAATTTGAAATGATACCAATGACCGGGACGGGCCTGTCCCAGTCTCTGGCTTGGACAGTTTTATCGGCTGGCCTAACCGGCAAATAGTCATTGGTGTACACCTTCACACCGTCCGCCAGTCAGCATCAATGCCACCGCACTGTTTGTCCTTATTATTGTTGTTGCTGCTGCTGCTGTTGTTGTTGTTTGGCACAATGTCATTTCGGTTGATTGTGTTCGTTTTATTTGGTCATTGGTTATAACCTCTTCCTTCTGCCATTTGAAAAGTTTGAACATCCGCAAATTGTGCAGTAAATCTTCGGGCAGCAGATTCTTTTATTTTATTGACTGCACCATGCATCACCCATAGCAGCAAAGCAACAACAATAGCTTAGCATTGCGCTTGCCTAGCTGCCTAGCTGCCAGCCGACCAGTGAAGCAGTCTACGTCTTGTGAACGATTTTTAAACTAGGCTTCAGACTCAACTCATTCACTTAGAAGGCCAAACTTGGTAAGTGAAGCGGGGCCAAGACCTAAGCCAAAGTAATTTCCTCCCCTAGTATTCGGTATTGCCAAGTAAGCCAAGGCTTGCTTGTTGCTGTTCGTCTGGCCATGTGTGTGTGTGTTTATGTAGCTCATCGTCAATGTTGAAATTTATGTTTCCTTGTTAGCAACATAATTGGAAGTGTCGTCAATGATCGTTGATCGTCGTTGTTAGCAGCAGCAGCAGCAACAGCAAGAGCCGTCGCAGCATCACCATCGTCATCATCAAAAAGCACCACAGCGACTTCCACCACATCGATTGGAACTTGGCATTTATTTGCCTTGCCTTTTGCTTCTTGTGTTGTTGTTGTTGGTTGCCTGAATGCACAGAACGCAGCGATTGGCGATCGTGTGCTCGTATATTCACAGTTTCACATTTGCTCAGAATGGGGATCGTGGCCATGAATTGCAGACGATCACATCTGATGGTTAGAGTTACACATTTCATATCGGGGCATCTCGTTACATGGTGAAAAAAAAAACACACACACACTCAAGACAAAAACCATCAAAGACTTACAACTTGCAGGTAGTTAAAGGAAACAAAGAAGTTGTTTGCAGGAGATAAAACGGGCAATAGTTTCGACTATAAATTCAGCAGACAATAGAACTATGGAATTTGTGTACCCTACGCTAAGGGATGAAGGTCGATGTATCCATGTCCGACCCAATAGAATAGTTGTAAAAATCTGAGTGAGTACGTCTGACGGACCCATCTCCCGATTTGAGATCATACGCTCATAAAAGGCTTAATTATTACCCGAATTGGCAGAAGTTTAAAACGGTTGTGTTAGACCTTTCGACATCCGTGCCTAGTAAGGTCATTAACGGACCATAATTGAATTTAGCTGCCAATAGACCAATCTTCGGATTTGGCTCATTTATCACCCAATTTCACCCAAAAATTTGCAGAAGTGAGTTGTGTTAGACCCTTTAACATGCTTAAACCAAACTTCTCAGATACTGTGGCAGTCGTCGAGGAAAGCCTTTTGCAAAATTTTGGCAAGATGGGTCAATTAATGCGCTTGCTGTGATTTAGGAAGTAAAAATCGGACGAACATATCTATGAGAGCTATATCTAAATCTGAACCGATTTCCATGAAATTCACTAGTAATGCCGAGAGTCAAGAGAAAATGCTTCCTGGCAAATATCTAGAGAATCAATTAACAAAAGACCATTTTATTGCAATATTACTGAAAATCGGACGAACATATAAATGGGAGCTATATCTAAATCTGAACCGATTTCGAAAAAACTGTACAGACATTGTGAAAGTCGTCGAGAAAACCATTGTACGAAGTTTCGGGAAGATTGGTCAATAAATGCGCTTGCAGTGGCACTAGCAGTGAAAATCGGGCGATATATATATATATATATATGAGAGCTATATCTAAATCTCGACCGATTTTCATGAAATTCACCAGTAATGTCGAATGTCATCAAAAAGTCCTTCCTGTCAAATTTCGAGAGAATCGGTTAGCAAATGACCATTTTATTGCATTATTACTAAAAATCGGACGAACATATGTATGAGAGCTATATCCAAATCTGAATCGATTTTTCCCAATTTCAATTGGCTTCGTCTCTAGACCGAAAAACATGCCTATACCAAATTCAAAGACGATCGGATGAAAACTGCCACCTGTACTTTGTACACAAATTAACATGGATAGACGGACAGACAGACAGACGGACATAGCTAAATCGAATCAGAAAGAGATTCTGAGTCCATCGGTATAATGGGTCTATCTCTCCTCCTTTTGGGTGTTACAAACAAATTCACTGAGTTATAATACCCTGTACCACAGTAGTGGTGTAGGGTATGAAAATATAGGCAAGTTCGACTCAGATCTCGATTTATCTGTCATATAGACCGATCTTCCAATTTGGGATCAGCTATGATCGGATTTCGCTGAAATATGGAACAGTGAGTTGTGCCAGACCCCACGATATTCCTGCCGAGTATGATCTAGATTTGGATCATGTTTGGAAATTGGTGTCCTATAGACCGATCTAGGCAGCCCATTAAAGACGCATTCATTGTATGATTTCCCTAAAAATAGGAACAGTGAGAGAAAGTACAGGGTTTTCATATTTTTCAGGGACGCTACAAAAGTATTGTAGACCAATAGGGACAGCAGACGACGCCATATTTTTGGCGCCCTTTCGACATTTCTCTTCAGCAAGGTTTGCCATTTAATGATGGAAAGATACAAGAGGCAACAACGAATCGAAATTTTTAAAATTTGCTACCGAAATCCGGAGTTAGTAACCTCATCGTTTTCATCGAAAAATCATCTTCAGCGATGACGCTCATTTCTGGCTAAATGGCTTCGTCAAAAAGCAAAATATGCGTTATTGGTCAGAGAGCAATCCAATTAAGGTTTGATGCGGTTTATGGGTCGGCGGCGTCATTAGGCCGTACTTCTTCCGAGATTCCTGCGAATGGGAATCGCTACCGTTCAGAATATTTTTGGCCCCATTTGAATGATATGGACTTGGAGGACATGTGCTTCCAGCAGGACGGCGCCACAGGCCACACAGCGAATGTCACAATCCATTTATTGGTAGCCATGTTTGTAGAAGGTATTATCTCACGAAATGGTCCAGTCGATTTGACACCGTTAGACCTGTGGGGCTACTTCAAGTCTAGGTCTTTGTGAACAAACCAGGGACGATAGATGAACTTCGTACGAATAAGAAATGCGAAACTGTATACGCCGATTTATGCTTGAAAACTCTCGAAAATTGTGTTTAGCATCGGTCTATATGGTAGTATGACTCGTTATGAACCCTTTTCCAAATTACAGCGACATCGGATATTAAATGCGCCTGTTATGGGCTTAAGACCCTAAATAGGCAGATCGGTCTCTGTGGCAACTGTATCCAAATATAGTCCGCAATTGCTCATTCAAGAACTTTACCTGCGTATAGAAAACATATGGGTCTGTACCAAATTTCAGCTAGGTCTTTTGTTTCAGACCTAAAGATCGGTGGGGAGGCCATTGCCAATGAATTTCAGGAGGACATGTCCTTCATAAAACATGTTAACCAGGTACTTAAGAAATACTGGATGGCTCTGGCCATCTTTAAGGGTCTAATGTCTCGAAGAGGAGGATTGGCAAGAAACTGAGAATTGCTCTACATAAGCAGTTGATAGGACCCACCATGGCGTCTTTAAATAACCAATGGCCACCGTTCCTGGGGCGATCGGTCCTTTGGACTGGAACTAGCACCTACAGGAGCTTGACGAGGATCGCCAACTCCACATGAAAATTTGTCTACAACAACCCACTGTGAACTCTCATCAGATGGGAAGGACCCGAATCCTGTTAAGTACGGCCAAAATTGGTCTAAAGCCTGACATAGCTCCCATGTTAACCGGACTCTCGATCATCCTTGTTCGGTTCCTAGAAGTTTCAACTTTTGCTTGTTTGACAGAAGTTTGGTATGTAGAAAAAAATTATTCAACTTCAACTTAATTTATTTTGTATAAATTTTTAGCAGAATCCATGGTGGTGGGTTCCCAAGATTCGGCCCGGACGACCTTAGCACGCTTTTACTTGTTATTTAATTCTTCTTTTTGTCTACCGAGGCAACACTGCGCGCCGTTCGGACATGGCATAAAAAAGGTAGCCCCTTATCATTGAGCTTAACCTTTGAACGGACTGCACTCTTTGATATGAGATAAGAATCCCCTGTTACTAAATGCTCATTTGCCCATTTTCATTAACGGAATATTGGCGGCTAGAAAAAGCCTCCTTTCAGCGAATTGTCCTCTAAATGAAACTTCTTTCTCATTTCCAGGGACTCTTAAGCAATCTTCCACCTAATGGCTGGTACTATGTTCGTTTTTCGCGGCACTTATTCACGATTACTATTTATACCCTCCACCATAGGATGGGGGGTATACTAATGTCGTCATTCTGTTTGTAACTACTCGAAATATTCGGCTGAGACCCCATAAAGTATATATGTTCTTGATCGTCGCGACATTTTATGTCCATCTCTCCATGTCCGTCCGTCTGTCCATATGCCGTCCGTCTGTCTGTCGAAAGCACGCTAACTTCCGAAGGAGTAAAGCTAGCTGCTTGAAATTTTGCACAAATACTTCCTATTAGTGGAGGTCGGTTGGTATTGTAAATGGGCCATATCGGCCCATAAAAACCGATCTTGGGTCTTGACTTCTTGAGCCTCTAGAGGGCGCAATTCTTATCCGATTGGAATGAATTTTTGCGCAAAGTATTTTGTTATGATATTCAACAAATCGGTTCATAATCCGTCAAATCGGTTCATAATCCGATATAGCTGTCATAAAAACAGATCTGGGGACTTGACTTCTTGAGCTTCTAGAGGGCGCAATTCCTATCCGATTTGGCTGAAATTTTGCATGACTTATTCTATTCTTACTTTTAACAACTGTGTCAAATAAAATTCAAATCGGTTCATAACCTGATATAGCTGCCATATAAACCGATCTGGGATCTTGACTTCTTGAGCCTCTAGAGGTCGCAATTATTATCCGAGTTGCCTGAAATTTTGAACGACGGATCCTCTCATGACCATCAACATACGTGTTTATTATGGTCTGAAACGGTCTATAGCCTGATACAGCTCCCATATAAATCGATCTCTCTATTTTACTTCTTGAGCCCCCCAAAGGGCGCAATTCTTATTCGAATTGGTTGACATTTTACACAGGTCTCCAACATATAATTTAATTGTGGTCCAAACCAGACCATATCTTGATATGGCTCTAATAGCATAGCAAATTTTTTTCTTATAGTCTTTTTTGCCAAAGAAGAGATGCCGGGAAAAGAACTCGAAAAATGCGATCCATGGTGAAGGGTATATAAGATTCGGCCCGGCCGAACTTAGCACGCTTTGTTTAGATAATAGATTTTAAAGCAAAAAACTTGCTGATTTCATTTTGTAGGACATTCCCTCATTACTTATGAAAAATTATTCATAAAAGTAACGTGTTTTCGTTGGGATTTTTGTATTGTTTCATAAAAGTAACCGTGAAAAATACATGTTTTCAACTGTGAAAAACGTAGACAGCCCAATTATTTCTCTCGGTGTATATTGATATCTACCTATTGACATACACAGAGCATCGTTATGTTGGGGACATTTAGGAGAGCGAGCCATTACATTTGACGTGCCATAGTGCCAAGACTGTTGTATGGCTCATTGACAACGATACCAAAAGTTAGGCATAATGCGCCAATGTCCTTGTCCACCTAAGGATGCAACGATGTTTGTCACTCAGCACAGATGGGGAATAATGTTCACATATTCTGTCGCCAATCAACCAACCATCCATATCCCTATGCGAGTGAACGGCGTCAGCCAGACCTATCCCTTCACCTAGCCCATGAAAGATGATGACAATTTCTAAATTACTACGGTCGGTTGTCTGGTTGTCTATGGACGCACGTTGTCTTAAACTATTATTTCATAAGCGATTTTTGATAAATGCACTTCGGCGAGTGAGTGCCGCACCGCACCGCAGCCAATGCATACGGGTGCCATTACGGCGATACTTAGACATGGCAGCAGTGGTCAGTGGAGACTTGGATGGCTGTTTGGATGGAATGAGTCCATAAACTAAACGCTGAACACTTGAATGGCCAATTGGGAATTTGCAATGCTATGATGCTTCTCCGCTCCTTGAACGAACGCTGTGACAAGCAAACATGACACACTACCATACAATGGACCAATAAAACAAAGTTGTACCAAGATTTTGGTTTGCCAGCTTGTTTGGTGGCTGTTAGGTAAACGCCGCCGCCACCGCCACCGCCACAAACAATTCAAGCTGCCGTATTATATACAACCAAAGCCGAGCAACACTAGGAGACAACATCAGGCTGGACATTGGGCCACCCATGTGATTATGGCTCGCCTTGTTAGCTTACGTTTAATGGGAGGTGGGGAGGGGGGGCTGAAGTGATTGAACGTAAATTTATGTTATGACCCGTGCAGAGTGAAGGAAAAACCTTCAATATTATCAACAATTCGGTACAAACTCGAATAGGTGCATATACATAGTACACTTCCTTGGCCTTAGACACCACCTAGGAGGAAGATTCCCAGCAAAAGGAAACCTCAGTCAATTATCTTTCACTTGTTAAGTATTCGGAATAAATCTGTTTCATGTTGCAAATATTGGACAAACAGTAATATTAGCCTATCACCGCCATGGCCAAGAAGACACAAGCCAGCCAGGCAGCCAGCCAGCCAGCATAGGCCAACTCACCATCTCAAGCACAGGACAGGTTTATAAATCGTTTGGGCTCTGTGTAGGCTTCTCCAGCAACACATATTTGTATAGGCATATAACCAATTATAGGAACTGTAAAATACTACAAAATTTATGGACCTACATGAAGGACTCATAGAAACCGACTGTCTGTGTGCGTTGCAAGATTGTTAATTCTAACTTTTTCATCATAATTTATTAATAATGGTTTGCACAAGAAAATTAGTTCAATTACTGTTAAAGTAAATTGAAATTTTGCTATTCATTGAGCAGCAAACGAACATTGCCATTCGAAGCCAGGCCATCCCACCACTGGTAGTCTATGTCAGTGGTCTTTCTCCCATCCAATCCAAAATAGGACAACGAGCGGGAGAGGGGACAAGGGAAAACCAATAACGAGAAAGCTAAACACAACTACCACGTTCAAAGTATATAATAATAGTGCTTTGTAGCAAGTGTCCGCTTGGAAGCGTTCAGGTCCTTTGCTCCAAATTGCCATTGTTGTCTTTCAAATGTTCACAACGAAGCAAAAATACACCCACACCAACGATACAAACGCACGCCCGCACAAACACACAGACAGTAGAGCGTTTAGTAAAGGAAAGAGAAAGACTGGCAGGAATTGAATAATATCTGCATAGAATAAATTTAAATATAAGTAAACTTATGTTTTGCAAACTGAGTTACCAGGTTGAGGAATCCTTGAAGCATATCAGGATGGCAAACAATGCAAAGAGCAAATTTTGTCCATGAACATTCCACTAAGGAACAGGGCAAACTTCTCACACATCAATGAGTGCAGTCCAATTCAAGTTTAAGCTCAATGATTAAGGGGCCTCCTTTTTATAGCCGAGTTCGAAAGGCGTGCCGCAGTGCGACACCTTCTTTTGGTGAGAAGTTTTACATGGCTAGTACCGCACAAACGTTGCCAGCATTAGGAGGGGAAAACACCGCAGAAAATTTCTGATGGTCTCGCCAGGTTCAGCATCAAAGGCGGACATGCTAACTTCTGCTCTACGGTGGCCTGGACTATGGCAAGGACTACAAAATTCGGTGAGGCTACATTGAGGAAGAAAGAGATATACATGATAAAACCAAATGAGTGCGAACTTCTTCTGAGTTAATTGATTTGGCCCGGCTGGGTGTTTTTTTTTTTAAGCTATACGAAAGTTTATCAGAAAGAGAAAATACAAAAATTCATTAAATCTTTATTCGAATCGACGGTATGTTCCATATTATTAAAGGTTTGAAGATTATTTCATGCAAATGTTAAACGTGACTGCGTGACTCAAATGGTCCATCCTCTTAGTCCAGTTTTAACATAGCCTCTCCAACATTTCGGTCGGTATCTCACGAATCAATGCTTCAACGTTGTCTTCCAATGCGTCAATTGAAGTGGGCTTGTCTGTATAGACATGAGTTTAAACATAACCCCACGAAAAATAGTCTTAAGGCGTTAAATCGCACGATTGACCGGTCCCGAACGTGAAATAAAATGTTCAACGAGTTCGCCTCTAATGCGTGTTGTGTGGCATGTGGCACCGTCTTGTTGAAACCACATACCATACAAGTCAAGCTCTTGCATTTGGACAAAAATAAGTTGGAAATCATCTCACGGTAGCGCCCACCATTCACAGTTACATTACGATTCGCATCATCTTTGAAGAAGTACGGTCCAATGATGCCACCAGCCCATAAACCGCACCAAACTGTGCCTATTTCTGGTTGTATTGGTAGCTCTTGCAATGCTGCTGGCTGACCTTCACTTCAAAATCGACAATTATGCTTATTTACATACCCATAGAGCCAAAAATGAGCTTCGTCGAAGGAATGGAAGAAACGCGCGATGAACTAACGCATTTTGATAATAAAATTCAATAATTTGCAAGCGTTGTTCGTTTGTAAGACGATTCATGGTTAAATTATAGACAAAACTGAAGATGTTTGACAGTAAAACAAAACACGAAACGTGAGTGAGATGTTTAAACCAGTGTTGATAATAGCTAAAGAATATATTTTCTACACAAATGATCGCATTTCTCGAATCCTCTGCAGGGGTTTTTTTTTGTATAGGCATAAACAAAGAGAACGATTATGTGTCATAGTAGATGCTCTGTGCAAAATTTAAGCCTAATCGGAAGAGTTGCGACCTGTGGAGTCTCATGAAGTACAATCGACAGATGGGTTTATATGGGATCTTTATTAGGTTATGAAGCGATTCAGACCTTACTTGGCTAGTTGGTAGTCATTAGAGAAGTAAAATATTAGACCAATCGGATAAAAATTGCGCCCTCTATGAGTTCAAGAGGTTTAAACGGGAGATCGGTTTATATGGGAGCTACCTCAGGTTATACACTGATTCGCACAGTACTTGGCAAAGTTGTTGGATGTCGTAGCGGAACACCACATACAAAATGTCTGCCAACTTGGACTAAAATTGACTTCTCGGACCTGGAGGCCACAATTTTTATCCTATTTGGCTGACATCCAATAACATTGCCAAGTAAGGTACAAATCGATCTATAATCTGATATAGCTCCCATATAAACCGATCTCCCGATTCGACTTCTTGAACCCCTGGAAGCCGCAATTGTTATCCGATTTGGCTGAAATTTTGCATGTGGTGGTCTGTTATGACTTTCATATAGCTCCCATATAAACCGATCTCCCGATTTGACCTTAAGCCCTTGGAGGCCACAATTTTTGTCCGATTTGGCTGAAATGTGTATGTAGTCTTCTCGAATGATTTTCAATAACTGTGCCACGTACGGTTCAAATCGGTCTATAACCTGATGTTGCTGCCACATAAACCGATCTTCCGATTTGACTTCTTGAGTCCTTACAAACAATTTTTTAGAAAGCAAAATAAAAACCCCTTTTCCAAAGTTTTAGGCAAAATGTGGTGGGCAATGGGCAGGCTACATATATCGCGATTTCGAAGCTACCCAAGGTCCATCATCAGTCTGCTTTGCCTAAAAAAGTTGCCACCAGTGAGCTGTGCAGTGGCAGAAGCATGCCTTCTTGAGAAAGTAAGAAAGGTAAACCACCAAGCACCAGCAACACACACAATTAAAAAAAAAAAAAAATTAAACAAGTAAAAGCGTGTTAAGTTCGGCCGGGCCGAATCCTATATACCCTCCACCATGGATCGCATTTGTCGAGTTCTTTTCCCGGCATCTCTTCATAGGCAAAAAGGGCTATAAGAAAAGATTTGCTCTGCTATTAGAGCGATATCAAGACATGGTCCGGTTTGAAATACAATTAAATTGTATTTTGTAGATCTTTGTATATGACAGCTATATCAGGTTTTGGACAAATTTGAACCAATCGGATAGGAATTGCGCCCTCTAGATGCTCAAGGAGTCAAGACCCAAAATCGATTTTTATGGCAGCTATATCAGGTTATGAACCCATTTGAACCGTACTTGGCGCAGTTTTTGGATATCATAACAAAACACGTCGTGCAAAATTTCATTCCAATCGGACAAGAATTGCGCCCTCTAGAGGCTCAAGAAGTCAAGACCCAAGATCGGTTTTAAATGGCAGCTATATCCAAATCAGGACGGATCTGGGCTAAATTGAAGAAGGACGTCGAAGAGCCCAACACAACTTACTGTCTCAAATTTCAGCGACATCGAACAATAAATGCACCTTTTATGGGCCCAAAACCTATAACCGAGAGATCGTTCTATATGGCATCTATATCCAAATCTGGACCGATCTGTGTCATATTGCAAAAGTATGTCAAGGGGTTTAACTTAACTCACTGCCCCAAATTTTGGGCGACATCGGACAATAAATGCACCTTTTATGGGCCCAAAACCTTAAATCGGGAGATCGGTCTATATGACAGCTTTATCCAAATCGGAACCGATCAGGGCCAAACTGAAGAAAAATGTCGAAGGGTCTGCTATACATAAATATCATGCTATATGGACCTAAACCACATTCGGTACGGCTGTCGAGGGGTCTTCTAAAACGCACAGAAAAAAATTCTTTATAATCGGATAATAAATAAGGCATTTGTGGGCTCAAGATCCAATAGCGGAACATTGGTCTATATGGCAGATATATGCAAACATGGTCCAATTTGGTCCGCTAAGGACCATAATATGGCCGTAGATTGAGTAAAGCTTAAACCAATACACATTGTTAAAATTCTCATAATTCTTAACTTCTTCGCAACGACGTCCTCCTGAAAAGATGATAACATTGGAAAATACTAAAAATATCGAACAAATGTTTGTTTGTAAATCGTAAAAAATCGATTTGATTTAAAATGAGCTGGGCATTTGGCATCGCAAAAGGTGTTTTAAGTGAATGCTCGTTTTCGTCCATTTCCGAGAACTTATCCTAGGATTTTCCAACAAAATATTTTGTTTGAATAAAATATTGAGTGTTTTAAGGACATCTGGCCACCTTAGGTTAACTGAGAATATTGTAATAGATGCGAAATACAAAGTCAATGTTGTTGTATATTTTACTTAATATTGTTGCTAATGAGCAATTGTTTTCAACCAATATTTTATACACTTACTAGCATCCTCCCTTCGACCATTTCATCTGCTTTTAGAATTGCCAACAACTCCAGTAACATCACCGCATCAATGCTACCGCAGTGGTCACCACCACCACTACTTCATGCATAAGTGTGAGGCATAAGGCAAAAGCAGATGCTGCTACAACAGCTTCAGCAAAGAATAATAGCCACTAAAGGGGGGAAGCCAAGCCAAGCTACCTGAAGGATATATAAAACAAATAACCTGGTAGTATATAGATTTAAAGATTCCTAACTTGTCTCTTTGGCTCTTTGGGGTTCCTTCCCCTAGCTCTGGCAAAGACAATCTCATTACCATACCATTTTCAGTTACAGTTTGGCCAAGAGTTTAATATCCATGAACAATATCTAAACAATTATAGCTTCTCCTCTACGCCTTCATCCAAGATGTTCTTGCATTGCGTAAGTCAGTCAGTCAGTTAGTTGGTTGGTCATACCACTCAGACAGCCATTCATTTCTCGGTTTCACTCTATAATTGTGACTGACTGACTATCTATGATACTAGCACAGCTCTGGCTGTCTGTCTGTCTGTCTGTGTGTCTTTCACTTTTCTGCTTTCAGTCGTTAAGAATGAAAATGTAAATGTGCTCCTTTAGCAGCATCCACAGATGGACGAGCTCCAAGTTATAAGCACTGTTTAAAATTTACAAATAATTGGAGCATTATTAATTTGATTATTTGCTTGCTATTGTAGCGATGAAGTTGCACTCGAGCTGTGAGAGGCAGGCCATGAAAAGCCTGAAGATTTTCACATATTGGCATAGAAATGCAAGCAAATCTATTTGAGCTTGACTACAACTTGTGCTCACACACACACACACACACACACGCAAAGAACCAAGAACCAACAGCCGGCAATACCACATTACGATAGAATAAAATGGAAAAGTAGAACTGAATAAACTGGAGTTTCAAATAAAAGCAACTGAGAAACATATTTTAAGAAAAGTTAAATTAAAATAAAAAGCTGACAACGCCATTCAAATATTAACAAGTAAAACGTGCAAAGTTGGGCGGGACGCGTCCACCATGCCCAATATGTCTTTATAGGCAAACAATGAATAATGGATGAGAATTGCTGTGCTATTTGAGCAATATCAAGTTATGAACCGACTGGGGCCATACTTGGTTTAGCTATTGGAGACCAAAGTGGACAATTTCAGCCAAATCGGATAATCGGACATATAAGGTTGTAAATTAACTTAGTCCATACCTTGCACAGTTGTTGGAAGTCAAAACAAACCACTTCATGCAAACTTCATTCAGAATCCAAATCGGTTAATAATTGCGCCATCTAGCGGCTCAAGAATTGAAGATGCATGATCGAAATCCCTATGATATTAAAAGGATTTATGCCTCTATCAATATTTGTGGCTAAGTCTCAGACGGCCCCAAAACCACCGAAAACGGATATGTACACCGATTGGGCCAATATGAGTCTCAAATGAACAGAATACGGAAAGACATCAAAAGACTCAGGTGCGCCGACCTCTTGAATAAATCTTGAATAACCTCAAAATCAAGCAAACGGAAAAGTAGTCCGATCGGAATAACATAGGTTGAAATGTATTTGGAAGTAGCGTGCAGTATTAGAGCACCTAGTAACCCCTTACAGAAAGACGTGGACCGATCGATTTAAAATGGGACTCAAAAAGAGGTAATAGAAAGTCGGGTATGAACCTGATATTTATTTAGACATTGATGGTGATTTCGATTCTGAAAAGAAATGTACACTAATGTTGCACTTAGGTTAGGTTATGTTTAAGTGGCAGTCTGCTATCAGACTCACTTTGACGTTTTCGTCCATCGTGATGCCACAGGAACAGAGGCAGGAAGAGCCTTCTCATTCCCACCGTTGAACCATCCATATCGCTTTAAAAAGTCCAACAACGAAGCGAATTGTCACATTCGCTAAACCAGACAGGTTCTCAAATAAATGAGAACCTACAGTGGAACTCATTCTGACAAGCAGTGCGGGAAGGTGTTGTATATTCTCTTCTTCTTCGATGTCCTCACAGCTTCTGCAAAAGTCGCTGCTGGCTACCTTCAGTCTGACAGCATGTTTTCCCATTAGACAGTGACAGTCTGTTCTTGACCGTGACAGCAAAGCGGTAGACCTCTTCAAGTCTAGATTAGGCCACATAGTTTTGGAATGCTCACAGCCCCCTCTTTGTGACCATCTATCATTCGTTGCCGATCGGGCATGGTCCTGAAAACTTGGCTTACAAGTCGCTGGAGGCATACCCACAGATTCCAGTTTCCACCCAGAATGTGTAATGTAGTGTGGCAAGTTCGTCCGCTTTACAATTCCCTGGGATATCTCTGTGGCCCGGCACTCATAACAGGTGAATTTTGAACTGTTCAGCCATCTCGTTGAGAGATCTGCGACAGTCGAGGGCGGTTTTTGTGTTCAGAAATACGATCTCCAGGGATTTAATGGCTGTCCGAGAAGACATTTATGCCAATCGTCGTTATGACATTACATCTAAGCCATGCCACCACTTCCATAATTGCAAGGAACTTCGCTTGATATGACCAGTTCTAGATCTTAGAGTACACCCCAAAGCTCATCTGGTCGTCTAGTTTGAGACCATCCGTAAAGAAGTCTATGTAACATCTATTACCTGAGATATGGTAGTTCCAATCGGTTCTATCAGGAATAGCGGTACAGTACTTTTAGGTTGTAGGTTGTAATCCACACATCGGATATTGTATCGAGGATAACACAGTGTCTGTAGCTGCCACATGCCCAAAGAGAAAATTCCCTTGGCCTCACGGCAGTGGTCGCAGCAATTTGTCTAGCCACAATGTCTAAAGGCATTAGATGTAAATTCAGTGCATCAGATGGTGTCGTTCTCAGTGCGGCTGTGATGCAAAAACCAGCCATCCTTTGGTTCCGGTAGTAGGTGGAGTCTTAATGTGCCGTCCACCAGATCACAACACCATATAGCATTATAGGTCTGACAACTGCAGTATATACCCAGTGCATGACGCGCGGTCTAAACCCCAAACTTTTGCCAATGTTGGATTTGAAGTTAAATTTCCTGCCCAACGAAACAACCAAACCGGCCGGAACGAATCTCCACCATGGATCGCATTTGTTAAGTTGCTTTCCTTGTATCTCTTTTCAGTCAAACAAAGGATAAAAGAAAAGAATTGCTATACTAATTGAATTGAAAGTTGGAAACCAAAATTTCTGCCAAATCGAATAAAAATCGCGCCCTTTAGGAGCTCAAGAAGTAAAATTGGGAGATCGGTTTATAGGGTAGCTGTATCAGGCCATAGACCGATTCAAACCATATTTGACTCGTATGTTGAAGATAATGGGACAAACTCAAGAAGTCAAGATCCCAGATGGGATTATATGACAGCTATATCAGGTTATGAACCGATTTGAACCATATTCAACACAGTTATTGAAAGTCATAACAAAACACCTCGTGCAAAATTTCAGCCAAATCGGATTAGAATTGCGCCCTCTAGTGGCTCAAGAAGTCAAGATCCAAGGTCGGTTTATATGGCAGCTACATCAAAATATGGACCGATATTTTCTACAATCCCAACCTACCATTTACAATTCCAACCAACCTACACTTATAAGAAGTACTTGTGCAAAACTTCAAGCGTCTAGCTTTACTTCTTCGAAAGTTTGCGCGCTTTCGACAGACAGACGGACGGACGGACATGGCTAGATCGACTTCATATGTCAGGAAGTCGACATATGAAGTCTGTCGAAAGCACGCTAACTTTTGAAGGAGTAAGGCAAGACGCTCGAAATTTTGCTCAAATAAGTATACAGCTGATATATAAAATGATCTTGGGTCTTGACTTCTTGAGCCTCTAGAGGGCGCAATTCTCGTCAGATTTGAAAAAAATTTTACATGTGGTGTTTTGACAACTTTTTTAACAACTGTGCTTAGTATGGTTCGAATCGTTTCATAACCTGATATAGCTGCCAAATAAATCAATATTGGGTCTTGACATCTTGAGCTTTTAGAGGGCCCAATTCCTTTCCAATTTGGCAGTAATTTTGCACGTGATGCTTTGATATCAACTGTGTTACGTATGGTTCAAATCGGTACATAACCTTATGTAGCTACCATATAAACCGATCTCGGATGTTGAAATGTCCTATCATTGAGGTCGTCTCCAAAAGGGAACAAAGAAAAATTTTATTTCATACTTGCATTTTTCATTTTTTTTTCTTGCCAACGTGCATGACCCTTCTTGAAAAATGAATACATCACACTGAGCGTTGTGCGTCACGGGAATGATTTGCATGGTTTTCAGCTGTTAGCTGTGTGTGAAATTTCCTTTCCAAAACTGCCCCAAAGCAAGACTTACTTCGCGACCATGGCAATAAAAGGCGAAGGTGCGCCTTTTATAGGCCCAGTGCCTTAAATCGAGAAATCGGTGTACATAGCATCGGATAATAAATGTATCCTTTATGGGCCTAAGACCTTAAATCGGCAAATCGGTCTATATGTGGGCTACATCAAGATATAGTCCGATATGGCCCATCGGTGGTAAACTTACCCTGCCAATGGACAATGAGAGAATCTGTGCAATGTTTCAGTTCAATAGCTCTTCTATTTTTAACGACTATAGCGTGATTTCAACAGACAGACAGATGGACTTACAGACGGACGGACATGACTAGATCGTCTTAGATTTTTACGACGATCAAGAATACCCCAATCCTTGGGTGGGGGTAAAAAAATAGAATCATTTTAAGAGAACAGTGTTGCCATAAAATCTAAATTCCGAAAAATTGTCTTTGAATCTGTTCAAAGACAACAAATTTTTTAGTCCAATTTTAATACAATCGACCAAGGCTGTTATCAATTTTGTATTCACAGTGTATAGGTGGAACTCAATATAAGTGTGTAAACTTGTGCATGTAGGTGTGTGTGTGTGTGTGTGTGTGTGTGTGTGTGTGTGGGCGTAGGTAAAAATGCAAGTATGTTGGTGAAAATAAATGAATGAATAAATGCAAATGAGACAAATGGCTTAACAATGCGGTTATTGTTACATTTTCTATTACAAGGACATGCACAAATGTATGGTAGTGTGTGTATGTGTGGGAGCATCGGTAAGGATATATCTCAGTTGCACTGAATCTTTTGTATGAATCCTTTGCTTGTGATGAAATTTCCTTATCTTGACCGTATGAAGTTTCTCTGGTGCTCTTATGTGTACGTGTGTGCATGAGCATATTTTGCATTGTTTTCGCTTAATTGTGCATGCGTAAATGATGGCCTTATAATCAACATACGTGCACATTTAAATGCATTTACAAATACACGCACACACGCTCACACACAAACGCTTACTTCTTCTACGTTTGGGCATATCCTTTAGTTTGCGTTTATTAAGAGCCTGAACACGAAATGATCAAACATCCGCCCCATTTGCATACGTATGCAGCATTCGCACTCATAACGCCCCGTCCGTTTCACGTCACGTTACGAAAATTTTGCAGCCACGTATTGTGCAAGAGTCCTCTGCTTAACTAGCATTGTGTTCTTTCTTTTTAGCTGGCATGTTTTGTGTTGTTTACAATGTTCTTAACACGACCAGCGTTGCCTGGCTGCCTATGTCATTTGTTGATCGCATTTAAAGTGTTCTGTGGGTGAACTTAAATTTGCTATAATTGTTGCAGGCCTTAACTTAGTGTTATTCTCCTTCCTTCTTTCCTTATCCACTATGAGGCCAATCTCTCTTGTGGTGGTGTGTGTGTGTGTGTGAGCCCAAATGTACTGCCCGTTAAACATTTACATTGAGAAATTAATATGGATTATTTAATTTAAGCCACAAAAGATGGCCTAGCAGGGCAAAGTATTAACGATACGCCTGAGTGTAACAGGCAGTGTTAATCAGGGCTGCGGAGTCGAAGTCGAGCAATTTTGCCCGGAGTCGTATTCGGAGTCGAGAGAACTATCTCGACTCCGGACAAAGTAGTAGAAAAATATTCAACAAAAAATATAAAATTTTTTGAATTAAAAAAATAATTTTGCCTTTTTTTAAATTAAAGGTCGGGGTCGTTTCGCTTTTATATCCACCACCATAGGATGGGGCTTTACTAATCTAGTCATTCCTTTTGTAATACCTCGAAATATTTATCTAGGACCCCATAAAGTAGATATATTCTTGATCGTCTCGACGTTCTGAGTCGATCTAGCCATGTCCGTCCGTCCATCTGTCAAAATCACGATAGCGGTCGAACGCATTAAGCTAGCCGCTTGATATTTTGCACAGATACTAAGTATTGATGTAGGTCATTGGCGATTGCAAGTCGGCCATATCGGTTCAGATTCAGATATAGCTCCCATATAAACCAATCTCTCGATTTGACTTCTTGAGCCCCTGGAAGCCGCAATTTTTGTTCGATATGGCTGAAATTTTGCATGCGGTGTTCTGTTACCACTTCCAAAAACTGTGCTAAATTCGGTCCAAATCAGTCCCATGTAAACCGGTCTCTCGATCATCCTTGTTCGGTTCGTAGAAGCTTTAATTTTTGCTGTTTTATTAAATTTCATTAAAATTTTATGCTTTAGAAAAAACTTTATTGAAATTCAAAGCTTTAGAAAAAATTTCTTTGAAATTTTGTCTTAAAAGATAAGATAGAAATTTTATTTTGGAAAAATAAAATTTGAGAGTCATAGAGGAAATAGTTGTCCTTGAGAAGATCGGTTCATAAATGCGTTTGCCAAGACACTAGGCTGGAAGGGATAGAATAGGCATTCCAAGCACTTCTACGGAAGCTGGAAAGAGAATCAGATCTCCCGAAAAGCATAACACCGCCAAGACGCTGAAGAAGAAGAAAGGGAGCTCCTAACTTTCAAGTTCTCGGGGAAGAGCAAGCCAGCACCCCCGCAATGGTGACTCCAGTCAGTGTCGTGCGGAGGGAGAAGTCGGAACGGCAAGGAAGGAAGAGCGCATGACCCCTGCGTCTTCATGCAGGACTGTGACTTCCAAAAGGATGCCACAGCCATCACAAAAGGGGAAGATGGTCGCTGAGAAAGTTAAGAGCTGCCCTCTTACGGCGGAGTGTCAAGAAAGCATAACAGGGATGACATGACTTATGCAGTCAGTCCACCAGATCATCGGTCCCTGGTGAGGCATTTGGCAAACAAACGCTTTGCGTCAGCGGAATGTATTGATAGCGTCAAAGAGCTCGTTGGAAGTATCCACACTCCCAGCTCACATAGGCGACGGTCTTCATCAAGGATGTGGGCGGCGAAATCGCGATGGAACGCATGATGGAAGTCTTAAACAGGCAAAACCAAGATTTGGTCGTGGGGAAATAGGAGGAAGGAAGGAACTCTCCTTGTGGTGGGCATTGATCAAGTCTCCGTGAAAAGTTTGGCTAAGACTAAAGGCATGGCGTACAAGGGAGCCATGGCCATCTTTCTCAAGATTGGGAAGACTAGGATAGGCAAATATCCTTATATTGAGTCATCGGGCGGTGTAGTGGCGGGACACTCAATGCCGCTTTACGGCCGGGGGGCCGACGACGAGACAATCACCGACTCTCTCAATATTGGGGAGCAAAGATCCTAATACTAAAACATCAGACATCGAAGGGGCGAGAGACCCAACACAGCCTACCGAATAGGGACCCGACGACGGAACCATCAACGACTTTCTCGCGATTAGGAAGACTAGAATGGATAAAAATCGTAATGCTGAAACATCAGGCAGTGCAGTGACAGAGAACTCAATACCGCCTAACGCACAGGGAGCTGACAATGAGACCATAACCCACACTTAAGAAGCCCATTTATTTAAGATTTGGAGGACAAGTATAAGCAACGATCCTAATATTGGAACATCAGACAGTGCAAGGACGGTAGACTCAATATAGCCTAACGAGGATCAGAAGATGAGACCATCAGCCACCCCCAAGAAGCCCATTTAATGGAGGACCAATAATTGATGTCATCCAGATAAACCTCCACCGCAATGGATGGAGAAAACTACCAAGTCTTGACCTTCATATTGCCTTAATTCAGGAGCCATGGACGACCCGGAACAAAATTTCTGGACTGAACCATATCAACTACCAATTATTCTATGCTAACACTGGTACTCGGCCGAGAACCTGCGTTATTTGTCATATATTTTCCCCTGAGTTGTTAACGTCGGAAGCAACAGTGATGAGACAGGGTGACGGTGGAGTATACCTGTCATCATTTTATCTGCTTTTCGAATCTCCGACACCGTCACTCACCTCGGAGCTGCAACTGTTGATGAGGAGAGCAAAACAGACAGGAAATGAGGTACTACAATATTAGGGTGCGATGCGAACTCTCACCAACTTTCGTGGAGTAGTAACAGCAGGAATAAACGGGCCAAGCCCTGACAGAATATACTTAATATAATAATAATGGATACCGAGATAAAGAGTAGAACATACAGCGAACTACCCAAATAAAGGGTGATTTTTTTGAGGTTAGGATTTTCATGCATTAGTATTTGACAGATCACGTGGGATTTCAGACATGGTGTCAAAGAGAAAGATGCTCAGTATGCTTTGACATTTCATCATGAATAGACTTACTAACGAGCAACGCTTGCAAATCATTGAATTTTATTACCAAAATCAGTGTTCGGTTCGAAATGTGTTCATTCACCGTTCAGCGATGAGGCTCATTTCTGGTTGAATGGCTACGTAAATAAGCAAAATTGCCGCATTTGGAGTGAAGAGCAACCAGAAGCCGTTCAAGAACTGCCCATGCATCCCGAAAAATGCACTGTTTGGTGTGGTTTGTACGCTGGTGGAATCATTGGACCGTATTTTTTCAAAGATGCTGTTGGACGCAACGTTACGGTGAATGAACACATTTCGAACCGAACACTGATTTTGGTAATAAAATTCAATGATTTGCAAGCGTTGCTCGTTAGTAAGTCTATTCATGATGAAATGTCAAAGCATACTGAGCATATTTCTCTTTGACACCATGTCTGAAATCCCACGTGATCTGTCAAATACTAATGCATGAAAATCCTAACCTCAAAAAAATCACCCTTTACAAACAGCATGCCTATGTCAAGGGAAGGTCGGTGCTCAACCTTGTGCAGGCCAGCACAAGGTTGATCAAAAAATAGAGGATTCCTTCGATGCCAAATCATGCACATTTTCATTTACTTTTGTTCTTCGCTGTGCTATACTTTGAGTAGAAAACATTAAACGAAATGGTATGGTCTATAACCGGACAATATCCTTCAATGGAATCTTCATAGGATTTTAAGACCAATAAGTAAAAGAGTGCTAAATTCGGCCGGGCCGAATCTTGGGTACCCACCACCATGGATTCTGTCTGCTACAAATTTATAACTTTAGTTGAA
Source organism: Stomoxys calcitrans (assembly GCF_963082655.1). Taxonomy (NCBI): domain Eukaryota; kingdom Metazoa; phylum Arthropoda; class Insecta; order Diptera; family Muscidae; genus Stomoxys; species Stomoxys calcitrans. The sequence continues at coordinate 3,297,767 of NC_081552.1, forward strand.
AGGCATAATTTTGTTCTAAATACCAAACTTCTGTCAAACCAACAAAAATAAAGCTTTCAGGAACCGAACAAGGATAACTGAGGGCTCAAGAAATAAAATCGGAAGATCGGTTTATATGCGACCTATATAAAGTTATAGACCGGTTTGGACTGTACTTAGCACAGTTGTTGGAAGTCATAACAGAACACCAAATGCATTATTGCAGTGAAATCGGATGAAAATTTAGGCTTCCAGGGGCTCAAGAATTCAAATCGGGAGATCGGTTTATATGGGACCGATATCAGGTTATACACTGATTTGGACCGTACTTGGAACAGTTATTGAAAGTCATAACAAAACACTGCGTGTTTAATTTCAGCCAAATCGGACAAAAATTGTGGCTTCTTCGATTTGGCCATACTAAGCACAGTTGTTGGAAGTTGTAAGAGATCACCACATACAAAATGTTAGCTAAATCGGATGGAAATTGCCGCATACATGGGCTCAAGAAGTCAAATCGGGCGATCGGTTTATATGGGAGCTATATCCAAATCTGAACTGATATGGCCCATTTGCTATCCCCATCAATAGTAAGCATCTGTGCAAAATTCAAGCGGCTAGATTTACGCGTTCGACCGCTACCGTGATTTCGACAGATGGACGGACGGACGTACATGGCTAGATCGAACCAGAATGTCGAGACGATCCGGAATATACATATATATTTTATGGGGTCGCTGATCAATATTTCGAGGTGTTACAAACGGAATGACTAGATTAGTGTATTCCCATCCTATAGTGGTGGCTATAAAAACAGAAAGCGTAAACAGACAAAAAAAATTTTGTTAAAAAAATTTGGTGCTTGGAGTCGACTCCGGACTCGACGTGGAGGAATCTTCCCAGAGTCGGAGTCGAAAAATCTTCCTGGAATCGGAATCGAGTAAAAATTGCTCGACTGCGCATCTCTGGTTTTTATAACCATTAAAGGGAGGCCAAGTCTCAGCAACACCATGAAGATGACTCCCGCATGCACGGGTTCATCTGTCATGCAGAATATTTACAACTTTTCGTCGCAAATTGCTCATTATGGTAAAGCACTTTCACCGCTGATAATCGATTCGTTATGTTACGGTCAAGTGTCTGAGGCAGATGAAGCTTGTCTTACTTTTCTCACTGTCCTCATTTGGTTTATTTTTGTTGTTTGTCATCTTCTTTCACTTTCGGTGTCCCTGGGGCGTATGAGTGATATTAAATTTAAATGGAGCAAATTAAGCCAAATCGAATTGAGCCGTGGGCTTACAAAAAAATAAAGCACGCAAAGGACATTCAATAAAAGATGACATGATGTGGGTTACCAAACAGGGCGGGACTTACTTCGAATGCGTTCGCAACCAAAGGACGCACAGCGTTTCTCGGAATGACTGTGCCACAGTAGGATATCCTTGTTCGCTGCAATCGATTTACATATTCATTAATATGTTACCACACACACTCACTTGCTTACATATTTTCAAAATATGCACTCTGTCGTATTGCCACACATGCGAATACACACACACACACACACACACAGAAATTAAAGATATTTATTTATTTATTATCATTTTGGAAAGCATACACATTCCCCGCCCGCATTTACATTTGTGTAACAATAAAACAACAGATTGTCATTGCCAGCGCAGTTGTATTTGTTGTTTTAACAGACTTCCAATAAATCGTTATTGTTTTAAGAAAAGTTCAAGGATTTCCTTCATTCTTCTTTTTTTGTTCGTCTTGGCATTCTGTGCCCACGCTCGGCAATTTGCATAGACAGTGGAGCAAAGTTTGGGTGAACAATACAAAAGTTAAGAAAAAATCTGCAGCCTATCTTATATACGAAAAAGTTAGGTATGAATTCAATAAATTGGAGTAAGTCATGATTTTCAATTGTCATTCAGCAACTTACAACTCTTTATCGCACCGTGGAGGTTTTGGAATAGACACTAAATAAATTTTGCTAAACTGCTGGCAAGAAATCTCACAGGGAACTTTCAACATTTTAAAAATGTATCCGATCCCCGCCGGGTCTACTGTGAGCTTCTCATAATTGTCAAAAAATTTCAATGCGATTGTCTTGAAATTTTCCCAAATCCAGTTTTACACGCTAGAAGGAATGAGAGTTTATATATAATTTGAAGGGAGAAGGACTTTTCCCCATATCCTTATTTCAAAACGTGTCATTCATGGAGATGGAGCGCCGCTACAGGAGAAATTTTGTTTGTACCCTAACAGTTAACCAAAACACGAAACTGATAATTGATTTTTGGTAAAAAAAAAAAAAAAAACTAAAAAAAAGCGTGCTAAGTTTGGCGGGGCCCAATTTTGAAAACCCACCACTATGGATTCTGCTAAACATTTTTTACAAAATAAATGTTAGTTGAAGAGCAAAATTGTATTCTACATACCAAACTTCTGTCAAACCAGCAGAAAATAAAGCTTCTAAGAACCGAACAAGGATAATCAAGAGACCGGTTTATATGGGAGCTATTTCAGGTTATGGATCCAGTTGGACCATATTTGGCACAATTGTTTGAAGTTATAACAGAGCACTATTTGCAAAGTTTTAGCCAAATCGGACAAAAATTGCGGCTTCCAGGGGCTCAAAAAGTCAAATCTGGAGTTCGGTTTTTGTGGGAGCTATATCCAAATCTGAACCGACATGGCCCAACGACCTACTTCAATAACAAGCATTTCAAGCGCCTAGCTTTACGCGTTCGATCGCTATCGTGATTTCCACAGATGGACGGACGGACATGGCTAGATCGACAAAGAATGTCGAGACGAACAAGAATATATATATTTTATGAGGTCTTAGATCAATATTTCGAGGTGTTAAAAATGGAATGACCAGATTTGTATACCCCCACACTATGGTGGTGGGTTCAAATGCTCGGGGGAACGCCCCATCCAAAACGCCTCCGAACCCCACATATGACTACTCCGGATATATGTTCTTCAATTCAATGATACCTGGGTATAACATTCGAGTCTAACTTACCAATTGGTTGCAAGTGTACGGAGACCGCCCCTACACACTCATATAAAATATAACAGAAAGAGAATCTCTCCCAATTGGACATACATGTGTCTACATAATGACAATATAGGACTCAATTTAAGGAAGTTTTGGAATAGCATCCAAATTGGGGTCAATGATCTGATGGCCCTCCTTCACTAAAAGGAGTTCACCCAACACCCTGACAAGTATATCTATCAGGGCAATGTGGATTTTAAATTCGAGGTTTTACTTTAGAGAGTACGAAATCAACCCCAGCTTTTGGGCCAAAGTATGCGAAAAGCTAATCATAGTTGGTTTGACCAGACATGCAGTAATGCTGTCACATCGAAAGAGGAGGCATTTAGGAACTGGCCTCTGAACAAGAACGCCAATACTGAACTGCTGCGCAAACAGGCAAGAACTTCGCAAACAGGTCAAGGTACTTAGACGCGAAAAAGTTTCCTTACGAACAACATCTAGGTGGCAAAAGGGCATCTACGTAAGGGGCAATACGTCGATTATCCCTACTCTAGGTTAAGATGACCAGATATTCACTGACCCTTTTGATAAGGCAAACCTAATGGCTGAAATGTTCGCAGGAGATTCTTCCTTGCCGGAAAGCAATCAACCACCCCCTTTGACTGAAGCGCATCTGGTTCGATACCGGAGGGATCAAAAAGGATCTTGACGTAAATATATCCCCGGACCCGGATGGGTCACTTGTCCTGCTTAAATGTTCATTGACGTTTGCTCGTTCATTACACAATCTTTTCAATCTTGCTTACCGAGCAGGAGTTTTCACAGCGTGTTGGAAGGTTGCGAACGATCTGCCAATCCCCAAAAAGGACAATGCGAACAAACCCGCGAATTACCAACTAATAGCGAAATTGAGAGCATGGTTAATGATCATCTTGTGAGTTATTTGGCGTCTAACTGTATTCTTAATGACCGGCATGATGGCATTTCTGATTGCATTTTGTCGGCTAGATTGGGTGGAGTAAGGTCGAGTCTCTATATATATCTCCAAGGCATTTGATAGGGGTTGGCACGGTGCACTTTTGTCCAAGCTAGTCGCTTTTGGTATGGGTTAATGACTTTGTTCGACTTATATCGATCTTTCTTAGAGATCGCACTATAGGAGTGGTTATAGATGGGTTCTCAACCGTTGCATACATTTTGACCGCAGTTATGCCACTCTCATTTCTCCCTCCCTTTCCTTTATTTTTAATGACGAGTTTTTGGGCCAGACTTCGAATCCGTTCTACTGATTTGCAGATGGCAGCAACCACTGTCACTCATTTGCTTTCGACCATAGGCAGAGTCTTCAAGAAATTGGTGACAAGAAGCAGATTATGAATGATACCGTTTGACCCTCTTGCTGGCCGTTTCAGAGAGGAGTCGATTGAACAGAGTAGATTTTAATGCACCTAAGACCCAGTGCTGTTCGTAGTCGCATAAACGATTCACCGACCCTTTACAATTGTCATTAACTATCGGCGGCAATCACACGCTCTTGATGTTCTAAGAATGAGGATATAATGTGATATCCGTTGGTCAAAACATATATTCGCTGTGTCGAAAGAACCATTCAAGTGTTTGGACTGTGTTCAGGGGCGAGCGATGGTATTTATCTGCGATAGTAGGGTATCCAACTGTGTTGTTTCACCTCTCGAGGGTTTTTGTATAATATGTAAATTTCTCTGGCTTACAGGGTGTACTACTTTTCCGAGTTGAAGTCACCGTAGAGCAGAGGTATGCATGTCCGCCTTTGAACTCCTGGGTTCGAATCCTGACGGGACCATTAGAAAAAATTTTCATCTGTAGTTTTCCCCTCCTAATGCTGGAAACATTTGTGAGGTACTATGCCATATAAAACTTCTCTACAAAGAGGTGTCGCACTGCGGCACGCCGTTCGGACTCGGCTATAAAAAGGAGGCCCCTTATCATTGAGCTTAAACTTAAATCGGACTGCAGTCATAGAAATCTGAAAAGTTTGCCCCTGTTCCTTAATGAAATGTTCATGGGCAAATTTTCATTTGAGTCGCAGATCAATATTTCAAGGTATAACAAACGGAATGAACATCTAGTCTAGTGCACCCACATCCTAATTTTTGCCTCTAAGGGTTTAAATAAATCAAATACATAACTCAAAACTTCAACTTTTCAAAATCTAAAAAACTTTACGAACTTTTGTGTTCAATGAATGCTGTCTTTAGTAGACACTATCCACTGTATCATAGTTTTGTGAAGGGAAATGAGTTTTCAATTAAACAACACCATATGAGTGGGGTTGGGAGGGGCTCTCACAAAAATGTTCATTACGTTCCGAGTGCAGATTGTTATTGTTTTCATTAACTTTTCGATTTGATTCATACCAACCAAATGTTGATGTGGACCATAAGTTGCAGGGTATGGTGTGATAGAGGTATGTATGTGTGTAACTGTATATTGTCGATTGTAGATATTAGCGTGGAGTTAGCATAAATAAATAAAAGCGGCCGGGTCGAATCTTTGGAACCCACCACCATGGATTCTGCTAAGAATGTATACAAAATAAATTTAGTTGAAGGCATTCATTTATTCTACATACCAACCTTCTGCCAAACCAGCAAAAATTAAAGCTTCTACTAACCGAACAGGGGTAATCGAGAGATCGGTTTATATGGACGCTATAACAGGTTATAGACCGATTTCAAGCGTTCTTAACCCAGTAGTTGGAAGTCATAACAGAGCAAATCGGACGAAAATTGCTGCTTGTAAGAGCTGAAGAAGTCAATTCTGGAGATTGGATTTAAGGGGAGCTATATCAGGTTATAGACCGATTCGGACCGTACTTGACACCGTACCTGGTTGGTAGTCGCAACCGAACACCGCATGTAAAATTTCAGCCAAATCGGGAAAATTGCAGCAGGGGCTCAAGAAGTCAAATCGGGAGATCGGTTTATATAGGAGCTATATCTAAATATGAAACGATATGGCCCATTTGCAATGCCTAACGACCTACAACAATATTAAGTATCTGTGCAAAATTTCAAGCGTTCGACCGCTATCGTGATTTCGTCACACGGACGGACGGACATGGCTAGATCGACTAAGAACGTCGAGACGATCTAGAATATATCTACTTTATGGGGTCTCAGACGAATATTTCGAGGTGCTACAAACGGAATGACTAGATCAAACTACCACCATCCTATGTTGGTGGGTATAGAAAGCATAAAAATGTTTACAATAAACAAGACACAAAATCAAAACAGTGTTGCTGCATTACCCGAAGACCATACACACAATACCCTACACAGATGTATATTGCCATACTCATGAGTGTATGTCTGTGTGTGTGTGTGTGTGTGTTTCTGTATGATTATGCGGGTGTGGTGTTTATGCAAGTATTTGATGCATGTGAATTTGCAACAGCTGTTGCTTACGGCCAAAAATTATGTACCAATTTTTTTGGAGTGTAAATACAAAAACTTTTCCCATGCTCATGCTACTCGAACAGAGCAGATTTAAAATGTTTTCATTTTCGCTTAAACAACAACATTCTGGCAAGCGAAACTCGAAAGACAAACATAAGAATATTTTAAAAACTATGCATAATTTACTAAGTTTGCAGCACAAGATAGCTGCTACCACCAACACAAGGGGAGTGTAAATTTTGTTCCCATTAACTGATCTCCATGCTCTGGACATAAATGATGTTCAATCGATTTGGTAATATGATGCAGGAGTGAAATAATCCAGAAAATATGGTAGAATCAACCACGACCGAAGGGAAAAAATTTATACAAGTATTTAGTTTGACATCCTTGAGAAAATCCAAACTGTGAATGAGAATGGAATAGAATTGAAAGATTCATTCAACTTAACACGCAGAAACCCTCCAAACATTTGGGTATTAATTTCTCACTCCCTCTTTGAAATTACAATTTTTAGGTACTAAAACAACAAAATACTTTACTATCGGCATTCTATCATTCATGTTCCACTAAATAGTTTCATATCATATCTAGAAGCTCAAGAAGTCAAGATCCCAGATCGGTTTATATGGCAGCCATATCAGGTTATGAACCGATTTGAATCTTATTTAGCACAGTTGTTGATAGTTATAATAGAATGCGTCATGCAAAATTCAGCCAAATCGGATAGGAATTGCGCCCTCTAGAGGCTCAAGAAGTCAAGACCCAAGTCGGATAAGTATTGCGTCCTCTGGAGTCTCAAGAAGTCAAGACCCAACATCGGTTTATATGACAGCTATATCAGGTTATGGACCGATTTGAACCATACTTTGCACAGTTGTTAGATATCATAACAAAATACTTCGTGCAATATTTCATTCAAAACGGATAAGAGTTGCGCTCTCTAGTGCCGCAAGAATTCAAGATTCAAGTTCGGTATATATGGCAGCTATATCAGGTTATGAAATGATTTGAACCATACTTGACACAGTTGTTGAACATCATAACAAAACACGTCGTGCAAAATTTCATTCCAATCGGATAAGAATTGCGCACTCTAGAGGCTCAAGAAATCAAGACCCAAGATCGGTTTATATGGCAGCTATATCAGGTTATAGACCGATCTAAACCATACTTTGCACTGTTGTTGGAAGTGATACCAAAACACCACGTGCAAAATTTCAGTCAAATCGGACCAGAATTGCGCCCTCTAGAGACTCAAGACCCAAGATCGTTTTATATGGCAGCCACATCAAAACATGGACCGATATGGCCCATTTAAAATCCCAACCGACCTACACTAATAAAAAGTATTTGTGCAAAATTTCAAGCGGTCAGCTTTTTTCCTTTGAAGGTTAGCGTGCTTTCGACAGACGGACGGACATGGCTGGATCGGCTTAAAATTACATGACAATCAAGAATATATATACTTTATGGGTTCTCAGAGGAATATTTCTAGGAGTTACAAACAGAAAGACGAAATTAGTATACCCCCCTCCTTTGGTGGAGGGTATAAAAATGATATTGGCTCTAACAGCCAAAAAAAACTTGGAAAAATAAGAATTTACTCTTCATTTTAATGACGCATTTAATCGAATTTTTACCTTTTTGTAGTCCCTTTTTAGTCCCTCGTTTTCTCCCGTACCGAGATACCAATTAGACTAAAAATTGATATCGCCTGAGGTGGTTTTCTACTTCCTTGAGTGCTGATTTAGTGACTCGTACGACAGAAAGTGTTTGCAGGGAAGGGAGAACTATTAAAGTCATCAGCTTAAGCGCAGTTATGCAATCCTCGGCGAAGGTCTAAAATTGTTGACGCCTTGTATAGCTTTTCTTAAGTTAAGTTACAAGTCGCAATTTTGGGGCTCGAGAAGCCAAATGGGGAGATCGGTATATATGTGTGCTATATCCAAAATGAACCGATATGGCCCGTTGGCAATCCCCAACGACCAACATCAATATTAAGAATCCGTGCAAAATATCAAGCGGCTAGCTTTACGCGTTCGACCGCTATCGTGAATTCGACAGACGGACATGGCTACTTCGAGTCTGAATGTTGAGACGATGACGAATATCCACTTAATGGGGTCCTAGGGTGTTACAAACGGAATGACTAGATTGGTATATCCCGATCCTATGGTGGTTGGTATGATAATCAATTTTCACATGATGCGTGCGGACAGGGGAGTTTTGGACCCATGTATTCCACAGGGTAGAAAGGCCTACAGGAATAGTTGGAGTGTTCACCGAATAATCTATTAGTCGCCAACTTGCACCGAATCCGTTGGGGCATGGGAATTTATGGTTTCAGGTATAAACCGCAGTAAAAAGTATCACAAATTTTGACCACAATGATATTTGACAAGCCATACAAGAGAGTACTTGGAGTGTTCGAAGGAGAAATACTTTATAAGATCTAATGATAATCAATCTGTTTCTTGTGGTTAATTGCTTTCTACTAAGGCTGAAACTTAGGCAAGGCAGAGCTTCTACAATATTATCCATCTTCTATATCAAAAAAATTTAAAGATTTGAGCCGAAGTTAACGATCTTTATTTAAAGATGTGCAATTGTTCTACTTTTTAAGCAAAGATTTTTTTTTTTTTTGGTGAACACTTTTTTAAATGACATTACCAAATGGTTACCCCAAATAGCAATTCCGTAGATCCTTAAAATAGAATTTTTGCAATAAAAATCACAATGAGAGTCAACTATTAAATGAAATGAGAAGAAGTCAGTGATCGGAGTTCTAAACGGAAGGTTGCGTCTATTAGTATGTACGGACGGAAATTCTAGGATAAGATCTTTTTTTTAAGATTCACTTCCTACGTTCGCAGTTATTAAAAAAATTTCTTATAATATTTTTTGTGTGTTCCAATTTTCTACTCGCATCAAAATTACTCTTAGTTTCTCTTTCAATTTAAAGATACAACTTAAGTCTGTATGCACCTCAAACTAGCTCAAATTTTGTTTAAAAATATCAAAACACTTAAATCATCACCCTGTAACGGAATGCCCTTATTTGTACTCCGACAATCGTTGAAACTCACTAATAAAGCCGTCTTGTTGTGAATGTCTGTCTGTGCCGACATTGCATTGCTTTTGGGGTTATCCATCCATACATCTCACTATCGATTTTAGCTTGTTATGACAAATGGCCGAGCCATGAATAACTGCAAACTTGCCATTTGCTTTATGAGTGTGCAAAGACAAAGGAGATAACTCCACCTAATTCCAACTGCGACACGGGAGATATTCTATCGCACATTGCACATCTATCGGTCGCTTGGTCGGTCATAACTTTGTTGTCCCCTCATAGTAGAGTACTAAACGGCATGCCAACGATGATGATGATGATGACTGCCGCTGCCGGCTAGGCTGACTGGGTTGCCTGGTATCTTGATTTGCTTTCTGGCGTTCTGTTTTCTCGTTGCCTTCCATTTATGTGTTCTGTGTGTATGATTCGATTTTGCAGCTTTTCATTTGGCTGAGTTAGGATTTAGATTTGGATTTAGTTCCATGGCTCGTTAGGTTTGATGGTTTATTTGTTTGCCGGCCTAGGCAAGCACAAAGTCAGCCTAGGCCCCACAGCCAATATGGTGGGTGGGGGGGGGGACACTTTGATTGGTAATCGATGTGAGTCATAAATTTGAACATTACCTAGACTGCGACTCCATAGGAATGGAGTGAAGTGAAGTGATTTAGCATGGCGTGCCACTTTGACTTTGGTGTCTTTGTCAGCTTGACTGGACGGACTGGTTGGTTGACGTTAGCTTGGCTTATTCATGCCACATACAACGATCGATCGATCGACCCAAGTTTGTGGCTCATTCACAAATTGTTGTATTACTCAGTTGTCAACGTGCGTTTTGAATGACTGTATGGTGAGTGGAGGGGTGGGAGCAGCCGCTTGAGGCTTACACCGAGTTGTTCTATCGCTTCACGTGTTGTCATGTCTGAGAAATTAATTCAATAAACATTTCATTGATACGTAATTTATCAAAAAACAAATTGCTCCCAAAAAGCCAGCAACAACGATTCCATGCACAACCAACAACCAATGCTTCACAAGCCAACCAACTTTTGAGACATGAAGACCGATAGACACACCGAGGAGGCAACAAGAAAAGTCACACAGCTGCAACGTCACAACATTTATGGATTTATATTTTGGCAGACAAGTTGTCAACATTTCAAACCATGTCCGTCTGTCTAACCGTGTGTCTGTCCCTATGATTTGCTTAAATCGGCCTTTAAAGTAATCGTATGCCTTGGATGCATAAATCTCCCCCCAAAAATATAGAAATTTATTTCTAACTACGCAGAGGATTGTTGAAACATTACTCATGCTAACCCTTTACCCTTTTGTGACAATTCCTCAAAAATTCCCCGATTAAGTTGACTGCCTCAATCCAAGGTTGGGTAAATTACTTGGAATTGTAAACCCCCCATTAAGCATTGAACGAACCTTCGTATCATAATTTTTCGTTGAGTATGTAATGAACTTAATTAGCATTTAAGATTATCGCCATGTCAACTGAATGTCAATCCAAATCATAGGCTGATGAAAGAAGATCCGTTCAGGTATTCCATATCAAAACTTCAATATGACTTCATGCAGATTAATTGGTCATGAACGCAAAATACATTGTCATAAAAAATGTCCGGTAGAGTAGAGTAGAGTAGAGTAGAGTAGAGTAGAGTAGAGTAGAGTAGAGTAGAGTAGAGTAGAGTAGAGTAGAGTAGAGTAGAGTAGAGTAGAGTAGAGTAGAGTAGAGTAGAGTAGAGTAGAGTAGAGTAGAGTAGAGTAGAGTAGAGTAGAGTAGAGTAGAGTAGAGTAGAGTAGAGTAGAGTAGAGTAGAGTAGAGTAGAGTAGAGTAGAGTAGAGTAGAGTAGAGTAGAGTAGAGTAGAGTAGAGTAGAGTAGAGTAGAGTAGAGTAGAGTAGAGTAGAGTAGAGTAGAGTAGAGTAGAGTAGAGTAGAGTAGAGTAGAGTAGAGTAGAGTAGAGTAGAGTAGAGTAGAGTAGAGTAGAGTAGAGTAGAGTAGAGTAGAGTAGAGTAGAGTAGAGTAGAGTAGAGTAGAGTAGAGTAGAGTAGAGTAGAGTAGAGTAGAGTAGAGTAGAGTAGAGTAGAGTAGAGTAGAGTAGAGTAGAGTAGAGTAGAGTAGAGTAGAGTAGAGTAGAGTAGAGTAGAGTAGAGTAGAGTAGAGTAGAGTAGAGTAGAGTAGAGTAGAGTAGAGTAGAGTAGAGTAGAGTAGAGTAGAGTAGAGTAGAGTAGAGTAGAGTAGAGTAGAGTAGAGTAGAGTAGAGTAGAGTAGAGTAGAGTAGAGTAGAGTAGAGTAGAGTAGAGTAGAGTAGAGTAGAGTAGAGTAGAGTAGAGTAGAGTAGAGTAGAGTAGAGTAGAGTAGAGTAGAGTAGAGTAGAGTAGAGTAGAGTAGAGTAGAGTAGAGTAGAGTAGAGTAGAGTAGAGTAGAGTAGAGTAGAGTAGAGTAGAGTAGAGTAGAGTAGAGTAGAGTAGAGTAGAGTAGAGTAGAGTAGAGTAGAGTAGAGTAGAGTAGAGTAGAGTAGAGTAGAGTAGAGTAGAGTAGAGTAGAGTAGAGTAGAGTAGAGTAGAGTAGAGTAGAGTAGAGTAGAGTAGAGTAGAGTAGAGTAGAGTAGAGTAGAGTAGAGTAGAGTAGAGTAGAGTAGAGTAGAGTAGAGTAGAGTAGAGTAGAGTAGAGTAGAGTAGAGTAGAGTAGAGTAGAGTAGAGTAGAGTAGAGTAGAGTAGAGTAGAGTAGAGTAGAGTAGAGTAGAGTAGAGTAGAGTAGAGTAGAGTAGAGTAGAGTAGAGTAGAGTAGAGTAGAGTAGAGTAGAGTAGAGTAGAGTAGAGTAGAGTAGAGTAGAGTAGAGTAGAGTAGAGTAGAGTAGAGTAGAGTAGAGTAGAGTAGAGTAGAGTAGAGTAGAGTAGAGTAGAGTAGAGTAGAGTAGAGTAGAGTAGAGTAGAGTAGAGTAGAGTAGAGTAGAGTAGAGTAGAGTAGAGTAGAGTAGAGTAGAGTAGAGTAGAGTAGAGTAGAGTAGAGTAGAGTAGAGTAGAGTAGAGTAGAGTAGAGTAGAGTAGAGTAGAGTAGAGTAGAGTAGAGTAGAGTAGAGTAGAGTAGAGTAGAGTAGAGTAGAGTAGAGTAGAGTAGAGTAGAGTAGAGTAGAGTAGAGTAGAGTAGAGTAGAGTAGAGTAGAGTAGAGTAGAGTAGAGTAGAGTAGAGTAGAGTAGAGTAGAGTAGAGTAGAGTAGAGTAGAGTAGAGTAGAGTAGAGTAGAGTAGAGTAGAGTAGAGTAGAGTAGAGTAGAGTAGAGTAGAGTAGAGTAGAGTAGAGTAGAGTAGAGTAGAGTAGAGTAGAGTAGAGTAGAGTAGAGTAGAGTAGAGTAGAGTAGAGTAGAGTAGAGTAGAGTAGAGTAGAGTAGAGTAGAGTAGAGTAGAGTAGAGTAGAGTAGAGTAGAGTAGAGTAGAGTAGAGTAGAGTAGAGTAGAGTAGAGTAGAGTAGAGTAGAGTAGAGTAGAGTAGAGTAGAGTAGAGTAGAGTAGAGTAGAGTAGAGTAGAGTAGAGTAGAGTAGAGTAGAGTAGAGTAGAGTAGAGTGGAGTAGAGTAGAGTAGAGTAGAGTAGAGTAGTAAATGTGGCTTTTATGGACCTAAGATCCTAAATCTGAGGATCGGTCTATATGGGGGCTATATGAAGATATAGTCCGAGTAGAGTAGAGTAGAGTAGAGTAGAGTAGAGTAGAGTAGAGTAGAGTAGAGTAGAGTAGAGTGGAGTAGAGTAGAGTAGAGTAGAGTAGAGTAGAGTAGTAAATGTGGCTTTTATGGACCTAAGATCCTAAATCTGAGGATCGGTCTATATGGGGGCTATATGAAGATATAGTCCGATATAGCCCATCTTCAAACTTAACCTGCTTATGAACAAAAAAATAGGTCTGTGCAAAATTTCAGCTCAATATCTCTATTTTTAAAGACTGTAGCGTGATTTTAACAGACAGACGGACGGACATATCTAGATCGTCTTAGATCAAGAATATATATACTTTATAGGGACGGATATGGATATTTCGTTGTGTTGCAAACGGAATGACAAAATGAATATACCCCCATCCTTCGGTGGTGATCAAATCACCTCACAACCATAGAGTTTCGGCAAAAACCGTTAGTTTGAGTGACACACAAACCATAAGCAAAGTTAATTATAGAAAATTATCGCCGAAGATGAAAAGTAGTGCATCTACATCAAGATGACACAAACGAGGGTCAACGCAGAGACGCCCAAGTCAAGGATCATTCGGTATCTTGGGGTAAAGTGTTTTTCAATAGGGACAACTTTCAATTTAATTTGTGAACGCACTCTTACACTAATCATTGATCTGCCACAGTCAATTTATTCAGTAACCTGTCGGGCGGTGCCGACTGTATAACACCCTACACCTACCCTATAAGTACAATGGGGGAGCTATATCTGATTCTGTGAGCAAATATCTTCAGACTGTAATAAATACGGTTGACAAATGACAACATTATTGCAAGTTATCCAAAATCTAACGTACATATATATGGGAGCTATATCTAATTCTGAACCGATTTCGAACAAACTTCTCAGATAATGTGGTAGTCATCGAGGAAAGCGTAGTGCAAAATTTTGGCATGATTGGTCAAACAATGGGCTTGTAGTGGCTGTAGGGATGAAAATCTGGCGATATACATATATGACAGCTATATCTAAATCTGGGCCGATTACAATAAACTTCACCAGTAATATCGAGAGTCGTAAGAAAAACCTTCCTGTGAAATTTCGAGAGAACCGGTTAAAAAATGAGCACTTTCTTGCAATATTTCTCAAAATCGGACGAACATATATATGGGAGCTATATTTAAATCTCGACCGATTTTTATGAAATTCACCAGTAATATTGAGAGTCATAAAAAAGTCCTTCAAATTTCGAGAGAATCGGTGAGCAAATGACCATTTTATTGCATAATTACTGAAAATCGGAAGAACATATATATGGGAGCTATATCCAAATCTGAAGCGATTTTTCCAAATTTCAATAGGCTTCGTCTCTAGACCGAGAAACATGCCTGTGCCAAATTTAAAGACGGATGAAAACTGCGACCTGTACTGTACATGGACAGACAGACGAACGTAGAGACAGACAGACAGACGGACATTGCTAAATCGAATCAATGGGTCTATCTTTCTTCCCTTTGGGTGTTACAAACAAATTCACTAAGTTATAATACCCTGTACCACAGTAGTGGTGTAGGGCATAAAAATGGTCCATTCAATTGGCGCCTCATTCGTGCGATTTCCTTTGGAGTTACGTCAAGTCATTGGTCTATGCCAACAAGCCGACGACGTTTGAAGAGCTCAGAGCCATCATTGAACTCTGAGTTCTGGAAATAGCTACCATTTCGGCTGAAATGTGTGATCGAGTCATCGAAATTTGCCTCCAATGTATTGACAGATGCAAACGTGCCCGCGGTGGCCATACGAACGAAGTCGAGTTCCATTCATAAATGTTTTGATTGTACTTCAAGCTGATAATAAAGTTTCTGAAATCTCTCAAAGGGTTTATGTGTTATATTTTACGTATTGGAAAATCCAATATTAGGAGATTTCCTGAAAACAACAGACGGATAGATGAGGACCTTTACGTAAACCAATTGCATAGAGGACGATTTACAGCTAGTATGTGAATGAAATGGAATATTACCCGTAACAAAGGGTGGTGTCAATGCCCAACCCATCATCCTATTGCATTAGTAATACTAACGCTTGCGGCAATAAAAATCAGATGAAGATACACAAACCCATTGGCAGGTGTAAAAGGTTTCTAAGTATTTTGGGCCTAAATTGAGCACCTTCCAATTCCAAATATTAACATACTAAACATCCCCAAAGGCATCTTAAGGAGGGGTCGAAACATGTTTCCATCAATAATGGGTAAGTAATTAAGGAATTTGAAGGAGCAACAACTCGAGAAGATTAATTTCTATGCCTTTCCTGCAGAACACGATAAATTGGCAAAGGATAAAACGAAACCAGGTCTATGCTAGCAACTCTTTTGCTCTGAAGCACCCACCACTGCACACGTGTATCTGCAACCCGTTTGCCCTCTTTTCGGAAATCCATACAAAGTTGTCCATATCAATTCCATTTTCCTTCTCAAAACAACCACAAGTCACTCTGAGGCTTTTTTCCTTGCTTTCGGATTTCCATGTTTTCATGTTATTTGTTGGTTTTGTTTTTTGCTGGTTGGGGCCCAGATACTGTCTGCCAAATTTAAAGGGGACCAAAGCGATGGGCAGTAAGATGAGCAAATGTTGGCTGGTCCATTACCATTGCATTAAAATGTCAGTCTGTCAAGCTCAGCAGCACAAATCATTTTTTGATACGCATTCTCTGGCCACTGAGTTTTGGAATTGGCCGTTGGGATGATGTGTATAGCCAGCCTTCAATCCATTACCTTCCCCCCGCTTTTCCATCCTCTCCCTCGGGTGAAGGCCAATTTACTAAACCACTGCCTGTGGCAGATTCGCTGTCATTTGCGTCTTGATTCTGTGACCAGGTTGTTGGTAAGAAGCGGGTGTCGGAGCATTTGGCACCACTATTTCAAAAGTCATTTTTAATCAATTTCGCAACACAACGAAGCTTAAGCAAAAATTGATTAATTTATCAAATTCTAACAGAACCAACGAAACAAAAAAAAAAAACCCCCCAAAACTCCAACATACAAAAAAGAATTTTCTTAATTTGCCATGTGGCGTAACAGGAAACATGCGTCTGTCTAGCTGTTGTTGTTTTTTTTTTTTTTTTTTTTTTACAACAACTACTAACGAAATGTTCTTGCTACAAAACCATCACCCAATGAAATGACGATAATAGATAGGAGCTCTGAATGGCAAACTGGCTGGCATACCCTTAATGTCATAATAAATGTCCGGTTTTTTTTTTTTTAATCCCCCCACACCCATACACATGCACGCACGCATTACCAATGATGATCTTGGGTTTTTACTTCTCTTTCATTAAATCTGCTAAACTGCAAAGTTTGCGTACTGCTGGGTTTACCATATCAGGGGCGGGGTATCACCAATTAACTTGCAATCAAAAGAAGTTATGGTTGAAAGTTGATCTATATGCTGGTGTCTGGTTGCAACTGTTTGCCGTTGCAACAACAGACACTTGCGATTTGCTGGCAAAACATGTTGCCTTTTTACCAACACGCAATGTTGCATTTTCAGATAAATCAATTGAATATTAAGCGGAAACTTCGCCAGCAATTACGTATATGGCTATCGGTATTAGGATGAGAATGGTGAGAAAGACACACAAGAACTAATGAGGATTTAATATGGGGAATAAAGTGCTAATGTTGAGAAAACAAGTAAACGCGTGCTAAGTGTGCCACCACCATGGATTCTGCAAAAAATTTATACAAAATAAATTTGGTTGAAGGGCATACAATTTTATTCTACATATCAAACTTCTGTCAAACCAACAAATATTAAAGCATCAAGGAACCGAACAAGGATGATTGAAAGACTGACTTGGAACGTATTCGTCAGAGTTGTTGGAAATCACAATACGGACAAATATTCCGGCGTGTAAGGGCCCAAGAAGTTAAATCTCGAGATCGGTTTATATGGGAGCTATATCAGGTTATTGACCGATTTTGACCTTACTTGGCACAGTTGTGGATAGTCTTATCAGAACACCACATGCTAAATTTCAGCTAAATCGGATAAATTATGTGGGAGATCGGTTTATATGGGAGCTATATCCAAATCTGAATCGATATGGGCCATTTACAATCCCCAACGACCTACATCGATATAAAGTATCTGTGTAAAATTTCAAGCGTCTAGCGCGTTCGACCGCTATCGTGATTTCGACGGACGGACGGATATGGCTAGATCGACTCAGAGCATCGATACTATCATGAATATATTGGTTTGCCCAAAAAGTAATTGCGGATTTTTTAAAAGAAAGTAAATACATTTTTTACACTTTTTTCTAAAGCAAGCTAAAAGTAACAGCTGATAACTGACAGAAGAAAGAATGCAATTACAGAGTCATAAGTTGTGAACAAATTTGTCAACGCCAACTATATGAAAAATGCGCAATTACTTTTTGGGCAACCCAATATTTAGGATATCCAATTGTTGGACCAAGTGCTAGGGGGACCACCCCAAGCCCCAAAACACCCCTAAATCGGATATATTTACCGACGATGGCAATATGGGACTCAAATGAAAGGTATTTGAAAGGTATACTTTATAGTAATACTTTTAAGGCCGTAGAAGCAACAATTTCCGTAATGTTGTATAAGTATAATTGTATAAGTCCTATAGATTAAAGGTATTATGTAGACTCGGTGGGGTAGGGTATTATATAGTTGGCTCTGTCCGACTTTTGCCTTTCCCTACTGGTGTTATTGTAAAGCAGTAGCTTGTTTTAGGTTGAAACCCTTCTAACTTTAAGTGGCCTGTACAGTACAGTAAAGAGATCGCGATTTCGAAGCTTACCAAGCTTCATTATCAGTCCATTTTGCGAACAGAATGGACCAAAAATGGGCTGATGATGAAGCTTGGTCAGCTTTGAAATTGCGATCTCCATAGCCTTAATAGCAACTACACTCTTTAAAAAAGGGTTTTTATTTTGCCTTCTATTCCGAAAAGAAACAAAAACAAACCCTATTGGCTTCAGCTGGACAAGAAAATTCAAAGAAGGTTCTAAATTTCTTAAAATTGCTTTGAAAATTTCACAGCAACTTTCTAAGATGACTTTGACTTTCGATGTCTTCATCACTTCAAACATGGCCTTTTTCATTGGTTCCTTTGCATTTGTGCATAGATTTTTTTGTAAAGATATGAATATTTCTAAAAGAAATTTACATAAATTAAGAGACCATGGATGGCGTGATAGAATTTCCTTTTTCTGTTTGTGGGTTTTTTTGCTACAACTCTCAATGAAAATATAGAAATGAAACGAAATCCACTTTCTAATCACACCTCTCTGTCCAGAAGCAACATTTCTCAAAAAAAAAAAAAAAAAAACAGAAAAAAACGCCATGAAGCATTGTGATGACTGACTACCTGCAATTCCAGATTTGGACAGCAGAGCATGTAGTGTGTCTTTCTGTCTGTCCGTCAGCCTGTTTGATTGTTGTTAACTCCAGTTTTAAATATCATTCTTTCATTTCGATTTAAAACATCATATTCACATCATCAATCATAACCATGAGTTCTGCTCTGCACCATGCTTCTGCGCTCTCTGACTTGGTTGCTTCTTTGGAAATAACCATGAAAGGTAGCCAGCCAGCCAGCCAGTCAGCCACAAAAGCAAACCAAACGAAACGAAGCGAAAGATGTAATGTCAGTGTCTAAAAGCGTTAATCTGCTGTTCATACATTCCAAGTGAGCGCAAACAGACTTTTGATATCTTTTGGGAAGACATTTAATTATAATAATCACATCGAAATATAGGATTATGGTTGACACAATAAACCAATCAACCGGCTTCGCTGTTGGAACGCGAGTTCTGGCGCAAGTCCACACATTAGTTGTTATCCAAAGACTTAACGAGTTATTCGCACAACAGAAAACAAATGTATGGCTTGAACTGCACCCAGAGAAATCATTTGTTGGAATTCGATTATAAGAACAATGAGATAATAATGTCAAAGCAATTTCAATTGTTTGATTATTTTTATAGTTCAGTCGCTATCTTAACCACGATACAATAAATAGGGTTAAAAGAAGACCCAACTAACCGATATATCAGTTCCATCAATCATTCCCATAAGAAATAAATTCGTTTTGCTTCTGCCAATTGTATCAACAACGTTTTATTTTCTGCAGTACCATCAAAGAGTTGGCACAACACCCTTACTGTAGTTTTGCTTTTTACCCTACCGGTAGTTGTGTTAACTATCCTTCCGGCAGCAAGTACTACATATAAAATCTTCACATATCACTGAAGAATTCGGCAGCCGAGGTTCGAGTCCCCCGGCAGGAACAATTATGAAATTAATAAACAAAACAAGTAAGAGCGTGCTAAGTTCGGCCGGGCCGAATCTTATATACCCTCCACTGATCGCATTTGTCGAGTTCTATGCGCGGTATCTCTTTTTAGACAAACATAGAATATTAAATAAGAACTGTTGTGCTATTGGAGCTATATCAAGTTATAGTCCGATTCGGACCATAAATGAATGGTGAACATTGTGTAATATTTCAGTTCATTCGGATAAGAATTGCGCCTTGTAGGCGCTCAAGAAGCAAAATCGGGAGAGAGGTTTACATGGGAGCTGTATCAAGCTATTGATCGATTCAGACCATATTAGACACGTATGTTGAAGGTCATGAGAGAAGTCGTTGTACAAAATTTCAGCTAAATCGGATGAGAATTGTGCCCTCTAGAGGTGCAAGTAATCAAGATCCCAGATCGGTTTATATGGCAGCTATATCAGGGTTTATATATCGATTTACACCATACTTAGCACAGTTGTTGGAAGTCATAACAAAACACCTCACCTCATTTCAGCCGAATCGGATGAGAATTGCGCGCTCTATTGGCTGAAGAAGTCAAGATCCAAGCTCGGTTTATATGACAGCTATACCAGATTATGAACCGATTTGAATCATACTTAGTACAGTTGTTGAAAGTAATACCAAAACACTACGTGCCAAGTATGGTTCAAATCGGTTCATAATCTGGTATAGCAGTCATATAAACCGAGCTTGGATCTTGACTCTTGAGCCAATAGAGCGCGCAATTCTCATCTGAAATGAAATGAGGTGAGGTGTTTTGTTATGACTTCCAACAACTGTGCTAAGTATGGCGCAAATCGGTTCATAACCTGATATAGCTGCCATATAAACCGAACTGCGATCTTGACTTCTTGGGCCTCTAGAGGCCGCAATTCTCATCCGATTTGACAGAATTTTTGTACAACGGCTTCTCTCATGACTTTCAACATACGTGTCTAATATGGTCTGAATCGATCAATAGCTTGATACAGCTCCCATATAAAACTATCTCCCGATTTTGCTTAGTCTTAGGACGAAAGAAAATCCTCTCTTGTCAGAGGGTGGCAATACTGCCTTGCTTACCTGTGTGTAGGACTGTTTCGAAAGATGCACTACAGGTATTGCTTGGCGCGCCCCCGCTTGGTTTACTCGTGAGTCACATGGCCGCTCTGTATAGTGTGAAAAAGGGAATTCCATTAATGCGTGAGGATTGGCTCTCCGCTTCGGAGCTTGCAGATGGGGATGTTAGACCGCTCAAGGCACTCCGTTTTGGAGCGTCTTGATGATAGGTGGAGAACGAGATGGACGAACAGTGACAATGGTCGGGTGGCTTACGAATTTATTCGCGACGCGACGTTCGTACGAGACCGCCCGGACTTTGGCTTTGGCCTAAGTCTCGGACTGACGGGACATGGTTCCTTCAATGCATTTTTGCATCAGAGGAATTTGTCCGCGACTGATTTGTGCGACTGTGGGAGATCTGAGGACTGAAGGCATGTACTGACTTAGAGACTTAGGCGCGATAGGGATTAGCGAGGCGGTGTGGAATTTCAGTAGGGCCCTTGAGGACGAGACGACTGTTGCAAGGCTGGCCACCTTTTCTTAGTATTTCTTAGGAGGCGGACAAGACTTAGTGGAGGGATGATTACACGCTAGTTATCCATAACGAGGTGTTGCTGTGCTCGTGCAACCGAGTGATTTGGTGCTGCGCATGACATGGCCTGCCCATAGTTGGTTTCCATAGCTGTTGTGGTTGTGTTCGGTCACCCGTGAGGGTGGCCGCGTTGATTGTAAAGTCCCACGTTGATGCTGATATGTGTGGCCTAGCCCGTTAGGGGTGCCGTGTTCTGTTTGTGTTGTGTATATCGTCCCGTTGTATGTTTGATGCATACTTTTGTATGCTGGCTTGGGGTCGGCTTAGGGCGATTCTTTTCATTGGGGTTCAACTGGTAGTAGTTTTTTAAGTCTACGAAGTCTGACCGGATACTTTAATCTAGCACCACGGGTGTCAGGAGCCCCTGGAACTTTGGTTCCAGCCTGACAATGGTGAGGCTTCAGTAGGGAGCAACGCGGTGGCTGTGGTTTGTACCCAAATCGCGGGTAGAGCATAAGCACGGCGTGGAGTTGCGTTTTCAACCGGTTGTCGTGACCCATAGATCGGAAGGAGTTTTAGGTAGTGCTCCGTTCCTAAACAAGGAGGTGAACACGTCCAAATAAGTGGGATCAAATTGATACTCATGTGTGGGTTACCACATGTGGGGGCGTTGGTAGACGCATTGTATTCACCCTTGGGCCTTGGGCCGTGATGGCAGGTATCTGCGTTAAACTCGACATTTGTGTACAGAAATGCTTAATGCTCTGTATCATAATTAAGGAAATGATGTCGGTAGGCTAGAGGATGCGTGAAAGACTGCCAAACATGATGAGAAAAAAAATTGATTGAGGCAACAAATCTGTTTTCTGGGTGTGAGCATTGGGACGTCTGCTGAGTCTGGTGTCTTATTTCTTTTAAATTTTTTTAAGGGCTTTTTTTGTAACCCTATATCATTATTGTGTGTCTGTATGATGTTTGCATTATCATTTACGTGATTTAAGGTGTTACGTTGACTCTCTATGTGGCGAGGCATTTGCAGGTCATAAATAATGAATCGATTAAATGAATGCTCGGTTTTCACATATCTCCAAGGCGAAGGAGGCGGTGGTTGACGATGGTGAAGAAGAGGATGATGATGCTGATGAGAAGACATCGAGTGAAACATCATTCGATTTTTGAACTTTAGGCAAAATGAATGAAAGCAGATGTCAGCGCGGTCAGTTCACTTAAGTCTCTATGGCAGCAACAGCAGCATCATAAGCGAATGAATAAATTCGGGTGTAAAAGTCAAAAGTGAAGGAATTCATGTAACTCCCACTTTTCGGTTAAGTGTAATTTGAAAACTTGACAGCTGCATTTGAAACAAAGCCACAAGAACTAAAGCTCGTTACAAACTATTGAAAATGGAATCATTTTCATGTCTGGGTGGGAGGAAATTAAAAAAAAAACTTTAAATTTGTGTATAAATGCATTTTGGATTTTTTTTTTTTTTTTTTTTTTTGTAAAACACTTGAGGTATGTAATTAAAAAATTAATTACTATTGTCAAAACAAATGTTTACAACCATGTTATCAATTTTGTACTTCAGCTGAAATGTAAAAATTTTCTTCTATTGATGAGTCTATATAAAGTGAGGAAGAACAACAAATTTTGGATAACATTAGCATTGTTGAAGATGCCTCATTATTATAATTGTAATTAAAAACAAGTAAGAGCGTGCTAAATTCGGCCGGGCCGAATCTTATATACCCTCCACCATGGATCGCATCTATGGAGTTCTTTGCGCAGTATCTCTTTTTAGGCAAACAAAGAATAATGAATATGAATATGGGGCAAAGAGTTTGGCTACTACAGTCCACCTCCAAATCCAATCCCTATTTCCGTCCCACGCCACATATTGGAGATGGGTGGGACGATTCAAGCGAAATTTAGTTTGTTTATAATAACTTAAATACACAAATTTTGTATCCTTATTTAGGGTGGGATATCTATGGCGTCGTCCCACCGCCAAAGCCAGCCAAATGGAATACAAACCAACAATGACAATATGTGACTCAAGTGAAAGGTATTGAGACCAGAGCACAAATCTGATTCGCGTCACCCCCAAAAACACCTCAAAACCGGACATATTTACAGACCATAGCAAAATAAGGCTCCAATGAAAGGTATTTGGGTGAAGAGCACCAATATTATATCCACATTGGTACGAAATATCTAAATGGCAGTACCAGCACTCCCAAACAGGATTTATTTCCTGACGTGACCGTATAGGGCTTAGATAAAATAAGAGAGTGAATGGAGGCACTGCGGAGCGGGCCCTGTCCAGCTTTTCTTATATATAAAAATTTATTTGTGTATGTTCGTTTGTTTGTTTGTCTGTTCTGTGTAGACTCAAAAACGGCTGAACCGATCTTCTTGAAATTTTCACAAATGGTGCATAATGATCCCGTAGTGAAAATAGGGTACTACATTTTTCAATATCCGAAGGGGGTGCGGACCTTCCCCCTCACCCGTATTTTCAGAAACTCCAGATCGCGGAGATGGGTGGTGCGATTTAAGCGAAATTTTGTGTGCTCTCTTATAGTAACCCTAGGGGGACGCCCCATTTCAAAACTTACTAAATATATATATGGACCAATCACGACAATATGGGACTCAAACGAAAGGTATTTAAGAATTAAATACGAATCTGATATCAAAATGTTTATCTCCAAATATCCCCCAAACAGGACTTATTTTCTGACCATCGCAATATGGGGCTCAAATAGAAGGTATTTGTAGAATACGAATATGATATCCAAATATGGAACCAAGTGTTTTGGGTGCCGCCCCTCCCCAAAAACACACCCCAAAGAGCACATAACACCAAAGAGCTAGCCATTGCAATATGGGGCTCCAATTTTCAGAGAAAGTCACTTAATGGCCGCCCCATCCCCCAGAACATCCCCCAAACCGGACATGTTTGCCGACTTCGCAAATATGGGGCGCAAATGAAAGGTATTTTGGAGTAGACCATGAATCTGATATCAACATTCGGGACCAACTGTCTAAGGGACGTATTTGCTCACCATGACAATTTGGGTCTTAAAGAGAGTGGAGATCTCCACAAGGCAGAAATATTTGAAACAAAAAGGGGTTGAAATGAAAGCTATTTGAGATAAGAAACGAATTTGATTTCCAACTTTGAGTACAAATAAATGATATTTAGAGTAGAACACGATGCTGATTTTTTTTCAGGGCTAAGTGTTTGGGGGACAACCGCACTCCCCGAAACACCTAAATCGGACATATTTAATGTCCAACAGGTCAATGTGGGGCTCAAATGAAAAGTATTGGGGAGTAGTGCACTTTGGGAGTAGAATACGAATCTGATATCCAAATGTAGGATATTGTATTTGCGGCACCGTCCCTTCCCTAAGGGTACAAATTTACCGATCCAATTAAAGGTATTTGAGATTACAAAACGAATATGATAACCAATTTTGGGGCCAAGTGATTGGGGTACGCCTCATCCCATAAACTTCCCTCTAACCAATGGCAATGTGGGGTTGCAATAAATGGTATTTGAGAGAAGAGCACGATGCGGAGTGGGCCAAGTGTCTGGGAACCAACTCACCCCGAAAACACCCATAAATCGGACATAGGCGATATGGGACTCAAATGTAAGATATTTGGGAGTAGATCACGAAATTCATACCCATTTTCGGCACCACGTTTCTGGGGGTCCACACCACCCGCTTAACCCACCAACCGCCGCCCTGAGAGCCTTCTTACTCCCATAATTCCCATGAGAATATCGGGGTCAAATTAAGTCTGATAAGAATGGAGTACCCGTTGAGCGAACTCATAAATCAGAAAAAGGTCATAGGGGATTCAGATAAAGGCATTTAAATTGTTTAACTGTCAGCCAAGCGATATACATACAAATTCTATTATCGTAAAGGATAATTTAAAGGATAGTTTTGTTCCATATAAAGTAAAAGAAGGCGTAGCGAAGCGGGCCCGGTTCAGCTAGAAGTTTATATTGGGTTGCCCAAAAAGTAATTGCGGATTTTTCATATAGTCGGCGTTGACAAATTTTTTCACATCTTGTGACTCTGTAAAAGCATTCTTTCTTCTGTCAATTATAAGCTGTTACTTTTAGCTTGCTTTATAAAAAAAGTGTAAAAAAGTATATTTGATTAAAGTTCATTCTAAGTTTTATTAAAAATGCATTTACTTTCTTTTAAAAAATCCGCAATTACTTTTTGGGCAACCCAATATATTCTTGACCTTCGTAAAAATCTAAGACGATCTAGCCGTACGTCTATACGTCCGTCTGTCTATTGAAATCACGCTACTGTCTTCAAAAATAGAGATATTGGGCTGAAACTTTGCTCAGTTTCTTTTTTGTCCATAGGCAGGTCTGATGTCTGAAGATGGGCTATACTGGACTAATATCAGCAGGCCTGACTAGTTTTCCCACTGGATAATTCGACCCGTCCGAACTTAATGTCTTTTTACTTGTTTGATTTGATTTTATTAAATTTTATTTATTCATTCCTTTTTGTGGCCACGAGAATCTATGAGCAAGGAGATATTGTTTAAATGAGCTCTTACCATAAAAAATAATAGAATAACCATTATTTGATAGCCCATTGTGAAGACTATGTGCACAATTTGAATAACAAAGATTTGAGATAAAAATTCTCATGGCTGGCCTTTTTTAAGGATAATCCTGTGTTTATCAACTTCATGTCCTTTTTGCATGGCCATTGAAATGATTGTTAAACTAAAGCGTAGCTATACCTGAAAATTATCATTTGGCTTAAAAGACCATCATATTCATTCTTCGATGTAGGCAATTAGCATCTACATTAGGCTCGTGTTAACATCCTTTGTGTTGCTGTGCATTGTGTGTATACATGTGTGTGTGTGTGTGTGTGTGTCTGCTAACCAGGACCTCATTAGCATGCATTCAAGCGGAAAATTGTGGAATTATACGCAGCAAAGGCGTAATGGAGCCACACACCAAATGACACCGCACTCTCTCACACTTACAGCAGCCGCGGTCGTGATCCCTTCGATGCGGGTCTCTCACTTTTCACTTTGGCGAGGAAGGCGGGATGGCGCACTTTTAAAAGTGCAACTGTGATAAGCCAATTTGCGCTGCCAAAAAGCATTCATGGCTTGCTTGGGCTCATGCATACCTGTTGTCTGGCCTAAGATCAAAATATGCGGGCATTGTCAAGGTCCGCAAAAGAAAGTCTAGCCCACAATGCGTTGCAGTGAATTGTTTTGTCATGCTTTGCCTTTCCACTTGGGGACGAGGGCATTTACTTTGGCAAACTAATTTAACAAATGCAAGACTCTAAATAAATAATTTGCTCCTTCCTCTGGTTTTGTTTTGCTTTTTTTTTTTTTGGCCAGCCATTAGCAGTAAGCCAGACGCAAATTCATTAAAATTAATTGAAACTTTTTTGTTTCGGGGGACTAGGGAGGGGGAGAAAGCATTTAAACAACACAGCAGTTAAATAAATGTTTTGGTTGGTGATTTTGTTATGCAAACAGAAGTCAAAGCCCTGATTCAAAGGAAAAAAAACTCAAATAGCGAAAAAACTACAACAAATAATTAAAGCCGTGACTGAGAGACAGGCTGTCGAAATAACTGACTGCTGTGCCTGCAATGCAAAGAGCAGAACTCTTGACAAGTTGTTGCTGCGTCAAAGAAAGCCAAACCAGAAGCAGCCAAAAAACGAAACGCCAAAAAGCGGCAATTTTGCAATATTGGCAATATGAGCTTTTCAAAATTTGCCAAAAAATTCTAAGGCATGTTTTGGCCATTAAACAAAAAAAAAAAAAAAAAATAAACACTTCAAAATGGGCAAAGACATTATTATTTATCATTTCATATCTTGGCGTTTTTAGGGGCCGAGGCACCGATTTCGATTTCGATTCCAGCACTGCTTCTTGCCATGGATTCCTCCTGGCGTTTTGGCTTCGGTTTTTGTGGTGGAACAAGCCAACACCAACCCGCCGCTCGTGCTACTTCCAGGGTTTGTTTTAAGGTCCAGCACCCCGAAACGTCAACGCCAAGCCAAGTTAAAGCAAACAAAAATCATTGGGCACACAACAACACCGCCACGTTCTTTATGAGAGCGAGAAAGATTCGATTTTGTGGTCCAATGGCCAGAATGGCGTTTTAGCACAAAATTAATGACACAGCGAACATGACAAATATTTGCTGTTTTAGCCTAAGCAATAACACATTTTTTCCAAGTGATTTTCAAGAACAGGCGCGGACCAAAGCGCGCCGAGCTTTGTATAACCACCAAGGGGAGTGAAAAACAAAAACCGTAAACAATGGCCGGCCGCACCACGACAAGAAGACGGGTATTAGACAAGTCGAATATTTAGTCATTTCGCCCATCATCAATTATAAATAAAAACCAAAATGAAAGAATGGCCCACGAAACAATTCAAAAAGAAAACGAGAAAAATTATACAAACTAACGTATCGTAAAGCCAAAGTAACCGTTAAAAAAATGATTGTTACAAAAAAAAAAACAAAAAGAGAATTCGAAAATCATTAACATTCAAACAGCTGTTGAATGCATACCAACGAACTCACACTCACACAACCAGGCCCATATGCTGCTCTGTTAAAAAAAAACATTTCGAAGGGGGGGATACAAATATTCTCCCACCCTCCTTAGAGCACCTGATCTCACAGTTTTTTCGAGGATGCCAAAAATTTGTTAAAATTTTTCACTTGAACTTCAACGCCGGCATCAACGCTCGGCTGACTGGCTGGGGCTATGATAATAGCCGCCGGAATTCTTTGGCAAAAATCATCGCTGTGGTGTGGAAAAAAATCAATTAGCGGTTTTAAATTCCATTTAAAAAACCATCACGCCTCTTTAATCACAGCGTCTTTGTATGTCTGTCCCTCCGTCCGTCCGTCCTTCTGTGATTCTGCAGCGATTTTGTGGCTTGTAATCGATACCTCGTAGCTTTTATATCAACGCATTTTTCATTTTTAAAAAAAAATCTTTTTTTTCGTTGTTACCATCAGAAAAAATCGCTTTAAATGCAAAATACTAAAACCATCATCAAAATATCAAATTTCAAAATATGCTTTTATACGGTGGAGAGCGAGCTTGAACGAATGAACTGAAACCAAAAGCAAAAAAAAAAATAATAACAGAAAGAACACCCAACCAAATGAGAAAACAGAGTGACACATGTACTAAACAAAAGTTCGTAAACCGAACAACAAGTATGACCAACCATCCATCCATCCAAGGTCCAAGCAATTGTGGGTTGTGTTATGGACTAACTGCCCAACAAACAAGTGAAAACCCGTTAAGATCGGCCCGGCCGAACTTTAGATACCCACCACCACGGGTATATATGTAAACCACCTTTCGCTGTGTCAAATTTCAGTGAAATCGGATTATAAATGCGCCTTTTATGGGGTCAAGACTTTAAATCGAGATATCGGTCTATATGGCAGCTATATTCAAGTGTGGACCGATTTTGGCCATAATGCAGAAAAATGTCAAGGGGTTTAACTTAACTCGCTGTCGCAAATTTCGGCGACATCGGACAATAAATGCGCTATATTACAGAAGTATGTGGAGGGGCTTAACACAACTCACTGTCCCAAATTTCGGCGACATCGGGGCCCAAACCCTTAAATCAAGAGATCGGTCTATATGGCTGCTATATCCAAATCTGGACCAATCTGGGCCAAATTAAAGATGTCGAGCGCCCTTACACAACTCACCGTCCCAAATTTCGGCGACATCGGGCAATAAATGCGGCTTCTATGGGCCTAAGGCAGCTATATCCAAATCTGGTCCGATCTGAGCTATAATACAGAAGTATGTGGAGGGGCTTAACACAACTCACCGTCTCAAATTTCAACAAAATCGGATAATAATTGTGACTTTTCTCGGCCTAAGACCCTAAATCGGCGGATCGGTCTATATGGCAGCTATATACAAATCTGGACCGATAAAGGCCAAATTGAAGTAGGATGTCGAAGGGCCTGAAACAACTCACTGACCCAAATTTCAACCAAAACGGATATTAAATGCGGCTTTGGGGGCTATATCAAGATATAGTCCGATATAGCCCATCTTCGAACTTAACCTGTTTATGGACAAAAACAAGAATCTGTGCAAAGTTTCAGCACAATATCTCTATTTTCAAAGACTGTAGCGTGATTTCAACGGAAAGACGGACAGACGGACGGACATGTCTACATCGTCTTAGATTTGTACGCTGATCAAGAATATATTGGGTCGGATATGGAATGGATATTCCGATGTGTTGTAAACGGAATGACAAAATGAATACACCCCCATCCTTCGGTGGTGGGTATAAAAAACAGCTCAAGAACTTTTGCCTGTGCAAGGGCAAATGCTCTCCAGGCATTCTTCTTCCTCTGCCGGCGGAGGACAGCAGCAACATGTTTGGAAACCTTATAAAATATGTTTTCCTTAACATTTTGTCATTTAATTTCTTTGTGAGTTGGTTTGTAAGTGCCAAACATAACCGAATCATAGGTTTCCATAAGCAATTAAGGAAATGAGGTGACCAGGGTTTTGAGAGAACTTTAAACAAGTAGAAAGGCATTAAATTCGGCCGGCCCCGTGCTTTCGATATCCACCACCTCAAGTATACATGTATGTTGAGCCATTTATAGGTGAAGTCCCGAAGATGTCGTGGGTAAACATCTTAACGCACAGTAAACTAGCCATCAGGGCAATAACAACAAGGACGGTAAGGTCACGAACAGTTTTGGTGTGTAAGAAGAAGATAAATGCCTTGTCTGTGGATGGCACGATCTTCCCAATGCTGGCGACTTTTGTGAGGAACTAGGACATTTGAGGAAATGGCATGGCAGCCATTTTAAAACTTCTCCCCAAAGAGGTGTCGCACTGCGGCCGTTCGGGCTTGGCTATAAAAAGGAGCTTAAACTTGAATGGGACAGCACTGGTTGATATGTGAGAAGTTTGGAATGTTCTAGGGAAAAAATGGAAGGTTAAAGATCGTAAATCGAGAGATAATTGTGTTTGGGAACTGTATCTAAATGTGATACAATTAACCACATATTCGGAAAGGATGTGTAGGTGTCTAATATAACTCATTGTACTAAATTTCAGCAAAATCGGGTAATAAATACGCAATTTGTGGATGAAAGGCCTTCAATCGGGATATCGATATATATGTCAGCTACATGCAAATATGGTCCGTAAAATACAGTGCGAAATTTCAGAGAAAACGAGTAATAAATGCGGTTGTGCACCTTTGACCTTAAATCCATCTTTATGGTTGCTGTATCAAGATATTGTTCGATCGAGACTATATTCGATATACATGTCGAGTGTCTAAGACAACTCACTGTACTAAATTGCAGAGAAATCGAGCAATGAATGCGCCTTCTTCAGACCTTATACTTTACATCGGCAGTCGCTCTATATAGGAGCTATTTCAACATATTGCCCGATTTAACTATATTCAATATGGTTATCCAGAGTCCTTAACAACTCTTTTGTGGGCATTAAACTGTAAATCGTATGTTCGGTCTATGTGGGCCTATATCAATTTATAGGCGCTAAAAGGTATCTGTGCAAAGTTTCAGCTCATTTTAGAGACTGTCTGTCGCGTGATTTCAACAGACGGTCGGACATGGCTATATGGTTTTATGATTTTACGAAGATCAAGAACATATATAAGAGTGTGTCAAAAAAAAACCAAAGGATTTTTTTTGAAGCGCATACCTTCCATTTGTTTTCCTTTTTATCCCAATAAGTAAAATACGAAATATTATGGACAAGTAAGAGCGTGCTAAGTTCGGCCTGGCCGAATCTAATATACCCTCCGCCATTGATCGCTTTTGTCGAGTTCTATGCGCGGTATCTATTTTTAGACAAACATGGAATATTGAATAAGAACTGTTATGCTATTGGAGCTATATCAAGTTATGGTCCGTAAATAAATGCTGAACACTGTAGAAGTCATTGTGTAATATTTCAGATCATTCGGATAAAAAATGCGCCTTGTAGGGGCTCAAGAAGCAAAATCGGGAGGTAGGTTTATATGGGAGCTGCATCAAGCTATTGATCGATTCAGACCATACTATGTTGAAGGTCATAAGAGAAGCCAAATCGGATGAGAATTGCGCACTCTAGAGGTTCAAGTATGGACCGGGTATATAAATCTTAAATCCTGAGTGCTTATTACTTTGGTCTCAGCTAAGCTAACCTTATGAATTAGATCTCAATGCTAAAGGCCAAAACAGAATGAGAGCGTTAAGCTTCGTTTTTGAGCGTTGTCTTAAAAAAAGGACATTAAATGCCCTGATTATTTTCATTGTGAGACATGTTAGTAGAAACTTGGAATTGCGAATTGGTCTTCTTCGTCGAAGAGGTATTTGTAACGAGAAGTGGGTGACTCAGGTATTATTGGTATTATACGAAGTGTTTTGCTTTAACTTCTAGCAACTGAATTGGCTGAAGTGTAGTATTGTATTTTGGTTTGATCATCAACAACTGTATGGTTAAAATCCGTTTATAAACTGATAGAGCTCCTATATAAACCGGCTTGACTCCTCAAACCTCCAGAGAGCGCATTTATTAAGCGATTTTCCTGAAATTTTGCATAAAGTGTTTTGTTTTGAGTTCTAACAATTACCGATTTTTATTCTTGAGCCACTATAGGGCGCAATTCTTATCCGATTTGGTTAAAAAATTGGGCAATGAATTCCATATTGGCCTCCAACAGCCAAACCAAGTATGGCTTAAATAGCATAGCGATTCTTATCCATTATCCTTTGTTTGTCATTAAGGATATATCGTCAAAAGAACATGACATATGCTATCCATGGTGGAGGGTATATGAGATTCGGCCCGGCCAAATTTAGTACGCTTTTCCTTGTTACCATATTGTTTTTCCAAAAAGTAATTGCGGATTTTTCATATAGTCGGCGTTGACAAATTTTTTCATAGCTTGTGACTCTGTAATTGCTTTCTTTCCGCTGTTACTTTTAGCTTGCTTTAGAAAAAAAGTGTAAAAAAAGTATATTTGATTAAAGTTCATTCTAAGTTTTATTAAAAATGCATTTACTTTCTTTTAAAAAATCCGCAATTACTTTTTGGGCAACCCAATATAAACTCAATGCTATGTTTACCGTGATAACGGCTGCACTCTACAGTACCATTTACCTAACTGTCTTTACATATGAAACTCCCTTGCAGTATCTAGGGTTATATTCTGTATGAAACAGGAATGATAACTTATTGCTCCGTACTCTGGTATATGAAGGGAATACCTTTGATACCCTGTACGTATATTCCGTTGTTTTCTAACGGACAATTTGTATAAGCGTAGATTCTTGACCCAGAGTTTTCCAGAATCGATCTTAAATGATACTCCTTAAATCAACCGCACTCTGAATTATTATTTCTTGAGCTGTTAACACTCGCATTGTGGAACTTTTACATTAAATTTTCTATGAAAGGATAGAGAGAAGAATTATTCCACCTCGCTTCCAAGTTCCAAGTAAACTGCTGCAAACTACGAAATGTTTCTTATATGGACAAACATGTTCCGAGAGATATCTTGCGGTAAAATATCTCTCCGTCTTTTAACAGCAACTGCCTGATAGTCGGTGGCCCCTAGACACTTTAACGAATTTGAAATGGCCAATTGTAGACCCTCAGAATCTGGTCACCCCATCCATATCCAATTACAAACCAATAAACAATATGTGTTGAAACCTTTAGTCCTCCAGCACTGTGAACTGCTCACAGAAACAACCTCCAATGCCAATGGTCAACAAACAACAACAAGAAGAAAAAACGTATCCAGAAAAAAACTAAAAAAAAACCTCAAAAGAAAGTCGTCCATAAGTTTGGTCAAGAGTGTGCGTCGTATGTAAATTATGTCTGTGGTTTGGTTAATTAATTTTCCCACAAACATGGTCAAACAACAGAGAGAAGCAGAAAAACGACCAATACAACAGCAGCCGCAGCTCCAGCCTCAGCTTCGAAAGCAATAACGAACGACACTGTCGCTTTTGGGCTATGTGGATATATGCGGAGTGGATGCCTGCCTACCTCTGCCTGCTTTCCATGTCGGATGCCCTGGAATCTGTCTTGCATGGCTTGAACAACTAAATAACAATAGCTATCTTTTTTTCTTCTCCTGGGGTGTTTTTTTTTTTTTTTGCTGAGCCCAATGACTGTTGCAGCAAAGAACTCTCACACAAAAAATGGCAGGTGTCAGACGTAAATATGCTTAAAATTTATTTTATTTCGGAAAAAATATCCACAACAACAGCAGAGAGATTTTCAAGAGCGATGTTGGGTGTATTACCGCCGGCAGATAGAAATGAAAATCATTTTCAATGTTACCATGCGTTTACAAACGGCCACACGATTATTATTGCAGCCAAAGAAAGTCATGGACAAACCACTCGAGGCCATGCTCCACTGGGATTACCATACTCAGGCTTGACTCCTAAGTTTTGTCTGGGCCTATCCCTCCAAAGGGTCTGTCTCTAGTGGTGGTGCACTTGTTGTTTGTGCAATGCGTAACGCGTTTCTACTTGACCCCCATAGAGAATTGCGTGCATTGTTCAATTCTGGCATCTCATGAAGTCAACTATGATACTATTTTGCATTTTTCTCCCTTTCTCTACTTCAAATTCCAAAGATTCGAAATTGAATAGTGCCCTTCAAAGGGTTTCCATCACCAGCCATTATCATAGCGCGTCACATGGAGCTCCCTGAGTATAGAAAACACGCCTACTCATTTCCGTTCGTTTCAGTCGGAGGCTTGATTATTTTCCCATTAGCTGAAATAATCCCCAGCCACGAAATAGCTTCTGAAAAAGAGGCGTTACAAAATATGCAAAAAAGATTTGTTTAAACAAAACAGCAAAAACCAGAAGTAGGAGGAGGAGGAGAAATTGGTAGAGTAGCACAGCACCACAGCAGTGTATAAATTATCATTTTTCTTCTACTGTTCTCGGCGGCCACGCGGTATGCGTGGAATAGAAAACAAGATCATTAAGGGCCCAGCTTAGCGAACCTCACTCACTGCCTCCTAGAACTCCACTCGTCCAGGGGGCGGGGTGGGGCAGCGAATAATTTTTAATAAAACAAACACAGCAAATGTTCCCATTTTAATTACAAATTAATGACCAACGACCTGCCGGCAGCTAGAAACGAAACAACAACCCACACACACACACACAACAAGCAGCCTGCCATTCTATCAAAACACAAGAACGGCTGTAGAATTACACTGCGTATTAGTCCTTTAACAAATGGCCACGGCCAAGAGGTAATAGCCCCAAACAATGCTGCAAGTCAAATGTGTGCTAGTTTCAGTTATCATCGACGCATATACACAGCTAATTAGACAATGACAGCCAAATTATACGCTTAACATGTCCAAATGCCCACAAATCTACGCACACACTCACACATACCCGAATAATTTCACATTCTTATACACACTACATAGGGTGGCAAATATCGAAATAGCCAAAAACTACACGGGGAAAAAGATATGCAAAAAAAAATTGGGACAAGGAAACCACCTTAAATTGATATCAAATAAATTTCTTAATTGAAACTTAATCCAAAACGGGAAACGAAATTATTGCAGAAATCTGGCCAAAAAATGTTTGCGGTTAAATTAAAAAACTTGCTACTATAAGCAGGTTAAGTTCGAAGATGAGCTATATCGGACTATATCTTGATATAGCCCCCGTATAGACCGATCCGCCGATTTAGGGTTTTAGGCCAATAAAAGCCACATTTATTATCCGATTTCGCTGAAATTTGGGACAGTGAGTTGTGATAGGCCCTTCGACATCCTACGTCAATTTGGCCCATATCGGTTCAGATTTGTATGTAGCTGCCATATAGACTGATCCTCCGATTTAGGGTCTTAGGCCAATTAAAGCCACATTTATTATCCGATTTCGCTGAAGTTTGGGACAATGAGTTGTGTTAGGCCCTTCGACATCCTACGTCAATTTGGCTCAGATCTGTTCAGATTTGGATATAGCTGCCATATAGATCGATCCTCCGATTTAGGGTCTTAGGCCCATAAAAGCCCCATTTCTTATCCGATTTTGCTGAAATATAGTTGCCATATAGACCGATCTCTCGATTTTAGGTTTTGGGGTCATAAAAAGCTCATTTATTGTCCGATGTCGCCGCAATTTGGGACAGTGAGTTGTGTTAGGCCCTTCGATATCCTTCTTCGATGTCACTCAGATCGGTCCAGATTTGGATATAGCTGCCATATAGACAGATCTCTCGATTTAATGTTTTGGGACCATAAAAGGCGTATTTATTGTCCGATGTTGCCGAAATTCGGGACAGAGAGTTAAGTTAAGCCTCTCCACATATTTCTGCAATTTGGTCTAGATCGATCAAGATCTGCATATAGCTGCCATATAGATCGATATCTCGATTTATAGTCTTGGCCCCAAAAAAGGCGCATTTATAATTCGATTTAAATGAAATTTGACACATTGACTTATGTTAGGCTTTTCGACATCCGTGTCGTATATGGTTCAGATCGATTTAGTTTTAGATATAGCTACTAAAAAGACCAATATTTTGTTATACACAAATGAACAATGACTTGTACTTATTAGTATTTGGTCCAAATCGAATCATATTTCGACATAATTGCTATGGGACGTAAGGTATTCAATTTTCACCGGATTTTGATGAAAGGTGTTTTACATATATACCCGAGGTGGTGGGTATCCAAAGTTCGACCCGGTCGAACTTAACGCCTTTTTACTTGTTTAACTATTGCACAAAGCATCCAATTCGTATTTAAGAAAATTTAAACGATAATTAAAAGAAATGAACTTAGCAACAGAAGCTGTTGTATGTTCGGTAGCACAACATGAAATTAACAATACAAAGTGGCGTATCAAGTGAGGTTTGACAACATCCATGCCGACACCTTGAATGTAGTCCATGGAAAAAGAGCGCCACCCATTGCACCTTATGAAATACAACCCTATCTCTCGATTATTATCTTGGGCCTCTAGAGAGCGCTATCCGATATGGCTGAATGTTTGTACGTAAGTCTGAATCGGTCCATTAGCTCATAAACTCCCATATAAACTGATCTCCTGTTTTTACATCTTGAGCCTCTATAGGGCGCAAATTTTTATCCGATTTGGCTGCAATTTTCCATAATGATTTCTAGGTATTTCTTTAACATCAATACCAATAATGGCTCGAATCGGTTCATAACCTGATATAGCTCCAATAGCATTACAATTCATATCCATTATCCTCTGTTTGCCTTTAAAGAAAAATCAGGCAATGGACTTGACAAATGATACCCAAGGTGGAGTGCATATAAGATTCGGCCGAACTTAGCCCAATTTTTACTTGCCTTTGTTTGTGTCTCCGACCTCAGGCCGGAGGTGAAGTGGATGTCAGGGCAAGCATGCCCAACTCCTAATCAAACTACGACTTTGCCCTGAAAACCCTGACTCCGCCCTTTCCATGGTTCAAAGAAGCCCTTTGCATCTTCCAACTAGTCCCTACTTCATATAGTTCGACGCCAAAGCCTTCAGCGTCGCCTGACTGTCCACATATACACCCGTTCCCGCATCGACATCATCTCCAGTGCCTTGAGATCCGCAAAAACGCTAAACCTGCGATAAAGCCTTTATGATTCCTTATTTCACGGAATTCAACAAAGACTCCTGTTCCAATGCCCCCATTCGTATATACCGAAGCTCTCGGGAAGGGGTTACTATCCCACAACGTCAACAAGAAAGAACTCCCATGATATCTAATCAGTTGCGCTGCATTTGGCATGGCGCCACGCCTCACCTTCATTCCCCAGGAGAAAATAAGAATGACCAATGTCAGGGTACGGATACGGAGAGAAAGCTGTCTAGATGGGCGAGGGCCAATGGTATTGGTATAAAGCTTAGAGAGGCAGAGCGGGTGTTGTTCACCAGAAGGAATCGCATGACGTTCAGTTCAGGGGTCTAGTCTTGGATGGAGTGGAGCTGTCTGGGCGCTATTCTTGACCATACATAGAACGGGAGAATGAACGTTGAGAAGAGTGTTAAACTGAGGCTGAGTGCGCATGGCGCAACTCAATAGACAGCAGTTGGGAACATAGACCAGGGGCGATCCGATGGATGTACACTGCCGTGGTTGGCTGATCCTAACCCATAAGCGCTTGGTGTGGCACCGGGTCATAAAGAGGCGAGTCTACTCGGTATGGTGGATAAGGTACATTATATTGTGGCAGTGCAGATATCGGAAGCGAGGAGGAGTGCTCTGAGAGCAGCACTGAATGCTATACTCTGAGAATCAGTGCAAAGTTTCAGCTTAATATCTCTATTTTTAAAGACTGTAGCTTGATTTCAACAGACAGACGGACGGAAATGTCTAGATCGTCTTAGATTTTTACGCTGATCTAGAATATATGTACTTTATAGGGTCGGAAATGGATATTTCGATGTGTTGCAAACGGAATGACAAAATGAATATACCCCCATCCCTCGGTGGTGTGTATAAAAACACATGCGGTATTGGGAAAGAATCGTTCTATCAGTGTACTTTTTTCGACCTTACAAGGGTATTATAATTTGCGATAACCGACCACCGTCTGAACTTACTTTATTAGTGTTACCCTTCCTACCTAAACCTATTAGACCATATTGCTTTATATTATCTGTTTTAATTTAAATAATTTGAATGATTTTTTTTTTTTTTTTTCAGTGTATTATTACCCTTGCACTGCCAGTCAAGGTGGAAGAAAGGTAAGCTATTAAACGAATCCCCCGTTGCTTCCGCTAGCCAAGGACTGAAGAAATGCCAGACGGAGGGACAGACATGAAAATGTGCGTACTTATGCATGCGTGTCGTCTCATTGCCTTGCATTACGCTGCGTCTTGCCTTGCACATGTTACGGGTGAAGCATTTATGCGTATCCTTTCTTAGTCGTGCAATAATGCCCAAACTACAACAGCAGCAACAACATCCTACAACCCACCCAAATAGGGCTAGAAACAAGCACATACATACATTACTGCCATCGTTTGTAGTTGTTATGTGAAGGGTTTTACCCATAAGGGCTAATAAAACCACGGAAATGCTGGCAGCATATTAAACGCATCACCTGTATAATTCTATGCGTTTACGCCGCGACAAACGCCAAACAACATTAAAATCCAAAGCCGAGGCAACTTCACGACCATTTAAATAATTACGAAAATTCAACTGCAACTCATACACATTTGCCTTAACTTCAAATTATACCATGTAATTTTTTATTTCCCAAGAATTATGTAAAACATTTTAAATGTTTGC
The DNA here is from genome assembly GCF_963082655.1 of Stomoxys calcitrans. Lineage (NCBI taxonomy): Eukaryota > Metazoa > Arthropoda > Insecta > Diptera > Muscidae > Stomoxys > Stomoxys calcitrans. The sequence continues at coordinate 3,336,256 of NC_081552.1, forward strand.
TTCAAGTAGTCTATACATAGAGTGGGTAAGTCCCATGTGGGAGGACAAATTGGTGGCAAAGAACATGCAGGGAGAAAACACATATACAAAAATTCCTTCAAATTATGTTTGATAGCTAATGCATTTCCCGCAATTTTGATCAAGTTCTCCTCCAGTTTTTATACTCTCCACCATAGGATGAGGGCCTACTAATTTCGTCATTCTGTTTTTAACTCCTCGAAATATGCGTCCAAAACCCCATAAAGTATATAAATTCTTGATCGTCATGACATTTAAAATCGAACTAGCCATGTCCGTCCGTCTGTCCGTCCGACTGTCTGTCTGTCGAAAGCACGCTAACTTCCGAAGGAGTAAAGCTAGCCGCTAGAAATTTTGCACAAATACTTCTGGTATTGTAAATGGCCCATATTGGTCCATGTTTTGATATAGCTGCCATATAAACCGATCTTGGGTCTTGACTTCTTGAGCCTCTAGAGTGCGCAATTTTTATCCGATTTGAAATTTTGCACGACGTGTTTTGCTATGATATCCAACAACTGTGCCAAGTATGGTTCAAATCGGTTCATATCCTGATATAGCTGGCATATAAACAGATCTGGGGACTTGACTTCTTGAGCTTCTAGAGGGCGCAATTCCTATTTGATTTGGTTGAACTTTTGCATGACGTATTTTATTTTTACTTTCAACAACTGTGTCAAATAAGGTTCAAATCGGTTCATAACCTGATATAGCTGCCACATAAACCGATCTGGGATCTTGACTTCTTGACCCCTAGAGGTCGCAATTATTATCCGATATGCCTGAAATTTTGTACGATGGATCCTCTCATGACCATAAAATAAAAAAAGAGCGATATCAAGATATAGTCAGGTGCGGACCACAATTAAATTATATGTTGGAGACCTGTGTAAAATGTCAGCCAATTCGAATAAGAATTGCGCCCTTTGGGGGCTCAAGAAGTAGAATAGAGAGATCGGTTTATATAGGAGCTGTATCAGGCTTTAGACCGATTCAGACTATAATAAACACGTATGTTGATGGTCATGAGTGGATCCGTCGTACAAAATTTCAGGCAAATCGCATAATAATTGCGCCCTCTAGAGGCTCAAGAAGTCAAGACCCAAGATCGGTTTATATGACAGCTATATCAGGTTATGAACCGACTTGAACAATACTTGGCACAGTTGTTGGAAATCATAACAAAACACGTCGTGCAAAAATTCATTCCAATCGGATAAGAATTGCGCCCTCTAGAGGCTCAAGAAGTCAAGACCCAAGATCGGTTTATATGGCAGCTATATCAAAACATGGACCGATATGGCCCATTTACAATCCCAACCGACCTACATTAATACGAATTATTTGTGCAAAATTTCAAGCGGCTAGCTTTACTTCTTCGAACGTTGGGGTGCTTTCGACAGACGGACGAACGGACGGACGGACATGGCTAGATTACATAAAATGTCGCGACGATCTAGAATATATGTACTTTATGGGGTCTCAGACGAATATTTCGAGTAGTTACTAACATAATGACGAAATTAGTAGTATTAGTTCCTACTGCCATTTTTCACCCAACTTTGTTTTTTACATAAAATTTCGATAACATGTGGGTTTATTCTAAAATCTTAAAAAAAAGTTTCGAACTTATGTGGTTACCACACTCTACGAGTGTCATCTGTATCTAAATGAGTTATAATAACCAAATTCAATGCTAACGATGGTGTAATTAGAAAGTGATTGCTCTAAAAACGAATGCTGGCCCAAGCTGCTGGCCATGCAAAACACAGTTAGAACTCTCAACGGGGTATATATGGCAAGACAAAAAACTAATTTCTTCCCTGCATGGCTTAAAACAAAAAAAAAAAAAAGAACATACCTTTCAAAATGGAACTGGACCAGGTTGGAGCTAATGCTTTAGCTCTTGCTCACTGGCCATCCCTCAGAATTGTAAGCCACCAATTTGGAATAAAGTTAAAGTCAATTTCCCCATTTCAGTTAATGATTGCTTTGGTCTGGTTTACTTGTTGTTACTGTTGGTGTAGTCAGTGAAGCATTTAAGCTAGCCAAACAAAGTACATGAAGAAAAGGAAGCAGACAAAAAAAAATAAAAACATTAATAGAAAAATTCACAAAAATTACCAAAAACCAAATAAAGTTCAACAAATACAAGCTCCTCGCAACGCACGACCTCACAAACATATTGACTTTAAGGTAAAAAGAACTATGAAGAAATAAGCGAGTATCGGTAGTAGATCATCTCAAGAGTGTTGAGGCATGCCATGAAGTGATTGGAGTGACTGTAGAGTGCCACCAGAGAGCCAAGTTCGCATGGATGGATAGCTGGCTAAGTGGCTGCCTAGCTCGCTGCTGGCTGGCTGGCTGGCTGGCTGACGAAGTGACTGAATGGATGGCAAAGCCTTTTGGTGATTATTTGTTCTCGTTTTATATGCCTCCCAACTCCAGTCTTCTAACCTATAATTATGGGTCGTTAGGGTCGCCGGTAGTTAGTTTGTTTTTCAACTTTTTCCCTCAACCAAATAAATTAACATTTTTACAATACGAAAATGATTGTTTTTCTGGTTTTCATTCATATGTCGGTTCATCTGGCTGTCTGTCTTTCCGTCCTTCTGTACGGTTGCCCCCAAATACAGTCTAAGGTAGAAGGCGTTACCACGTGTTTTTCAAGTAGATGAACAAATTATTTATTATTTCCCTGTTGTTGTGTTGCGCTATGTTGCCCATGTTGTTGTGGTAACCACAAAATCTGCTGTGTTTTTTTTTTCTCGAATTAATTGAATTATTTTGGTTATGAACAATTTTCCATGAATAACAATAACCACCTTGATATGGTGATGATAATCTGATGGATTTTCCAAATCGAGTTGCCACATCAATGATTTTTTTAAAGAAACTTAAAATTCCATAAAATGTTTATGAATATCGAATACCAACAACCAAATTATTACAAAAGCCTAATTGCGACAATGTTCAAATTTTGCCAAAAAAAAATCTGAATTGACAAAAAATACCCGCCACTTGGAAACCCACCACCATGGATTCTGCTAAAAATGCATACAAACCAAATTTCGTTGCAGGGCATAATTTTATCCTACAATACATACCAAACTTCTGTCAAGCAACAGAACAAAGATAATCGAGAGACCGGTTTATATGGCAGCTACATTAGGTTATAGAACGATTTGGACTTTACTTGGCACAGTTGTTGAAAGTTAAAACAGAACACCCCACGCAAAATTGCAAAAATGCAAAATTATGCCTTCCAGGGGCTCAAGAGGGGATCGGTTTATATGGAAGCTACATTAGGTTATAGAACGATTTGGACTTTACTTGGCACAGTCATAAGAGAACATCATTTTTGGCTCAATGGGTACGTAAATAAGCAGAATTTTCGATTTTGGAGTTAAGATCAGCTGTTTATGGGCTGGTGGCAACATTGGACGGTACATCTTCAAAAATTATGATCGGTTCTTATTTCAGCTTTATCAGGTTATGAAACGATTTGAACCATACTTGGCGCAATTGTTGGATACCATAACAAAACACTTCGTACAAAATTTAATTCCAATCGGATAGGAATTACGCCCTCTAGAGGCTCAAGAAGTCAAGACCCAAGATCGGTTTATATGGCAGATATATCAGGTTATGGACCGATTTCAACCATACTTGGCATAATTGTTGGATATCATAACAAAACACGTCGTGCAAAAATTCATTCCAATCGGATAAGAATTGCGCCCTCTAGAGGCTCAAGATGTCAAGACCCAAGATCGGTTTATATGGCAGCTATATCAAAACATGGACCAATATGGCCCATTTATAATAAACGTCGGCCCCGCCCGACTAAACGTTTTACTCTTTGCTGAAAGGACTCGTTGGCTATACTTCAATAAGTGGGGCATGGCGATAGCATGAAAGAGATCAGAGATTTTCTAATATTGTTGTAGCCACATCTTCGTAAACATCACAAGCGTGGATAACATCATGCATTGTTGGTGGAATTTTTACGGTTACGGCAACACCTGCACTTGTACATTTGACTTTCAAATACATGCGAGTTTTTTGAGCAGAAATAATTACCTCACGCACTGCCAATTCGGGATAGCTCACCGTAGTAACATCGGGTTGTATAACATCACAAGATTCTGAACTTCTCCTTGCAGTGCGGGATAAAGGCAGAACTGCTCTGGTTTGCCTCTGGAGGCCACCGTAGCGCAGAGGTTAGCATGTCCGCCGATGACGCTGAACGCCTGTGTTCGAATACTGGCGAGACTTTTAGAAAAAAATTCTAGCGGTGGCTTTCCCCTCCTAATGCTGGCAACATTTGTGAGGTAATATGCCATATAAAACTTCTCTCCAAAGAGGTGTCGCACTGCGGCACGCCGTTCGGACTCGGCTATAAAAAGGAGGCCCATTATCATTGAGCTTAAACGTGAATCGGACTGCACTCATTGATAGATAAGAAGTTTGCCCCTGTTCCTTAGTGGAATGTTCACGAGTAAAATTTGCAATTTTGCTCTGGTTTACCAGGCAGGTCAATTTCTTCGGGTGCAATGTAATCTCCAAGGACTACATTTACCCAATAGCTACTCACCGTATCCGTTTGTTTATTTTAATCTTTTAAATCTTCTTTAATACGGATAAGTTGCATTGTAATTAAAATATTGTCGAGTTCTTTTCCCGGTATCTTTTCCCGATATCTCTCTCTCTCTCTCTCTCTCTCTCTATAAGGCAAACACTGGATAAAAGATAACAATTGCTATGGTATTGAAGCTATATCAAGTTATGGTCCGATTCGGACCATAAGTGAATTGAATGTTGGAGACCATAGTAGAAGTCATTGTATAAAATTTAGACATCAAATCGGGAGATCGGTATATCTCTATCGAAATTAATTTCTAATTTTATTTGCCCGTTAGGGCTAAGATCATTTTTCTAATGATGTGTTTGTCCATTTTCAATACCCAAAAACCTGCATTAATCAAAATCAAATATAGGTGCGAAATTCCCTAATTTATTTGTTCGACCACGATCGTGATTTCGAAAGACGGACGAACAGACTTGTCTAGATAGACTTAGAATGTCAAGACTATCAAGAAAATATATACCTGATAGGGTCGCAGATCTTTATATCGAGGTGTTACAAACGGAATGTCTAGTTCCACTCATTCTATGAAAACTGAAAAACATGGCAAAATGTGCTGTTATTTATAGCACTGTATAGCTGGGGTAATCGACAAAGGCACAACAAGCAAAAAAATTAAAACCTACTTGCAATATGTCAGCCCAAAAATATAATCCATTGACTTCTGTCACATTTTTTGAAAAAAAATTGACAAACATTTTTGGGGAAAAAAATGTTGAAAATATTTTTAACGAAGCTCAAAATGTCTTCGATAAAATTCGATAAGTTTTTTTTAAAAAATTATGTTTAAGTAATTTTTCCTATAAATCAAATAAAAATTTGAAGTGGCAACATTGTTGTTGACACCAACAACAAGCTGGCATGGCTTAAAGCACATCACATTGGGGCAACACCTCAATGTGTTTGTCCCACCATTTACAATTTGTATTTGTACTTAGCACTCAATCGCGATGCATTTGCATTGCAGACGGGGAGGCGATGATTAAATTGCTTAACAAATGTCAAACCACAGCCATGATCCGATCATTGGAATATTGGAGTCATCACCGCCATCGTCATCAGCTGCAGCAACAACAGAGCAAGCAATGGCAACAATTTCATTGGCCCCGACCCCTTAGCTCCCCGTTGTAGTTGTCGATACATTAGAGCATCTATCTAGCCATTTGCCAACGGTTTGTGTGATGAACATCAGAAACTGCGGTGATGTGTTATTGGCTCGTTGGTTGAGGACTGACTTGCCCTGCTCTTACATTTTGCACTTTGTCAATTGCAACAGACCACAAGCAATAGAAGCTCATCCATGGCAGTCAGGCTAGGCCAGCAACAGCAAGAACAGCCCATGCATCAATACATCTCGCACATCCATGTGAGAATGCTATGTTTGGCTGTGTGTATGTAGGTGCATGCTGATGAATAACCATCATCAGAATAGGTAGGTCTAGTTCATTTGCTCAAATTGCTAATGATTCCGTTGGCCAAAGTTAAGCTGCCGATTTATGGCAGGGATTTCCTAAACGAAGGAAACGTCAAAATTGGGAAAATCAATGCATCCATGGGTTGTACATTTACAAAAGGTTGTACCGCAAAGTTAAAATTAGTTTTCATAGAAAATTTTGCCGAAATTCAGTTGAATCTAAAAAAATGATACAGAAAACTAAAGACTTTATTTATATTGAAAATTTTGGCAAAATTTGTCAAAATTATTCCAACATTAAATTTTTGCTGTTTTAGAAGGTATTTTGTCAAAACTTAAGTTTTATAGAAAACTAGCTAAACCAGGCCCGCTCCGCTGCACCTTCTTTTACTTTATATGGAAGAAAAGTTTTCTAGGAATATTTATTTTCGACAATTAAGGAGCTTTTAGTGAAATACCATGCTTGACTAAGAGTTTAACAATGTAAGTGCCTTTATCTGAATCCCATATGATCTTTAACCAATAAAGATTTACGAATTTAAGTTTAGATGCAAGGTGTACTCCATTCTTAAAATACTTCATTTCGGCCCGATATTCTCATGGTATCTGATTAAGTGGTGTTTTCGGGGGAGAGGTGGTCCGCCAGATACTTGCCCTGAAAAAATATCAGCATCGTGCTCTTCTCTCAAATACCATTTATTTAATCCCCATATTGCCATTGGCTTAAGAGGAGTTTACAGAATGAGGTGTCCCCCAAACACATGGCCCCAAAATAGGTTATCAAATTCGTTTTCTAATCTCAAATAACTTTCATTTAAGCCACATATTGGCATGGTTGAAAATTTTTTTCCCTTTGGGGGTGTTTTGGGAAATGCGTGATGCTCTAAATACATGGTCCTACATTTGGATATCAAATTCGTATTCTACTCCCAAATACCTTTATTTGAGCCCCATATTGCGATGGTCACTAAAAAATTGCTGTTTGTGGGGTATTTTGGGGAAGGGGATACCCCCAGAAAATTGGTCCCGAAAATGGGTATCAATTCTTGCTCTACCCCCCAATACCTTTCATTTAAGCCCCATATTGTCCTGGTCGGTAAATATGCCCGATTAGGGGTGTTTTGGAGAGTGGGGTGGCCCCCCAAATTCTAAGCCCTGAAAATATATCAGCAACGTGCTCTATTCTCATATATCTATATAACATTTATTTCAACCCCATGTTGCCATTGTCCTCAAAATTGGATATCAAATTCGTTTTCTAATCTCATTTAAACTTCTTATTCCAAAAGTCAGGAAATATGACTAGTTTGGGGTATTGGCCCTAAAAACTATGAATATTTAGTTCCACTCTCTTTAAGATTGTCTTGGTGAGCAAAGACGTCCTATTTGGGCGTTGTTATGGTGGTGGTACGTCCGCTAGACAGTTGGCCCCTAACGTTGATAACAGATACGTGGTCTACTCCCACATACCTTTAATTTGAGCAACATATTTCCATAGTCGGCAAACATGACCGGCTCGGGGGGTGGGCAGCCACTCAGAGGGTTGGCCTTGAAACTATATATCGGATTCGTGTTCCACTTTCAAAACCCTCTTATTTGAGCTTCATATTGCAAAAGTCAGAAAATACTTCCTATTTGGGTGGTATTGTGCGGGTGACGTGGCCCCACAGACACTTTTCTCGAATATTGATATCAGATTCGTGCTTTACTCTCAAAGACCTTTCGTTTGAGCCCCATATTGCTATGGTCGTAAATTTGTCCCCTTTGGGGGATGTTTTTGGTGAGAGGCGGCCCCCAAATACTTGGTCCCATATTTGAATATCAGATTCGTATTCTACATTCAACTACCTTATATTTAAGTCCCATATGCCCATGGTCAGTAAATAAGTCCAGTTTGGGGGGTGTTTTGGGGAAGGGGTGGTACCCCAGAAACGTGGTCCCACACTTGGATATCAGATTCGTATTCTACTCGCAAATACCTTTCATTTAAGTCCCATATTGCCATGGTCGGTAAATACGTCCGATTTAGGTGTGTTTTGGGGCTTGGGGTGGTCCCCCTAGCACTTGGTCCGACAAATGGACAGATACAGATACATTTTCTTATCCTAAATACCTTGATTGATGTCCGTCTGACTGTCCGTCTGTCTGTTGAAATCACGCTACAGTCTTTAAAAATAGAGATATTGAGCTGAAACTTTGCACAGATTCTTTTTTTGTCCATAAGCAGGTTAAGTTCGAAGATGGGCTATATCGGAATATATCTTGATATAGCCCCCATATAGATCGATCTGCTGATTTAAGGTCTTCGGCCCTTAAAAGCTACATTTATTATCCGATTTAGCTCAAATTTGGGACAAGGGGGTTGTGTAAGGCCCTTCTATATGCTTCGTTAATTTGGCCCAGATCGGTTCAGATTTAGATATAGCTGCCATATAGACCCATCTGCTGATTTAAGGTCTTCGGCCCATAAAAGCTACATTTATTATCCGATTTAGCTGAAATTTGAAACAGTGAGTTATATTAGGCCCTTCGACATCCTTTGTCAATTTGACTCAGATCGGTTCAGATTTAGATATAGCTGCCACATAGGCCGATCCTCCGATTTAGGTTCTTAGGCCCATAAAAGCGACATGATTTTGCTGAAATTTGGGACAGCGAATTGTGTTAGGCCCCTCGAGATCCTTCGTTAGTTTGGCTCAGATCGGTTCAGATTTGGATATAGCTGCCATATAGACCGAACGTCCGATTTAGGGTCTTAGGCCCATAAAAGCCACATTTATTATCCGATTTTGCTGAAATTTGGGACAGTGAGTTGTGTTAGGCCCTTCGACATCCTTCTTCAATTTGGCCCAGATCGGGCCAGATTAGGATATAGCTGCCATATTGATTGATCTCTCGGTTTTAGGTTTATTGTCCGATTTTTCCGAAATTTGAGACAGTGAGTTGTGTTATGCTTTTCGACATCCGTGTCGCAAATGGGTCATATCGATTTATTTTTAGTTATAGCTTCTAGAAAGACCAATATTTTGTTATACACAATTGAACAATGACTTGTACCGATTAGTATTTGGTCCAAATCGGAACATATTTCGATATAATTGCTATGGGACATAAAGTATGCAATTTACACCGGATTTTGATGAAAGGTGGGTATCCAAAATTTGGTCCGGCCGAACTTAACGCCTTTTTACTTGTTAAACATAAATATTTGTTGTGTACTCCCGAATACCTTTCATGTTTGTTTGGGGGAGTGTTGGGTTTGGGAGAACGCTTAGATACTGGAACCTCATTTTGAATACCATACTCGTATGCTATTCTCCAATATCTTTCATTTGATAACCATATTTTCATTTCCGGCCCACTTTTAACTGTGGGTGGGACACATCCTCCGTTACCCCTTCCGATGTCCACAAATTATATAGCCTATTCCTCCTTACAGACCATATTCCTAATATATTCCCGAATGCCTTTCATTTGAGTCCCATATTATCATGATCGTCCAATAAACCAAAGGTGGGGTTTTGGGGTGGTCACCCGGTTACTGGGACCTAAAATTTTATATGAAATTCCTATTGTCCGCCACCCTTCCGATATCAATAAATTTCATAGCCTATTGTTCCTTCCAGACCAAACCCCACAATCAGTGAAAATTTGAAGAAAATCGGTTCAGCCGCTTTTGAGTCTATAAGGATCAAACAAACTTACATAACCACGAATAAACCAATAAGCGTTGTCAATATTTTTCTTTTTAACAAAATTTTGTTTTAATTATAATTACATTTTTTGATGTTAATGTGTTTAGAAAATTAGATTTTCATAAAAAATTCGAATTAATTTTGAGGACACCGAAGGTTTCGATAACAGTGTAAATATTTTTAATACTGGCCATAGCAGTCATACCATTGCTTCCAATATTACTTAAGATGAGGAATGGGAGGAGGAAAATGATAACCGCAAGAATCCAGAAAACATGACAACACAAACGATGAATTGCTACAGCATGCCAAAATCAGTGACACATTTGATCCAAAACCGACCATGGCTAGCTTTCCATCAAAACCAATCAATGGCTGAGCCAAATAGACAGCAGCAATTTGGTTATATAAAGCAAAAGCAACAACAGAATGAAAGTGAGGGAAGTGGGAAATATGAAAATTACATTTGAATGCTGCAGAAAGCCATCTATGCGCACTAATGATTTGTGAATATGGAGGACCAACGCTCTCTAAACTGCTTCCTTAAACCCTTCAAAAAGTTTTGTAGCAGTTTCTCTAGAAGTTCAAAGTCCAAACACAGCTGGTGGTGTTGACGATGATGGTGATAATAAAAAGCCAAGCCAATCTTTTTTCCATTAAAAAAGTTGAAAATTTTTAATTGTTCTTTGCAGCTAACAACGGCTTGGGCAACTGTTGTGGCAGAATTATAGTTTGTGGCCGGTTTTGGCCTTATTTGTTGGCTGCAACTGCATTTGTGCTGTGAAAAGTAATCTTAGCATTCTGTTGAGAGATGTAAACAAATCGTACATAAATCTTTTTTTGGTTGCGTTGACGACATAAAGCTGCTGTCCTTGGGCTTATTCATGAAAGATCTCAGCGTCAGCATTGCCATCGCGCAATCGCCATCGCCATTGCCACCAACACCAAGCGACGAGCGAGCGAGCAACAACTGCTATTTGTTATTCCGACTATCCATGCCACACAGAGGTTGTCGATGAGATCCATAGCAAATCATTGCATGCTGCCCCTGTGCTTGTCTTAACGCCAAATCCGCCTCATGCACCAACGTAAGTAACTTGGTAGGTGAATGAATGCAACCTTAGATGGCTGGCCATGCCAAGCCATGTTTCGCATAGCCAGCTTGGCTATCTGCTAGCAGGCATTCTACACTCAACGAGTTTGAGCGGGTGAGTGAGAAGTGATTGCATTGCAATTGAACCCACAATTCCGAAAAAACGTAAGCGAATAAATGTCTTTGGGATCTTTGAGACATGCTTTTTGGGTGACTCCAAAACCGTTTTAACGGTTAACAGCACACATGGCAATAGTCGTTGAGGCGGCTGCTTAGAACCATGGGACTTTACAATATTCCGTTGCCAATGTTGCCCAAAGTTGTTACTTCTAATAATTGGAGAATATATATGTGCACTTAAAACATTGTTGTGCTGTCTTCAAATGTGGTCGTGGAGACACTGATGACGCAGAACGCAGAAAACGTCTTGAGCAGGCGGTAGGCGCAAAAGAAACCTTTAAATTACTAAACTTCTTAACTATCATAAACTCCGGAAAAATATTCGTTTTAATTGTTAGCGGACATCACAAAGACGTTAAAAGATTGGGCCGACTTTTTCATTGGGACGAAGTCCGAGTTAAAGGCGTATGCGACGAATGCGCATGTAACACGGTGGAACAGCGAAACAGTCGGTAGGACGGGGAAAATACTATGGGATGATCCGGATCGTGAGAGGACGAGGCCATTACAGAAAGAAAAGTAAGAAGGAGGTCATTTTAGCTTTTGGTATCATAACGGGACACATAGGACTACGAGCTCACTTATGCAAAATCGGTATGGCAAGTGATAGCATGTGTAGGGCATATGGGGAAGATGATGAGAAGTTGGAGCGTTTCCTATGGCATTGTCCGGCTTTCGCGGCCAAGGGTTTTGTAGTTAGCACGGAATTCCTAAATTAAAATGTTCATTCTCGAGGAAAGACAAAGCCGATTACTGGCTTAGATCCGCACCCTCTTTTCAACCTAACCTTACCTAACCTACAACAATTCACCTAAACCGGGTTTCATAAAATTTCAGAGCAGTCAGCAATAGCAGCAGCACAACAATCTCGCCATACGCTATTGCTCTGCTATATTATTTTTGTATTTTTTTTTGTAGTTTTCTTCAAGTCTTGTTTGCTTTGGTTTGTTTGATAGCTTATAATATGTTGCAACATATTTATAAAAAAAAAACAACCTACCAAAGACACCAACAGCAACAACAAGTAAGCTGCAACAGAACAAATAATCATCAGCCACTATCAGAGACACCAAACAGAAGAGACAATGGCAGCGTAAATACAAACACACAGACCCACCAAAAGGAGCAACATCACCAAAAAACAGCGGGTGAAATATTTGTTTGAGGCAACATCACAATCCAACAACAACTAGCAACAGAACATAGCTTTTAACACTACTACACAATTTCCACAATTGTTCACAGCTCTGGGAGATCGGAGTGCAAAGAACCCAGCAGCAACAACATTGCAACTGTTATGGATTACCCAGTCAGCCAGCGAGCGAATAGGCGAGACAACCCACCTTGGAAGTCATTCCAAGCTTCTTAAAAGGTTGCTCCCGCTACTTTGGCTTGTAGAGGTTTTTGGAGTTCTTAGTCTAACTGCAAGTACTTGCAACAAAATCTTAAAACAACACCAAGCAACATTTAACGGTTAAGCAATTCGCAATCCACAATTCTATGACTGGTCTTGTCAGTTAAATTGTGCCAGGGAGCGATAACAATCATTTTTAGTGGAGGTTTTACTTTTTCGGGTCTGTTTGTATTTCTGCTGCTTTTGTCAAGGGGCCCAATGAAGCTCAAGTTGCCACTAACGCCGTTGTTGCTGAATTAACGAATGTTTCCCAAACTCCAAAAAAAAAAACCTCGCTAGCAAAAAAATCGAAAATCACAAAGAATTGCGAATGAGCCAAAGAATTTTAGGATTTATTTGTTACGTTTTTTGATTTGAGACCATTGTGCGATTGTGTTGCAGCCACCAAACAAAAACATCATTATTTTAAATCTCGGCAACAGCAACAGCAACAGCACAAAAGCCGATCCGATACGTCTCCTTCAGTGATCCTCATCCTAAGAGCTTGCTGGGGCATGCTGCTGTTGCTGCTGTTGTTGGTGTTTGGTATGCTTTTGTGATTTCGGTTTGCATAATTTCGTAAATTGCAATCGATTTGCATATCCGTCCTCAGCAATGTTGTTAAAGTGCAACAAACAAAAACAAAAAACACAGCCAATCGACCAGCAACCAAAACCAACTTCCAGAGTTTATTTCAAGACCCATTGATCGCTACAATCCAATCCGAACAACGAACAACCAACCTAGCCATTAATCGGCCCGTTCGGATCAGCGGCGGATGGATGGACGGACAGACGGACAAACAGACATTCATTTGTTTGACAACAATGTCGTACATCAAGCTAGTGGCCTCGTATGTCTTCCAGTGTCTACCATTTTGACTGTAGCTTCTAGTCACACAACAGTCACAGGGAGACCTAAAACTGCACCAACAACAGCACCACCAACAGAATGAATGAGAACGACAAAAAACCCGACAACAGAATGTCAGTCTTGACATTTTCATGTTTATTGTTAAATGTTGATGTCATCACAGTTTCGGTTTCCTTTCGCAATCTTTGCAAGCCGCATGCCGCCGGCCGCCTGCCTACACTGGCAGTCTGCAGCCTTTGCTCCCGCTTATTGTCCTCTTTAAGCTCGTGTTGAGGAGTTGTTGTTTACAAAAAAGAGCAAGGCGAGAAGGCTTTCGGAAGACATACTATATGCGACGAGTACTTCCTTTTGTCAGGGCCCATCATTGCAATTTAACAAACAAGGTGAGGTCACTCGATAAATCAACATTTGCAAGGCGGCGCATCTTGGGACATGCCCAAGACCAATGAAAGTTTTCTACGTACTTCCAGTTTTGAACAATTTTTTTAGAAAAATAAAATCCCTGCACTATTCTTCATGGAAAATGAAAATGGTTAAGTTAGGTTGAAGAGAGGGTGCGCACATTAATCCGCCCCATGCGACTATGGACATACACCTAAGCCAGTAATCGGCTTGTTGTGCGCTCTAAGTACCAACCTTGAAAAAGAAAATCTATGTTAGGAATTCCGTGCTACTACAAGTTGGTTGGTTGGTTGGTTGGTATTGTGTACCCACCTAAGAACCGGTGTCATCATCTTCCCCGCATGTCCTACACACGCTGTCATGTGTAGTAAGCTCGCAGTCCAGTGTGTCCCGTTGTGTCCTTCTTACTTCCTTTCAGTAATAGCCTAGTCTTCTCACGATCCGACTCTCCCCATATACATATATATGTCCTTTATTTACAATGGGAGTATACTAAATATTTATACCCTACACCACTACTGTGGTACAGGGTATTATAACTTAGTGCATTTTTTTGTAACACCCAGAAGGAAGAGAGATAGATAAGTATACCGATCGAATCAGAATCACTTTCCATGTTAATTTGTGCACAAAGTACAGGTCGCAGTTTTCAATCTTTTCGATCTCTCTATTTTACTTCTTGAGCCCCCAAAGGGCGCAATTCTTGTTCGAATTGGCTGATGCAATCCATGGTGGAGGGTATATAAGATGCGGCCCGGCCGAACTTAGCACGCTTTTACTTGTTTTCGTTCGGCATGCTCAAAAGCTAAAATGAACCAACAATTAAAAAATGAAATTTTATAAAAAACCAGCTGACCCGGGCCCGCTCCGCTGCGCCTTCTCTTAGTTTATATGGAACAAAAGTTTTCTTGGAATATTTATTTTCGACAATTAAGGAGCTTTTAGTGAAATACCATGCTTGACTAAGAGTTTAACAATATAAGTGCCTTTATCTGAATCCCATATGATCTTTATTGGTCTACGAATTTAAGGTTGGATCCAAGGTGTACTCCATTCTTAAAATACTTTATTTCAGCCGTCTCATGATATCTGATTTAGGGGTGTTTTCGGGGGTGAGGTGGTCTCCCAGGCACTTGGCCCTGAAAAAATATCAGCATCGTGCTCTTCTTTCAAAAACCATTTATTTAAACCCCATATTGCCTTTGGTTTAGGGGAGTTTATACGATGAGGCGTCCCCCAAACACATGGCCCCAAAATAGGTTATCAAATTCGTTTTCTAATCTTAAATACCACATATTGGCATGGTCGAAAAATGTTTACCCCTTGCGGGGTGTTTTGGGGAAGGTGTGATTCCCTAAATACATGGTCCTACATTTGGATACCAAATTCGTATTCTACTCCCAAAAACCATTATTTGAGCAACATTTTGCGATGGTCACTAAAAAATTGCTGCTTGTGGGGTAATTTGGGAAAGGGGTAGACCCCCAGAAAATTGGTCTCAAAGGTGGGTATCAATGCTTGCTCTACCCTCCAATACCTTTTATTTAAGCTGCACATTGACATGGGGTATATATGGCCGATTTAGGGGTGTTTTGGGGAGTGGGGTGGTCCTCCAAATTCTAAACCCTGAAAATATATCAGCAACGTGCTCTATTCTCATATATCTATATATCATTTATTTCAACACCATATTGCCATTGCCCTCAAAATTGGATTCGTTTTCTAATCTCATTTACTCATTTAAACCACTATAAAAGCCCTCGTATTTGAGCCTCATATTGCAAAAGTCAGCAAATATTGGGTTGCCCAAAAAGTAATTGTGGATTTTTTAAAAGAAAGTAAATGTTTTTTTACTAAAACTTAGAATGATCTTTAATCAAATATACTTTTTTACATTTTTTTTCTAAAGCAAGCTAAAAGTAATAGCTGATAACTGACAGAAGAAAGAATGCAATTACAGAGTCACAAGCTGTGAAAAAATTTGTCAACGCCGACCATATGAAAAATCCGCAATTACTTTTTGGGCAACCCAATACTTACTTTTTGGGTGGTGTTGTGGGGTCGGGATGGCCCCATAGACACTTTCCCAAATATTGATATCAGATTCGTACTTTACTCCCAAAGACCTTTAATTTGAGTCCCTTATGGCTATGGTCGTAAATTTGTTCCCTTTGGGGGATGTTTTTGGGAAGGGGCGGCTCTCAAACACTTGGTTCCATATTCGGATATCAGATTGTAATTCTACACTCAAATACCTTTTATTTAAGCCCCATATTCCCATAGTCAGTATATTAGTCCTGTTTGGGGGTGTTTTGGGGAAGGGTGTGACCCCCAGAAACGTGGTCCCACATTTGGATATCAGATTCGCATTCTACTCGCAAATACCTTTCATTTGAGTCCCATATTCCCATGGTCGGTAAATATGTCCGATCTAGGGGGGTTTTGGGGGTTGGGGTGGTCCCCCTAGCACTTGATTCGACAAATGGATATCAGATACGTTTTCTTATCCTAAAAACCTTTTATTTGAGTCCCATATTGTCGTGATTGGTCTAAATATATGTTTGGTAGGTTTTAGGGTGGGGCGGCCCCCCTAGGTACCCCATCCGAAATTTGGATACCAAATTTTTATTTCTAAGGTACTATATGAGGGCACACAAAATTTCGCTTAAATCGCACCACTCATCTCCGAGATCTGGTGTTTTTTAAAATTAGGGTAAGGGGGAGGGTCCGCCCCCCCCCCCCCCCCCCCCCCCCCCTTCAGATATCAAAAAATGTAGTACCCTATTTTCACCACGGGATCATTATAAAATTTCAAGAAAATCGGTTCGGCTGTTTCTGAGTCTATAAGGAACACACAAACATACAAACAAACAATAGACTTTTATATATGAGATTTCTTAGAGAGTTTTGTAATTTTTTTTTTTTCTTTAGAAAATAAAATCAAATATTGGCCCAATTTAGGAAAATACCATTTAATTTTTATTAAATCTCTGTAATTCGTTGGGGTACAAACCCCAACGAATTACAGAAATTATTTCACCACACCTGGTTAGTTTCATTGCGTTTAAATATGGTACAAAAATATAAAGTCAGTTTAAGTGTTCGGTCCAATTATGATGGGAAAACGAAAAGACTGGTCACCAACGAAATCAATCAATTCGCAATTCGCAAAACTGACCCATTTTTCCGAATTGCAATGATTGACATACTCGTAAATCTTACAACGCAAATTGTGATGAATAAATGAATTTCTGGTCATTTCCTCGCTGGTATTAATCCCACAAAAGACCATGCCAGATTCCATTCCATGGGCGAAATGTGGCCGTCATCTCCGTCATTTGTGCCCAATCATAATTCCCTTGAACTTTTACCACTTAAAAAATTATCAATACTTTGGCGATTTGTTGTGCGTTTTCGTTTGCAACAATGACAATTATATGGGTTATAATCTTTTCGAAGAGATGAAGAAATTGTTGCCATTGCCACGACCACGATGATGGTGGTGGTGGTTAGCATGGGGCTCCAGTTGCAACAGCATCATTGGCGCTGCTCGAGTTTTAGGCTTTCTGTGTGTGATTCACAAATGGATTTTTGATTGGCGGTTGTTTGACTTCGATTTTGGCGAAAGTCTACTCAATACTGCTGACGACGCCACCAAGGAAAAAAGTCAATATTTGCATTGCACTGCACTTTGTTGGATAGCTGAATTGAGCTGAGCTGAGGTGTGCTGTTATTGGCTTAGTCGCTGGGTTTGTTTGTTCCATCTTAGTCCTGCTCTCTTTTGTTGTGCATTGTGGTTGGGCTTTTGGGTGCTCTTGGGGAAAACGTTCGTCATAAAATTGCAAAGAAACTGAAACCTAAGCAAAAATTGCATGTCACTACGCACTAAATAAATATGTTTTTTTTTGCTGATTAACCTGTACAAATGGCGGTTATTGCATGTCTTCTTTTTAGCTTGGGCGAAGATAACCATACAGTTGGATCTGTTTATGCAACCAACCAAGTGCCGATGATGCTGTTGCTCCACTTTTTGTGGAAAAAGTACTTTTTTTGAAAGCCACATAAAAAAAAAACAAAATGAATTGGTCTCCCGCTAGGTACACAGCAATAAAGTTTTGGTTAAATTGCTTTTACTAAAACATTTAATTCAAATTTTGACTAAATTTACTGTAGAAATAAAATTTTATTAAATCGTTAAAAGAAAAACCAAAATTCAAACTTGAATGGGAAAAGGGTGAACTTCAACGCCATCTATTGGAGAGTATAGCCAAAAGAACTCAACATTAGCTTCTTCTTGATTACTGAAACTCAGAATAGTGAAAAGGGCAGCTTGTGATAGTAAGTGAATTCTACTAAATCAGTTTCCGTTGAAAAAAGAATCTGGTACATACTCGGACTAGGAAGAATAACTCTATTATTTATGGACTTTTTGCACATAGCAGCGCCATCTATCGGAGAGTTAAAGTGTGCGATCCTTAACAAATAAATAAATAATGAATACAAATTAAAACGAAAACGGTTGGGCTTTGACTTATTTTTGAAAAATGTTATTTTTGGGTTTGCTTGTAGCCTGTTTGAGGACGTCGCACAATTATCCAGACGAACAAACAACAATCGCTCGAAATCGAATATCTTACGGTTTGTGTATGTCGAATTAAATTTTTCACCTGCACATACGTAAGTCAATGTCATCATTCATTTTCACATGCTTACGATTTTGGGATTGCCATAGGGGTGTTTTTCGAATTCTACTAATCTACTACCAATTTGTATGTACGATTGCCCAACTATGTTGTAATTTTCTTTATTTCAATCATATACACAAGTTCAAAGAATCACTATCATAAAACAAGTAAAAGCGTGCTAAGTTCGGCCGTGCCGAACTTTGGATACCCACCACCTCGGGTATATATGTAAACCACCTTTCATCAAAATTCGGTGAAAATTGCATACCTTATGCCCCATAGCAGCTATATCAATATATGTTCCGACTTAAACCAAATACTAATAAGTAAAAATTATTGTTCAATTGAATATAACAAAATATTGGTCTTCTTAGTAGTTACATCTAAAAATAAACCGATCTGAACTATATACGACACGGATGTCGAAAAGCATAATATAAGTCTGTGTGTCAAATTTCAGTGCAATCGGATTAAAAATGCGCATTTTGTGGGGCCAAGACTTTAAATCGAGAGATCGGTCTATATGGCAGCTATATGCAAATCTAGATTGATCTAGACCAAATTGCAGAAATATGTGGAGGGGCTTAACTTAACTCTTTGTCCCAAATTTCGGCAACACCCCAAAACCTAAAACCGAGAGATCGGTCTATGTGGCAGCTATATTCAAATTTGGACCGATCTGAGCAAAATTGACGTAGGATATCGAAGGGCCTAACACAATTCACTGTCCCAAATTTCAGCAAAATCTGATAATAAGTGTGGCTTTTATGGGCCTAAGACCCTAAATCGGAGGTTCGGCTATATCCAATTATGGAGCGATCTGAACCAAATTGCAGAGAGATGCAAAGAGCCTAGCACAAGTCTATATGGGGCTATATCAAGATATAGTCCGATATAGCCCATCTTCGAAATTAACCTGCCTATGGAGAAAAAAATAATCTGTGCAAGGTTCAATATTTCTATTTTTAAAGACTGTAGCGTGATTTCAACAGACAGAGGGACGACGGGCGGTCATGGCTTGATCATCTTAGATTTTTACGACAATCAATAATATATATACTTTAGAAAGTCGTAAATTGGCATTTCGATAGTTGTAAATAGTCGCGCATCCTTCGGCGGTGGTTATAAAAACCTATAATTTTTCTTTTGGAGCACCTAGAAGCTCTAATGTGTGTCCAAATTTGCAGAAGTACGCTAAAGAGAGATATCCGTAAATTGTTATAGACAACCTTTTTTGGCCCCTTATAATACCCTCCACTATAGGATGGGGGGTATACTAATTTTTTTTATCATAGAATCCGTGGTGGGCATCTAAGGATCTTAAATGTTAATATATGTATGTAATAATTTTATAATATCAGTTGTCTTTTCTCGCTCGAAAGCAAATTATCAGGTGACTGGTTTTGACATTTACTTCGCATTGTTGACAACTGTTGCGACATACATGAACCCATTTTTGTATGGGAATGCTTAAGTTTTTGTACAATACGTTTAAAATCGTTTTTTTTCGTTTGCAGGCCGAAAGAACGCTTGCGTTCGGCGTCAACAAACAGGCTATTAGTTTAATGTCTCTTCTCCAACTTTTTGAAAATGTAGCTTGAAAAAATGTACTCACCTTTTAAATAACGATGAGTTTGATTGTTCTGTATCAGCATTCATTTCTTGCGGTGTATTCATAAATGTGATCTAAAAATGATGTGTTGACGATGTCGATAAGCATGCGCATGCCATTTGAGAACCAGCAAAACATTGAAAAGATGTACTGTTATAATGCGTTATGTTGACTGTTTTGTTTTTATGGTGTAAAAAGCACGTTGCAGTATAACTATGTCTGGCTGTGGCTGTGGTATGTGTGCTTCTGCTGCCTGCTACTCCTCCTGGCATGCCTGTTTCCTTTAGAGCCTCGTTTTCTGCGATATAAATTGTTTTGTGCATCGTTAACGACAGCAATATTAAGAGAAGAGTCAAAATAAGCGTCAGTACGTCAAACATTCCTTATGCCCTAGTCGTGCTATGGTCGTCGTCAATCCAGACGATGGCAAAGCAGACAAACGCAAACAAACGTCCTCGTCTCAGATGCTTGCCAGAATGTGTGCTACTCATTATGAGTTGCCTGTTTACTGTATAGTTTGTTGTTGACGGGACACGTAAGGAGTTGCAAAATGTTTGCCAACTGATTACGAACTGGTGCACAAAGAAGCTCTTTGCTTGCCCCCGTGCATCTTTCATACACTTACTCATCTACAGAGTGTTGAGCAGTGTAGCTAACCTATAATGAGAAACACTAAATGGCCTGAGCACAAAAAGGCCCTCTAGAAGGTATAATGCGTGGAAAGTTTCTTCAAAATTCGAATTTTATAAAATATTTAATTGCCGGCCCCTTAAGTACCTGGGGGGCCGCCCCAGCCCCAAAACCCCTTAAAATAGGTTTTTTTTACGATCATGACAATATGGGACTCAAATGAAAGGTATTCGGGAGTAGATTACGTAGATTACGAATATGGTCAGGAAGTAGGAATAGGCTTCATAATTTATTGAGCAAAAGCACCACCCAAAATCAAAAGTGGACCGATGAAGACAATATGGGTATCAAATGATAAGTATGCGGGTGTAGATAACGAATCTGGCTTACAAATTCATGTCGAAGTATAGGGAGTCACCCCACTTCCACAAAAACGCCCAAAATGGGCACATTAGCCAATCATGGATATATAGGACTCGGTTTGTTTGTTCCGTATGGACTGAAAAACGGCAGAACCGATTTTCTCGAAATTTTCGCGTATTGTGTAGGTTGGACTGGAAGGAAACATGGGCTATATAATTTTTCGGTATCGGAAGGGGGGACGGACCCTCCCCTTTATACCAAAAACACAATCCAAAATCAAAAGTGGATCGATTGGGACAATATAGGTATCAAATGAAAGGCATTGGAGAGTAGAATACGAATATGGTATTAAATTTTAGTCTAAGTACCCATCGGGCCAACCCCAAAACTCCCCCAAACAGATATATTGGACGTTCATTTCATATGGAGCTCAAATGGAAGGTATGCCAGATTAGAATCTGGCATACAAAACCAGATTGAAGTATAGGGGGTCACGCCACCCCTCAAAAACGCCATTAGACCCATTGTGACTATCTGATACTTGGCTAAACCGATTTTCTTAAAGGCGAACCCTCCCTATTACCCCGAAAACGCCACCCGTATGCGAAAGTGGTCCAATGGGCACAATAAGGGTATCAAATTCAAATTCTTAGTAATTAAACAATATAAAGGTTTTGAAAAAAAAAACGTTTTTCGGACTCGGCCTGAAACTTTAATCGGACAAAATTGATTGATATGTGCGATATATAGCCTGCTGTTTTTGTGGTGAGCAGAGGATAGATAGCATGTCCGCCTATGCAGCTGAACGATTCGACATAATTTTGGGTGCCATTCATTTAAATCACGAAGTGTTCTGATGGTTCAATATGATAAATCGACGGATTTGTGTTGTGGTGTCTCCCCAGATATATGACCAGAATATAAAGGGTAATTTTTTAAAAGCTATGGGAAAGTACAATAAAAAAAACATAAAATTTAGAAAAATTCATGAAGTCTTTATTTGAAATCTATCAATAGTACGGTCATATAATTTAATGTTTGAAGATTATTTCATGCAAATGTTGACCGTGACTGCGCTTCAAATGATCCATCGGCTTAGTCCAGTTTTGGCACACTCTTTCCAACATTATGGGCTGGTGTCTCACGAATAAATGCTTCAATGTTGTCTTCCAATGCGTCAATTGAAGCGGGCTTGTCTGTATAGGCAGAGGTTTAAAATAGCCCCACAAAAAAGTCAAAAGGCATAAAATCGCATGATTTGGGCGGCCAATTGATCAGTCCCGAACTTGAAATGAAATGTTCACCGAACTAGCCCGTCATTAAGTCCATTGGTAAGCGTGGTGTTTGGCATGTGGCACCGTCTTGTTGAAACCACATGTCATGAAAGGCAAGCTCTTGCATTTTGGGCAAAAAAAAAAATGGATACAATTTCACGATAGCGCTCACCATTCACAGTTACGTTACGATTCGCATCATGTTTGAAGAAGTACGGTCCAATGATGCCACCAGCCCATAAACCGCACTAAACTATAACATTGGCTAGAACTTGGCTGATCTTCATTCCAAAATCAACAATTCTGCTTATTTACGTACTCATTGAGACAACAATGAGCTTCGCCCATAAAATGAAAGAAGAGCGCGGTGAACTTTCTTAACAAAGCATGCATTGTGATAATAAAATTCAGTAATTTTCAAGCGTGGTTCGTTTGTAAGATGATTCATGGTTAAATTATAGACCAAACTGGAGATGATTGGCAGTGAAATGAAACACGAAACGTGCGTGAGGTGTTTATACCAGTGTTGCCAAAAAGATAATTGCTAAAACGTCACCCTTTATATACACTTCAGACTCGCTGTCCATTTCCTAAACATTTTCATTTCAATCTCAGCCATGTACACACATTGGCTTTTCCTTTTATACCCTCCACCATAGGATGGGTGTATACTATTTTCGTCATTCTTTTTTAAAATAACACCTCGAAATATGCGTCTGAGACCCCATAAAGTATATATATTCTTGAGCGTTATGTCTTTTAAATCTAGCCATGTCCGTCCGTCAGTCCGTACGTCCGTGAAATTTTGCACGGCGTGTTTTGTTATGACATCCAACAACTGTGCCAAGTATGGTTCAAATCGGTTCATAACCTGATATAGCTGCCATATAAACCCATCTGGGGTCTTGACTTCTTGAGCTACTAGAGGGCGCAATTCCTATCCGATTTGTCTGCAATTTTGCATGACGTGTTTTATTATTACTTTCAACAGCTGTGTCAAATAAGGTTCAAATCGGTTCATAACCTTTGTACAACGGATCCTCTCATGACCATCAACATACGTGTGAATCGGTGTATAGCCTGATACAGCTCCCATAAAAATCGATCTCTCTATTTTACTTCTTGAGCCCCCAAAGGGCTCAATTCTTATTCCAATTGGCTAACATTTTACACAGGTCTCCAATATTTAATTGAATATCATGGTATCGCTCTAATAGCAGAGCAAATCTTTTCTTTTATCCTTCTTTTTGCCTAAGAAGAGATGCCCGGAAAAGAACTCGACAAATGCGATCCATAGTGGAGGGTATATAAGATTCGGGCCGGCCGAACTTATCACGCTCTTACTTGCTCTTTTTAAATTTTTCATAGTTTTATTTTTATAGAAAACTAGTTGGCTCGGTATGGTTCGCACACCCATAAGTGTGTGCGGTCCTCTTTTGACTCTCACATAACTTTCATTAGAATCCAATCTTGTCTTGTTCGGTGTACATGTCCATTTGGTGTATAATTTTGGGGTGGGGCGACGCGCCTTTGAATAGATCGTAGACTTTTACATAAGTTTTGGTATTCTACTCTCAAATTTCGTTTGATATTGTCCCGACCGGCCTACATGTCCGATTGGGGATGGTTTTTGGGGTGGGGCGGCCCCCCTGGGACATGACCCAAATTTTTCTAACCATATTTCATTTTGATGTCCATTTTGTACCTAATGCAAAATTTGTCCATTTGGATGGGTTTTGGGGTCGGGCGTCCCCCACGGTCAATTGAGCTCAACGTTTTATACCAGTTTTTTGTTTTTGGGTTACCATAAGGTGGTACAAAAAAATTCACATAAATCGATGCAACCATCATCTAGACCTGGCGATTTTGAAAATTGTGGGTAGGTGGAGGGTCCAGACCCTTGGGGATATCACAAAATGAAGTACCCTATCTTCACCGGGAGCAAAACTTTACAAAAATTTTTTTTAATTATTTTATTTAAAAAAAAAAAAATTTCTCTTGAAATGTTACTTCCATAAAAAAAATTATAACAATTTTATTGCGTTTGTCAAAATTGTATTTTTATATCATACTTACTGAAACGGGCTCGCTCTGATGCAACTTCATTCACCTTCTATAACCTTCTGTTGTAGCCCTTTGCCCATATTGCGGTGGCCGGTAAATAAGTCCTGTTTGGGGGTGTTAAATTCAAAATTTTTATTCAAGGATCTTTGAAAAAGGCCCTTTACTGCTGGCCATTACGATAAATGCCAATATGGCTTTGTATCTCATCCTACCATACCTGTTGCAGAGTGGTTTTCTTTCGGTTTTAACGCTCGTTGCTGTTACAGCTTTCCTTCCACAAAAGCCTTTGATACCACAGACACGCAATGCCATTTTCAATGATATTAGAGGGTCGTTAAGGAGTTACGTGCCTTGTACCTCCCTATGAGGAATCAAACTCGCACACACACGCATATCCGGGGCCAAAATGAAAATTTAAAATGCAAAGTTTTTGCTTCTTGTTGCCTGTTCGATGGGTTCAGTTTTTGATTCGTTTTTCGCTTTCGGTTATAATTTATTGGTTTTTATGCCTTACATTCTTGTGATGAAGACGATGATGGAGTTGGGAGATGCGGATTGCAATGGGGCTAGAGCTAGTGGTCGTGGTGGCTGTGATGGTGATGGTGTTGCCTTACCAAAATTCAGTTGCTGTCTGTCTGAAACTAAGTTTTCACATTGATGACCCAATTTGCAGGCACATCCATTTGGTGGTGTTGGTGGTGGTGGTGGTGTAGTGAACTACAACAATAACAACGACAGATTCATTGAGATGTCGATAAAAATCTCAAGTTAATTTTTTATTATCATGAAAGCGTTGAAAATCTTTGAAAGAAATTTATTTGTAATAAAATATTGCTGCTCTTCGCTATGCCTGGCTGCTTTAGCCTTGCTCGCTGGCTGAAGCCAAACCAAGCCAAGTCAACAACACACCATCACCGCCAGCAGTGTGATCAAAAACTGAACTGTTCTACTTGACTCTGTGAGCTGAAGCTCAAGGAGCGTTTCTTAATTTAAAATATATATCATCAAAACATGCAACCTATCCAGCAACCCTACCCCATCGCCGTCACCGCCAGCAACTCCCCGGCCTTGGTCAGGGCCAATAAGAAATTTCAAGAGATGATTTTGAAATATGACTCTACTCTGAGAAGAAAGCCAAACGAGGGACCTATAAAAATTCAATTACTATTCAGGTCACTTAGCCAGCTCGGCCAAGTTGTAGCTGAGAATGGCAAACAGAGCAATGCAACAACGCTTTGTCTCTGGCACTTTCATTCCAATGTAATGAACTTCAATTAAAAGTTAATGAATTTTCATTTTCCCCCCTTCTCTGAGGCGTAATTTGCCCAATAAATTCTGTTAAACGCTAACAATTAATAATCAGCAGCATAAATAGGAATTAGTTCATCATTTGATCTTGCAACTCAATGCGAACAAAGTCAAAAATGACCAAATCCATAAAATAAAAGAGAAAAACATTACAGAATGAGAAGACATTCCTACATCTATGATTTATTGGGAAATTTTAAGTACCCCCTTTATGGGCTAAGGAAAATTGATAGACATTTGCTGCTAATAACTATGAAATGGTAAAACGTTTTATGTCCGAGTATTCACCCATTTGGTTGGGAAAGTAGGCCCATCATTAAATTCTAAAAGCCTTTAATATGACATCACGTTCCAGGTCAAAGTAGTGAATGCATACCAGAGTAATCTGTCAATAGGAGCAGAGTAAAGTGCAAATTAGAAAGATATATGAAGGAATCGTGTTTAAAATTGAGACAAATTTCCAAAAAAAAACAAGTAAAAGCGTGCTAAGTTCGGCCGGGCCGAATCTTATATACCCTCCACCATGGATCGCATTTGTCGACTTCTTTTCCCGGCATCTCTTCTTAGGCAAAAAAGGATATAAGAAAAGAGTTGCTCTGCTATTAAAACAATATCAAGATATGGTCCGGTTCGGACCACAATTAAATTATATGTTGGAGACCTGTGTAAAATTTCAGCCAATTCGTATAAGAATTGCGCCTATTGGGGCTCACGAAATAAAATAGAGAGAACGATTTATATGGGATCTGTATCGGGCTATAGACCGATTCAGACCATAATAAACACGTTTGTAGATGGTCATGAGGCATATCGGATAATAATTGCGAATTCTAGGGGTCAAGAAGTCAAGATCCCAGATCGGTTTATATGGCAGCTATATCAGGTTATGAACCGATTTGAACCTTATTTGACACAGTTGTTGAAAGTAAAAATAAAATACGTCATGCAAAATTTCAGCCAAATCGGATAGGAATTGCGCCCTCTAGAAGCTCAGGAAGTCAAATCCCCAGATCTGTTTATATGACAGCTATATCAGGTTATGGACCGATTTCAACCATACTTACCACAGATGTTGGATATCATAACGAAATACTTGGTGCAAAAATTCATTCAAATCGGATAAGAATTGTGCTCTCTAGAGGCTCAAGAAGTCAAGACCCAAGATCGGATTATATGGCAGCTATATCAGGTTATGGACCGATTTGAACCATACTTGGCACAGTTGTTGGATATCGTAACAAAACACGTCGTGCAAAATTTCATTCCAATCAGATAAGAATTGCGCACTCTAGAGGCTCAAGAAGTCAAGACCCAAGATCGATTTATATGGCAGCTATATCAGGTTTTGGACCGATTTGAACCATACTTGGCACAGTTGTTGGATATCATAACAAAACACATTGTGCAAAATTTCATTCTGATCGGATAAGAATTTCGCACGCTAGAGGCTCAAGAAGTCAAGACCCAAGATCGGTTTATATGGCAGCTATATCAGGTTATGGACCGATTTAAACTATACTCGGCACAGTTGTTGGATATCATAGCAAAACACGTCGTGCAAAATTTCATTCCAATCGGATAAGAATTGCGCACTCTAGAGGCTCAAGAAGTCAAGACACAAGATCGGTTTATATGGCAGCTATATCAAAACATGGACCGATATGGCCCATTTACAATACCAACCGACCTACACTAATAAGAAGTATTTGTGCAAAATTTCAAGCGGCTAGCTTTACTCCTTCGGAAGTTAGCGTGCTTTCGACAGACAGACGGACGGACGGACGGACGGACAGACGGACGGACATGGCTAGATCGACACAAAATTTCACGACGATCAAGAATATATATACTTTATGGGGTCTCAGACGAATATTTCGAGTAGTTACAAACAGAATGACGAAATTAGTATACCCCCCATCTTATGGTGGAGGGTATAAAAAAACAGGTAAAAGCATGCTAAGTTCGGCCGGGCCGAATCTTATATATCCTCCACCATGGATCACATTTGTCGAGTTCTTTTCCGGCATCTCTTTTTAAGAAATAAAAAGATATAAGAAAAGATTTGCTCTGCTATTAGAGCGATATCAAGATATGGTGCGGTTTGGAGCACAACTAAATCATATGTTGGAGACCTGTATAAAATGTCAGCCAATTCGAATAAGAATTGCGCCCTTTGTGGGCTCAAGAAGTAAAATAGAGAGATCGATTTATATGGGAGCTGTATCGATCTATAGACCGATTCAGAGCATAGTAAACACGTATATTGATGGTCAAGAGAGGATACGTCGTACAAAATTTCAGCCAAATCGGATAAGAATTGCGCCCTCTAGGAGCACAAGAAGTCAAAATTCCAGATCGGTTTATATGGCAGCTATATCAAGTTCTATACCGATTTACGCCATACTTAGCACAGTTATTGAAAGTAAGAATAAATAAAAACGGCATGCAAAATTTCAGCCAAATCGGATAGTAATTGCGCCCTCTAGAAGCTCCAGAAGTCAAGACCCAAGATCGGTTTATATGGCAGCTATATCAGGTTATGAACCGATTTGAACCATACTTGGCACAGTTGTTGGATATCATAGCAAAACACGTCGTGCAAAATTTCATTCAATCGGATAAGAATTGCACACTCTAGAGGCTCAAGAATCAAGACGCAAGATCGGTTTATATGGCAGCTATATCAATACATGGACCGATATGGCCCATTTACAATACCAACCGACCTAGACTAATAAGAAGTATTTGTACAAAATTTCAAGCGGCAAGCTTTACTCCTTCGGAAGTTAGCGTGCTTTCGACAGACGGACGGACGGACATGGCTAGATCGACATGAAATGTCGCGACGATCTAGAATATATATATACTTTATGGGGTCTCAGATGAATATTTCGAGTAGTTACAAACAGAATGACGAAATTAGTATACCCCCCATCCTATGATGGAGGGTAAAAAAATTAACCTCGAAAAGGATAATCTAAGTCAGGAATTCCGTGCTAGTTGGTTCATGTATTGTATGGTGCCCCAATCTAAGTGCCGGTGTCTGTCAGCCGCGTATGCCGGGCAATGACATAGAAAATGCTTCAACATCTCATCATCCTCTCTACATGCCCTAAATATGTTATCACTTGCCACACCGATTTTGCATAAATGAGCTCGTAGTCCTATGTGTCCCGTTATGATACCAAAAGCTATAATGACCTCCTTTATACTTCCTTTCAATCATAGTCTCGCCTTCTTGCGATCCGGTTCTCCCCATAGGGTTTTTGCGTTGCTCCACAGTGTTACGTGCGCGCTCGTAGCCGCCGCCCTTTACTCGGACTGAGTCGACCCGAAAGGCTTCGGGTTAACCAAGTTTATTGACGACAGTCCGCTGGCCTTCATTGCCAAATCGTCTGCTTTCTCATTCTCCCTTACTCGGCTATGGCCCGCCACCCAAACGAAGCGGAACGTGCCATCCTCAGAGAAGGCGTTAATCTTCATCTTACACCCCAAGACTGTTCGATACCTTATCGTCTTGGTTGCAATTGCCACGATGGCCAGTTTACTGTTATACTGGACGTCCTTGCGTTAACACCACCTCACGCATTCAGTTATCGCCTGTATCCCCACCTGCAGGACCGTACTATGGTCAGGAAGTTTAAAACAGATTTCAATCCCTGGGTTCTCAATGTAGACAACCAGACCCACTTTGTCCTCTAGCTTTGATCCATCCGTGTAACATGATGTTCCAGATGGCTATACTAGAGTTCTGTCAGTCCAATACTGTGCCAGTGGCAACAGTGCCTCGCAATCCATCTCAAGTTTCGTCTCAGGTATCCGATCGAAGACCTCTTCCATTCCTTCCAGGTTTTCTTTCGTTATACAGCGATGGAATGACCTGCCCCTATACTCTATTCATTCTCCCTTCTGCAATAGGACTTTTGTGGTGGTCACCCATAGGAGTGACCATTAAATGCCCCCTTGTGGCATTTTTCCCTTATATTTATGTCATGGTATCCACAATTTATCCACCTGTTTCTTAGCACATGGTTTATCCAGTCTCTAAGGACCCGATGCACTAGGTACTGGTCTAAGAATTGGATTAGTGTGTCGGTCCGCACATTGTTAAAAACCCCCTCGATGTCAATGCATACGGCCAACCTCTTGGCATCGAAGCATTCTTCTATTCATGCACAATCTCGTGCAGGTCAGTCTCCACGACCTTCGCTTGATATAGGTGTGGTGTTTGTATTTGAGCAGTTCGCTGGTTGTCCAATTCAATGTCATGGTATTCACAATACGTTCCATGGTTTTGTAGTAAAAAGGACGTAATGCTTATTGGTCAATAGGCCTATGGTGTCGCATATTTCGCCTTACCGGATTTGGGTGTAAAAACCATCCTTACCCCCTGCCTGGCTTTCGAAGAATATGCAAGTGCAAGGCACGCTGTGAAAATAGTAGCCAGATGAGGCGCCAGATAGTCGGCCTCCTTCTCTAGTAACGACGGAAATATTCCATCAGGTCCGGGTCACTTAAAAAGTTTGAAGTTCCTTTACCATACATTATGTAGTGATACGTCTTTGATCAGTCTCATTATTCAAAGATGTCTACTTTGGACTATTCAAAGTGTCTGCTTGAGTCCCCTTATAACATGTGGAAATTTTTCAGCGGTGGTTAACCCCTCCTAATGCTGACGATTTGTGAGGTACTATGCCATCAATAGAAGCCCTGTTAAAAATTCTCCCCAAAGAGGTGTCGCACTGCGGCATGCCGATCGGACTCGGTTATAAAAAGGAGGTCCCTTATCATTGAGCTTAAGCTTGAACGAGTGCTTTCCGCACTCGTTCATATGTGAGAAGTTTAACCCTGTTCCTTAATGGAATGTTCATAGGCCAGTTTGCATTGTCATTTGTTCATGGGAAAATTTTCATTTTGACAATCTTATTGTATTCCTTGAGCCGTGTGTAATACACTATCTCCAATAAACTAATGCGTGATCTGTTATAAAGTCTGGGGAACTCTTTCCCAATATTGCGAATCTCACCTGTCTTCTGAGTAGTCTTCCCAAATGGAGTCAGAAAAGGAGTGCTTCATGGAGACCCTCCAATCCTCATCATGCTCATCAATTAGATCTGCCGAACACATTGTCACATCTAAAACCTCCTCCCTAATCCTATTAACGAAGGTAGCGGTGTTACTAATATTGAGTGTTATTAGGTCCATGGTATTTGTGTGGATTAAAAAGAAAACTCGATGACTGTAATTGACCTATTTTCTTTTTATACCCTCCACCATAAGATGGGGGGTATACTAATTTCGTCATTCTGTTTGTAACTACTCGAAATATTCGTCTGAGACCCCATAAAGTATATATATTCTTGATCGTCGTGACATTTTATGTCGATCTAGCCATGTCCGTCCGTCTGTCCGTCCGTCCGTCCGTCCGTCCGTCCGTCCGTCCGTCCGTCCGTCTGTCTGTCGAAAGCACGCTAACTTCCGAAGGAGTAAAGCTAGCCGCTTGAAATTTTGCACAAATACTTCTTATTAGTGTAGGTCGGTTGGTATTGTAAATGGGCCATATCGGTCCATGTTTTGATATAGCTGCCATATAAACCGATCTTGGGTCTTGACTTCTTGAGCCTCTAGAGTGCGCAATTCTTATCCGATTGGAATGAAATTTTGTACGGCGTGTTTTTTTATGATATCCAACAACTGTGCCAAGTATAGTTCAAATGGGTTCATAACTTGATATAGCTGCCATATAAACCGATCTTGGGTCTTGACTTCTTGAGACTCTAGAGGGCGCAATTCTTATCCGATTGAAATGGAATTTCGCACGACGTGTTTTGTTATTATATCCAACAACTGTGCCAAGTATGGTTCAAATCGGTTCATAACCTGATATAGCTGCCATATAAACCGATCTTGGGTCTTGACTTCTTGAGCCTCTAGAGTGCGCAATTCTTATCCGATTGAAATGAAATTTTGCACGACGTGTTTTGTTATTATATCCAACAACTGTGCCAAGTATGGTTCAAATCGGTTCATAACCTGATATAGCTGCCATATAAACCGATCTTGGGTCTTGACTTCTTGAGCCTCTAGAGGGCGCAATTCTTATCCGATTGAAATGGAATTTCGCACGACGTGTTTTGTTATGATACCCAACAGCTGTGTTAAGTATGGTTTAAATCGGTCAATAACCTGATATAGCTGCCATATAAACCGATCTTGGGTCTTGACTTCTTGAGCCTCTAGAGTGCGCAATTCTTATCCGATTGGAATGAATTTTTGGCACCAAGTATTTCGTTATGATATCCAACAACTGTGCCAAGTATGGTTAGTATGGTTGAAATCGGTCCATAACCTGATATAGCTGTCATATAAACAGATCTGGGGATTTGACTTCTTGAGCTTCTAGAGAGCGCAATTCCTATCCGATTTGGCTGAAATTTTGCATGACGTATTTTATTTTTACTTTCAACAACTGTGTCAAATAAGGTTCAAATCGGTTCATAACCTGATATAGCTGCCATATAAACCGATCTGGGATCTTGACTTCTTGACCCCTAGAAGTCGCAATTATTATCCGATATGCCTGAAATTTTGTACGACGGGTCCTCTCATGACCATCAACAAACGTGTTTATTATGGTCTGAATCGGTCTATAGCCCGATACAGATCCCACATAAATCGTTCTCTCTATTTTACTTTGTGAGCCCCAATGGGCGCAATTCTTATACGAATTGGCTGAAATTTTACACAGGTCTCCAACATATAATTTAATTGTGGTCCGAACCGGACCATATCTTGATATCGTTTTAATAGCAGAGCAACTCTTTTCTTATATCCTTTTTTGCCTAAGAAGAGATGCCGGGAAAAGAACTCGACAAATGCGATCCATGGTGGAGGGTATATAAGATTCGGCCCGGCCGAACTTAGCACGCTTTTACTTGTTAATGTTCAAACAGGTTCTGG
The DNA here is from genome assembly GCF_963082655.1 of Stomoxys calcitrans. Taxonomy (NCBI): domain Eukaryota; kingdom Metazoa; phylum Arthropoda; class Insecta; order Diptera; family Muscidae; genus Stomoxys; species Stomoxys calcitrans. Next base: position 3,368,868 of record NC_081552.1, read on the forward strand.
GATTCAAAAATAAATATGAAGAATCAAGAAGCAATGTTCAACAATGTTACATTTCATTCACTTTCAATTGAATTCGTTGATGGGCAGTGGTGCTATTTTATGAATGGATCGACGAAAAACACCCTTTGAAGTTTGGATGTCTACGACACGAACTTTACCATCACGCTCGGGAATAGCCTTTACGATTCTAGCGAGGAGCCATTGTCGTGGGGGAATATTATCCTCATGAAAAATAACTAGTCTTCCTTCTTCAATGTTGTCAAAACGACTTATACCACCAACGTTTTTCCTTTGCAGTGTTACAACATAATCTCGCACCCATTGCTGCCAAAATTGCTGCTTGAGATATGTTACCATCTGCCCTCGCTTTAAGTAGTTCTCATTTGTACAGTATGTATTCAAGAATTCTGTCTTGGCTTGGCCCCGCTTTTTAATGTTACCCCACGAAATGTGGAGAGAGTTCGCATCGCAAGCTATTAGTACCTCATCTCCTGTCTGTTTTTCCTTCCCCACCAGCCGTTACAGCTCTGACGTGGGTGACGACATCGGAGAGTCGAAAAGCCGATAAGGTGATGCCAGGTAAGCTCCACCACTGTTGCATCTGGCGTTGCCAACGCTGGGGAAAATATTGGGTTGCCCAAAAAGTAATAGCGGATTTTTCATATAGTCGGCGTTGACAAATTTTTTCACAGTTTGTGACTCTGTAATTGCATTCTTTCTTCTGTCAGTTATCAGCTGTTACTTTTAGCTTGCTTCAGAAAAAAAGTGTAAAAGAAGTATATTTGATTAAAGTTCATTCTAAGTTTTATTAAAAATGCATTTACTTTCTTTTAAAAAATCCGCAATTACTTTTTGGGCAACCCAATATACAATTAGGTCCTCGGCCGAGTACCAGTGTTAGCATAGAATAATTGGTAGTTGATATGGTTCAGTACAGAAACTTTGTTCCAGGTCGTCCTTGGCTCCTGAATTCAGGCAATGTGAATCTTGCCTTGCTTATTTTCTCAATCAGAGAGAGTGTAACTGTCTCGCCACGGTGAGGGTTTATATGGATTACCTCAATCATTGGTCATCCAGTAGATGGGCATCTTGGGAGTAGGCGATGATCTCATCATCTGCACGCTGTTCTTTGGATTGCATTGAGTTTCCTGTCACTGCACTGAGTGATGTCTCAACATTAGGTTCTTTGCCTATCATAGCCTTTCGGATCGCGATAAAGTCGGTACTGGTTCCTTCGTCGGCTCCCTGTTCATTAGGCTGTATTGAGTTTCCCGTCCCTGCATTTCCAAACCCAGTAATGAAAGACAAATACCCTTATAATACCCTACACCTACCCTATAAGTACAAAGGGAGAGTAATCTCATATTCAGAATCAATTTTGATGGACCTCGGCAAATGTTTTCAGATGGGTTATTAAACAATCCGTATCAAATGTCGAGCAAATATGTTCAAAAGGTAATAACTACGGTTGACAAATGACAACATGATTGCTATTTTTCCAAGATCTGACGAACATATATGTGGGAGCTATATCTAAATCTGAACCAATTTCGAACAAACTTCCCAGATATTGTGGTAATTGTCGAGAAAAAGCGTTATACAAAATTTTGGCAAGATTTGTCAATAAATGAGCTTGCATTGACTCTTGGAGTGAAAATCGGGCGATATACATATATGACAGCTATATCTTAATCTAGGCTGATTTCTATGAAATTCACCTTCCTGCCAAATTTCGAGAGAATCGGTTAACAAATGAGCACTTTATTCCAATATTTCTCAAACCTGACGAACTAATTTATGGAAGCTATATTTGAATCTGAACCGATTTTTATGATATCAAATTTTGTAAAGATCAGACTAAAATTGTGACTTTTACAGCTTTAAAATGGCATATGGGATCAAAGATGTATATGGGAGCTATATCTATACCGCTTTTCTTTTCAAAATCAGTACCGTTCGTCCTTGGACTAAACAATTGACGTGTGCAAAATTTTATGGCAGTCGGACCACAAATGCGAGCTGTACTCTGATTACAAGAATAGATGGACGGACAGACAGACGAACATAGCTCAAACGAATCAGGAAATGAATCTAAGCCCATCGGTATACTTATCGATGGGTCAAGCTCTTTTCATTCATCCGATGGGACCTTTTAAGTCTTTAGTATCCACACTTTTGGTCCTATCTTTACAAAGTTTAGCATGAGGTGTTCCGTTTGACGTCTTTATACATGTGCACAATTGCATCAATCAAAAGGGTTAGATTTCGTTATAGCTCCCATATATATCTTTTATCTGATATAGCCTTCTAACGCTGTAGGTGCCACAAATTTGGCCAGATCTTTATAAAATTTGTTGTGAAGAGCATTTTTGGCTTGCATATATGTGTGTAAAATTTCATCAAAATCGGTCCTGATTATATGTAGCTCCAACAACTGTGCCAAGTATGGTTCAAATCGGTCCATAACCTGATATAGCTGTCATATAAACAGATCTGGGAATTTGACTTCTTGAGCTTCTAGAGGCCCTTTCCAATCCGATTTGGCTAAAATTTTGCATGACGTATTTTATCCTTACTTTCAACAACTGTGTCAATTAAGGTTCAAATCGGTTCATAACCTGATATAGCTGCCATATAAACCGATCTGTGATCTTGACTTCTTGAGCCTCTAGAGGTCGCAATTCTTATCCGATTTGCCTGAAATTTTGTACGACGGATTCTTTCATGACCATCAACATTCGTTTTTATTATGGTCTGAATCGGTCTATAGCCTGATACAGCTCCCATATAAATCTATCTCTCTATTTTACTTCTTGAGCCCCCAAAGGGCGTAATTCTTATTCGAATTGGCTGACATTTTACACAGGTCTCCATCATATAATTTAATTGTGGTCCAAACCGGACCATATTTTGATATCGCTTTAATAGCAGAGCAAATCTTTTCTTATATCCTTTTCTTGCCTAAGAAGAGATGCCGGGAAAAGAACTCGACAAATGCGATCCATGGTGGAGGGTATATAAGATTCGTCCCGGCAGAACTTAGCACGCTTTTACTTGTTTTTTTTTTTTTTTTTGCTTTAAAACTGTGCTAGCCAGAATCTTAATGTTCTATTCGATATTGCAATAAGTATACAAAATTAATGTCTGACAAAATTTAGACCCAGTTTCTTGTTGTTAAAAGTAGACTCGGTAGTGTAGGGTATTGTATAGTCAGATGCGCCCGACTTTAGCCTTTCCTTACTGGTTTTGTATTGTCTCTCATGAATGCAGTAGATAACATTCAATTTAAATACGATTTTTGCACTACATTCTGCATCATCTGCGTCTCCACGATTTGGTTGAAACCCCAATATAGGTGTGGTGAATTGTTGGCGCTGTTGTAAGTTTAAACAAGTAAAAGCGTGCTAAGTTCGGCCGGGCCGAATCTTATATACCCTCCACCATGGATCGCATTTGTCGAGTTCTTTTCCCGGCATCTCTTCTTAGGCAAAAAAAGTTCGGCCGGGCCGAATCTTATATACCCTCCACCATGGATCGCATATGTCGAGTTCTTTTCCCGGCATCTCTTCTTAGGCAAAAAAAGGATATAAGAAAAGATTTGCTATGCTATTAGAGCGATATCAAGATATGGTCCGGTTTGGACCACAATTAAATTATATGTTGGAGACCTGTGTAAAATGTCAGCCAATTCGAATAAGAATTGCGCCCTTTGTGGGCTAAAGAAGTTAAATAGAGAGATCGGTTTATATGACAGCTATATCAGGTTATGGACCGATTTGAACCATACTTGGCACAGTTGTTGGATATCGTAACAAAACACGTCGTGCAAAATTTCATTCCAATCGGATAAGAATTGCGCCCTCTAGAGGCTCAAGAAGTCAAGACCCAAGATCGGTTTATATGACAGCTATATCAGGTTATGGACCGATTTGAACCATACTTGGCACAGTTGTTGGATATCGTAACAAAACACGTCGTGCAAAATTTCATTCCAATCGGATAAGAATTGCGCACTCTAGAGGCTCAAGAAGTCAAGACCCAAGATCGGTTTATATGGCAGCTGTATCAGATTATGGACCGATTTGAACCGTACTTGGCACAGTTGTTGGATGTCATAACAAAACACGTCGTGCAAAATTTCATTCCAATCGGATAAGAATTGCGCACTCTAGAGGCTCAAGAAGTCAAGACCCAAGATCGGTTTATATGGCAGCTGTATCAGATTATGGACCGATTTGAACCGTACTTGGCACAGTTGTTGGATGTCATAACAAAACACGTCGTGCAAAATTTCATCCCAATCGGATAAGAATTGCGCACTCTAGAGGCTCAAGAAGTCAAGACCCAAGATCGGTTTATATGGCAGCTATATCAAAACATGGACCTATATGGCCCATTTACAATACCAACCGACCTACACTGATAAGAAGTATTTGTGCAAAATTTCAAGCGGCTAGCTTTACTCCTTCGGAAGTTAGCGTGCTTCCGACAGACAGACGGACGGACGGACGGACGGACGGACGGACAGACGGACGGACATGGCTAGATCGACATAAAATTTCACGACGATCAAGAATATATATACTTTATGGGGTCTCAGACGAATATTTCGAGTAGTTACAAACAGAATGACAAAATTAGTATACCCCCCATCTTATGGTGGAGGGTATAAAAATTTTAATATTCTATTCGATTAAGCAACCTGTTTTTCCACATTTTTACCTAAAATTCCGGATGATGTCCTTCAATGAAAGAAAAACAAACAACCAGCAGGTATAGCTTTTCCTCAGAATAATGAGTTGTTCCCAAAAGTTCTTTGAAAAAATTCGCTGAAACTCCTAGTGAGTAAAAGATATTCACTATTCCTTAATTCAAGAGATGATTTGAAACTGGTACACCTAACACTGCTCTAGGGTTAAGGGTAACCAAATTAAAAATATTCTGTATATGCTTTAGGTCCAAAAATTTCGCTCTGCATTTATTAATCATTTCGCTTGGTTTCCTACTCTCAAATATATATCAAAAATGCCAAACAGAAAGTTGATTAAAGATTAGTGGGGGAGGGGGGGGGGGGGGGGGGGGGGGGAGGAGGGGCAAGATGTCATGATCATCTCAAAGATCACAAAACATGAATAAATGCATGAACTTCCTTGTGAAACTGTCGATGTTATCGATGATGTGGAATTTCTTGCCGCATTATGGCCACATTCGGTCTCACTTCAACAATCAGTATACACTTGGCATATACAATGCATTTGGTCAGTCAGTCAGTCAGTCAGTCAGTCAGTACATACAGGCCTTTTAATAATCCCATAAAAATGCTCATATTTGTCATCATTAAATGTTTATCTGTTGGCTTCTCGACTAAGGAAACCAGGCATCAGCAGTACGAATTGGATTGCCACAAAAGCTTTAAAGAACACCAGGAAACAAATAAAAATAAAAATGAAAATAACCCATATCTGCCACTTAATAATTTCTCTTTAAAAAGGAATTTTGACGTTATTGATTGTTGTCATTGGCCGCCGTGTGTTGTCGATGTGTCGTTTGGGGGCTTTTGTATGTTTGCTTGACGGTGGCCACAGTAATGCGGCCCGTTCCTGGCCATTTTCGCATAAATGGATTTTTATTTTCATTTGTGTTGCTGTTGCTGTTGCTGTGCTCCTTCGTTCGCTTTCGATTGAACAACAACTTAAGTACATTGGACAGCAATGGCAACAACGGAACATGAAACATGTCTTCCTGGCCTGCTTTTGCTGTTTCTGTTGCTGCAACAATTGGTGTTGCCATTCTTTCAGCACCGCGGCTTAATCGTCTTCTGTGGTAGATTTTGTCGCCGCCGTCCCACTTGCGCAGGAATGAGGATTTTTCAAAAACTTTGTGAAAAAGAAAGATTTCCCGCTAAACGAGAGTTCCATACAAATCACAAACAATTTAATGACAGCTCAATACAGAGTTCGTTCTTTGGCTTATTTTTTTCTTGTAAATGTGGATGAGCTGTTTCTTTTCTTTTTTTGGTTGTTTGCTTTTTTTTTGGCAAAAGTAATAAAAATGCAATTCAGCTGCATCATCAGCAGCACTGCAAGGCTTTGTGCTCTTCTTTATCCGCTCGAAAAAAAAAATTCCAACAAAATGTTGCAGACGCATTTATAAAAGAGGATTCTGGCAACAACAAATAACCCAATTGCAGACGAAGAAACTCCAAAAACTGTAGAATAACATGCAAACTGTTTTGTCCATTGGTGCTGGTGCTGTTGCCACTGCGAATGACGATGATCCCAAAAAAAGAAGCCTCCACCATAACCAAGCAATTCCGTGCTGTGGTCTTCCACGTTATTGGCCTGCTGCTTGCCTTGTCCATGTTTCGTTTTTGGTTATCGTTTTTTCCTGCTTTATGGACTCATATGAAGACAGTTGACCAAAAACCACACGAACGAATACTGCTAAGCCAATGTCAATAAAATTTGAGTTAAAATACAATTAAGTTGGCAATCATTTCATTTTTGTCCGACTTATACAATACGACTCTTATCCCAGTGTTTCCTTTTTTTCACATTTTTCAACATATCTCATGAGTCGTTGTGAAAATCTTGGACAATGGTACCGCCGCCACTGACACTGAAGGGACGACTGAAGGACAACTGACAGAGATGGACGGGCGCTGGACGCTGAGCCAAAAACCAACGATGAGTGTCAAGTTTGAAATCTCTTTGCCTTTAGGTCATCAAAAGTTATGTACTGCATTCTTAAGAGGCGAGGGGTGGTGCCAATGGGAGTGAGAGGTTTTTGAAATTTCGGCAGAAAGAATACTAACACAATCTTGCCCAAAATTCTTAAAGCATGCTAACTATCGAATGAGTAAAGTTAGGAACTTGAAATTTTTCCCAAATACTTGCTATTAATGCAGGTCGGTTGGGATTGTAAATGGGCCATATCGATCTCTAGATTATACTTCTTGAGCCTCTAGGGGAGCAATTCTTATCCGATTTTAGTGAAGTTTTGCACAATGCCTTCCCCAATGACCTCCAACTTACTTGCAAAGTATGGTTCAAATCGGTCCAAAACCTGATATAGCTCTCATATAAATAGACCTGCCGATGTGACTTCTTTAGCCTTTAAAGGGCGCAATTCTTCTGGGATTTAGATCACATTTTGTACTATGACGTCTTCTATAACATTTAATGAATGTATGGTTTGAATCGGTCTTAAACCTAATAAAGCTTCCATATAAACCGATCTACCGATCTTACTTTTTGAGCCTCTAGATTAATCTGATTTTGCTGAAATTTTGCAGAGTCACTGTATCCATGACCTCTAATATACCTACCAAATATGGTCTGAATTGGTCCACAACCTGATATGGCTCCCATGCAATTCGCAATTCTTATCCGATTTGGTTGAAATTTTGCACAATGGGATCTACAATTGTCTCTAACATCCAAGCCATGTATGTCCCGAATAGATTTATAATCTGCACATTTTTATTCGAAGTTTAGACTAAAATTATTCGATAACGGACACTATTAACCAAAAAATGTAAAACTCGAAACTCGTAATAAGTCGATTACGAAAGAGGGAATTAGGCCAATTAGGCTCTGTCGCAAAGACAGAGTCTGGATACGCGACTATTTGGTTCCGCATTAAAATGGAATGAAACCTCGACCGGTTTGAGAGCTTTAAAAAATATTTAAAACTTTCTCGCGAACATCCCGCTAAAAAACACCATTAATACTTCTCTCCTATAAAAAAGTGGTGTGCGATTCAAGTTTTATCTCAATGGCATTTGACTATTTTGAAGCTTATTCCGAGCGCTGTACATTGGGATGGGGAAAAAGTGAAAAAAAGAAAATCGTATTAAATTCCGCTAGTCCGAATCTTGTATAAGGATTGCATTTGTCAAGTTCTTGTACGGGTTCTCTTTATAGGCACAATTAAAAAATAAGAATAATGGAAGGTTATAACAAGTAAAAGGGCGTTAAGATCGGCCGGGCCGAACTTTGGATACCCACCTTTCGTTATTGTCCGCGGAAAAATGCATTTTTTATGCACCTATAGCGGCTATATCGAAATATGGTCCGATTTGGACCAGATTCGGCACGGACATTAAGTAATCTAAAAAAAATATATGTCATTGTTCAATTTTGTAGAAAAAGTATTGGGTTTTTTTATAGCTATATCCAAATATAGACCGATCTGAAGCTTAAACAACACGGATGTTGAAAAGCCTGACAACTTATGTGTCAAATTTCAGCGAAATCGGATGCGAAATGCGCCTTCTATGGGGCCAAGACTTTAAAACAAGAGATCGGTCAATATGGCAGCTATATCCAAGTCTAGACCGATATAGGCCAAATTGAAAAAAATATGTCGAGGGGCCCAACACAAATCACTGTCCCAAATTTCGGCGACATCGCACAATAAATGCGCCTTTTATGGGCCCCAAACCTTAAATCGAGAGATCGGTCTATATGGCAGCTATATCCAAGACTGGACCGATCTAGGCCAAATTGCAGAAAAATGTCGAGGGGCCTGTCACAACTCACTGTCCCAAAATTTCAGCGAAAACGGATGCAAAATGCGCCTTCTATGGGGCCAGGACTTTAAAACAAGAGATCGGTCTATATGGTAGCTATGTCCAAGTCTGGACCGATCTAGGCCAAATTGAAGAAATATGTCGAGGGGCCCAACACAAATCACTGTCCCAAATTTCGGCGAAATCGCACAATAAATGCGGCTTTTATGGGCCCCAAACCTTAAATCGAGAGATCGGGTCTATGTGGCAGCTATATCCAAATTTGCACCGATTTCAGCCAAATAGAGGAAGAGTATCGATGGGCTTAACACAACTCACTGTCCCAAATTTCGTTGACATCGGACAATCAATGCGCCTTTTATGGCCACAAGACCTTAAATCGAGAGGTCTATCTATATGACTGCTATATCCGCATCTGGACCGATGGGGGCCCAATTGAAGAAGGATTTCGAAGGGCCTAACACAACTCACTGTTTTAAATTTCATATTTTATGGGTCTAAGACCCTAAATCAGCGGATCGGTCTATATGGGGACTATATAAACATATAGTCCGATATAGCCCACCTGCAAACTTAACCTGCTTATGGACAAAAGAAAAGAATCTGTGCAAAGTTTCAGCTCAATATCTCTATTTTTAAAAACTGTAGCGTGATTTCAACGGACAGACGGACGGACATGGCTAGATCGTCGATATGTTGCAAACGGAATGACAAATGCCCTCGGTGGTGGGCATAAAAAGCAATCTCCATGGATTTTTAAATGTTTGATTAAGAATTGCTTTTTATAGATGCTCAAAATGTCAAATAGAGAAATAGGTTTATGCATTGGCTACATCAAGTTGTGGACCAACTTCGACCATACTTGGCATAGATATTGGACATCAAGGCAGAAGTCATCATTCGAAATTCCTTTTTGTCAGCAATGGCGACAAAATAGTTTACTTATTTTTATAAGAAAATTTACTTTTCAGCTTCCTTTTGCCCAAAGCTATTAAGGAACTGTGGGTAGACTTTTTGCATATCAACGCTGTTCGATTTGGGTAACTCAATGATAAGGGGCCTCCATTTTATAAACGAGCCCAACAGTCATGCCGCAAGGCGCCAGCGCGTAGCAGAGAAGTTTTTCATGGATGGGATACCCCACAGATGCAACCAAAACTGGTGAGGGAATAACGCTGACTCTGCAGACATTTCGCTTTCGGGTTGACATGCTAACCTATTCGCAACTGTGGGTGTAATTATGGACTGAAAATAATAAAAAGGTCCCTTTCCCCCATTCAGGCTCACAATGAAATACGGTTTCACATGAATATACTACAGTAACCAACTAAGGTCATCTATTTTTCAACATAAATGTGCCAATTATTGTAGTGGGAATATAATATCCAGAAATGCTACAGATTTAGAGAAATTCAACCTTTTTTTATAGATAGTACCTGGAGGTGGGCCACAAAAATTTTCCACAACAGTTTAATCACCAGTTGCAGGAAAATGAGCGGATTCTACAATTTGCACAATACAATTTACTGCCAGCTTAGTGAAAACATCTGCCCATCCAGCAGCATTTTATGACAATTTGAATTCAAGGAATTCCAACTTGAAAATCTCTATTTTTAGACAAATTCCTGGGATTTAAATCATTTCCTATAAGTCTTGTCGCAGGTATAGAAATATGCAAATAAGGAATTTTACAAGCCAATGAGTTATCTACCTGTGCCAGACTTGAGCGGAAGAGTATATAAAGTGTCTGTCTGAAAACTGTGAGGCAGCAGTACCTCGGTATCCTTACCACGATTAACAACCTTCCGATTTTGTTTCCATACAAAACTACCAACACCGTCATGGAACACACTCTGATTACCCAACAATTGATGACCATTTTGAAGGAGTTCAACCTGAGTGATTGTGGTTTCGATGCCAAGGATGAGCTGAACAAAACATATCCTTCCGATTCGAGTAAATTTGTAGCCGCCACACCAAGTTCAGCCGTCAACTATTCCACCGAGATGAAGAAGAAACGCAGGCAAATGGCTCGCATAACTCCCTTCACACCCAAAAATTCTTTTAAAGCTAGGAAATCGCTGCAGTTCTAATGTTGTAAATGGAAAACACAAAGACATGGTCAATGATAAATTAAAGCTTCATTATTTGCTCATAGATTCGATTTAGTTAAACAAGCCTAGCTTCCCTTAGACATAAGTACTAATAAATAATCACAGAAACTTAGTCCTTTATTTGTTATTTTCCTAGGTAAAAATTCGTCCAAGAACACAGGTAAGTACAACGCTGGGAAAATGGTGTTATAAAATAAATTGAAATGGCAAGATGGCTCGCTAGTCTGGTGACAACGCTTGCAGGCACAGCATTAAATGTTTCCCCCAAAATATGAAGAAAACTGTGGCCATTCTAGTTTTGCTGCAACTACTCAGTTCAGTATACACAGAGTCCTGCAATGAGGACATTTGCGCTTCGGTGGTGTCCAAGTGCATTCTAACACAAAGCTGTAAATGTGAGGTCAAGGATGCAGCCTGCTATCAAAGCTGCATTATGTGCATGGGCAAGAAATATTTTGAAGAATGCTGCGCCTGTGTCGATTTATGCCCTGCGAAGAAGGCATCCTCCTTATCACAGAAATCACATGTCGAGGATTTTGAGGGAGTTCCAGAGTTATTCGATGTTTTGGTCTCTTCACCCACCGATGATTTGGAATACAATTGGAATATTTTTACCTTTCCCGTAGACTATGAAGCTAAAACATCTTCATCAGAAAAACATTCGCAGCTCGACACTGAGCTCAACTGTACAGTTGTCTACATGGACAGTTGCATATCATGGAATAAATGTCGACAAACTTGTAGAAGCACTGGAGCCAGCAGCTACAGATGGTTCCATGATGGCTGTTGTGAATGTGTGGGATCAACTTGCCTCAACTATGGAGTAAATGAAAGTCGTTGCAAACATTGTCCCGAACTCGAAGATGAGCCGGAGGAAGGTGAAGACGATATGTATGAGGGATTTGATGATAATCTTGTGGATAATTCCATATAGAAAAAAAATATAGTTGCAAAAAATAAAAATATGTTGAAACAAGTAAAAATTTGTTGATTTTGGCTTTAAGGAGTTGAAGCGGAAAATTCGCTTAAATGTATGCTGTAGCTATTTATGGTCGAAACTGAACGATTTTAAATGTGGGCATGGTAAAAGGGATGAAGGCCGAGCCAAGAAAATAAAAAGTCTCAAAACAACTCCAAGGTGAGAATACATCCAAGACATCTGGGTTATCCCCCGTACCGTAGTGGAATGTTCATGGGAAATTTACAAGTATTTACAAATACAATGCACCGTGGGATAGAATCGACAAAAACTAGTAGGTAATTTTCTGTCAATTGTTCTGCAACCGTTCTGCAGATAACTGTTTAAATAACCAACATGTGGTTGGAGCTGCAGTCTTGTCAAGATCAAGTGTAAAATTCAAAGGCCCTAAGTGGTCAGGATCAGTGTTGCCACTCAAGAAAGCTATTTCCTACCAAAATTTAAGAAACCAGACTAAAACCTACCAAATGTTCTACAAGCCAAAAATGCGGTGTACAGTTGACCATTTCAAAATTCCATCTTGAACACCACAAATTACATTTTAAACACTTTCAACTCTACAAAGTACTAGATTGTCATACAGGATCTAGGCGTACCCGATCATCTGTTTGTTGAAATCATTCTACGATCTAAAGTTCAAAAATGGTCTATATCTCGATATAAAACTCTTTACATTGATCACCCTATGAGAAATTTTGAGTTCAAAAGGTCGTTTTGTAGTCGTAATGAACAACTGTGCCGAGTTTGAACAAAGTGATCTCCCAATTTAAGGCGTCGATTATGGATAGCGACCCAACTTAAGTTGCATTGCCAAAAAATTAAAAAAAAAAAAAATCGTAAAAAATTTCCATGCCTTCAATAAAAAATTTCCATTTGTTCAAACACACCGTTAGCAACACATCGAATATATTCTTGGTCAGCATAAGAATCTAAGACGATGTAGCCATGTCCGTCCGTCTGTATGTTGAATTTACGCTACAGCCTGGGCCTATAAAAGCCACATTTATTATCCGATTATGCTGAAATTTGGTACAGTGAGTTGTGTTAGGCCCGTCGACATCCTTCTTCAATTTGGCTGAAATTCGTCCAAATTTGGATATAGCTGCCATATAGACCGATCTGCCGATTTGCGGTCCTGGGCCTATAAAAGCCACACTTATTATCCGATTTTGTTGAAATTTGAAACAGTGAGTTATGTTAGGCCCCTCGACATCCTTCTTCAATTTGGCTGAAATCCGTCCAAATTTGGATATTTGGTCCTGGGCCTATAAAAGCCACATTTATTATCAGATTGTGCTGAAAATTGGGACAGTGACTTGTGTTAGGCCCTTCGACATCTTTCTTCAATTTGAAATTGAAATCGGTTCAAATTTGGATATAGCTGCCACATAGACCGATCCGCCGATTTGCGGTCCTGGGCCCATAAAAACCACATTTATTATCCGATTAAGCTGAAATTTGGGACAACGTGTCGTGTTAGGCCCTTCGATATCCTTCTTCAGTTTGGGCCAGATCAGTCCAGATTTGGATATAGCTGCCATATAGACCGATCTTCCGATTTACGGTCTTAGGCCCATAAAAGCCACATTTATTTTCCGCTTATGCTGAAATTTGGGACAGTGAGTTGTGTTAGGCCCTTCGATATCCTTCTTCAGTTTGGGCCAGATCGGTCCAGATTTGGATATAGCTGCCATATAGACCGATCTTCCGATTTAGGGTCTTAGGCCCATAAAAGCCACATTTATTTTCCGTTTATGCTGAAATTTGGGACAGTGAGTTGTGTTAGGCCCTTCGACATCCTTCGTCAATTTGGCTGAAATCGGTCCAAATTTGGATATAGCTGCCATATAGACCGATCCGTCGATTTTCGGTCCTGGGCCCATAAAAGCCACATTTATGGTCCGATTATGCTGAAATTTGGGACAACATGTCGTGTTAGGCCCTTCGACATCCAACGTCAATTTGGCCCAGATCGGTTCTGATTTGGATATAGCTGCCATATAGACCGATCCGCCGATTTACGGTCTTGGGCCCATAAAAGCACATTTACTATCCGATTATGCTGAAATTTGGGACAGTGAGTGTACTGGACATAAGGGGTGTCTTGATATTTGGTCGGCTCAAATCAGTATGTACGATATTTTTTTTTTTATTTAATTTTTTTTTGTTAGATTTTTGATTTGTTTTAACGGTCTCATGTGAATTAATTTCATTGCATTGGAATGGAACGTCGATTACTTAGTTAGTAATCGCATAAGACATTGCACAGTAACTGCGTTATCGGTGGCAAGAGGAACCACACCGGGTTTTTTTTCTCGACGATGAAAGGCTTCCTAACCCTACTCATGTTCTGGGATCTTTCTTTCTTATTCACACGTCGAAGTAATAAAGTCACTACCTTCAATAAAAAGAAAAAAAAAAAAAAAAAAGGATACATTGTGTAAGGTATACTTCGTTGAAGTCGAACATATTATATATACATTTATATAAACGGTAATTTGTTGGTGTATTTTTTTTGTTTCTTAAACAACTTTCCTAAAACTTCCATTTTATTCCCAGTGAACTGACTAAAGAAGTGATTGTATTTGGTTTAGAGGAATTATCTTGTTCCACGTGATTAGTGTCCCAGTTAAATATTTCCTTAGGACTGGGAACCTAATTTGAATCCCCTCCAATTTTCTGGAGAAAATTTTAAGTTGGTCCTTATTAAGAATATTTGGTAAGGATACTTCCAACAGACTTGTCAAGCCTATCTCTATATTGCTGTTTTCATTAGGAGCACGTGACTACCCATGGTATTTGGTTTAGCTGAGGTTCCATGATTTTTGGGACTCAAAACATCTTTCCATACCGATTGTTTTACGGCAAACATTTTTTATTGTTTGCTGGGATTTTTTTTTTTTTGATAGAATACACACTTATTTGATCGACATTGCAAATTCGGCCAAAGAGGTCAATCATCGATCACCCATAATCAACGTGCCATCATATCAACGAAGAAGAAATCCAAAGAGCAGAAAAAACAACACTCGAAAGAAGCCCACAACGGTTTATCGTGTCAACCATTGGCTTAAAATTTGTTTTGTTGAGAAAGAAGTACATTTATAGCTGTCTCGTTACGTCCATCGCACAAAAATAATAATGCTATTTGATCCAGCGAAAGCAGAATATATGGAATAAGTAGTAAAGGAATACGCATTTTTTGGGAGGAGTTAAATCTAGAGGTTTGTTCCTGAAATTTTTTTTTATAATATTAAAATTTCCGTCCTAATTTAGATAAAATAGTCATAAGATAATTCATAGTTTATAAATTAAGCCCAACAAGCAATCATCGAAAATCTTCAGCAATCTATGTAATCAAAAATTCAACTCCATCCAACGATTTGCAGAGGCCTCTTCAGATTCGACGGAAAATGGTGAGTCAATCATAGTGAAATAACATATATATATATACCCAACATATTTACATAATTATAGAAAAACAAACTACTTAATATATTAACAGAATTAATTAAAAAAATCTACTATTGAATTTCCTCAAAATTTCATTTAAACAAAAAGTTAAATTAGCGTGGAAACTCCCATATTTGTACCTCTGTTCCACCAGCTTTAAAACTATTGCTGATTATTTTCTTTTTGTGTGCTTCCCCATAAAAAGGGGGGGAAAAAAAATAAGTAGCATATTTAATAACTTCCATACCTACCATAAAGAGAAATAAGAAAAGAGATTTTATTAATTGTGATTCTATCCCCACAATTGAGAGTGTTGTACTCCTACACAGTGTGGAGACTTTCTCTCCCCGTTCGCTATAATCCAAATTCATGCTGTAGAGGCACATAGCTAAGTCTGATCAATTTTTTTTTTGTTTTGTTTGCTCTCTGCTTGTTTGGATATTTTATGGTGGAGCACATAAACATTCGTTCATACCTATAGATCACTTACATAGGTTTTTATTTTTATTTTTGTGTTGTTAATTTGCTTTTGCTCTTTAGAGTCAAGAACAGATACATATCAGTTCCTTTAATTTTGTTTTGCCTTACCAAACCAAGTGTACACTCGAAGAAAAAAGAAATTAGAATATAATAATAATGTAGGTTATAAGAAAAAACAGAAAAAAAAATAACTTTAGAAATTTAAGATTTTTTTTTATTATGAGTTATTTTGAATAAACAACTACTATGATTGAAATAATGATCGGTTAGAGAATTTTCTTGTGGTTTTCTACGATGATGATGTGGTTGTAGTTTAGCTTGAGAAGTGTGTGTTTGGGGTTTTAGAGTCAAGATGCTCACGTCTAAAACAAAGGTAGGGTAGGGATAAGAGCGAGTGTTCCATTGTCATCTTAGGAGCGCGATTTGCATTTTATTTTGTGTCTGTCAATATAGCCATCCCATTATTTTGCTCTTTAATTCGAATGTTACTAGGATATTGCTTAGGGGCTTGTTTGTTTAAAGTGTTCCTAGTACCCTTGGTCCATTGTAATTTATTTAAATTTTGTTAAATTTTTAAAGGGAGTCTTTATAATTTTTATTGTAAGGCTGATATGAGGAGATATTAGAAAGGATACGAACCCCCCTACAAGACTGATTAGCTAGCATACTGATGGCTCCCGTTATCCTTATCTAACTCTCCTTTAACGACCATAGAAAGGATATTCCTAAAGGAATATTTCGGTATTAGCTTATTGATGGTCATTACATGAGTTGTGTTAGGCCCCTCGACATTCTTGTTCAATTTGGGTCAGATCGGTCCACATTTGGATATAGCTGCCATATATACCGATATCTCGATTTAAAGTCTTGGCCCCATAAAAGGCGCATTTATAATCCGATTTCACTCAAAATTGACACAGTGACTTATGTTAGACTTTTCGACATCCGTGTCGTATATGGTTCAAATCGGTTTATTTTTAGACGTAGATACTAAAAAGACGAATATTTTGTTATACACAATTGAGCAATGACTTGGACTTATTAGTATTTGATCCAAATCGGAACATATTTCGATATAGCTGCTATGGGGCATAAGGTATGCATTTTTCACCGGATTTTGGTGAAATGTGATTTACGTATATACCCGAGGTGGTGGGTGTCCAAAGTACGGCCCGGCCGAACTTAACGCCTTTTTACTTGTTATATCAAGGTTTTATCTCCTGGCAAAGCAACTGTCTTTGAGTTGCAATCCATAATCGACACATAAGTGTTTGAGCCCAGGAATGTGCTTTTACTACCAATTTTCGCCGTTACACTGAGTTAAATGTACCAGGGGTATGAATCAAATTTTACCAAACTTGTATGCAGCTGCCACATATTCATGTTTTTCGACTGAAGGCATTGAACGCACAGAACCCGCATTTTCTACCCAGATTTACGAAATTTAGAAGAGAACCCTCAACACACTACAGTCAATTTCAAAACTTACGTCCTTTTTCCTGAAAATTGAAGCAGTGAGAGCCCTTGTAACAGTTATTTCCATGGTTTTGTACTTCACTTCTAACGAATACACAGAAACGACACGAAGTTAATTAGTTTTTAGGTGTTCCCGGAAATTTTTTTCAATAATTGGTATTTAGTCCGCTTTTGGACCACAATATCCCTCCTATTTTCGGGGATATTCGACTTTAAATTTGTATACCCTTGTAATAATAAATTAAAAAAAATATACTAATTTGTATACCCCGCTTGCAACACCTCGAAATATTCGTCTGAGACTCCATGAAGTATTTATATTTTTGGTGGTCATGACTTCTTAAGTCCAACTGGCCATGTCCGTGCGTCCGTCTGTCTTTCGACAGCAAGATAACTTTCGAAGGAGTAAAGCTTGGCGCTTGAGATTTAGCACAAATACTTCTAATTAGAGTAGGTCAGTTAGGATTGTAAATGGGCCATAGCGGTCCATGTTTTCATAAAGCTGCCATATAAATCGGCCGAATCTTTGAAACCCACCATCATGGATTCTGCGTAAAATTTACACAAAATGAAATTAGTTGAAGGGCATACTTTTACTTTCTGTGCCAAATTTCTGCCAAACCAGGCAAAATTTTTATCTTCTACGAACCGAACAAGGATAATCGAGGGGTCGGTTTATATGGGAGCTACATCAAGTTGAATACCGATTTGGACCGTACTTGGCACAATTATTGGAAGTCGTAATAGAACACAAATTGGACAAAAATTGCGGCTCAAGATGTCAATTAGGAAGATTGAGCCCCTACAAGGCGCAATTCTTATCCGAATGAACTGAAATATTACACAATGACTTCTACAACGTTCAGCATTCATTTATGGTCCGAATCGGACTATAACTTGGTATAGCTCCAATAGCATAACAGTTCTTATTCAATATTCTGTGTTTGTCTAAAAAGAGATACCGCACATAGAACTCGACAAATGCGATCTATGGTGGAGGGTATATAAGATTCGGCCCGGCCGAACTTAGAACGCTCTTACTTGTTTGATATTACTGGCGAATTTTATAGTAATCGGTCTAGATGTAGATATAGTTGTCATATATGTGCATCGCACCAATCTTGCCAAAATTTTGTACAACGCTTTCCATGACAATTACCACAATATCTGAGAAATGTGCACGAAATCGGTTCAGATTTAGATATAGTCCCATGTATATGTTTGTCAGATTTTGGATAATTTGCAATAGTGTTGTCATTTGTCAACCGTAGTTATTACCTTTTGAACATATTGACTCAAATTTGATACGGATTGATTGATAAGCCATCTAAAAACATCCGCCGAGGTCCATCAAAATTGGTTCAGAATTGGATAAAGCTCCCACACATAGTACTTATATGGTAGGTATAGGGTATTATACAGTCGGTACCGCCCGACTTTTGCCTTCCTTACTATTTATTTTTTGACACAGCCTTGAATCTGTGTTTTTTAGCACAATTTCGACTTTTATTTGGGCTCACATGCTTTGAATGACTCGTTTTTGGCAAACGAGTCGTTTTGCTCTTATAAATGGTAAAGGAAAAACGCGTCGTTTTCTGAGCATTATAAAAGGAAAACGAGTCGTTTGCTCAAAACAGCTTTGGTTTGAAAATAGCATGAGTCTATCGAATACTGCGATCAGAATATAATATTCGGAAAACCAATCTACGTCTTCCTAGTGAAAAAGCACACTGCCTTTATTCTTCGCCAACAAAATCTTTTTGGCCCTTTTCTCCTAATCTCGGAGGGCTGAGCTGATCCCGGACAGCATGCTCCGTGTTACCCAGTCTCACACCTCAAAACCATTCGAATTGCAGGTAATCCATTTATTTCTCCGCATGTGGTTTAAAGAGTCTTTACGAGGCTGGCCAACCTTATACTGATCTAGGAGGCATTGTCTGTACTCCTACGACGTACCATAGTCTCCACTACTTGTTACATGATTACTAGTAGAAGGGGTGCAAGTCCAAGTGCTTTAAGGCCTACCA
Source organism: Stomoxys calcitrans (assembly GCF_963082655.1). Lineage (NCBI taxonomy): Eukaryota > Metazoa > Arthropoda > Insecta > Diptera > Muscidae > Stomoxys > Stomoxys calcitrans. The sequence goes on from NC_081552.1 coordinate 3,387,930, forward strand.
GCCACCCTACAAAAAGAACCAGGGTTAGAAAGTATATAAAGGAGTTGGTAGCGGGCTCCTATAATCAATGCGGCGATCGTAGGTTCAATTTCTAGATGAGTCTCATTTCCGGCTGGCGCTATACCCCAATCTTCCCTATTGGCCTCTTTAAAACGTTAAGCAAGAAGTACATGGTCAACATTAGTATACCTGTTCATTTCATAAGAAAAAGTACTAAAATCGTATGTGGTCGCAGAGACACTGATGACACAGAATGCCATAAATGTTTAGAACCTTTTTTATACCTCCAAATCATTCCAATCGCCCGTCACTACCAACATCAACACCCTTTGCCTTGATGAATGGATGGAATAGAAATATACTCGTAAATGCGATTTTTATTATGATTTCAATCGAAAACTATCTTCGAGTTAAACACTTCAACTGCCGTTTATAGAATTCGCATTGTGGCCGCATGCGTCAGTCCCAACCAACCGACATTGATTTGGGGGGTGGAAGAGAAAGAGGTTTAGCTTTTATAGCGTTTTGATGAAACCGAGTGTGTGAGTGAGTGACCAATCGAGCAATGACTGCCGCCATCACATCGAAGCATGCTTCAGGACATTTACCAAGTATTTAAAATACAATTTAAATAAGATTAAATGATTTGCAAAAATCACATAAAAGATTCGTCGACGACGAAGCCCGGCCAACAGCGAACAATGCCCCGAAAAAATTCCTCTGTTCTCTAATAGGACCAGGGCAGGGAGGGCAGGCGGGCGGGCAGTTGTTAGGTCTGTCGGTCTCTTAGTTTGAGTGAGAGCTGTTTTTGAAAGAATTTAATATCTTGCCTTTGATGGCACAGCAGCTGTTGCCAATTATAATCGTTCGCAATGGCTTTGGTATGATATCTGCGTTCAATTCACCCGCCTCCTCCATCTCAAAACGCTGCCGCCACTACATCTGTTTTGCCTTATAATAAGCACCCAACTATGACCTCCTTCTTTCGTTGTCCGCAAGGTGGGAGAGGTGTCAGAGCTTGGTTAGAGTTCAACTCTTTGGTGTGGCAAATGGAATTGTTTTGGGGGCTGTGAATGCAAGGGGTAAAAACCCCATCATCGAATAGCACAAATGAATTGGCATAGAAAAAATTTAATTAAAAGTCAAAACGCACTGCTCCACCACTCAACTCACTCTACAGCCTGGGTGGCCTGATGACTCTGGCCAGCTAACTGAATCTGGTTTTCTAGCCTCTCATTTGTTCGCGTGCAAGAGATGACGGCAAAATAACAACGACAAAAATGAAATTTAAATATTTTGTAATAACCATTCAAGTGCACCTGTGCCCCAATGCTGGGCACGACGACAGGCCATGGCGAACGAACTGGAGCTGCTAAATGGGGGACCCCAAATAGAAAAATAAGGGGAAAACTAAATTTGTTGCCAAATGAACCTTCAAAATAAATGGCCAAAGAAAAACAAACTGGACCAAAAGAAGAAAAAAAGCCACAGCTCCTACCGGTGGAACAATTAAAATCTTTTACAATTTTCCTCATTTGTTGTTCCACCTCAGCAGCTGGCATGGAGAGCCCAGTTGGCAAATGCTGTAAAGTTTTCATTTTTATTATTTGCATTTATTTCAATTTCAGTCATTGCCCGAGAATTTTTCGCCATGAGTTTTCAGCTCACTGTTGGGGGACGTTTTACATGAAATGCGTAAAATTCCTTGGTGCTGTTTAGCTTTTTTAGTTCATTTACTCAAAAGATAGACTTCCGTCCGTTCGTCTGTTCGTGCTTGCCGCCTCACATTCATGTCTCTTGCCATCAGTAATGGTGCCATTCCAGGCGATTTTATTTAAGCGGTGTGTTTGCGCTTGCCTTTTTATCATCTCAGTTGTCAGCGTTGTCTCAGTGGTTCTCTGTGTGGCTCAAGTCGGTCATTCATTCATTCACATTCGTTCATTCGGTGACATCGCTGCCTCTGGTCCATCACTCAGGCCCCCGTTGGCCTTCAATGTTAGGTCCATTGCTTTTAATTCGCTTCACTCACTAGTCACTCCCCATCACCGGTGGTGGCCAAGATTTTTAATGGATTTTCATTTGTTGTAAGCATTTTATTGTGTACCCTAGCGCTTGTTTTTGTTACAAAATTAAAACTTGGAATGTTTTGTTGGCATTTCGTCCAAGTCCATGGGAGACCTACCTGTGCTGCTGTTGTTGTCGGTCTATTCCACAAATTATTTGCTATGATGCTATGTTAAGTGGATTTACTCCACCATCAGCCAATACTGTCACCCCACCAGTGTCCTCAACCGAATAGCAGCAACTCATTTTATGGAAAAACAAAAATGTAGCTTTGCCTAGGTGATGTAGGCTTTTACACTTAGAGAAACAAAGACCACCCCCCCCCCCCCCCCAAAAAAAAAAAAAAAAAAAACAGGTAAGCCAATTTTTTTTCGTTTTTTAGTTATAAAATTTTCAATTTTGGGAAAAAATACATTAAGGCAATCTGGGGGAGCGCCCCACCCAAAACCCTTCAGTCGGACATGTTGACCGATTGGCTACATATGGATATTTAATGAAAGGTATTTGGGCATAGAGTATGAATCTGATCCGACCAACGCCCCAAAATACCATTAAAAGTAATTGGCACAATATGAGTAAAAAAAATAAAAAGTGTTGAGTTTTGTCTTCATGCAATCATTTTCTTTTTTTTTTCATTATTTCTCTCAGTGTCCTATGTTGTTTAACTTGAGTAAAACTATGTCCTCTTTACGTTTTTAATTTAACTGTGGCAGTCATGAACATTGCTACAGTTGATACCTTTGCTTGTCACTCTTCATGTCAGGGACGACATTACGTTGGCACTTGGCTACATTAAAATGGAATATGGGATAAACAAAATGCTTCAGTAGAGAATAACACATACACTCGCGCAACACTCGAAATTGGACAAACAGTCTTCTATGCAACAAGGATTCCGATATACTCACATCCACACACACACACTCACACCCACAGGTGATAAGTATTAATATGCCAGTTTGTAGTTTCTCAAAGTGACTGTTGGCTCTTTTGGCCCTGAATGGATGATTGGAATGGAAATGAGTGAATGTGAGATATGGCGTAGGGGCCATGAGTAGATGAATACATAGATGCACGTACGTTGATGACATACAACCAGGAGGCGCTTGACTATGTCGGTGTTGGCTCATCAAATGCTGCATTGATGGGGTGTCAGGATACAAGTTTTAACTATGATCATTCTTTGACATTGGCCATCGAAGAGTTTGCATACAAAACAGGTGCCACACCAAATTCTTCCAGAGGACCTCCCCATAATATGGCCACAAAAAAGAAAAAAAAACAGGAACAAATTAACTTGTGTGCTTGACATGAATTCTAACTTATCAAGTGGAACTTTTTGATTGGGTGAGTTAAGGGTTTTGTTTTAGGATCCAAGAAGAATTCTAAGAAGGATTAAAAACAAGTAAAAGCGTGCTAGGTTCGGCCGGGGCGAATCTTATATACCATCCACCAAGGATGGCATTTGTTAAGTTCTATGCCCGGTATCTCTTTATAGGCAAACAAAGGATAAGGGATAAAAATTACCATGCTATTGGAGCTTCATCAGGTTATAGACCAATTCGAGTAATGCTTGCTTAGCATGTTGGAGACCAAGGCATTATGCACATTTACAGCAATACGTGTTAAGAACTTGTTAACTTGACAAGTCGTGGTACAAATTTGCGGCCAGAACGAATATGAATTGCCCACTCTGGTGGCACAAGCAGTGTAATCGGGAGATAAGTATATGGCAGCTCTATATAACACACCGAACACTTTATCCAAAGTTTCAGCCAAATCGGATGATAATTGCACACTCTGTAGGCTTAAGAAGTCAAGATCCGAAATCTGCTTATGTGTCAGTCATACTAAGCTATGAACCGATTTAGACCATACTTAGCACAGTTGTTGGAAGTCATAACAAAACACTTCGGATAATCAGGATAAGAATTGCGGCGTCTACAGGCTACAGAAGTCCAAAATCAAGATCGGTTCATATGGCAGCTATATCACATTATAAATCGATATGGCCCACTTACAACTCCAACCGACCTACGCTAATAGGAAGTATTATTCCTTCGAAGGCTAGCGTGCTTTCGACAGACAGTCGGACATGGCAAAATCGACTAAGAATGACAAAACGATCAAGCATATACATATATGCATTGCTGGATCTCAGGTCAATATTCCTATGGTGGAGGGTATAACAACCGAAAAAGAGATTGGTCGAAACTGGTAATTCTTTCAGTGTTTCAAGAGTCTTGGAAATGTATGACTTAAAATTTTGGTTCATATCACAACACTGCATTTCATCATCAAAAGCAGTTCCATGCTATCGAGGTCACTATGCGTAGTTTGTTATTGAAACCGGATATAATTTGAAAACATGAAAATCCGCTTGCGAATCCTAAACTTTTTATTTTTATTTTTTTAATTTTCATTATTATATTATTGTGGTTGCTTGCCCGACAAAAGTTAAATGACCCTACTGGTAACTTGTTTGACAGATTGTTGGTGTTCCAGGGAGTCAAATATGCCAAAGCAGTCTATTGGAAACGTTGTCATTTCTTATCAAAGTTCATGATCATTTATTCCACACAGCTCCGGAACATTTGGCCCATGAACGGCAAACACTTCCACTGTAGAAGAAAAACCCCCCTGAACATAGATAGACGACACAGCATGGAACATAAGGCATGAACATGCAAAATACGAGTGCCAAGCGGCAGTTTCCACCACAATGAAAACTCCAAACAGCAATGACGACTAGAAATACCGCCCTGCAATGAGGGGAAAAAAAAACAATAGTACGCCAACATAGCAAGACCAGGTCTTAGCAAAAACAAATACAAGTAAAAACACATTAATTTCAGACAGTGCCGAATTTCATATACCCTCCACCATGGTAATAAAATGTCGTTATAAACCCAAGAAGGGCACCAAAGGCAGGGACCAAAACTTTTTACTATTTTAAATTTTTGTGAAAATTGGCTGAAAAAAAGCTTTATGAGTCAATGGCTTTAAATCGGAAGATCAAAATTATGGCAGCTTTATCCAACTTTGATCCCACATCCACCATATTCAGCACATATGTCGAGGGAGCTAATGCTACCATAGGGCGAAAGAAATGTGCCCATTTTAGGGTCTTTAGATCATCAAGACCCTGAATGGGAGATCGTTGTGTGTGGCAGCTATATCTTAATATGTTCGTTGAGTGATCTAATAAGCAGTAAATGAGGCTTTTATGGGCTCATGACCCAAAATAGGGAGATATATTTATATGGTAGCTATATCTAAGTATGGGTCTTTATGGACCCAAAACTACAAATTTTGCCCATGAACATTCCACTAAGGAACAGTGCCAAACTTCTCGCATATCAATGAGTGCCGTCCGATTCCAATTTTAAGCTGAATGATAAGGGGCCTCCTTTTTATAGCCGAGTCCGAACGTCGTGCCGCAGTGCGACACCTCTTTGGGGGAAGTTTTACAAACGTTGCCAGCATTAGGAGGGGAAAACCACCGCTAAAAATTTTTTCTGATAGTCTCGCCAGGATTCGAACCCAGGCGTTCAGCGGCATAGGCGGACATGCTAACCTCTGCGCTACGGTGGCCTCCATATGCATATGGGGTACACCAATTCTCTATGGACTTAAAAAAGTCGTTCAAAAACAAAATAAAAAGGAGGGGAACGAGTACATATCCCTAAGGAACTCCTCTTTTTATCGGCAGCGTAGATGAAGCTATATAACCTAACAAATTGATTTCTATCAACCAAGTAGGAAAACAAAAGTTTACAAGCGCTTTTACTAAGATCGTACACTGCGGACAGCTCCTTAATCAGGACGAAGTAATCCACCCGATCGAAGGCTTTCTCTAGATCCAAGGAGAGCAAATTACAGATATTGTGACCTACCACACAATTCCGAATTTGGTCGGTAAGACTTAAAAGCAACATGGACCTCCCTCTACCCTTCCTGCATCCGCATTGGCAATCATGTAAAAGCGAACTGCGTAGTTTACAAGCTGTTTCTTCAAAACATATTTCACTACCTTTGAAAGCACCAGTGCTGCTTTTTTTCCTTATAGGGTTAATCCTAGCAAATCTTCCAGCTGTTTGGAAATGTGGATGGATTTTGGTTATGTTATTTACCAAAAAAGAAGAAAATCGGAAATAAATGGGAAAATTATCTTGAAAAACTTCATCGGGAACCCGCCACAACCAAGGACATTAGATTTAACTGACATAAAAGCATCAAACAGTACATCGGAAGTAAAGCTGCTAAAAGAGAAGCCGTCATTTAGAGCGAAACGCAGAAATTCCGACACATCGTCTTGTACATCAAATTGGTTGTTTACAAATGAACGGTTCATCTGATTGAGTACAATTGAGTAACTGAGGAACTGGTCTTGAGAAGTCCATTATCTCTAATGAATTTCCACAAACCCTCAGAAGTACTACAACTATAAGTTTTGGAATTTTACAACGATCAACAATATGGAAATGGATATTTCGAGGTGTTGCAAACGGAATTACAAAATGAAAATCACCCCTACACAGAAAAAAAATCGATTTCAATCACGAAATAATTGATCCATTTAATTACACCCACCACCATAGCATGCGGGTATACTAATCTAGTCATTCCGTATGTAACACCACGCAATATTTGTCAAAGGCCCTATAAAGTATAAATATATTTTTGATCGTCTCGACGTTCCGAGTCGATCTAGCCATGTCCGTCCCTAAGTCTGTCGAAATCTCGATAGAGGTCGAAAGCGTAAAGCTAGCCGCTTGAAATTTTGCACAGATATTATATATTAATGTAGGTCGTTGGGGATTGCTCCCATATAATCCGATCTCCCGATTTGACTTCTCAAGCCCCTGGAAGCCGCAATTTTCATCCGATTTGACTGAAATTTTGCAAGTGGTGTTCTGCTGTGACTTCCAACAACTGTGTCAAGTACGGTCCAAATCGGTCTATAACCTGGTATAGTTCCCATATAAACCGGTCTCTCCATCATCCTTGTTCGGTTCCTAGAAGCTACAATGTTTTTGGGTTTGGTAGAAGTTTGATATGTAGAATGAAATCATCCAATTCAATAAAATATTTATTGTAAACATTTTTAGCAGAATCCATGGTGGTGGGTTCCCAAGATTTGGCCCGGCCGAACTTAGCATACTTTTACTTGTTTTTAATTGAAACTGCTTAAATCACGAAAATGATAATATTAATCACCGTTTTTAAAAATGTAATTGAAAAAATTCAATGTTCAATACAAAATTTTAATTCAATTTTGGAAGTTTTCAATTCATTTTTTAATTGGATCATCAAAAAAAATAGTTGAAAATTTTTAATTTTCAAATAGTTTTTTAATTGATCCAATAAAAAAATGATTGAAAATTTTTTCAAATTCCTATTAATTTCTATATTAGGTACACTGATGTTTACCTCAGTGGGTCCATTTAAAAAACTTCCCCCTGGGGGTTCTTCAAAAAATTTTGTGTGTCGGGTAGGGGTGCCCGATAGATTTGTTGTTGTTGTGTACTGAGGCGTCAGCTCCTTTAACGATGAACAGCTCCATCGGGTTAATTCTGCACATAGAACCGGCTGCCATGGTATTGCTATAAACTTGTCGCAATGTGGGACGTATGATCCTTTGAAATTTCCTTCCCTTTATGTTGAAGGGGGGAAAATAGCATTTTATTTAATTTACTTTAGCACCGTACTTGGAAACTTTTTAATATTCGATCGATTGAATCAATTAATTTTTTAATTGAAACTTACAAGATTGTGAATGAAAAAATTTTCATATTTAATTAAAAAATTAATTGAATGAATTAATTTAAATAATTTATGTTCTTGAAAAGAATCATATTCAATTAAAAACTGATTGAATCAATTAATTTTTTAATTCAAAACGATTTTATTTTTAATTAAGTTTTTAAGCGCCTTAGTTTGGCCGGGACAAATCTTGTGTTTGGAATTTGGATTTTCTTTGGAGCTACATAAAGTCGGGCACAGATGTTAGAAGCAGACCGACAAAAGGGCAAGGACAACAGGAAGGAATGTCGGACGGACAGGCAAAAGGACAAACGTACAGACAGGCGGCCAGACGAACAGACAGAATCTAGTCTTCCAAGTCGAATATCTCAAATTAATCATAAATGATCAAGAGTCAAATACATCGGCTATGTAGTATAAAATTTCGACTTAGGAACTGATCTTTGCACTTAAGGAGTCCAAGCTCGATTATCTTTCAATTGGAAGTCAAATTAGACATGGATATGATTTGAATTCGCTTTGCTTACATAGCGCCTTATGCCAATTATGCCATAACTATACCAGCATATACTCTTCATATAGGGTGACTATGCCACCAATAGAAATACTAAGTGTCATGTTGTTCACTGTAGCTTCTGGTGCATGTTTGCAATGTGGTGTTAGTGGCTTTGATCACACTTCATCTTCTGCTTCTTATGGTTTTGGTTCTTTGCACTAAAGCAGCCAAGCAGGCAGGCGGCAGACAATCTGACATATGCCGAGGGAAAATTAAAACGCAGTAATCTTTATTAGAAGATCGTGTATAAACGATAATGCGTTTATTTGACTATGAATGGTTGCGCATGCGTTACGCGTTGGGCCCATCACATCTTGTAGCGTTTCTGTTCAACGCAATCGCCAAATGAGATATTTTATGAATAATCGCTCCTACAGTTTGCATATTAATGTTTAGATCATGATGATGCATTTATTACAGAACTTTGTTATCTTTGGCGGCATTTTGTAAGGAACGCTGCAGTTCGCTGTTGCACAAAAAAAGGGGTACTTGTTTAGAGTGATGGTGATTAGAAAGTCTCAAATAAAGGCAAATTTTGACTTCTGTAAAGAAGTTCAGTGAATAAAATTTAACAAAAAATGTTCACTAGATAAAAAAAAAGAAAAAATTTAAACTGAAACTGAGGGTTCAAATCCAAATATAATACCCTACACCTGGTGGCACTTTTTATATGTAGAACTTATCTCGAAATCTAGTCAGACTTTAATTTGGACACCTATTGAAATATCAAATAGAACCTGTGCCAATTTTAATGGCACATACTCAAATAGAACAAATAGAACATCTCACGCCTTATATTGTAGAGATGTGACCAAAATTGTGGATTTTACTGAAGACGTCAAATAAAGCACTCCGTGCCAAATTTGGTTAAGATCGGACCAAAATTGTGGCTGCTACAGACTTAAAACTCCATATCAGATGAAAGATATACATGGGAACTATATCTAAATCTGAACCGATTTCGTTCGAAATCAATAGCGTTCGCCAAAAAAGAGACTTGTGCAAAATTTTATGACAATCGTTCAATAAATGCGAACTGTAACTTGATCACAAGAATACATGGACAGACAGACAGACGGACATGGCTAAATCGTATCAGGAAGTGATTCTAAGCCGATCGGTATACTTCGCAATGGGTCTAGCTCTTCTCCTTCCAAGCGTTGCAAACAAATGCACAAAGTTATAATACCCTGTACCACAGTGGTGGTGTAGGGTATACAAATTTTCTTAAAGACTGGTATTATGTTCGTATTTCACAGTGAAATTGAACTTTTTTCGCGATTATGTTTATAAGTTATGAAATTTAGATTTTTACTGTGTCTATTTCGTACTTCGTATCCACCTTAAGTAACAATATGCAAGCCAATCTTATTCTTCACGTTCAGAAACTTTTAATTTTTTACGGAATTGATTTCCTTACAATAATCTATCAAAAAACTGACGTATCTACTATTCACCCAATAAAAAATTCCCCCGAAAACCCATAGATCTCCTGATGCACCCTTTACCTTTGTTTCATAGTTTGGAATAGTAACCTCCCACAATTGAATTGTTCACTACAATGGGAATTGTTTAGCTTTTTGTGTTGTTGTACAAAACTTCAGTTAATTATTTCGATTTAGATTTGCCCGGTCATGTTGTTCCCGAATAAAGTTATGAAAATTAATGTTCTCGCTATAGCCGCCATACAATGGGAGGTTGGCTGTTTGGTTGCTAAGCTTAGCGGGCTGTTGATTGCAGCCCTGATCCAGAGTTGGGTTGAGAGCCAAAAAGAGATATCAAAGTAATTTATGTGCCCAATGTTTGAGCATTGAAGAATGGCCGGTCATTGTTTTGTGGTAGAAGCCAATCTAAATTAGTTTTAAGGAAACACACACTTCTTACATAGAAATCTATGACTGAGTGCGCATAAAACCTCAGTGATCTGTTTGCAAGTTTGCCATTATTTTTAATTTTGTTGCTTCAATTTCTTGCGGCCGCCACTATGCGAGTATATATGCAGTGGGGTTTGTTGTTTCCCCATTCTGTGGTTGAGACTTAAATGCTGATCTCATCTAGGAATTTCCCATTCTGTTGCTTGGTTTGGCAGTAGTTGCTGGCCATGGGAAGAAGGAAATCACTCAGAGTAGGCACGGGCACCAGCATCGGCACCGGCACCAGCACCGGCAACCTCCCCTTAAACCATAATTGGCCATCATAATCAAGAAGGGCTTCGATTCGATTTTCCTGGTCGGGCCAGCGTTATGTTGTTACTACCAAAGCAAATACTTGCCCCATCATTTCATCTCAGAATATACATCATTTTCATCATGTTTTCCGTGGAGTCAAACACCAAAGTGCTGCAACAAACAACAACCACATAGCAACAACAACTTTTCCATCGACAATAATCACAATCTTTCAAAAATTGCAAAATAGCCACAACACACAAACACTTACTCTTAACGGCGATACAAAAGATACACGGAGAAAAATGAGCGGAGCGAGTTGCAAAAAAGATATCGTTAAAGCTATGAGCACCGACCGACTAAGCAATATCTGCATATTCAGCGGTAGTCAGAAGGAACTAATGTCCAATACTGGTACGTGTTCAATAATAACATATCAGAAAGCAGATATGCTAGCGCGACTAGGAACGAATCTGCATATGGCATCTCTAGAGAGACTCCTATAGGCTTGAGATAAAATACAAGGAAAGATGGTTAAGTAGTTGCAATGACGCGGTAAACTTGAAGTAGATGAATAAACTTTGGGGTGAACAACAAAAACGAAAGGTTTGCGAGATATGGAGAAGATACCCGCTGTATGTTGTAGGACACTTGGAATCTAGAGGAGCTAAACTCAAGGCTTCATGCGGGCGTCCAAATTGTTTGAAAAAGCGCATTGACTGTCTTTAGGTAGAAAAGATGGAATTCTATGTACAACCTCCGCCTGAAAGAGGGAGAAGATTGAGGCATTACAATAGACCATACAGCGCCTCCGCGGATATCAAGCCGATTGTTTGGTATCACCGTCTTCCAAGCTAACCTAACATATTATTGCTTATAAGATCAAAAATTACCTGATAATTTATAAATTATAAGATCACAAATTACCATAGCAAAATCCTGAAATGAAAAAAAAAAATATTTTCTCTCATCATATAAACAAAACCAAATAAAATGTATTAAAATAAAACAAGTAAGAGCGTGCTAAGTTCGGCCGGGCCGAATCTTAAATACCCTCCACCATGGATCCCATTGGTCGAGTTCTATGAGCGGTATCTCTTTTTAGGCAAACAACGAATATTTAATTAGAACTGTTATGCTATTGGAGCATTAACAAGTTATAGTCCGATTCCGACCATAAATGAATGCTGAACATTGTAGAAGTCATTGTGTAATAGTTCAGTTCATTCCAATAAGAATTGCGCCTTGTAGGTGCTCAAGAAGCAAAACCGGGAGATAGGTTTATATGGGAGCTGTATCAAGCTATTGATCGATTCAGACCATATTGAACATGTATGTTGAAGGTCATGCGAGAAGCCGTTGTACAAAATTTCAGCCAAATCGGATAAGAATTTAGCCCTCTAGAGTCTCAAGAAGTCAAGATCCAAGATCAGGTTATGTACCGATTTGCGCCATACTTTACATAGTTATTGGAAGTCATAACAGAACTTCTCATGCAAAATTTCCAAGACAGCTATACCAGATCATTAACCGTTCTCAATCATACTTAACACAGTTGTTGGAAGTGACACCAAAACACAACGTGCAAAAATTCAGTCAAATCGGATAAGAATGGTGAAGGGTATAAAAAATACGCATAATATACCATCGTTGAGGGTAAACAACCCCAAACTCTTTCATGAAAAGCCTTCCTCATTGTTGAGTATTTATTTTCAATACCCGAAAGAGCAGCAAATTTAATCAAAATTATGATTTAATTCATTATTTATTGTTACCGTCTGAGTCATTCCGTTCCTAAAACCTCGAAATATTGATTTGAGTCCCTATATAAATTCTTGATTGTTTTGACAATCTGAGTCCCTCCGTCGGTCGAAATCACGATAGCGCTCGAACGAATGGAGGATATCCGCATGATATCATGCACATATACTTTTTATACCCTCCACCATAGGATGGGGGTATACCAATTTCGTCATTCTGTTTGTAACTCCCCGAAATATTCGTCTAAGACCCCATAAAGTAAATATATTCTTGATCGCCATGACATTTTATGTCGATCTAGCCATGTCCGTCCGTCTGTCTGTCGAAAGCACGCTAACTTCCGATGGAGTAAAGCTAGCCGCTTGAAATTTTGCACAAATACTTTTCATTAGTTTAGGTCGGTTGGGATTGTAAATGGGCCATATCGGTCCATGTTTTGATATAGCTGCCATATAAACCGATCTTGGGTCTTGACTTCTTGAGCCTCTAGTGGGCGTAATTCTCGTCCGATTGGAATCAAATTTTGCACGACGTGTTTTGTTATGATATCTAATAACTGTGTCGAGTATTGTTCAAATCGGTTCATAATCTGGTATAGCTGTCATATAAACCGATCTTGGTTCTTGACTTCTTGAGCCAATAGAGCGTGCAATTCTCATCCGATTTGGCTGAAATTTTGCATGAGGTGTTTTGTTATGGCTTCCAATAACTGTGCTAAGTATGGCGTAAATCGTTATAGAACCTGATATAGCCGCCATATAAACCGATCTGGGATCTTGACTTCTTAAACCTCTAGATGGCGCAATTCTCATCCGGCTTCTCTCATGTGGAATCAAGATTCCACAATATATGGGTTGATTCCAGCTCTCCTTTCGTACAGCGCATCCATATGTTTTTAGTGCGTCCCCTCCTTCTTCGTCCTTGCGGATTCCAGTCTTGGACATTTCTCGGTATATAATAGCGCTGTCGGCGTAGGACACGACCCAACCAAGTCCATTTCCTCTTCCTGCTTTCTACATTGACAGGGGAAGTGTTTGTTCTCATTCGCAATTCCTGATTTGAAATTCGGTTTGGCCAGAAAATTCATAGTATTTGTCGCTGGCAGCGATTTATAAAACTTGGATTTTGCGGAAGAAGGAAGAAGTTGTAAAAGGTGATTTTTTAAGAACTATAGAAAAGCTAAATGAAATTAATTGGAAAAAATGCATCAAATCTTTATTTGAATCGATATTACGGAACACATAATTCAATGTTTGAAGAATGCAAATGTTGACCGTGACTGCGCCTCAAATCGGCTATCAGCTTAATTTCCTTAGTTTGAATATTTGAATCATCTAATCTTTTCTCCCTGTGCACTTGGCCAGCTGACACTGACTGTTGTAACATAGAGTACGGCAAGACGCCTTCGAGTAGTACATCAGCAACGTGAGGTCGTGAGCTCAACATTTTTTCAGCATTTTTTTAATGTTTTTTTCTTCTGCAATAAAGCTTTGCAATGAGCGCGCTGTGCAGTTTGCTCTTGGTCGTCTTTGATTTGAGGTTTTTTTTTCTCTGGACAACATGAAGACCGGGTGATGTGGAAGTTGGAGGTGATGGTGATGGCGGTAGTGGTGACGGTGACGGTGACGTTGTTCATGTTCAACACCATCAGTCGCCTTAGAGTGTGGAGTGTTTTGTTCTCAACTATTTTTAGTTGTGATTTTAGATTACTCAACCCAACGAATGACCAAAAACACCAATCTAGTCAGCGGCAGTCAACACCACAATTGGCAACATGTTTGCAGGGTGCAATTGCAACAACTACCAGCTAACAATCTTCGTTGTAAGCGCATGTGAAGCCAAAGTTTTTTTTTTTTTTTTTTGTAATAAAATTTCATACATTTCATGGAATTTATTACAAAATATTTCTTGTCGTTGGCTATATGGGGTGTTATTATACGACGATGATGTGAAATCCCCTTGCCACACTTTGATAACTGCGAAGAAAAAAACAAAAACAAAAAACATGTTTTCACACAGACAATCAGAAAATCCTGGCCCCTCTGCTACGCCTGCTCCCTCTCCGAAAAGGCTAAACAATCAAGCAAGTCAGCAAACAACCAGTTTCAATACATGGCTGTCAATTGAGTTAACAAAAATTAAATTGAAATTAAGGCTGAAATGCCATCAAATAAATTGGTTGGTCATTGTTAAGCAGATGCCCGAGTTTGCCCAGAAATGCTACAGAAATGGGCACACCTATCTACCTATAGCAACAGCAATTCCAGTTCCCGGGGCAATAATTGAAAAATTGAAACCGAAACATAACCAAGTCCTGTTCTGCTTGCGTTTTTTTCTGTCACCCTTGGTGGAGGACAAAGGTGGAGTACAGTGGCAGCAGCAGCAGCATCACCCATCAACTGACAACCGGCAAAAACGAGGACTTGTATAATCAATCACCAAAAAACCACAGACAAACACATTGCAATTTGCATGTCACAACAAGACATAACATCCATTCGGCCAGTTATCCCCAACAAACTTCTCCTCCACCTCCTCATGGGCCAAAACGGAATGCTCAACCGTATCCGCATCCATCAACAACAAATAACATGAAACCTAACAACTTGCACTGAATGGCTCTCTGACTGCTTGGCCAGCCATTAGCCGACAATTGTTGCAGTAATGCTAAGCATTTGTCTTAAGACCAGACCTAATTGCTTGATTGGTCAAATCGTCCTAACCGAAAATTAAAGCCCTTTTCATCTCCTGGCCAGGGCCATAACAAACAACAGATCGGCATTCCCATAATCAATTGGGAAAACAATTTTCGACATTTCCAAAGAATTTGCCTGACCAGTGAGAGATGCATTGACCATAATTGTGTTAAACACGCACCGAATTTAACAACAACAACAGCAATAAAAAAAAATTAATGCCCTTTAACCACTGCGTCGACATGTGGGTAGGTACTCCAACAGTTAAATGCAGAGCAGGTTCGATATTTTACATTTATTTCCACATACATTTTATTCAAATGTCGTTGAAATTCAATGTTTATAGCAAGCCGTCAATCAAATTTAAAAAAAAAAAACACACACACACAAACAATTTATGCCTATCCAAAATCAACTTGAAGGAAGCGTATGACTAACATCCTTGAAAGGATGTTCTTGTCATTTTAAACACGACAACTAAACTTGGCCAAAATTTAAAAACTGCAGGCTGTCAATTACAGATATTAACCGAAAATTTTAAACAACATTTGTATACCCTCCACCATAGCATGGGGGTATACTAATTTCGTCATTCTGTTTGTAACTACGCGAAATATTCGCCTGAGACCCCATAGAGTATATATATCCTTGATCGTCGTGACATTTTATGTCGATCTAGCCATGTCCGCCCTTCTGTCCATGCGTCCGCCTGGTCACGTCAGGAAATAAGTCCTGTTTGGGGGTTCTAGTACGGCCTGAGGGAAGGACCCTCAGACACCAAAAAATAAATTTTTGTGTAAGATTTGATACCCATACTGCCCAAAGCGGCAAAAGTGTCCTGTTGGGTGGTGTTTTTGGGGGTGGGGGACCCGCGACACTTAGGGTTACATTTTAATGCCAAGTTCGCACTCTACTCTTAAATACCTTTCATTTGATACAAATATAGCTCACAGCGGTGAAAGTGTCCTCTTGGGGCTTTTTTGGGGGTAGGGGACACCCCGAAAGTTAAGAGTGTAATTTGTAAACCAAATTCGTACTCTACTCTTAAATACATTTCATTTGATACCCATATTGTCCCAATCGGTACAAATGTCCGTTCGGGTGGGTTGGGTGGTATGGGGCGTCCCCCCATGTTATTTGATTCCAAAATTTTCTACCAATTGTGTGTTTTTGGTGTACCCTAAGGTGGCATACAAAATGTGCATCGGTGCACCCGTCTCCGAGATCAGGTGTTTTCGAAAATTAGGGCAAGAGGGAGTGTTTTAGCTATTAAAAAGACCAATATTTTGTTATACATAATTGAACAATGACTTGTACTCATTAGTATTTGGTCCAAATCGGATTATATTTCGACATATTTGCTATGGGACATAAGTTATGCAATTTTCACCGGATTTTGATGAAAGGTGGTTTACATATATTTCCGAGGTGGTGGGTATCCAAAGTTCAGCCTGGCCGAACTTAACGCCTTTTTACTTGTTTCTAATCAACCAAGACGCAGGGACCGTCTCCTATATATACAGTTCCTACGGTGGAGAGAGTTTTTAAAGATCGGAGAAGAAGGAACAAGGAGAAGAGATACGGGACCAGTAGCCGAAATGGTCGTGTGCTCGCATTATCAGTTCAGTGGTCGTAGGTTCGAGTTCCACCAGAAGCTTTGGTCCGTCCCTAGAAAATGCTTGTCTATGGTATCACAAAGGAATAAAAATTGACTGAGCAAAAACCAAATTTGCCCATTGGCCAACATTTCCTTAGGGGATCAGGGGGAAACTTCCCACATAACAATGAGTGCTATCCGATTCAACATTTAAGCGCAATGATAAGGGCCACCTTCTTATGGGCGAGTACGAACGGCATGCCACAGTTCGATACCTCTTTACGAAGAAGTTTTACATTGCATAGTTCCTCACAAATGCCGCAAAAATTAGGAGGGGATAACCACCGATGGAAATTTTTTTCTGATGTTCTCGGCAGCATTCGAACCCAGGCGTTCAGCGTCATAGGCGGACATGCTAATCATGCTATGGTGGCCTATGGAACTAGTGTTTTGTTAAAATTTTTATATCCTCTACCATAATATTGGGGTACACCAATTTCGTCATTCTGTTTGTAACTCCTCGAAATATTCGTCTAATACCCCATATAGTATATATATTCTTAATCGATCTTGAATCTTGACTTCTTGAGCCACAAGAGGGCGCAATTCTTATCTGATTTGGCTGAAATTTACACAATGACTTCTACTATGGTCTCCAACATTCAGATCGATTATGGTCCGAATCGGACCATAATCGATCCAAGCATAGATTGTCCAAGCATAGAAGAGATTGACGAGAATGTCAATAGGATTACGACTACCCTGAATGACCGGGGGATTCCCAATATTGGGAAAAAAGGTCCGCAGACATTTTAACAGAGCACGTCGTAAAAAAAAGCGGGAGTTTATTGGGATGTGTGTTACACACGGCTCATGGAATACAATAAGATTACGAGAGCGGCAAAACGTGCCTCCTGGAAGCTTTTCTGCGAACAGGTCGATAGCGTTAATGACGCCGCCAAGATAAAAAAGTTTCTCTCAAAAACCCATGTCCAAACTGAAACTTTAGTAGACGATATGGAAGTGAGAGCGCCACTCCTATGGGTGACTACCATAAACGACCTATTACAGATGCTGACTGAGGAGGGATTTGAACACGTCTAAGGGGTAAGGATCCGAACGAGCTATGCAGAAGAGCCTAAAGGGTCTTGCATATGGCATATGACTGGGCTAGACCCAAAGGTCTCAATGTTAACCCAGAGAAGACCGAAATATGCCTGTTCACGAGGAAGAAGAAGGTGAGGCAATTTAACGCACCACGTTTCCTCAATAAGACGATTTCGATATCTGACAATGTCAAATACTTAGGTGTGATCTTGGACAGGAAACTAAATTGGAAGTGTCCCATTCAGGAGCGTACTGAAAAGGCTCACAGATGTTGGGCACTATGTAGACGGGCCGTAGGCTCGAAATGGGGCCTGAATCCTTGGATAGTCCACTGGCTCTACAGGAGCGTGATTAGACCAATACTTACTTACGCCTCAGTAGTTTGATGGACTGCTATGGAGAAAAAGTGCAACATAAGAACCATACAACAGGTTCAGAGAACATATTGTCTTGGCATAGGCGGAGCGAAGAGGGCCACGCCCACTGGGCACGGGAGACTATTCTAGATATCCGACTCGTTGACATACAGATTAAGTGTGAGGCAGCCACTAGGCTATGAGACTTAAGGCGATGGGAGAATGGATTGAGGATGGGAGCAGCTCATACCATCGCGGTATAATCGAGGCGACGATAGGAAATCTGGATGGAAGTGGAGAGGTTTCCGATCGGAGACCTGAGATGAAACTTGAAGTCGAGTGCGACGACCTGCTGTCATCGGCACAGTCTAGGATTGACGGAACCCTAGTATTGCCATCTGGAAGATCTTGTTACACGGATGGATCAAAGCTAGAGGACAGAGTGGGCCTGGGGGTTTACGTTGAAAACCCAGGGACTGACATCTGTTTTAGGCTGCCTGACCATAATACGGTCCTGCAGGCGGAGATAAGGGCGATCACGAAATGCGTGAAGTGGTGTGGTGCTAACGCGAGGACGTCGAGTCTGAACATCTTTTCTGACAGTAAAATTGCCATAAGGGCAATAACATCCTGGACGGTAAGGTCACGAACAGTCTTGCAGTGTAAGAAGGAGATTAACGCCTTCTCTGAGAATGGGAAAATCCGCATCGTTTGGGTGCCGGGCCATAACGGAGTAAGGGGAAATAAAAGGGCAGACGATTTAGCGGTGAAGGCCAGAGGACTGCCGTCAATAAACTTGGTAAACCCGAAGCCTTTCGGGTCGACACAGTCCAAGTTAAGGGAGTGGGCGACGAATGCGCATGCATAGTGGCATGGGGACATACACCTACTGGCTTAGGTGTATGTCCATAGTGGCATGGGGCGGATTAATATCTGTACCCTCATTTCAACCTAACCTAGCCGAGATTCGGTCCGGCCGAACTTAGTCAAGCTTTTACTTGTTTGTTGTAATAAAATCTCACAATTATAAAGGTGAGCATTCTGATAGTAGTTACGGTCGTATTCACAAAACTTATTGAAACCTTGAAACAGGTTAATATGACAGTTCTATAAAGGAAATCTGTCCATTAAACCTATCTCAAAGCGACATGTAGTTGTGTGAATACCGGTGTTAACCTTTTGGAAACTTGAAGTAAGAAAATATGGCCCTCATTGAGGAAAATCTTGTGAAAAAATGTTAAACGATAAGCTCTTCTCAATTAGCGCCCTCTCACGCAATGTTAGCAAAGCGAACAAGTCTGATAAAATGTTGATTTAGATCTAGTTGTATTTTGTACTTCTAGCACCTCTTAAGTCAGGCAGGCATTGATACCTAGGAAAACATGTCAAAGTCTTGTTTATATTTACAAAATTGTATTGTGGGAGAATTTTATTATTTTTTTTGTTATTGGTTAGCTGACATTTTAAGGTTCATCAAATATTGTTGTATTCATTTACAAAGTGGCCTTTCCTTTATTTCTTCACATAGGAAAAAATATATTTATATGCCGTGTCAGCTCCATCATTCCATGAAAGCATGGAACAGTTGTCGTGTCACTCGTCCACCAGCCATAACATAACCTCGCACTTGGCAAGCCCTCAATTAAATCAATTATCTTTCGAACTAAAACAGCAATTATATCTTCCATCCAAATACGAAATGGAACCGACACTGGCCCCCACCGAAACGTCGGGCCATGCATGAACAACATTCAAACTAAGATGTAGAAAGAAGATGTCTATCGACAAGGGAAGAATAGTCAATTAAAGTGGGCAATTAAATGCACGCACTTTGAGAATCAAGAAATCAATTAAAATATTTGTTTAACATACACGTGGAGCGGCTGCAGAGCTCTACCCAACACCTTGGAAAAAGGAAAGAGAAAAAAAACCTAAGAAATTCAAATGATGGAGTCCAAATTTTGGGTAAATTTTTAAACGTGAGGCGTTCAAAATATTTAAACCAAAAAATTTCCATTTCCCGAAGAAGACACAAAAAAAAATGTGAGCCATAATTAACCGCATGCAATGGCAATGGTAATGGCAAAAACTATTAGGAGCCACCCCAAAAAGCCAACCAACTCTCAGTTGGAGATGGCACCCTCCAACAAGCAGCCTGGTGGTCCCTTCTAACGCTTACACCCAATTGTTAAAACACGAAAACAATTTAAAATAATATTTCGGCCCAGGATTTGTACAGGCAGCAGCCAGCAGGCTCTGTACAAAAGCCAAACTGTTCACCTCCACTATGCTAGCTAGACGGCTTTAAAGGAATATCTCACGGTCGTAAATTAAAAGATAAATCTTCGTTAATTGTAAATTGAGAAAAAAAAAAGAAATTCTAGCAAGGTCTGGGGGCAGCCCAGCTTGTTTAGAAGAGCAGCATCGACAGCAGCAAACAGTCATAAACATGTTTCCAACAAATTGGTACGCTATTATTACGAAGGAGTAGGCAATGCTATACCCCTTGTCCCACACTACACTTCACCGTAACACCCAATTGCAGCCAGCGCCAGTCGGCAGGCACTCAGCCACCTAAGACTAATACTGACACTAGAAAATTGCTTTTGATTGTGAAAATATTTCCTGCATTCATTGCGGTACAATTTCAAGGTAACGAGCTGATGTTACCTGCCTGAATGACAGTCAATGGGGCAGAATGTGGCGGTGTTCTCGCGTATAACGAGGCCAAATAGAATGTTTGGCGCTGCACTGCACTCATGCTTTTGCTGACTTTGCAATGCTTTTTTTCGGGGGGAGGTCTCAAATTGACAGACCACTTAAGCGAATCCACCTGCAATTGACACACAATCGTGTTGTAGAGCGGCGCGTAACAAGTGCACAGCAACAACATCCGCACCACCTCAGTATCAAAGTTGTGACTAGTAGAGATGGCATTATAAATATATAAAGTAAGTGAATTGGTAGCATACTCTAGACTCCGTACTCCAAACACAAAGGTAAAAAAAGTTTCCTTTTTCAAGTGGCAAATGAATGCAACACCACCATGCTGCACTATTTTTACTTTGAAATAGTTGCTCTACACACACACCCACACACCCAACCACCCCCGAGTGGCTTGGCTTTTCTGCGTCATGCTGGCACGCAAAACTTTTGTCCCTCGCATTAGATTTCCACTTAGCGCTCGAAAAAGTGTAACAAAATTTTAATGGGGCAGCTTTGTTGGCATCACCGCTTTGATGATGCTGAAGTTGGTTTCAGTGTCCTCATGGAGACACAGGACGATGTGGTCGCTGCTTCGGCAATATGTGTTGGTGCTCTAGTTTATTTGCAGCGTCTTATAGCCATTGGCTGTCAAAGGCAGCACAAGCCAGCTTTCATGTCTCTATGGCCACAGGCATTTTAAGGCTGGCTATCCCCACAGCTCTATAGATGGGGCGGCCTTGTATAGGTAGTCTTGCACATGCTGTATGTGGCTGCATATCAACAACACTGTAGGAGACTTGCTGATGCAATAGCAGCTACATATTGTTGTTCTAACTATGAGTAAAATTGCACATGGAAAGTGCGCGAGATGGTTGTTGGAGCTTTATGCCAACTTATGTTACACACCGCTGCACTTGCAGTGCCCGACTGAAACATTGTCATTATCACCGTTAACCTTGGGGCACAGTGGCTTTGAATATGGGTGAAGAACTAAGGCCGCCATCCACTAGCGACTCGCAATTGTGTGCTTCGAGCGCTGTCGCTTGCGCCCCTTTTCCTCTTACGTACGACCATCCATTTGGTTACACACAGTAACGCTAATTGGATTCCTTTCGTTACGTGGATCGTGCGCTTATGGGAATGGTCGACTTATGCGACTACTTTGCTTAGGCCGCTTAGCCCCCTTGGTCCAGTACGTTCTGATTAAGCGACTTGTCCCCCTACGCGGTTTGTTCAGTTTAATTCTTTTGCTTATTGGATTTAGTAGCTTTTAAAATGCAGTCGCTTACGAGATTTTTATGCAATTTATTAGCTTTACGACTATTTATCCGTTTGCACGTTCGATTGTGCAGCTCGTCTGGTGACGCGATTCGTTCGTTAAGGCAGCAAACAGTTCGCTTATTCGCTTTTTTCAACTATGCGGCTTGTCCGCTTACGCGATTTCCTCTGTGACGTGGTTCGACTAGAGTTGGGTAGTTCAGGATGGAACTAGTTCATTGAAACTTATCCAAGTAAGGAACTGCTGGAACTAGTTCCATCTCTTTCTTTCTTACAGTTCCATAGTTCCTTTTTATTTGATGTACACTTTTCTTTTTCTCCCAGCTGATTGACATGCCATATTTTTCAGCTTCATACAACAACTAAATAAAAGCGTCAACTTTCTCAATAGGCAGCAACTGTGTAACTTGTGGTTTAAGTGAATGTAAAACAAATGATTTGTGGCATTCAATGAATGTGATGGCACAAATAATTAAACGTGGTGGCATTTACATATTATTATACCCACCACCGAAGGATGGGGGTATACAAATCTAGTCATTTCGTTTGTAACACGATAGCGGCCGAACACGTAGAGCTAGCCGCTTGAAATTTTGTACAGAAGCTTAATACTGATGTAGGTCGTTGGAGATTGCAAATGGGCTATATCGGTTCAAATTAAGATATAGATCCCATATTAACCGATCTCTCGATTTGACTTCTTAAGCCCCTGGAGGCCGCAATTTTTGTCCGATTTTGCATGTGGTGTTCTATTATGACTTTCATCAACTCTGCCAAGTACAGTTTAAATCGGTCTATAACCTGATATTGCTCCCATATAAACCGGTCACTCGATTATACCTGTTCGCTTCATTGGAGCTTGAATTTTTGATGGTTTGGTAGAAGTTTTGTATATATTTGGAATAAATGTATGCCTTTCAACTAAATTTATCTTATATATAAAAATCAATTTGCGTTTGTTTGTATGTTTGTGTGTTCCTTACAGGCTCAGGCTGAACTGATTTTGTTGAAATTTTTACAGATGGTGCATAATGACCCCGTGGTGAAAATAGGGTACTACATTTTTTGATATCTGAAGGGGGAGCGGACCCTCCCCCTTACCCTAATTTTCAGAAACACCAGATCTCGGAAATGGGTGGGGCGATTTAAGCGAAATTTTGTGTGCTCTCATATTGTATCCTAAAAATAAAAATTTGGTATCCAAATTTCGGATGGGGTACCTAGGGGGGCCGCCCCACCCTAAAACCTACCAAACATATATTTAGACCAATCACGACAATATGGGACTCAAATGACAGGTATTTAGGATAAAGAAACGTATCTGATATCCAATTGTCGGACCAAGTGCTAGGGGGACCACTCGAATACGAATACGAATCTGATATCCAATTGTGGGACCACGTTCCTGGGGGTCCACCCCTCCCCCGGGACTTATTTACTGACCATGGGAATATGGGTCTTAAATAAAAGGTATTTGAGTGTAGAATTCGAATCTGATATCCAAATAGAGGACCAAGTCTTTGGGGGGTCGCCTCTCCCCAAAAACATCCCCCAAAGGGGACAAATTTATGACCATAGCAATATGGGGCTCAAATGAAAGGTCTTTGGAAGTCAAGCACGAATCTCACCCCCACAACACCACCCAAATAGGAAGTATTTGCCGACTATGGTAATATTGGGCTCAAATAAAGATATTTGGGAGTGGACCACGTATCTGATATCAACATTAGGGACCAACTGTCTAGGGAACGTCCCACCACCATAACAACCCCCAAATAGGACGTATTTGCTCACCAAGACAATTTGGGTCGTAAAGAGAGTGGAACTAAATATTTATAGTTTTAAGGGCCAATAACCCAAACCGGACATATTTGCTGACTTTTGCAATAAGGAGTTTAAATGAGATTAGAAAACGAATTTGTTATCCAATTTTGAGGCCAATGGCAATATGGGGTTCAAATAAATGATATATAGATATATGAGAGTAGAGCACGTTGATGATATATTTTCCGGACTTAGTGTTTGGGGGAGCAGCCCAATCCCCAAAACACCCCTAAATCGGGCATATTAACCGGCCATATCAATGTGGAGCTCAAATGAAAGGTATTGGGGGGTAGATCAAGAATTGATACCCACTTTCGGGATTAATTTTCTGGGGGTTTACCCCTTCCCCAAAATACCCCACAACAGCAATTTTTTACTGACCATCGCAATATGGGGCCCAAATTAAGGTATTTGGGAGTAGAATACGAAATTGATATCCAAATGTAGGACCCCAAAACACTCCCCAAAGTCTAAAAATTTTTCGACCATGGTCCCAAAACCGTAAATCGAGAGATCGGTCTACATGCCAGCTATATCCAAACCTGGACCGATCTGTGCCATATTGCAGAAATATGTCGAGGGGCTTAACTTAACTCGCTGTCCCAAATTTCGACGACATCGGACAATAAATGGGCCCAACGCCTTAAGTCGAGACATCGGTCTATATGGCAGCCATATCCAAATCTGGGCCGATCTAGGCCATATTGCAGAAATATGTCGAGGGGCTTAACTAAACTCATTGTCCCAAATTTCGACGACATCGGACAATAAATGCGACTTTTATGGGCCCAAAGCCTTAAGTCGAGACATCGGTCTATATGGGGGCTATATCAAGATATAGTCCGATATAGCCCATCTTCTCACTTAACCTGCTTATGGAAAAAAAAACTGTGCAAAGTTTCAACTCAACATCTCTTTATTTAAAGACTGTAGCGTGATTTCAATCGACGGACGGACATGGCTAGATCGTCTTAGATTTTAACGCTGATCAAGAATATATATACTTTATAGGGTCGTAAATGGATATTTCGAAGTGTTGCAAACGGAATGACAAAATGAATATACCCCCATCCTTCGGTGGTGGGTATAGGAAAAAATAGGATTTAATTAAAAAATGCTTGATTTCATTAATTGTTTAATTTAAAACATTGTTATTTTAAATAAAATGTTTAACTGAAAAAATCGCTGTTATTTTTTTCTGTGTAATCAATTTTGGTGGGTAAGTTTGCATTGCGAACAATTCTTTGCATCCTATCAGAGAGAAACACAAATAACTATGTCAAGCTTTACAACCATTTGCATCTGGCAACACTTAGGACAATATCTCAGTTTCCCTTCACCTTCACTCCAGTGTTGCCTGACTCATGAGTTTGCTTTGACTTCAATCCAATCAATTTAACCCTAAATTTGTTCTTCTCCTTCTCTTATGCTGGTTCTTGCCGATTATTCATGACACTGTGCAATCTAACCATCTTGTCGTCATCATCATCAGCTGAAGCATCATCAGAGAAGTATCTGATGCTTTTATAGCGATAATGTTTAGCTACTTGCTTTCGATTTTTAATGGGTTTCCCATTACACTCTGCACCCAAGCTTAACATATTCGCTTGTGAGTGTGTGTTCGAGTGCCTTCAATTGAAAAAAGAAAACAAAGCGCGAGCTCAGAGCATGGAGTGAACAACTTGTGATGCTAAATGATCCAACAACTGATATGGTTGATGATAAACTCTTCCTGGTGTCTACACCACCAACCACTGTACCAACCTACCACTAGCCTGAACGTTGGTTCTGTTGGCGAATTTAGTTTTTGCCAGGCCATAGCAGTAACATGGAAAGCAACACATGTAAGTTTCGTGTTTGGTGTGTCGTTACTCTCTAAAAAGTATTTGCCACTCGTTCTAGGAGGTGGAGGTGCATGTGCTCACTACTGCAGCAGACTTCAAAGCAGCATTCATTCATTGAAAGATGGTGTTAACTCAGTGTATGTTTCTACAAATTAGATTTGACATATTTTTTCCGCTGCTTCCAAATGCCATAAAAGATCCCTCGACCCCCTCCCCGCCTTCTCCTACACATGAAGTTGATTTGCTTTGGATTTCATTAGTGGGGGGGAGGGTTGGTTATTGGCTTTTCATTAATCGCCTAGAAACATAAATTATAGTCCAATCCATATCTTGAATACTTGGCTGCGTGCACCTTTGCCTTTGGTTAAGGAAATGTTATCAAATTATTTGGTGATTTCGCTGCGGTAGATTGCATGTGAACGCGTTTGGCCTTTTTTTTTTTTAATTTACATACCCACTTCTCCATGGCTTCCGCCATAATTTCCAATATCAGATGTTGGGGCCAATACAGAGAGAGAGAGAGAGAGACTATGCGATCATATTGCCATGGGCCAACATCGCATGGCCATCAATGGGGAGTGAATTGTTTTCCAGTAAATCGAGTTTTAATAGCTTTGGTGGTGTTATTTTTCGATCGGAACACCCACTTTAGCCCCTAAGCTAAGCTAAGCCAAGCCAAGCCATTGATGATAGTCACTCATAGATCAGTTGTTGCGAGGAACATAAGCGAAGGTCACCATATCTCTATGATAGTCAGTGAAACATTTGTGGATCGAATCAAAGCAACAAGGCATATGAAGAAAATGTTGTCTCTTTCACATCTGAATGCCAGCATCTTTGTTGGTTTTCTCCATTCCTTGGCCATAGAAATGAAAACAAAAATCTTCCTCCTTGCATGTGTAGCCATGCCTTCAAGAGATTAATAGATTTGTAAAGTCTCCTAATGACTTCATTTAGAACCCAGCTCACAAAGCCGAATGCTGGCTGTTAATGGGGAAGTCAGAATGGCGAGGGGATGGAATTGTTGGGTGGGGCGTGAAGGAAACAAGATAAAATGCACATATTACATTCGATCTTTGAGATTTATATCTTGCCAACAATTTATAGCGCATAAAGTTTTACATATTCTACTCCCATAAACGATAGGCATGGCTCTAAGCTTGGCGAGTGTGTGTGTGGCATGTGGCCAAATCTTAGACTTAGTCACCGAATAGCTGCATCACTGAGGGGGCAGACAAAACAACGGCAGCGACAGCAGCAACATTGGCAATTTGTTTCAATAACTTGGCTTTGCGCCGGGCCAAATCTGCGCAGAATCTGAGAAACTTCATGCAAGTGAATGTGAATGAATGGGCGCTCTCGTATGCAAATGCCCTGGCATTTAAAAATTTTTGCAAACTTGGCCTCCTACCATGTGGATGTGAATGGGGAGAATGATGGTGGTTTCATATTTCCCTAAAGGGTGTGTGATCGCGGCTTATGGATGGCTTACTCTCAATGCTGGTTCGCAAGATCCGCTAGGCTGTAAGCACTCGGCTAACAAATGGCACACAACCAAAATGAATTTTTAATTTGTTAAAGCATTGTTCACCACAACAGCCAAGCAATAAGGCCAACCGCCACTCAACTCAATTTAAATGTAAACAAATTTTATTGCAATGAGGATGTCTAAATGCATTTGAAAGATCCCACAATGTTTTGCAAGTGAAAAGGATTTCGAGTGGGTTTAGTAAAAGAGGCCAGAGAACTCGATAAATCTTTTAGCCATCACCACCACAGATTTGCCAAAAGGTAAGCCAGAATGGCATACCCTTCGTGGTGGTTTGTCTGCTGCTAATAATCGAAGGGACTACAATGTATGCACAAGCAACTGCACCAAAATGGTGTTTGCTGGGATCATGACCTCTAAAGTTTAGATTTCACGCAATGCATATTCGCGTTTTCCCCCGCATTTTGACAGATTGCCTATCTATATGCCGCAGTAGCGAAGCAGCAGCAACATATTCGCACCACAAGACACAGACAAAATAGAATTCGTTATGCTACTCTGCCAGCAGACACTGCAGAAACTGCAAACCCACATACACACGCTCATGGCAAGAAGCAAAAGGAGGATCTGCATAGTTTGAGGCATCACAGTTGTTGCCTGCTGTACCTGACAACCATGGCAGAAAGAGCTCACTCTGGAGCTGAAGATGATGATGATGAGCCAACCATTCGTTCATACAATGTTTGCTGAAATCCATTTAAGATGCCTGCTTACCGCTGTCAAAGCTTGCACTGATACTGTATCTATAACTGATGCGTTAAGATCCTTTTGTAGTTTCAGTTCAGATGTGCAAGCGTACCCACATGTGTGTGTGGCGGCAAAAATCTCTTGCGTTTCTTCCTCTTCTGGTTTTTGTTCAGCCGTCTAAGGCTAGTTGTGACCACAATGAATTGCTTTTGCTTGAGGGTGGGCAATATGTTTTATATTGAAGAGAAGACCTCATCGTAATTGAAATGTTTAGCAGCTCGCCACGAGCAGCCAAATTCAACATTCATTTGATTTATTTCAAATGTGACCAGAAGGATTGGGGTGATGTCTATATGCAATTTTGGCAAAAAGCAATGCACCTGTCACTACTTAAGAAGGTGGGTGTAGGAATAGTAACTGTTCGAGAATGATGGGAAAGTTAAATGGGAAGCACTTAAGTAAAGCTTTAGATATAAAAGCTACCACTAGCTGTAAAATGGTCAACTTGCCATGATAAGTAAAAGTGCGTTCGGCTGGGCCAGACTTATTTATCATTCACTTTGAATTGCAGTTGGCATGTTCTTTCAACTATTTGAGTTTTTTATACCCACCACCGAAGGATTTTTTATATCCACCACCGAAGGATCATTTTGTCATTCCGTTTGCAACACATCAAAATATCCATTTCCGACCCTATAAAGTATATTCTTGATCAGCGTAAAAATCTAAGACGATCTAGCCATGTCAGTCCGTCTGTCTGTTGAAATCACGCTACAGTCTTTAAAAAATATCGATATTGAGCTAAATTTTTGCATAGATTCTTATTTTGTCCATAAGCTGGTTGATGGGCTATATCGGACTATATCTTCATATAGCCTTCATATAGACCGATCTCTCGATTTAAGGTCTTGAGCCCATAAAAGCCACATTTATTATTATTTTGCTGAATTTTCTGACGGTGATTTGTGTTAGGCCACTTGATACTCTCTACAATTTGGCCCTGATCGGTCCAGATTTGGATATAGCTGCCATATAGACCGATCTCTCGATTTAAGGCTTTGGACCCATAAAAGGCGCATTTATTTTCCGATTTTGCCATTTTTTAGCCATTTTGCCACGATTAGTCATGTTCGTCCGTCCGTCCGTCTGTCGAAATCCTGATAGCGGTCGAACGCGCAAAGTTAGCCGCTTGAAATTTTGCACAGAAACTTAATACCGATGTAGGTCATTGGGGATTGCAAATGCGACATATCGGTTCAGATTTAGATATAGCTCCCATATAAACCGATCTCCCGCAATGTTCATCCAATTTGGCTGAATTTTTGAATGTAGTGTTTTGTTATGACTTTAAATAACTGTGTCAAAGTGCGGTCCAAATCGGTCATTAACTTGACATAGCTCCCATATTAACCGATCTCCCGATTTGGCTTCTGGAGCCCCTGGAAGCCGACATTTTTGACTGATTTGGCTGAAATTTTAAATGCAGTGTTCTGTTATGACTTCCAACAACTGTGCCAAATACGGCTAAAATCAGTCTATAACCTGATATAGCTCCCATGTAATTATGCCCAACAACTAAATTTATTTTGTATAAATTTTTTGCTTTTACTTGTTTTTAATTTATTTAATTGAGACACTTATTACTGTGCTGCAGTATTTATTAAGGGGTGATTTTTTTGAGGTTAGGATTTTCATGCATTAGTATTTGACAGATCACGTGGGATTTCAGACATGGTGTCAAAGAGAAAGATGCTCAGTATGCTTTGACATTTCATCATGAATAGACTTACTAACGAGCAACGCTTGCAAATCATTGAATTTTATTACCAAAATCAGTTTTCGGTTCGAAATGTGTTCCCTTCCCTTACTCGTTTCAGTGTAAATAAGAATCTGTTTAGACTCCTTCTTACACTTACAACTCCTTGCATAGAGGAAAAGGCGGTTTATGATACATTCATCATCTGAGGATGATTCAAATTACAACTGGCCCAATAAAGTGCCTTAACAATGTCTTCCAATGGCAAGGCGGGAAAATACTCTCCAATATCTCGTCCTGTTCAGCATACTACACAAAATGTTTTTTTTTTTTTTTTTTTGTATTTCATTTTTCGAATATACAAAGCGTACTTTGTTGTATTTTTTCTATCGTTATGATCGGCAAAAGCAATATAAATTTTATGTGAGCTTATTCCCGGCCATGATTTTATGGCTTCCTTGGTCAGAGATCGAGCCGATCAAGCCCTGCCAGCCGATTGGCTAAGTTAAACAATTCCATGGCACTCTTTAAGACCCCTTTTAGCTGAATTCCGAGTCCATTAGCAGCATAACTAGGAAACATGGCTGGTGCTGCTGCTGCCCCTAGGCTTCATAGTTAAAAACAAAGTAAAATGCAAACACCTTCAAGCCATCTCTGCTGAAGGGGGAGGGGGAGGCAAAAGCAATTGTAGTGTTACCGAATATGTTTAAATGTGCACTTTTCATTCCAGTACTCACTCGCTTCCTACAACGCAGCCCATTGTCGCTTCATGGCAACAACAAATGGAGCGCCCGTCCGTCCATGCGTTTCTATGCCTCTTTTGTGTCTATGGCCTTTACTTAAGCAAATGTGCGCAATTATGCGAGCATATCAGATTTTTAACTCACGCATACGTGCCACAAATCTTGCGGAGACTGGCAACTGGCAACCGACAACCGGTAGGCACCCGGGCAGCCAAAGTGCACAGAAGTAACGTCCGCAGTTGGTTTGGTAGCAAGACGCGCTGAAAGTGGTCGTAGTGAAGTTGTAGAGCATATTCGATGAATAGCACATCGAGCAGCCTAACGCAGCACATGGACCTAAACCATGCAAAGGTGACGGCAAAGGCACTGGCGACGACGGTGGTGCCGTTGGTGGTGTTGATGCGAACAACAGCATTGGAACTTTGCACTTGGTTGAGTACTTTCGGTGTTTAAGGTTGTTTAACATATTTCGCCTTGTTGCTGGAGTTGAGCTTCCAAATGCAATTTCTTTTATTTCGCAAGGAAGCACCAACGGCAGCACACCGTTCAGTGGAGTTTAGTGCAGTGCATAAAATACGAACTAATGATGCCATTGTTTAAAATCATAGTGCAACAAAAAAAGTGCTTTTACCTTTGCCCCCGCTTCCAACCCTCACACTGCTGGGCCAACAACCAGCACTCGGTGCGTCGTTCTGGCCCAACTTTATTGTTCATGGAATTTGTCGCAAAATTTATGGTGCCCTAAAGCGTCTCAAAAGAAGGAATGAACCCAAAAGCCCACTCCTCTTCAAAACTAAAAAAAGGGGACACAAAGCATTTTTGTTTCGCAATAAGAGCACACAGCAACAACAAAACGAAAGGAAAACAAAACAACTCTTTTTCCTCGGCCCGAGTGTGTAGAAATGAAGACTCATTAGCAAATTAACACTCATGTTAGAAGTTATCAGAAGTAGGGCTATCTAGAGATCTGGACGCAAGATCTGCACAACATAAACAAACGGAAATTAGTGTAGTGTGACATTAAAGAAAAGTTTCTGCCCTTTATGAAAACAAAACAAAAACAACAACACAATGCCAGAAAAAAATATGAGGAAGGAACACAGCGGCAAATTAGCTGCCACATTACAATAACCATAAACATAGCAGGTTATGGTGGATTGGGTCAAGTTGCTAGGAAAAACCCTGAAATAAGCTGGACACGAAGTTGTCATAATGCTCCTAATCAGAAAATCTTAGCTGTGAACAAAAGTTCATGCGTTTGTTCGGGGGGCCTTAATGTCTTCTTTTTACTGTGAGGCAAATTTTTGTTGATAAAACTCGTAATTAGTGGGGCCATTGTGTCCCTTTTTTTTCTTACTAACTAAATTGAAACCTGTAATCGGGGAACATTTTTTGTATGCCTAATAGGCAACCTTTGTTAAAATTAAGGATGCGATTTTTCTTATTTTTTTTGTTTTTTATTTTTGAAAATATTTAAGGAAGGTTTTCCTATTGGTATGACACACGACTCAATGTTTCAAATACACCAAGCCATACCAAATTTGTTATTCAAAACAACAAAAATGTTTGCTAAAACAGCAGTTTTTGACTGTTGAAAATGGCAAGTATGGTAAATTTGTAGAATGTTACTGTAAAGAAGCTATCTGATCCATCCACTGGTATACATTACGGAATGTGGCTGAGCTCGCTCGCATTGTATGTTATGGCTCTACTTAAGTGTACATGACTTGCATGGCCGTTTGTTTCTATTGGGTTGCCCAAAAAGTAAAAGTGAAAAATCCGCAATTACTTTTTGGGCAACCCAATACATTTTAAGAAAGAAGTAAGAGCGTGCTGAGTTCGGTCGCATTTGTCGAGTTCTATGCGCGGTATCTCTTTTCAGGCAAACAAAGAATAATGAATTAGAACTATTATGCTATTGGAGCTATATCAAGTTATAGTTCGATTCGGACCATAAATGAATTGAATGCTGAACATTGCGGAAGTCATTGTGTAATATTTCAGTTTATTCGGATAAGAATTGAGCCTTGTAGGGCATTAAGAAGCAAAATCGGGAAATCGCTCTATATGGGATTTCGCTCGAATTGAATGCTGAATATTGCGGAAGTCATTGTGTAATATTTCAGTTCATTCGGATAAGAATTGCGCCTTGTAGGGGTTCAAAGCAAAATCGGGAAATCGCTCTATATGGGAGCTGTATGTAGCTATAGATCGATTTAGACCATATTGGCGACGTAAGTTGAAAGTCATGAGAGAAGCCGTTGTAAAAAATTCCTGCCAAATCGGATTAGAATTGCGCCCTCTAAGGCTCAAGAAGTCAAGTTCCTAGATGGGTTTTTAAGGCAGCTTTATCAGGTAATGTACCGATTTGCGCTATACTTAGCACAGTTATTGGAAGTCATAACAAAATACCTCATGCAAAAATTCAGCCAACTCAGGATGAGAATTACGTCCTCCAGCGACTCAAGAAGTCAAGATCCAAGATCGGTTTATATCGCAGCTATACCAGGTTATGAACCGATTTGAATCATACTTAGCACAGCAGTTGGAAGTAATACCAAAACATTACTGCAAAACTTTAGTCAATCGGATGAGAATTACGCCCTCTCGAGGCTCAAGAAGTCAACACCCAAGAACGAATTATATGGCAGCTATATCAAAACTTGGACCGATTTGGCCCATTTACAATCCTAACCGACCTACACTAATAAAAAGTATTTGTGCAAAATTTCAAGCGGCTAGCTTTACTCCTTCCAAACCGGCTAAGAATTGCGCCCCCAAAAAGCAGAAGAAATCAAGATCCCAGATCAGTTTATATGGTAGATATATGAAGATATGAACCGATTTCAACCACACTTCAAGCACAATTGTTGGAAGTGATACCAAAACACCACGTGAAAAATTACAGCCAAATCGGATAAGAATTGCGCCCCCAAAAAGCTGAAGAAATTAAGATCCCAGATCAGTTTATATGGCAGCTATATCAGGTTATGAACCGATTTGAACCATACTTAGCACAATTGTTGGAAGTGATACCAAAACACCACGTGCAAAATTTTAGTCAAATCGGATGAAAATGTCGCCCTCTAGAGGCTCAAGAAGTCAAGACCCAATATCAGTTTATATGGCAGCTAAATCATAACATGGACCGATTTGGCCCATTTACAATCCCAACCGACCTACACTAATAAGAAGTATTTGTGCAAAATTCAAGCGGCTAGATTTACTCCTTCGAAAGTTGGCGTGCTATCGACAGACAGACGGACGGACATGACTTGATCAACTTAGAATGATATGACGATCAAGAATATACAATATATCCTTTATGGGCTCTCAGACGCATATTTCGAGGTGTTACAAACAGAATGACGAATTTTGTATACCCCCATCCTATGGTGGAGGGTTTAAAAAGTAGAATATAGTTCAATGTCTGGTGAAATGGCTGAAGAAAGAAGTGGAATTTGTCGGCGTGTTAAAATCTTGACATTTAATGTAGGTTTGGAAGAGAAAGTTAAAACAGATTTTGCTGTGTACATCTCGAAGCTTGAGTCCAGAAATATCATAGAATTTTGTCGTGCTCAACATAACGGATAAAAATTACGTCCTCTAGGAGCTTAAAAATCAAAACAGAACATAGTTGTATGGGGAAGTTATATGAAGTTATGGACCGATACTTGGTACGGACAGACTAAAACACAAATCGTATGGTGGAAACATGATCACAAAGATTTAAACGAACAAAGGACTTCCACCAATTATAGGGTGGGTAAAACCTAAATTTTCAGTCAAGTCCTTTTATTATTTTGCAATTTTCGTTACATTTCACAAATTTATGTGACTGTTCGTTTTCATCGACTTCAAGAATTGAGTATCGAACTGCATTTGGAATTAACCTAATAAAGCTCACGTCATACAATGGCCAAGCATACTATGACCATTAAAAATACTCCACGTTTCCGATTCCGTGTGAATTGCACACAGCTCGCACATATTGGTGTTCGTTATAGTGTATTTCTTGTTTCTTCATTTTTGCTTTTCGTCTACCCAATCAGAATAGTGTCGTGCCATTCGCCAGAATATCTCTATTAAAATCAAGCCAAGCGAACATATTTTTAATATTCAGATTTAACCATTCAGTACGAGTATGCCATCCGACTGACTTTTAGTATTTCACTTTGTGCCAGGGCGGACATGAGAGCCACCAATTCCGTGAAGCACTGACACAGTGCGACTGACTGACATGTTGGGAGGAGGAGGCAACCAAGGATATGTAATGAAATATTCCATAAAATTATTGATGAAGTTGAAATGTTGCAGCGTGGCTGGCGTTGGGAGAGCAGCACAAACCTGATCGAAAAAGCCAAAAAAGAACAAAAACGACATCTCAAAAAGAAATCACGAAACTACACCGAAAAGAAATCAAATCATTTAGGAGTAGAACAAAACGAAGAGGCAGACGGACAGCGATAGCAGATTCAGTACCTCATGCTGGTGGTGGTAGCAAAGAGTTGCAAGGGTCTATACACTGGCAGCATAGCCATGATAGTAATGGGACGAGATGACTTGTTGATGATAACAAATTAACCGAAAAGTCAAATCATGCAACTCTTTTCAAATCGCATGTTCTTCACAGTCCACAAAAAAAAAATAAAAAAAAAACCAAAAAAAAGGCCACAAAAAAACAACAAGAATCCAGAACCGCCAATGTGGATGGATCCACCTCCTACTGGCTGAGTTCAGTAGACAAGGCAATAGTTGTTGCTGCCGATGGCCCCCAAATCTAAACAACGTTATTAAAAGGGTTGGCTTGAAAACGATGACTGAGCTCGACATATGCATATAAGAGTGGGTAAGAAAAGCCCTTAGAGAAAAGTGAGAAAAAAAGGAATTTTCCTTTGGGGTTCTTCCTACCGGTAAAACCACGTTTAAAAAGAAATAAGAGATTTTTATACCCTCCACCATAGGATGGGGGTATTCTAATCTCGTCATTCTGTTTGTAACTACTCGAAATATTCGTCTGAGACCCCATAAAGTATATATATTCTTGATCGTCGCGACATTTTATGTCGATCTAGCCATGTCCGTCCGTCTGTCTGTCGAAAGCACGCTAACTTCCGAAAAAGTAAAGCTAGCCGCTTCACAAATTGCACTAATACTTCTTATTGGTGTAGGTCGGTTGGTATTGTAAATGGGCCATATCGGTCCATGTTTTGATATAGCTGTCATATAAACCGATCTTGGGTCTTGACTTCTTGAGCCTCTAGAGTGCGCAATTCTTATCCGATTGGAATGAAATTTTGCACGACATGTTTTGTTATGATATCCAACAACTGTGCCAAGTATGGTTCAAATCGGTTTATAACCTGATATAGCTGTCATATAAACCGATCTTGGGTCTTGACTTCTTGAGCCTCTAGAGGGCGCAATTCTTATCCGATTGGAATGAAATTTTGCACGACATGTTTTGTTATGATATCCAACAACTGTGCCAAGTATGGTTCAAATCGGTTCATAACCTGATATAGCTGTCATATAAACCGATCTTGGGTCTTGACTTCTTGAGCCTCTAGAGTGCGCACTTCGTATCCGATTTAAATGAATTTTGGCACGAAGTATTTTGTTATGATATCCAACAACTGTGACAAGTACGACTGAAATCGGTTTATAACTTGATATAGCTCTCATATAAACAGATCTTGGGACTTGACTTCTTGACTTTCTAGAGGGCGCAATTCCTATCCGATTTGGCTAAAATTTTGCATGACGTATTTTATTCTTACTTTCCACAACTGTGTCAAATAAGGTTCAAATCGGATCGTAACCCGAAATAGCTGCCATATAATCCGATCTGGGATCTTGACTTCTTGAGCCTCTAGAGGTCACAATTATTATCCGATTGGCCTGAAATTTTGTACTACGGATCCTCTCATGACCATAAACATACGTGTTTATTATAGTCTGAATCGGTCTATAGCCCGATACAGCTCCCATATAAATCGATCTCTCTATTTTACTTCTTGAGCCCCCATAGAGCGCAATTCTTATTCGCTGACATTTTTCTCCAACATATAATTTAATTGTGATCCAAACCGGACCATATCTTGATATCGCTCTAATAGCAGAGCAAATCTTTTCTTATATCCTTTTTTGCCTAAGAAGAGATGCCGGGAAAAGAACACGACAAATGCTGTCCATGGTGGAGGGTAATAAGATTCGGCACGGCCGAACCTAGCACGCTTTTGCTTGTTTTAAATTTAATTAATTGAGACACTTATTACTGTGCAGCAGTACTTGTTTAGTTATTTCATCATAAAGATGATGATGTCGGTAGGCTTGTGGATGTGTGCAAGACTACCAAACATGAGATCATGAGTTCAATTCTCTGCGGCACCAAAATAATTAAAAATTGTTTTAAGGTTAATATTAAGCAGAGTGACAGAGAAAACTCCGAGAGCAGCAGTACTTGTAAAACGAAAGAGAGACGAACCTTGAGATTCAAAATAAATTGTTTCAGGAAAATCAACAACTTCCGTTGTTGTTTTTTCAACCAAAGTTGTTGTTTTTCAAAGTTATTTTATTATTAGTTGGATAGATAGGTTATGTACAACTATGCCCTTCAACTAAGTTCATTTTGTGTATTTTTGGTGATAAAATCAAGATTCAATCCGGCCGAACTTAGCACATTTTTTTTTTTGTTTTGGATTTGCTTTGATTTCTGCCATTTCTGCTGATTTGCACTGTTTCTCTACTTGGCTTTATCCGTCTAGTTTTTCTCTTCTAACTTTGACTAGGGCGAACATAATGCACCTATGGTCTCCAAGTTGTTTGTCGCATTCCGTATAACTGGCTTAAATGAAGGAATTATAAAAGGAGTAACACAAAACCTATGGACGAATGTGAGTCAAGAAGACTTCAAATTGTGCCCCGACAATATCCTGAAGATCCTAATTTGATTCGGTCTCCATGCCGGTAGTCTAAGACGTTCCTCAAAGATCAAAGATCACTGCGCATCGATAATAAAACTTGATAACTTCATAATCAGTATCATTCTAGACCAGTCTGCTATGTAGACTTCAGTCATTCTATGAATCCTAGTCTTTCAACTCCTCCTAATAAGTGTCCTCCTTTCCGCTACTT
The DNA here is from genome assembly GCF_963082655.1 of Stomoxys calcitrans. NCBI lineage: Eukaryota > Metazoa > Arthropoda > Insecta > Diptera > Muscidae > Stomoxys > Stomoxys calcitrans. Next base: position 3,425,525 of record NC_081552.1, read on the forward strand.
TCCACCATACCATTACCTCGTATGTCCGCACTGGCCTTGGGAAGCTGTGTATATGCAGAACATGATCATTGAACCAACCCACAAGCCAACCATTCCTATCGAACGTCCTCCTTAAAAGGCACAACCGAATAGTTTCGAAACAGGAATTAGGCGCATATATCTCAACTCCATCGGCAGCCGCATAGTGAACTGTCCATAGACGAAATCTTATAGCTCTTTAATCATCGTCCATATAAGTGTCATTTCCATGATCTCATGACGCCTTTTGAGATATTAGAGTGGACCACAGTGTGGTACAGAGTGGAGATCGATTTTCCACATGTACTCCTTCTATTGGAGAGACGTCTGAAAACTATTTCGTGAGCAATGTGTTTGCACCCAACTGAAGTTTTCCAGGGTCCATTCCTCCCTTTTCTTCAGTTCGATCAGCCTATTCCGGATTTTGAGTAAAAATAATGCCATACTGACATTGTCGTATTCTTGGAGATAAACACCACTCTGGGAGGGTCCCTATACTCCTTAATAAGAGATTTTCTCCCTGTCAACATGCAAATAAAGCCCTTATCGCTCACAATTAAAAAAAAAACTGCTGATAAAATCCTACAATATTTTAACCCACTTTAAGGTCCTGGGTTCATATTACCCCCACGTTTCTCTCCCCCCTCCAAAGTTTTGTTAACAAAATGTTTGGTTTAGTTACCACAAATCCATCCAAGTTAAAGGTGACGTTCCGGCAGTTCAGATGCTTAGCTGATGCTTTGCCCGGACATACAGTGTCGAGGCAGTGGACAAGAATGAGAACTATGACGATGACGATGTGATGATGAGAATGGGGATGTTGTGACTTTTATAACTGCCAACAAAGTATTCGCAATGACTGATGCAAGGACGTCATCATGACAAGCATAGAGATGGGAATGGGGACCACATAACCAGTGGCGTTCCTTGCAATTTTTTCCCAGTGACTTTGGCATTCTGCATAGAGCGTCTTTGACTCTGTTTTCACTCTAGGTGGTGGCCCGCCCCATTGCATTGGTGAAAAATAAAAATTAAAAACAAAGAAGCCTGACTTACTGGCCATGGCTTAGATTTAGGCTGGTGATCCCAAGCAAGGCTTTATGCTGCGGCCATTGTTGTTGAGATGAGCATAAGCAATGGCTGGCTGCTTTTTCATTTTTCCTGGCTTGCTTTGATTTTTTGTAGTTTTTCGCGTGTTTTTTATTTAGATTTTGGCCATGTTCCTACTCGCCGTCGTCGTCGTCACCATGCGCGAGTTGCTGCCAATCCAGGTGCTCGAGAGTGCTCTGTTATTAACTTGTCGTCTTCGAAAACAAGATGAGAGCGATTAATGCTCGTGGCCAATTTAGAAGTTTGAATTCCTTGTTAGGCATACCAAGGAGAAGAAGTGAGGGCCGACCGGCTAGTTTAGCGAAAACTCAGTTGTCAACAACATCATCTCTCTGTCCTCCTCCCATGCAGTTCTGGGGCATGTCTGCCAGTAATATTCATATGCCTAGCCAAACATTCGTCCAAGCTGTTGGCCATACTCACTCACCATACTTCCCAATGGCATATTGACTTTTGCAACTGTGCGCTTCGACTGCAGTTTGGATTTGAGCAGCACCAATGTTTCCACTGACTTGCACTAACCTCTCGACTGCCACAATATGATGATGCTGGTCCCTGATTAGGGATGGATGACGTACGCCGTTGCTGTGCTGTGTTCGTGTTCGTATCTTGACATGCCACTATAAACTCATCCGCACACACACACACAACTGCCACCTCTGCACTGTACTCGGCATGGCAATGGTGCTGCCAAATTGCATTGAACCTTAATAAACCAGGATGGACAGATGGATGCTTGCAAGGAAGCATTCTAATCCTGGTTCTAGATAAACACCCAAGAAAGAGAAACAACATGTCATCAAGGCAAACAATTCGAAAACGAAAACTGCTACAAATTCATTCAGCAGCCATAAACTGTGGACAACATACGCAATGTTCTGGGGATGCTCTCTCACTCTCTGCCAGTTGTGGGTCCTGCTCGTTGCTGTGGGTTGGGGCCTGTCAGCTGGTGTTGCCACGCCGTTTAAGTGCAACACCAATCGCGATTGCAGTTCCTGATTCCTGGCAATGATTTTCCAATCATTTGACGAATACTTTTCCTGGTTGTCCTGTCTTGGCTTTCTACGCCTTCCCCTCGCTCCCAAAGATGTTCGCAAATTGTTAACAAACAATGTTTCCTCTTTGGAAGAGGTATCACAGTGTTTTATGTCATTTTCCCCGACCTCTTGCCTTGGCCTCGCAAGGCAGCAGGCACAGTTAGGCAGGGGCTATCGCTGCCATCTGAACATTCGGTTGTAAACCATGTCTGGAAGACAACATTTGCGATGGTGTGTTGATTTTGTTGACAATATATCAGGCACTGAAGCCAACAACACTGGTGCTGGCTATTATTCCGATTGTTCTTCTTGCTGCTCCGATTGCTGTTGCTGTCGATTGCAATCCTCCCAGTTCTGGCCTGCCTACCTGCTGGACGACGTTCGAGAACTGATGATGTAACAGTTCTCAGCTGGATATGTTGGCAACAATTTGTAACAAATTTTCTTTTGCCAGCAGTGGAGTGAATTGGCCAAAAGTTTTCTAGGAAAAGCAGCAACAGAAAAACGGAAAGTTGTTTGACTTTATAAATAAGAGTCGCGCAAAAGAAAAGTTTTTTTCCCACATTCAAAACTTGAGAGATTAGCAGCTTATGTGGTAGATAGTGATGATGATGGTTGAGTGCAGTCTGCCACAATGCTGGCAATGTGGTGCTAGCCAATGTTCTATGTAGTCTAGTGACTAATTTCAAAATTACGAAAGTTAAAGAGTCATTTTGATATAAGACAGAGATTGAATTGTTATGAACATTTTCCACACCTGAAGAAAAGGGCAAAAGTTTATACTACTGTGGTCAAAAAATAGTAAGACTGTTCATAATTTAAAAAAAAATCTTTATTTATTCTGGCATATCTATTTCGTGCCCCTCAAAGTAATTCCCCCAGCAACAATACGTTTTTTTTCATTCTCGTAACAGTTGTTAAAGTCAATTTCCGGAATAGCCTTTAATGGGCGTAGCGATTCATCTTTAATGTCTTCAATTGACTAAATCCGTTTCCCCGAAGCATATGCTTGAATTTGTTGAACAGCCAGCAGTTACATGGAGCTTGTTGAGCAATAGTGGTTGAAATTTTGGCGAAAACCTCACGAAGAATCAATGCGGTATGCGACGCTGTTTTTCGAGAAAATTGAGAGATTTTGGAACTAATCGTGATTTCACTTTTCTTCCCACTGATCCCACCGATATTTCAACGACATCCGTAAGGTCACTGTCTGTTAATCGTCGATACTGAAACACAAATTCTTTAATTTTATCACCATATCAAGGGCTGATCTGGGCTGAGACAATTTCAATGGGCTTCGTCCCTAGGCCGAAAAACATGCCTGTACCAAATTTGAAGACGATCGGATGAAAATTGCTACCTGTAGTTTGTGCACAAATTAACATGGACAGAAGGACACACAGACAGACAAACAGACGGACAAAGCTAAATCGTTCAGATGCGATTCGTGTGATTCTGAGTCGATCGGTATGCTTATCAATGGGTCTATCACTCTTCCTTCTGGGTGTTACAAACATATTCACTAAGTTATCATACCCTCTATGGTTTAGACATTTTGTGCATCGTTCTTTGACCACAAAACTCTATTGTAACAATATACAATAATATGATTACATTTTGCATATTTTTGGCATATGTTAAGCATATTTATACCCTACGCCACTACTGTTGGATATAAATATGCCAAAAATATACTAAAATATGCAAAACTAGCTGACCCGGGCCCGCTCCGCTACGTCTTCTTTTACTTTATATGGAACAAAAGTTTCCTTGAAATATTTATTTTCGACAATTAAAGATTTTTTAGTGAAATACCATGCTACGAAAATAGTATATCGCTTGACTAACAGTTTAACAATATAAATGCCTTTATCTGAATCCCCTTATGATCTTTATTGGTATCGGCCTATATGGCAGCTATATCCAAATCTTGGTCGATCTAAGTGAAATTGAACAAGTAAAAGCGTGGGCCGAATCTTATATACCCTCCACCATGGATCACATTTGTCGAATTCTTTTCCCGGCATCTCTTCTTAGGCAAAAAAGGATAAAAGAAAAGATTTGCTCTGCTATTAGAGCGATATCAAGATATGGTCCGGTTTGGACCACGATTAAATTATATGTTGGAGACCTGTGTTAAATGTCAGCCAATTCGAATAAGAATTGCGCCCATTGGGGGCTCAAGAAGGAAAATTGAGAGATCGATTTATATGGGAGCTGTATCGGTCTATAGACCGATTCAGACCATAATAATTTCAGACAATTTGGATAATAATTGCAACCTCTAGAGGCTCAAGAAGTCAATATCCCAGATCAGCTTATATGACAGCTATATCAGGTTATGGACCAATTTGAACCATATTTGGCACAGTTGTTGGACATCATAACAAACCACGTGGTGCAAAATTTCATTCTAATCGGATAAGAATTGCGCACTCTAGAGGCTCAAGAATTCAAAACCCGAGATCGGTTTACATGGCAACTATACCAGGATATGGACCGATTTAAACCATACCTGGCACAGTTCTTGGATATCACAACAGAACACGTCGTCAAAATTTCATTTCAATCGGATAGGAATTGCGCCTTCTAGAGGCTCAAGAAATCAAGACCCAAGATCGGTTTATATGGCAACTATATCAAAACATGGACCGATATGGCCCATTTACAATACCAACCGACCTATTTGTGCAAAATTTTAAGCGGCTAGATTTACACCTTCGGAAGTTAGCGTGCTTTCGACAGACAGACGGACGAAAATGGCTAGATCGACATAAAATGTCGTGACGATCAAGAATATATATATACTTTATGGGGTCTTAGACGAATATTTCGAGTAGTTACAAACAGAATGACGAAATTAGTATACCCCCCATCCTATGGTGGAGGGTATAAAAAAACAAGTAAAAAGGCGTTAAGTTCGGCCGGGCCGAACTTTGGATACCCACCACCTCGGGTATATATGTAAACCACCTTTCGTCAAAATCCGGTGCAAAACTCATACCTTATGTCCCATAGCAGAAATATGTGGAGGGGCTTAACTTAACTCTTTGCCCACAATTTCGGCAACATCGGACAATAAATTCGCTTTTTATGGCCCCAAAACCTAAAACCGAGAGATCGGTCTATATGGCAGCTAAATCCAAATCTGGACCGATCTGTGCGATAATGCAGAAGTATGTCAAGGGGCTTAACTTAACTCACTGTCCTAAATTTCGGCGACATCGGACAATAAATGCGTGTTTTATGGGCCTAAGACCCCAAATTGGAAGATCGGTCTATATGGCAGCTATATCCAAATCTGGAACGATCTAAGCCATATTGACGGAGGATGTCGAAGGGTCTAACACAACTCACCGTCCCAAATTTCAGCAAAATCGGATAATAAATGTGGCTTTTATGGGCCTAAGACCCTAAAATAGACCGGCGAATCGGTCTATTGGTGGCCCAAAAAGTAATTGCGGATTTCTTAAAAGAAAGTAAATGCATTTTTAATAAAACTTAGAATGAACTTTAATCAAATATACTTTTTTTACACTTTTTTTCTAAAGCAAGCTAAAAGTAAGAGCTGATAACTGACAGAAGAAAGAATGCAATTACAGAGTCACAAGCTGTGAAAAAATTTGTCAACGCCGACTATATGAAAAATCCGTTATATATAGTCTGCTATATCCCATCTTCGAACTTAACCTGCTTATGTACAAAATAGGACTCTGAGCAAAGTTTCAGCTCAATATCTCTTTTTTTGAAGACTGTAGCGTGATTTCAACAGAGAGACGGACAGACGGACGGACATGTCTAGATCGTCTTAGATTTTTACGCTGATCAAGAATATATATACTTTATAGGGTCGGAAAAGGATATTTCGATATTATAGTCGCCCAATATATCGCCAAGGTGTAACTCCATGCCAAATTTCTGAGCTCTCGCTTAATTTGTAAAAAAGGACCCATTATAATTTTTTTAATATCGTAATATAAAAATCTGGGAATAATCTACAAGTGGCCCAATATAAAATGCCAAGATGTATCTTCTGTATCCCAAATTTAAGAAAGAAGTACCTCTTTGTACCTTGTAGTACCTAAATATACCTAATTTACAAAAATCTTTTAGTCGCTTAATATTTATTTTCAGGGTGTACCTTTATCCATGTTTTAGAGTTCAAGATCAATTTAAAGAAAATACCAAATTACAGCGCGATAGGGTATACTCTTCCACTTCTTTTACGATTTATTACCGCATATTCTTTTCTATACCCACCACCTTAGCATTGGGGTTTACTAATCTAGTCATTCCGTTTGTAACATCTCGAAATATTCCACAAAGACCCCATAAACAATATATATTCTAGATCGTCTCGACGTTCTGAGTCGATCTAGCCATGTCCGTCTGTCAAAATCAGGTCGAACGTGCAAAGCTTGCCGCTTTAAATTTTGCACAGATACGTAATATTGATGTAGGTCGTTGGGGATTGCAAATGGGCCATCCACAAATACAAATCCACACCTTTCTAGGCCATTTGAATCCTATGCAACCTTCATGGAAAATTTCAAAATTCTAGCTTTAGCCGTTTTGTCTGGACGTTGTCTGCTATTCCACATAGATAGATACATCTATACTATACATAAAACAGCTAAAACATGTTCGGTTATGTCCATATTGTAATATTTTTTATCCCCATTGGCTATTTTTGTCCCACCCTCCCATACAAATGGAACCAGTGTGCTATGGCTTTCTATAAGAGATGCAAAGAGAAATATTTTCACATAAGACAAAACTTTTACTAACAAGATTAACCATACTTGCAAACAAATTTTAGAGTCGACTTGATGTTGGCTCCCCTCCCTTACCATTGTTTGAGGCACCACAATTGGTAATCTCAAATTCTAAGCTGCAATTGGCGCATAAGGATTTCACTTATCACAGATTTCCAAGGAATTCTAGTATTAATCCCAATTTAGACTTCCTTTCAAAGGCAAATAAAAAACTTAAAGGAAGACAACAGCTATCATCGATAGCGCTGAACAAAAACCGCCACCTCAATCAAAGCTGATTTGAGACATCACACATAGCCAAACAGACATTTCATCAAATCAAGCTTCTCGTTGAAGGCTTAACAACCCAACAAACACAGTGGGGAAAAACCGCCAATGAACTTGGAGGAAGTGCCTTTACACACAAACACACGCTCTCCTCGCTGATGAAGACAATGGCCAGAAAACCCGATAAGGTGCTGCGGCGGCTGCCGCTGCGAAATCAGACGTTTCTGAATTTAGTGTTGACAAGATAATTACGTTAAACAGATACTTATAAACAATGATCACAGCATCAGCATCAACAAGACGTGGAAAAAAACCGCATCAGACACTACAATGTAACAAAAGTTATCGCAGACATTCGGAGTTCGACAGACATTCCGACTCTTTGACAGACAAAAAGTCTTTGAACTTCGAGTAAGGCTAAGGGAAGAGCAAAATCGAAATGTGGCCTTTAACGTCAGCGCTGCTGCTTATAATGCAGTGAAATATGGTCTGGCCTTCGCATTGACTTAATGTGCAGGGCAATGCAACAGCACAGTCAGCAGCAGGTACATTGAAGGTGTTGCAAGTGTGAATGGAATGGCTATTCCCCCCCGCTCCAAGATAATTGCAAAGTGCACGCCAATGTGACCATCAAACTCTGAAAGCACATGGTGGCCAACCTGGATTTTATGCTGTACGAGTGCAGCTCCTCCAGATTTAATGATGATCATGCCTTATGTGATCAACTTTGGTAAACATAACTCTCATGTTGTTGCCCGGAATTGCACATCACAAAACGGCCAGACATTTATTCACACTCTCGCCTTTTTGATTTTCTTAATGTCTGCTAATTTAGCCACACGTCAGTCAATTGGGCAGCCTCAATCTCCAACGCCGCATCATCATCATCATCACCTCAGTCCAAAACATGCCAGAGCAGCTCATCCTGATAATTGTCGTCAGCAGTCAGTTCAATTCAGTCCTTGAGCCTCAAATCAAACAGACATTTCGGCGAATAATGGCTCGTCCTTGTGGTATCTGCTGGCGTTTTTTTTTTTTTTTTCACCATTTCTTATACTTTGGCTGGCTAATCTGTGTGCCATTGATGGAGCGATGGTGAAGTCTACTTTTATGGCAATAAATAAATCAAATGTAGCACGAATTCAGAATACAAATTTACCCCCGCCAACACCATCATCCAGTAACACGATTATGGATCCAACCAAAATACCCTTGGCCAACCATTATCCTAGTGCTATGAGTTATTAATAATGGCACAATGCCATGTAAATGTTGATGACTGATTTCAAGCTTCAAAAGTTTCATTAAGTGATTTATAATTGTTTGAGCACATACACGCACACAAGCAACTCACATTCGCCCACAATCAAGCCAGAATGCAAACAAACTTTCATTCAACATTTTCGTAATTTGTTGCACAATTTTCCGATGGCTTTTCCTAACAATTCCAGCATGCATGAAATATTTGCATGCCAAAAATATACGACAGTCGCAGTGAATCTTTTCAATTGTCATTATTCGAGCAAGTCCTAGAAATGGGACTATTTTAAAGGACCCCAACGGCATGCAATTTGATCTTGGTTATAAAAACGAGATCGCATAGCACTCATTTTTGAGTGCAGTATCCCTGGGGTCACAAAATTGAATATTTGCAGGCAAATTTGCCAAAAAAAAAAATTGTATTTTCATAATCCTAATTCGTAGAAAATTTTTAAAACGAGTTGGTTGTTAAATAGTCTGTTCTTTTATGACCCTGCGCCCCAACCGCATGGATTATGATGGACCGCATATGTATTCCTCGATGTCACGAGCTGCTTGCTCCAAAATCCGACTCTCGCTTGCAGCTGCCCCCTAACCTGCGAACAGACGCTGATGTTGCCCATTGGTTATTTGAAGGCTCCAATAACTCGCCTTGTCATTTCGAGTATCATTGGCACTCAGTATTTGGGCTAGAGTCAGTGTCACGTGGACCCCTCACTGAGACTCTCATCTCAAAATCGAAGATTATATGAGATGCAAAAGTGAATAGATATGACACACTACTCTCAAGAAAACACATGCTACTCGCACATGACGACGACATCGACATCATGGGTCGGCCACCGGAATAAGTAACTGTAGCCTTTGAAAGAATCGAAAGAGATTCAGGGAAAGTTGGTCTAGCAGTAACTGGAGATAAGACGAAATGGATGGTATCAACATCCTAAAACGCATTGTACAACCGAGCAGATAAAGAAAATGCAGAAAGTTGGTAACCACAGCACAACCGTAACGAAAGACACCAGTTTTGAAATAAAGAGAAGAATAATGTTGGCAGACCGATGCTACTTGGGATTAAGTAAGCAGTTTAGAAACAAGGTCATCTCTCGGCAGACGAAAGTCAGCGAAATCAGACAATAATTGCGCCTTAAAAAGTTCCAAGACCCTCAATCGGTCTATTTGGCAGCTATATCCAAATATGAACCGATTTAGGCCATATTGAACACGGGTGTCGAAGAGCTTAACACAGATCACTGTGCCAAACTTCAGCGAAATCGCGTAACAATCGAGAGATTGGTATATATGGCGGCTATATCCAACATACAATAATCTTGACCATGCTCAGTACGAATTTCGATGGCCTAACACAACACATTGTGCTAAATTTCGCCAAAATCGGTTAATAAATTCGCCTTTATTGTGCCTGAAAATCTTAAATCGGGACGTCGGTATATATGGCAGCTATATGCAAATCTGGACCGATCAGAGCCGTATTATCGCGGTGCCCAACACAACTCACTGACACAAAATTCAGGGAAATTCGCCTATTATGGGACCGGACCTTAAAGCGAGAGAACGGTATATACGGCAGCTATATCAAAATCTGAACCGATCTGGGCCGTATTGAACAGAGATGTCGAAGGGCCTAGAACAACTAGCTGACCCAAATTTTAACACAATCAGATAATAAATGTGGCCTCTAGAGGCTCAAGAAGTCAAGACCCAAGATCGGTTTATACGACAGCTATATCAGGTTACACACCGATTTAAACCATACTAGATACAGTTGATGGATATGATAACAAAACACGTCGGGCAAAATTTCATTCCAATCAGATAAGAATTGCGCACTTTAAAGCCTCAAGAAGTCAAGACCCAAGATCGGTTTATATGGCAGCTAGATCAGGTTACAGACCGATTTAAACCATACTTGTCACAGTTGATGGATATGATAACAAAACACGTCGTGCAAAATTTCATTCCAATCAGATAAGAATTGCGCACTTTAGAGGCTCAAGAGTCAAGACCCAAGATCGGTTTATATGGCAGCTATATCAAAACATAGACCGATATGGCCTATTTACAATACCAACCGACCTACGCTAATAAGAAATATTTTCGCAAAATTTCAAGCGGCTAGCTTTACTCCTTCGGAAGTTAGCGTGCTTTCGACAGACAGACGGACGGACGGACAGACAGACGGACGGACGGACAGACAGACGGACGGACAGACGGACGGACGGACGGATGGACAGACATGGCTACATCGACATAAAATGTCGCGACGATCAAAAATATATATACTTTATGGGGTCTCAGACGAATATTTCGAGTAGTTACAAACAGAATGATGAAATTAGTATACCCCCCATCCTATGGTGGAGGGTATAAAAATCCAAGCGTTGTCCAAGAAAATGCGACGAATTCGGAGGGACTTAAAGTTCGTGTGCTGACTCTTATACCAATAATTTTTGGGGTTTTTGGCTAACAAAATTTGCACCCGTTGGGCGCCAGAAGGAAAGCACGCCTTATTTTTTATCGCACTTAAGGTAAGATCTTCCTTTTAAGATAAAATGGAGATGTGATCTTCTAATTCTTCGTTGTATTAAGATAAGATCTTAATAATGCTCATTGGACGCCAGAGATTCTAACGGAACCATAATGAAGATGGCCCTATTTGTTAGCTTCTATGAAATTTGGGCTTATTCTTCAGAGCTATACTTGGAGGGTTAGTTCCAACACCCAATCCAAGTCAGGGTCACATCGGTACATAACCTAGTATTTCACTTTTGCTTCTTTCAATTACAAGGCAAATGACTGACTCTTCTCGAACCTCAGTCAGACCGATTTGGACCGTACTTGGCACAGTAGGACTTGAGGCTTCCAGAGGCTCAAGAAGTCAAATCGGGAGATCGGTTTATAACTGAGCTATGGCACATTCTTGACCGATTTAGACCGTACTTGGCATAGTTGTTGAAAGTCATAACAGAACACTATGTGCAAAACTAAAGCCAAATCAGACAAAAATTGTGGCTTCCATGGGCTCAAGAAGTCAAATCGGGCGATCGGTTTTTATAGGAGCTATATCCAAATCTGAACCCATATAGCCCATATGCAACCCCAACGACCTACATCAATATGAAGATTCTGCGCAAATCGTGATTTCGACAGACGGACGGACGGACATGGCTAGATTGAATCAGAATGTCGAGACGATAAAGAATATATATACTTAATGGGGTCCTAGATCAATATTTCGAGATGTTACAAACGGAATGACTAGATTAGTATACCCCCATCCTATGGTGGTGGGTATAAAAAAAGAGGAAACAGACAAACCAAACGAAAAGCACTTTGCATGTGGTATAGGTGTCACCTAATCTTGTAGGTCGGTTGGTATTGTAAATGGGCCAAATCGGTCCATGTTTTGATATAGCTGCCATATAAACCGATCTTGGGTCTTGACTTCTTGAGCATCTAGAGGGCGCAATTCTTATCCGATTTTATTAAAATTTAGCACGTGATACCAAAACATCACTTTCAACAGTTGTGCTAAGTATGATTAAAATCGGTTCATAATCTGATATAGCTGTCATATAAACCGATCTTGGATCTTGACTTCTTGAGCCAATAGAGAGCGCAATTCTCATCCGATTTGGCTGAAATTTTGCATGAGGTGTTTTGTAACCACTTTCAACAACTGTGCTAAGTATGGCGGAAATCGGTATAGAACCTGATATAGCTGCCATTTAAACAGATCTGGGATCTTGACTTCTTGAACCTCTAGAGGGTGTAATTCTCATCCGATTTGGCTGAAATTGTGTACAACGGCTACTCTTATGATCTTCAACATACGTGTCTAATATGGTCTCAATCGATCAATAGATTGATACAGCTCCCATATAAACCTATCTCCTGATTTTGCTTCTTGAGCCCCTAGAAGGCGCAATTCTTATCTGAATGAACTGAAATATTACACAATCACTTCTACAATGTCCAGCATTCATTTATGGTCCGAATCGGACTATAACTTGATATATTGGGTTGCCCAAAAAGTAATTGCGGGTTTTTTAAAAGAAAGTAAATGCATTTTTAATAAAACTTAGAATGAACTTTAATCAAATATACTTTTTTTACACTTTTTTTCTAAAGCAAGCTAAAAGTAACAGCTGAAAAAATTTGTCAACGCCGACTATATGAAAAATCCGCAATTACTTTTTGGGCAACCAATAGTTGGCCTTTTTAGCAAAAAGTGTCCGATTTCGTTATGACCCAAAGAAAACCCATAAATGCCTGATGCTGTGATCCTCGTACATGTCATGCGCCAGTATATATGGAACAACAACACAACAAGAACCACAAATTAACAACAACTTAAAACATTATTTTATGGAACTATCATACATAGACACACTCCCAACTAAAGTCAACACAAAGCTCCCATGGTTATCTATATGTCCGCATTTGCACAAATTATTACTGAGTGATATGCAGCGACAAGTAACATATTTTGGAAAAGCATCACAGCCCCGATGCTTCTAACGCAAAAGGCCATCAGGGGAAAGCCGGGAGAGAGAAAGGGTGAAATGGATTATATAATGTGTAGAGTGTTGAGACAGTTATGCTAGATGTTGCAGATGATGATGATGACGACAATGATGCGGTAGCTATTGCTGATGACAAAGTTCCACTTAGGTGGCATGTTATTTGAGGTAGAGAAGAAAGGCGAACAGGCTCGCTGCCAGGTATTAAAATCAGGAAAAGCTGCAGCAGCAGCAGCAACACCACACCGGCAAAAAGCAACAAAAACGAAAATTTCACAAAAATTCAAAACTCAAGTTGTGTTTGGAAAATTGTTTTAACAGATGTACAGAAGGACGGACAGACAGAAAGACAGAGCAACGGATGCACAGATAGAAAAGCCTGCCCCACAAAACTAAGAAGAGCCAACAACGAACGGAAATTGTATTGGAAACTCATGCACAGAAACTAACCAACCAACCAACCGACCGACTGAGTGAGTGAGTGACTGACTGGCTGTGTGGCATGAATTATTAAATGTCAATTTGCAACAACATGTAAAGTTTTATTGTGACAACAACTTGTGCCAGAAATTGTTGCAATAATTTATTTTATTGTTGCCAACTATTAGAGAGACTCTCAAATAAACATCAGCATATAGCATCATCAGCCTGAACAAAACCGGGGGAAAAGAGTTGGGAATTTTCATCATCATCATCATCAGCAGCAGCATCCTCATTGTGGAAGTCATGGTCATGAAACCATTTTTTGATGGTGCTACTCAATTTAAAGCTTAAGTTTAAGCTGTTGATGTTGATGTTGCATTTACCTCTGCTGCCAATGATAGAAATGATGATGATGGTGGCATTGCATAAAGGCAACAGGATGTATGCGAATGATATCCCTGGAAAAATGGTCATAGTTATAAACTAAATTCAAATTCAAAAGTTTCATTGCTGCAGTTCCCTATGCCGTTTGGTTGTTCGGTTGCTGGGTTGCTGGGTCCGCACTTTGTCGTTTGTTTGATTTGTGTTCTTCTGAAACGGTCAACATGACAGCAACAACATAGTTGCCAATTTTTTCATTCGTCTCGTCTCGTTTGTTTCATTTCGTTAAGAATTGGAGTTTTTTGCTCAGTTTGTTTGCTGTTATTGGGTTTTGCAGTTTACATGGTTACATGCGGCATCTAGCTGGACTTGTAGGCACGTCGTCATCGCCATCGTCCACATCAACGTCCTTACATTTGGAGTTGTTCATGTATGTTAATACTCAATATTTCATATGCAGCAATTTTGTACCTTTCGCCAGGCCCCATTAGGCATCACTCTCCTGGCCTCCTGGTCTGCTGCCTGTCCTTTTCCTTGCCACCACACATTGTCATAGCAACTAGGCGAAGAAGTAGTTAAGATTTTATTTGGGTTTTTCCAAAGAAATTTCAAAAGAAATCCATCCATATCTTGTTAGTGTCGATGTTACTGTTGAATGCTCCTTAAAAACACAAAATAATGATTTCTGATGCGAGCGAGTGGCAATGCAGTGATTTCTTGTTGCTTATAAAAATACGAGGATGGAGTAGAAAGTAAAAGGAAAAAAAATTAAGTTTAAGGGACACAAATTCTAAGCCCATAAAAAACAGCTCCTTAAGGTACTACAGCGCAAACTTAATAGGGTTGTAAACAGTGTTGTCACTGAAGAAAATTATTTCTTATCAACATTTAAGAAAAATCCTACGAAACCAGTGCAAACCCCATCAAATGTTCTACAAGCCAAAATTGTGGTATAGTGTATATTTGTAGCCACCGCCGAACATTTGGCTTTTTGATATACGCCGACACGTCCCTCTAGTCGGCCTCGCAAATTATTTGTGTGGTCGTCAGTCCTTAGTGGCATTTAGGGATGGGAAATCGAAACAGAGAGTTTCCCAAGACGGGGTGATATATCCACGCCTTCCAGACGGCATAGACATAGCATCCACCCATTAATGGCATCTGCGATAGGTTTCTCATTTCGCTGCAACAGATTTGAAGATATCTGCAACCAAGTCTTCATCCGCATTGAAAGCTATAGTCGATAGAGAAACTATTGCGACCATCACGTGTCTCAGAATACTTGGTGTCACATTGGACAGCTCTTACACATTCTCCCCACATGCCACAGCAATTTGTGATAAAGCCAAAAGTAAAGACAAGATCCTCAAGTCACTTCCTGGCTGTTGCTCCGACCGACCAGGTTCGAATACCGGCCGGGCCCTGCCAGCAAGCAGGTTTTGCTGGTTTCAAATGGTAAAAAGTTAAATGTTTTGAAGTATAAACAACGATAAGGGTTTCCTTCGAAAGTAAAAAAATGAATTTTACTCGTGCAACAGCAGACGTGTTTGCCTATATCGGTAAATTTGTTCCTTTGAGTGTACCCATTTAAACCTTGCGGCAACTGAGAATGTACACCATATGCGCTGAGAAAAAGGTCAAAGTAGCTAAACTTCCACCTCCAGTATCAAATTGATTTTCCAAAGGACAGCCTTTTATGAAGGATGCAGACTTCTCCATTATCGATGAGTGACGACAAATTTAAGAGTGCCTTCCTCTTTAAGCCCAGTTCGCCATACAAAACTTCTCTGCAAAGAGGTGTAGCTCAGATTCAGCTATAAACGCACCACACTTCCTGTTATGAGAGTTGTCTCTTCGCTACTTCTTTGGGGGATGATTTTGACAGAGAATTTTATTTCAACCATGAAGTCCATTTTTATCTTCAATAAGTCCTTCTCTTCGCCTAAAGGGTATATACAATATATACCCTTTTAATTTCCCAACCTACCCACTGGCAGCAGTGCGCAAGTACAAGTAGTTGATTACTTGCTAGGTTTAAACGAAATAACAAAAATGATGTGAAGAATAAAGAAAGAAAAAAAAAGAGTAAAGAATCCTTGAAAAAAAAAAATATAAGCTTGAATTGATAGAGATCCATCGGATTGCATTTGGTATGGATGGCATGGCAGAGGGTTTGCCTTCTATTTTCCATTGTATAAATCCAGCACCAATGTACAAGGCATTTCGCTTTTTCAAAAGTGTTGTCGCTCAAAAACACTAGTACTTGCCTGGGTTCTAGGAGCAAATATCTATTCGTCCAGTCGTTCTCTTACAGATCAACTGTGTGTATGACTGTGTCTGTCCGTCCGTCCGTCCGTCCGTTCTTCATGGCATAGTTTGGTGTATTGACTTTGATGCTTCTCCAATGATTTGTATGCAAAAAACATTTTCAACTGAAAGAAATAAATCAGCATCGCACTTCAAAACAATACCACCACCACCACCACCAAGGGCCCCATAGTCTGGGTGGGGGGCTGAAATAGGGACATCAGTTTCAGCTACAGCAAATACTTTTGATTCTGATTTCTTTGGCAGTCAACACAACTAAACGCTTGAAATGCATTCTTTTCATACCATTTTTCTGTCATTCTTTCGTTGGCATGGCATTTGGATCGACAGCGCGATGAAAACTAAAAACGAATATAACTGCAAAAACCCAACATTATCAACAACAACAACTATGTTGGTTGCTTCCATAGTTGGTGGGTTGCATCCTGATGGGAGAACACAACATTATATGTTAACAAGTTCATAAGAATTATGAAATAACGAAGCGAATACACAGCATGCCAGCAACGAATCATTTAAGTTCAACGGGAAGAGTTTAAAGGATTTCCGTTTATTCTAAAGGCTGCAGCATAGATAGCAACCTTTGTATGTTGCTAAGAGTTAGGATTACATTGCAAAGTATCCTACTTTCTACATGACCAGTAACGAGGCGGAGTAACATTCTAAAGCTCAAGCTTATCTTCTACAGAATTCCTAAGGATTAGAAAAGCTACTTGGAATATTTCCAATGATTTATAAAATACGGCGCAAAGCGTAATCATTTTGTGTTTCACATTCACACAATGTCGAAACTAACACCTTATCTTTTAAGAGCAGCATATTGCCTAACCTTAGGGATAGTAATCTTTACATTATTATAAATAAAAATTGTAATGAATACATAAAATTCAGAAAAATGCATAGTATCTTTATATGAATCGATAGTATGGTCCATATAAATTAATGTCCATCCGCTTAGTCCAATTTTAGCATACTCTTTCAAGCATTTCGGCCGGTATCTCACGAATAAATGCTTCAAAATAGTCTAAAGGCGTTAAATCGCACGACCTAGGCGGCCAATTGACTTGTCCCGAACGTGAAATAAAATGTTCACCTAACTCGCCTCTCAATAAGTCCAATGTTATGCGCGCTGTGAGGATTGTGACACCGTCTGATTGAAACCCTAAGTCATGCAAGTCAAGCTCTAGCATTTTGGACAAAAAAAAACGTTGGATACCTACTCACGGTAGCGCTCACTATTCACAGTTACGTTACGATTCGCTTCATCTTTGAAGAAGTACGGTCCAATGATGCCACCAGCCCATAAACCGCACCAAACTGTGCGGTGCTGTGCTGTGTGCGGATCTTCACTCCAAAATCAA
This sequence comes from Stomoxys calcitrans, assembly GCF_963082655.1. Taxonomy (NCBI): domain Eukaryota; kingdom Metazoa; phylum Arthropoda; class Insecta; order Diptera; family Muscidae; genus Stomoxys; species Stomoxys calcitrans. The sequence continues at coordinate 3,443,029 of NC_081552.1, forward strand.
CAATTCTGCTTATTTACGTAACCATTGAGACAAAAATAAGCTTCGTCGCTGAACACAATTTTTAATTTTAGACCAAACTGACGATGTTTGACAGTGAAACAAAACACGGAACGTACGTGAGCTGTTTAAACCAGTGTTTCCAAAAAGATAATAGCTAAAAAATAACCGAATCAATATGGAAGCTAAATAGAAATCTAAACCGATTTCCATAAAATTTTACATAAAATGTGTTTTATCTTGCAATGCAAATTTACCCATGAATATTCCATTAAGGAACAGGGGCAAACTTCTCACATGTCAATGAGTGCTGCCCGATTCAAGTTTCAGCTCAATGATAAAGGGCTTCCGTTTTTTATAGCCGGTCCGTATTGCGTGCCGCGTTGCGACAGAAGTTTTAACATAGCCAACCAAATGGTATAGAACCAGCGTTTGAAGGGGATAACCACCGCTGAACGTTTTTATTATGTTCTCGCCAGGATTTGAATCCAGGTGATCAGCGACATAGGCGGACATGCTAACCTCTGCGTTATGTATTGTAATAATAGATTTATATATCGTATGCCAATTTTCGTGACAGTCGGTTGACAAATAACCCGATTATTGAAATATAACTCAAAGTCGGACGAACATATATATGAGAGCTATATCAAAATCTGAAACGATTTCGGCCAAACTGCTAAGGTATTGTAGTAGCCGTCGAGAAAAGCGTTGCGCAAAATTTTGCCAAGTTTGGCTAAGTGAAAATCGAAAAACGTTTTATTGTATTTCAAAATATTACCCATTAAGATCTATTTGCATGCCTTTGAACCAATTATCGAAGCACTTCTACCTCTCCTAAACATGCATTCTGAACGCATCAACCGCTTCTTCAGGTGTCGAAAAACCTCTCGTTTTATTTTTTACGTACGGGAATAAAAAGAAGTCATTCGGTACCAAGTCAGGACTTTACGGTGGATAACTCATCAATCGATGTTTTGAGTGCTCAAAAATGCATTTTTTCCGGAGCATTTCTTTCGACCAATCGACACGAACCTTTATTTCTTGCAATATTGAATGTATGGTGGTCAACCTAATGCCTAAGGTTGTCTCAATCTCACGATGGGTCACATGACGATCTTGCAATATCAGTTGGCGCACAACATCAATGGTTTTTGGAATAACAACTGATTTTGGATGACCTTCACGAAATTCGTCTTGGAGTGAACTTCGCCCTCGGTTGAATTCATCATACCATCGATAAACACTGGTCCTTGATGAAGCTTCATCGCCAAAAATTTAATTAAGTTCCTCAATGCACTGTTTTTGAGTCAATCCATATCGAAAGTTGTAAAAAATAATCGCGCGAAAAGGTTCACGATTTAATTCCTGGCGAGATGAATCTTTTAAGTTACTGTAAACAACATAAATAGCGCTCGTATGTCAAAACGCTCTGAGTTCGTATAACCTCAAAAATGTCAAGCTTTACGATAGAGCTGTCAGTTGGCAGATTGCAGCACAAGTGTTGTCCAATCCAGAAATATAAAGGGCAACCCTCGCATCTAAATCTAAACCGATTTCTATGAACTTTATAAGTACTTTCGAGAGTCATCCGTCCTGCCAAATTTTGGACTGATATTGACAATGTTATTGCAATGTCAGTCCAAATCGAACGAAAATATATATGGGAGCTATATGCACATTTGAACCGAAAAAAAAAATCTGAAAAAAAACCAACAGAACCAAAAAATTTCTACTAGAATTTTCGTTCCTTAATCACGATGAGTTCCGTATCAATTGCCTTAAATAATGTAGCTGAATTATGGAATTCCAAGTAAAAAATTACCATGTTTCAGGGTATTATAACTTTGTGCATTTGTTTGTAACACCCAGAAGGAAAAGAGATAGGCCCATTGATAGGCATACCGATCGACTCAGAATCACTTTTTGATTCAATTTAACTATGTCCGTCTGCTTGTCAGTCCGGCTGTCTATGTTAAATTGTGTACAAACTAACGGTCGCAATTTTCATACGATCTTCTTCAAAATTGGTACAGGCATCTTTTTTGGCCAAGAGACAATGCCTTTTAAAATTCCAAAAAATCGGTTTAGATTTGGATATAGCTCCGATGTACATATATTCCTCCGATTTTGACTAATATTGCAACAATATCGTTTTTTGTTACTTGATTCTCACGAAATTTGGCAAAAAGGATTTTTTTATAAGTCTTGTTATTATTGGTATATTTAACAGAAATCGGGTCAGATTTATATATAGCTCCCATATATATGTTCGTCCGATTTGGACTAATATTGCAATAATGTGGCTATTTATTGACCGATTCTGCCAAAATTTGGCAGGAAGAATTTATTCTTCACTCTCGAGATGGAGTGGTGAATTTCATAGAAATCGGTTCAGATTTTCACTTCTAGAGCCACTGCAAGCGTATTTATTGACCAATCTTGCCAAAATTTTTTACAACGCTTTCTTCAACGATTACCACAATATCTATAGAGTTTGGTCGAAATCGGTTCGGATTTGGATGCAGCTCCCATGTATATGTTCGTCAGATTTTGGGAAATTTACAAATCTGACGAATGTTGTGATTTGTCAACAGCAGTTATTACAGTTTGAACATATTTGCTCGAAATTTGCTACGGATTGTTTAATAGCCTATCTGAGAATATCCGCCGAGGTCCATCAAAGATGTTTCAGAATTGGATATAGCACCCACTTTGTACGCCTATTACTTGTTCTTAGATAAGAAGGGTTGATTTTAAGTTGCTCAAAAGTGCATGGATTGAATGAATTGACCTCACTCAAAGCTAATCCTATTCCATCTGTCCTCTGCCCGACATTATACAGAGACTTGTATTTCTTTTACTTTTATCATTTAGCCTAAATATTTTGACATACTTATCGCATGCGTTATGGTGATAGATCATATCTGTGGCTTCCCATATCTCGGACGAAAACCGAGTTGTCGAAAATTGCCAGACTAGCAATGTTTGAGTTAAAAAAATATGTAAAACAAGACACCACTCAGCAATGCAATTAAAAATCAATTAAGACCAACCTACCAACCACCTTAAAGAAGTTCGAACATTTTCAGCACCTTGTGTGGCTCAATTCAAGCGATAAAAGTAAAAAAAAATGGAGGTAACCAACACTCCATCATCCAAATGGAGTTGAAGGCATCACATGTCAGAAAATATGAAAAAAAAACAACAAACGCGGAATTAAAACCATTCCAAGCAACTCAGCCCAGCAATGAGAAAAACACACTGAACACCCAGAGTTTCTTTCAACCTCTTTGATTGCGAGTATCTGGCTGGCTTTTATGATGAATCAAATTTGTTTTATTTCTGTTCCATCGACACTTTTTATCGCCAAAGAAGGAAAAAAACAACGTAGCGTTTTTTTTCTCTCATTGGTGAACTGACCGACACATGGCACACTTGGCCACCACATAGTTACGCACACGCCCATAGATTGGATTTTTTGGTATGCAGTTCCCTCGATGCTGCTGGATTCACAGAATCGGTTCACTGAATGTTGATGCTGATACTCTGGCCCCTGATATGATTGTGAAACGAGAGGAGTGCTGCTGCCTATGGAACATCATTGGCAATGCATTGCTGCATATGGTTGGTGTTGGAAGTGTTGCTGTTGTTGTCTCGATGATATTGTAGCGATTATTGCCAACGATTGTTAAACAACATTGCCAACAACATCACTGAAGCGCTCAGCAGACTGGAGCATTGCTGCAATGGCCACCACCGACCACCAAACTTTCATGAGATGGAATTTGCATTTAACAAGATCGAAAATTGATTTTTCGTGTAAACCATCAAAACATACCTCAAAAATAACCAAAAAAAAAAAAAAAAAATAAGGAACAAAATAAAATGACGTTCATTGGAAAACAAAAGAAAATCGCATAAAGCCAATGCCCCACCAAGGCGGCACCAATAAAAACAAAAACCGATTTGAACGAAAGTTTGACTCTGACACAAAGGTGAACATTGCTGGCATAACGCTGAAGAGTGAAGACAAAATAAAATCAGAGCACCATGGAACTTTATGATGGCATTAGCATCAGCAAAGTCATCATCTTTGAAGTTTTTTCCGCCTTCCACCTAAATAAAAAAATGAGATGCACGGTAGTAACAGATTGAGCCCACCTTCCAAAATTGTTAACAATAATCACTTAGATGGTGTTCGCAAATCGCTGATTAATCAAATCGTATTCAGTGAAGTGAAAGGCGAAACTTTGTTTAGAGTTTAAATGGAGTATCAATTTTCAGCCTTAGCGAATCATGAAGCTAAGAGTATGAACCCTTGTTAGTCAAATAGCACATTGGAATATTACAGCAAGGGATTCAAATTCGTATGGCTAGTGCTTTCAACTGCAAAATGTCACTACAAACATTTGCATAGCCCTATGTAAGGCAGTCCGCTTTGAATCCCACCTTTGCGATGATACCGTTACGAAACTGAAGCAAATGTCTATATGGGAGCTATATAGGAATTACAAAAAACAAGTAAAAGCGTGCTAGGTTTGGCCGGACCGAATCTTGAGCACCCACCACTGTGGATTCTGCAGAATTTAGTTGAAGGGCATACTTTTATTCTACATACCAAACCCCTGTCAAACTAGCCAAATTAAAGCTTCTAGGAATCGAACAAGGATTATCGAGAGACAGGTTTATATGGAAGCGATATCAGGTTACAGACTGATTTGCACTGCACTTGGCACAGTTGTTGAAAGTCGTAACAGAACACCGCATGCAAAATTTCAGCCAAATTGGACAACAATTTTCGGCTTCTAAGGGCGCAAGAAGTCAAATCGAAAGACCGGTTTATATGGGAGCTATATACGGTTATGGACCGATTTGAACCGTACTTGGCACAATTGTTGAAAGTCATAAGAGAACGCTATGTGCAAAATTTTACCCAAATCGGAATGAAATTGCGGCTTCTAGGAGCTCAAGAAGTCAAATCGGGAGATCGCTTTATATGAGAGCTATATCTAAATCTGAACCGATATGACCCATTTGCAATCCCCAATGACCTACATCGATACTGGGTATCTGTCGACCTCTATCGTGATTTCGACAGACGGACGGACGGATGAACGGACATGGCTAGATCGATTCAGAACGACGAGACGATCAAGAATATACATACTTTATGGGGTCTTAGACGAATATTTCGAGTTGTTACAAACGGAATGACTAGATTGGTATACCCCCATCCTATGATGGTGGGTATAAAAACAAGTAAAAAGGCATTAAGTTTCACCGGGCCGAACTTTGCATACCCACCACTTCGGGTACATGCATACCCACCACTTCGGTACGTGAAAAATGCATAATTTATGCACCCATAGCAACTATATCGAAATATGGTCCGATTTCTTCACAGGCATTGAGTGGTCTAATAAATACAAGTCACTGTTCAATTCTGGTTCAATATCTATTTTATTGGGCCAAGACTTTAAATCGAGTGATCGGTATATATGGCAGCTTTATCCACATGTGAACCGATCTAGGACAAATTTAACAAGTAAAAAGGCGTTAAGTTCGGCCGGGCCGAACTTTTTGATACCCATCACCTCGGGTATATGTGAAAACCACCTTTCATCAAAATATCGAAATATGATCCGATTTGGACCGAATACTAATAAGTACAAGTCATTGTTCAATTACGTATAACAAAATATTGGTCTTTTTAGTAGCTATATCTAGAAATAAACCGATCTGAACCATATACAACATGGATGTTGAAAAGCCTAACACAAGTCAATGTGTCAAATTTCAGGCAAATCGGATTACAAATGCGCCTTTTTTTTGGGGCCAAGATTTCAAATCGAGATATCGGTCTATATGCCAGCTATATGCAAATCTTGATCGATCTAGACCAAATAGCGGAAATATGTAGAGGGGCTTAACATAACTCTCTGTCCGAAATTTCGGCAACATCGGACAATAAATTAGCCTTTTATGGGCCCAAAATATTAAATCGAGAAATCGGTTTATATGGCACCTATATCCAAATCTGGACCGATCTGAGTGAAATTGAGAGAGATGTCGAAGGGCCTTACACAACTCACTGTCCCAAATTGCGGCGATAAATGCGCTTTTTATGGCCCCAAAATCTAAAACCGAGAGATCGGTCTCTATGGCACTTAATCTTGACCGATCTGTACCATAATGCAGAATTATGTCAAGGGGTTTAACTTAAATCGCTGTCCCAAATTTCGGCGTCATCGGACAATAAATGTGGCTTTTATGGGCCTAAGACCCTAAATCGGAGGATCGGTCTATATGGCTGCTATATCCAAATCTGACCGATCTGAGACAAATTGACGAAGGATGCCGAAGGGCCTAACACAACTCACTTTCCCAAAATTCAACAAAACCGGATAATAAATGCGCCTTTTATGGGCCTTAGACCGTCATTCAGAGGATCGGCCTATATGGCAGCTATGTCCAATTGTGAACCGATCTGGGCCAAATTGACGAAGGATACCGAAGGGCCTATCACAACTTGCTGTCCCAAATTTCAGCAAAATCGGATAATAAATGTGGCTTTTATGGGCCTTAGACCGTCATTCGGAGGATCGGTCTATATGGCAGCTATATCCAAATCTAAACCGATCTGGGCCAAATTACCGAAGGATGTCGAAGGGCCTAACACAACTCACCGTCATAAAATTCAACAAAATCGGATAATAAATGTGGCTTTTTTGGGCCTAAGACCCTAAATCGAAGGATCGGTCTATATGGGGGCTATATTAAGATATAGTCCGATATAGCCCATCTTCGGACTTAACCTGCTTATGGACTAAAAAAGAATCTGTGCAAAGTTTCAGCTCAATATCTCTATTTTTGAAGACTGTAGCGTAATTTCAACAGACAGACGAACGGACACGTCTAGATCGTCTTAGATATTTACGCTGATCAAGAATATATGTACTTTATAGGGTCGGAAATGGATATTTCGATGTGTCGTAAACGGAATGACAAAATGAATATACCCCCATCCTTCGGTGGTGGGTATAAAAAGGATGTCGAAAGGCCTAACACAACTCATTGTCCCAATTTTCGGCGAAATCGGACAATAAATGCACTTTTTATGAGTCCAAGACCTTAAATCGGTATATATCGCAGCTATATCTAAATCTGGACCGATCTGAACCAGATTAAAGAAAATCGACAACTCATTATCCCACTAATCCCAAAAGTAGTATTTGTTAGAAATGATGATATTTTTCTACCTCTCCACTAATTCGTTGATTGTTCCGCACTCTGTGTGGGCGTAATTGTAAAGAAATAACAAATTTTAAAATCATTTTGCTGGTCCGTGGTGCAAACTCGGGACCTGTGTATTGTAAATCTTCTGATGTACGCTCTGTGCCACAAAACTACTAAAATCACGCCCATGTGTTAGAATATTGTGTTGTTAGCTAATATTGAAAGCAGAAAATAGTGTATTATTCAAACAATAGTAAGGTGGATGAATGTGTAGAGCGTCTGCTTTGAAAACGTAATGCTCTTGGTTCAACTCTTGGCTGCGATGAAGGTAATGTTTTAATTTCATTTATAATTTGAATTACTCATAGAAAATTTGTCTTCTTCAAAGAAACTGAGCATTGAGAAGGTGGTGGTGGTGGTGGTGGGGAAAGGCGCTTACATGTTTGCGTCAAAGTAGTTATTTTTTAGCATCGCTCAACAAAGATAATATGTCATTACTTTTTGACAACTTGTATGCTTAAGCATAAGTACCAATTTTTGGTAACTATTGGTAAGCTTGTGCGGAAGGACTTTCCTGCTAGGACATCGCCATGTAAAAGTTATTAGAAACGATGCCTAAAAATAAGTAGTTATTAGTCTTGAATGAGCTTACCTCTCTGGTTATTTGGTAATGCGAGTTTTTGCTGGGTTATGAAAAAAATGTTCGCAAATATAAAATTGCAACGTTCAAAAATTGATAAAATTTTGAGAAAACTTTCCTTAGAATAAATATGTTGTTAAAATAAAATACACTTTATATAAAACTTGCATGAGAAGAAGGACAAGGAGTTTCCTGCATTACCATTCCCAGATTTTTTGTCTGAAAAAAAAAAAAAAGAATTTACAAAGAAAAAATAAAATTATTTATTGCTCCTCACTTCCGGAAATTGTGATTTCCCTTTAATCATTTTCCCACCATTTAATGATCATTTTCAATACGATATGCCAGATGTCAATAATTATTGCCAACTTCCGCTTAGAGATATGCATTTGAAAACGCCAACGTTTTCTGAAATCACATTTTTTTATATATTTACAATGTACAGCCATTGCAATTTGTTTAAACAAATTGTTAACAAAAATGTCATTTTTCTTTAGGTGTCTTTTGTGGTAATGTAGCAGAACCGTTGGCTCGATCAGCAACATTAACTTAAATCGAGGCAAAAGTTAAATGTTAGTCAACAATCAAATTAACATCAACAGTGACCCCCTGCTGGGACAACAACAGATGGGCTGGAATCAATGGATCGTTGCCTGTATGGATGATAGTGATTATGGAGTTAATGGCGTTTCTTCAGCAGCATGAATGACACAATGAATGCAACCACTTAAGAGGCCTTTATCTGGCTGTCATTGTCCTACTCCTCCCAGTGGTAATCACCTGCCATAAAATGTCATCGGCCATGGCATGGCATGCAGTGCTACGGGTACCATATAATAAAATGCAATTGCCCTTGGTCTCTCTGTCTGTCTCACTGTCTTGCAGTTCAATATAAATGTCAATTTTTATAATTTGGGCTTTTCGATGTAAATTACAACCCTTTGGATGAAAATTAAAAGCAAACAAAGACTTTTGAGAAATAATGAATGAATGAGGAATATCCCCGACGTCCATTCAAACAAAAAATTCAAAATAAAAGCGAAACTTTGGAAAACGCTCACATGAAAACGAGACAAAGGGCCAAAGAACAGGGCATGGCCCGCCATCATCGACAACAAAAAGATGACGATGACAATGATTAACCTCTAAATCAAAGAATAGACAATTGATGACAAATAAAGTTGTTGTGCTGTTCGTGGTATGTGGTATGCGGTATGCATGACATGCCACACTTTGTGCCCTCCAGCACCAGCACCACACTCACAGGTGGTAGTGACGGGGCACTAAAGTCACTTACAACCAAACTGAGGACAAAGGCCTTTTAACTTGGCTAATGATGTTATTAAGCCTTTACATCACCAAGAGACGACACCAGGTTTTGGGTGTTTTATGCTATCCCTGCATTCAATTTTTTTTCTTCCTCTGGATTGTTTATTGTCCCGCCGTCACATTCCCATTCCGATAACAATTGTTGCTGGTGTTGTAAAGCGACAATCGCACTTTTGTTGCTGCAACAGCAAGAGCCATAGACAAAGCCATGCCAAATGAAAAGAATAAATGAATTATGAAAACATGTCAATTTCGTTTTTGTGGGGAGATATGCTATGCGCAAGAACGAGGAACCATAAGAACAACGCCTTCAGCAGAAAAAGGTAGGTTTACAAAAAAAAAAAAAAAAGATACGCCACATTAAAGTGGGTTATGAAAAGAGTTGAATAGGAATAGCTTTAAAAGTAGCGTTTTTTCATGCAATACTGCAAATGGCTATTGAATACAGTCAGGGACAACAAAATTCTACAAAGTGATCGAGAGTGTTAACCAGGAATTTGACTTTGACTTCTTGAGCTCCTAGAAGCCTCAGTTTTCATCCGATTTGGCTGTTTGTTCTGACTTCCAACACCAGTGCCGAGTATGATGCGAATCGGTATGTATACTGGTCTAGATCCCTCAAATATCCCTCTCGCTATGACTACTCGAGACCATAGCAGCCGCAAACAATTCCCGATTTCATTGTTGTAAAATAATTCAATGTTATACACGTTCTTTGAATGACTATTGGCCCGCATCTGTCATGAATGTTTGAAGATAAAGATATATCAAATCGGATATTAATTGCCCCCTCTAGAGGCTCAAGACATCAAATCGAGCGATCGGGGTGGGAGCCAAATCAGGTTATTGACCAATTTGGACCATACTTAGCACTGCTGTTGAAAGTCAAAGACAAACTTTACGTGCAAAATTTCAACCAAATGAGCTGATAATTGCACCTTCTAGATGACCAGGATGTTAAATCTGAAGATTGGTTTACATGCCAGCCGTATCAGGTTAAGGACCGATTTGAACCATTCTTAGTACAATTAGTAGAAGTCAAAGCAAAACACCCCTTGCAAAACTGCAGACAAATCAGAATTGCGCATTCTAGGAGCTCAAGAAATCAAGATTGGAGATTAGTTTACATGGACCAATATGGTCCATTTACAATCTCAACCGACCTGTACTAAAAGGAAGAATTTGTGTAAAACAGACTAACAGACAGACGGACGAACATGGCTAGGTCGACTTAAAATGTCATGGCGATAAAGAACATATATGCTGTATTGGGTCTCAGATCAATATTTCGATGTGTTACAAACTAAAGCCGAAGTTAGCATACTCCCATCCCATATTTTTGCATTAAGCTGGGTACTCTGTTTTTCTGTTGTGAAAAAAATCATATCACACTTGCCTAATTGCTACTTTTAATTTGTTAGCCTAACGGATACTGATACTGCTACGCAGTCGATGTAAAAACACTTCTAAGGGGTAAGGATCTGAACCAGCTATGCAGAATGGCCGAAAGTATCTTGCCAATGGCATACGACTTGGCTAGAACTAGAGGACTCAATGTTAACCCAGAATAAACCGAAATCTGGTTGTGTTATATTCAAGAGCCTATCGAGAAGGTAGGCTCCAAATGGGGCTTGAATCCGAGGATAGTCCACTGGCTCTAAAGGAGTGTGATTAGACCAATATTTACTTAGGCCTCCGCACTTTGGTGGACTGCGATGAAGATAAAGTGCATAGTAAGGATAATATAACAGGTGTAAGGAACCTGTTGATATAGGCGGAGCGATAAGGACCACGCCCACTGGGGCACTGGAGACTATTCTCGATATCCGACCCATAGACATACATATTAATTAAATGGCTGCCCATTGTGGCTATGAAACAAAAGGCGATGGGAGAATGGATAGGAGCAGGTCATACCATCGCGGTGTAATCGAGGCGACGACAGAAAACCTGGAAGGAGTGGATGAGGTTTCCGATAGGATACCTGAGGCAACCGGACTCTCTATTGCCATCTGGAAGATCATGCTACACTGATGGATCAAAACTAGAGAACAGAGTGGCTCTGGTGGTCTACATTGAGAACCCATGAACTGAGATCTGTTTTAAACTGCCTCTCCATAAAACGGTCCTGCAGGCGAGGATCCGGGCGATCACGAAATGCGTAAGGTGGAGTGGTGTTAGCGCGAGGACGTCGAGTATACATACCTTTACGGCAGTAAACTGGCCATAACAGCATTAAAAACCAGGACGGTAAAGTCGCAAACAGTCTTAGAGAGTAAGAAGGAGATTTACGCCTTCTCTGAGGATGGCACCATTCGCATCGTTTGTGTGCCGGGCCATAGTGGACTAAGGGGAATAAAAAAACAGACGATTTGGCAGTGAAGGTCAGAGGACAGCCATCAACAAACTTGGTTATACCGAAGCCTTTCGGGTCGTCGCAGTCCGAGTTAAGAGCGTGGACTACGAGCGCGCATGTAACACTGTGCAACAGCGAAACGGTCGTCAGGACGGCGAAAGTCCTGCGAGAAGACGAGGCTATTACGGATAGGAAGCAAGCAGGAGATCAGTATAGCTTTCAGTATCAAAACAGGACACAAAGAACTGCGAGCTTATTGATGCAAAATCGGTGCAACAAGTGATAGCATGTGTAGTACATCTGGAGGAGATGATGAGGCGTTGGGAAATTTCCTAACTAACTTAGGGGCATGGTATGGAAAACAATTTGGAATTTGGTAAGCAGCACGGAATTCTTGACTTCAATTTTATTTTTAGGATTTAGAGTGCACAACATGCCGATTGCTTGGCATCAGCGTCTCTGTGGCCCATTTTATATCATGATTTCTGATTTTTACTATTCAAGCAATTATTTCGGATTTTTGCTTAGAATTTGTGGGATTACCGGCACCGTAAGACTTTCTGTATCGTCAGTCTCGTAGTGACCATCATATCGATGGCATAATATTAAAAGGACTTAAGTCGATTTTTTGTTACTTAACAGGAGAAGGAAAAAACCTAGGCATATTTTTAAATAGTTGTAACTCTGTTAGTTGCCTTTTAATATTAAGCCATCGATACTAAAGTCATGAAAAAATTTTAATTTCTGAAAAAGGCATATCAAGGAACTAGTAGTATTGTGATAATGGATTTGGCTGTTACTTTGGGCTTATTTGGCTTTTCATGTGACCCACTTTAATATACCAATCTTTGGGAATCGATATCTCTTTGGCAATTATAACACGAAAACTCACTCATACATATGACTTTTATTGAACCGGTTTTACATTTTATTGAACCGGTTTACATTACATTTTATTGAACCGGTTTACAAACTGCAGTAAATATTATGTCTTCGCTACATCGGGTCTGCGGTTAATTTAGCTTCGAAATTGGGTCTTTATATCAGGACAAATTTAATATTGTAGATATCTAACGGAGGAAAGTGTGATCATGAGTTCGAAAAAAATGATGAATGTATAGAAGCCACAATTTCCATTTGAAAATTTAGTCTAGCTGATGGGGGACAATGAACAGAAAAATCAAGCCTTTACCCCTTAATAAAGTATCACAATGGCAAATATTTGTCCACTCTAGGGAAGATGTTGCAAAATCAATGCCAGAGCTATGATTTCCCAGTATGGAAGCTAAGAATGCGACGTACTTGGAAATCCTGCAGTTTGTTGCAACGAATAGCTTAATGTAAACATATCAGCTGAAGAGCATAGAGGAGAAACATATGCTCCGTTATAAACTGAAGAAATCGCTAGTGTGTAAAGTGTGAGCAAATTGAGGGTTCCAAGAGGCAAAATGAATTCCGAAAATGTTGAAAAGTAAAAATATTTGGACTCATAGCTTTTCACTCTCTAGCAGAGATGAATGTTTATTCTGGTAACAGAAACGAATATGGAGAGTAAATTTCTCAGAACTTTAGTATTCGATTGTAGCCGTGACAAGAATGAAGTCAGTATAGTATTAATCCCAATAGGAATAATAAGACAGCAGAAGCCGATGGATTGCCAGCTGAGCTATTTTATACCTGGGGCAAAATTCTTACATTGCGTAAGTAACAGCTTTTGTGTACCATTTAGTGGAAACTTATTTCAGCCAAACCGAATAACAATGGAGGGCTCTCAAGATATGGTATAGGAGATCGTATATATGGGGACATACCACATTAATCACATTGTCACATGTGTATTATCATACATGTACTTTGAAGCTTTCAAAGTCTCAAGATATCATTGCTTCATATGAGGGCCCATAACTGATAACGGGCCACATTTAGTTTAGATGTTGAAGGGTATAAGTGTTCTTTACATATAAACTTTATGTCAAATCGGATACATGATGAGTTTACTAGGAGTTGGTTTGTTTGTATAGGGGCTATAGTTACGTAAGAACCTACATATACAATGAAAAGGATGTTGGAGGCCTTAAGCGTACTTCATAAAAAAAAATTTTAGCCAATTTGATTAAAAATTTAAGTTACTTGAGCCAAGTCGAATTCTGAACCTATAGCAGCTATATCGTAATATGGTCCGAACTGGACCAAACTCGCCACAATTCACTGTTCCAAATTTTAGCAAAATCTAGTAATAGATGAGTTTTATATGAGTTCAAGACCTTAATCGGTAGATCGATATATATATATAGGAGGTATATTCGAATATAAACCGATCTGCACCATATTCAAGGAAGATTTGTAGGTGTTTAGCATACTCACTCTATTTAATTTCAGCAAAATCGTGTAATAAATATGCTATTTATGGGGGCTATACCCAAAAATGATACAATGTAAACGAATGTCGGAGGACCGAACTTAGCTAACTGTGTTGAATTTCAGCGAAATCAGGCAATGAATGCCGCCTCTATAGGCCTGAGACCTTAAATCGGGAGATCGGTCAATGTAGGGCTAAATTAAAATTAAGACCGATTTAAATCATATTGGACACAGATATCGAGGATCCTAACACAAAGCATTGTGCAAAATTTCAGCCGAATCTGGCTTTTATTATTATGGGACATCTTCAGCACGGATTTCGGGAAACTGAACGCAAATCATTGTGCCAAATTTTAGTGAAATCGCGTAATAAATGAGGACCGGTCTAGAGACCATATTCGGCAGGGATGTCATTGTTCTCAATATCAGCCAAACCGAGCTTTTATGAGCCTAAGACCCTAAATCGCGTAATCGGTCTATATAGGGACTAACTTGCGTATGAAGTAACGTATGTAAAGTTTCAGCTCAATATCTTAATTTTTAAGCGCAAGCGTGAGTTCAACAGAAAGACAGAAGGAGGGGCACGTGAACATTTTCAGCTCAATATCTAAATACAGACATTGCTTTGTATGGTCGGAAATGCATGTTTCGATGTATTGCAAATGGAATGCCAAAATGAGAAAACCCCCTATCCTACGGCGATGAGTATACAAATTGTGGCTTCTAAAGGGGAAAAGAGTCAAATCCCAAATCGGGCTAACAGTTTATACAGATGCTATACGCATACAGAGGCCCATTTGTAATTGGATTACCGGCCTACCCGGCTTATGGGGGTATATCAATTAATGGACCTCTCTGAGCGATATTTAGTGTGAGTGTAGAAGGTATAAACGTACTTCAGACACCAAATTTCATTCAAATCAGATTAAAACTGAAATGTCTTAAAAGACCAGCAGTTAGATCCGAGTATAAGTCTGAATCATTGTCCAATGATTCACAGCTATGAGAAGTATTTTTGTACAATTTTGAGTCGAAAGCTCAATTCTTTCGAACTCTGTCATGATTTCGACAAATGGAAGGACAGATCTTGTCAGAATGCCAAGAAGGTCAAGAATATACTTCGTTTATCAAAGAAGTTTTCAAATAGGGTGACGAGGCGAGTATTTATCCCATTGGTACTTAGAAGCGCTTTCTTCATCTAGTACACCATTAATATTGTCCAAATTCTTCCCTCATAACAATGAGTGCTATCCAATGCAAGTTTAATCTCATCGATAAGGGACCTCCTTTTTATAGCCGAGTACCTCAGAAATATCACCAGCTTTGGCAGGACAAACCAAGGCCGTACAGTTATCTCAAGTTCTCACCAGGATTCGAACCGAGGCGTTCAGCGTCATAGGCGGCCGTGCAGTTTATAAAACAGACTTTCGGTTCTGTCAATTTTATCACTCTATTTTAAAAAAGAAAGTTTAACAACATATGTAAAGAGCAGGCTAAGTGGACCTCTCCACCAATATGCCTTTGCGGAATATAAGAGCCTAGCCTATACAAATATAACAAACCGAGGTGTTTTATTGACATGGCCAAACAACAACAACCACACAATTGCTGACTGGGGAAAAGTGTAGGTATTATTGCATTCATGTGTCTGTGTGTGCGTGTGTATACAAGGACAGGTGTATTTAATGCCACAGTAATGCGTTGCAATTGCATTCATGGCCATGTTCCCCCCCCCCCCTCCCCCCGCCTTCCAACTCTCCATTGGTGTTGCGTATATCCTGACTTTGTACGCGCGTACGCGTCAGCGTCTGAGTTACAGTCGGGGTTTCAGTTTCGGTTTCGGTTGAGTTAAAATACAAGCGAGTTGAAAGGCATTTCATTGGATTGCTTTACATGGCATTGCAACACTTCGGAATCGTAGTTGTACAACATGATTATTGAGACAATAATTTGTGAACTTGACATATGGCCCAAGATTGCTTTCCACCAAACCGATGGCTGTTGTTAATGCATAGCCAGCAATACAGACAGACTTACAGACACCACAGGAATAGTACGTAGTGCCTCCTCATATACGAGTATGGTGTACCAAATACTGCAATACTGTCGTCTACAACTCCCATGGCCATTATGGGGCCTGAGTGGGGTGGTGGAAACATTATTGCCAGCAACGCGACAAAGCCATTTTACCACTTTGTTTTCCCTGTTATTTTTTCGCTTATTTTTTAAATATTTTTGCAGCCATTTTATTAAAAAAAAAAAACAAAAACACAAACAACTCAGTCATAACACGCAAAGCATTTTATTTATTTGCGAATGCATGCTGATCTCTTTTATCCTTTGGTGAAAAGCATTGGCGGCCCCTGACAAACAACAACAGCCAGCCAAAGCCAACGCTTTTTAAGGCTTATGCAGCAGCGGCTGGCTATGGTCATACCAACGAGCCCGCTCAAAGTCTCTTTGCAATGTGGCTGAATGGATATTGGTTGTATACGCAGCAGCACCAAACCAAACAGACGGACAAAAGGACTATGTAAACGCCATGTAATCGTATTAAATAAAATAATGTCTGAATATAAAATTCTGCATATATCCCCCCTCTTCCATTTTCTCACTGTAAATATCTAAAAGAGAAAAAAGGGGGGGAAACATTTCATGTGAATGGCTCAGCGTTCAACCAGCCGGCACAGCCTGTCGTATGACCAGCACAATTTTTTATTATTTAAAAATAAATAAAAACCAAAGTCACCCATAATCCTAAGAGTATGTCCATGCATCCACAGATGAGTGTGTGTTTGCCTATAGATGTGTGTATATGTGAACCTTTTGTCTGAGTTTGAGTTTACGGACATGTAAATTGGTCAATATATACTAGCCAAAACAAACAGCAGTATTACCAACAGGCAGATCTTTAAAACTCTCTTTTCTTTAGCGATCAACAACACTTTAAAAAAACTCACAGCAATTGGAAGAAATAAAATTATGAAACAATTTTCCATAGAAATAAAATGTTGACAACAATTCAATAGAAAAAATTTGGCAATATTCTCATACCCTAGACCAAAGGCCATGTCCGACCTTCCGTCTGTCTGTCGAAAGCATGCTAACTTTCGAAAGAAAAAAGCTGGGCGCTTTTGCACAAATACTTTTTATTAGTGTAGGTCGGTTGGGATTAGAAATGGGGCAAATCAGCCTATGTTTTGATATAGCTGCCATACAAACCGATCTTGGGTCTTGACTTTCGAGCACCTAGAGGGCGCAATTCTCGTCCGATTTGACTGAAATTTTGGACGTAATGTTTTGGTATCACTTCCAACAACTGTGCTAGGTATGGTTCAAATCGGTTCATAACCTGATATAGCTGTCACCATAGGATCCAGGGTATACTAATTTCGTCATTCTGTTTGTAGCTACTTGAAATATTCGTCTGAGACCCCATAAAGTATATATATTCTTGATCGTCCCAACATTTTATGCCGATCTAGCCATGTCCGTCCGTCTGTCAGTCCGTCCGTCTGTCTGTCGAAAGCACGCTAACTTCCGAAGGAGTAAAGCTAGCCGCTTGAAATTTTGCACAAATACTTCTTATTAGTGTAGGTCGGTTGGTATTCAAAATGGGCCATATCGGCTCATGTTTTGATATAGCTGCCTTATATACCGATCTTGGGTCTTGACTTCTTGAGCCTGTAGAGGGCGCAATTCTCATCAGATTTGACTGAAATTTTGCAGTGTGTTTTAGTATCACTTCTAACAACTGTGCCAAGTATGGTTCAAATCGGTCCATAACCTGGTATAGCTGTCATATAAACAGATCTGGGATCTTGACTTCTTGAGCCTCTAGAGGTCGCAATTATTATCCGTTTTGCCTGAAATTTTGTACGACGGATCCCCTCATGACCATCAACATACGTGTTTATTACAGTCTGAATCGGTCTATAGCCCGATACAGCTCCCATATAAATCGATCTCTCTATTTTACTTCTTGAGCCCCCAAAGGGCGCAATTCTTATTCGAATTGGCTGACATTTTACTTTTTTTGCCTAAGAAGAGATGCCGGGAAAAGAACTCGACAAATGCGCTCCATGGTGGAGGGTATATAAGATTCGGCCCGGCCGAACTTAACACGCTTTTACATGTTTTTTGTTTCAAATCATAATTAAAATAGAAGTCGTTATTTTGTCTGCTTTTATTTAAATTTGTTTAAAATTTTGCAAATTGTAGAAAATTGGATAAAATTGTAAAATTGAAAGATAAGATGAAACATAAAAATTATAATAAAAATATATATGAGATTTTCAGAATAGGCGAGTTTTTAACTTTTCAGCCATCTCGTTGAGAGATCTGCTGCAGTCAAGGGTGGCTTATGAATGCAAATATACGTTTTCTGGGGATTTAATGGCTGCCTGGCTGTCTGAGAAGATATTTATGCCTTGTCGATGTGGCCAGTCATAGTTTCAGAGTACCTCATAGTATACCCCTCGGCTCAGGCAATGTTTTATCCACACTGCCTGGAACGTCTGGCATTGTGTCAAGAATTTTCAGGATCTTCCTTAGCCTAGAGGCCTGAGAAATATCCTCCACGGAGCTGCAGAATTCTATTTGAATTTGATATTAAAAATTGGGTCCATTTATCTGGGGGGTCGCCTAGACCTCAAAAGTGACTCAAAAGCACCGACCAAAATCAAAAGTGGAGCGATCGGGATCAAGTGATGTCCAAATAATAGGTATTGGGAAGTAAATTACGACTATGGTCTGAAAAGAACAATAACCTATATAAATGTTTGATATTAAAAGGAAGCGGGCCCTCCCCCTTAACATCTGGGAGGAGGTTCTATTTCTAAGACCACCGCAAATAGGCTAATTGACTAACCATTGCAGTGTGGAATCAAGCGAGATGTATTTATTTAGTAGAGTACGAATATCCAAGTTTGTGCTTAAAGGTTAGAGGGGAAGGCGCAACTAACTACCACAGAATCAGAGCTATTGCAGAGTAGGTTACATTTTTTCTATGTTTTGAAAGCAAAAGCGTAGTGGAGATTGATTAATGATTGAAATTTTAGCTCAACCATAAGAAGCCTCCTTTTTATAGTCGTGTCCAAGTGGCGTGCCGATAAGCACTAACGGCCTAGACCACAATTTTTTTTCTTTTTCTTTTCGCGGTCTAAGCCGTAAGTTTTGTAGAGCGATTTCAACAAACAGAAGGACGGACATGTTCAGATCATCTATGAAAATGTATAATTTGATGTGTTGCAAATGGTATGGCCAAATCGGCAAATTTTAGGTGATGGGTATAAAAACAGATAGGTTTTGGTCGGCTTTGATAGGATTTTTTTTTTAAATTTTGGTAGAAAACAATTTTCCGAGTGGCAACACTGGTCGCAACTATTATTGAAGGAATATCCACTGCTGAAAATTTGTTCGAATTCGAACACAGTTCTTAGTGTCATTCCCGAAGATGCCATGACAATGTAATTGGAATCAACAGCGAGCATCACTAATAACAAACTCAGCACCATCTATTGGGGTATATAACTTATTTGAATAGCATAGTCAACACGAACAAAGAAATAGATCGTGGGAGAGCGAAAGGTACAGCAGTTCGGCTGGGTCGAATATTATATACCCTCCACCATGGATCGCATTTGTCGAGTTTTTTGCGCGGTATCTCTTTTCAGGCAAATGAAGAATAATGAATAGGAACTGTTATGCTTTTGCAGCTATAACAAGTTATAGTCCTATTCAGACCATAAATGAATTGAATGTTGAACATTGTAGAAGTCACTGTGTAATATTTCAGTCCATTCAGATAAGAATTGCGCCTTGTGGGGTCTCAAGAAGCAAAATCGGTAGATCGGTTCATATGGGAGCTGTATCAAGCTATAGATCGATTCAGACCATATTGGACACGTATGTTGAAGGTCATAAGAGAAGCCGTTATACAAAATTTCTGGCAAAACGGATGAGAATTGCGCCCTCTAGAGGCTTAAGAAGTCAAGATCCCAGATCGGTTTATTTGGCAGCTATATCAGGTAATGTACCAATTTGCGCCATACTTAGAACAGTTGTTGGAAGTGATACCAAAACAAAAAAAAATATATACACAAGGATCAGAGATACCGCGCAAAGAACTCGACAAATGCGATCCATGGTGGACGGTATATAAGATTGGCCCGGCCGAACTTAGCATGCTCTTACTTGTTTAATTTTAATTTTTAAAGTATATTCTTTTTATTTTTTTCATTGTCTTTCTATTCTTTCTTTAGTTTATTCTTTTATTTTTGTACTGATTATTTAAACTATTTTCCCAGAAGATTGCATTGTTTTCCCTCACTGTTCGTCCTACTGAATGTTTTATCAGCATATTCTGCAGAAATTCATAACCAATGCAGACATAATAAGTGCCAATATTGAGGATTTTTCGTTAAAATCACGAACACAAATAACTACAAACCCATAGACACACATAAACAATTCAGCAATAACGACCACAATATGGTTGGCGTTAAGGACCGACACAACGACAGCTTTAAAATATCCTGCAATGCAAATTGATAAAGGAAAAGAAGTGAAATAAGGAAATGCTTTCTTAAGCATAGTTTGTTCGCCACTATTTATTGGCCTTTATTGCGAAAATTTTATTGGAGACTATAAAAAAATGTAGGGAATAATTTTACAGCTTTGGTATTTAAGGAATATAAAGGTAAGGTAGAGTGAGTAGAAGTGAGGTTGAAAAGACACTGATGATACTTAAATATGGTACGTGGGAATACACAAAATCGGTTTGACTTACCGTACAGTGGGCATGGTTTTTTGGTTTGCTGGTAGAGAGCAAGCATCCTTAATAATGCTGACTACAAATGTGTTCGCAGAGACACTGATGATGCAGAACATGGTAGGACATCGGACATGAACAATATTTGATTTTAAGTAAATAAAACAAAAACTTTTTTTCAATGATATTCATTCTCATATCACTCCCCTATGGGAGATGAATGAAAAATAGATGAAATTAATGACCAGCTTAACCGGCACACAAGTTTTAACATGCCAGGATTCCTAACAAACGTCGCCAGCATTTCTGAGGGGATAACCACTATTGAACATTTTTTTCTGATGTTCAGGGATTTGAACCCTGCTACATGGTGCCTTCGGCACACATAACACATAACAAAATTAAGCCCGAATGAGGGATCTGGGATTTGCGTTGTGCAAACTCGAGAGGTTTTTCCAAGTTTTTTATAAGAAATTGCCTATTTTGAAGAACATATCGTACCCGTTTAAGTTGACATATTTTGTCCCAACTTCACTTAGAAAAGACTGATCAATAAAAATACTTTTTTGACCAATATATACCAGTTTTCACATTTTTTTTACTCCCAAACACACAAAACCAATTTTGAAAAAAAACTCCAAAACCATTGGAGATATTCTACGCCTCAACAATTTTTTGAAATGCCGAGGTGGCCAACTTCAGAGCTCTGCCAAGACACTTCTTTGGGGCCATATTTTTACATGGCATAGTACCTCACAAATGTCGCCAAGGGATAACCACCTATGAGAATTTTTTTCTGATGTTCTCGCCTGAATTCAAACCTAGGCGTTCATCGTCATAAACAGATATGCTGCGCTACTATGGCTTCAGTACAAAATTTGATAGCATTGAGATAAGCATAAGGAGAGAAACTCCGGGTTTTTGATCCCTCAATATTCAACATTACCTTTGAGTTTGGAGTTTAATGAGTGTTGTTGTTGCAAGAATATCTATTCAGTATAAAGGTTGCTGTAGCCACGTGCTTGGCTGTGGGTGCAAGCTCTCTTTGAGGAGCGAGGTTATTCTGGTGCTTGAACTTGACCGCGTGGAGAACTAATGAATACTGCTGAAAAATCTAACAACGTTTTGATGATTCAGTCCAAAGACCAAAAAGTTAAAATTTATTTCAACTCACCTATTGAGTAGATATGTTTGGGACGCACAACAGCTCGTAGAGACACTGATAATGCATAACAGTGTGTATATCCAAAAAAAAAAAAAAAGTGGTAACCCCAGACAATTTTAGAAAGATTCGCCAACTTTAATATTGAAAACGTTCAATTTAGTATGAACGTCCTATTGATTCCTCATACGCGAAATCTCCAGGTTTAAGTCACACGTATTGTTTCAGCTTGCCGACGACCATTATGGTCGTAGATACACTGATGCAGCAAAGCACAATAGGCGTCCAAATAAGGCAGTACCCCCAGACAAATGGGATCAAAAATCTGTTAATTTGTCTAAACGGGTGGCAAGGGGCAGGTCTTGGAATCCGAGCTTATGGCCAAGCTGCAATTGCTAATTACAGTGATTGGAAAAGTTAGATTTGAAGCTGAGCTAAATCGCACTACATCTTGTGATATACGCCATATAGACCGATCTGCAAATTACATTTCTTGAGGTAATAAAATTCGTATTTTTGATAAGATTTCGCTTAATTTTGAAATGTGAGCTGTATCCGGGCCAACTATGGTCCATATTTAGATATTTATCTTCCATGTAGATCGATCTCCATATTTAAGGTCTTGGTCCTATAAACGGCTCATTTATATCCCGATTTCGGTACAATGAGTTGTGTTAGACCCTTTGACATTTGTGTAGAGTAAGGTCCAAAACCGTTTTGTATGGTTATAACATGGTAAGCACATGGTACCACCACATCAAATTTTTAAAATTTAAATAATCGATCTATAAAAAAATTACATTTAAATGCTATGCTTTTTTCCTCTTACGCATCAAATAAAGAAGCCGCAAAGCCTTATTCAATAGCGAATGATTTTGGGGAATATCCCTCTCCCAAATGGGAATTCCATGTACAACAACTTCCAATGACATACGTACAGAAGTACTTTTTGGAGGAAATATGAAATATCGTTTCACAACAGAAAAAAGAGAGCAACAACCAAAAACAACAATCAATGGAAGTTGTGAACACACCCAAAATCAAAGCCATCATACCTTGGCCGCAAAACACACGCTTTGATTGCCTAAATCGCTTTTCAATGTTTTTCCCCAAGCCTCGAAATGAAACGAGGCGAAAAAATCCCAAGAATCGCACATCGAACCGCTGGCAAACAGTCATTCATCGTACGGTTAGAAGGTAATATTGAACATTTCCAAAATCCCAGGTAGGTAAACTCCATAGTTGTTTGGCTTCCAAATGCCGCATTTTTCATATTTTCTTTGCCTCCGAAAAATTCTCATGGCTCAGTGGAGGCCTCCATCGAGACAAAAGTAAAGTTTCATTGAGACTTTTGTAAAGTAATTGTTAATACTCGTAAGGCTGCTGTCATCCACAAATGCGGTTGTAGCTGATGAATTATGGCGGACGAGAGTAACGGTGGGGCAAAGCAACAGCAACCAACCATTGGCATATCCGCAGCCACAACATCGTGTCATCATATTTGGGGGCGGAGGTAGGGTGGTTGCTTGAGAAGCAGACAAGCGTTACATTTTTATATCTTAATTGAAATTTTGTCAAATTACGTTGACAGTCACAGATTAGATTAGTTTCAATAAGGCAATCGCAGACAGTACAGCACATAACACGGCGGCAGCGATACCTTCCGTACTCAATACAATGGCAGTCATCCCCACCACCTTCAAAGCTTGCTACAAATCGCACCGAGGCTCTGTGGCTTCTCAATTTATTCGTTCATTCATGGATTTGTTTTTGGCGTTTGTCCACCACCGTCTGTCTGTATGTCTGCCCAAAACTCATAAAGCAGCCAAAGTCTTGTATGACGATGACATCGATGACAATGATGGGACTGCTGCTGCTGCCGCTGCTGGTGACGATTATATTTAGGCCTTTGATGCTTATTTTTTTTTAATATCTCTTTTGGGTATCTTCACTGGCACAAATGCTAAGAGGATTTTTATCCATCTTCCTTAAAACAAAATTTCCTCAAATAAGGCCGCAGACAACCTGCTCTGGCAAAGTCGAATAAAGTTTTCAATTTGAGCTGCTTTCCAAAAGTTGGTCTCTGTCCTCTGGCCTGGGCGAGTGCATATTTTTAAGAAGTGGTTAAACGTTTAGTTGAGCAAATTTCTTGGCAGTTTTTCCTCCTCCGTCGCCTCCGACCTAAGTGGCATGGCTAATTTTGTCATTGGCCATTGGCAAAAGCCATTGCAGCTCATGCATACCATCGTCGTCGTCATCGTTTGGCTTTTATGCTAAATCCTCTTTGTCAAAAAATATCCGAATTTTTCTTCTGTTGTCATTTGGGGTTGTGTATGTTTTTAACGCTGCTGCTGTTGCCGCATCGTATCGCGCCATGTCATTGTCGTTGTCATTTTTGCTTTCTTTCAATTTTCTTAAAGTTGATATCTTTTTAATCTTATCACAATTTAATCCCCCTTCATGAGGTCTCCTAATTGAATTTAAAACATTTTGTGCTTCAGCATTCGATTGGCAGCGGCGGCAGCGGCGGCGAATACTTCGATATTTTTGAACAAAAATTCTAAGGGCGTAGTTTGTGCTGCCGCTCATGTGTGAGAATCTTACAGTTGCAACTTTTCATCTTCAATTAAGTTTAACGCACATCAATCGTCCGAAAAAAGCACAAAACGGCTCAGAGTTAACAAACGACAATGACAAGGATGATGCGAATGACAATAGCCCCCCCATGAGCTTCCCCCACCGAGGAAAAAAACTCAAACCCAAACTAAATCCAGAGTCAAACTGAAACCTAAAATGCCAAATATTCAAATGTGTCCCTCTTCCATCGAACTGAGCTGAGTTGTGCCGAACTCTTTTTGTGTTTTTGGCTTTGCCACAGCACACAACAACGGCAAAATGTCTACCTACCTAGTCATCAGCCACACAAAGCTTCTCCCCAGACAGACATCCAATTTTGTTGTCAGTGTAATTTTCCAATTAAGTGAATTTGGGTTCTATACTGACCCAAAGACACAAAATGTCAAGGTAGCAGTTGTCTTTGGACAAAAGATTTCTTTGATGAAGATTTCATTTAATTTTCTGTGACATTTTTACCTCCCGCCCCCTCTCCAAAAAAAGCAACAGCGCAGCAGCCAGAAGAAAAAACTCAAAACAAAATCCAGTATAGATTTCTAAAAATCTAATGGGGTCATATTAAAAACTTCCATTAGAAATTGAAAGTAGAAAAATTCAACTATGAAGGCAGTCCACGGTATAAGGAAACTTTGATATAAGTTATACTTCCATCTATGGCATATCTAAACAAAAAAAAATTCTAACTTGTGGAATGCAACGAGAGTTTTCAAATGTTTTATCAAAGCACTATGGGAAGCTTTGGACCATAAGGGATCCCCATGAATATTCCATTGAGGAATGAGGGGAACTTTTTTAACAACAATTCATGTTTGAACGCATCGACAAGTCTCTACTGCACAAAGACACTGCATGCAGGGGAACTTTACAAGGCTCAAATGCTCACAAATGTCATGAACGATTTGTTGTTTAACAAGAAAGAAAGAAACAGAAGCAAGCTAATTTTAAATAATCGTAATGTAAGTAACGTATCGCAACGTTACCAAACTTCTTGTAATGTAAATAAAGTTATCGTAGCGCAAAGGAACGTAACGTAAATTAAAAAACATAACATTGTACGAAATCGCACAGGAAAAGTACCGTAAAAAATGCAAATTTTGCCCATGAACATTCCACTAAGGAACAGGGGTAAACTTTTCACATATCAATGAGTGCAGTCCGATTCAAGTTTAAGCTCAATGATAAGGGGCCTCCGCAGAGCGATACCTCTTCGGAGAGAAGTTTTACATGGCATAGTACCTCACACATGTTGCCAGCATTAGGAGGGGAAAACCACCGCTGAAAATTTTTTCTGATGGTCTCGCCAGGACTCGAACCCAGGCGTTCAGCGTCATAGGCGGACATGCTAACCTCTGCGCAACGGTGGCCTCGTACCGTAAAGTGATGCAATTTATACCAATTCCCAGTAAGGCAGTCGAAAAGCAGACTCAGCCAAATTGTAGTCCATTGTGATACCTACTACAGCCGTGACAAGAGACGAAAGTCTATACTGTGAATAAAAAGCAAGACACCCGAACAGGGTATGAATTTTTTAAACCCTCCACCATAGGATAGGGGTATACTTATACTGTGTGTAACACCTCGAAATATGCGTCTGAGACTCCATAAAAAATTTATATTATTGGTCGTCATGACATTTTAAATCCGCTTGTCTGTCGAAAGCACGCTAACTTTCGAAGGAGTAAAGATAGGCGCTTGAAATTATGCACAAATAATTTCTATTAGTGTAGGTCGGTAGGTATTGTAACTGGACCAAATCGACCTATGTTTCGATATAGCTGCCCTATAAACCGACCTTGGATCTCGATTTCTTGAGCCTCTAGAGGGCGCAATTCTCGTGCGACTTTACTGAAATTTTGCACGTGGAGTTTTGGTATCTCTTCCAACAACTGTGCTTAGTATGGTTCAAATCGGTTCATAACTTGATAAAGCTTCCATATAAACCGATCTTTGGTCTTGATTGCATCAGCGTTTAGAGGGCGCAATTCTTACCCGATTTGGCTGTAATTTTGTACGTGGTGTTTTGGTATCACTTCCAACAACGGTGAATACATGGACCGATATGGCCCATTTACAATCCCAACCGACCGTCTGTCTGTCGAAAGCACGCTAACTTTCGAAGGAGTAAAGCTAGATGCTTGAACTTTTGCACAAATGCTTTTTTGCTTAGTATGGCGCAAATCGGTACATGATATAGCTGCATATAAACCGATTTGGGTCTTTACTTCTTAAGCCCGTAGAGGGCGCAATTCTCATAAGATTTGGCAAACATTTTGTACAATGACTTCTCATATGACCTTCAACACACGTGTCCATATTGGTCTGAATAGATCTATAACTTGATACGGTTCCCATATTAACCGATCTCCCGATATTGCTTCTTGAGCCCCTAAAAGGCGAGCCCCCGAATGTACTGTAATATTACACAATGAATTCTACAATGTTCAGCATTCAATTCATTTATGATCCAAATCGGACTATAACTTGATATAGCTCCAGTAGCATAGCAGTTCTTAGTCATTATTCTTTGTTTGCCCTAAAAAGAGATAACGCGCAAAAAACTTGCTATCCATGGTGTAGGGTATATAAGGTTCGGCCCGGCCGAATTTAGCACGCTCTTACTTGTTTCTGATTAACATCCCTTTCCACGCCAAACGTTTTACTGGTAAATTTAATAGGAAATATATCAGTTCCTTAAGATGTTAAGCTTAATTCCAAAGTGGCTTTAACGATTGATTAAAGTCTCGTGTTTCTTTTATGGACTGTCATTTCCTTAATTAATTTGTTTAAGGATATCGTTAATTAATGTTAAACAATTTGCATGCAGTACTTACCAGCAACAGCAGCAACAACGACGACGGCTAGCTGCCACATTTTCTAGCCGATAAACTAACGTCATCGGCCATAAACCTTTACCACCCATAATGATGGCAAGAAGCAAATGGCAGCAGCAGCAGCAGCAATTACACATGAAAGAGAGAAAGAAAAAAAAAAGAAAATAAAGGAAAACAAAAAATATTATTAAAATAATAAAAACAAACAAGCAGCATTTACAATTTACAACAGCAATAACGCGCAAGATGCATGCAGTTATCTTCGGTCTCCACAAAGGGGAGCTACAATAAAAGCTTTTACATAGAGAAAAATTATTGGCTCGTATGCAGAGTATAAGGCAACACCCTAAGACGTCTTGACAAATATGTAAAGGAATTGTTATCTATTATATTCATACATTGGAACAGCGATCAATTGCGATATGTAGTTTGTCAAAACTTAATCCTTATTTTAAAATGGTGCAGTATATTTCGCTTATAGTCCACAAAGCTTATAGTAGAATTAAAGATATAGTCCAACATTATTCGTTTTCGAGTCAAATATAATCAGTTTATCTATCTAGTCCATTAGCGATATAGCCCATTTTTGCTTAGATGCACTTGTACCATTTTATACACATAATAATACTCCACAATTTAAATTTCAAAATTGGTAAATTTTGACAATGGCTAAACTAAATAACGGCGGGATTAAATTTTGTTCGAATTAATATGACACTGTTATCGCACCAAATTGTGCAGTGAGTGTCATGATAAAGTCTACAAAAGCAATTTGTTGTTATTTTTATACCCTCCACCATAGGATGGGGGGTATACTAATTTCGTCACTCTGCTTGTAACTACTCGAAATATTCGTCTGAGACCTCATTTACAATACCAACCGACCTACACTAATAATAAGTATTTGTGCAAAATTTCAAGCGGCTAGCTTTACTCCTTCGGAAGTTAGACAGACAGACGGACGGACGGACGGACATGACTAAATCGTCATAAAATGTCGCGATTATATATTCTTGATCGTCGCGACATTTTATGTCGATCTAGTCATGTCCGTCCGTGATATAGCTGTTATATAAACCGATCTTGGGTCTTGACTTCTTGAGCCTCTAGAGTGCGCAATTCTCATCCGATTGGAATAAAATTTTGCACGACGTGTTTTGTTATGATATCCAACAACTGTGCCAAGTATGGTTCAAATCGGTCGATAACATGATATAGCTGCCATATAAACCGATCTTGGGTCTTGACTTCTTGACCCTCTAGAGTGCGCAATTCTTATCCGATTGGAATGAAATTTTGCACGACGTGTTTTGTTATTATATCCAACAACTGTGCCAAGTATGGTTCGCATCCGTTCATAACCTGATACAGCTATCATATAAACAGATCTGGGGACTTGATTTTTTGAATTTCTAGAGGGCGCAATTCCTATCCGATTTGGTTGAAATTTTTCATGAAGTATTTTATTCTTACTTTCAGCAACTGTGTCAAAGAAGGTTCAAATCGGTTCATAACCTGATATAGCTGCCATATAAACCGATCTGGGATCTTGACTTCTTGAGCCTCTAGAGGTCGCAATTATTATCCGATTTGCCTGAAATTTTGTATGACAGATTCTCTCATGACCATCAACATACGTGTTTATTATGGTCTGAATCGGTCTATAGACCGATACAGCTCCGATCCATGGTGGAGGGTATATAAGATTCGGCCCGGCCGAACTTGGCACGCTTTTGCTTGTTTTTTTTTTTAATTTGATAAGGAATTGCTCTGGTATATGCTTTAGTACGTAAAAATCGATGATCCGCTTAGATGGGAGCAATTGAGATGGATTCAGACGATACTTGCCTTGGATGTTGTAGAAATCGTTATTCAAAATTAGTCAAACCGCATAATAATTGCGTCCCCTAGAGGCTTAGGAAGTAAAATAGGGATGTCAGATTATTCAAGAAGTACAATCGGGGATCGGGTTTATGGTAGCTATATACGGTTATGGACCGATTGGGACTATACATTATAGAATGTTCGAGGTCTTAGAAGAAACCGGTATGCAAAATTTCAGCCAAATCGAAAGAGAATTACGCTCTCTAGAGGTTCAAGAAGTGAATACCCATGATCGGTTTATATGACAGCTATATCAAAACATGGTTCGATCTGGCCTATTTACTACTAAAAAGTAGATCGGTTTATATGGGGTCTTTATAAGGATAAAGTCCGATATAGACGGCGATCAAGAATATATTTAATCGAAGTAGAATATTGCTTAATGTTGTAAACGTAATGAAATTTTGAATATAATACTTCATAGGGTGCGGTGTGTATAGGAAAAAAATTGAAAAATAAAACAATCAATTAGATTGTTTAAGAGCGTGAGCGGAGCGGAGTGGACAAAATGTACTCGCACCGGATCCCTGGTATGTTCGCATTATTTCAAAACATAATGCATTGAAGCATAATATGTTCAAATGAAGCACATTCATAGGTAATTCATATTAGGAATATTTTAAAAGAAGACAAAGTATGTCGAAACATGGTATGTCCAAACAAAGTATATTCATACATATTATCCAAACTTTGCATGTTTAAAAAGAGTATGGTCAAGCACACAGTTTTACTATAGTATGTTTGAAACATGGTACCTTTAATCATAGATTGTGCCAACATAATATTCTGTATCCTCAAACACTACATCTGCAAACTTAGTACGTTCAAGAACAATATGTTTAAACTTAGAATTAATCTCTACTGGCCTTATTCACAAAACTTAATGAAGCCTTTAAATCGGTTTATTTGAAAGTTCTCAAAAGGAAATCGATCAAATAAACCAATTTCAAATCTTTATTAAGTTTTGTTTCTGTTTTTTTAAGTGTAACGCTTATCCATCAACTATCCCAACAAGCATGCATTCAGGAATACTGTTGCTTCTGCTTTTTCCTGATGGAGCAGCAACAACGGCCAAGCTTATGACGTCCTACATACATTGCTGCAACAAAACAATACCAGAGTGAGGGGTGAAGAATTAAAAGTGAACAACAAACGAGGTATAATTTTCAAGTTGATAACTTGTTAACAACCAGGTACCGACTAAGGCAGCAGCAGCACCAGCAGCAACAACAACTAAATGAGAAAGAAACTGAGTAAAGCAGCGTTCAATTCATAAATGGCAAAAACAGTAAGACAACAAAAACATCCACAAAGATAGTCCGTGCTCTTCATTGTGGTAGCAACACCAAGTAGAGACCAAGTCTTTGCAATTTGCATGTTCATACATTCCCTCCATGAAAAGCAACAGACTTCTTTCTATCGTCCGATGCTGCAGCAGTTACAGCTGCTTCTGCCGCTGACCCAACCTGCTAGTGTTAATGTTGCTCCAAGTAGGCTAGAGCTAGCTAGCCGGCCTTGTTGGCTATATGCATGGTTGGCACTGTTTCATTATGCCAGAGTTGTAATAGTAGTTGGGGCCCATCGAGCATTGCACCAGTCGAGAGTAAAAGTTAATACTGACTGAATGCCTGCCTGCCTGCCTGCCTGTTGTAGAACAATACCCAAGTTTATGCATAAATGTATGTCGCCGTTGTTGTTCCAGGCTGTTTCAATATCTGTATGTTGTTGCACAGTTGGAGCAAGCAGTTGCACGTAACGAACGAATAACATTCAACGCGTTTAATGTGCAGCACTCACAGCCAGGCAGGCAGCATGCCCGCCTCGTTTGTGTAGCCTCATGTGGGGATACGTTACGCTTGGATGGCTATGCGCTGCGTGTGAGTACTAAAATACGCAGCAACAGAAAATTACTTTATGCGTTACAGGCACAGCGACAGTAATTACAGCGTAATCGAAACGGATAGACTGGCAAGCTGCTGATGGCAAACATGATGCTCATTTGGCGATTTTCCGCCGTATGCAATGAAACAAAAGGGTTTTATGTTTTGTTGGGGAGACAAACATAGTGGGGTGTTCCAAAATTGTCAAACAAAAATGTCTTCAATTTAAAGTCAAATCGTTAGCTACATTCAACTCAAACTGCCATGGAATTTCCGATAGATAGAATTGTTGTAAGGGGTTCTTTTATTGGGTATCAAGTGACCACCGGTCTACAGGATGAACTTCTGATGTGTCAAGAGCAGAGAACTGAACCGCATTATCAACATACTGCGGATGCACCTTTTAGACCAAGAAGGAATACTAAGAAAACGGATTGTGGTGTTGGACAGGTGGACACAAAAGTTTGATAGAGAAGGACCAAGATGATCGAATCTACCTTAAAGTATTGCGAACCATGGAGTAAGATCTGCAAATGTAGCCAAGGTGGGTTTTAGTTCGGTGGAAGATCAATTATGACATTTCACCCCGATAACGGCTCAATGTGAATGCATAAAATAAGATTTCCAACTTATCGCTAAAACAATTCACCAAACATCAGTATTAAGAATGAAATAATTCAACATGAACCACCCTCCACACGACTTCTTATCAAACCACAGTCAAGTAATTGGGGATCCCAAGTTGGGAGGAAAAGTCGACTTTTAGACTTTTTAACTTTTATCAAAATGGCAAAAGCCGACTTTTCGGTTTTTATACCCACCACCGAGGGATGGGGGTATATTCATTTTGTCATTCCGTTTGCAACACATCGCAATATCCATTTCCGACCCTACATATATTCTTGATCAGCGTAAAAATCTAAGACGATCTCGACATGTCCGTTCGTCTGTCCGTCTGTCTGGGTATCCAAAGTTCGGCCCGGCCGAACTTAAAGCCTTTTTACTTGTTTTTTTTTTTTCTTCAAAAATTAGACTTTTCGACTTTATCAAAACGTTGACTTTTGCAAAATGTAGACGTTTCGACTTCTTGTCAAAAATTAACAAAATTCTCTATATAAGATATTTCTATTTTCTACAAGTTTACGTACACTTTTGCCATCAAGATATAATCTGTTTCTTGTAGTTTTAGGCAAGGTATTAAGAAAAGTTACTGATTCCAAATTCTCGCAAAATGCTATTTTAAAGCCAATAGCGCTAATTTTTTTTTACTAAATATCAAAAATTTAAACTTTCCCTCCTATTTTTTTGCCTTTGTAACAACTCGAGATATTGATCTCGGACTCCATAAAGTACATATATACTATTGATACAAAATATTCATACAATAGATCGTCTCGAAATTCTGAGCCATGTCCGTCCGTCTGTCGAAATCACAATAGCAAATGGGGATTGCAAATGGGCCACATCGGTTCAGATTTGGACATAGCTCCCATTTGGGTTGCCCAAAAAGTAATTGCGGATTTTTCATATAGTCGGCGTTGACAAATTTTTTCACAGCTTGTGACTCTGTAATTGCATTCTTTCGTCTGTCAGTTATCAGCTGTTACTTTTAGCTTGCTTTAGAAAAAAAGTGTAAAAAAGTATATTTGATTAAAGTTCATTCTAATTTTTATTAAAAATGCATTTACTTTCTTTTAAAAAATCCCCAATTACTTTTTGGGCAACCCAATAAAAACCAACAATTGTGCCAAGTAGGGGCCAAATCGGTCAAGAACCTGATATAGCTCCCATGTAAACCGATCTCCCGATTTGACTTCTAGAGCCCCTGGACGCCTCTATTTTCATCCGATTTGGCTGAAATTTTGCACATAGTATTATTTTTTGACTTCCAACAACTGTGCCAAATACGGTATAAATCTGTGTATAACCTGTTATAGATCCCATATAAACTGATCTCCCTATTTGACTGCTTGAGCGATTTGGCTGAAATTTTGCATATAGTGTTCTGTTATGACTCCCAACAACTGTGCTAAGTACGGCCCAATTCAGTCTATAACTAGTTATAGCTCCCATATTTTAGCAGAATCCATGGTGGTGGGGTCTTAAGATTCGGCGCGGCCGAACTTAGCACGCTTTTACTTGTTACATTTTAATTAAAGCCGACTTTTAATTAGTGTTTTTCTTAAAATTAAAACCCTGGTAGAATATCACATTTCAATGCACATATGAGTAAAAAACTTTTATTCTCTATCACTTCCTCTTTAAAGCCAAAAAAGAAACACAAAAATATCTCTATTCTATCCGATTTTATGCATCCGGCATTATTCAAGACCAGTTTTCAAAAATGTCGAATTTCCAAATATTATTGAAATAAAGACCGTCTACCCCAAATCAGAGTCGCTCGATTCTTAATTCCATCTAGACTTCACTAAATTCGGCGCAAAAATCTCTAATTGTGAAGTGTACTCTTATATGGGAACTACTTTCAAATATTGGTCGATTCGGCCATGGATTGGAATATACTTTTGCCAGGCCGAGTCGCTTGCAAAATTTTAGACAAATTGGAACAAAAATGTGGGTTTTAGAGCAAAACATACCGAAAACTGGGGGTACGTTAGTATGGGACCTAGACCTAAAGTTGGATCTATGTGGACCATATTCGGTATATTCGCATTTTATAGGCTTAAGATGTTCAATGTGGAGATCGATCTATATGGTAGCTTCATGAAAATATGGACTGGGATAAGTATATTATAACAAAATTTTCCGAACTTTAGCAAAAGTGGACATTAAATACGGCTTTAAGAAGCTGAAAATTTCAAATCTGGAGTACAGTCTATGCGGGGTCGAGGAAAAGATGTAGTCCTATAAAGGCCTTCCTCGAACATAATGGAGACAGAAAAGAAAAGCCAAACTTGTATCTCTGTGCAGCTTTCTTTTCGACTCAAAAATTGACTGTCCGACTTTTTGATTATTGAAAGTCGACTTCGACTTTTGGAAGTCGACTAATAGATTAGTCGAAAGTCCACTTTGGGATCCCTACTAGTAATACTTTTCCAGAATTTTTAAACGCCAACATATATTTTGCTTAATAAACTGATTTTAAATTTCGTATTCACAAACACATAATGACAGTCAAATAACTATTGAACGTTTTTCGATTTTTTGTATGTTTAAACTGGCAATTCCGGTTAATTGACAAAGACAAATTGGTTATGGAAATAGAAAAGAACATTTTTTTTTAACTATTGGTGCTGCTTTTAATTTTTGTAACAGAGTGCGGATTTTAATACGTCTTATGCCGCTATGGACATATATCTAAGCCAGTCAACGGCTCTAAGCCATGAAAAGTCAATCTATACAAGGAATGTTGTAATCGTATTCCTATTTATGGCCTAAGAGGGTTCTACAATACATCGCTCACGCCCCTCAACTTGGACTACCTTGAAAGGATTCACATTCAGCAAGTTTATTGATAGCAGTACTCTAGCTCTAACAGTCTAGACGTCTACCCTTTCATTCCCCTTTACCCCTTTTACTATGATCCAACACCAAACCGATGCTGATTTTGTCATACTCAAGGAAGGCAATGCTTGACTTCACCATCTTGGTTGATGTTTCCCTATTGGACAATTAACTGTCCATAAAATCGTTCACCCTCGACGTTTTTGGGTTGACACTGCATCACCTCAGGTTATTGGTATTGGTCTGTAAGATTTTTTAAAATATTACGATAATGCCATGTTCAGAGAAGGCTTCAATTGCCTTCTTACTCTCTAAAACTGTTCCTACCGTCTTGGTTGCTATAGGCCTAAGAGCCGTTTACTATCCGAGAAAATATTCACACTCGACAATCCCGCATTAAAACCGTACCAACTGACGCATTTCTGCTATGGTCGGCAAGCGGAAACAGAACTCGGTCATGGTTCTCAATACAGGCGCCTAGACGAGTTCCCTCGCGTAGCACGAAATATTTGATGTCAATAGAAAATTGTGACCCTAGAAAAAGTGTCTCACACTCGATCTCAATTGATGTTGTTATTGTCGCTACATTTGTTTGTGGTCCTCTTCAAGCTCCATATGTGGTTATAGCCATAGTCGCCAAGAGTCGCTGCCGGCCGGCCTCTCACTGTGGATATCCAGTCGATACCGCTGATTGTCCGCGACTACAGTTGTACATCACACAAATCGAAGCGCAGAATTCCAACCCGTGTGGGGCTCCCATGTCGATATGAATCAATTGTTTCACATCGCCTCGCCTTTGCCAAGATAATACGTTCTCTGAACATGTGTAATCTTCCTGTTCGAGAGATATCGACATAATAATTTTATTTTAAGCATCACGAGCCACGAGGGCTCGAAAACGGGACCACTATTTGCAAAATCTGAGTCTGAGTTAACAGCTTGTAAATCGACTGAAATGTGGAACACAGAGCACACTTATGCTCAGAAACAGCCACATCCAGCACCGTACAGATATGGTCCCGGAAAACTGGCACCAAAATGGGTCTAAAAGTAGAAAATAGTCGCCATATACACTTATTAAATTCTTTTCGGGATTGGCGGAAATTTGATACGTAAAGTGCACTCGAGATCTTTTATATTCACGCGGAGATAAATCCACTAATAAAAAAACCTATGGTGGTGAGTTACAAAGATTTGGCCTAGCCGAACTCAGCGCGATTTTACTTGTTTCGTATTCATTCATATAGGTTCATGCTCGTAGAATTGAGATATGTCATTTAATTATGGCGTCAAATAAGGGTAAATCCAATAATAACTTTTTCAAATATAAAATTAGTTTATTAAAAGAAAAATAGGCTATTTTGTTGGTTTGGTTTAAAGAGCTCTTTTAAATGTTTGTGAATATGGCTGTAAGTATCTTAATTTTAAGTTCTAGTTTGAAAGGTATTTGTTATATTTATATAACATACAAACTTACCAGCATTACTACAGTCATGAAATACATTAAACCATATGGTATTACATTATTTTTATACCCTCCACCATAAGATGGGGGGTATACTAATTTCGTCATTCTGATTGTAACTACTCGAAATTTTATGTCGATCTAGCCATGTCCGTCCGTCTGTCCGTCCGTCCGTCTGTCTGTCGAAAGCACGCTAACTTCCGAAGTAGTAAAGCTAGCCGCTTGAAATTTTGCACAAATACTTCTTATTAGTGTAGGTCGGTTGGTATTGTAAATCGGCCATGTCGGTCCATGTTTTGATATAGCTGCCATATAAACCGATCTTGAGTCTTGACTTCTTGAGCCTCTAGAGTGCGCAATTCCTATACGATTGGGATGAAATTTTGCACGACGTGTTTTGTTATACTATCCAACAACTGTGCCAAGTATGGTTCAAATCGGTTTATAACCTGATATAGCTCCCATATAAACCGATCTTGGGTCTTGACTTCTTGAGCCTCTAGAGGGCGCAATTCTTACCCAATTTGAATGTATTTTGGCACGTAGTATTTTGTTATGATATCCAACAACTGTGCCAAATATGGTTCAAATCGGTTCATAACCTGATATAGCTGTCATATAAACAGATCTGGGGACTTGACTTTTTGAGCTTCTAGAGGGCTCAATTTCTATCCGATTTGGCTGAAATTTCGCAAGACGTTTTTTATTGTTACTTTCAACAACTATGTCAAATAAAGTACAAGTCGGTTCATAACCTGATTTAGCTGCCATATAAACCGATCTGGGATCTTGACTTCTTGAGCCTCTAGAGGTCGCAATTATTATCCGATTTGCCTGATTTTGTACGACGTATTCTCTCATGACCATTAACATACGTGTTTATTATGGTCTGAATCGGTCTATAGCCCGATACAGCTCCCATATAAATCGATCTCTCTATTTTACTTCTTGAGCCCACAAAGAGCGCAATTCTTATTCGAATTGGCTGACATTTTACACAGGTCTCCAATATAAATATAATTTAATTGTGGTCCAAACCGGACCATATCTTAATATCGCTCTAATAGCAGAGCAAAACTTTTCTTATATCCTTTTTTTTGCCTAAAAGAGATGCCGGAAAAAGAACTCGACAAATGCGATCCATGGTGGAGGGTATATAAGATTCGGCCCGGCCGAACTTAGCACGCTTTTACTAGTTTTTTATCATTTTTCATCAACATATAATAATAATATACAGTTGAGCTTTGATTATCCGGTTCGCTCTGGACTGAGCTTAGCAGGTTTTTCCAAATTGCATTATTTATATATTTTTATGTATGTACCTGGGCTAAATACGGTTCTGAAATTTCTGGATCACTATTGTTTTCATAAATTCCAATAGAACACTGTATGCCTCTATTGCGGAGTTTCTGGGTCCTTCGTGTGATTCTTCGAAATTCCCAATCGCTCGTATTCTTCGCTTTTGTTATAGCATCAGATTCTATAGCACAGGATGTGACATCATTAAGCACGCCCTCTAATTTGAAAAGTCATTCATAGAACATGCAGGCGTTATTACATTGTTTCAGTTATTACAATGTTTTCTCTTTTTTTTATAAAATCGCGTAAAATTTTTTGCCTACATCACATTTTTTTGATTACAAACCAACCGAGATGTGTATTTACTGTGATCTTTAATCAGTTCTAATTGTTCCTGATTTTAAAAACTTTACGTTATCTTCTTTTCTCTTTTTTTGTTGGAGCCATTTTCGAACAAACACCTTAACCTGGGATGTTTCAATTTCAGACTGACAGATTTTACATCAATCATGTGAATGGTACACGGATAATAGAGTTAAGCACGGATAATAGAGGTAAACCACGGTTAATAGAGGTCCAAAACCAAAAGAACAGCATGCCGGTTAAAAGGGGTAACCTGTTAATAGGGGATCAACTGTATAACGTAATAATCCTGCAAAATTATTACAGCTCATCAACATTCAACAATTCCAACTATCAACACTAACCTCTCACTTTATAATTGAAGAATTACAAACGTGTATCTATCGACAACATCTACATCTAGTATGTCAACCTAATTGCAAACACCAAGTTTAAAAAAAAAAACTCATCATATGATCAAACTACAATAATAACGGATCAACTTTTCACTTTTTTGTTTCATTTCGAATTCTTGTTGTAATTGCCATCAGTAAACTTCTTTTCTACTCTATATTGGCATCACTCTTTTTCCCATAATTTTCATATTTCAAGGTTCGAATAACCATTAATAATATATCCACGAGTACTACGCACCGCGAACAGAGAAGAGAACTTTCATTATTTGTTTCTTCTTAACCAGCTTCACACATCTTTTGTAAACTGAATATCAAGCTTATTGGCTGAATGATGCTGGGCAAAAGTTAAACGAGCCAACACAGTGGGATATATGTGTTTCTCGTTAGGGAAAATAAAACAGGTATTTATCATAAGCAAGGTCATTTTCAATTTAATTCAGACTAGACATAGATAAATTGATTGTAGTACAATCCTCAGGATGTAAGCGAGGGGTTTAGTACAGATTTTTCAAAGCCAGCAGTATTTTGCAAATTTATATATGGCTAAATATGGCATAAGAAAAATGTGGTTTTTCATAATTGGCAAAAAAATTAATAAAGCGAGAGTTTTATTGGAAGGTTGTTCTTAAAAAACAGAGACATTCAATCCCTAAATCTCCAGCAATCCATTTTTGGGATGAAAGCTTTTTCTTAGACAATACCATAGACTTTAGATCCTTCATTATGTTATGAATAATGTTAATAAATTGAATACACTAATTGTGGTATTATTATGAGTTTTGTGGAGTTTAACATGTACAAACGTGTAAAGTTCGGCCGGGCCGAATCGTATATACCCTCTACAATGGATCGAATTTTTATACCTACCACCGAAGGATGGGGCTATATTCATTTTGTCATTCCGCTTGCAACACATCGAAATATCCATTTCCGACCCTATAAAGTTTATATATTCCATGTCCGTCCGTCTGGCTGTTGAAATCACGGTACACTCTTTAAAATTAAATTCAATGCTATCAAGTCCCTATTGAAAAACCCTTTATTTACATACATTTAAGATCGTTGTAAAATTCTAAGACGATTAAACGATGTCCGATTATCTCCTGTATTATGGCTGTGGTGATCAATAGGATTCTGAGGTCTTGCGAGAGGGAGAGGGCGAACGACGTTGTCATCATGGTGCTAGGCCGTTTCCTTTCGACTATCATGGACCTCGTTCTTGAAGCTTTGCGGAAGCTGTCCGCATGGGCGAGTGCCAACGGATATGATATAAGCCCCTGAAATACTGAGCTGGTCCTTTTCAAAAAGAAGAGAAAGCTGAGTGTTAAAAGAGACCTGTCCTGGATGGAGCGAAGCTTTGTTTCTAGCCAACTTGGTAAGTTGGAGAGAAACGTCGAACAAAGGGACTGAAAACATTGTACTCCTGACGCAACTTTAGACGGGAATCAGTTGGGGGCTTAGGCCGAGGATGGTGTACTGGATGTTTACGGCGGTCATTGGGTCAATTTTCGATCTTTTGCCTGTGCAACTAAATGTCGGGTGTATGGCAACAACGATCGCCATGAGACTGAGGGAGTCAGGTACATGACGCTCCTCTAATCTAGGCCATTCTTCTGTTTTGCGAAGGGATGGTGAAACCGAGTGGCGCCACTCTATATACGGCTCGACTGATTATACACCAGGGGAGTCTTTCCTTGTGGATGGGTTGAAAGTGGTTATTCCGAAAGGGGGATCTCTGGGTTGGGGCACT
The DNA here is from genome assembly GCF_963082655.1 of Stomoxys calcitrans. Taxonomy (NCBI): domain Eukaryota; kingdom Metazoa; phylum Arthropoda; class Insecta; order Diptera; family Muscidae; genus Stomoxys; species Stomoxys calcitrans. The sequence goes on from NC_081552.1 coordinate 3,482,851, forward strand.
CCGCAATTCCCGGAACCCTTTATATACCCGGGCTTAAAGTGGATGGGGCACTGGAGCAGGAGTCTTCAGTGGCGCTACTCAATATACAGTTAGACAGATTATACACCAGGGAAGTCTTTCCTTGTTGATAGGATGAAAGTCGTTTTCCCGAAAAGGGATCTCTGCGTTGGGGCACTCCGCAATTTTTGGATGGGGAACTGGAGCAGCAGTCTTCAATGAATTGCCTGGAATCTTCTGGGCGGAAGTCTTCGCGATTCTGATGACACTGGAGACGATGTTGTAGCTAGAGCGGCGGCCCGATCAGACTGTCACGATATACGTGATGAGTCGGGCTGCGTGAGGTTAAAACTGGTTAGAAGACGCAAAGAGTTTCTTGGAACGATGGAAAAGCCTGTCAGGATCTGCTGGGTTACTAGCCATCAATATTTGCGACAAGCTGGCCAGGAATGGATCGCTGAATGCCGCAGATTATGCTATGTAATGTAGTGAGACCCCCATTATATGAACTTCTCGGTATCCATCTACGATGACCTTGCGAATAGGCCCTGGGCTGATGCTGTAGGTTATAGGATGAAAAAGGCCCTGTGGCCGAGTATTTCTCGAAACAGGACGTCACACAGTGGGAAAAAATCGATAAAAAACGAATAAAAATATGCCGTGGTAGAGATATCTCTTTGAAATTTGGAATGATTGAAGCATAGGTGATACCGAGACCGTGTGCTCTGGGTTGGCGCCCGCCTTTTGACAGTTGGTCACCTCGGTATTTTGAAAATTTATTGGGGCTGCCCAATCTTCGTTTGAGTTCCGATTTCCTTTTTTTACTGGATTGTGCTCAAAATCCCTACAAAATAGTCCGCTTGAGTTCTACAATATCTCCACTGGTTTCGGGTATATTCGACTTTTGATTATTTTTTTTTTTGCAATTTTGACCGATACCTGATTCGCATTATGCAACGTACGAAGGTATTTGTGGTTCGATTTTAGTGCATGATTTGGATTCGTGACAAAATTTACAACGACTTTGCTGAAAAAGTGTCTACATCTGATTATTCAGTTAAAAGTTATACAGCTTGGAAGTCAAAAAATTTGAAAAAGTATATTTGTTGCATTGTTTTGGCCAAAAAAAAGTATTTTTCTTGTTTAGTCTTTATTGAATTTTTTTTTCTAGACTTTTTCTTCTTTCGTAAAGAGGACATACTGTAGATGCGGTTTAAGTGAAGCTTAAACCAAATTTGTCAACGTAAACGGGTGCAATATACACTTAAAAATAGGCATGAAAAAATTACGCCCCTTATCATTGAGCTTAAGCTTTAAACGGACTACACTCATTGATATGAGAGAAGTATCCTCTGTTCCCCTATGATATTTTCATGGGACATTAAGTAGTAGGTATAAACCAATCTGGCGATTTGGAGTCTTAAGCTCACACCAACCGCACTTATTGTCCGATTTTGCTCTGGGCTTCCCGATATCCAAACCAAACGGTCTATATCGGACCATAATTAAATATAGCTGCCATATCGCCCGATTTTGGGGTCTTATGCCCATAAAAGCAGCATATATTGTCCGAATTCGCTGAAACTTGGAAAAGTGAGTCGCACAAGGGTTTTCGATATCCGAACAGAATATGGTCCATATCGGACTGTAATTAAATACCTCTGCCATATAGACCATTCTTCCCCATTAGGATCTTGAGTCCATAGAAAGCGCAATTTTTTTTTTATCGGATTTTGCTGAAATTTGGAACAGTGAGTTGAATTAGGCCCTTTGATATCCGTGCCCTGTATGGCTGAAATTAGACAATAAATATTTGTATCATATTTGCATATAAATGGGATATCGCCCGACCCCGATATTGGCACAATTTGGAAAACTGATCCCCTGGATATCCTCACCCGATATAGATTGATAAATTTGCTCATGAACATTCCATTAAAGAACTAAGTAAACTTCTGGCATATCAATGAATGCTGGACCTCCTTTCTATAGCCTAGTCCGAGAGGCGAGCTGCTGTGCGACACCTCTTTGGGAAGAAGTTTTTACATAGCATAGTACCTCACAAATGCTGGCAGCATTCTCATGCGTTCAGCTTCAATTGCGGACATGTTATCCTCTGAATTGCGGTCATGCTATCCTCTGAGTTACAGTGGCCTCCGACAACATTCGATAAGATTTTCTGAATACCAAATTGGTATAGGTCCCTGTAGAGATAGTTCCCTCGAATTTATATCCTGTAACCAATTCACCTGCAATTGCCCATAACATATTTTTCGAAGTTGTTTAAATGTCCATGGGATCTTTAGATATTTGAGGCCTTTGTTGCCTGATTTTTTCAAGCCTTACCCACAGTGCATTTTACTTAACCACTACCAGCTGTAAAGAGTGACTGGCAGACGGACACACTTTTCAAGACATCATTCCAGCTTTGCATCCTGTGTTCAAACGAACAGTGCTATGGGAGGCCAACATTTCAACCAAATTGTCAAGAAACATACACGGACACGAATGTGGACAAGGCCAAATTACAAAAAATGTTTACATCTGAGAAAATACACAGAGAAAAAATTTTGTCAAAGATTAAAGAAAAATTTATAATATATTCTTATTTGGGATCAAATGGAGGGATGTTGGAACGCCCTACACGTTTTCCCAGGATTATAGAACCTTAAACAAAAAATTGAATAAATTCATAAAAATTTTATTTGTTTTTCTTGGAGATGCTTTTCTATGTATCCCACAAATGTATGCCGGCCTACAGCCTAGCCTCTGCCCACTGACTGACCAGGCTGGCTTACACTAGGAGCCTTTCGATGTATGAACTCCACTCACACACACACACACGCACACACACTATCACTTGCAGTTGTTTCATAACAAGCATCAATAAAAAATTATAACTACACGTAAAGCTCATTATCGTGCTGCAGTCTCAAAGGCTGCTAGCTTATACTGTGTGTTTTGTTTGCCCATAATTCAGCCAAAACCCGACTCTTATTTATGGGGTAACCAGCCAGCCAACCAGCTAGCCAAGACCAAACAGCGAATACTGCTCTAGGAAGGATAAGCGAAACCACGAGGTAAAAGGGAATGGTGCAAACGGACAATGGAGGATCTCAGGCAATCAAAAGGCCTAAAGCTTTTGTGCAACCAAAAGGGGGATGCAAAGGAGCCGCTGCAGCGCTTATAATGTTCTATAATAAATGTGCTATAATTGCATTTCAACCCGGCTAGCAGACAACCAGCAAGGCCAGGGGCTGCCCTATTGCAGGGCAGGCGGCAAATTTGCAGTGGGCCTCTCCCCATCGTCGCCAGTCGCAAACGTCCTTCAGGTTTAACCACATTCCTTGATGAAAACATAATAAGAAGTTAAATGAAAAATTGTTGGCCGCATGACAAATGAGTATAATTTTATGTAAACTGGCTCAAGCTTTGACATGATATGATATTCGCTGTCGATGCAATACGATGCGTTGTGCTCCACAGAGCTACAGCTAAGGAGTCCGTCCTCTTTGAGACCTCAAATGCCAAAGGCGTTGGCGGTGCTGTTGGCTGTATATCGCGCCAAAGTCGCCGAGGCAATTATTGTTAAACGCTTTATGGCTTTTTATATGCCATAAACAATTTTCTGTTTGCATTTTTGTTTTTTTTTTTTTTGTGTGCAGAGTCTTGATCGGGCCACCACCATTGCCACTGTTTAGACAGCAAAGTGGCCAAAAATCATATTTGGCAAATTTTCGCCTCCAAAACCAAAACAACTACAAAAATTGCATGAAGGTACGTGGCTGCTTGCCTGCCGTCCGCGCTTATTTACCACCGACTCTGCAGCTGTTAACAAAAGTGAAAGTTTCCCACTCGTAATGTTTGAAAGGCTCGTTGACGTTGTGGTCGCTGATGGTTTTTGCTTGAAAACAAGAAGCAAAAAAATCATCCCCCTGAAGGGATTGATATATAATTTTCACAATACATTACTAAAATAATTAGCCACGAGGGAGCACGTTTCATTTGTTTTTATTTCCATATAGTGGCCAGCCATTAAGCCCTCAATTTTTCCAGTTTAAAATGCCATGCAACGCACAACGGTACAGTGCTCCTGCATTTTTCATGGAACACACTGGCGCACTCTCATACGGGAGGGTTGAGATTTTTAAAAACAAAAAAATTTGGGTGAGAGTATATTTGCACTTCCATAAAACTGACATTGAATTGTTTGGATTTTTTCACACAGAGTTTCTTAGGAACAGTAGCCCAAAAAAGTGAAAAGAAACACCAAGTAAGGTCAATCGCAGAGGTTACACCCCTTCACACCCAGAAGGCAGCAGGAGCTAATGGCAAAAATGCAAGTCCTTGCTGAGCAATTGCATAGGGGTTGGTGGTTGGTTGGCAATATGTGCCTACATTATTTTGCTTACCACTGTCCCCAGTTTCACAGAGCCTCAATTCTTCCTGGATTTCCGCCAGGCATCTTGCACAAAAACAGGAAATGGAAAAGTACTCTTTTGTTTCTCCTGCTTCTTGGGCAACTACTGTCGTCAGCCACGCCCGGATAATTAGGCGCAACGAATTCTCATTAAACGCATACGTTGGCGATTCGGTTCATATGGCTGCTGGCCCTATACCCATGGTGCATCCATTACAGCCGTTTACAGTCGCTTATCGTGTGAGGATGGGCATAGCATGAAATTGTCTGATGTGTCTTTCCTTTTTGTTGTTGCTGTTGTAGCATATTGTTTGAAGCAGATTTAATATTTGTAAAATATTGTTGTCAAAATATTTTCTATTATCCCCGATTTGCTGTGACTTGACTGAGCGAGACTTCCGCCAGTCCCAAATTATATTCGGTGGAACCAATGGCAAGCTGCCATTAATTAATTGGAGTATAATTTAATGGTCATGGCAATCGGAAATGGAACATTTTGCAAGGATTTATGGCTGCAGGGCAACTACTCGATGGCAACCTATTGCATTTTATGTTTGGGAAAGTAGCATTTGGAACATAAGAAAGATAAACGATTTGGGGGTTTAACGTGGGGGTTATGTTATATTGTAAGACCCCTTTTTCATATTATTCTCTTATAATTGAAGTAAGCCTAATTAGCCATTATGGGGAAATCAACGGAATTAGGACATAAGACTGACGATAATTGGCTTCCGTTATTCAGGAGATTATTCAATAAACGATTTCAAATTAACTGTGAAGAAATAGGTAAGACAAGAAACGAATTTTGGGGAACATTGTTACACTGTAGAATAACGCTAAGGAAAAAAGTAACTAAGTCACTAAGGCCACCAACACATGGGTTCAAATTCCCGCGTGAACAACAGACAATTTTTCCGCAAAGGTTTCCCCTAACTAATGCTGACTACATTTGTGAGGTATTCTGCCATGCTAAAACTTATCTACCAGCCATCAGCGTCTCCAGCCCATTTGTCTGGGGGGAGGGGGTCTAAAATCCTTGGAGAAACATAAAAATGAGCACATTTTGTCGCTTTTTCTACCAACTGGTGTCACTATGTGGCACGCCATTCAGACTCCGCACAAAAAACGTGTAAAAAAGCAAAGGGGGCACGTGAATGAAACCAAGGAAAACTTATTTCAAATTAATAATACGTTAACGGGACCTTAAACTTTAATATTTGTATAACCTGCACCATAGGATGGGGGTATTTTGGCCGGTATCTCACGACTAAATGCTTCAATGTTATCTTCCAAAGCGTCAATTGAAGCGGGCTTGAGCTTTAACATAGCCCCACCAAAGAAAATCTAAAAGCGTTAAATCGCACAATCTAGGCGGCCCCAATATAAAATAAAATGTTCAGCGAAATCGCCTCACAATAAGTCCATTGTTGTGCGTGCTGTGTGCCATGTGGCACCGTCTTGTTGAAACCACATGTCATGCAAGTCAGATCTTGCATTTTGGGCAAAAAATGTTTGATATCATCTCACGATATCGCTCACCATTTACAGTTACGTTACGATTCGCATCATCTTTGAAGAAGTACGGTCCAATGATGCCACCAGCTCATAAACCGCACCAAACTGTGAATTTTTCTGGATACATTGGTAGCTCTTGCAATGCTTCTGGCTAATCTTCACTCCAAAATCGACAATGCTGCTTATTTAGGTACCCATTGAGCCAAAAATGAGATTCCTCCATAAAATGGAAGAAGATCTCGATAAAATTACTGAACAGAGCACGCATTTTTATAATAAAATTCAATAATTTGCAAGCGTTATTCGTTGGTTAGACGATTCATGGGTAAATTATAGACCAAACTGAAGATGTTTGACAGTGAACAAACATAAAACTACTCAATGTTAAAAATTTCAACCAAGTCGGTTAAAAAATAAAGTTTTTATGGCCTTTATTTGGAGATCGGTCTATATGGCAGCTATTCCTGAATATAGTCCGATCTGAACCATATTTGGATCAGATATCAGGAGGCTTAAGATAAAACTCTGTTTCAAATTTCGCTGAAATCGGGTAATAAATAAAGCTTCAGACCCTTTATCGGCAGATGTATATATGGCAGCTATATATAAATATCGTCCGATTTGAACCATATTTGGGTCCTATGTTAGGAGGCGTAAAACTACTCAATGTTTCAAATTTCAGCGAAATCGGTTAAAAAATAAAGTTTTTATGGGCTTTAGACCCTTAATTGACAGATCGATATATATGGCAGCTATATATAAATATAGTCCGATATATACCATATTTAGCTCAGATGTCGGGAGGCCTAAAACTACTCACTGTTTCAGCGAAATCGGATAAAAAATAAATCATTTATGGGCATTAGACCCTATATCGGAAAATAGGTTTATATAGCAGCTATATCCAAATATGGTCGGATTTAGCCCGTTCAAGAACTTAACCAGCGTGGATCAAAAAGAAGTGTCTATGCCAAATTTCAGTTCAATATCTCAATTTTTGAAGCCTGTAGAGTGATTACAACAGACACGGACATCGTTAAATCGTCTCAGAATTTTACGACGTTTTTGGGGGTGGAGGACCCCCGACACTTAGGGTTACATTTAAATGCCACATTCGTACTCTACTCTTTAATACCTTTCATTTGATACCCATATTTCCCAAAGCGGTGAAAGTGTCCTCTTGGGGCTTTTTGGGGGGTAGGGGACCCCCCAAGAAAATTAAGAGTGTAATTTGTAATCCAAATTCGTACCCTACTCATAAATACCTTCCATTTGATACTCATATTGTCCCAAACGCTACAAATGTCCGTTCGGGTGGGTTTTGGGATGGGTCGTCCCCCCAGGTTATTTGACCCCAAGATTTTATACCGATTTTGTGTTTTTGGTCTACCATAAGGTGGCATACAAAATTTTGCTTAAATCGGTGCACCCGTCTCCCAGATCAGGCGTTTTTGAAAATTGTGGTAAGGGGGAAAGTCCGCCCACCCTTCGGATATAAAAAAATGTAGTACCATATTTTCACCGGGGGCTCAAACTCTACCATCTATGAAAACTTCATGAATCATCGGTTCAGCCGTTTTTGAGTCTATACGGAAGAGACAAACAAACAAAGCGCAACAATTTCATCATTATAGATAATGAAATTGTAGATAGATAAGCTGAACCCGGCCCGATCCGCTGCGCCTTCTTTTACTTTATATGGAGCAAAATCTTCCTCTGAATATTTATTTTCGATAATCAAAGATCTTTTTGTGAAAAACCATGCTACGGGAATATTAAATGGCTTAAATAACAGTTTTACAATACAAGTGATATTTATTAGTCTACAAATTTAAGTTTGGATGTAAGGTGTACTCCATCCTTAAAATACTTTATTTCAGCCCGAAATTCTCATAATATCTGGTTTAGGGGTGTTTACGGGGGTGAGGTGTTCCCCCAGACACTTGGCCCTGAAAATATATCAGCAACGTGCTCTGTTCTCATATATCTACCTATCATTTATTTGAACCCCATATTGCCATTGGCCGCAAAATACCATTCATTTAAACCCCTTATTGCAAAAGCCAGGTTTGGTTTGGGGTATGGGCTCTAAAAACTATGAGTATCGAGTTCCACTGTCTTGAAGACCCAAATTGTCTTAGTGATCAAATACGTCCTATTTGGGGGTTGTTATGGTGGAGGGACGTCCCCCTAGACAGTTGGTCCCGAATGTTGATACACTTGGTCCGACAATTGGATATCAGATTCGTTTCCTAATCTTAAATGCCTTTCATTTGATTCCATATTGCCGTTGTCAGTAAATAAGACCTGTTTGGGGGAGGGGTGGACCCCCAGAAACTTTGACCCTTATTTGGATATTAGATTTGTATTTCACACTCAAATACCGTTAATTTAAGTCCTATATTGCCATGGTCGGTATATATGTCCGATTTTGGGGTGTTTTGGGGGTTGGGGTGGTCCCTCAAACACTTGGTCCGGCAACTGGATGTCAGGTTTGTGGGTTACTGTAAGAGAGCACCCACATTTCACTTAAATCGCACCACCTATCTCCGTGATCTAGCGTTTCTCAAAATTAGGGTAAGGGGGAGGGTTCGTCCCCCCTTCAGATATCAAAAAATGTAGTACCCTATTTTCACCACGGGATCATTATGCGCCATCTGTGAATGTTTCGGGGAAATTGGTTCAACCTCTTCTGAGTCTATAGGGAACATCCAAACAAACAAACACAAATTGATTTTTATATATAAGAAGAAGAAGTTAATAGATTCAATTTGTGTTTGTTTGTTCCGTATAGACTCAAAAACGGCTGAACCGATTACCTTTAAATTTTTCCAGATTGTGTAGGTTGGTCTGGTAGGAAACGTAGGCTATATAATTTTTTGATATCGGGAGGGGAGTACTACTCAAAAATAAAAGTGGATCGATCGGGACAATAAAATTTGGGTCCAAGTCCTGAGGGGCCGACCCAGCCCCAAAATCCCTTAAAATAGGTTTATTTGACGATCATGACAATCTAGGACTCAAATGAAAGGTATTCGGGAATATATTACGAATATGGTCAGTAAGTAGGAATAGGCTATTTAATTTAAGGACAATATGGGTATCAAATGAAAAGTATGCGGGAGTAGATAACGATTCTGCCATATAAATTCATGTTGAATCATAGGGGTTCACCCCACCGCCACAAGAACGCCCAAAATGGGCACATAAGCCAATCACGGATATATGGGACTCGGTTTGTTTGATCCTTATAGACTGAAATGATTTTCTAGAAATTTTCGCATATTGTGTAGGTTGGTCTGGAAGGAAACATAAGCTGCATAATTATTCGTAATCGGAAGGGGACGGACCCTTCCCCTTGTGCCAAAAACACAACCCAAAATCAAAAGTGGACTGATCAGGACAATATAAGTATCAAATAAAAGGTATTGGAGAGTAGAATATGAATATGGTACTAAAATTTGGGACCAGAAATTCAATCGGTTCACAAATAGCCCCACAATTTCAAAAGTTTCAAAAAGTTTCATTTAAAAAATATTCAAAAAAAAAATTGTTGTGAGTCCAATAACTCAAAAACCATTAGAGATAATCCAGACATTGGAGCATATTTTTTAAGGTTATACGAGCTCTATCAACATCTCAACATTGAGCACGTTGAGTTTCGTCTACACATCTCTATCCGTTCAAAAGTTCTAAAATTATTTTCAAGATTTTTCGAGTAGGCAACAATGTGCTCTCTATTCTTTTCATTCTAATTCATGAAAATTAATAATTTTCTTTAACAAAAATTATTTTTGTTTTCCTTTCCGTTTGAAGTAGAAGAAAATATTGTTGCAATGAACTCAACAAATTATGCAATTATTTCTAAAAACTTCTTCAACGACAACCCACATCTTTCTCATCCAAGGCACTTACATTTAAGTCCTCCACATGCTTTAAGTTATAAAGAAATTCTGGGGGGAATAATTTTACCACTTAATTCGACATTAAAAAAAAAAAACTTGGCCATGATTTCATATGAAATTTTAAAGTTTAGCTTAACATTTGCATGCAAAACCATTTTCAAAGACTTCATCTGCCCACGAAAATGACCTGACAAAATATTTAAAAACACATTTGAAAGATACTTTTTTGTCTGACTGTCTGTTGCTCACATCTTGACATCCGTTCGTTGTTAGATCCCTTGTTTTTTTTTTCTAAAAGAATGGTAGGTGTAATTGATATTCTGGCGAGGGTTTTGCTTTTGAATTGCCAACAATTAAAGTGAGTTGAATTGGATTACGTTTGCTTTTGTTTTTTTTCTCTCTGTTTTGGCTTTGGGAACTCATCATCTTCATTTCATTGGATTTCTAACAACTGACGGATGTTTCACTGATGGTCTGTGAAGCAACTTCTTGCCTTGATGCCATAAGTGCACGTCCTGAGTTTCTTATAAAACAAAACAAAAAAACGAAATGAAATGAAATGAAACAACTGCAGAAGTTTCTTTGGTTCATCCCATGCTCAATGCGGCATTAATCCTTTGAGACATGGATTCATCCGGTCGCCATTTCGAGAGAAAGAAAAAGGATTCTGGAATTTGCATGTGCTCTTTAAAGATTAAAAATAAAAAACAAAATCGTGGTGTATATTTCACTTGCAGGATATGTAATGATCGCTTAGAGCAGACATTTTTCGTTCCTTCAACATAGCTTCTCTATTTTGATTTGGATAATGCAATTTCCGGTCTTGGGTTTGTAGACAAAAGCTATTTGCCTGGAAATGGTAACGCCTTAAAGTGTTTTGAATTTAATTTTAAAATCCTAAAAAAAGGGATCCTTGAGCTAAGCACCCTTAAGTTGTTGACAAGAATTTCTTGCCTAGATTAATAGATTTGCTGGGATTGATAAAAAAAAACTAATCTTTAGTGATTTGAAGTTGCCAATGCACAAAACTTTTCACCTTTTACGGAACCCATTTGGATTTGCACTGTATTTTTCATTGCTACATCTTTTTTGCGCTCCTAACATTCGATCGCGACTAAGTGGCAAAGTCAAAGTCAATCTAGCGTAACACAAATCGAGCAAAGTATAATCGCCTTACCGCCAATGGTCGGGTGTAGTAACTGAATGACTTCCATCACCCCAAACAAAACGAAAATGCTCCAAAAGCAAAAACCCCTGCACAGAAATGGCAACAGACTTCGAAGCAACAAAAAAACAGGAACTGCAAAAAAATGTTGCAAAAAAAGCACACACCTCGACTCCTGACACTGTTGAGATCTTGGGCGTCGATGCGGCCAAGCCATTCATGGCTGTGATGGGTTCGAGGTTCGAATGCCACAATTTACGTAACAATTCGTTGAGTTTTTTCTTTGCTGCATAACCATACAAATGAATAGTTTTTTATTTTTCTTATTGCTGTTGCTATTGCCTTGCAACAATAGCACTGAGATTTATAACCAGGCCCTTACAAAAACTGTGGTGTGGTTTCAAGTGGGGTAAAAAGAGGAAGACCTAACTCTTTTCAAGGTTAATCCACGCTTCTTAGTATCAAATGTTGGGATATATCGATGAATATTAAGATATAATCCTTGCGATTGCAGTTTTTTGGGCCCTAATTTTTGAAAAATTTCTATGTCATGAGCAAACTGATATGCCGGCAGGCATATCTTTAATAATATGTCTTCTTCAATAGTGATTTAATAGTCAATGCCCCTTTGTACTTTCAGAAACGTTTCACTCGGTTTTTATGAGGATGTATAAGTTTCCCAGGACGAATGTCTTCATACACATCTTCTGGACATTCTTTGAAAATCTCAACCAAACGTAGGTGAATCTAAAAATGTTATTGCAAATTTTTTCCCACCGAATTACACTTCTTTAAAACCACGAACCATATACGACACGGATGTCAAAAAGCCTAACACTAGTCATTGTATCAAATTTCAGTGAAATCGGATTATAAATGCGCCTTTTATGGGGCCAAGACTTTAAATCGAGATATCGGTCTACATGGCAGTTATATTCAAATCTGGACCGGTGTGAGCCAAGTTGCAGAAAAATGTCGAAAAGCCTAATACAAAGCACTGTCCCAAATTTCGGACAATAAATGCGCCTTTTATAGGCTGAAAATCTTAAATCGAGAGATCGGTCTATATGGCAGCTATATTCAAATCTGGACTGATCTGGGCCAAATTGAAGAAAAAAACTAAAGCGTTTTTATACCCACCACCGACGGATGGGGGTATATTCATTTTGTCATTCCGTTTGCAACACATCGAAATATCCATTTCCGACCCTATAAAGTATTCTTGATCAGTGTAAAAATCTAAGACGATCTAGACATGTCCGTCCTTCTGTCCGTCTGCCTGTTGAAATCACGCTACAGTCTTCAAAAATAGAGATATTGAGCTGAAACTTTGCACAGAATATTTTTATGTCCATACGCAGGTTAAGTTCGAAGATGGGCTATATCGGACCATATCATGATATAGCCCCCATAAAGACCGATCCGCCGATTTAGGGTCTTAGGCCAATAAAAGCCACATTTATTATCCAATTTTACTGAAATTTGGGACAGTGAGTTGTGTTAGGCCCTTCGACATCCTCCATTAATATGGCTAAAATCGGTCCAGATTTGGATATAGCTGCCATATAGACCGATCCTGAAATGTAGGGTCTTAGGCCAATAAAAGCCACATTTATTATCCAATTTTGCTGAAATTTGGGACAGTGAGTTGTGTTAGGCCCTTCGACATCCTCCATTAATTTGGCAAAAATCGGTCCAGATTTGGATATAGCTGCCATATAGACCGATCCTCAAATTTAGGGTCTTAGGCCCATAAAAGCCACATTTATTATCCGATTTTGCTGAAATTTGGGACAGTGAGTTAAGTTAAGCCCCTTGACATACTTCTGCGTAATCGCACAGATCGGTCCAGATTTGGATATAGCTGCCATATGGACCGATCTCTCGGTTTTAGGTTTTGGGGCCATAAAAAGCGCATTTATTGTCCGATTTTGTCGAAATTTCGAACAAAGAGTTAAGTTAAGCCCCTCCACATATTTCTGCTATGGGACATAAGGTATGAGTTTTACACCGGATTTTGACGAAAGATGGGTTACATATATACCCGAGGTGGTGGGTATCCAAAGTTCGGCCCGGCCGAACTTAACGCCTTTTTACTTGTTTCAGATGAATCTGATGATGATATTTCAGACGAATTTGATGATGATATTTCACCCAAAACCATGTTTAAAGGAGGCTATCTATACAGGCTTTCTTTAAATTTTATTTAATTATTTTCTATTAAAAATTATAATAAATTTTAAAACCAGTAAGGAAAGGCAAAAGTCGGTCGGAGCCGACTTTATAATACCCTACACCACCGAGTCTGCGTACCACTTTTAATGCATGGAACCTATTTGGAATGTAGTCAGATTTTAATTGTTCATACCTATCATATATTGAATTGAACCTTGTAGGATCTTCTTGCGATAGGAACTGAATTGTGGCTACTAGAGCCTTAAAGTCAATATCATATGAGATGTATGTATGGAAGCTACATATATCATTTGTAAATATCGGACTAAAATTGTAGCTTCTACAGTCGTAATAGGCCATATCGGTGTATCTGAAGCAATTTTTATGGAATTTTGCACACATATTGGAACGTTAAGTAAAACATCTCATGCAAAATTTTGTAAAGATAGGACCAAAATTGTGGCTTCTATGGCCTTCAAAGGCCATATCGGATGGAAGATATATGTGGGAGCTATATCTAAATCTGAACCAATTTCAATGAAATTGGAACGTACTGGAACGTCAAGTGCAAACAACATCTCATGCAAAATTTTGTAAAGATAGGACCAAAATTGTGGCTTCTATGGCCTTCAAAGGCCATATCGGATGGAAGATATATGTGGGAGCTATATCTAAATCTGAACCGATTTTTTCAAAACCAATAGCTTTCGTCCTTGTAACAAAAAACTGACTTGTGCAAAATCAGACAGACAGAAGGACATACCTAAATCGAATCAGGAAGAGATTCTAAACCGATTGGTATACCACAGTGGTGGTGTAGAGTTTAAAAATATTACAGTTTACTATTTTTGCATAAAATTCTAAGCCAATATGTAATTTTTATGTTATTTGCTATGTTCGGCCGGGCCGAATTTTGCAAACCCACCACCACCAAGGATTCTGCTAAAAATGTATACAAACTAAATTTAGTTGAAGGGCATTCTACCTACCAAACATCTGTCAAACCAGCAAAAATGAAAGCTTATAGAACAGGGATGGTCGAGAGACCGGTTTACATGGAAGCTATTATAGGTTATAGACTGATTTGGATCGTATTTGGCTCAGTTGTTGGAAGTCATTACATAACACCGCATGCAAAACTTCAGCCAAATCGGACAAAAATTGCAGTTTGTTTGCCGCTGTTCCTTAGTGGAATGTTCATGGGAAAAATTTGGAATATATTTTGCAGACTCAAGAAGTCCAATCGGGAGATCGGTTTATATGGGAGGTATATCAGGTTATACACCGATTTGAACCGAACTTAACACAGATGTTGGAAGTCATAACACAACAATTTGTGCAAATTTCAGTCAAATCGGGAGATCAGTTTATATAGGTGCTCAGGTTATACACCGATTTGAACAGTACTTAACACAGTTCTTGAAAGTCATAACAGAACACTATGGGCAAAATTTCAGCCAAATCGGATAAAACTTGCGGCTACCAGGAGCTTAATAAGTCAAATCGGGATATCGGTTTATATGGGAGGTATATCAGGTTATAGTCCAATTTGAACCGTACTTAACACAGATGTCGGAAGTCATAACAGAACACTTTGTGCAAATTTCAATCAAATCGGGTGATCGGTTTATATAGGAGCTATATCAGGGTATACACCGATTTGAACCGTACTTAACACAATTGTTGAAAGTCATAACATAACACTATGTGCAAAATTTCAGCCAAATCGGATAAAACTTGCGGCTACCAGGAGCTTAATAAGTCAAATCGGGAGATCGGTTTATATGGGAGGTATATCAGGCTATAGTCCAATTTGAACCGTACTCAACACAGTTGTTGAAAGTCATAACAGAACACTGTGTGCCAATTTCAGTCAATTCGGATGAAAAATTGCGGTTTCAAGGGGCTCAAGAAATCAAATCGGGAGATTGGTTTATACGGGAGCTATATCTACATGTGAACCGATATGGCCTATTTGGAATCCCCAATGACCTAAATCAATATTAAGTGTCTGTTTAAAATTTAAAGCGGCTAGCTTTACGCGTTCGACCGTTATCGTGAACGTCGAGACGATCTAGAATATATCTACTTTATGGGGTCTTAGACGAATAAAGGAATGACTAGATTAGTATACCCTCATCCTATGGTGGTGGGTATAAACATGGAAAATCAATGGGTGTGGACTCACTTTTGATGCTCGTAGTATATGCTTTATGGGTTTGCTACAAATGGTGTGACAAACTTTGGGTAAACTTTATCCCCTCTATTTTATTCTACTTTCCTGCATATAGGGGTTTACCGACGCCCCTGTTTCAAATGCAGTCAGCGTATAACACAAAACAGGCATTGCTGGCGAAATACTTAAAGTATAATTATTGCTTCCTTTGGAAATAAATCGCCAACTTTTCAAGTTCAACTCTGGTCGTTGTTGCGGTCGACGGTTAGTCGGTGTTGATATTTTCTGTCTGCTGACCATTTCGTTCATGGGGCTCATTTTGGGACATCATCTGCACTATCAGCAGCAGCAGCAGCACCACCACCACCACCACCACCAGCAGTACCACCATCGACGTGCAAAAATAGAGGAGGGGACAGAGCGTTGGAAACGATCTGCTATTCACTTTTATGCTTAGCTTTGTGGCTGTTTGATGGCTGATTCATGCGATTCTGATTCTTTCGTACTCAAAATTGTTGTGGTCTATACGTCTGGACTTTTGAGTTCTTTGCTTTGGTTTGGTTTGGTTGTCGTGTCGGCTTGGCTTGGGGTCTGTCTGCTCTTTTCTGTGGCAATTGCCAACGCTAAGCAATTGTTGTAGTTGCTCTTTATTGCATTTTATTTCATTTGCTTTTGCAATTTTACAATTTCAAAAGTTGTTAATGTGATTTTTGTATTTTTGTTGTAGCAACATGGCATTGTTTAGCACCACCAGCCAACCAACAAGAGTCAAAGTCACCAAGGCAACCTTTTTTTTTCTTTTGGTTTCAGAGGTCTGGTTCATGAAACTATTTCAGACCGCCAATGTTGCTCCCCATGTCTGTGGAAGTGAGTGTGGCAGCAGGGCAGGGAAGGGAAGCAACCAATTGTACGGCCCAGGTCGTACAGTTTACGTAGCCCAGCAATGGGTTAGGTTGTTAACTGCTGTTGCTATTATTTCACAGCAGCATCATTTTCGCCTTACACCAAAAAAGGAAAATCAAGACCATCAGCTAG
Source organism: Stomoxys calcitrans (assembly GCF_963082655.1). Taxonomy (NCBI): domain Eukaryota; kingdom Metazoa; phylum Arthropoda; class Insecta; order Diptera; family Muscidae; genus Stomoxys; species Stomoxys calcitrans. The sequence continues at coordinate 3,499,239 of NC_081552.1, forward strand.
AGCAAGGAGGCAATGAATGGCCTTACCTCACCCCCAGTAATCTTGAGTTGCCGCTGATCGTTGGCTACATTTGAAAAGCGATCATTAAGTTTTCAACACCATATCCTGCGTGTAAGCTTACATTTACCCTAATCGAGGGATAATGGCCAAGGAACTTAGGACCAATACAACAATCCAACAACAAGTGAGGGAGCATGTGCTCTCATACACCCATGGAATGCATGTGTAGATCCCCACTTAAGTTTCCTTTACTTTCCGCTTTTCTTTATAGCTGACTTAGGTTTGCGTCAGAGTTGGCCAGTTCGATAGTGGCATCAATATTGAACTTCTGACATTAGCGTTCGTTTGAGACAAAACAGCAACTGAGATTACTGCAGCCTGCATGCTCTTAAACAGAAGGTGCGAAAGTGTACGAATTCGAACATTTCTAAAATGCCCCAACGACTACCATGGCATATACATTTGCTACGCTGGCATTGACACTGCCACTTAAGAGCAACATAAGAGTGGGTAGAGGGCCAGAAACAGTCGAAAAGTGTTTTTTGATGTAACAATACATCGACATTAGCCAAGCCAACTCGCAGCAATAAAATTTGCAAATTTTGCCGCAAACAATAAAATTTTTCGATAAATTCATATCGACAAATTTAAAATCAAATTTAAAAACAAAATTTGTCAATAAATATTAGCTTTCGACAAAAAAAAAATCTCGGTAAAAGCTATATTTCGATTTCTATAACCACCATCATAGAATGGGGGTATACTTATTTCGTTATTCCGTTTGTAACACATCGAAATATTGTTCTGAGATCGAACAAAGTTTACATATTCTTGATCGTCTTGATATTCTAAGTCGATTTAGCCCTGTTCGTCCGTATGTCGAAAGCACGCTAACTTTCGAAGGAGTAAAGCTAGGAGCTTGACATTTCGCAAAAATACGTTTTATAAGTGTAGGTCGTTTGGGATTGTTAGTGAGCTATATAAACCGCAATTCTTATCCGATTTCGCTGGAACTTTCTATGAGGTGTTTTATTATGACACCCAACAACGGTTCAAAACTTGATACAGCCGCAATATGAACCGATCTCGGATCTTGACTTCTTGAGATTTGGCTGAAATTTTGTATAGCGTGTTTTATTACAACAACTATGCCAAGTATGGTCCAAATCGGTTCAAAACCTGAAAAAGTATCCATATAAACCCATTTCAGATCCTGACATCTTGAGCCAGACTTCTTGAGCTAGAGAACGAAACTTTTATCCGATTTGGCTGAAATTTTGCCTGAAGTGTTTTGTTGCAGCTTTCAACAGCTGTGCCAAGTGAGGTCTAAGTCGGTTCATAACTTGATATAGCATCCATATAAACTGATCTCCGATCTTGGCTTCTTAAGCCACTAGAGGGCGCAATAATTACCCGATTAGGCTGAAATTTTGCATGAAATATTTTGTTATGGCAACTGGGCCCAGTATGGTCTAAATCGGTTCATAATCTGATATAGATCCCATATAAACCGATCTCCCGATTACACATCTTGAGCCACTACAGGGTGCAATTATTATCCGATTTGGCTGAAATTCCACAATGACTTACACTTTGGTCTTCAACAGCCAAACTTTGTATGGCCCCAATCGGTTCATAACTTGGTATAGCTCCAATGGCATAGCAATTCTTACCCATTATCCTCTGTTTGCCTATAAAGAGATATCAGTGATAAATGCGATCCATAGTGGAGGGCATATAAGATTCGGCACGGCCGAACTTGCACGCTTTTATTTGAAATTTGTTTATTTTTTGGTCTCAGTCCAAATATCCAAAGGCTGTTTTTGGCGGGGGCTTAAGACACCAAACCAGTTGAAAGGTTTATATGAGAGCTAAATTTGCACATTTTGCCCATGAACATTCCACTAAGGAGCATGGGGCAAACTTCTTATATATCAATGAGTGCAGCCCGATTCAAGTCTAAACTCAATGATAACTGGCCTGCTTTTTATTACAGAGTCCGAACGGAGTGCCGCAGTGCAACACCTCTTTGGACAGAAATTTTTAGATGGCATATTACCACCGCTAATAGTTTCCATCAGTTTGGTCTGATGGTTTCGCCAGGATTCGAACTCAGGCGTTCAGCGTCATGGGCTGGCAAAAACTCACCGTTTTCATAACACCTACATAGTACAATGTATATCGTATTTTGTTTGAACATCGGAGGGCCTTTTGCAACTCACTGTTCCAGATTTCAGCGAAATCGAGCAATAAATGCGGCTTTATTAGACTCAAAACTCTAAATCGGTCTATACGACAGCTTTATCTAAATATGATCCGATATTAACCATATTTGGTTCAAAACTTCAACAAAATCGGGAAATGGATGCCGCTTTAAAAGATTTGGTGTAATTAATCGGCAGATCGGCCTACATGGCAGTGATATTTAAATATGCTCTGGTCCGGTCCATAATCGGTTCAGATGTCGGGAGGCTGTTATGGGCTTAAGACCCTAAATCAGTAGTTCGATCTATATGTGATAAGATTTGCAGGTACAAAATTCTTGACCAAATTTTGACTTATTTGTAAAAAAAAAAAAATATCTAAACAATTTTCTTTCTGGAAAATGATTTTTATTTCGATACTTTGAGTTGAGGGCTTATCGACAAAATAAACCTACAACGGTTAAACCTCGCCGTTTGGATTGCTACTTTCCCTTTCTGTATTGCATTTGAGTTTGGGTTGCCCAACCCGACTTAATGTACCTAGCATAGATTTAAATGAAAAAAGGTTTACGCTCATCGATCCATTCAATCCATTTGTACTTACGAGGTACCGAGGTAATAGTTTGATTTCTTTTTTGAGTGTCGACATGCCACAGACACTTCTTGTATGGGCTTTTGTTTTTTTTTTTACATTTCATTTCCATTTGTAAAGAGCAAACAAAAAAGGTCATTTGAATGGCACTTTGGAGATGAAAGAGTAGAAACTTCGATGCCTCCTCACTAACCTCCCCTCTACACCACAGCTCTATCTGCTACTCTATGATAATACATTTTTACGTTTCATTGCATATTAGTACAGAGATGACTTTGGAATTTTATAATTAAACTTAAGGAAATGAACTTCAAAAGATTGCTGCTGTTGGTGGGACCTCTGCTTTTTCTCTCCGAGCTGCTGAAATTGTTCCTGACACGTTGGCACTGTTGCTGTTGTTCGCAAAGTTCAATAAAAGTTACAATGTAAACTCCAAATTGCAAGAAGAGACACATTCGGCAAACAATGGCAGAGTTTCAGTTTAAAGGTTTAAGTTTTTCATTGTGGTGCTGGCACGCACCAGACGAGAGCATTAGTCGGAAGACCGAAAGAACGACCGATGGCCAGCAGTTGGCCCTGTGGAGAACGGATGGAGGAAATCGTATCGTTTCTTTAATTTTCTACTCTCCAATGTCAAAGTTTCCAGACAGCCCTTCCTTTGGCATTCTGCATGAGTGGATTTCGTCGTCCGTTCGTTCGTTTGTTTGTTCCTATGGTCATTTTGCTAAATGTGTTTAAAATTATGTGGGACAACATGAGGACAACATAAAAACGAAATTAAAACTCTGATGAAAAGCAAAATCCGTTTTTCATTGCATGTTGACACACACACACACACACACACACACAAATATACCAATCAAACAACCAGCAACCAGCCAAGGGGAGATTGGTGGAGTTAGCAAACTAATACTGGGATAAGTGTGTAAACAAACCAGAATTTCAACTATGTTGTGATATTTACCACAGTTGACAAAAGATCAAACAGGATTGAAGAGAAATTTAGCAGGGGAAGAGAATTTGAATCCAGACAAATGACGTTTCAATTTTCGCCAGCAAGGAAAATTTTTAAAATAGACTAAAAACTTTTAAAAAAGAGATTTGAGTAAGGATATGAAGAAAACAAAATGCGAAAAATGTAAAATTACAGCATTCGAGTATGCTTTTGATAATGGAGTGACATTCCTCCGTCGGATGATTAGTGAACAAATACCCCACCAAAAAGATCGCGTTTAAGGGTTTCGCTATTGCTTCGGTTGATTACCTTCCCTTGCTTTTTACCAGGCCTGTGGTGTGTATGCTAATTTATTGATATCAGAAGGTGGGAAGGTTGGGTGGTGTTTTTGGGGTTGGGGGACCCCCGACACTTAGGGTGAAATTTTTATGCCAAGGTAAAACTCGACTCTTAAATACCTTTCATTTGATACGCATATTGTCCCAATCTTTAAACATGTCCTTTCGGGTGGGTTTTGAGATCGGGCGTCTCCCCAGATTATTTGACCCCAATATTTTGCAACAATTTCGTGTTTTTGAGTTACCATGAAGTGACACAAAAAAAAATCCGCTTAAATCGGTGCACCCATCTTCGAGATGGTGGCTCTATTGAAAATGGTGGTAAGGTGGAGGGTCCGTATGTACAAATTTCTTAATTGAATCAAGTTTTTATTTTTTTCTGTGTAAAGAAAAATATATAAGAGGTAACAATTATGCCAAGTATGATATAAATCAGTTCATAACATGCTAAAGCTCCCATATAAACCGAACTCGCGATTATACTTCTTGAGCCTCTAGAGGGCGCAATTATCAAACGATGTGGCTGAAATTTTTCATAAAGTGTTTTGTTTCGGCTTTCAACAACTATGCTTAGTATGTTCGAAATCGGTTCATAACCTGATATGGCTCCCACATTAACCGATCTGCGGATTATACTTCTGTTGAATCTCTAGAGGCCGCAAATATTTGACGAATTTTGTATAATGACTTCTTCTATGACCTTAAACATACGTGCTAAATTTGGTCTGATTTGGTCAGCTGGCACAGGTCTCCAGATTTTATTCCTTGAGCCCCTATAGGGCACAATTTTTACGCATTGACTTTTACTATGGTCTTCAACATTCAAACGAAGTACGGTTTAAATCAAAATGATTCGGCCCGGTATGCGTGTACCACCGTGTTTGCCTTCAAAAGACTTTTTTGCTGGAGCTTCTTCATCCATTCTGACAACATGACCTAGCCAACGCAGCCGTTGTATTTTGATGCGTGTAACTATGCTATTGTCGTCTTACAGCTCATACAGCTTGTGGTTCATCCGTCGCCTATATTCTCCGTTAACGCAAACTGGTCCATATATTTTACGAAAAATCTTTCTCTCAAATACTCCATGCACTGCCTCATCTGCTTTCACAAGTACCCATGCTTCAGAACCATATAACAGCACGGGTAGGATCAGTGTCTTGTATAGTGTAGTCTTCGTCTGTCGAGAGGTGGCCTTGTTTTTAAACTGCTTACTTAGTCCAAAGTAGCATCTGATTGCCAGTATTATACTTCGCTTTATCTCAAAACTGGTGTCATTCGTTTCGGTTACGGCGGTGCCGAGGTAGATAAAGTTACTGACTATCTCAAAGAGGTGGTTCCCAACTTTCTCCATTTTTTATTTATCTGCTCGGTTGTGCAAGGCTTTTTGGGAGTTGAAACCATCCATTTCGTCTTATCTCCATTTACTGCCAGACCCATTTTCACTGACTTTCTTTTGATTCTTTCAAAGGCTGCAGTTACTACTTCCGGTGACCGACCTATGATATCGATATCGTCGGCATAGGCGAGTAGCATGTGCTCTCTTGTGATTAGTATGCCACATCTATTCACATCTGCATCTCGTATAATCTTCTCCAGCAGGATATTAAAGAGATCACACGATAGGCTGTCTCCTTGTCTGAAACCTCGTTTGGTATTAAATGGTTCGGAGAGATTATTTCCTATTCTTACTGAGGAAAGCGTATCAGAAAGTGTCATCCTGCAGAGTCTTATTAATTTTGCTGGGATACCAAACTCAGACATGGCTTGAAATACCTTTGAACGTAAAGGGGTATCGAAGGCGGCTTTGTAGTCAACAAAGAGATGGTAGGTGTTAATTTGTCCTTCTCGGGTCTTTTCCAGGATTGGGCGCAGTGTGAATATCTGGTCTAGGGTGGATTTACCTGGTCTAAAGCCACATTGATAGGGCCCAATTGTCTCATTGACTTTAGGTTTTAATCTTTCACACAGTACGCTCGAGAGTATCTTGTATGCGATGGGGAGGAGACTTATTCCTCTGTAGTTGGCACATTCCGTCTTGTCTCCTTTCTTGTGTATGGGACATAGTATGCTGAGGTTCCAATCATCGGGTATGCGTTCTTCTAGCCAGATTGCGCAGATAAGCTGATGCATACGCCTTATCAGCGTGTCGCCTCCGGTCTTAAATAGTTCAGCTGGTAACCCGTCGGCTCCTGCTGCCTTGTTGTTCTTTAGTCGGGTTACTGCTACTTGGACCTCATTCTGACTAGGAGGTAAACATTCTATACCATCATCAGGGATTGGTTCTGCGGTATCCTCTTCGCCGCCATCATCGGACACTAGCAGTTGGGTAAAATGTTCTTTCCCTATCCTCACCATGTTGTCTGTGACCCACGCCATCGGCAATCTAATTGGCCATCCATCCGTGTGCTTTAAATAAATCGGCCAGCTAAAGATCTGATTGACCTGATTGGTCAGCTCGCCCAAAACCATTTGTCAACACCTTGAAAGCAGAACGGCTCAGTAGCCTAGAGAGCAAACGGTTGCTGTAGGCAACAGATGTATCTACACTACTAGCATCATGGGTTCGATTCCCACCTCCGTCGGATATGGTTTATGCTAAGAAAGTTTTTTCGGATAATTAGCTCAAGGTTTTGAAATTCAATCCCTCAAAAATATGCAAACATTATTTTATATTTAAAATATCTTTCATAGCCCTACAGCAAAATCATCATATCCTTCACACACACACACAATAGTCGATAGTCGAAAAACCTAAAATTTGTGCAAACAAAAATTTTTGAAATTAAATTAGAATTCTCTTAGTTAATTTTCTCGACAAAGTTGTCGCTTTAAACTTACATTTGCTTTTTGTTTGCTTAAATTTGGTTAATTAATTTTCTAAAAAAAGACCTTTAAATTTTGTTAAGATTTTGGAAAAACAGTCAGGATTAACCCCAATGATTGTTAACTAGAATTTGCTTAATATTTTAGATACATAAGTGCATTCAGAAAATATTGTAAATTTTTTTGCTGCAATTAACGTTTCAGCAGATTTATTTTCTTTTCTCCATTAACATTTGATTTTAGTGAACCCAAATTTGCCAGGAAGATGGCAAAAGGTTATCGAACAAAATGGCAACTACATATTTGTTTAAAGTTCATTCTAAGTTTTATTAAAAATGCATTTACTTTCGTTTAAAAAATCCGCAATTACTTTTTGGGCAACCCAATAGTTATTATTATACCCTCCACCATAAGATGAGGCGTATACTAATTTCGTCATTCTGTTTGTAACTACTCGAAATATTCGTCTGAGACCCCGTCTGTCCGTCCGTCCGTCTGTCCGTCGAAGCACTCTAACTTTCGAAGGAGTAAAGCTAGCCGCTTGAAATTTTGCTCAAATACTTCTTATTAGTGTAGATCGGTTGGTATCGTAAATGGGCCATATCGGTCCATGTTTTGATATAGCTGCCATATAAACCGATATTGGGTCTTGACTTCTTGAGCCTCTAGAGTGCGCAATTCTTATCCGATTGAAATGAAATTTTGCACGACGTGTTTTGATATGATATCCAACAACTGTGCTAAGTATAGTTCAAATCGGTCCATAACCTGATATAGCTGCCATATCAACCGATCTTGGGTCTTGACTTCTTGAGCATCTAGAGGGCACAATTCTTATCCGATTGGAATGAATTTTTGCACGTAGTATTTTGTTATGACGTCCAACAACTGTGCCAAGTATGGTTCGAATCGGTCCATAACCTGATATAGCTGCCATATAAACCGATCTGGGATCTTTACTTCTTGAGCCTCTTGAGATCGCAATTATTATCCGATTTGCCTGAAATTTTGTACGACGGATTCTCTCATGACCATCAACATACGTGTTTATTATGGTCTGAATCGGTCTATAGCCCGATACAGCTCCCATATAAATCGATCTCTCTATTTTACTTCTTGAGGCCCCAAAGGTCGCAATTCTTATTCGAATTGGCTGACATTTTAATTGTGGTCCAAACCGGACCATATCTTGATATCGCTCTAATAGCAGAGCAAATCTTTTCTTATATCCTTTTTTGCCAAAGAAGAGATGCCGGGAAAAGAACTCGACAGACGCGATCCATGGTGGAGGGTATATAAGATTCGGCCCGGCCGAACTTGTTTTTTCTCCATTAATATTTGATTTTAGTGAACCCAAATTTGGTTCTATCAAGTTCAAAATGTTAACCTCTAGTAATGAGTGGGCAAATTAGTTATTATTATGGTTGCGTTAAGTGTGTTGGAATTATTTAAAATATACCTTGTTATTAACAAAATGTCGAAATGATGACATCATCTTCCTTTTTACTGTGGCGAGGTAAAATGACAGGATAAAATATCGTATTTGGGGTCTTAAGAATATAAAGGCCTTTGAGACCATGGTAGGGAAGGGTATAGCGGCCCAAACTCCAACCAACACCAGGAGTTTGTTTTTAATACAGCCTTGGATTGACCTTTCATTTTAAAACACAATCTGGATCAACAGGGGCACACAGTGCTTGGCCAGAAAATTAGCCCCTCCACAATTAGCCTTTGTTTTTAGTTTTGTTATATTCAACTCGGGAGTCTATAAAATTTTTTTCTTGTTTATGTTCAGGAAGCGATATAGTTGAGTCAATGAGGACACGAACCCCCCTACCCGACTGTTAGCTAGCAGAATCAAAGGCTCACATTGTCGGACTTGTGCTCCTATAACCTTTCACACTATTCTACCTTATTATCCTTCCTTCTTTGGTTGTACCCTGACATATGGCTAGTTGAGGAGATTTATTTCTCCAAAAATATCCATGTTTTTTAAGCTGAACATTACAAATTTCATAAGTTTGTTAAGCTTTTAATTTTCATACATTATAGTAGAGATAATTATCTCTGAACTAAAATTTTCATTAGTATTGCCAAAAACTGGAAGTCACATTCTACTAAAAAAAAAAAATACAAACCAAAAAAAAACCTGATCATGTATCTTTTGTCAGAATCTGCACATAATCATGGCGAACAAACGCCATGCGATAAACTTAATCATCGTCATCTTCATGAACCGAAATGGCCACGTTGGGTGAAAGACAAATTAAAACTTCACTTAAGATTGTTTCTGTCAATGTCTGTCGAATTATGACAACTTAATTCGGCATAAAAAATATCGATCGGCACTAAACGAAACGAATCGAATCGATCGATCGATGGCTGCCCCAATACGACTCAAAAATTGCCATATGCCAAAAATAATGATAATTTTAAATTGATGACGATATAGCTGTAGCTGATGCTGGTGATGGAGTTGACGATTCAATGGCCCATAGTCTCTAAATGAATCATGTGGCCAATTGTGGATAGAGGTATGGTGGTTACAATTTGTACGGGAATTATGTTATCATGCCACGACAACCACTACCACCACCACCACCACACCACAAGTCACAGGAGAGCTCTGTATAAAGAAAAATATATCTTTTAGATACCCTTACACAGATTGCAAGGAGTTCATATGTACCGAATAGGCTCCACGTAGCCACATCTTAACCAAGCAAATATTGCCACAAACGATCTTGCCTCACTCACATCCTTTCATAGTAGAGCCAAGAAGCTGTGGACAATGGCTTCATAGCAGCCACAATCCCTTGCCTTGTTTGTGGCCAAGCATGCTGATTTAATGCAAGGTCGCCGCTATGGCCGGGTCCCTGCCAGTGCTTGTGATTAAGCTTAAAGCCCAAAACCCTTAACCAAGCAATGAAGTACATAGTAGTTGATTTGCCCAACAAGATGCAGGGTAGCGCAAGGTCCGCAAGAATTGCATTCATAATGCATCTGTGATGACAAAATTCGTTGCGATTTGTTTTTAATACCCAAAGTACACAAGCCATGTACCATAACAATGGTGGAGCCTTCAGACAGGATGAATGGGCGAGACGAATGGAAAATGGTCCGCGCCGGCGGGGGGGAAAGGTGGCTTTGTAGCTATTTCCAGCTCGAACAATGGCAATGACATAATGTAAAGCCGTGCTCAATTTAAAAGTTAATGTGAATGTTGTCACTCAATATGAATACAACATATTTTATTAAACAGCATCGGCAGGGGCAGTGACGGTGGCGGTGGCTGCGCTAACAACGGATGGCAACAGCTTTGACAACATCCAGCCAAGGGTTTGTTAGTGGAAGCCGCTGCATTGAATTAGTGAATGAATGCTTTAAGCCACCACCAAACCACACAAGTACATACTCCATGCTGCAAGTTGAAGCACTAAACGAACAGAATTGTGTCATCATCATCGTGCTGTTTTGGGGGGCTTTAATGGACACAGCCATGCTCATGGCTAGACAGTGGGACAGTTAAGAAAATTGAAGAGAATTTGAAGAGAGAGATAGGACCACGGAAAGTGTACCAATTTCAATCAAACTTGGAACAGATGCAGAAGGTGGTAATACATTTACCATAATAAATTTTATTGAAATTGGAGGAAGTAAATGGACCATAAGGGGCACATACCAAAAAATGAACCTATCTTTACCAAACTTGCCACAGATTTCGAAGGAGCTTAACCAATTATGAACTTTAAATTTAAACAAGTAAAAGTGTGCTACAAAGTGTGTGTTAAAGACAATAGTAGATCCCATTGTGAAAAATTTCAACCAAATCGGATAAGAATTGCTCCCTAGAGCTTAAGGGGTAAAATCGGGAAATCGATATTGAAGCCATAACAGGTTATGGACCGATTCAGATCATATTTGGCGCGTTTGTTAGAGGTCATGGATACAGTGATCAATTTCAGCAATATCGGATAAGAAAATCCTCCTCTAGAGGCTCAAGAATTAAAATAGGGAGATCGGTTTATATGGGAGCTATATCAACTTTGAACAATTCTTTGTATATTCATTAAATATCATAGAAGACGTCATAGAACAAATGTTCAGCCAAATCCGATAAGAATTGCGCCCTCTAGACGCTCAAGAAGTCAAATCGGAAGGTCGCTTTATATGGGAGCTATGGCCCATTTACAATCCCAACAAACCTATACTAATAGGAAGTATTTGTGTTAAATTTCAAGCGCCTAGCTTTACTCCTTGGAAAGTTATTGCGCTTTCCACTGACAGCGACTCAGACATTTCTTCTGATTTGGCTTAGACATGTTCGCCTTTCCGCATACCCTTTTTGTCCCGTCTGTCATAGTCACCGTATATTTTAATTTTCCGAAACCGTACCACTGTCCATCATGGCCGCTTGTTCGTTCGCTCGTTTAGTATGATGTGAGAGCAGGTGTCTGAATATTACAAAAAACAAAAAGGTTCATTATTACATCTTCATTTTGTTGTCGTTGTTGGATACCCCAACCGACACCATCATCAGAAACAGTATTATTGCCATAGCCTGGCGATTTTGCACACATAAAAAAAGTTAATTTGTATACCCTCCGTCATAGGATGGGGGTATACTAATTTTATCATTCTGTTTGTAACACCTCTAAATATGCATCTAAGACCCTATAAGGTATATATATTCTTGATCGGCATGAGATTTTAAGTCGATCTAACCATGTCCGTCTGTCCGTCTATCTGTCGAAAGCACGTAAACTTTTGAAGGAGTAAAGCAAGGCGCTTGAAATTTTGCACAAATACTTTTTATTAGTGTAGGTCGGTTGGGGTTGTAAATGGGCCAAATCGGTTAATGTTTTGATAAAGCTGCCATATAAACCGATCTAGGGTCTTGACTTCTTGAGCCTCTAGAGGGCGCATTTCTCGTCCGATTTTACTGAAATTTTGCATGTGGTTTTTTGGTATCACTTCCAACAACTACGCCAAGTATGGTTAAAGCGTTCAATTTTTTGATATAGCTGTCATATAAACCGATCTAGGGTCTTGACTTCTTGAGCCTCTAGAGGGCGCAATTCTCGTCCGATTTGACTAACATTTTACAAGTAGTGTTTTGATAGCACTTCGAACAACTGCGCCAAGTATGGTAAAATCGATAAATTTTTTGATATAGCTGTCATATAAACCGATCTTGGATCTTGACTTCTTGAGCCAATAGAGCGCGCAATTCTCATCCGATTTGGCTGAAATTTTGCATGAGGTGTTTTGTTAAGACTTTCAATAACTGTGCTGGCGCAAATCGGTGCATAACCTGATATAGCTGCCATATAAACCGATCTGGGATCTTGATTTCTTGAGCCTCTTGAGGACGCAATTCTCATCCGATTTGGCAGAAATTTTCTACAACGATTTGGCTCATGTCTTTCAATATACATGTCTAATATGGATCGATCGATAGGTTGATACAGCTCCCATATAAACCTATTTCCCGATTTTGCTTCTTGAGTCCCTACAAGGCGCAATTCTTATCCGAATGAACTGAAATATTACACAATGACAAGATTCATTATTCATTTACGGTCCGAATTGGACTATAACTTGAATAGCTCCAATAGCTTAACAGTTCTTATTCAATATTCTTTGTTTGGCTAAAAAGAGATGCCGCACATGGAACTCGACAAATGCGCTCTATGGTGGAGGGTATATTAGATTCGGCCCGGCCGAACTTAGCATGCTCTTACTTGTTTATATTTAATCTCTATTATTAACATGCATGTGAATAAATGTGCGAAGCCATGTAGCCCATGGCTGCGTATGTGTGTGTGTGTGTGTGTGTGTGTGAATGCGTGTGCCCGGGCTTTGTATTTTTAATAATTTCTCGTTGGCGTTGTAGACAATTAATGCCTTTTTTATTATTTAAATATTTATTGTTCAAATGGCTATGATTTCATTACGTTGAAGCACCATTGTCCGAGAGCACTTCAAATGCGGCAGGGTGGTTGGTGGTGGTGTTGGCGCTAAGTGTCAATGCGGTTGAGTTTGATGCTTTACCTTCCGTTCAGCGTCCGTCTGTTTGTTCGTCCATTCAAATGTTTCACTGTTTGTATGGCATTTAAAACACATTGAATTTATTTTAATTATCTTTGTATAATTAACAAATTAAGCTTCGTTCATAAATACACCAACAAAAATCCAACTTTATAAGCCGCCACAAGAACATCACCACCAAACTGCAACTTATCAACGTTGATGTATCTTTCACAGTTTGCAGTACCGAGTTGTTGCTGTTGCCCTATTGGCCCTACACAGAAAAAGCAAAAAAAAAAAAACGTGGCGTCTGCGTTTGGCGCTGCTCATATTTAACCACGCAAAAAATATGTTTATTTAACCTCATTTATTTGCAAAAGACCAGCTTCTCTCTCCAACAGACTCAATGTGGCTTCAAACTCATTTGGTCGACTAGGCCCAGCTGGGAGCCTGGGGGCTTCTGGACTTTGAGCCTCTCAGCCTTCTACCACCCAGCCATTCATACATCAAAGGTTTTACATTCTTAATATTTATGTTTGCCAATGAAATTACATTCGAACAATGCGTAGCGACGTAAAAACGGAAATTAATTTTAAATAATTACACGATTATTTGTCAACTTTAATCGAAAACACAACAGCTGTTCGTTCGTACGTTCGCTCGCTGGCTCGCTCGTCGTTCATTCATTCATTTAAATGTTAAAAATCATAAATTGAGCAGAAAACATTTTAAGCTGGTCCGTGACCAAGCCAAACCAACAAAAAAAAATAGTAAAATAAAATAAGGTAAAAACAAGTAAAAGCGTGCTAAGTTCGGCCGGGCCGAATCTTATATACCCTCCACCATGGATCGCATTTGTCGAGTTCTTTTCCCGCCATCTCTTCTTAGGCAAAAAAGGATATAAGAAAAGAGTTGCTCTACTATTAAAACGATATCAAGATATGGTCCGGTTTGGACCACAATTAAATTATATGTTGGAGACCTGTGTAAAATTTCAGCCAATTCGTATAAGAATTGCGAACATTGGGGCTCACGAAGTAAAATTGAGAGAACGATTAATGTGGGATCTGTATCGGGCTATAGACCGATTCAGACCATAATAAACACGTTTGTTGATGGTCAAGAGAGGATCCGTCGTACAAAATTTCAGGCATATCGGATAATAATTGCGACCTCTAAGGGTCAAGAAGTCAAGATCGGTTTATATGGCAGCTATATCAGGTTATGAACCGACTTGTACTTTATTTGACACAGTTGTTGAAAGTAAAAATAAAATACGTCATGCAAAATTTCAGCCAAATCGGATAGGAATTGCGCCCTCTAAAAGTTCAAGAAGTCAAATCCCCAGATCTGTTTATATGACAGCTATATCAGGTTATGGACCGATTTCAACCATACTTGGCACAGTTGTTGGATATCATAACGAAATACTTCGTGCAAAAATTCATTCAAATCGGATAAGAATTGTGCCCTCTAGAGGCTCAAGAAGTCAAGACCCAAGATCAGTTTATATGGCAGCTATATCAGGTTATGGACCGATTTAAACCATACTTGGCACAGTTGTTGGGTATCATAACAAAACACGTCGTGCGAAATTCCATTCCATTCGGATAAGAATTGCGCCCTCTAGAGGCTCAAGATGTCAAGACCCAAGATCGGTTTATATGGCAGCTATATCAGGTTATGGGCCGATTTGAACAATACTTGGCACAGTTGTTGGATATAATAACAAAACACGTCGTGCAAAATTTCATTCTGTTCGGATAAGAATTGCGCACTCTAGAGGCTCAAGAAGTCAAGACCCAAGATCGGTTTATATGGCAGCTATATCAGGTTATGGACCGATTTGAACTATACTTGGCGCAGTTGTTGGATATCATAACAAAACACTATGTGCAAAATTTCATTCCAATCGGATAAGAATTGCGCACTCTAGAGGCTCAAGAAGTCAAGACCCAAGATCAGTTTATATGGCAGCTATATCAAAACATGGACCGATATGGCCCATTTACAATACCAACCGACCTACACTAATAAGAAGTATTTGTGCAAAATTTCAAGCGGCTAGCTTTACTCCTTCGGAAGTTAGCGTGCTTTCGACAGACAGACGGACGGACGGACGGACGGACGGACAGACGGACGGACATGGCTAGATCGACATAAAATGTCACGACGATCAAGAATATATATACTTTATGGGGTCTCAGACGAATATTTCGAGTAGTTACAAACAGAATGACGAAATTAGTATACCCCCCATCTTATGGTGGAGGGTATAAAAAGTACGTGGTTAATGTACATAAGCTCACAGTGTGGCAAAATGGATGGTGGACTTAATTTGGTCTACTTATTATTGTAAATCCTACGAATGGGGCTAAGTGTTAAATATTGCCTTGCCACTTGCACCCCCTTCAGCGACAGCATCCCTCACTCACCCACCCATAATGTGAGATTATGATTTGGTTGATCCCCATTTCAAAGAGGCCTTTTTTCAGCTTACTTTTATGTTTATTAATGGAAATCCATGCAGAACAGCGCCTTCAATTAAAATATTGCGAATAAAAAACAAGTTAATGCAAGCAATTGCATTAAACACAAGGGGGCCAGCATCGCAAAACAAACATATCGAATGGATCGGGGAGAACAGCACAAGGATTAAAGAGTTCTGTCGCCTGGCATTTAATTTACCAGATGAAAGATTTTTTTTGAAAGTTCACTTCCAGCTGAAACAACAATGGTACTTGGACCAAAAAAGAGGTTTGAGAAGATTTTAGATTCACGTCTTTCATTAGCTTTCAATAGGGCGATGAGCCAATCAAAATTTTATTTTGATTTCTCTTATTAGACAAGTTTTGAATTACATTTACTCGATCAACTCATAGCGCAGAAATGGCATTGCCAGAAAGTTTAAAAATAAGTCTGACTCATTGTATGGAAATTTTCCTATCCACCACCATAGGATGG